>NC_143400.1:51966305-53273441 GCF_052110815.1 Crocodylus siamensis | reverse complement strand
AATTAGGAGTACAGGAGCAGCACCTTTCAACCTTCACAAGCAGTTGCTTCAAGCCAAGCAGCCTCTCACTAATCATCTCTTTTGGAACTCTTCCCCCTTCTGCCCAGTAGAGAGCAGCAGTGATATTTAAATAGTAGCTCTTCCAGCCTAGCTCTATGTCTCTCCCTTGTAGAGAGAAGCAGCTAAGACTCTGGGGGGAACCAGCATAGTTGTTTCCCTTGGTTTTCAGATGAGGCATATACTAGTTATTGATGCCACAGGGGGCTGGGTTTCTGTGTGCTACCTGCTGGCTAATGTGTCCACCTTGACGAGGGCATATTGTTTTAATGTCTCAGGTATTGGCTTGCTGGTCTGCTGATGCCTTAGCACTCCACAGCAGTAGCCAGGTGTGGTTGGAGAGCTTGCAGCATTTGCTCCCTCATCTGTAAAGCAGCCATCCCTGGAGGGCTGTCTCCTCAGCCTAGTTGGGTTCCAGCCTGCGAGCAGTCAGTGTTTTGGTTTGGCAGAGAGGAGGTATAGAGGCTTTGTTCACAGGTTGAAAGGAGTGAGGATTTGTAGGGGTGACAGAAGAAAATGGAATGCCTGCACAGCGCCCAGCCTGCTGCATCCCTATGTGGCCAGGAGCCAAAGGACAGCGTACTCTTTGCATTGGGTAACCTGGTACTGGTGCCCATCTGTCTTGACTCTCCCAGGTCTAGCTCTGGTCTCCTCAAGATTTGGGAAGCAGCTGAGTTATGAGGCTTCTGTTTTGCTGGAGTTCTTCCTTTTGTGACCTGTGCTGTTTTTAATCAACTCCAGCTGGACCTAGCAGAGGTTGTTGCTGCCCCTCCCCTGCTGCAGATAGAGGTGGAGCTGGGAGGGACAGTGACCTCAGAGGTTGACTGGGTGGGGTTTCTTCCTGCCCTAGTACAGACTGGGGAACTGGAATGATGCAGGGCAGTGCAATTTTGAAAGGAGAGGAGTAGTGTTTACCCTGCACGAGCATGTGATTAGACATTGCTGAGGCCGATGGTCATTTGAATAGAAAGGATCCCTCGTGCAGCGCCTGTGTGAAGAGCATGCATGTGTGTGGGGTGGGGGGAGGAGAGTAGACTTCCCTTCTTTTTCGCTTCTTTCCCTTTCAGGAATTTTGTCCTTGCTGTTTCCATGAATATGCACATGTGGGTGGGTGGAAGGATGGGTCCCTCCATCCACCCTGGCACACAGCAAGCCTTTTCACCTCAGACGTCTTCTAAATCTAGCCCAGCTCTAGATGTTCACAGCTCTGGCTCAGCTTTTAGACCTCTGCAGTCAAGCAAGATGCTTTCCCTGTACAGGTTCAGTCCCTGCAGTTCTGAGACAAGACTTCTTCCCTGCCCCACACGGTAGTGCAGTGACAGCAGCCGGGCCAGGGATGGCAGTGGCCCCCATCCTCGTGCCCAGCACTTGGGTCTAGTGCCCATCACCCACCTCCAATGATGCTCCTGTCTAGGACCTGTTCTCACACTGTTGAACTCATCCTTTCCAGGTGGCACTTTGCATCCTAATTGCTCTGAATTAATTTCATGGACAGTGCTGGTTGTTCTGAGGAGTTGTTCCTGGGGCTGTTCATTTTGGTTTCTGCCTCACTTAGGAAATTAGCAGGGGCCTCTTCCCACAAATTGAGGTTGAGGCCAGGAGGCAGTTTTTCTATGATCAGCACCATGACTCACTCTGTGGTCTTGGGAAGGTCTTTGCTCCCCAAGAAGTGTGAGGCGCTTTGAGATCTGTGGGTGAGAATGCAGTGTTGGATCCCCATCCTGCTGGCTGTTGTATACTTAGGAAGGGGCATAATAAAGAGCTTTTCATCTGAGTAACTAAGCTGCAGGCAGAAGGTAGGAGAAAGGAAGGGCAGTATCTCTTCTGGAGGCACAAGGAGAACAAGTAAATGGCCCAGGTTCATTCTGGCAGACTAAGGTGAGTCAAGAATTGAGCTCAGGCCTGTTATACTCTGTCAGTAGTACACATTTGTGACTGAGCACTGCCCCACTGTTCTATCATCTTCCTTTCTTTCTCTTCTTTCCTTCCCTTCCTTTCTCTCCATCTTTTAATACGAGTTTGTGCTTTACTTTTTCTGGAGCCAAATTAAATCCAGCCCATCTGCAGAACTTGCCAGGTTCCTTATTTGCATCAGATTAGCATATTTTTACTGCAGAACGATCAGACTTCAGAATGGCTGAATCTGCTAATCCACTGTCTGAATAAGGGCTGGGGTAATTCCACCACCCTAATTATCCTTTGGTAATCTGCTTAGTTAGCATCAGGCTGTGCTCTTGGCAGGTTAATTGCATTGATGGATAACAAGATTTGTATTACATTGAAAAGGCAGCGGGGCTGTTTGAAGCAATATAGCTGCTTATGAAAAGAGGATGGGAAAATGCACTGGTGCTGCAGAAGGCTGTACCGAGCAAGAGATTTGGGGAGACTCCATCATAAATTGTCTGTCTGTCATTGCGTTCTAGAAGCAGGATTGTGATGGGCCCTTTAAGCCGTCCCAGGCCAGCAGGTATTTGGGGTTTTGCCAAGGCTGTTGAATTATTGCAGGGTGGGGGAAGATGTCTGTGTAGTGAAGTGTGATTCTTCTTTGGGAATAAACGTGAGACTTGTAGTTTTCTCACGCTGGTTGGGGGCAGGAGGAAAAGAAATAATGTGAACCTTCACGAAAAGCAGACACTGCATCGAAGCTTAACTGTATGGGCAAATAAATTATTAACCCCCATTCTTCCCCATCATTTTACCGAGGGCCACGTCAGTGGGAAAGCATGTCAGGCCTCTTAGTTCAGTGTTGTTCTCTCACCTTCTGCTGTAGGAGAATCCCAATGGATATGAGAAGTGTTTTTAAAATTCAGCAGCTTCCTTTGAATCTGAGGCTTTTGGGTTCCCACGTCATCCACAGTCAAACTTGGTGTTCAATGGGATCGTTACAATGGCAGGTTAAGTTTTCTCTCAGCCATTGCAGAAAGACTCCCAATATTCAGTGCTGCAAGACTGAGGAGTGGTGTAGCCAGAAATTCTCGACTGCATGGCATGTTTGTTTTATTTTCTTAGAAGAGAGCGAGTTTAATTTCAAGAATTGTGGAGCCTGCAGTTGGAACCTGGAAGAGTGCAGTTATTTCACCTGTAATCGTTTGTGGGGGTTGTCATGGGAGTATATCTGCAAGCCCAGAACAGCGATGGGATACATAGACTTCAAAGCAATGCTCTTGAGGCTGCTCTGCCAAAAATGCAGTCTGTGCTTCTTGTTGATTCAGAGAGCAGGTTTCCTGTGGTGACTCTGGGAACTTCCCAAATTCATAGGACGCAAACTTCATTTCATTTAATTTGTTATATGCTACCCACCCCAGTAGAGGCTCAGAGGGGCTTATGATAAAAACAGCTAAGTTGTATCTTATGCATGTGGTGTATGTTGTCCTACTTGGGCTGCTTGCAAGCTGAGGGGCCTGATAGTCACCTGGTTCCAGTCATCAAGCTAATTTAGGCCTGCTTTACACATGTGTGTATGCATAGTTAAAGCAATACAGCCTACACCTCAGACAGATGTAGTCAGGTCAGTGCCTTACACCAACGCCGTGTTGTTTTCCTTTTTGGAAAAAGGAATGCGCTGTATAAGGGTACACACTTGAGCATAGGTCACCTTACCAGTTTGGTCAGTAATGAATGATTAAAGCAATGCATCTTCCTTTGTGTAATTACTTGTGCTTGGCATCCAAGTTATGTGGATGTTAGGCAAACTTTGCTCAGAGCTTTGCTAAATAACTGTTAGGAGGATCACTTATTTTGGAGCAAAACCTGTGTAAGCGCCTTTATTCCCCCCACCTCCTTGTGAGGCACACATTGCATCTGGCCTGCTGACTTGTACTCTTCCCTGCCCCCTTTTCACACGGACGTGTGAACAGACAAGCTTATTCGAGATTGGGAGCATCAGCTCTGGGGACATTGGCTGTGAATCTTATGTGAACACAAACTAGGCTTTGTTCACCTGGGTTGCCAGAGTGCTGCTGCCTCATTTCCAGGATGTCCTTTCCTTTCCCTTTCCATGTCCTTGTGTGACAAGGTATTTAGCTGGATTTGCAGATTTGTTGCAAACTGACAGGGCTGTGCTGTGAGCGTGTCTGCTGTGGCCTACTTTCAGGGTCCAGATAGTTGGATGATTCCCTTGCCAGACTGTCCCCTGTGAGGAAAGGACACTGCACTGTCTGAAGTGTCCCAACATGGGTCCTAAGGGATCATTTGGCAGTCTCAGTGATGTGCTGCTTTCCCTGTCTTTGTGACCAAATTTTAAAGGAAATGACTTGCGAAGGGGTGTGATAAGGGCCAAAGTGCAATGGGCATCACCTGCTTGCCATCCTGCAGAGCAAATGTCACCAGCTCCCTGACCTTGCTTTTCCTCCATGCCAAGGTGGAGTGGACCTTCCACCTCTCAAATGATAGGTTAGGGACTGAAGATCTCTCTTTGGGTGTCAGCAAGAACTTCGCCACCTCTCAACCAGGACCCAACAGAGATGATCAGGTCCTGGCCCATAACCCACTCACTGTGCAGCCACTGGCTTTTGGTCTCTGTCATCTAGCCTGGAGTTTTGCCAAACAGTATCAGCTTAACAGCCCTGTATCGCATGCTTTCATCTCCGCCCCCACAGGCTTCCAGCCAGAATCCTGTGGTCAGAGTAATATAGGTGGTTAAAATGGCTTGGTGCTAGGCTTCCCTAGTTAACCCTAGCTACATGCAAGTGTGTGAGGGAGATGTTCGGATTTTCCTGTTCCCTAGATCAGCTGCCTGCTGTGTACTGAAGGCATTGCTCCCTGAGGTGCGTTGATGGGATTAGGAAACTTTGGCAGAGCTGCATCCTGGTGTTTACTGATGCATAATGGTAGTGAACCCCTCCTCCCCGACCCAGCTTACAATGTTCTGTGCTTCTCTTTTACAACAGCAACACCTTGCGAGTGACCCGCTCAGCTGCTCCTACCAGCTTGGATGGCTCGACCTCTGGTGGCACTGCTCAGCTGGGCAAGAGGGGCAAGGAGTTTGACTTCTCACAGCTGCCCATGAAGGTGGAGTTTGTGGAGTGCAGCGCCAGGGGCAGCAAGGGGGATGAAGGCAGCGCTGACATCGAGGACTTAGAGAAATGGCTGGCCAAGATTGCCTGAGAGCAGGGAGCCTGGGGGAGACGGTAGGGGGAGGGAGAAACTCATGGTGAAGGCATTTGGCATCTAAGAGGAAAGCACTGCTTTGAAGGAGACACCCTGCAATATCATCGTGCTTCAGAGATGATTTCAGACATGGCTCATGGGTGAATGCAGTTACTGGCTCGGGGCTGGGCTTGAATTGATTTAATAACGTACTTGCTGCTGGGATCTCAGCAGAGCATGGCCCCGCTCTTTGCTTTTCAGCCTGCTTCCTCTGGGGTGCTGACCCCATGGTTTCTTTGATTCTTGGAATAGGATTTTGGTCAGGGCAGGCAGTCTGTATCAGAGGCAATTTTCAAAGGGGCAAGCGGCTTTTTTTTAGGTATCAGCAGTTGTCCTGGCCTTGAATTCCATGACTCTTCCCAATTTTGCTTGGCCTTTTCTCTTCCCTAGTGTCCATCAAAGTTACCACTCTCCCTGTGTGTGGCTCTGACTTCTTTTCCCATCTCTGCCCTCTCACTGCTTCAGGAGTAGCAAGTCTGTGATCTTGATTTGGATGTGGCTAAAATTCAGTGACTTGCCCAGTTGCACGTGCTCCTGAGAAATCAACTGCTGAATGCTATGGAATATATAAAATGTTGCTTAAACAAAGGTTTGGAGGTTCTTCCCTCCCCCCCCCCAACTAGTACCCAGCATCATGTCTTCAAAGGTGCTTTATCCATGTCCACTCCCAAATGGCAATGGCTGGGCTTTCTGAAGCATGTGATAGACTACAGGGATGCTGAGCATCTACAAATCTGGCCACTTCTGCGTAGGATCCCAAGGAGTGTGAAGCCTTTGGAAAACCCTGTCCCCTCTAGGCAAGGCAGTTGGTGACTGGACATTGGCGAGCATCTGAATGTGGTTCTATTCCAGTCTTTTCTACTGACTTGCTTGTGCCAGCAGTGTTAAGCAAGCACATGCATTCTTGTAGGTGACTTCTCAGCAGCTCTGCATGTTTACTTGGATGGGTGACCTCCCTTAAAGAATGCCATAGTAGTTGTCATTACAATGGTGGCCTAGGCTGAAGTGTGGGGGGATGGGGGCACAGTCTCGTTAGGTTGGCAAGGACAAGTCACTTTATTTGGATGCAGCCTGAGGTCTGGATTCCCATTTCCACAAGCTACCTGCTCATGCTTGAGTTTGGAAGGGGGCAGGTGCTGTGAATCCACCTGCGTTCAGGAGACCAAACCCCACTTCTGATACTCAAACATCTGAAAACAGCCTGGCCAGCTAGCTGGGCACTCTCCCCCAACAAGAATTACTGCTAAGCTTGGGAGACTTATAAAAATGTGTATGAAATGCGATACACTTGCAAGTTTCTCTTGAATTTGTTACCTCATATTTTTACTTTAGACCTTAATCCCACTGGCAGAGATGTGGAGTCTTAGAGGCTACACCAGTCATGCCAGAGCGAGAATAGAGACATTTCCACTTAAAAACATGTCTGATTATCAGATGCACTTAGTAATTTTTTTGATATTGCTTCATTTGGAAAGTAGGCTGTACAGCTGGTGGTAGTCAATAGGTGTGTGACTGGCTCATGTGGGCCTTCCCAGAGGCAGGCTAGGCTGGCCTAATGGGCTGGATGACCAGTTTCACAAACGAGCAGGGATCTTTTTTAGCAGCAAGGTGCATGTGCACATGTTGGGATGTAAGGCAGCTGCCCTAATGGGCTGGATGAGATCAGACTTCTTGGGGACCTTTCCAAATGGGTTTCTCTCTGCCCTTGCTCCATGGGGGCTCTGGCTGCTGCATGGTCTGTGCCTGGAGTGGACTCTTATGGCAGAACTTGGTCAGAGCGAGCCCTTTGATGCTGAGCTGCCCACGCTGCCTCCCCTTCCCTCACCGGGACCTTTCCTACAAAGAGGAGTCCAGTGACTCGGCACTGCTGCTCCTGCTTGTTTGTGCTGTAAGGGGACCATCTCTACTGTATCTGAACAAGAGCAGCTGCTGCTCTTACTCAGAGAAGCAGTGAGTGCCCTTGTTCTCATGGAGGGATTCTGGGCTTCCCTTATCAGGTGCCTCTTACCTCCCTTACTCTGGTGGATGGAGCAGGGAAGGTGGCACAGGCCTGTGCTCTCCCAGTGTCGAGGAGCAGAAGTGTGAGATCTGAATGTTGCTTCTGGTATTCCCAGCCTGCTGTTCTCTGGCAGCTTCTTCCCTTCTCCAGGTGTGACGGCTGAGTTCATCACCACCCAACATGCCCTTTATCAGAGGCTGAGTTCAGCAGCCAAGTATTCTCTCCACGTTGTGTTCCTCTCCCCGCTGGTACCTCACGTTCGCTGCTTTGTGCTACCTGGTCCGCTACTAAAGTGCTTTCTGCAAATAGTGCCACTTCTTCAAGACATGTTGATTTTTTTTTCTGGAGCTGGGATGTGAATCCTGCACTTGAGCCCCCAGTCTCCTGGCTGCCACGAGCCCTCTCCTCCTGTTTTACCAACAAGAAGCTGGTGCCAGGGATTCAGCCATGCGGTGAACATTGTGGGGTAGTGGCAGCAGGGACAGAGGTCTCCAAGAACAGCTTCTCCTGGCTTTGTTGTCTTGTTCAGCCCCTCCTGAAGCAAGTCTGATCGGAAGTGCACTGGTTTAGATGGGAATGCAGAGATATAAGATTTGGCTGTTGTGCTTCCCATGCACAGCCTGCTTCTGCTCAATTCCTGACCCTTTGTAGGGGAGGGAAGTTGAGATGATAAATGCTCTCAGGTCACAAGACCAAAGCTCTTTATTCAACAGATTTTTGCATTAAGTTGTGCTTTTAAATGTCAGAATGTGTGCTTTCTCAGCAGCCACGTGTTGCTGCGTTTGTCTCTGTCTTTCGTCACAGCTTGAATTAGCTCATCAGGGCCATGGCCTGGTTCTCTTTACTTGCATTTGCAATGCTGAAGCAACACCTAATCTTGTCTGTCTTTGCCATTTACTCTATGGAGGCCTGCCTCTTTGGCCAAAACAGACCAAGTTCCAGCCCATAGGGTGTGATAATGCTTGCGCCCATTTTGGTTTTAAATTATTGTTTATAAATATATTTACATTAGTAAAGAAGTTTGGCTAAATGGTGTCTCTGTCTGTGTGTCCCAAGCTAGGAGCCCCAGGGTCTTGCTGTGTCTTATTTCTGGTTCCTTGCATGGGACCTTCCTTCTGTTTGTGGCTGTTCCCATCAGGTGTGTCCAAGTGAGCAGAATGTGGTCAGTGGCACAGTAACAGTGCAGTAAATGACTATCCTAGACAGGGATTTGGGGCTAGGGCTATTTTTTTTAATGTTGATTAGTGAAGGGGCTTGTTCACTATGATAAATTGGTTGCTAAAGACTTCACCTTGCCATCCTGACGAGAAGATGAACTCATTCCTGCATGCAGCTCCTGTTTCATCCCTTCTCTCCCAGGCTGCAGATGTGAATACTACAAAGGATTTTACTCCATAGCAAGGACTAGATGCATGGCCAGTTCGCCAAAGCTGGCTGCCTGCAGTCCTTGCTAGTACAGTGCCTGACCACTAAGTGGAAGGGGAGCCAGTCTGCATTGAGCAAACAGGCATTTCAGAATGAAATTTTGGGGATCTGATACAGGCAGTCCTTGACTTTACGACGTTCAAGTTATGATGAACAGCAGTTACAACGTTTATGAATTGACACCCTGTTTCGACTTTCTGACATTGGTTTCAACTTCACAACACTTGATCTGACGTGACACCATGCCAGAGAACAAGTTTGCTCGGCCGCCCACCTCCCAGTGCCGAGCCGCCACGCAAAGAGCCCTGATTCAAAAAGCCCAGCAAAGTCACCTCAAGGAATCCTTTCAAATCAATATGATTGCTATTTACAATATAAATACATTGATGTAGCTATATTACTTATCAGTAATTGATAAGAGTACAAAATTCTGGGTTATTTTTGGTGAAAATAGGGTATCAGGCTTTCGTTCAGGAACCAGTCCCTCATTTATAACATTGTTCTATGGGGAAATCAGTTCCAAGTTACAATGTTTTGACTTAAGACAGGGTTTTCAGGAACTAGATTTGTCATAAGTCTGAGGTCCACCTGTACATAACCATGATTACACAGATGTACAGTTAGTCCTCCCTCTCTGAGGGGGTAAAGCCCCCGGTGGAGAGTGATGTACATGTGTGTGTTGTGTCCACTCCATAGTTACTATAGGATAAAAATATAATCCATAAAACACCTGGCATTCGTCTGCCCCTCCTGTCTCTGACGGGTTTACTTAATAGGACTCGGAAGCACGTGTTGTTTCAGATGCCCATCTCAAGGCAAAGAGAGAACCTCCCATAGCTTGGTCCTGAGTGCTGGACATAAATAAATAAATAAAAGACACTGAAATACAGTTTGTAATTTAAATGTAAAATCCATGGTGCTTATTTGTGATGTGAAATGTTTGGGTTTTTTAAAAAAATGAAAAGTGCCTTGTGCGTCTCCCCACCACGCTTCCCTTGGTCCACATGTGCCCTAAGGTGTCTTCCCTCAAGGAGTGTGTGTCCTGAAATGAGTGGGAAAACAGCCAGGCTGCAGAGAGAGTAGTATTGGCCATCTCTTTTTGGCAATGGGAGAGAGCTGCCTCAGCTCTTCTCTACGGTTATGCTGGTTTAGCTAAACTGATCACAACTTGGCTAAGTTCAGCCAGCACGAACCTGGTTTCTGTGGCTTGAACCATATTCAAGGAACAGCCATCATCTCAGCGACTGGCGCTGAGATGGCATTTCAACTTGGATGAGTCTGCTCAGAGCCTGGCACTGGTTAACTGAATGGGACTTTGCGACTGGTGATGATGGAGGTCTGGCCATGCTTCAGAGCTGGGTCTGTGGTCTAGGGCATGGTTGGGCAGTCCTACCCAGCAAGAAGAGTCAGTACAGTAACCAAAGTTCAGCAGCACCTCCGCACACCACAGGGCTTGCAGGCCCTCCCCTGCCTGGCAGCAGGCACCTGGGAGCGTGTGCATCCCCTCATCCATCCCAGTGTGCTCCTGGCAGCATTCTGCAGTGGGGCTGGCCTGTCCCCCACCCTCTCAGCACCTCCATGCCTTCCTTCAAACCTTCTGCAGTTAGCACACATTAAAAGCGAGTCGTGCACACAGTGAGAGTTGGACTCTGTCCAGTTCCCATTAGTAGGGATGCATTTCTGCAGCCAGCGGCCTGTTGACTGAATCTCAGCTCCAGCCTACTTGACTGCAGCCTTCTCCTGGGGCCCATTTGTGATTTCCTTGCTCTTTTGAGGCAGGATTCACTTCCTCCCTGGGCCCAGTGCACAAATATGGGCAGAGCAGAACTTTGGCTACTGCTGCTTGTTGCTCTGGAGAAGTCCTTGGTGCGTGGTAAGTACCTACCCATCAAACAGGGATAGAGGCAAGCAACTGGGGCAAGGATAGTGCTGAGCAGGGAAGCCCAGGGCAGGAAGGGACTGGGGTGAATGTAATTCCTTTTCCCTTTTCCCAGGTGTCTAGGGTGGTAATGAGCCCTTCCATCCCTCCCCAGGAAAAGAGGGGTGGGGTATCTCCCTCTCCGACCTGCTCTGCCAGGGAGAGCATAACTTGCCCCTGCAATTCCCTTTATTGGTGGTCCTCTGCAGCCTCTAACCTTGCAATCCTTAAGACCTCAAAGCTCCCTAAGCTAAAGGAGCAAGTTGTCAGCTGTTGGCAGTAGGAGGTTGTTCCTTGAGATGCAACGTGCTCAGCTACTGCCCAAAGCCAGGAAGTGCTATAAGAGGCCACAGCAAGTTGTATCATCCTAGCTGCCTGCAGGGAAGCTCAGAAGATGATTCCTCCAGCCCCATCCGAGCTGCTGAGAAAGAGGAGGCCACATATGTGCTGTTCCTTCCTAACCATCAAGCAGTGGGAACAAAGAAGGGTTAAAAGTCCTGAATTTTTGCAGGAAGCTTCAGAGCCCGTGAAGGATGGATGCAACTGGCCCTGGGATGAACACAACCGAGCAGCGTTGATGGGAGGCCTGGGGAGAGGTAAGAGACTCCACCAACTTAATTTTCATCTTAAGAGCTGGGGTCACTGTTTGTGACTCAGGCCAGGATGCTCCTTTCAAGAGGGGAGCTTGACCCGCATGTTCCTCCTAGCTAGTGGACAGTGGCCCAAGATGGCTTGAAAGAGACTGGCAGTCTGAAGGAGCTTCCACCTTTGTTGCTGTGCCCCAGGCACGTGCAGCCATCCTGCCCCAACAGCAGTACCTAAGGTGGCTAATTTAAAGCTGGCTCGGGTGCGTCTAAGTGAACTGGGGCTTCAGTGCACCCTGAGAGACAGCCCTCACCTTCAGGACCAGGTCTTCACTGCACTCAAGTATGTGTGACACAGGCACAAGCAACCACTTAAACGAGGGCCAATATACATCTGGATTTTCCTGGATATGTCCTTTTTTGGGTCCTTTGGTCTCCATCTGGGAGGTTTTTTTAAATTTGAACAAAAGTTTGGGATTTTTTTGTCTGCTCAGCATTGAAGTTTTCCCCAGCACTTCCCAGCTTGCCATAGCAAGGAGCTGCTTGGGGCTGGGGGGAGTAGAGGGAAGACAATTGGAGGCAGGGGGTGCCACGTGCATCTGTGCACACATGCATGTGGCCAGCATGCAGACAGGAAGGGTGGTAGGAGCAGCCCTGGCAGCTGGATGCAGGTAAGTCTATGGGGAGTGAGGGTTGGAGGGCTTGGGGGCTGTGGGGCAGGTGAGTCTGTGTGGCAGGGGTGTGTCAAGGCCTGCTGGTGCTGGGGGAAGCTGTCTGGGTGCTGGGACTGCAGCAGGGCACAGGGGGTGGGGGAAGGCTCCTGCCCCTCCAGCATGGGTACGGGCAGGGGGGCCCTTCAGGGACAGCAGGAAGCTGTGTGGCTGGGCTGGTGGCACAGGGGTCAATGCCCTTGCTTGCAGGGTTGGTCAGGAGAGACTGCAGGGCTGGGGGGAGCAGGGGGTGTGGGTTGGGAGTGAGGGGCATCAGGGGGGTGCGGGGGGATGTGGGTTGGGAGTATGGGGTACTGGCAGCACTAGGCGGCTGCAGGTTGGTAATGAGGGGCACTGGCAGGGACAGGGGGTGGTGCAGGTTGGGAGTGAGGGGCACCAGCATGGCCCAGGGGGGCAAGATGCTGTGGATTGGGAGTGAAGGGCACTGGCAGGGCTGGGGGTGGGGCTGTGGCTTGGGAGTGAAGGGCACCAGCATATCAATGCCACCCCCCCACACGCACTCATTTAACCGCTCCCCCACAGGTGTCCTCTTTTTTGAAACTGGAAATATGGGAACCCCAGGTAAAGCTAGCTGAACTGGGGGCTGTTACACTGCCCTCGCTCCTGCTGCACCCCCGTGTGTTGTTGGCATTACCCAGGGCATAGCCCATGGCTGTTTGAGCCACTCGGATGCTTTTGCAGTGAATTGTGGAAGAACTTGTCTGTCCTTCTAGGCCTCTGGCAGAGAATTGTGGGGAGGCATTGGAGGACTAGCAGCCTGGGAGTGATTTATCCTCCCTCCTCACCGCAAAGCAGGAGGGCTGCCCACTGCAGGGAAAGTGGCACCTGGGTTTTAGCGCACGCCCCGTGGAAGACCAGCCCTCCCAGCTTCCAAGCCCTGTTCTCAGGTAAGAGGGGTTGTGAGGGCATAGGAGGGCAGTAAGGGGCAGCCCTGGGAAATGCATAGAGCCCCGAGTCCTGTGATGACATAAGCTTAGACGTACAGTCTAAATGGGCGATGCACGAGAGGAGACACAAGAGAACAAAGAGAAGCAGTGAGTAGCCAGAAGCATTGGAGCAAAGCTGGGAATTGAACCCAGGTTTCTTCAAGCCCCGGCATCTTTTCCCTCTTCAAAAGCCTGGTGAATGTGCATGGATTGCTTGTGCAGGAAGCGTGTTATAGATGTCTGCAGCTCACTGCCCCTGGAAGGCATCTCAGGTTTGGTACTGCTGGAAATGAAACCTTCCCCAAAGATTAACGTTTGCTTTAAAAAATGACTGCAGCAGCACACAAAGAATAGCAGCATCCACCTAGGCAGCACGGAAACCTGTGCAGCACCCTAGCTATATGTCAGTGTAGCAGGCTTGTCATCTGCATTCACTGTTGCTGAGAAGCAAGTAATACAAGAGGACGCTGAACGGAGGGCTGAATGAGGCTGCACAAGCTAACAAAAGCCAGGAGCATCAATGATAATTCCTTGCTGCCAGGAGCTGAAACTTCCCAACGAAACAGGCTCCATTGGAGACTCTGGGATTGATGGCTGCAGAATTAGGGTTTCCCAATGAAGGGACAGAACTGAATAATCACTCAGGCACATGAATTCCCCACCCCCCTGCCCTGGCTGTAACAAATGTTATTTCTAACTCCAAAGAGTGAAAGAGATTGGAGGAGAACTGTGTCTGCTCTTACATTTTTATTTTACCTCTTGAATTTCCCAGAAGTACTTCAGAAGCACCGTTGTGAGCAGGGGCAGATCCCAAGGGGGTGCAGTGGTGTGGCTGCAGCCCTATTTTTGGATTGGATTTTGCGAAGGGAACTTCTGGGGATTTTTAAAAAATCTATGAAGGCATATAAAAAACCCTTCCCTTTCCTGCTTTGAGGCATGTCCCCTCCCTGACAAGCTGCTTGGAGGCCTATCCCCTTGTTTCCCCTTTTTCCTGTGTCCCGCCTGCTGCTGCTGTTTTCCCCACTCTCTTAGTGCCAGAAAAGCTTCAAAGCTGGTCCTGCACTACTCCCTCTGGGCTGTGCAGGGGTGGGCTCACCTGGGACCAGTGACAGCAGCAGAGGCAGTGGAAAGGTGTGGGGGAGATTACCCCTTCCTGTGCCTGTTCTCAGAAGGACTGGGCAGGGAGCACATCCACCTCCACTGCTACCACTGTCTCTGTCCCAGCTGAGCCCTGCAGCAGGGGCTTTGAAGCTTGGACAGCTGGGAATGGAGTGGCAGCAGGTGGAGGGGAAGGAAAGGGAGGTTCTTATCTTCTCTGGGGAGTTTTAAAAAGCCCCCGGAGGCTTCAGGTGTGGTCTGCCCACATCTGGGGTGGGGGAGGGGGAAGGAAACTGGGAGTGGTGGTACAGCCACCCCAGCAGTGTGTGTGGCTGTTCCCACACCCCACTTTGCCAGATGCTGGATCCTCCTCTGGTTGAGTGCCCTACACTGTCCATGTCTGGTGATTTGTGCTAGTGTTTAACATTGCCCCAGAAGAACACAGTTTAATGTGTTGGTTTGTGTTTACTCTTTTTTTCCCCTGAAAAATACACCTTTCTTAAGGTGGTTGCCCATTTTTTGGAGGAAAAATGGAAACTTTGGGGAAAATTCAGCTTGACTTTGGTTTTCATTGGAAGGTTTCAGCAAAAAAAAAAAAAGATTTAGAAACAAAAAGGCTTCTCTTCTGAAATCTAAAAAATAGGGTTCTGAGCAGCTGCAAGCGACAGGGGGAAAAACCAGCTTTTTTTTTTCTTTCAAGAGGGAAATATGAGTGAACCTTGTGGGCTGCAGTCAGAGTAACTTGCCCACAGGGAGAGGTTTTCTAACCCTCCTTCAGTTAGTGAGAGGATGGTTTATGCCCTAAAGCATCTGGCCTCTGTTATTTACTTGCTTGCCTTCAAAGTTTTCAAGTCCTAGATTTCAGTCATTGATTTTTAATGCCAATAGCAACCATTCAATTATTTAATCTGCCTTTCTGTATAATACAAGCTATGGACTGCCACCTGATTACTCCTGTATTGAGCCTGATCATTTGTGTTTGACTAATGAGAGGCACCTGCACTGGAAAATGATAGCCTTAATTTCTTTGCGTTCCCTGCTAAAACAACAAGGATTTTAGAAAAAAGCATAAAATGTGCTAGTGTTTCTCTGCCTGACAGCTCACTCCTTGAGGCAAAGACATATCCATGGAAGGTTACAAAACAAATCATTTACCCAAACGAGTGGAAGAGCTTTAAATGGACCCATTCTTGTCTCTCGGTACACGCATCAGGGCTTCCAGGAAGCGTGTAGTCGTGTCTGTCTGGACTGTGTATGTGTGTGGGATGTAGGAGTGCTGGGATGCTCAGTGTGGCGAGAGGGCAGGGTGGTGAGCTCTGGCTAAGGGAGCCGGCAGGTAGGAAGTCTTTGAAGCTGATGCAGATGGGATGGGTTTTCTGAATGTTTGGTTGGGGCAGTCCTGGATATAGTTCTGGGAGTGTTCCCAGTCTTTCAGTGAAGTGGGTTGAGTTCAACAGAACTCATCTGCACAAAATTACCTGTACAAGTACATGTACATATAATTACCTGTACCTGTACATGTTCGTGGATGTGGGATCAGGCCTGTGGGCCATCAGTGGGTGTTGTACTACTCCAGTCTGGCTACTTCAGCTTTTATTAAAGGAAATTGGAGGTGGGTTTGACTCAGACTTACTTGGAATATTTGAGGCCAGATAATGAATGGTGTAAATGGGCTGAACTGTAAGGGGGCTGTAAGGAGAGCTGGCTGTACTTCAAAGAAGTCTTACTTAGAGTGTGGGAACAAACCATCCTGATGTGCAGGAAGACTAGCGAGTATGGTAGAAGACCAGCTTGGCTTAGCAGGGAGCTCTTCAGTAAACTCAGTCACAAAAAGGAAGCTTGTAAGACATGGAAACTTGGAAAAACAACTAGGAAGGAGTATAAGAGTATTGCCCAGGTATGCAGGAATGAAATCAGGGAGTCCAAAGCATAATTGGAGTTGCAGCTAGCAAGGGATGTGAAGGTTAACAAGAAGTGTTTCTATAAGTATGTCGGGAGCAAGAGAAGGATCAAGGAAAGTGCGGGTTCCTTACTGAATGGGGGAAGCAATATTGTAACAGAGGATGCAGAAAAGGCTGAAGTGCTCAATGCCTTTTTCACCTCAGTTTTCACAGACAAGGTCAGCTCCCAGACTACTGCACCAGGCAGCACAGTTTGGGGAGGAGGTGAGCAGCCCTCAGTGTTGAAAGAATAGGTTAGGGGCTACTTAGAAAAGCTGGATGTGTACAGTTCCATGGGGCTGGATGGGATGCACCCAAGCATGCTGGTGGAGTTGGCTGATGTGATTGCAGAGCCATTGGCGATCATCTTTGAAAACTCATGGCAATCAGGAGAGGTCCTAGATGATTGGAAAAGGGCAAACATAGTGCCCATATTTAAGAAAGGGAAGGAGGATCCAGGGAACTACAGACCAGTCAGCCTCACCTCAGTCTGTGGAAAAATCATGAAGCAGATCCTCCATTTCTAAGCACTTGGAGGAGAGAAAGGTGATTAGGAACAGTCAGCATGGGTTCACCAGGGGCAAGTCATGTCTGGACAACCTGATTGCCTTCTATGAGATGACTGGCTTTATGGAAGTGGGGAGACCGGTGGATGTGATATACCTTGACTTTAGCAAGGCTTTTGATACAGTCTCCCACAGCGTTCTTGCAGGCAAGATAAGAAAGCGTTGGTTAGATGAATGGACTGTAAGGTGCATAGAAAACTGGTTGGAGCATTGGGCTCAGAGAGCAGTAAGGCTCGATGTCTAGTTGGCAGCTGGTATCAAGTGGAGTGTCCCAGGGGTCAGTGGACATATGAGCCAACAGTATGCCCTAGTTGCCAAGAAAGCTAATGGCATATGGAGCTGCATTGGCGGAGTGTTGCCAGTAGATCGAGGGAAGTGACCATTCCCCTCTATTCAGCACTGCTGAGGCCACACCTGGAGTACTGATGGTCCCCCACTATAGAAAGGATGTGGACAAGTTGGATAGAGTCCAGCGGAGGGCAATAAAAATGGTGAGGAGGCTGGGGGACATGACTTATGTGGACAGGCTGAGGGAACTGGGCTTGTTTAGTTTGGAGATGAGTAGACTGAGGGGGGATTTAATAGCAGCCTTCAACTCCATGAAGGGGGGTTCAAAAGAGGATGGAGCTGGACTGTTCTTAGTGGTGCCAGATGACAGAACAATGAGCAATGAGCTCAAATTGCAGCAAGGGAGGTTTAGGTTAGATATTAGGAATAATTTTCCCACTAGGATGGTAGTAAAGCACTGGGACATGTTACCCAGAGGTGGTGGAAGCTCCTTGGGGCTTTTCAAAACCTGCTGGTAGACAAAGCCGTGGCTGGGATGATCTAGCTGGGGCTGGTCCTGCTTTGAGCAGTGGGTTGGATTAGATGTACCCTCCTTAGGTCCCTTCTAATCCTAACTTTCTGCGACTCTGTGATGTTATGATCTGTTCATACTACCTGAGGGGCCAGCTCAAAGGCTTTGGTGTTTGGTTAACATGTCTGAATAAAAGTAAATCTTGAGGTCTGGAAGGGCCTTCAAAGAGATCAGCCTCTAGACTGCCCCTGTGCTCCGAGGCAGGCTTGTGTGGACTGAGACTGTCCCTGTTTGCCCAACCTGTTCTTACCCCTCAGTGAAGGAAGTCCCACATCCCTTGGCAGCCTGCTCTAGCGTTTCACCACTCGAGCAAGAAGGGAGATTTTCCTGCTCTCCAATACAGGTCTGCTTTGTACTGTAAGCTCATTTCTTCTTCTTCTTTCTCTGGTGTTCGCAGCATTTTTTTTCCATAACAACCTTTTATGTATTGGCAGGCTGATGTCATTTGCCAGCTCTGTCTTCTCTTTCCCAGACTGAACCAGCTGAGTTTTTTCAGCCTTTTCTCACAGGTCATGTTTTCCAAACCCCTTAGCATGCTCACTGCTTTCCTCCAGACTTGATCCATCTGTAACTTTCTTAAAATGCAGGGCTCAAACCCGGGCACGGCATTTCAGCTGAGGTCTCGCCAGCACTGAGTCAAGCAGAACAGTTATCTCCTGTGTCTTCCGCACAAAGCTTCTGCTACAACATCCCCAAATAAGGTTGGTTTCTTACACAACAACAGCATGGGAATCAGGGCCTAGATACAAAGGCCCTCCTCCCAGAGGAAGACTTTAACTGCTAGGCTACATAGTCCGACCTCTTAATTGGAGCATGTTGAGTTTTAAAAAAGCAAAGTCCTGGGAGAGCTCATGCTTCTCACCCCTGAGACTGTCCTACACCAGGGCAGCCCAGTGCGGGGAAGAGTGGTTTTCCCCGAGCAGTCTCCTTTATGGCTGGCCTGTTGTTTTCAAGCAGTGTTTCCAGCAGCTACTTATTATTCAGCACCTTACCGTGTTGTCAGCAGTACAGTCTCCCTGTGGCTTTGGCAGGGAGTCTTTGCCGGGTGGATAAAATACAGAATGCCCCTGGGGTCTACATCCTTTCCCTGGAAAACATGCAGAGAAGCATCAGGTAGGCAGCCAGGTCATAGGACTGCAGAGAGGGATGGGGGTCTTGCCATTTCATGACTTGTTTTAGAAAATGTAGCTCCCCAGTATTCAGGGAGTAACTGCTACTCCCCTGCCTTGTGTCCTGCACTCAAGAGGGCTGCTCATTGCTTTTAGCTCAAATCCTGCACTTATGACTCAGCCAGAGACCAGCAGCACTGATCTCTAGCTATTGATTGTAGGGTGAGTACAGTTCCCAAATGCAGGTGCAAGCCCTTATGGGCACATCTATATGTGATATTAGTGTACCAGAGTTTATTGCTCCTGTGTGCAGCATCTCTGCCTGCCTGGGACCACAGCACATTGAGTCAGGTCGGAGCAGTCCCTGGGGGTCAGCCTGCCAGCCTGGAGCTACTCCTGCCTGGTTCAATGTGCTGGGGCACGGGGATGCTCCAGTGTGGGGCTAGCTCACAGGCATCCCCACACTGAAGTACCTTTGTACCTCAGCCAGCCAGAACAGTGCCTACATGTGTGTTGCAGTGGCACAAATTACTCTGCCATAGGATAATACTTGTGTTGGGCAGTACTATCCTATGGTAAAGTCGATTAGTTTACTGTGGCCTAATAGTGCCACACGTGTAGCTGGCGATGCTTTACTGTGGAGCTAATTAGGCAACTCCACAGTAAAGTGCATGTGTAGATGCCCCCTGTATGTTTCTAAAACCTTTCTCTCTAAAATGCCACCAGCGGTGGACTCTAATCTGGATCCAGCTTTGAACAGAAAGAATGTGACAGAGCAGCTGCTCTTTGCAGATACTTCTGACCTGGGAAAGATGCAGTGCAGCTTCTCTCTCTGATTTTACTGACAGGGATCAGAGGTCATCTGCACAGGGCTGACAGAATGTGGGGTGGCCGGGGTGGGGGGGCAGTCTGCAGCTGCTGGTATAAAAGCAGCTTTCTGATACTATCAGAGAGCTAGTGCATCCGGGCGCACACGCTTTATGCTGAAGATGGCAGTACGTGCTTCAGAGGAACAATAAGCAAAACAGATCCTTTCTGAAGTGAGTGTATGGAGTTTTACATTATCTTCCTGTCTTTAAAAGAAGTGCTCTTTTAGGGATGATCAAAATCAGGTTCTTTAGCCTGGCTGTGGTAGATGGTGGCTATATTGAGATGCATCTCAATACTTTGCCTTAGCAGGGTGCCAAGCCCAGCTGAGCTCCAGATGTTTCTCAGAAGTGCCCTTTTGTCATCTATTCCTTCAATTTTTTCCTGACAAATGCATTGTGGGAGCAGCTGCCTCCTACAAACAGTCTGCTAGTCTGCAGATAGCAGACTAGACTCCCTGCGTTCCCACAGACCCTGGCCTTATCCAGATGAATGAAATGCTGACCTGCAGCTTAGGAAACGAATCCTGTTATTAAAGAAAAGAGGCCTCGTGACCCAGCTGGTTCAGTATCCGTTTGGCTCACAATGTTGGCTGCCACGTGGGGGTGCTAAACACATTGCAATCCCTGTCTTGATTCCCTGACAGCTGGAAACAAAGCAAATGATGTTTCTGAGAGACAGAGGGAGAGGCTGGTGATGTCTTTTTTTTTTGGGGGGGGGGTGCTGTGTAAATGATGCAGAGAGACGAGTATCCCTGGGTTGTGGTGGAGAAGAAATGATCTGAGGCTGTGTCAGTCAGGAAGCACAGGGTGAGACAGGTCTTAAGAAGTGTCATGCCAGAGAAATATCAAAGTGAGAAAGGAGTGATCAGAGTTTTTCCCCCAGGGCAGCTCCAAGTATGTACCATTATAAATGGGGCAGGGAGGGGATGCCAGGAAACTATCTGCCCATGACCATATCTTTGAGAGAGAACCAATTCCTGGGTCTGCATTGTGCATTCTGCCATTGACTTTCTATTTCATAGAGAAGCAAGGCTGGAAGGATCAAAAGATCATCTAGTCCAACCAGGGATCAAAGCTGTGACCCTGGTGGTGTTGGCGCCACGCCACTTCATTGTTCAGTGTTCGGTCATGGATCCAAATGATTGTCCTGAGGTGCTTGGTAGATAGGGTGTTCCCTGACTGCTGCATTGAGCAGCTTGATGGTGCTTTCTCTGTACTCTGGAAAAGCAGAGGCCTTGGGCAGCTCCTTGGCTTCCATTATAGCAGTCCAGGATTCGGCAGGGGCTGGCTTTCTTTTTATTTTAACCTCTGAAGTCCTGCAGCCTGTGAGACAGTCGTCTCCTGTTGCTACAACAGCATCTAAACCAGAGCTGATGGGAGATCTTCAGATGAAGTCTAAGTCTCCATCCATCAAATACAAACGTTCTCACAAAAGGAGTGATTTCACCAAGAACTCTGATGAAATATTGACATTGCAACTTCAGCATTTCCTGCTGCTTTTTCTTCATTTAGTTGTGTTTCAGCTTCAGCATTGTTTTAACTTTAAGCTGGAAAATGCCACTGCTCTGTAGTTTTTACCTACGTCCCTTATGTCCACTGGATGAGTCCAGTCTGATTCCAAATGATTTGGTGTAGTAGCCGTTTCAAGTCAGCATTTCCTTATAACTGAGGATGGGGGGGGGAAGCAAGGTGCTGCTGTGTTTAATGGTAAAATTGGAAGCCAAAACTTGTGGGGAGGGTTTTCCCAGCATAGCAAGATAGTCAGATCTTTTCTCTAACTCTCATATCGGTGCTGGATGACAGTCGTACTCTTGTGCATGCTTGCTCTTACCCATTGATTTCTTGCACCAAGTACCTAGATGGGGTAGAAAGAGTATAAACCAGCAGCTGTCATGGTTTCTCCCTTCCCCCAAGAAACATATAGCTTCAATTTGCTGCTGATACCCCCTGTTCAAGTAGCCAAGTCCCTCTGTTGGGGGCTGTTAGAGAATCTGGGAGACTCCAGACCAGGGCTGCAGTCTTCTGAGGACCCCTTTAACGTAGAGGCAAAGCAGGAAGGGTCCTTCTAAATGGAGAAGCTGCCATGGAAGATCTGGTGGAAATGGGCTGATATGTCTTTGCCCAGGGCAGAATGGTCCTCTGAAGAGAAGATGGCTGCTCTGGGTGCAGGCCGTGGTGACAAGGAGAAGGAGGTTTGTATGGGTCAAGTGCCACATAAGGTGCTTGCGTTACTACAGCTCTGGGCTGCTCTCCAGAGACCATTAGGTTGCTATAAACCTATGATTGAATTCTGTAGTTCTGCAAAAGAATTGGCTGCCAATCGCAGCTCACAGGATTGGGAGCAGGGGAAGTTGCTGCTTCAATCTCTGCTGGATGTTGTTTGTGGGGAATAGTAGGGGGAAACAGCAGTGGTCCCATGCTGCATTAATTGTAGCAGCAATCATGACCAGATACACTCTCCAGCTTTTTCTTTGCCAAAAGGAAACAGGCCAGCTCCTGGGCTTGGAACCTTTTCCATCTTGATGCTGGGGCAGGGGCAGAGCTCTTCAGCAACTGCGACTTGAGACCTGGTCTGGGCCATGCCTGCAAACAGTTGGAGACATCAGGCATGATAAATCACATGGAGCAAGACCATGGCACAAACGTATGGCCAAGTGGTAGCTCGGAAGGGGTGCCAACAGGTAGCAAGTCTATAAGAGAAGAGAACTTGATGTCCCTAGTGCTTTCTATGGTTTCACTGTGTATGTCAGGAGGAGAATGCAACAGACCTTAGTGAGCTATGGTGGAAAGTACTCTGACCTTGATGCTAGCCACTAATGGTGCAAAGCTTTCTGCTGGGTATAGGTTTCCTTTCTTCTGCACGGACAGTGATGGCTCCAGCTGGCTTGCCCTAGTTGCTTCTGTTTTCTTACCAAAGCAGTTCCAGGTCTCCGTGTGGCTGCAAGGAGGGCAGTACAGCATGGACTGCCTAACTGAAGGTGAGAGGGTGCACCTAAATGGTTATGGTGGTTATAGCCCATGCAGTCATCAGCAAAAAGACTGGTGGCTGCATACCCTTTGTCTACAGCTTGCCCGGCTCAGCAGCCATGGGTATGAAATACAGCACCTGTCTGGTAACATCCTGGACAAATGTTGTGCTTGCACAGAGTAGTAATTGAGGCCCCAGCAACTCTTTGCTGGGCATGAGGCAAAGGAAGCTCACGAGAGTTGTTTCCAGCTTATTCTTGGCCTCCCTTGTTGGTTATGGGGGAATTTCTGGATCCCTATGCAAAAGTACAGAAACTGCTGACAGTGGCCAGGGAGATGTGCAGCTGCTTCAGCCACTGAGGGCTGTAGCCTTGGGGACCTGCAGGGCTCCTACAAACCATCTGGGCCAACAGATGAAATGGGTGGAGGGAGATGAGGTGGAACTCCTTCTTTTCCATAGTGGCCCTTAGGACCGCAGGAGATCTCCTGGGTCACAAGGTCTAGTCCGCTGCTATTGCAGCCAGCTGCATCCTATGATCCCTTTCATTGTCTGATGAAGCCCCCGCTGCTCCTACTGGGAAGCTATTGCAGAACCCTCTATCGGGGGGTGGGTGGGGGGTGCGCAGAGGTGCACTTTCACGCCACTTTGATTCCTGGGAGGGGCAGCAGCTTTTCTAGTCAGGCCATGCTGAGGGAAACACTTGACTTCAAGGCTCATTATAATAATCTACCTAATCCCTTCTAAACGCTTCATTCCACAGGTGTTAACGACCCTCTTGTTAATGATCTTGATGTTCCACCAATCCAGCTAGCCTTTGTTCTGCTGCCTGTTTGCTGCTTCTGGTAATGAAGCTCCTATTTCAGTCGTGCAGATTGTTTCTAACTCATTCCAGAGAAGTTACATTTGTTTTTGCTTAAATTTCAAACTGAACAATCCAGCCCTAGGCCCCTAGGGCAGTGTTTCTCAATCCCATGGGCTGTGACCCAAAAGTGGCTCTCAGGAATATGTGAAAGAGTCATGAATAAACTTTGAAAATGGATTTTCCTTTAAAGGATAAAAATCTGGGAAGAGTTCCAGCTTGCAAGGAGCTTCCTGGGGGAGGGACTCAGGACAGCGGGTTGAGAGTGAGGGGCACCAGCAGGGCCAGGAGGCTGTTTCCTACTAAAACTATTTACTGGGTTGGGACTGGCCACTGATGTTTACAAACGGGTCCTGGTACAAAAATGGTTGAGGACCACTGCCCTAGCATATTGGTCCAGCTTCTAGCTTATTTTTAACTGGGGAAAAATGTGTTGTTTCTAGGTGATGATGAGCACTTCACCCTTTGCACCCCCTTTCAAATTTTAGGTCCACCCATGGCTGCACAGAAGCACGCGAGGAAGCTGGGTTTGGGGACCTGGCTTGGTATTGGAATGGGCATTTAGCGGGGCTTGCAGTTCTTGCTTTCTACTCTGTCTTCCTGGCCGGATGAGACCATCCTCCCGGTGGTGTCGGACAGTGCTCCATCATGGCCGAGCATTGCCTCATGACACAACTCCCTCACCTGCAAACCCATGCCATCTTCAGCTACTCCCTCCCGCCTTTATCTCTTGTCTCCATGTTTTTGGAAAGTTTTTATTCTCCTGTTGTCCCCTAAAAGAGAGATGGAGTCCTAGTGCTCATCTCCCTCAAGTCTTTCTCCTCTGCCATGATTCTGTGACATTAGGGGCAAAACAGCCTCTCTGACTTTCTGTTCCACATCCAAAACTTGGTAACATTTTGTTTAGATGGTTTTGACAGGAACTGGATTTAAATCAGCAAAGCTGCCTGTGTTCCGGTTTGTGGTTGGGTTCAGCTCGGCATTTCTGGCTTGTGAAAAGTTTGGTCTTTTTACCTTGAACTAAAATTTCTATATTGTCATTTTTTACGTGTGTGATGGAAAGGCCAAGTTGTTGTCCAGCTGTAATCCACACTATGAGCTGGAGGGGCGTGCGGGATATGTACAAATATTGGAGCACCATTGATGAAGCCTCACAGACTGTGCTGAAATAATACCTGGGAAGGAATCCAAGCGACAGATGCAATCAGATTGTAAGGATGAACAATATGGTTGCAGAAATGAAGGCAGTTCATGAGGGTGGCACCTCACATCTTTGACTTCAGGTGCTCCTTCAGGTCCCAGTGATCAGCGTCCCTTTCTGGAGCAGGGATTGCACTGGGTGGCAGAGAAGATCTTTACCCTGCAGTGGATTGGAAAGATCTGGGATGCACATAGAGGCAGATGGCTGACAGCAGGCTCATGGGGATGAATGGACAGAAGCTGAAGTGAGATTTTCCTGTTGCAGCAGCCTGGGAATCACTGGTGGGTTTCACAGAAACTGTTAGAGGCTTCATTCTGCAGTGAGGCTGAGAAATGCAGATATGTCAATAGATTTTGGCTCTGTTACCATAAAATCCATGTTGACTCACACCTTTGTAACACATGCATGCAGAACAATGCTGGCACCCTTGCTACTAGAGCTGGGGGTAGTTTATTCACTATGAGAATGCAGTTTGTAGTTAAGCAGACCCAACTATGGAGCTGCACTCAACTCAGCTAATAGTTTTGTCAGAAAAAAGGAGAAAATATTTTTGATTTTTAATTTTTTTTCATTCCAAAAAAAGGGAATCTTCCAAATGTGTCAAATTTTAATTTTAAAAAGGGCGTTTAAAAAAAAAATTGCTGCCCCTGAAAATGGAGTGGAACTTGCCAGTCAAGCAGAAGCAAACGCCTGTGTTTTGGTTTGGATGCTGAGTGCAGAAATTAATTATTTGCACAGCTCCAGTCATTACTCATCTCGGCTTCCTTCACCAAATTCATCATGCTCAGCTCCGAACAACTGTAGTCCCAGGAGCCTTCCACAAAGCTGTGAACAGCTGAGATGGATGGATGGATAGATTTGACAAACTGTGGTCCCAGGCTCCTTTCATTGGACAGAAGCATTTAAAGGATGCTAAGTTAATTATTCTCTGCCATCTGCCTGCTGCTATTCAGCAGCATCTTTGCCTTGCTCGCATGGGAAGAGGAGCTACAGCAGGTGACCCAGGCAGAGCTCCATTACCTAGCCTTGACAGCCTGAGGCTTGGATTTCCTCCAGCTTCTGCGTTGTGGTCGCCTGGAGACAGCACCCTGCACATCCTGCAGTCAGGACCTGTTGGGCAAGTGCTTTGGTGGAGTCCTCACGTTAGTGCTTGGGGAAGGGTAAGTAGACAGGAAAGGGGACTTCTGCAAGGGGCTGAAGTGTGAAGCTGGCGCCTAGGAGTGCTGGTTTCCTAATCCAGAGGGAATAGGGTCATCCTCGTATAACAGGTGTACATAGGACTTCCCATTGGGAACAAAGTCAGTTTAGGTCCATGTTTCCCCTTTGCTTCCTCCAGCTTTGCTCTCCCCTTTGCTTCCTCCAGCTTTCCCTCTCCCCTTTGCTTCCTCCAGCTTATTTTCTGTCTAGAGAAAATAGAAGCATTAGGTGCAAGATGCAGGAGGTGACAGTGCCTCTCTTTATCACTGGTTTGGCCTCATCTGGATACTGTGTGCAGTTCTGGGCACCGCATTTTAAAAAGCATATGCAGAAGCTAGAGAGGGTTCAGAGATGGGCAACAAAGATGATGAAGGGCTTGGAAAGCAAGTCCTGTAAAGAGAGACTGAAGGAGCCAGGCAGCTTGCAGACAGCACATGGTAGCATGCCTTCAGATATTTGAAAGCTGCTATAAAGAAGAGAGAGAACACATTTTCTCTCTTGCTGAAGAGAGTTCATAGTTTCATAGTTGGTAGGGTCGGAAGGGACCTTGTAGATCATCAGGTCTGACCCCTTGCCCTGGGCAGGAGAGAAAACTGGGCTCAAATGACTCCAGCCAGGTAGACATCAAGTCTCCTCTTAAAAATCCCCAGGGTAGGAGCCATCACCACTTCTCTTGGAAGTTGGTTCCAGATCCTAGCCACCCTGACAGTGAAGTAGTGCCTTCAGATGTATAGCCTAAACCTACTCTCTAGCAACTTATGGCTGTTATTCCTTGTTACCCCAAGGGGCACTAGGGGGAGCAAGGTCTCTCCCAAACCCTGCTGGTCTCCCCTGGTGAGTTTATAGATGGCCACCAGGTCCCCCCCAGCCTTCTCTTGTGAAGGCTGAACAGGTTCAGGTCCCGTAGCCTCCCTTCGGAAGGTCTGCCCTGCTGCCCCCGATCATGCAAGTGGCCCTCCTCTGGACCCTCTCCAGGCTGGCCACATCCCTCCTGAAGTGCGGCGCCCAGAACTGGACGCAGTACTCCAGCTGTGGCCTGACCAGTGTTGCATAGAGGGGGAGGATCACCTCCTTGAACCTGCTCGAGATGCATCTGTGGATCTCTTTCTGCCACCGTGCTCTTGAGAAGGGAGTTTTCCAGCTTATAAGTGTGCAGCTGGTTCCTACTGCCCAAGTGCAGGACCCTGCACTTGTCAGTATTGAAACCCATCCTATGTTCGTTAGCCCACCCCTGTAACCTGTCCAGGTCCTGCCGTAATCTGTCCTTCCCTACTAGCGTGCGCACCTCACACCAAATCTTGGTATCATCAGCACATTCTAAACAGGCTGCTTTTCACCCCGTTGTCCAAGTCACTAATAAAGAAATTGAACAGTGTGGGCTCAAGGACCAAGCCCTGGGGGACTCCACTGCCCACTTCCCTCCACGTCAAAAAAGACCCGTCCACCACCACCCTCTGAATATGACCCTTCAGCCAATCTGCAATCCATCTGACTGTGTAGGCATCAATGCCACAGCCACCTAGTTTTTTAATGAGGATGGGGTGGGAGATGGTGTCAAAGGCCTTGCTGAAGTCCAGTAAGACTACGTCCACCACAACACCTGCATCCAATGCTTTTGTGACCTGATCATAGAAGGCAATCAGGTTGGTCTGACATGACCTGCCCTTAATGAAACTGTGCTGTTTGCTCCTGAGCATCATCCCTGCTGCTGGCCCTTCACAGATGTGCTCCTTGATGATCTTCTCAAAGAGTTTCCCCAGGATTGAAGTAAGACTAATGGGCTGATAATTACCCAGGTCCTCCCTCCTCCCTTTTTAAAGATGGGGACCATGTTGGCTTTCTTCCAGTCATCCAGCACCTGGCCAGAGTGCTCATAAAGCCGTGCCAGGGGCCCTGCTATAACCCCTGCCAATTCCCTCAACACCCTGGGGTGGAGAGCATCTGGACCTGCTGATCTGAACATGTCCAGCCCCTCCAGAAGCTCTCTAACCCAGTCCTCCCTGACTTCAGGCCTGGCAGCGTTTCTCCTGAGTCCGTCTGGAATCCTGTTCGGGGAGTCCCGGTTCCTGCACAAAAAAATGGGGGTCAAGAATTTGTTAAAGAGGTCTGCTTTCTCCTCCGGTGCAACCACCAGATTGCCAAGCATATCCTTCAGGGGCCCCACATTACCCGGTGCTTCATTCTCCCTGTATATTTAAAAAAGGACTTTTTATTATCTTTGATCCTTGACGCTAGCCCTAGCTCTGTATCTGTCTTAGCTTTTCTAACAGTCCCCCTACGGACCCGAGCAGTGGAGGCATACTCCTCTTTGGTGATAGACCCTCCCTTCCACTGGGTGTATGCCTCCTTTTTGGCAATCAGGCATTCACAAATGCTCTTGGTGAGCCAGGGGGGCTTTTGAGCACTCTTTCCCCTCTTGCCTTGTTGGGATTGTCACCCCTTGGACTCTGAATATCATCTCTTTAAGGAACGACCACTCATCTTGGGCACTGAGATCCCCTATTCTCAAGGACCCCGGCACCTCTCCCACTAATCTCAACTCATTGAAGTTGGCCCTCTTAAAGTCTAGGGCTACTGCCTTGCTGCAGGCCCTTGACACCCTGCGCTGGATGGTGAATTCCAGCAAGCGATGATCGCTATCGCCCAGGTGGTTGAGGACCTGGAGCCCTCTTACCAGGTCGTTGCCTGTGGCCAGGACCAGGTGGGTGCAGACCAATGCCTTGAAGTTGCAGCAAAGTAGGTTTAGATTGGCTATAAGCACTGTTAGGACAGGTAGGCAGTGGAATAGACACCCAGGGAAGTTGTGGATTCTGTCACTGGAGGTGTTCAAGAAGAGGTTGGTCAGGGATGACCTAGGAATAGTGATGCCTGTGTTTTACAGTGGGAATTTCCCTTGTTTCTGGGCCTTGCTGGTTGCCACATGGGGCTGGGAAGGTATTTTTCCCCTCTTGCTGCTGTATGTGTTGGTAGGGGAGGAGAAGCAGAGCATTTGCCTTCCTTAGAAGCACTGGGTTTTGGCTGCAGCCACGGCTGGGCATTTTGACTGTGCTGTGCCAGTGCTTTTGCTGGGACTTTAGCCTGGAGATTCCCAGCTAGAAGGTCTTGCCCCTTTGCTCAAAATCAGACTCATTGCCACATTTGAGGAGTGATACCATGGCTAGATTGGTATGGACTTGGGGTGGAGGGTGGCCTTTTTTCTTAGATCTCTTGCGTGTACTTTAACAACCTTGTTGCTATAAGATGTTGGCCACTGTGGCAGATTTGGATGGTATTTCTTGTGGTTGTATCAGGGGTGATGGTGTACTTTTGCTAAGAGGTTAGACAATGGATTTATTTGGGATGGTTTGGGTAGGGGTGACCCTGCCTCAGTCATGGGGTTGGACTAGATAATCTCTGGAGGTCCCTTCCAGCCCTGCTTTTCTTT
The DNA here is from genome assembly GCF_052110815.1 of Crocodylus siamensis. Lineage (NCBI taxonomy): Eukaryota > Metazoa > Chordata > Crocodylia > Crocodylidae > Crocodylus > Crocodylus siamensis. The sequence continues at coordinate 53,244,563 of NC_143400.1, read as the reverse complement.
GATTTTAGAGATGAGGCATGGTGAGGTGTAGCAGTATTAAGATTTTGCATGGCCAAGCAGCACAAAAATAGCTTTGTGCCTTGGAAGTGAGGCCTCTCATGACCACAGCACCGCTCTCTCCTCCTCCGTGTCTTTCCTTAAGTCTCCCCTCTGCTCTGACCCCTGTCAGACCCTTGAGAATAAGTAGGCCATTGGTGGGCTGCAGTGGAGCTTAATGCACTAACCCTAACTGGTATATTGTGTTGTCCCTGCTGGTAAGTTGTAGCTGCCCATTGGTCTCTTGTCCATGGATCAGAAGGTCCTTGGAACAGAGGCCATCTTTTTGTTACAGGCGTAATACTTGTCCATGGCAAAGCCGGGCATGAGGAGAGCACGCAGTCCCATGTGAATGCTACTAAAACTATTCTGCTGCCATGTGTGGCTGTGTATTCCATGCTGCACAGAGATGTTACCCAGGATCCCCCTGACTTCTGCATTTTATTTTTTTAAAGGTCGTGAGAAAATAGTGAGAGAATGCCTTGAAAAGAATTCAAATTTCTGTCTTTGCAGGGTAAGTTGATGGGAAAGTGGACTGGACAGGAAAGTAGACAGGAAAGGGGACTGCACCCAAATGTCTCTGTCTTTGACACCAGATAAGACTGCACCTTTCCTCTGCATATTACTCCTGGGGAGCTCAGGCAGCTCCCTTCTCAGTTTCTGATGACCCCTCTCCAAAGGTCCCTGATTCTGCCCAAGCCTTATTTGGGGAAACTGGTGCCTAACACTAGCGTTCAACCTAATACTAGGTGTCTCGGTGCTTCTGAGGTTCAATGATGGCATCAGAACTTCTCTTTTTAACACTTTTAAGTGTTGCTAGATTTGTTTTAAAAACCGTGAGAGCTGGCAATGTGAAAAAAGTGGGTGGAGCATTGGTGGGGTGGAGGGTGGAAGGAAGCAGTAGAGCAACATACAGAATCACAGAAAAACAGGCACTTCAAGAGATCTTCTAAATCCATCTCCGTGGTCCAGGCAGGATCAACTGTGCCTAGACCATTCCTCTCAGAGGAGAGCCCCATCCCTCCCTCCCAGCCTACACAAAGGGATCTGGGTTGCTGGCCTGTTTCTGCAGGCTTTCTCTTCTGCAAGCCCTGGGACCTTGTTGGTCCTTCTGCCCTTTGCTCCCATGTGTCAGCAATACAGTGAGAGCTGTCCGGGGTGGCTCTTTCCCCACCCCAGCTGAATCCAAGACCTCTCTGGCAAATTAGCATGCAAGGCCACCAGCGGCGTGTGGGTGGAGGGGTGTGCACAGGGAGCCCTGCAAGCCCAGAGCTGCATCTGACGATGCTGGCAGGGAGGAGCACAGGAAGGGAGGAACGGTGGCTCGTTCTTATCTGTGGCATTCGTGCATTTTGCCCAGGTGGGGCTTGGGTGTATGTGTAATTTATGATGTAAATTATAATAGAGCCTCCAAGCAGGGTCAGAGGCCCCTCAGCCAGGTGCTGCTTTTGTATCCTGTTTCCTCTTCTTTTGGTGAATGCCACTGCCATGTTTTTGGCCTGTATTTTTATCATTTAATAATTCCCTTTCAAGCTCCAGTCTTGTAGGGTCCATTCAAGATCCTTCCTTGGCCAGGACACATGACCTTCAAGCCCTGACACAGGTCCTCAAGTGCCATGGCTCAGGTCTTCTGTTCCTATGGACAGCCGTTCCTCAGTAGTGCCAAAGGAGGGTGGGAATAAGTGGTGTCCTCCAAAGGTCACATCTGCAACAATGCTCTGACCTCACTAGATCCCATGAAGGGATGTTGCTGCAGCCCCTTCTCACAGCCCGTGAAGCTGGGGGAGACTGGGAGCTGCCTTGCGCTGCTGGAGTTGAGGATACTACCCCTCACATCTGAGTCGTGGTACTGAAAAGGATACTACCCCTCACTTCCCACTTACCTGGGAGACAGGGAAGTCCCTCTTAACACCTTCTCCTGCTTTGTGCAGCTTGGAGGCAGAAGGTCCATGCCAGCTGCTGGCAGGGGTAGAGGAGATAGGCACCCCTCACATAGATCCAGGCCCACAGACTGAGCTGATAGCATAATGCAGGAGCCACCTGTCTCTGACACATAGCCCATGTCCATTCAGCCTGGCCTCCATCACCATTAAATAACACAAGCCGTTGTGTGAAGAGCACAAAGGATCTCTGCTTCCCCTTGGCCACTATGCCCCAGCTCTCTCAGCAGTTACTTCAAGCAGACAAGGCTTCATGCCCATGAATTGGGGAGTCGCTAGCATTATCCATGCATTGTCATGTCACTGCAGGGAGCCTGTTCCCGCTCATGGGCTAGCTGTGCCCAGTGGAGAAGCAGGGAGCCCTGCGTGATCACAGCTGGGCAGTGCCAGTGTTGCTTGTGGGTGCATGCAGGGGGAGCAATAGGCAATCACAGCAGTTTATGGCTGGGTCCAATTATAAAGCAAAGAAGTATATTAAAAACTGCCCCTGGGGCACAGGGCACCCCTGCCTCCTCCATCAGCAGCCCCTGATTGTACTGAGGCTGTCCACGGGGACTTCAGCCATCACTTGCCCATCCCTTGCCTTTGCTCGTCTTGTTTGTGGAGAAGGGGTGGATGCCGCTGCTCCCCACAGGCCTCTCCTTGCTTCCCACATCTCATGCTTCTGAAGTTATCCAGCTTCAATGCCACTCGCTGGCTCTTTTCTTCCCTGTTAATTCAAGCCAGGGGTGAGGGGCGATCGAGTACTGGTTTCCAGTGGCTGGACAAGGCTGGCAGGCAGGCATGCAAATGGGAGCTGCCTGAAATGTATTGGGGATGAGAAAGGGGTTTTGTCAAATCCTCAACCCTGCTCAGATGGTTTTGAAAACTGTCTCACCCTGCTAGCTGGGGCAGAATCCAGGATGGCAGAATCCATGGCTGGCATAAGTGAGTATATTTACCAGGTACACAACTCTCCTTGCTGCTCCTTGCTTTGGGGCACAGCCAGGAGGATGGGAGCCTAACAGCAATGTTGCTACATCCTGGTGATCCCTGGCTGGTGTACTGGTTCCTAAAGGGCCATAACCAGGCACTGTAAGTCAGAGTAGCCTTGAGGCTGCTCTACACTGTTTTGAGATAAAAGTGATAGACATTGTGAACACCCTGGTACAAGGATGGATCTGGAGGGCAGGAGGAGACGTGCAGTGGGTCAGCTGCACTCCCCTTTTATTCCTCGCCAAACTTTAAAACCAGTTGCTGGGGGAGGCAGTGACCAAAACGCTGGCTTGCATCCATAGATGCTTCTCGAGCAAATCCCGGGACGTCATTCTCCCCTTGTACTCGGCCTTGGTGAGGCTGCAGCTGGAGTACTGCGTCCAGTTTTGGGCTCCACAATTCAAAAAGGATGTGGAGAAGCTTGAGAGAGTCCAGAGGAGAGCCACGCGCATGATCAGAGGTCAGGAAAACAGACCTTACGACGACAGGCTGAGAGCCATGGGACTCTTTAGCCTGGAAAAGCGCAGGCTCAGGGGTGATCTGATGGCCACTTATAAGTTTATCAGGGGTGACCACCAGGATCTGGGGGAACGTTTGTTCACCAGAGCGCCCCAAGGGATGACGAGGTCGAACGGTCACAAACTCCTGCAAGACCGTTTCAGGCTGGACATAAGGAAGAATTTCTTTACTGTCCGAGCCCCCAAGGTCTGGAACAGTCTGCCAGCGGAGGTGGTTCAAGCACCTACATTGAACACCTTCAAGAGTAAATTGGATGCTTATCTTGCTGGGATCCTATGACCGCAGCTGACTTCCTGCCCTTTGGGCAGGGGGCTGGACTCGATGATCTCCTGAGGTCCCTTCCAGCCCTGATGTCTATGAAATCTGTGACATCTATGAAATTTCTATTCAGGCAGTGCTGAGAGAATCAATTCTCTTCATGGCTCCTTGTCATTGTTCAGGTTGATCTTGAGCTACTCCACAGATGTTAACAACCCTCTGTCTGTCAGCCAGTCCTGGTAACATGTCTCTTCTATTTCATAGCCCTGCAGACTGTTTTTAGCTTTAGGTTAAAAACTTAACTAAGGTATGGTCATATTAACTCTGGTGTAGAAATGACTGGCAGTGAAGTATTGGAGGCACTGTCAAGATGCCCCAGAAGGCTAGGTTTTGTTTCATGAGTCTGAATAAGAGATGTACATTGAAGTTTAATGCCTGTAGGACTAATGACACAATTTTTTTCCTCCCTAATTTGGTCTGGTTTTTTAAAGCTCTATATATAATCTAGCAAATTAGCGCACATTCTAATAGTTATATTTGCTTTTACTTTGATCATAAACTGAATAATGTAGTGCCCCTGATTATATTAATAAAATATCTAGTATTTTTACTGGAGAAAAATCGTGGATCCACCTATGCCCAGTGTTCAGACTTGCCTCAGTGACTTTTTTTGGCAGAGTCATCCCAGAGGAGGCCTAAAGACAGAAGGGCTTACACTGGGCACTTGGGGTCAGTTCCTGTTCCACCCATCTTAAGTGGTACTTTACTACCTAAATTCAATCTTATTCCACTTTGCTCAAGTCTAAGCAAACCTGTTAGTACAAAAGGTGGGTGTGTCCTCTTCTTCCACCCTGCTTTTTTCTGATCTACACTTAAGACACATTACAAAAGTAAATGGTCAGTGGTTTTCAGGGACTCAAGCAGGGTGGAATAAGATCCAAGTGACACTGTGGGTGCGTCTACACAAGATGCTGTACTAGTAGACTTCTCTACTGTGCAGTAAAGTGTCACTATTTAACCATGCACTAAGCTACTACCATGCGGTTATCTACTACCTGAAAATACAGGTAGTAGATTTACTGCACATTAGGTAAAACATAGTAGGGTACATATAGATGCTGACTGGGAATAAATTTGTTCCTGGTCAGCCAGAGCACCAGTGGGCCAGCCTCTGGCCAGGGCCAGAGCAACGTGGCTGGGAGTCCCTCCAGCCACAGGGCAGATGCGGCTCCTTAGAAGTCCCTGGCTGGCCTTTAGCCCCTGGGCCAGCTGCTGCCTTCCCGTGGCCACTGCATGCTGTTGAGAGGGGGGTTATCTTGGTTGTAGCAGTGCTGTACAGCCCTGGCTGGACTCCCAGGCCTCTGTTGGCTGCTTCCTGGACCCTGGGCACCATGCCTCTCGCCTGTGGCTACTGGAGTCCTTGGCAGAGGCAGCACCACTGATGGCAGCATCCCTGACCCTGGGGAGAACAGCCCAGGGGTCAACTGGGCAACAGGAGAGGCTGCCAACCTCATTGCTATCTTGGGTGAGGCTGGGGCCCTCAGATGGTTTGGCTGGGGCACCTGGACAAACGTGCATATTTATGAATAGGTGGCAGCCTGCACACAGGAGCACAGCCACGAGTGGTCAGAGCAGCAGAGCCACATCAAGGTGAAGTCCCTGTGGGCACAGGAGGTCTGTGCGATGGACCATGCCCTGCATGTGGGAACTGAACCAAATCCCAACTTCAGCCCAGGCTCTGCCTTTGAGCTGCACAGAGCATTGCCACATTGACTGGGGTGTTGGGGAGAGGGGGCAGGAGGCAGTGTGTTGTGTTACAGAGAAATAAAGGTTCTTGATGTGAAATGGTCTGTGTGTGGTCTTGGGGGCGCACTGTGGGCCTGGGGTTCATGGGCAGTGCCCAGGTGCCCTATGATGGAGGGTGGGGAGGAGGTGGTCCATGGGTGCCTTACAGACAGTGCCCTGTCCGCTGCTGCTGGGGAGCAGCCATGGCACACTCACCGCAGGCTCCCAGGGTAACATTCCCCTGCCCCAACAGAGACCCCTTCCAGGTGGAGCCTCCCTCCCATCCCTGGAGACCCCTGCCAGCCTGAGCCTGCCTCCATCCCAGCCCCTTGCCAGCCTGAACCTGTCCCCCTGGTCACAACCCCTCAGAGACCCCTGTCAGCCAGAGCCCTGCCCCCCTTGGGAGACCCCTGCCAGGCTGAGCCTGAGACTCCTGCCAGGCTGAGCCCTGTCTCCTCCCACTGCCTCCTGGGGACCCCTGCCAGGCTAAGCCTGTTGCCTGCCCCCAGACCCCCCTACCCCCTACCAGGCTGAGCCTGCCCCCCGCCCTGCAGCCTCCAGCCAGCCTGAGCTCTACCCCCCTGGAAGACCCCCTGTTCCTGCCATGCTGACAGCAACTGCTCCCAGGCTAAGCCTACCCCTCTCTCCCTCCCAAACCCCGACACCTCTGTCAGACCCCCCCTACCCCCTACCAGGCTGAGCCTGCCCCCCGCCCCGCAGCCTCCAGCCAGCCTGAGCTCTACCCCGCTGGAAGACCCCCTGTTCCTGCCATGCTGACAGCGACTGCTCCCAGGCTAAGCCTACCCCTCTCTCCCCCCCAAACCCCGACACCTCTGTCAGGCTGACCCCTGTCCCCCTCCTTGGAGACCCCTGCCAGGCTGAGTTCCCCCCCCACCCCATTCTAGAGCCCTCTACCAGCCTGTGCCTGCTGCCGCCCCCCCACCCCGATCCCTGCCAGGCTGAGCCTCCCCCCCTCCGTCACCCCTAGAGCCCCCTACCAGGCTGAGCCTGCCCACCCCTGGAGCCTCCTGCCATCTGAGCCTCCCTGCCAGGCTGAACCTGCTCCCCACCTTGCCCAAGAGACCCCCGGCCAGGCTGAGCCTGATCCCCTCTCCCAGACCCCTGCCATCTTGACCCTCCCCACCCCCAAGCTTTACATTAGCTTTGCCAGCGAGACCCCCCCCCCGAGAACTTTGCATTAGGACAGTAACGCCTGTCCCTGAAACACCAGGCAAGAAACTGTGTTTGAGAATAAGACAGTTTATTGTTGGTTTGACTAACATGCTAAGTCTTTTATACACAGGTTTATGGGAAGTGAACACGGCCGTCTGTACCCTCTGAGCCAATGAGAAACTGAAATACCAAGACGAGAGCTGCCTACAGCCAGCCGTGTGATAAATGAGGAGTTGGAGTAAAGAGGAAGAGAAAGGGAGGATAAGAAGGGCAAGTGACAGGCGAGGATGGAGAAGGGGCTACTCAACAGACAACCCATGATGCTATTGGGTCTCGTAAGTGAGGAAAACTCTCATTTTGGCCACATATGTTGGAAGCTTTTTTCGCTGAAACAAGATGGTGGCTGTTCAGCTTCCTGCATGACTTTTGCCAGGCAGAAAAAGATCAGCTGTAGCTCTCTCTTGTCAATTTTCCATTGGCTTTATTGATGTTTTCCCCTTGTGTGTTGGTTTGGATTTCAGTTTTACACAAGTTTCATTTGGCCCATCACCATGGCTGTTTGTTTTATCTCCTGTGCTTATTGGCTTGTTTTCTGAAGACCCCAAACAGCGGATTGAATTTATCCAAGCGGCTGCTTGCCATCTAGCTGTAGCTCTTTAAAGGGCTGCAGCTCGAGATGAGAAATCAGTGAATTTTGTTCTCCTGGTTTCATTGCTTGTGTTGAGTAGCTGCAGAGAACCCTGATACTGTTGGCTCATTGGGCTGGTTTGGTGGAGTTGATAATATGACATTTCTGCATCACCTTCCACCCCTCAAAGTGATACACAGCTATATACAGTACATATAGGAATCACTTCACCCACTGCTGAAATGCAGCCACTGCTGGGTTGGAATGTAGCAGCTGGTTAATAGCACACACACAAATACGACACAATGGGCTAGGACATGAAGTGGAGAATGCTATCAATATACAATTGAAACAGCTGGGAGAATATAGGTAGCATGTAATTTCCCTTGTTAGAAAAATCTGGCTGGCACTAATACCTCTCCTGTTGCAAAAAAGTTTTATTTTCTTTAAATACTCAGAAGTGTCCTGGATCCTCTCATGTGGAAGATGACACCTCCAGCAGCATGGAGCCCTTTGACATGTGGCTGCGTGATCAGTTCAGTGCTGAATGAGAAGGATGCGGGTTGCCTTCTGAGTTGCCACCTATGACTTTCTGCAGCGGGAGCGAGTCAGGGTTGTATAGGCACGGAGCGAGCACCAAGTGGTGGAGAACTGCAGCAAGGTGTTCAGGCATGGGGTGCGACGTTGTCCTCTTGTCCTTAGCGTCTGGGCCATGGGACTGTGTCCACTGAAGCCATGTGAAGTGGTTATGGCTTCCTCTCCTGTTTCTTCCCCTGGAGGACCTGGTATGGCTGGACAGTGGGCTTCTAATCCTTGATGGTGACAGACTGGTCAGGGCTTTAGCCTGGAAAATCATCCTACAGCTTGTTCCTTGCTTCTCCCCCTGGTATCTCCTCCCTCTCCTTCCAATTGCTGTTGGGTTAAATACGTGGTGTCCTGTCACCAGTCAGTTTTTTTTGACAGAGTGGAGACAACTGGGTCCTACTCCTTTTTGTGGGACTTTAGATAGCAGCTGTGTGGGTTATTCTGCAGGGTGAGGTCAGGAGGGAGTTTCCTTCATGTTCTCAAAGTGCTCTGCTGTGTTACTTTCTGGTGACTTTTGGTTCTGCAGCATCTTTTTAGAACTGTTTTAATAGGTTCATAGAAATTAGGGGCTGGAAGGGACCTCACAAGATCATCAGGTCCAGGCCCACTGCTCATACGGCCAAGACTGGTGATATATAAGAGTGCATATCCTCCATGCTTAGCTTCTGGTCGGGGTTATCAAAATTCAGTTGGCTCAGTGGGCATCAGCCTTCTTTTCCAACTGGGTGTTTATTGCCCATGTGCCCTCATCTACCTAGATGGACTAGGAAGGAGAGCTATTACTGTTTTTGACTTTGTGAATCTGTCGCATCTGTCTGTTAATAAATCCCCTTTTTGTCTACTGTCCCATTTGCTTTTTTTTAGACTCTCTCCCTACACCCCCACAGGTTTTTAAGAACTCGAGTATGACATGATTGCTCCTGCTACGTTATCTCATGGTGACCCTAGCAATCACAGTTGGTTTAACTCAGCATGTCAATGCTTACAAGTAAACACTCCAGATTTACTCATTCCTTTGGCTGCCTCTACCGCCAACTTCACATCTCTCTGTTCATTGCTTTATTCTCAGTACTGGGCAGCTTCTTTCTCTTCCTCACATCGTGGCTACCTTTTCTCATTGCCGTTACCTAGTCAGCAATGCTTTGTCACTGCCTTGCACTCCTTAGATCAGTCCAGACTCACCAGAATGACCTCCAGAACGTGAACGCCGTTCACGGGTAAAGCCTCCATGATTCCACAGCTCTACATGACCACTATCTGGTTGATCAAACTGTTCCTTGGGGGCAAGTCATCTGATTTTTTCCACCTGGTGCTATCACAGCACAAGTCTGCTTAGGAAGATGAGGGACAGTGGTTGATTGCTGACTGTAGTATTGGTGGAATGCCCTTAGGTTTGCTCTCTATCCAGTATAACTCCTTCATCAACATAGTTATTATCAGGAAGTTCTGAGTAGAGCAAAGTGGAATTTTTATTACATACTTTTTAAAGCTGAAGTAAGGCAAAAAGGGTCTTGCTTATGCTTAGGGTTACTGATGACCCATTTCACCTCTAAAAGAGATCTTGTATCAATAAACCTGCGTCTTCAGAAATTAGCAAGCTCCATCTCCTGCCTTTCGCTGTGAAGAACAAACCTACTTGGGTGGCACGCTGTCTTCCATCGCTCCTCTTTTTTTTCTAGTTATCAAGGCACCCTCATATATGTGTATGTCCATTCTGGCTGGTTTCTTCATAGTTTTCCAGCATGCTGTTCAGTAGGCTCTCAAGGTTCTTTGGAAAAAGGTTTCATCACTTGCTTTGTGGTCCAGTCAATTGATCCAGCATTGTTTTGAGTCCCCTGACAGCTGTCTATTGCTGACCTGTCCCCTACCCTGCTTCAAGGTAAACTGCTGTATTATTTTAAGGTGGTACAAGGTTAAAAAGAAATCTATGGTTCTTTAACTACCATATCTATGTCCCCATTAACAGCTTGCACTGAGAAGGTAACCACCCAGTGCCTGGGGCACCTTTCCTATTTGACATCCTCAGTGAGTTCTTAGGTTTTCTCCTATCTCTAAAGGCCTGAGTGTCTTCTCTAAGATATATCTGCAGGTCTCAGATTTTGTGTTTTGGTTGCATTCTCACATGGGACATGACAACATTGAGAACGAGAGATTTCTTTCTGCATTGATTAATCTATCTGGTATGGACGTGCATAATTTACGCCTTGTCAGTCCAAACATATGCAGATAGCTACAGTGGACACTCTTCTGTTGTTATATATTTTATTTCAAAGATTTCCCTGGTGGCAGGGGTGGGGAAGGTGGGTCAGGAGGGTAGGTTTGATTTCTACTTTAGTCTAGACTGACATGGCCATTTGAGTCAGTAAGTTATTGGTGACTCTGGTTTCTGGTGTCAGATGTACAAAAAAGCTACCTAGATGTGGGGCAGGATGAGGCCCACGTGAATCAGAGCTATAGGGCCTCCAACTTATTTGCACTTTTCCAATAGGACACTTGCAAAAGAGGTATAAATGTTATAGTATTCAGCACTGTTGTTGCGAAGCCATGCTAAGTCACGTTTTGTTTCAAACATGTTCCATTTCCCTTAGGAAGGCAGATTAACATCTCCCCCCATGAAGGCCACTGTTAGGCCCTTGGGCTCCTCATGCACACCATCCATCATCAATCTTATTTCTTAATCCCTAAATGGTCCTGTCTAATAGAGAACAATGAACATTTGTGTTTATTCTATCGTAACGTTTCACATCAAGCTGTTATTTTTTCTTTCTTCTCTTTAACTTATCAATTTTCAAAGGTTTCCTTTGTTTTGTTCCCTCTTCTCCATTGGCCCAGTGCTCTTTAGCCTTCCCAACACAACCGTCACCAGGGCATGTCTCTGGAGCTCCTCTCTTCTGATTCTGCCTCTCTTCCTGATGAGTCAGGTCTCTTTCCTCTATTTCTATCTTTCAATTTCCTGCCTCCTATATTGATCTTGGTTGCTTTTTTCTCTTCTGTCTCTTAACCCTTTCTCTCCCTCTCTGATCTTCTTTCTTCCCAAGCTGTCTCCTTTATTTTTTATTTTTCTGTCTGCCTGTTTAAGCCACCGAGGGACTGCTCTCTTCCGCTCCCCTCTGAAATGAGTAGATAGCTGGGTGCCTTGTCGTCTTCTTCCTTTGGGAGCGGAGGGTCTCTTGTTTTCTGCCTCTCCCCCATCAGATTCAGTGAGAGGCATGTACTTGCCTGCTAGGACAGGAGTGTCCCCAACTTCTTCTCAGTTGGTGCCACATTCTCCTTTATTCTTGAGATAGGGGATAAGGGAGGGGGGAACATATCAGAGCCCCAAGAATGGGACAGGCTTCCTGGTGGGGTTTCTGCTCCTTTGCCTTGTACCTCATAGGCCCCTGCTGAGCAAAGCAGGAGTCACCCCTCTGTTGTGCCTGTCACCTTTGTTCACTGCTACCAAAGGGTCTGTTCAGGGGTCTGCTTCACCTGGAACCCGCACCTGCCAGTGCAATCCAAACCCTTAAAGCATTGTGAATGCGATCCAGTGCAATGGCTCTTGCTGCCATTTGGGGATGCTTCAGAAGATCCATAGGAGGGACCAGTGACTTGTGGGAGCAGTGATAGGATAAGTTTCTAGTCATCCACCCTCCGCATCACCTCACATAGTCTTCATTCTGACACTAAGACTCAGGAAGATTGACAAGGAAATTCTGTTCTTTGTGGGATCCACCAAGGCGGGTCCTGTCTCTCCACCCAACTTGTTTCTTTTGGTGGTGGTTTAGTTTCTCTTGTTTCTGCAGCATGTAATCTTGGAGCCAATCCTGACCTTAGCCTTCCCTTCAGGGGTCATACTAATTAAGCTGAAAAGATGTTGGTCTATAATCGCTTCTCTGGGATGAAATGCATACTTTTTTCCTCTCGGCACTGAGATGAATAGCCAAAAAGGACGAGTCGCTAATTAGATTTAGACGACCTCTTAAACAGGATTTGGTTAGCACTGATTTTCTCTAAAGCTTTTTTTTCCATTTCATCTGTTTGCCAAGTGCTCTCTGATGTTCTAGATATGCTAGACAAGTAAAATCCCAGAGCTTGTCATTAGATCAGATTTGCCCCTCAGATTTCCCATTTTGCAATAGGGCATCCTAAAGTGGCTAGTGTCCTTCTACTTTAATAAGGTTGCATGCAACTTGCCCTCTTACATACAAATACCAAATCAGCCTCAGATGGCCTCATACCTGTGGGCGTGCTAATACAAGACTGTTTTGAATAAGAAGGACAGAAGATGGAATGGACTGGGAAGTGCAATGGCAACAAGGAAGATTTGGGTATTACAAGAGGAATGAGACATGGCATGGGGTGGAGGAAAAGTAAAGCTTATGGGATATGAGAGCCCTGCTTTGGGAAGTGATATGACAGGGAGAGCAGAAGAAGGGCGAGGCAAGAGAATGGACTTGTATCCAAGGAGGACAATCACTCAAGCAACATGGGAAGAGGTGGAGGAGGGAAAGGAAATTATATAAACACCTCATATTCAGGTCTGTCTGCAGGCCACATGGAGACACGTGAATCTTATACTGAAGTGTGGCTATCGCTTCTCTAAGGCTACTGACTGAAAATAAAGGCGAAAAGTTCTCCAGGTTGTGCGCCCGCAAGTGTGTGTACATGTGGGTTTTAGTTTTCTACAGGAATGTCACACAAGAAAAGCTACTTCATTAATGCAAAAATCAGTACATTCATTAAGTTAACACACAGTGGAGATCACTGCAAAGTATCCTGTCACTCAGGCTGAGTACTGTACTACAAATAAGACAATACACTGTAACCCAGGTGACACTGAATTGTTCTTAAATTACTGTGAGGTAACAGGCAATCTCTCAACAACCACTGCTGTTGTATGCGTGTATGTGCACCGAGCATGTGTCTACACACACTCACATACACATATGATTTGGATGTGGAGATATTTCCATGTGCACTTTTTTCTAGTTTAACACACATCTATGTGTTATTTTTATTGATGACATGACAAATCACAAGTTATTCGACAATAACGAGAACCTCCTATTTCCACACATTGCAGCAATTTTTCATTTTGCACAACTGTTGTCTAAAGCAGTTTCATGTCATGACAGTGGGAGAACCAAAAATCTACACCGTCTGCAGGTGTGTATAAATGTATGTTTTATAGTGTCATAAAACATGCACGCGCACACACGCCCACATCTGGACCAAAATGAAATACATGATCCATCTGGTCTTTGTTACCAAAATCACTTTCCCTTTTCAGGACACATGAGTACTCATTCATTCACCACTGTACTTCCTTCACGTATGCAGAATAGTTCCATAATGAAGATCAACCATCATGTATCATACAGTCAGCTGAAAAGTGTGGTGGCCCCACTACAGAAGCTTTATGGTTTTACAGTGATCCAACCATTGGCCATCATTTTGGGTTGGAGCTTGTTTCTAACTATTATTTGAAACCTTTAAAAATCAAATCCTCCCCAGCACAGAAAGATGTCCAAATGCACCCATGCTCAGATAGGTGCTAGCCTATTGCAAAGGATTTATTTTTAAAGGTGCCAAATGTTTGCTGGCTCTGACTCAATGGCAAATGCCAAATGGCGACTGCTGTTAACAGCAGTAGGCCCTGCAGTGAATGGAGGCTATCACATCATCCCATGGGCCAGCCATACTTTTAAAGTGACAGCAATGTCGTGTTTCTATATACACTATAGTGTATGCATGTGTGTGTGTGTGTGTATTATACTTTATACTATACCAGTGAGATAAATAAAAACCACCAGCAAATGATACTTCAAGAACTATACCATACAACATTAGCAACAGAAGAGTCTTAAAAACATGTACTGTATTCCTGTAGTAGTAGTTCTGCAGATACCCCTCTGGTATGGTATAATACTGTGCAATACATGCTAGTGAGATGTCCGTACACTCTGTCTCACCATATGGGAGTTGTATAGTCTCCCCTAATGCATGAAACTAAGTGTATTATACTGCCCACTATCATTCATTTCCCCCGTTTATATCTCTTCAAATCTATATATGAATATATGGATATATAGATAGAGATATCGCATCACACACTTGTTTTATTTGCAGCATGCTTTGTTGTCCTATCATCAAATCTTTTACTGTATAGTTAGCATCTTGATTAATCAATCAGGGACTAGTTTACTACACGCAATGTCCCACATTGGATGCCAAATGTTGAAACTAATTAGACTCTATTATTTGGGAAGGGGCTTTTTCTGTAAGTTTACAAATATACAAAAACAGAAGCCCAAACTTCTTTAAAAAAAAACCAAAAAAACCTCCCACATTACTACATTTCACCCAGCAAAAAATTGTATACATGTGATTTAAACTTTCCTCTTTATGTTTTGAACATTTCTTTTGGCAATTTTAATAAAGTACAATATATTACAACCAAAAAAAAGAAAAAAATTAAGTTTAAGTAACAGTGGTTAAAAGTGATGTGATCTGAATGTTTCCACCCACCCCCTCCCCAGAGACAGAGAGAAAAAAAATCCTCCTCCATCTGAAAACTCAATTTGTTTTTCTTTAGGAAGCTAACCAATAGGAAGCAACGCAACAAGCGTGTGGTGTCAAATGAAGCTGACCAATTCTGCGCTCTGTATTAGCAAGAACACCCGCCTTCACTGGCTGGAGGATCTTGTGGTTTGTCCAACTTGATGTCAATCACTGATGGTGGGGAAGATAGTTAAGGAAGATTACTTGTTGGTAGAAGGTAAGCCTGTATATACTGAGCCTCTGGGGACATTACCACTATTTCGACTCAGATAGGTTGTAATTAATTTTAGTGTTTGTAAAAAAAAAAAAAAAAAAAAGGGATTGGAGTCAAACATAGCTGATATTGCCTGTGTTCCCATGCTACCTCTACAGCCCTTCCTCTGCAGTTTGGTCCTCCAGCATTTTTGCCCAGGTGCATCAGAGCAGCCCCTATGCATCTCAGCAGAGACGGCCAAGGTTAACGGGCCGTGTGCTGGGTTTGCATTGTACCCAGATGCTTTCTAGGATGAAATCACCAGGTGTACTTCATACATGACCTAAATCTGCATCTGAACCCAAGTCTTTTGAGGGGAAAGGCAAGTGAAACTGTTCACCGATTTGGAAGCAGACTAGGTGGTTCGTCCCTTCTCCCGTGACACACAGAGCCCCAGGGACATCGGTAGGTTCACAGTTGTGTGCACACACATACAGAACCACAGCTGTATGTCATGGTCTCAGTACTAGGCCAGTCTTCCTCTCATCCAGAACCTGCAAGGATATAGCCCAAGTGAATAACTACTGCATTAAGATGCAAGCACATTGCTCATTACACAGCTAGTTAAGCTGCTATTTCCTTTGCACAGAAACTCTTAGTCATGAGTTTACCTTGGTCAAACTCATAAATGCTTTTTTCTCAAACCTTTAGACCAGCACTTCCTGAAAATAGGACTTCTTTCTCAGCTCTAGCTAGTGTAAGTGGATGAAGACAAGAAACTCTAGTCTGTCTGGTACTGACCAACCTGATCAGATGGGACGTTACCCTCAAGTTACCCCTATTGCTAAGCAGGGGACTGCCTTATATAAGAAGCCTGAGAATGATCAACAATTATTTTCTGTACAGTATTTGTTACAAGCATATGGTAGCTTGATTTATGTTAACCCCACTGACTGAAGATACTGAGATCTTTCTATCAAATACCTCGCTCCGTTCTGAGAGGCTTGTAACCCAGGCTCACTGATAGGTCTGATCCATGGTTAGGAGCCAGCAGAGCTCATTATCATTTGAGGACTATCATCCTTTAAGGAATGAGCTCAAAATGCCATGATCTGTGGTGATCCAAGGAAGGGACACTGTGGTCACAGCTAAATGTTCATTAATGTGCTTTTGCTAATGCACATTAAATTTAGTACCTCCATTGTGAGGTACTAGCACGTTAGCCTATTTAAATGCACATTTTTTGTGATGCTTTAGTGCGCATTAAAATAGGCTAATGCGCATTAAAGAGCAGGTGTAGATGTGCCCTGTGTTACCATGCAGCACCCCTAAATCTAAATCCACTGTCTCTCATTTCCCATGTCCACAGAGGAGATTCTCAGCCCCACCAAAAGAGAATCCTTTGTGTCACTCCCATGGCAGGTCCTACTTGGTGAGGTACTATGTTTTGTGGGGAGAGAGGGTGCTGTGTGGGGACCGATGGTTACTTTTGCCAGCTGGGAGAAGCTGTTGTCCTGAAGCAGGCTGTGACACAATTGTTACCAGCCAGTTATTGCAAAAGTCATGCCCTTCAGTGTTTTACTAAAACCAGTAATTCTCAGCTCATCTGATTCTGCTGGAATCTCAACCTGCAGTTTAGTGAGTCCATTTCTAGCTCTGCAGGTTGCAAAGAGAACTTGAAAATAGCCAGAAAGCAACTAAAAAGCCCCCTCGCTATTGGCCTTTTCTTAAATGTAGTGAATTTTTAAAGAGGGTTCCAAGTTTTTCTGAAGGGTAGTCTCATAGTTATTGAATCCTTGAGGCTTACAACAGTGGGGAGGAAAGGTAACCCCCTCCTCTGAGTTTTTGCTACTGTGTCATTCGAAGGGCCTGGCTTTGGAGGGTGTTCTGGAGACAGAGCATCAGCAACAGCTGTATGGGAAGCTTTGCAGTAGGGCAGGTGTCAGCAACCTATGGCCCAAAGGCTAGATCTGGTTTGCAGAGCCATTGGGTCTGGCCCATGGATGAGGGGTGGGGTGTAACAGGGCAGTCTGGCCCTCTGCAGAGGGAGCAGACAGCTCCTTTGTAGAAGCCCAGCTACTGCAGTCAGCTAATGAGGGCATGTCCCACTAGCAGTTAAAACCCCAGAGGAGTGAGCAGAGAGCAGCGAGCTGGGGAAGGTGCAGTTTGCAGCCAGAAAGTGGATTAGATCCCAGAAACACTTGCTACTGGGAAGGGGCCAGAACTAAAGGGACTGCTTCTGTCACTGGGAGAAGGGCTTTTTGTGTGCTCATTTGTTCATTTGGTATAAAGACTGCATTTGATCAGAGGTCTGACTGAGGTGCTCCCAAAGAAGCAAAGTCGGAAGTCGCTGCTGACACACTGAGCTCGCTCCCTTCCAGTGAAGAAGCCAAAGTAGCTCTCACTGTCTGTTATCTGCAAAGCTTGTCTCAGAGCTGCCAGTGGTTGCAGACCCACTCCCCCATCCTGCTGTCATGGGGCTGTTATCCTGTCCTTCAACCTACTGTCAACCAGACGGAAGACGGCCACAGCCCTCCCTCCTTGCGCGTGCTGCTTTGCCTCTAAAGAGATGCACAGGAATTCCAGCTGGCCTGGCGCTAAACGCTGCAGAGTTAATAATTTACAAGCTTCCTGGAACAAAGGGCTGAACCCAGGCGTGCATTAAAATACGTAGCCCGCTCCGAGAGCCGTCACTTCAAACACGTGCCCGGATGAACGCATGAAAAAGTAATGACTTGGGAAAAGTAATGCCTCCTGTGTGACAGTGCACCTGCTGGTGCAGGCAGGCAGGAGTTGTTCGGCTGACGGGTGTGTTGAGGATCAAGGCCTGCCCTGGCCTCCCCACTCAGCCCTAATGGCACCAAGATGCAGCCTCACAGAGCCAGCTTGTGTCCCTCCACAGCATGTGATAGCTGCCTTCAGTCCAGCACACACCAGGGATTTGAGGGCCAAAAGGTAGCAATTAAGCAGGAGGCTTAATTCCCCATTACTAAACGCACGGGAGTGAAACCAAAACTTCCTGAACAATTTCATGACAGGAATTGCATCAACCTGTCTTTACTTTCATTTGGATCAAAAAAGGGTCCTGTTGTCTAACAGGGGTCTCTCCTCTCCCTAAGACCACAGAGTTCAAGCAAGCCCTCCTGATCAGAACTGACCCATTCCTGTCTTCCATGAAGCAGCAAAATCCATTAAAAAAATATTACAACCAGCTCTAGCTGAGAGCTGGGGTGGAAAATTTCACAGCTCTTAGCAGAGGTCTGCCTGTACAGGTCTCCTTAATAGTGTTAATTAGGCAGAGAATCCTGCCCTGGTTCACAGAGAGTCAGCCCCGAGTTTGTTGGGGCTCAGCTCAGGGTCACACTGGGTCCCCTGGCCATGAGTGGGAGGAAATCCCAGCTGGTAGTAGCCACAGTAAATGCTATGTTGAATTGATCAGTGAAGCTGCTCTGCCATGGGAATGCTAACTAGCTTTGCACCTCATCACAGGATCTCACGCAGTTTCCCTGGGAGGCAGGTTTTGCTGCCGTGGTAACAGGAGACATCCCACCATCAGGAGTCATTATTTCCTGTGGCTGCGGGACCTGGCCTCTTGAGCAGGACTGGTCCCTCCGCGTGGGGCACCTCACAAACATCACTGTCAGCACCAGGACTGGAGGCCTTGGTGGACCTGCCTCAGGAGCCCATGCAGGGATGGGCCTTAGCAGTGGCTGGGTGGCAGGGTCTGCTCAGCTTTGCTTGCAGCACCAGCATGAGGCCTCCAGCCTTTCTGGTGCCAGGGGCACCTTTGGCTCTGAAACTCCACTTGGTTTCAGATTTAGGATGCTCAGAGCTTTTTTCAGCTTCTTGCAATCTATGCTCACACCCAACAAGCACCATCCTGGCCCATGGAGAAGTCCCTTGACTGCGGCAAAGCAGGCACTACCCCACCTCCACTGCCTCTTGCTGCTTTGGGCTGGAGGTTGAGTCCTGGCACTGCTGACTACCAGGCAGCCTAGGAATCAGGCTAGGAGCCAGGACCTGAGTGAGGTCCTGGCTCCTAGCCTGAGCTCAGGCCCCTGCCCCTTGCACTTCAATAGGAGCTTCTCTTCTGGGCCTCCTGCTCCCCTGCCAGTGCTTTGGTAGAGAAGAAACCAGCCACCAGCACTGTTTAGTTTAGAGTAAAGCACATTTCTTCCTACAGGATCTTGATGACCTCCTGTGGATTTTCCACTGCAAAGCTGAGCCCTCCCTTCAAAGACCCTGAAAACCAAGCCTGATCAAGAGGCTTGGACTTAACTCCCTTCAGAAATACGTGCAAATACGAGAATGGCATCTGTGGATGGTTCATTTCCAGGGCCAGCCTTCTGCATTGGGAGCTGTCCATGGGCCTGGCTGGGACTCGGTAGAAAGGAGGCCAAAGAGCACAACTCTGAAATGCCAGAAACACGTCTGGGATGAGACGTACACTCCAGTCCAGCACGGTCTCCTCTGACCTCCGACCTCAGTTCCCACCTGCCCTTCCCCTCCCTGATCCATAACACCGGTGTCAGGTGGCACTATGAATTCCTCTTTTCCTTCCAGCGCCTAACCGGCCTATTGCCTGTGCAACTCTGCCATCTGTGCCACAGCCTCACTGCCACCCAAACTGACATCTCATACGGACTCACCTTCAATGCCCAACTTGCTGCACCCTCCCCACTTTGGGCAAGGGGAGACCTCCACTTCTCTCCCTCTGAATTTCAAACAGAAACATGTCTCAGTCCACAATGTCCAACTGCTGCCCATGCTGAACCTGCATACAGCACGGTGCTGAGTATGGCGGGGTCCACATCTCCACACGTCAAGACTTCCTGGCAGATCTACGTGAGCCAAACACAAGTGGCTGCGGGGTGGGGAGGGTCAGTACAGGTGAAACGTAATTGTCTGCATCATATAACAGCACAGACTAGACAGTCTAAGGTCCTGCCTGGCCGTAACTCTATGACTGCACAAAAGCAGCCCTGTGCAATCTATTAAATGAAAGCACATCCACATAGCTGGGGGTTTTTTTTAGGTACACAGAGTTCATTTTGATGCTGCTAACCCCTTCCTGCCGATGGCGAATGCCCCTTTTGAACTGGCAGCCACAGAAACCGCTGAAATCAATGAGCCTTTTGAAGCTGAGCACTCCCCTGATTTAGGGATTAGAATTCATAATGTAGCAAGGGTATTTTAAATTTTCCCTCCTCTATACAAGGATGTTTATGGATAGCTCGAAGAGCTTCCTTATGGAGTGCCTCATGCTACTGTGGGTGATAAATAGCAGTAAGGTCACATTTATTATCTTCTGAGTGCTCTGCAAATATTAACTAGGAGCTGTACCCGGCTGTGACTTTGGTGCCTCTAGGTCAGGGAGAGCGTTGATGACACCATATGGGCACAACAGCATCTTGATGTGAGCTGTCATCATTTGGAAAATGCTCTCTCCCTGTGCAGTTCACTAAGGACTTATTTGCTGCATTCTCCCCCCACTGCACACTCAGCCCTGGGGGAGTCATTATTGTTGTGTTTAATTTTAAAACAGTGAAGTTCTCTGCAATAAATAAATCTTAATTGGAGCAGAGCCATTAGCCACCCAGCTGGAGGAACTGCTACGCTGATGCTTTTCTTTTTGTTCATTCAGTAATTGGAGAAAGGGGATTATGGCTGTGGCTTAATGAGAACCATGGTATCTGCGTGAGCCTAGCATGGCTGTGAGGGGAAGTTTTCTGTTTACCTCTGTGTGGCAGATGTAGCAGTTTGCACTGCAAGCTTCCCCCCACAGTCAGCCTCCAACAGCATGCTGAGAAGCAATTCAGAAGTAACAGTTACCAGGAATTAAAGGGAAGCTCTGATTCAGGCCTGCCCCAGCAGGAGACATTTGGAAAAGCCACCACATGGTTTGCTTTAGCCTCTTACTGCTTTACGGAGGAGGTCGTGCAATGAGTGGATCTCTGCAGGGTCGGTTCCAAACAGAAGCAGCTCAATGTATGCAAGTTTCCCCAATCTTAGCTAATCCTTTCCAGTCTACAACTTGCATTAGATGAACTGAAGTGCCAAGACCTAAAAGTTTAGGCCTTAACTGTACAACCAGCTGACTCTCCCTGGCTCAGTACAGGGTAATGTTTGTCTACCTGCAGTTCAATACAGGGTCAGAGCCTTAGCACGAGTCAAAAATGTGATGAAAAAGAGTGATCTTTTTCATGGGGCCTGGACAAGCAACATATTTACACCAGTGTAACTTTGATCAGTTTTATTCATGAGGATTGGGAACAGACAGCAATGCAGGTATCTTGGGACAGCTATACACAGCAGGTGCTCGTACTGGACCTTACTACAAGGTGGTTCAGGAGCAGATTGCTCATCTGCTTTTAGAAAATGGTGCTCTGCAGACAGAGGACACATAATTATATAATTTAAACACCAGTACTGCTCTACTTGATTCTTTCAGGGGTAATTTTACATGGGGTTAGGGATGTTAACCAAGTCATGTGCCCAGGCCCATGGTTATCTGGTCCTTCCACCATTCTAAAGAAAGGTATAATTAAAATGTAGTTCCACCATACTAGCAGTGTAATTAAAATGTGACTTGCTTTTTGATACATGATCACCATCACTGATTCATATTATGTAAGGGATTAGCTACACTACTAAATTACTTATGATTCCTTCTGGTGGCCTTAATATATTCCCTGAGTGTCTAGGTTCATTAACTAATTTATACTCAACCGGTAATTATTCTCAGCCACATATCATGTTTCAGTTACATGAATCTGTGCTATACACGGGTATGAAGAAGCATACCCATAGTGACAATACATTGCAATTACAGTTGCAGTACTACTGTGTGCACCTGCAGGATCCTTTTTAGGGACATTTTGGTTACTTCTGCATGGAACCAGGGGGCTCAGGCAGACCCCCCCACAACAGGCTGGTGACATATCTGAATTCAGGTTTACTCAGTGTGAGTAGGTAGATGATTCTCAGGGTCTCTTTTCTGATCCAACCTGGTTTGCCTGGATGCCTGGCGTGCACCTCTGTAGCCCTGCAAAGCTATTTGAGCTCCGTCACTCTGCTAAGGCTGTGGGCTGATTGCTGGGAATGTCTTTCCCTGGCTAACACCATTCCTTGAAGCAGCAGATAATGCTGCATGATGCACTCCCACTGGGACTCAGAGCAGGAATCAGAAAATCCAGCACTAACGGTATTGATCTTGCGATGGAGCCTTTGTACACAGCCATGAACTGGTCTGAGCTGATGCAGCCTTGAAGGGCTGTCAGTCAACCCTGAAAAAGCAAACCCATCCCAGGCCAGTTGCATGAACAACACTGTACCAGCACCAGGAAGGGCTGTCTCTAGGGACCTTTGGGTATGCCCCCCTATCTTGGGTATGTCCATCACTAGGCATCTTACAAAGCATGCACTCTAGTGCCCTGACTCGCCTCTGGGTCAGACTGAAGTGGGGAATGCAGGGAAATTCTGTCTGCACCATCTCTCCCTCCACGGGATTTGCCTGTGGAAGGACAGGTAGTACCACCACATTACTAGAGAAGCCCGAATTCCCTCGGCATCCCCACAGACACCCCCACAAACAGAAGCTAACATGGGGATATGCTGAATCATTGCATCTTTCCACTGTGTGGGGCCGACACCCATACAGGCATTAACTAACTGCCCATTCTTGGCCCACTGCTGATGCTGTAGCGTTAGCAAATCCATGAGAACCTAATGTTTTTGCAGTCTACCTCCATGGCAACCAATATCTGCATCAGCTTAAATCTTACATCTCAGCTTTCTTCCCCTTCTACCTTCGTGCATCTCTCTGCCCATCGTCAAAATATCTTCTCTCCCTCTCTCTTCTACCTCTCCCATACAGTGCTTTGTGCACATTTCTATGATGGATGCTGTCTGAAAAAAAGGAGAGCTGTCATGCGCACAGTACGATGCGGCACAGTGTAAACATACAGTCTTCTACCTCCACACACAAGACACAGGTTCATTCTACTCTCGAGTGTCTTAATCCTATTAGAGCTTGGCCTTGAAAAAATTAAAACAGTCTTGTGGAAGAGAAATCCCCATTGCACGAGTTCTCAGGCTTTTTAAATTGCAGTGAGACCTGAGGCACTACTGCAGAGAAAAAGTACCAGTGATTGAAAACCGACCTGGGTTTTGTGAACAATTTAATATCCTGATAAACTAGCCTAGGTATCTTTGCTCTGATACAGTGGTTTTCTACCTTTTTTCATTTGCAGACCCCTTTGGAAATTCTGAATGGAGGTGCAGACCCCTTTGAATTGTAAGTGTGGGTATTCACATACTTTTGATTAATCATAGTCATCTTTCATGGACCCCTCAGACAGTCTGTGGACCCCCAGGGGACCAAGGACCACAGGCTGAAAACCACTGCTTTGATATATAACTCCAGTAGCTACCATGCATACTTAGCTAGTGCAGAAGTAAAAAATAAAACAGCTAGGAAACTTTCCACAGAAAGTGGTGTCAAAGCCAGGAAATGCAGACCCCCCACTGCATATCCCACTGCAGAACAGTTACACTCTGTGAAAAGGAGGAAAAGGAGCCAGTGCATTAGTGGATATTTTTCTTCTGGTTGGGAAGCATGTCAGGATGTGACTGCACGGTCACAGGGGACATGCACGTACATGCTTGATGGCTTTTCTTCGCTTGAGTGGGTTTACTTAGAAGACTAACAGTATTTTATTATCTGTGACTCTGACACCCTCTAACTATCTTCTGCACAAGGAAAGCGCAGCTCTTCCGGCATCCCAGAAGCATCGGCCCATACAGCAGATTTTGCAGACTGCTGTTTCCCAGGACAGTGAAATTCCATGGGCAGTCAGGGAAGATGCACTTTGCAAATGGCCCCTCTCTGTTCAAAACTGTACTTTGTACAGGGTCAGAAGTATCTTTGCTTATTGCTGCTCTTAGACTAAGTGAACAAATAATGTTTCTAAGACTGCCAATATATGGTGGCTACAGGACTAAGGTCACCAGGCCACAGCTATCAGAATAGAAGGGAGAATAACATCTCTGGGCAATTATACATAGGTGCTATGGGAACTGGTGCTGCTTGCTGGAGTAGGGACAGCACTGCGAGTATTACTGGAATGCATCTCTGCTAGTAACAGTAGAGAGATACTTTGGATAGTTATGCTGCAGCTCCTTGATGTTCTGAGCATCAGTACTTTCACTAACCTCACAAGTCCGATGGGCCTTCTAGTTCTCGGGGCAACCACAGCTGACAACCCTAATGGATACAAACCAAACCCAGAGCTACCACTATCATCAGGCTGTCTGGACACCAGAACAACTGAGACACTGTGGGCTGGAGTGTACAATACACCCCCAGCACGCCTGGGGAAGATTGCTGCTGTGCAAGCCATGCCCACCCCACTCCTGCTCAAAATCGGCACACGTGGAAATGTGATCTTCAAGCTGCTTAAGGGACACCCCCCGCCCCAGCTTGAGACCTGTGTCTCTGGTCCACTTGGCAGCAGCAGCAGGATGTCCTCATGACTTTACCTAAGCTGCATGTGTGGGGTATGCTGAAGGTTTGGACATAAACCATTGGGCTCCTATGGGCTCTGTGCTGCCATGCTAGCAGCCTTGGTGTCATTCACATTACCTAATCACACACAGACAAAGAAGCAGCTGCAGGCTAAACTGTTTCTTGAGCCTAAGCCAGCATGCACTTTCAGTGCTCAGGGTCAGTACTCCCACAACTTTCAGTGCTCTGGGTCAATTTGTCCCCCTGCCCTGCCTCTCACAGTAGGCAAACTGTTACATAAACAGGGCATGAGCCATACGGGAGCCAGGCCTTTGAGAATTTCTTTTTAAATGGGTTTAAGGACTGTTCTGCAGCAGAAGTCTGAATAGCATTAGCCTGTTAGCCATCCTCTGAGCAGATGGATGGCTCAGTACCAGCCAGCCAGTGTCACTGAATTATACTGTCAATCCACTGTCTCTGATGAAATAAATAGAGTCTGAGACTGATCAACAGCAACCAAAAAGGGCAGGAGTCAGCACAATAAAGGGACCATTTGTTTAACTGCTTCAGGGATCCCAATTTATCCCAGCCCCTCCGTGTTCACTTGGTGACTGTTGTTTTCTCTCTCAAATGCCAGGGCCTGTCTATTCCCAGTGGGAGCGTTTACATGTTTATTAATGTGCCTGAGATACTGTGCATTTAGTTTAGTACTTTCTTAATAAAGTACTAACCAAATGCACAGCACCTAAAGTTCCTGCACAGTAGCACTGGCAAATGGTTATTTAGTGATGTTTACTGAGCCTAATAACACTGGGCAGTAAGTGGCTATTAGTACGGTTTTTGCTGTGACACACTACTGCTCAGTGGTACAAAGTGCAGTAAGCGTCTCATGCAGACACGCCCAGTGGGCATCACCTACCAAAGGATGGAGCTTAGGGCAGGGCACTGTGCTCTCAGGACAAGCCCTTCTCACTGACTGCAAGGAGCAGTGTAGCACAGGAGTGAGCTAAGCACCGGCGGTGAGGAGAATTTAGAGGTATGGCTATAGTCCACCTCAATATCACCTCCTCAGGGATAAACGGAAAGCAGCCTCTTTTTTTTTTTTTTTTTTTTTGCAGGAACTGAAGCTAATTTCCCCCCAGTCAGCCAGCAGGAATGCAGTCATTGTGCATGCATGTGAGGGGAATGGGAGCTCTAATGAGCTCACATCATTACAACTCCAGACTCCACATTTCTCTTCAATGGTTATTATGGTGATTGGTTTGGGGAAACTAGTGGTGATCCATGAGAAAGTTTTCATTTATTAGACACTCTACTGCCTCAACCAAAAAGCTTTGAGTTCTGACCTGAAATTAAGCCCCAAACCACACCATCCTCCCAAATCACCTTGCCTGACCTGGCACTATGACCTTCCCCACTAAAACTCCCATTGGCCCCCTTGGGGATGCTTCTCCCCACCCCAGCAGCTTCAGGCTCTGCGTGACCACCTGGGAATGTCAGGGCTTCCAAGACAAATGGGAGGAGCTGGGAAAAGTGGATAGAAAATTCTAATTAACTTGCAATATCTAAAATATCTCTTGCAAATATGGGGCTGTTTGGCCTAGGTACACTGAAGGATTCAGAGGCTGGCAAGAGGGAGGATGTGTAGGATGCAGTGTTGCTTACTCACTACCCCCCCATCACATGCTTTTTCTGCCTTGCTGTTTAACATGAGGCCTGCCTGTACTGCTTACCAGGTAGACAGCAAACAGATGTAAGGATGGATATCCTACTGGGAAGGTCTTAACTCTTCTAGAGCAGGTTGCTCATTCTCATCATACCACAGACCTCATCACTGCAGTTAACTCATGTCAAATTTGAGCACAGATAGCAAGGACTCAGTGGACACAGTGCGAAATGGCTGATTAGGGGGCTAATTCTGGTTTGTGGTCACTATTGTCAGCGAAGTGTTTGCCTATAAACATGCCACTCAATAGGAAGGCTGTGAAACTGGGGTCTGTTAAATCTGGTGCTTCACAGGTTAAGCAAATCTCTAATTATTAGGGACCTGTGTGACCTTTGTGCAGGGGCAGCCCACTGTGGGGTTCCTATACCTTCTTCTGAAGCAGCTGGTGCTGCCGGCGTCAGAGAAAGGACACCTGTTGAGATGGACCTCAAGTCTAATCCAGTCTGACAGTTCACATATTCCCAATACCTGTATAACAGTGGGAGAAACTGAGCTGTATGTACACCTCAAGCTGTGAGTACCATTCTCACTATTAATACTGAGCTACTCTTTTTAGCCTTTGATGTGGCCCCTTCAGGATAAACTTAGAGCTCTGAAGATGAAAAAGGTCCATCATGATTACGTAGCTTGACCTCCAGCATAACACAGGACCTAGTGACTTCTGCATTGAGCAGATACCTACTGTTTGAACTGGGCGTGGAAGCTCTCTACTCCCAAATTTGGACTCATATGTGGGACAACTTTTGTAACAGGAAGCATGTTATACTTACTGTGTCTTCTGAGCATAAACACTACCAGCTCTGAATTCCCCTTTATCTTCCTTTGGGCAGTTTATACTCAAACCAGATTGGCCAATTCAGTGAGATTTTCACAAGGTTTTGATCAGGTTAGGGGGCTTAATTAATTCACCATTTATTTCAATAGAGTTTAGGCATCAGACCTGCTTATGGGTTTTTGAAAATTGCACTGGATGTGTCTATATACTTTAGAAAGTCTGGCCTTCAGTCTCTCAAAGGAAATGCTGAGCCCCAAGTGCTCTGGTTACAATGAAAGGGAGAGGTAGTTTCACAGTTTCATAGTTGGTATGATTGGAAGGGACCTGAGCAGATCATCAAGTCTGACCCCCTGCCATGGCAGGTAAGAGTACTGGGGTCAAACGACCCCAGCGAGGTGTTTGTCTAGCCTCCTCTTAAAGACCCCCAGGGTAGGAGCCAGCACCACTTCGCTTGGAAGTTGGTTGCAGGTCCTAGCTGCCCTGACCGTGAAGTAGTGCCTCCTGATATCTAGCCTCCTGAATCTACCCTCTGCCAGCTTGTGACCGTTATTCCTGGTCACTCCTGGCAGTGCTCAGGGGAACAGGGACTCCCCCAGTGCCTGCTGGTCCCCTCTGACTAGTTTGTAACAGGCCACTAGATCCCCCCTTCAGCCTTCTCTTGTGGAGGCTGAACAGATTCAGGTCCTGTTGCCTCTGCTTGTAAGGCCTGCCCTGCTGCCCCCCGATCATGCGAGTGGCCCGCCTCTGGACCCTCTCCATGTTGTCCACATCCCTCCTGAAGTGCGGCGCCCAGAACTGGACGCAGGACTCCAGCTGCGGCCTGACCAGTGCCGCATAGAAGGGGAGGATCACCTCCTTGGACCTGCTCAAGATGCGTCTATGAATGCACGATAAGGTACAGTTGGCCTTCCTGCCTGCATCCCCACGCTGCTGGCCCATATTCATTATGGCATCAATGATGATCCTTTTCTGCCTCTGCACTGATGAGAAGGGAGTTCCCCAGCCTGTAGGTATAGTGCTGGTTCTTCCTCCCCAGGTGGGAGTTAACCATGTTAGCCCGAAGTCAGTCAGAAGGCAGGGCAGACATGCACCTTTATAGCTACAGTGACAGGGCCATTCTTTCTATTCCCATCTTCTCTGACTGATGGTATTTCATGCATTCTCTAGCTCTAGCCCATCTCTTTTCATTACCCTTTCTAGCTCTTTCACACCTGGCTGCTCTCCCTGTGACTCTTTCCATTTCTTTACAGGGCCATTTCCTTTTTCTATCATGCCTTTGTTCACCTGCAGGCATGTGCGCTCACATTCCTAAATCCTCATTCTTTTCTTCCTACATTGTTCCCTCCACAACAATGCAGGCAGGGAGGGTGTTCCTTGAATGGAGCTGCATGGCAAAGGCCAGCACTGAAAAGCAACAGGGTAAGTTCCCAATGTGTACCATGCAAACACAGAAGAGGAAAGTGCAACCAAGCATCCTGATTTTGAAGTTTCATGTATGCTTCCTCTACACCCCCCCTGCCCAGTACTGCCTCTAAGATTTGTAACAAAAGAGCAGGCAGACTCTGAGCCCTGGGCTGACCAGAGAATGCAAGCAGGTCTGAGCTGCCCATGTCGGGTTATGTCTGTCTGTGCTTTAGACAAGGGCTAGACCAGGGCTGCAGCATATGGGAGTGTCTGGGATCTGGATGGATCTCAGGACAATTTTGTATTTTGCATTTCACCATTAGTGGGTTCTGAGTGCTGCACCCTTTGTCTGATGGTGGGTAACCTTTTCTACTTTGCCCAGTGAAGGTGCATTCATCTCTGTTCCCCTCCACTGCTTCAGGTTATCCATGCAGGGAGCATGCTCTGGGGGCACTATGCTGTCCAGTGAGAAGCAGCACGAGTTGGGTGGAATTGGGAGACCTGGGTTCTATTGTAGCTTGCCACTCACCTGCCAGATGACCCCAGTAATTCTCTTCATCTCCCTGAGCCTCACTTCCCCATTTGTTAAAGGGAGGCCCAACAATACTGACCTCCTTTGCAAAGTCCTTTGAGATTTATGGATGAGAAGTACTACGGAAGAGGTGGAATTATATATGTGCATATCTATATATAGAGGGAGATATATATCTGTATATATATACACATAAAAGGATACTTCCTTCTTTGCTCTTCTCTTGAACACTCTCCATCCCTGGCAGAGCTGACGCGACACGTCGGAACAGCTGGAGGAAGGAGAGAAAGAAGGGATTTGTTGCTGAAGTTGACATTTTTTAAATATCACTGGCAACAGAAAAGCTCATCACCTGTAATGTTGGCGAAGAAAAAGCATAGACCTGCCAGTAGTTATTTCACTTACATACTTGTGTAAATTAGGGCAGCCCTTCAAATTGGTGTGCAAAGATTATCTGTGTTAGAAAACTCCTGTTGGTATAACTAAATCCATTTATAATCACCTTCTACTAATGTAGTCTCATTCAAAAAGTTACTAGCTTAAAGAAACTGGCTTGTATGTGTCTTCATCATGAGTTTTTTCTGGTGTAAACAGATGAATTTACTAAGGTTGATATAGAAAACACTTGCAAAACCACCAACCTCATGGGCCTCTGAGCAAGAGATGAGGCAGGCTTTGAGTCTAGCAGCTTAAATGAAATTCTGCAAGTGCTCAGATGTTCCCTTCAGTTTGAGATGAACATGATGTAGGGAACCTGTCTGATTAGTGACAGAGAGAAGTCATTTGATTATGCAACTGGATGAACTGGTGGAAACTCAAATGATATAAATTTGTTTGTGCAGTTCAGATACTGTAAGTAAATACATGCTGTATAATCCTTTATTTCCTTCCCAGGAAATAAAGATCTGTGCTAATTTTGTTACATGTATCCTGACTGGATGGTTGAGCCTGGCACTCGCATGCAAGCTAGCCCATTGTCCTAGTCCATATTTCAGTTGGCACAAATAGCTGCCTTGAAATGACAGGTTGTACACTGTTCTACATCAGCTAGGGATTTGCTTCTCAACGTTATCATTTGTACTTTTAACTGTCTGCACTAAATGAGACTCTGTCCCTGAAAAATTAGTACCTAGTGCAGCTATTCCCTTAAGCTGCCATCTTGTGCTATTGCAGACCAGAGCTCTCTGTTAGCAAAGTAATCCCTTGGCTGTCACCTTTTTCCTTCTTTGATAGAAGCATCAGCATATATGAAACTTTCCCCTCCATAGCGTTTTGCAGTGTGCACTCACTGTACTGCATTACTCTCTAAGGTAAACAGCCTCCAGCAGGGACCAGTCATCACCCTGTGCAGCGTGTATACAAATAAACTTGCAATTTTTAATGCACACTACATGATAAATCCTTGTCACAATACTTGAGAAACTGTGTTTTCTGCTCATCTCTCAAATAATTCCAAAAGATGCTGTTGCTTTACATGATTGATTACAGGAGGACTGCTCATACATGAGGGGATTTCATATTACATCACCCATAGCGTGGAAGGAATTTGGGGATTTTTAACTTTGGATCTGATGCATCACATTAAAGCTAAGAGAGGTTTAAAATGACAGATTATCACCACCATATTTGAAATCACAACTGTTTTGCCGCTGTGGCTTTTATCACACGGGCACCAAAACTAGCCATTAGTTTTTAGGTTCTGGTTAATGGTGTGTTTAGGTGCACAGTAGACATCTCACATTTTTAATTCAAGTATATGCACACAGTCTTGTCTGTGCAGTCACCTAGAACCTCTTTTTTCCTATGGGGTACATATTAGGGAGATCTCTGCCTCCTCATCACCACTGTTACAGTGGTGTCTCTGGCCCCAAACAGAGTGGGAGGCTTCACAACATACTGCAAGCATAAAAATAAAAAGGTATAACCACGTAATATAGAGGCAACGCTTAGCCTGAAGGCCTAAGAGTCAAATAGGGAGCTAACCTTCAGAGGTGTTTCAGCAGGTAATGGTAATGGGTCTTCCTGCTGTAATGTGCATAAATTAATTACAGCTAATAAACACATTCTGTATCAAAGTTTTCCCTCATCTCCAGTTCCCTAGACGGAGAAATATGCTTGCATAACACACTTCCTGGTTCTTCCTGTGAATTGTTTAGGATACAAGCAACGCAGGTTTATGTGTGAGCAACAAAAGAGATTAGGGGGCTAGAAACATGATCTGTGAGGAAAGGTTGGAAGAATCAGGATTATTTAGTTTCGAGACGAGAAGGCTAATGCGGGGATTTGAGAATATAGCAACCCTTTTTGTATTTGAAGCAAGGAGGATGGTGATTCACTGTTCTCTATGAGCAGAGGGGACAGGATAAGAAGTAATGCACTTAACTTTGAACAAGTGAGATTTAGGTTAGGTATTAGAAAGGCCTTTCTAGAGAGGGGCTATGCACAGGAACAGATGACCTAGGGAGGCTGTGAAATCTCCATCACTAGGAATCTTCAAGTGTAGGTTGGACAAATGTTTGTCTTGGATGGTTTAGCCTGGAGCAGGGGGTTGGATTAGATGACCTCCTGAGATCTGTTCCAGACTTATTTTTCTGTGCTTCTGTAACTGTATGTAGCCGTGTTCAGGCTGGAACAGCAGTGGGAACACACACTGCATCCAATTTAAACATGTGCAAGTAGCACACAGTGTCCTGCCATTCTAGACCTGAAGAGAGCACTATGGGGAATCTAAATGCTCTTCATATAGAAAGAGTCTAGTGATGTCAAAGTGGAGGACATTTTTGTTTGTAAAGTCCACATAGATATAATGTTGCATCCTTTGTTGATTTGAAATAGTCACCCTTATTGCAGCCTTTAGCTCCTGTCTGGCAAAAGGGCAGCTTAACTAAGTCCCTGAAGTGAGCCTGCTGGCTCAGCTGTTTCACATGGCTGCAATTCTGGCTGGAGCAGGTGTTCCCTTACCTGTTTTACATTGTATCCTGTCTTTGCACTGGTCTCGATAAACATGACGCTCAGTTCTTTGGCTCGCTGTTCTCCTTCTTCAATTGTTATCTGCCTGAGGACACAGAGAAGGGAAAACTGTAACTGCACTAACCCTGCCAAGAAGGGCCAGGAAGAGAGACTGATTAAAAGTCTGAGAAAAGGAGGGAAAAGGAAACAAACCATAGTAAGTGCGTGGTCTAGAACACAGTCCTGTTTCTTTGCATGCGAGTCAAGGTGTTACACTTAATTTTAACTATGGTTGAGAGTGAGACTGATGGCACAGTGAGACCAGTCCAGTCAGAACTGGAAAGCTTTATTAGGATATGCAATAGCAAGGACTTATTTGTATGAATAAAGACAATGCTTATGCAGCCTTGGATTCGGGGAAGAAACAGACCCACTGGCCAGGCTTCTCTTTTTCCTTGGGGACTTGAGTTGGTTTGCTGAGCTGTGGGTAAGTCTAAATTTTGAAGTCCACAATTTCCCAGCCCAAGCCCAATATTTATAGATGGCTAGTCCCAATATTCTAATGACTGATCTCTGATTGGTTTTAAATTTATTTGCCTTTTAGAACTGGATTAAACTAGATTTCTTGTGGACCCTGGAAAGTGTCAATTAGTTGATATTTATATCCTTGAGAAGGCAAAAGGTGCAAAAGGGAGGCTACCTTACCTCCTTTCCCATCCCATTGTGGAATATTGCTTCACACTGGTCTGTTACTTTTTCACCTTAGTTTATGGTCTGACAAAGCTGCTTTGTTTTCAAACTTTATCTAAGAATTCTAATAAAATACATCTGTTACAGCAAAATAACTTAATACATTTGGCTACATCAGTTACTACTTATTTTAAGATAAAGCTATGGTATAGAGTATTTGGATTACTTAATTACTTGATTATAGTGTTCCCTTTTAGGTCTTGTGCTCGGTTTGATTGTATCATTAAACGTATGAATGGCTTCCCTTTGCCTTGCTGACTAAGCTAGTTGCTACCTCTGCAAAGGATCACACTAGTCACTCAGACACAGGCTTTTAAGGCTTTCTGCTTAGCCATACCTCTGACTCCTGCCGCTTTGGCTTCAGTCTCTTGAAATTGGCCACATTTGGCAACAACCTTATGCTGCACAGGCTTATGTATAGCCTACAAAGGTCCCATAACTGAACCCTATGACACAGCCAGGGGAGGAATGAGACCTCCCAGAACATGTGCTATCCAAAAGGATATTTGTGGCATGAGACAGGGTGGGGAGCAAGGGAGGATTTCAGTCCACATCTTTCTATCCTAAATAACTTTACCCTCACTAAACAGGGCAAGGGGGATCTGAGCTGCCCAGCAGAGGACATGGGAGTGTCTGACCTCAATGAGAGGCAGCCAAGCCTGGCAGAGCATCTCCCTTCATATTTGGAGCATCTGCACAACCTACTGGAAGCGGAGTTCTGGCTTGGCATTCCCGAGTAGATGAGGCTCATTTTGTGGGGGAGCTTGGAAGAGTACTGCCCCCACACCCAACTGGCACTGCTCTCCCTGCTTTCACCTGAGTGCAACCCCTAGCTCTGAGTGTACATGGGCATGCCATCCACTTTGTGCACATTCAGCAAGCCCTTTTTTGCTACTGGAATCAGGACTACATTATGTGTCCATCAGCGCAGCGCAGTATAGGTTCACCTGTAACTAGAATCTCTAAACTGCAGCAGGATCCTTTTCTACCTGCCCCCATTTCCTTAGTATGCTGACTATGAAAGACATACAGGGCATCTGAGGCAGTATGGGGGGAGGGCACTAACAAATACACTGCATTTGCATTTTTATTCCAGATGGGAATAAGAGGATCTATCACAGCTAAGAACTGTGACTATTCTCCTTTAAAATTCCAGCACACCTCCTTAGCGCTCGATATTGAATACTCAGAGAAGCCCCAGCTTGGGCATGAATGAACCTGGAGGCTGAATTCCCTCCTCCCCAGCACAGCCTGCTTTCTCCAGTTTGGTCTGCAGATCGATTGGTAGAAAAACTGGATTCTCCAGCTGCCTTAGCAGCCGTCAGATCAGAGCTCTCCCTCTAAATTGCTTTATCTCACCGGGGACAGCCTGCTGCCTGTCAAATCCATTCTTCTGATTTGAGTGACATCCACATTCCCTGGTTTCTCAGCTGCCTTCTGAAGGCTTGAAGAAATAGCAATGCCCCTGACCTCTTGTCAAGGAGAACAGGGGGGAAACAACAGAAATGGGGAGGCTTGTATAACTGAGCTTAAAGCAGCTCTTCATCCCTCTCCTCCGCCATAGAAAGGCTATGAGAGTGCTCACTCACTAGCCTCAGGAGTCCCTGCATCGGTTCTGTCTTTTGGCTAAGGGAAGTATGCCTCACTTGGACTTAGGGCTACTTCCTGGCTTCTGACACCTTTTCCCTGTAGAGCCGCAAATGTTAGCTGCCATTAAGGCCAGAGTTTTTCATGAGCGCAGCACTCACAATTAAGGCCACATATTCCAAACAGCTCAGCTGACTGTCTTGTATTAATGTGAAGGAACAATTTCACTCTGCAGCAGTCTTCTCCTGCAGCCCTTCAACCCTTCCCCCCTGCCAAAAAAAAATCTTTCTTTAAAAGGTGTTGGTTATGAATTATCTGTCTGCTTCTATCTGGCTAGTTCTCTGAGAACTAGACTCACCTACGTTCAGCAATGCTGACACAAAATATCGCTGAGGAGAAATTGTGAGCATAATGGCAGGGAACTGTGTAAAATGGGACTGCTAGTATAACAGGGAGAAGCTCTTGTGGCTAATCCTTCAGGCTCCAGGTTTATCCTGAAAATTACAGAAAAATAAGTGTGCATGAAACTGCTGTATTGCAGAGGATAGGGCTATGAATATGAACTTTATAACTGCAAGGAAGAGAGATGCCTCTGGGCCCCATTATAATACCTTCAGATACACCAGGAAATGTAGGCTGTTATATCAGTGTTACACTGGCATAACACTATTGTGTTCAATATAATGCATGAGCAAAGGAGGCCTTTTAGTCTCCTGGCACTGCAGTAACTAATGGACGTGAGTCACTCCCCCTGGTGTGGGGTACATTGCTATTGCTGCTGGTGGGGTGGGGACTAGACCTATAATAAGTGTTAGGCACATCCGTTATGTATCTTACTAGTTAGTATCTTCACTACTGGGGCAGTAGTGGATGGGACTGGATAAAGGGCAATGTGATAAGTGGGTCTAGCTTGGGATACAGCAAAGCCCAGATGGGATTCCCAAATGTAGCCCTGGAGACTTATCTCCCATCTTTACTGTGGCAGCATGTGCGCTAAGGCCCACAGTTACAACACAGTTGTGCCTTGACTATCCTGATGGCACAATATGGTTTGACTGGTGTGGACTGGAGCAAGTCCCATCAATGCAGCAAGCCAAATCCTGCTCTCAGATGGGTAGGGCAACATGACAACAGCTGTATTGTGGCTGGGTGCCCCAACAGACTGGCAAGTACATTGTAAATGGGATCTTTGCCTCTGGTACAAAATCCTAACTTCCCTGGCAGTGACAGCAGGAGGCTGAACCATAGGCTCCTCTGGGCTGTTAACATGGTGGGGACTGACTATTGTTTGGGCATCTCCTCTGCTCCCTGCCTGCAGCTGGCTGGATGGTTGCTTAGAGCCATTGAAATGATTTGTCACTTTGCCTGACAAAGCTGCGGGTTTCCTGATTATGAAGAGGGCCAGCACACAAGGGAGAAACCCCCCCCTCCCCTCCAACCTCTAGGAGCGTGTGCATGCACGTGTGTGGGGGTGTGTGTGTGTTTCTGGTGACTCGCCTCTTCATAGGCCCCTGAAACTCCAACTCTTTTTTTTCTCCGCCCAGATCTCTACCATGCTCTGTAGAGCCAGATCGTCCTTCTCCAAAATACGTGCTCCCACCAACCCCAATCCCTCTGCTATACTGTTGTTGGGCCCCTCTGGCTAGCTCTACCCATTCTCTTCCAGGACACAGAAAGCCCCATGTCTAGTCAGTAGAGGGCTGCTTTTCCATTCACAGAACTGTCATTCCCTACATCGGCATCTTTTGCCACATCCATCTTTGCCTCTCTTTCACCAGGTCATTCCTCCTGGCCTCTATCAAATTAATGCTCTCCTGTCAGCAACTTCTGGAGAACAAATTTTTGGGATTCAGCCCCAGATGCCTGAGAGACCTCTGGCACTGGAAACCACTTCTGGTTCTGCTTAGCATAGTTGCCTTAGTACAGTACCTCAGATGGACCAATTAGCTCTGTGAACATGGTGAAGCTACTTCTGGCTCAGGAGGTAGCCTGTGGCTGCTGCTCAACCCTAAAGCAGTGCAAACACATTCTCATGGCACTAGACAGCCTCATGCTGTGTCCTGTAAGCAGCCATGGCCAGTGCTATCACCAGCCTCCTGGGTGACCCTGTGCCTGTCACTTCACATCTATAAAATGAAGTTCATGATACGTACCTCTGGTGCTTTGCATTCTTTGGATCTGAGATAGATATTAGCAGCAGCCACAATTAGCAGTGCCCACTTCTAACCATCTTCACTTCAGCATTTATCATTTGGGGACCTCAGCCATGTGACTGGGTCACTGGAACCCTATACTCTACCTTGGAGCTAAAGATGTGGATGATTCGGGTTAAATCCAAGTAGGGCTTTCAAGACTGAGTTGGCAGCATATCCCAGAGATCAGTCAAACAGGTGTTGCTGCAGATAGGCTTACAACTCTTCATGCAAGATAGTCCTTCCTGAGTTGCTGACTCTTATGCCATAACAGGGAAGGCATGCAAGACAAGAAGGCTGTTTTACCTATGCTGCTTAATCAGGAGTTTGTATGGGGCTTAACAGGGTGACAGATGACAGAAGGCTTTTTTTTTTTGGTTGAATGAGAACATGGAAATCTCAGCGAGAGCATCCCCCACCTCATAACCTGGGCTTTTTAGGACCTCTTATCTCTAGTTACCCAGCACAGTTCTGTGGAGCACTCCATACTTTGGGTCCTGATTCTCAAGGACTCTCCTTCTGCAGAGAGCCATGAACTGTAAGTGCTCAAGTATTGCTGGGCTTGACTTTTTTTGTTGTTGTCCAGCAGCATCTCAGCAGCCTCCAGGGCAATGCAGAATCTATCCTAATTCACTAGGGTAACCCTGGGGTGTGATGTCACCAGCAAGGGAGTCAGTGATTTGAATGTGGACAGTCTTCCAACCAAAACGGGGGTGCTAATGGTAGATTAATGCTTCTGTGCTGTGTAATGCTTCCTTGCCCTGTGCCTCAAGGACCTCTTCACTTCCCTCCCAACCGTGTCCCTCATTTACCTCTTGTCTGCAAGGTCTGTCTTGTTGCCCACAAGCATGATGATGACATCACTCCCTCTTTCTGTCCTGACATCATCAATCCATTTGGATGTCTGCTGGAAGGAGTTGAGATCTGTAAGTGAGGAGACAGAATGATGCACATGGTTATGAGAAACATAATTTTTGCCAGTTGTTTAGCAGAGACAGACAACAGCATTTTCATGTGACTTTGGAGACTTCACGTTCAAGTAGGGAGGCCACATGGTTTCTGATAAAGCTGAAAAGAGTGTGGTTAGAGTACGGAGCGGCAAACCAGCACCCCACCCCAGTTCTGCCACTGCTGCTAGGTCTACTCTGCTGCAGGAATGTCACTAATTTTAGTGGACTGGCTCCTTTGTTTGATGCTAGTGTAACTGAAGCAAGAATCTGACCCGATGTAATTCCTCTGCAACTTGATTTATCTATGGGTTTAATCGTGCTTCCCGAGGGTGTAGTGAAGCTTAAACATTGAGCTCATTGAGCACCTTGCAGAGCTTAATGAAAGGCATTAAGTGCAAACTATGAATAGTAATAGCAACAGCTTTGAGTGTTCCCATTTAGGTCAGGCTAGAAGTGTGCATGGAGCTGGACACTGCTCACAGCTCAGGATGTGAAGGGACAGGCGGAGAAAGAGAACGCCAAGCCAGCCAGCTTGTACAGTGGGGAGGTCAGTGCTGATGGAGAAATGGCTGTACAAAGCTGACGTTACTTGTATGCTACTCTAGGTGAAATACTGGAGGATAAGGTCAGGATGGATCACCAGGCTGGGGAGAGGAGGAGCACTGACATGGCTCTCTTCCGGCTGGTGCAGGGAGTAGTCCCTTGCTCCTCCATCTCATGTCATCCTTTGATGATACCATGGGAAAGAGTAAAGAAAGAGGACAGTGAGCAGAGCTTGGGGCCACTGATGGTGCATCAGAAACCTCCACAGTGACACTGAAGGTGAAGTCAGGAGAGGAAGGGAAGAAGCTCTGATGAAGAGAGTGGGAAAAAGTTTAGGAAGTAGCAGAAAGGTGATAGAGGATGAGTACAGTGAGCCTGATGCTCCATGGTGCCTTGTCAAATTGTCTACACTTGTGCCAGTGATTGAAAGAAGAATCCAGACATTTCACACCTACCAGCATTGGCATGCATGTCTATCCAAGGGCAAGTCAGGGGAAATCAGACTCAGAGGTGCCAAGAGAAGGCTATTAACAGCTGTGGTCAGAGGAGACTGTTTGGAGGGAGGAGGCTGAGTTGCTGACTGGGGGTGGTGTCCAGGGAAAGCTGGAGAGAAAGGTTTCATAGACTCTGGAGTAGACGCTGTCTCAGAGAGCCTGGAGGAAGAAATGGAAAGGGCTGGAAGGCAGGGAGGGCTGAGTGTGAACAAAGGCATGTTTGACTGCAAGACAGTATCTGAGGAGAAAGAGAAGCGAGCAGGCTGTGGAAACAAGTCACAAGACCTCACTTTCAGCAACTAGGGTGGAAGGGCCAAGAGTGATAAGAGGCAAGGAAAAGGCATGCTTGGTGGACAGTGTTCATGTTGCCCATAACTTGTCCCTCTATGCACAGAGCTCTGAACATCACTGTCATGCCTCCTGCCAGCTAAACGCTTTCTTACAGTCCTGCAGAAATATGTCCCTTGCCTCAGCCTTTGACTCTGGAATCAGCAGAGAGATTCATTTGTCAAAGCACAACGCTTTCTATTATAAATGTAGCTTAATTGGGGCCTG
The DNA here is from genome assembly GCF_052110815.1 of Crocodylus siamensis. Lineage (NCBI taxonomy): Eukaryota > Metazoa > Chordata > Crocodylia > Crocodylidae > Crocodylus > Crocodylus siamensis. The sequence continues at coordinate 53,205,969 of NC_143400.1, read as the reverse complement.
CTTTTCCAGCAGGTAACTCAAGTTAACAAGCTATTCACAAAAGGCTGGGCCTGGTCTCTCTTCCGGAGCTCTGCTGTCCCTTCTGCCTCTCGCATTTCTCTCCGAGAACCCATTGCCAATTAAAGAGAGCTGAGATAGGAAGACGGCAGCTGAAATGAACTCAGGTCTTAGTCATGCCGTGGCTAGTCTTTCATAGGAGCAGTTTTAATGAGCAACGTGTTGCCGGACTATCTGTGTAACCCTGACACTGCAGCTAGCACTGCAACTGCCTCAGCCAGCAGACGCCAGCACGGCTGCTTCTTTGTCACTTTGCATTTCCACGGACATGAACATCAGCAACAACAAAACTGCATCCTGGTGAACAACCGCACCCAAACGCAACACAGATGAAAGTGCCAAATACCAGCACCAGGCCCTGCCTTAAAGAACAAAAGCGGCACAAATGCATTGGGGCTTGTTTTGAACAACTGTGATGGGGAACCACCTGCAAAGATCACTTACCGTGGAGACTGCCTGCTTCCTGGCCAAGGCAGACTTGGGCAAGAAGAGAGCAAACAGGATCAGGCCTGTTCAATGTTGGGCCTGACTCTAAAACCTTGTACCACCCTTCATAGATGTTAAATCAGGTAGAGGCTAGTTGAGCACATACACACCCACTGCAAACAGGTCTGTTCCTGGGTGCCAATTTGCATAAATTTGCCTGAGTCTCCATGTGTTTGTACAGTGTGTTGGCTGTTTTGTAGGCCTGTGCGAAGTGGCTAGTATTCGTTTTGGATTCAGATTTGGCCGATTTGGGGGACAGTGATTCGATTTGGTGATTCGAATCACTGTCCTGAATCGATTTGGCCAAATCTGATTTGGAGATTTGGCCACCGCCGAATTGGCCCTATCCCCCACCCGCTCTCAATGGCTGCCCCGCCCACTCTCCCAGTTCCCTGCTCTTAAAAAAAAAAGGAAAAAAAAGCCCTGACTCATCGGCTCCTGCACAGCAGTGGGGAGGGGACATGGGGGCAGGATTCAGAGATTTGGATTCAGAGGTTTGACCATGGAATCTGGCCGAATATCCTCCGAATCGAATCAGCACCCGAAGTTTTGCACAGCCTTACTGTTTTGTTCCACTTGCATCTAGATGAGCACAGGACCCAGATCTTGCCGTTTCTGAGGTGTAATACAGAGACCCCATTCTTCAGGAAAGATTTCTCCTAGTACCACTTGCCTGATGTTATGAAAGAAACCATCTCTGTTGGGTCCAAGTGGCTTGGACCTCTGTGGATAAGAGCTTTGTTCCCACTCCTTAAGGGAGCTGATATACTTCAATTTTTACATAGTATCACCTGTTTCTTAGGGATACTGCAGAGACCTAACACACCAGGAACTCTGCCAGCCTGCAGAGAGCTCTTTGCAAAAGTGCAAGATTTGCAGGTTTGTCCATTAAACGAGAAACCTGCATTTTCCTCAGGCAAAGGGGGAAAACTGCATTTTTCTCTGTTTCCCCATGGGAAATAGAAAACCCAAATCACTGATAATCAGCAATAGTTAATACACATCCTGGGGTCTGATTCTCCATTGCCTGTACTCTGTGCCATGAGAACATGCAGTGGAAGCAAGTTGGTACAGTAATGGTCTGCACCTAGCTTGCGTCAGGACATCACAAAGCACAGGACAAACCTGCAGAGGATCAGGTTGTGAGAGGAGTCACCCTCCTCTTCCTGTGGCATCACCACTCCCCCAATGGTAGCCTACACCAGGGAAGAGCTGGGATCTCCATTGCATCACTTGAGATACAGCCTCCCTGTCACTCATCTTTGGGACTCTGCCTGACTGTCTGCAGCCCACGGCGTCTGAACACAACGTGTAAAAACATGCTAAAAACAGCTCTTCTGTGACAGCAAACCTCTAATGCAATTTTACAAAAATAAACAAACTTTCAGCCATATGTGGTGTAGGGACATATGCAATGATGTTAGAACAAGACCAGCATTTTTTCCCTCTAAGTTTTGTATAATTCAGTCCATGAGCCAAATAAAATGCCATAGGCTGGATCCTCACTAGATGCAGTCACTTACATGTGTGCAAAGTGTGACAGTCTGGTCTGGTAGCACAATCCACAGCTGAGCTTGACTACACAAGTGGGAGATGTGGGCCCACTGGGCCAGCTCCTGGCTCAGCGTGGTGGTGGGCAATTATTTGGGCCTGAGGGTCACACAGGCTGTTTTGGTGAGCTGTCATGGGCCAGGTCAGCACCCTCCCTCCACCTCCTGTGCAACAACTCACCCAAACTCCGTATGTGGGATGGGGCCCTGGGCAGCGGCATTCAGGAGTGGCACAGGTGGACAAGGCCGGGATCACAGGGTGGGGTTGCGGGGCCGTGACAGTGCAGGGCCAGGCTGGATCAGAGCCATGATCTAATGCCTGCTCACCCTTGTGATGGGCACAGGTTCTTTGGGCAGAGGTGTGCAGGGAGTGGATCGCAGCTCTGCCCTGCCTGGGCCCCATGTTATCACTGCCCCAAGTTTGGGCCCCAGCCCCAGGCCTGGGCACAGCTCTCCCCCTTGCCAACACACCTTGTTTGAGTAGCTCCCCAGACCTACATCCAGGTCTGAGGCCAGAGCTGGGGCTGGGATCTTGGGGCAGTGACAGTGCAGGGGTAGGGTAGAGCTGGTAGCTACTACTTGGCCTCACTTGGGGGCTGCAGCATCCATTAGGAAGAGAGAAGGGATGCGAGCCTCACAGAGGATGTTCAGAAAGCTGAGGAGGGGAAGCAGAGGCAGGTGCAGGGGATGGCCCCATGTCACCATGGAACCCACCAAGTGGGGGGAACTTAGCCTCCCTCCTACCTCCTTTTACCCATCTTGTCCCCCAGACTGGGGTGCACAGCTCACAGGCACAGGTGGGATGACAGAACAAGGAGCAATGGTCTCAAGTTGCAGCAAGGGAGGTTTAAGTTGGATATTAGGAAAAACTCTCAGCAGGAGGTTGGTAGAGCACTGGAACAGGCTACCCAGAGGGGTGGTGGAGTCTCCATCCTTGGAGGTGTTTAAGACCTGGCTAGACAAAGCCTTGGCTGGGATGATCCAGTTGGGGCTAGTCCTGCTTTGAGGAGAGGGTTGGACTAGATGTGACCTCCTGAGGTCCCTTCCAGCCCTTGTTGTCTATGATTCTAAGCAGTGGTCAGGACTGGGCCAGGGGCTGGGCAGACGGGTGGCGCTGGGGCACCCCCATCCAATGCCAGCCTGCACCGCACCCTGGGATGCCTGCACAGTGATGGCAGTCCCGAGCCCCACCAGCTTGGCATGGGGCAGAGTGGCGTGGTGCAGGGGCAGTGGCAGGAGCCCCGGACACAGCTTCCCACCTGGTTACACACAGCCTCCACGGAGACTGGCCCCTAGCCCCGGATGCAGCACCCTCACTAGGGCTCCCACTGCTGCCACTGCCCCATGCTGCTCTTCTCAGTCCTGCTGCACTGCATGCTGAGCCGGCAGAGCTGTGGGCTGCCACACGGCCCTCCCGAACTGAACTGTGGGCTGGCACAGGACTGGGGTGCCCCAGTACTGCCTGGTGGGGCCGAGGGACCTGCTGTGGGCTGGGCAAAGATCATTCCATAGGCCAGATTTGGCCTGCCAGCACTAATTTGCCCAGCCCTGGTAAAGAGGTTTTAAATCTTCTTTAATACATATCCCCTCAGTGGTGTAACACCCACTAGGGGCTGAAAGTTGACACTGTTTAGATCTGCCCCAGGAATCAAGGGAATGCAAATCGATCCACCTACGTCTGCTACACTTCCCCCTTCCCTTAGTTTCTGCTCCGAGCAGAGCTTGACTGGCCTGGAGGCATGGGAAGCCTGTGCACTTCTGAGGCTAGTCTGAGCCAGATTCCCTCTCAGCTACACTCAGACCTCCCAGCTAGTCAGCTCCCAGTTCTGGCACCCTGCCTTGCGTTTTCCCCTTTCCCAGGGGTGTTTTACATCTGCGCTGGGCAGCTGCCTAAGCAGCACCCATCATGCCAGCATCAGGCACAGACAAATCAGGCAGACAGCACAACTTACTGGTGATATCGTAGACCACCACAGCCACTGTGGAGTCTCGGATGTAGCTGGGGATCAAGCTTCGGAACCTCTCCTGGCCTGCTGTGTCCCAGAGCTGCAACCGTACCTGCCGGGGCAGAGAGCAACAGGAGGAAACAACCAATCAGCCAGAGAAACAACCAGGAAAACTACATTTTACAGCTGTGCTACACTAAAAGGCTCCATAGCCAACCATTAATCTGGGATGAGATTTTTAAAAGAATCAGGGAGAGGTAAGTAGGGAAAGCCAGGCAGGTGCTCCCAGGGCTTGAGGGCCCCATACCTGCATGGGAATTCCCAGGGTATGCAGGATCAGGTCCCTGAGAGCTGCCCAGGGTGGCTGAAGAGTGCAGTCAGCACTTTCCTGCCATGAAGGAAATAGACATCCACCGCAATAAAACAGCCATATTTTACACTACCTTTTAGCACAGCTACTGCTGTGGGTGAAGAAGCGTAAAAACGTCTATTTGCCTGCTGTTTGTGCCACCATGAAAATTTTGATGGTAGCACAAATGTGATGTCATTGACACCTCTTTGTACCCTGAAACTGAAAGGAAAGAGAGAACCAGGAGATGTGTGAGTGAAGCAGGTGAATACAGGCCAGGTCTGCATGGCAATCTTACCACAGCCATCAAAAGTAAGGACACTTTAGGCATGTCTACATGAGATACTTAATGCGCAGTAGACTAATAACACCGTGCAGTAGTGTGCTGGGCAAAAACCGTGATAATATGCCACTGTGCAGCAGTTTTAGGCTCCTGCACATTTAATTAGTACTTCATTAAGCACATACTAAACTAAGTTAGCAGTAACTACTGCACATTAATGAATGTGTAGATGTGCCCTGTACTGCTCTGGGTAGAATACATTCTTGACTAAAAACAATATTACATGGTGCTTTTGGTTAGCTATTTAGCATGGATTTGGGCTAACTGGCCCATGCAACTGTGTCTGGTGCACTACACAGACCTCGCTATGCTGTTTCTGGTTTAGGGGGTAACCCACCCAGAGCATCATGTGTGCTTGAGGACACCAGCATTAGCATAATTAATTTACCATGCCAACAGGGCCACATATGCTGTTCACCCTTGGGAACTTGGTTTTGAATTTTTGATCACAAGCAAAGTCTGACAGGATTGTCCCTACCTGCTCCGGTCTGGAGGTCCAAAGCCAGCACTTAGAGCACTGGCAGGGTTGGGTGAGGGGAGCTTGCTTAGTGCCTGCTTAAAATCTGAAGGCTCAGTGCAGCGGTTTCATAAATCCTAAACTGACCCACAGCATTTTGAAAGGATTAGAAAATAGATCTTAAAAAAAAGATCTATATATATCACAGCAGTTGTATCTCCCCTACCCACCAGCTCACAGCTCAGAGACAAATCTCCTTAGATGTCTGAGGGCATCTACCAGCACCTTTCTGCAGCTGCTCCATTACTGAGATTGTGGTTCATCCGTGGATTTCATTAGGATGAGCAGAGTGTCTTTTGAAAGAGACCCAGCCCATTAAACCTAAGATAGATGCTTTTGAGTGCATTAACAGTGGAATAGGTAGGCAGAGGCTGTTTATTAATGAGCCTGCTGCTTCTCTCTCATTACATTGCACTTCCATTTTCTCTGACATTGCCTTCTCCTTGTACAAAATTTCCCCAAATCAATAAATCAAAACCTTTAAATAGAGGATTTTCCTCAATTGCTATTTTATGCAACATCTGCGAACTGGCAAATTACAGGCCCATGGAGCGGGAGACTGCCCAGTGGGGCAACCTTTTCTTTGTGCTGAACAAGCCTGAACAGCCAGGCACTTCCGACTGCCTTCCTAGGGTTCAATTGCCGAGTTAAGCCACTGGATCATATAAGGAGCACTGCAGAGCCAGCCTCCCCCATGGGGACTCTAGGAGGTATTGTACACACCCCTCTGTGACACAGACTTTCATCCTTTCATTTCCATTTGGGAGAGCCAATGGTGCTAATGACAAGGAGCCAATGCATTCAGGGAACATCAGGGCTGTAAGTGGGATCAGAGCCTATGTGAGAGATAGAAAGGTGGCTCATCCTTCCTGCCATGTGTCCCTGGGCCTAAAGTAATAGCCAGATTTGTGACCTCCCTGCCTGAGCCATAGTCCAGACTAGGGGGTGATGCTGATAAAAGCCAAGGGGAAAAGAACTGGAAAGCGCAATCCAGCCGTTTGCCCCAGGAAAACATACCTACTGCACACTGCCACATCCCTGTGGATGAAACAGCCAGGAAGAAGCAAGGGCATGTCTTTGCCTTCCCTTTCCCGTTTTGGGGCAGTTTGCATCCTGGTGGCTCAAGGAAGGAGCATTTCTCTCTCTCAGGCACAAGGGCAGTGCCTGTTCCAAACTCTAACACAGGGTGTGAAATTTGTGTGTGTGTGCAGGAAGGGGAGACTCTTTGAGCCCTCTTCCCACACGGGACAAGGGTAATGATATGGAAGGAGCAGAAGAACAGCGGTCTTGGGCATCTGTGGGAAGAGCAGGGATGTCATTCTCCTTTGGGCATCACATGCTTCCCTCGAGGGGAGCAGGGCAGGAGTACATGCATCCTTCTAGCTTTTTTTTTTTTGGAAAAACTGAACTGTATTGACTTAGACTCCATCTGAACAACACTGCGAGTCATGGATTCAGGTTCCCTGGATGTCCTGAGGGACATCAGTTTGGGGCCCAGATCAGCTCTTCCAGAAAATGTCCCTAAACCTAAATGCTCAAGTAATTAAAGCAAATAAAGGACCCAACAGAAAAGGCATTTGGTTAGAGTCAGCTCCAAGTTCTGTGAAAGCCCAACCCTGAGCACTGTGAGTGTATTTGCTCTAGTAAGTTTGGCCACCTTGGAAGGGATCTAACTAGTGCATTTCCTCTTCCACTGGGTCTGTACACCCCTTCTTTCTGCACCGTCAGACTGACTAGGTGAGTGGTTCACCAGCTTCTGCTACTTACTGTCCGATCTTCCAAGTACATGGTTTTTGATAAGAAGTCGATTCCGATCGTAGCCTGTAAGAGATGAAGAGACAGGGAATGAGAGGAGCAGTAGAGGGTATTTGGGGGCAGTCAGGCAGGCAGCATTTTAAATTATATGTTGCATGGACAGCAAAGACCTTCTTGCATCAGAGCTGGCACGAGGTAAGGTAATCAGTGCCCCTTCTTTACATTTGCCGCTCTTCCTGAGTCTAGCATGTGACTGCAGAGCAGAGCTGGGCAGAAAACTGTTTTCCCAACCTGCACATTTGTTTTTAGATTTCAAAATGTTTTCCTGTTCCAAATTGGTCTGAAAAATCAAAGTCTTGAAATTTTGCAAACTGAGAATCTCTGTTGAAAATAAAGTTAGCGTGATTAAAATCCTTCATTTTAAAAAAATATATATTTTTTTACTATACTTAGTTTGAAAATCAAACCCAGAAGTGATTTGGAATTTTAAAAAAGCCTGGATTTTGTCATGTCTATATTGAACATTTTTGAAAATTCTGAAATACCTTTTCTAAAAATGTCAAGTCAAGAAATGTATTGACAACAATCCTTTCCTTTGGGCAGTTTCCATTTCAACTCATGCTCATTACCAATAACATTTTTTAAAAAACCGAGTAAAATAATTCCCAGAGACTTTGTGATAGGACCTCATAAGTGACAATCTGCACCTTGTTTCAAAGATGGGTGTACTTGCACACATTACAGTGTGGGGAAAATGTCATTGCATGAGACATAATAAGGTGATAGAGCTGTCAAGAGGGATTATCAAACATCTAGGCACCAAGCCTGCTATTGATAAAGTGTCAGGGGATTCATAGTTCTGAGGAAACTCCCTGGATTCTTGGACTTGTAGACAGGATCCAGGGTTGCACCATAACTTTAAGGACCTCAACTGAGCCTTATGTCAGGGCCAGACAACTTCTAAGCATTGGGGCTCTCCCCTCCCACGCAGGTGGCCCCCCTTTGCAGCCCTCCTCCCCAGCTTGCTGGCCTTGGGCTCTCACAGCACTGTGGCCACTGGGGCAGGTGCAGGAAGCAGAAGCCAGAGGTGAGGCCTAGAGACCCCAGGTGCTGGAGGGAGCCTGGGGACTGCTCCTTGAGAGTTGCATGGGCTGCCCGTTGCACAGCCCTGCCTTAACTGACCAAGACAGGACTTTAGCTGCTAAATGTGGAGTCAAAGGTGCACCTTTTGCCCCCAAATTTGAAAATTTGGTCTTACGTGAACTGTACCAGAAACACAAGCACTCATGCTCTGCAGGCATTAAAGGGCTACAGTCCTGTGCAGGACCCACGGAGAGCAGCGCCATTATGTACATGTCATAGAAACCTTCCTCTGCTGGTCACGATCTGCACTCTGCCTGCTCTAGCAGAGAAACACTTCACGGCTGAATCTGAACCCAGGCCCCAGAAACCTCTTTTAACGCCTCTTTTAATGTCAGCATTGTAGACAGACACTTTAAGAGTTTGCTCACCTGCCCTCCCCTCCCCTCCTCAGGGCCTGGACCTGCTCCCCCAACTCAAAACCCTCTCACACAGTTCTGCAAACACTGGCTTCAGACTAAAAGAAGTATTGAGGGGCCTGGCACCCAAAGCTTGAAAGAGTGCAAGGAGTCTGGGCTCCTTTTGTTGCTATGCTTTAACAATTTGATGAGGGTGAAGGGATTAAAAAGCAGGCAAGCCAGAAAAGTGACTGATTAGCTCAGTATCCTGACCTCCCACCCCCACCTGTCTCATAGAGGCAAGTAACCTAGTTTCAATGCTCTAAAGCTCAGAGGCACTCAAATATACATCACTTAAGAGGAGCCAACTGCCAGGAGAACAAAGCACATGGGGGTGGAAAAGCAGGGAGGACGGCTGAGGAGAGATGGACAGATTATGTCATTCCAACAAGCTGCCAGCTGAAGAAAAGAAAGCAAAGATGAGAGGGAGAGAGATGGCTGGCCAGGAGGAGAAGGAGAGGGGGCAACTCAGGCCTACCACCATTTTAACACAACCTTGTGGCACAAGGCCTTGGAAGAAAGAGTGAGAGTGAAGAAAGAAGAGAGAACAGAAACACTGTTAAGCTAGCAGGAATGGGCACATTCAGAGGGTATATTAGGTGGCAACATCTCGTCACCAGACAGCACTGAGTACGTAGCAGGGCTGGTGCAATACAGTAAAGCCCTCTTAACTGAAACTTGTTGAGATCTGAAACATGGTAATTAAGTGATTGTTCTTATTACTGGAGGCTTTCAGGAAGTGGAATACATTGTCTTCCAGGACATAGTCGCTTCCCCCTTAACGAATGGCTTTTAAAAATAAGCATAGAACAGTGCTTTAAAAAATGGCAGTATTGTGAAAAAGACTAAGTTTGTGACACTAACGGATCAGGGAAACAGTCTGAAAAGAGCAACAGGCCATCCAGGATAAAAAGTGCATTAGCAAAACATCTGTTTCTCACAGATCAGGACTGGGCTGCAAATAGCACCCTTCAAATGGCCTGGTAGGACCATTTTTGCAGGGTGTGAGGATGGTGAAATGGCTGTGCCTGACCTCTTTAGGAAGAGGGGGTGCCATTCCTGTAGGCCAAATTCAGCTGGGTCACAATGAGGATGCAGTGGTCTCACCATCACTAGGGGCCTGCTTCAACCATTTTCATTCTGGTTGGTTTCAAAATTCAGCCTTGGAATGGGATGCGTGCATGCAACCCCAGGCTCTGTTGTGATTCTTATGTGCTTAACTACAGTGAACTGTAATTATACCTCCTCACATAGATAAGCCACCATAATAAAGTCTGAAGTATGAATCTTTGTGCTAATTTGCATATATTTTCATTGGATCCTTTCCTTTGGAAGACATCAAAATGAATTGAAACGTGCTTCTGATCAGCCATTGCCTAGCAAATGGCACCAGCCATTTGTCGGAAGCTGCAAATGGACTAGAGCTAAGTCCATTTCGATAAGATTTTGTCCGTACGTTTTGCATTAACTGTCAAAGGGAAGTGTCGTCGTCAAATCAATGCAAATCAGCATGCAAATGAGGCTGGCAAAACTTAATAAGTTTCCAGATTGGCAGTGTGCTCTGGTAGGGGAGGGGGACATCTGCGTTTGAAAGGTTTCGAACAAAATATGCTGTGATCAAGGCTTGTCCTAGCTTAAGGCAACAGAAGAGAAGCACCAGACAGAAGAGAATATGATGCGGGGAGATGAGAAGTCTAAAATAATTTGACTGTTTATTGACCCTTGGAGAACCAAATGATTTATTCCTCCCTCTTGTCCCACATGGTTTCCCCACTGAAGCTGAACGTCTCATGTTGAGCAGAGGCTGATGCTGCCTTTGTACAAGCAGGCTGTTCGTTAACCTTTCCCCAAGCTCCCTCACCCTTTGCTGCCCAGGAAGTGATTGAACTTGCTGAGTTTTTCCATGCCCCCCATCCCTTCCTTGCCTGCTGACCACATGCACGGGAGGAGATTTTTGTAGTGAGAGTTCAGTAAAAATTAGGAAATGAATCTGAAGGGTGTGGGGGTCTAAAAGTACAGCTGGAATTTACTGCTGGAGACCATGATACTGAGCTACCTGGTCTTGGAACGGGGGGGCTCCATGAGTGAGCTCATGGAGGGGGGATTTACAGGGCATGGAAGATGAATGGAGGAGGTCCAGGGAACAGGGCTTTGGCACTGTAAGGAGTTAGTAGGCAGGACCCTCACAGCCAGCTGAAGCTTCACATTTTCTGTTTGTAAAAATGTTAGTGCTTTAATGCATGTACAATAGTTTCCCCTCTCCATTTGCCTCTCCGTTCTCAGATGCCCCTCCACAATCGATGAAATATGACCGTTTCCTCCTTTCCCCAGTCCTCCTCCAGACTGGCTTATGGCTGAAGGCAAGAAGGCAGCTTTGATGGACTACCTGTTACTTCATGTACAAACCTGACTTGGCACTCAAGTGTGAAACTCCTGAACCAACCCCCATTCAGAAAGGCTGCCTAGTGCTTTTCAGCCAAGTCTAACCATCACACTAAAACTGTACTTTCTTTACAAAATGGGCCAGTCGTAAGCAGATGGGGTGATGTAGTCCCAATGCCTCTGTTCGTTTGGAACATAAGGTCTTTTAGAGTTGCATTTTTTCCTCTGGGCTTGTACAGCGGCCAGCAAAATGGCATCTAAACCAACAATCAGGCCTCCTAGGTGCTACCGCAATATGAATAATTAATATTATAACATCATCACCTTGCATCAGATGAGGATTTGGGCCTGTAGATTTAAACCCTTTATTTACAATTGCAAACAAATACCATAATGCCTTTGACTATAAGGCACTCATTTTAATTTAAAACCAAATATTTCATCTAAAAATGACCTGAATTTGATTTAAGAAAAGAAATGAAAAGCTTTTACATGTACCACAGAGGTTGTGTCCTTGTAAATGGCTCTTGGGTGATTTGTTTAGTTTTTTTAAAGTGAGAATTAGAAAATGTAGGCATATCTTATATTCAAGGACATCTTATATTGGAAGGAATACAATGATTAGCACCATTCACCTCACAGGCACTCCTCTTTCCAGCTGCAGTTGCAAGGATGCTCAGTCCTCCTATTGTTGGTTGAACAGCCTCCCTGGACAAATTGCAGCAAGCGCTTCCATGGAAACATGCCATAATTAGGAAAGTACATAGGCCTACGTTTCCAAAAGTGCCTAGTGACCCCCAACGTCAAAGGGGGAGCTTGAAAAGGTCCAATGGGTGAGTGTGCCATCTTTTTTTGAAATCAGCTTCCTTTAAGGGTGCTCAAAAATTGTGTGCTCAAAAAATAAATAAATAAATATCACGGGTCACTTCTGTAAAAATGTAGGCCAGATTTTTAGTTACACTGAATGCGATTTGGCAGCTGATCTGACAGAAGAGAGCTGGTACCATGGGCCTTTGTACACGACACAAAATTGGCCTTTAAAGCACCTTAAATGCTGTTTTCACTGCTTTAATGGCATTGCCGTTTGCACATTTGGTGGCATATTCAGCTTTAAATGACTTTGGTACATAGCAAGATAAAAAACCTCCGAGGTGTTTAGTTTGCTACTTAAGGGCATGTGTAGATGAAATGGGGGCTTTGACTTGAAGTTTTAAAAAACACCGCTTCAATTTAGGGCTGATTAAATCCCTGTGTCGTGCTCACACTCCAGTGACTTACTTGCCTCTCCAGCGGGGAGGGGAGGGCAAGCTACGGGTGGGCAGAGCAATCCCTGGGCTGTGGTGGGGGGCTAGTGGCTCCCTCCGCAGCAGTGGCGGTCCCCCACCAGGCAGCACCTGCCCACAGGCACCTGGTTCAGGTGGTCCCAGGGGGCACCGCAGCCGCAGAGGGAAGCACTGGGTCCTCACACAGCGCAGGCGGGCAGGCAGGCAGGCAGGCTCCAGGGGGGTGGGAAAAAAAAGATCAGGCTCACCACTTTTCTTGGGCAGAGCTGCTTTCCTGGGCTGCTGCCAGGATGCCTGCAGGGCTTCCAGCAGAGCTGTGGACCTGCAAGCAGCCCAGTGTTTCCGTGGCTGTGGGGGGTCTGGTGCTTCCCTCCGCAGCTGCGGCACCCTCGGGACTGCCTGGGCTTGGTGCCAGTGGGCAGGTGCCCCCGTGCAGCTCAGGGACCACTTGGCCCACCAGCAGCTGGCAGCTTAGCCCCTCCTCCCCTGCTGAAGAGGCAGGTAAGGATTGGGCCTCGACCCTTGCGTACACACCACGGAGGGTTAGTTTAGTTTAATTCTTCCTAAATTGAAGTGGTGTTTTTAAAAATCCACCGTTTCAATTTAGGGAGAACTAAATTGAATTAAACCCTCGTGGCATGTACAAGAAGCCCATGCGACTAGCCAGCTTTCTACATCTCACCAGCAGGTGTTCAGTCAAATACGGTTTGAGAATTGCTGCCTCGGAGAGAAATGGGTCAGTTAATCTGGACAGCATTTGCTGCATGGACTATGTATGAGAGTTTCCAGTCACAACAGTGCAAATCCCCATAATGCGTATCCAGGACTAAAAATGAGAAGTACACCTTTATCAGGACAGGGTTTGGTTGCAGCAGTTGTGATCAGGGCTAGTCTTAACCCAAGGCACCAAAGAGAAATAACAGGAAAATAGAATGTGAAATGTAGTAATTTGACTATAAGCAGAAACATAGCAAAAACATATTCCCTCCCCTGGCCTCCAATTCTTTCTGTAAACAGAGAATCATATCTCTCAGATCAGCTACTGCAGTGGCATGTGCTGTAAACTTGCCCAGCCAGAGCTTCCAAGCATCTTATCTCGTTCCCCCGACTTCTGAGAAGAGTAGGGACAGTGCCTTTCTGCCTCTACCTTCCCTTATCACTCCTCTTTTTAAGGGCACCTTTTCAAATTAATATTCAGCTACTAAAAAGGCCAACAGTATAGCTGAGTTGCTAGCATCGCCAGCTTGGTCTTCCCAAAACCAATGTGCCATTTCAGTAGCTGGGAAGGGAGGATGTTTCTGAGGGTGAAACCCCACTTGTGGAAGAGTGATGGGGTTGGGGGCAGGGAGCATGGGATTTATTAATTTTATGGATTTGGATGGGTACCTTTTGGAGTTTAAAATGAGGTGTGTACCACCGGCACAGTATCCTACTTGGAATGATGTCTGTGCTATCACTGTTCAGGATCAAGGTCTGTACAAACATGTAATACATGATGCCAGTCTAGCAATTCTTTTTGTGGCTCATTGGCAGTTTTAGAAAGCTGGAAAAAAAACTGTTTGGAGACAAAAAAGTCAAAACATATTTGACCAACTGAAAGTGAAAAAAAAAAAGAATTTGGGGCTGAAGACAGCAATTCATTTTGACATCATACAGTTATATATATACACAGGCTAGATGACACAGCCTGCAGGCCAAGGGCTTAGCACCCCTTGTCTGCATTATGGTGGCAGTAGGTCCTGGTAAAGCTGAGATGTGTAAAACCTAGAAAGCAGCCAATGAGGTCACTCCGAGATCATTTCTAGCCCCAGCTCTTAGGCACTGCGCACAAAAAGCAGGTTTCAGAGGAAGCCAATTTTAGAATGAGCTTGTTTGTGGTTAAAATTAAAACGAATTTGCAGCCTCTGCACCCCCCTCCTCCCCCAAATCTAATGTTTGGACCCAACTTCAGATCTACTGCTATTCACAACATGAAAAAAACCTCATTGTGGAATGGCTGAGGGGAATTACTTTAGAGCAGGCAATGACATTTTGGAACTGTTGAGGTCATTCATAATTGTCATCTTCCCATTACTCTCAGTGCCTTGCAGTGTGAAATTGATTGCACTTTTCTACTAATTTGGGTAGTCAGAAAAGAAATAGAAGTCACCAAATTATTTCACTTGGAAGGGTGCCCATTAAATATTTATAGAGCAGAGCTATTGTTCATGTTTGGAGAATCCAACATGGCCATAATGGACATGAGGGAGCCTTTAATGAACCAGTCGATATGGCCTGCTCATGCTATGCCACTCCTGTGATGCATTTCTAATTGCTTGTAAAAGGTGAATGAGTAGTTTGTTCACCTCAGTAAATCGCAGCATTGATCAGCTCAGGTGGCCCTGTCAACCCAACATCACTGAGGAAACACCTGCTAAATACCATCAGGCCTTTTATCTCGGCTGAAATGCATCTCCTTTTAAGAATGGCATGTTGTAAACACACCATTTCTTAGGGAATTCCCCCTTAATTAGAGCTCAGCAATTTGTTCTTGGTGAATCATACATATATGGGAAACAGTGGTTTCAGTTCTATCCAAACTACCGTAAACTCATAGTTTCATAGTTTCTAGGGTCAGAAGGGACCTGAGCAGATCATCGAGTCCAACCCCCTGCCATGACAGGAAAGAGTACTGGGGTCAAACGACCCCAGCAAGGTGTTCATCTAACTTCCTCTTAAAGACCCCCAGGGTAGGAGCCAGCACCACTTCTCTTGGAAGTTGGTTCCAGATCCTAGCCGCCCTGACCGTGAAGTAGCGCCTCCTGATGTCTAGCCTGAATCTACCCTCTGCCAGCTTGTGACTGTTATTCCTGGTCACTCCTGGTAGCGCTCGGGGGAACAGGGACTCCCCCAATGCCTGCTGGTCCCCTCTGACTAGTAACTGGCACCTTACCAGCTGGCATGCTCTGTTAACTGGCATACCGGCTTGTAAGGAGAAGTAAAACCAGAAGTGCCCGAGACAGCCAGAACTAAAGACTTGGTTGTCCACATGAAATCAGTCCCAAACAGGTGAAGGTACTCTTAGGACAATTGTACATTTTCAGGTCTCCTGGGCCAGATGACCTGCACCCAAGAGTCCTGAAAGAACTGGCTGAGCTCATAGTGGTGCCTCTGGTGAGGCTGTGTCAAAAGTCATGGAACTCAGGAGTGGTCCCGAACAACTGAATGAAGGCTAACGTAGTATCCATCTTTAAGAAAGAGGGGGAGGGACAACCCTGCAAACTATAGACCAGTCAGTCAGACTTTGGTCCTGGGAAAGATCTTTGAAAAAATTGAGAAGGCCATCAACCACAAGCCTGTAACTAGTGGGGTATTAACAAACAAACCGAAGGGAGGTCAAGCCTAACAAACCTGGTGTCCTTTTATGATGAGGTAACTAATCAGCTGGACATGGGACAGGAGGTTGACATCATATACCTAGACTTCAGCAAGGCCTTTGATACTGTTTCCCATGAGATTTTCTCAATTAAGTTGGAGGGTACTGGCCTAGACCAGTTTACAGTGAGGTGGGTTGGCAACTGGCTCAGAGGTCGATCCTAGAAAGTTGTAATCGATGGGATGGCCTCATCCTGGAGGGCTGTCTCCAGTGGTGTCCCCCAGGGATCAGTGCTTGGGCCTGTGCTCTTTAACATCTTTATCAATGACTTGGATGAGGGAGTGGAAAGCGCAATGATTAAATTTGTGGATGACAACAAGCTGTGGGGAAATGAGGGCATATTTGAGGACAGGGTAAGGATCCAGGATGACCTTGACAGGCTGGCCTTATGGGCTGAATGCAGTTAGATGAGATTCAACAGGGACAAGTGCTGGGTCCTTCATCTGGGTAGGAAGAACCTTCATCACAACTATTCAATGGGAGGTGGTCCACTGGCTGACACTGCATCTGAAAGGGACCTGGGGGTGCCAATCAACCAGAGGATGAATATGAGCCAACAGTGCGATGAAGTTGCCAGCAGGGCAAATACAAGTGTGGTGTGCACCCGTCAATGTGTTGCCAATAGATCCAGGGAGGTGCTCCTCCCTCCTCTATTTGGCATTGGTGAGGCCACAGCTCCAGTTCTGGGCATTGCACTTCAAGAAGGATGAGGATAAACTCAAAAGGGTACAGAGAAGGACCCCCTGCATAATCGGGGCCTGAAGGATAGGTCCTATAAGGAGAGACTCTGGGTACTGGGTTTGTTCAGTCTGAGTAAGAGAAGACCGAGAGGTGACTTGATAGCCACCTACAAGTATGTCAGGGGTGAACACCATGATCTAGGGGAGCAACTCTTCAGAAAGGCACCCCTTGGAGGGATAAGGACCAATAGGCACAAGCTAGTTGAGGAAAAATTTAGGCTAGACATAAGGAAAAACTTATTTTCCATAAGGGTATCTAGAATCTGGAGCACACTCCCAGCAGAGGTGGTGCAGTTGCCATCCCTGGAGGTGTTCAAAAGGAGGCTGGACAGGTACCTCCTTGAGCTTGTTTGAGCCCAATTAACTCCTGCCCATGGCAGGGGACTGGACTTGATATTACAAGTCCTTTCTGGTCTTTCTTTCTATGATTCTAAAAAAGTGACACTGTTTGGGGCTTTATTCACAAAGCTACCAGGAGGGTAGATGGTTTCCCACCTTTATCCAACAGCCGAAGGATAAGAACCCTCACCCAGGATATGAGAAACATCATGTTTTTATTAAATAAGTGATCAAAATGAAATGATTCAGTTTGGATTGAATGGAAAATTCTGGGCTGAAAAAAATTAAAATGTTACAGCTTTTTCATTTTGGGAAAAAAACCATCCAGTTTGGTCTGATCTGAACTGAACTGAAATGCCTTTTGGTGTTTGTGGGATCTTTTGTGTTTGGGTTCAACTTCCAAATCAAACCCCCACTCCCACTCCACCTCCTCCAAAAATAGTCATATACCTTCATGGCCCTTTCCCTAATTGGAGGAAATAAAAAAATGTCTCCAGGTCAGGCACTGAGAACAATGAGGAAAGCAGGGAGGGAAGTAGGGATTTTACAAAAATGACAGTGACAACAACCAAATTCTGTTTTGTTTGCTTCAGCATCTTCCCCCTTTCTTTCTACTTTTGCCCAGGAAAACTGCTCCAGCTTCTCAGCAGTTGCACACAAGTGTAATCATTAGCATGATGGCACTTTCAGTTTAAGGTAAGTGATAGGCATAGCAGTTTCCTTGCCTAAGAGTCCTTGGGCCAACATACTCTAATTAGCTAATGTTCTGTTCATTAATACAGGGGAAATGTGCTGGGTGTAGGATTTGATAACTTTGTAGTGGGTAAACATTGCTTTATTTATGTATCTTACACCTGAAGAGCACCTCCAAACCACCTGTCTACTTCTGGGGAGCAACCCGCCTGAACTGGCCGCAGGCAGAATACAGAGGAGCCGCAGGGACCATTCTGCTGGCCAAGGATTGACTGGAGTACCACATGCTCCAGCCCTGCCCCTGACACGCAACCCATTCAACGTGGTGCACCGTTCCCTTCTGGCCTTCCGACTGGCACCAATGAGCCTGGCCCAGCCTTGGCTGATGGGGTCTGGATTTTGAGGCTAGGTATGAAGAGTACATTCATCAAAAAACAGGTCTCAGGTGCTGGCTCTGCCTCACCCACAGGTGTGGCACACAAACTGGTCCCTGGCATAGCCACCAAGGTCCTCACGCTAACCAGTGATTGCTTTATGCTATCTGGCAGCTTCCCAAATACCAAGGGAATCCCCACTTCTCCTTTCCAGCTGTGACCTGCTGACTAAATTTCTCCAGGTCTCCCAGATATGTTCTTTAATCCATCAACAGTGCTCCCTGGCCCTTTGGGAAGCTTTGTCATAACTATGGCCTAAGTTCTCTTCATTGAGAGCTTTTTTACTCTTTCAGGGACATCTCATCCTCTGATCTTTAAAAAAATCTGGGGTAGGCCAAGCCAGGCAGTTGCAGGCTGTTTGTGGTATCTTTGTGTGACATGCACATTGGGATCTAAACCCCAAACCTTCTGAACAAAGTGTGCAGGGGTCCCATATACTAGCAGCAATACTATGATGTCTTAGCTCTGCTTAAAAAGTTTGCCTCTCCACTGCCCCCTGAGCGCTGCGTAGGTAGAGCACAAGTAGGAAAACCTGCCCTTAGGTCTTGCTGCCAGCTCTCCTGCAAATGGAGGACGGGGAATACCCCTCAAAAGGGACTTGTGTGGGCTGCAGGCAAGGGCAGGTATAGTTGCTGCAAAGATGCAGCAGGCATGCGTATGGATTCTGCAAACCTTGTAGAAGGTTTAACCATTACCACTGCCCTGCTCTCTTGTCCCTAAGACATCTACTCCAGATCTGGGCTCATGTATCATCATGAAGGGCTGGCTGCTGAAGGACCACAGATGGATTCCTACAGCCATGAAACTTCTCTAACATCATTAACATGGAGGCAAGACTTTTAGACCATGCATCACTTAAAAGTTCACGTCAGTTCTTTTGTAACAGGAGCTGCCAGCATACACATGCTGTGATTGGTATCTTCATCTCTTAGCTAAATGACATTTAATTTTTCTCTTTCCATCCATCTCTGGATGAATGCAAAGCCTCTTGATGCAAACAGGTCTGGAGAACATTGAGATGTAGTGGAAGGGGGAGATATATGGGACATCTGGAGGCAGTTACAAGGTGTTCTCCGTTGGTTCTGGGGTGATACTGTTCATCCCACAAGCAAAGGAAAAAAAGACGGGAAATCCCATGGTTTGCATGCGCCAAAGAAAAAAAAAAGAAGTACAGCCTTTTTTCTTTGGCATTCCAAGCCACTTCAGTGAGAAATTGGTGCGCAAAGTAGAGTTGGGATACAAAGGGTTCAGGCCTGGTTCTACTCCAATATAAGCTTTATGCTGGAGGAATTCCATTTATTACAGTGGGAACTTTCCTGATTTATAGTGGGAGAAAAGTCAAGCCTCTAGCTTTAAACAAAGAAATGGTTTCTGATCAACTCTATCAGTGGAGACTTTTAAAAATCTGTGAAAAATCACAGCTGCCGTATCAGCACACATCTAGAATGCCAAGCAATCATGGTTACTAGCCTCATGTAAGGAAAAAAAAAACCTACCAAATGTGCTGAGCGGCCTCGTTAGGACGGCTGTAAGGAGCATCGGTGCCTGCAGCTGCAGGGGGGAAGGATGGCGCTGCCTGAGAATAGGTAATGCAAGCAGAAACCAGAGTGCACTCATATCAGTCATTACCAGGAAGCTGGCTGGTAGCCAGTTTAAGCACCTAATAGAAATGCATGTGCTATACACACTTCTATTCACTACCTGGGAGCCTCCCTTAGCAGGCCCAGCTGATTTAATTCACATATAAAGAATCAGATGCAAGTACATAGATGCTAATGCTAATCTTCAACCAGGCAGCCTAGGTCACCATGCTAGATTTACATGTGAGCAACATCTGCACATCCATTACCAGCCTCTTACTTCAGCTGCAAACTGACTCTGGTGCTCTGCAAAGGGCATGGTTATCAATCAGTGGGGTAGGTGGCCACAGAGGTGAGCAATACTCCAGTGCCAAAAAAGAGGAGAGAAGGTCTCACCTGATATGTGTTGTCAAAACTGTCATACATGAACCTTGTGATCAGGGATGTCTTCCCAACTGCAAGAGAAAGAGGAAAAAAACCATTAGGTAGAGAAGTTTGAAGCAAAGGTTTCCCCTTGTTCTGGATTATTTTCTTTTAAGGCCCTCTGGAGAAAGGTAAAGGAAACATTTCAGTAACTTGCAGCATATGCGGTGAGCTCAGACTCATGCACAGGTTCTGAGCAGACTGCAAGTGAGCATGAAATGAACTGAGAGCAGCTCAGATGGGAAAGCTCTGGGGACCATCACCAAAACTATGATGATCTGACCTTTTCTGGTGTTGGAACATGATTATGTCCAAAAGGCACACGCTTGCTCTTGAGGCCCTGGCTAATTTCCTGCTGTTTAATCTTCCCTCACTGCTGGCAGCACAGGGGTTTGCCAAGGCAGAATATAACCAATTTTTCCAGTTGTTAACTAGGGAGGTGGACTTTACCCCAATAACTCCAGAGCCATAGCACGCATCTGCCCTGCTGGTCTCTACTGCTCCCCAGCTTCCTTTATCCCATCCTAGCTTTTGAGTCTGTTGTTTTCAAGGTGTCACGTGCAGAGGGAGCAGCGTCTGGCCCGGCTTTCTCCTTCCATGCTTTCTCCCATGCAGAAACACATTTACCATCATGGTGGGGTTTCCTTTTGCAAGAAGCTAGCTCTGTGGGGCCAGACCCTCCTCGGGCATAAATCAGATAGCCCACTGATGCCAGTGGGGCACTGCTGAGTTATACCACATGAGGATCTAGCCTTCTCTGTATGGTCTTTTCCTCTTTTTTTGGTACATTAAATTTTAATCAATCTGTCATGTTTAGTGAGTCCAGTTAAATATTACATTGTTAATTCCTTTCTCTTCTTCAGGGCTGGTTATTTCTGGTTATCACACTATTAATTTTCAGCTGCCACTATGAATTTGTTATGGGCTTATCTGCAAAACAAAAAAAAAAAACCAAACAAAAAAATCCAACAAAAAACAAACCAAAAAACAATTCAGATAAGCTTCTGCTGAGCATTTGCACTGGGAGATCCCTCCCCAGGCAAATCACCTCCACTCTTGTAAGGTTCACCCACACCACCAGACACCTCCTGCTCAGATTCCCTGGAGACTGATAAACTTGGACAGATGTGAGTGCAGGCATGGTCTTGTGTCCAGTATGGCTGAGCACCCTCAGAAGGTGGAAAATGGGTTTGGCAAGCAACCCACTGAGCAAGGAGAGGGCCTACAATCCCACAGACAAAAGCAGTTCAGGGAGCTGCAAGCACATCTATGAATCAAGCATTTTACACATGGTCCTTCACTCAGGGCTTGTTCCAGGTGAAAACCTGCTACTGACATCAGTGCTTTTCAGAACGGGTCCTGAACATCCCATTTTGCTCCCTGCACTCCTCAAGCACAGAATTGCTGGAGAAGGCAACCTATGGCAACGTCTCCTCCCCATCTCATAAGGTGACTCTGCATGGGTTTCAGGTCCACATTTTTTAAGGCTCTTTTTCATCTTAGAGGGCTGGTTGGAGCACAGCTGCCCCTCAACCTGCGGGGACAGGAATGGACAGTATGACGGAGATTCACATTCATTTCTGACTGTGCCCAGGTTGAGGTGTTAATAGGACAAACTCATGACGTTGGACCTGGTGGGAATGAAATGCATTCTGTTGGCGATGGTGAATTTTGTGAACTGAAACAGATAGAAATGGCTAAGAGATCCCACAAAGGCAAGGCAGACACCCTCAGGGTCACACTATGCAACGTGCTGTGGCCTCTTCGCACCACCTGGATGGCATAAAGGAATGGCAAGGATGGAGCCAGCTGCCCTAAAATGCCTTTTGGGTAACTGGGTTCTACAAGAGGTGTAAAACAGATCTACCCCACCCTCCTGTGCAATCCCTGTTGTAAGGGGCCTGGGCCTCTGAAAAAGCCAGGGCTATTACAAACCATCATGATTTCTGGCAGCCCTGGGGTATGGGTCAGAATAAATACAGAGGGTGCAAAAGTAGGTCAATTTATTGGCTCAGGTCAGGTTTTAATCACTCAGCACTGCTGGATTGTCTGAGGAGGAACAGCAAGAGTTGATCACTAAGCAATCAATAGTGTTGATCCCCTGCCCTTTCTCCTTGAGCAGATTATAGGGCTTTTCTGATACACACCTGCAGCTGTAGTCCAAATAAAGCCTGGCATAGGACTGGCCAACGGGTGAAAAGGAATAATGTTTATGAACGCAGTATGATTCCTACTGATACCTAGTCACTGCTAACAACATTCAGGCAAACAATGTCAGGCACAAGCCAAGCATTTGCTGCGCTCTCATTACATTTCAAACTGACACAAGAGCCCAAGAAACCTAAAAAACGCAGTCTGCAAACTCCAATCTCCAGTTTTACTGAAGAGCACTAACGATGTACATGGAATTTACAATAAAAAGCAACAGTTCAGGCTAGAAAGCAATCACAAAGGATATCACCTGGAAGCTTGAATTTCGGTACCACTAGTTATAGGCTTGGGATTATTTTTAGATCTTGAACTGATAGAGCTGTAGCCAGCAGTAGACACAGTGGAGAGTGAAAACCCGGTCTTGCTAAAGAACACGCAGACATGTTCAAAGTAGCTGAGCTGTTCTCTGGAGGAAAGAATATGTCTTTCATTATGCCCAAAGTCTCTGTGCAACAAAAAAGTAGAGTATGCTTGCCTCAAATGGGAATTAGACCATACAGTACTCACGTGTCACATTACTAAAGTGTGACAGAATCTGCATATTTGGTCAGCTTGTGTAGATAAATTCAGGCAATCTGCCTGGAACCTGGCAATCCTAACCAAATGGTAAAATGAGCCTCAAAAGACAGACACAAAGGTTCACTGGTGTTTTTTATATCAGCGAGGTAGAAATCAAAGTCAGAGTATCCTGCAATGAACCTGCTTTAATGGCCGAGCTGTTTGAAAAATGGAAGCCTCAGTTCATTTAAAATGGTAATGGTTCTATGTTGCTTTGGTTTTGCAGGTTGGAAATACAGCCAGCGAGAATACTAATGACATTTTTTGCTGATATTTTCTTCCGTTCTTGCAAGGCATCAGAATGACCAAGGACATTTTTTCATTTACCTAATACTCAGTTTTCACTAAACAAAATATTCTATTAGCCGTCTCAATAACACTTGTGATATTTATTGGACAGAACTATTTAAAAATAATAATAAATAAAAAGCCAGACAAATTTGCAAAAAAAGAGTCAGCATATTGATTTTTTTAAAAGAATTATTCGAACAAATGACTTTTTTCAGGGGAAAAGCTTTTGATCATCTCTATTCAACCCATTAGGACCAATCACTTTGAGCTAAGGATACTGCCAGTCTAGCCATAGCTTGATTTTGGAGCTGTGGCTGTGTAACTTGTGCTATCATGCAGTATTCATGAGACACAGGAAGGGCTCAGTGAACCTCAAGCCCCTGCCTATTATTTGGTAGCTCAAAAGAAGAAGGTAATGTAAATCATTCATGCAGTTCTCCAGAGGTCACTCGAGAATGGTGTGCGGCACGTTAGCCCAGGCCATAGCATGATCTGCTTTCTAGCTAGAAACATCCAACAGCTGCCTTTTCTGAATGAGGTCACACCTGACTGAGCTGAATTCAGTGTGATAATGGATATGGAAATTACCCAGAGTCACACTGAGCTATAGGCTGTCTTTGAGGCTGTAACAGACCCTGGTGTGGGGAGAGATTGGGGGGAAAGAGGCGAGGGGGAAGACGCCAGTCCCCTCTGATGTTTGGGAGCACCCCAGGCAGGGATAATGCTCCTACCTGCTCTGAGCAGTACTGGCTGTAGTCCTGTGGGGAGGATCCTGTTTACACACACATTGAAGATATAAAGAGGTGTTAAAATGGTAGGTGGAAAGACCTTGGGCACATCTGCTTGCAACAGTCACAGTGGCAAATCTAAGCAGCAGTTCCCAACAGCCCACAGGAGCAGCCTGTTATTGGGGTCTGCAGGGAAGCATCTAAGCATGCCTCCCCATGCACGCCTGTGCTGCTGTCCTGCATCTTCCTGCTGTAGCTGCTCCATGCCTCTTCCCCACTGGAGGCTCAGTCTTCAGTCAGCTCCCAGCCTTTTGCTCGCACCCCACAAGCTGCTTGCTACCCAGGTCACCCACCTCCACCCACTCCCAGACTGGTCCCAACACCAGGTTTCCTCCTGAGCCTGGTCCCTGTGGCCTCAGCAGGTGTTGGTGTTCCCTATATGCATGGGGATGAAGGAGCCCTTTGCTGGCTGAGGGCTGAACAGCTTCTGTAATGTGCCAGCTGGTTCATGCAAGTTATCTACTCACCTGGCCACGTTTGCACCAAACTTGCTTGAAGTTAGTGCTCTGCTGCAAGTTAGCACTGCAGCCAGATGAATGAATTCCTTTGAGCTGAGCAGTGGCCCTTTCCAGAGCACATGAGGCTGGGACTCAAGAAATTGGTGTCAAAGGCCCGTTGCCTGCTTGGAGCTTACAAAGACGTGTTGAATGTGATGGACTGGCTGGCAGTGACTTAGCCCAGGGGTTTTGAAAGGGTAAAAGATGATTGGAGGACTTGGGATTCCTTCTCCTCACCAATCAGGCCCCAGAGACTCACCCTCCATGTCCCTTGATTGGCCCCTTGGGTCACCTGGAGGGGGATAAAAGGGGCAGCACGGCTAACTCAGGAGAAACCAGCGAGGGACCACAAGGAAGGAACTTCAAAGAGCTGGCAAGAGCTGGGCCAGCGGGGTGGGAGCAGTTGTCCCAGAAGCACCTGAAGGAGTGGGACCTACAGGCAGCAGTTAGACCCCCAGCAGCGCGGCATGCAGCCGGCAGGAGAGGCTCCCCGCTGGGCTCCAGGATTGCCTATGAGAGGCTGTGGCCAGCAGGAGAGGCTCCCCAGCTCCAGCAAGGGTCTGAACAGTGACCTGAGAGGTTCCCAGCTCTGCTTCCAGCGCCTTCAAAAAAAGGCTGGAGCTCCAGGAAGGTCAAGACCCCTAGCAGCTCAGAGCAGCACCAGCACCAGCACTGCTGGCTGTATGCTTACCATGTGGGACATGCGAGTTCAAGTCCTAGCTGGGATGGCTTAGGGTGAGTGAAGTAACAGGGAGAAATTCTTGTTGCAGTGGAAAGGGGTTATTGTGTTTTTCCCCTCTCCAGGTACCTAGGCCCTATATTCCTTGTTATTTGACATTTTGTGCCCTTTATAATTCACCCACCAGTATTGTTTGTCCTGCTGTTTGTGTTTTATATTTTGTTAACCTGGTCTTTTGTTAACTGGATGAATATGTCAATGACTGTAAGCGTCTAACCTTTATTGAATCCTGCCCCCTCGGGGCACTGTAGTATCCCCTATAACCCTGGCTTATACTGGTTATGTTCCCAGTACTGTTGTCTCATTAAAAGGTATATGGATAAGTCTCCATTAGTGATCTGGCTCTGCTCTATAGGGGGAGGAGGGTCCCTACACCCCCCACAGCGCTTGTGCACTTGCTTTGATCCCTTCAACTGGCAGGGGGGTACCTCTTCGAGTACTGCCCAGGTTACATGAAGAATGGAAGTTGTGCGGCAGAGGAGGGAAGGGATAGTGAACACTGGTTAAGCAACAGGTCTGGAAGAAGACAGCGGGGCCTGCACAGGGAATGATGGAGCCATTACACTGGTCTGAGACCCTGCTGAAGTCAGCTGTCCAAGGGTGGGGGAACCGACTACCACAGCTAAGCAGCAAAGGGATCAGAAAGGAACATCCAACAACTGGCAGTGCTGAACCTAAGGACCATGGTCCTATTTGCCGTTCAGGAGGAGGCGACCTGGCAGGCACCAGAGCTGAAGAACCACCAGCCAATGCTCTTCTGATCAATCTAAAAAGACAGGGGAATAAGGAGTAAGAGCCCTACAAACACTGCCTGTCTGCCACTGCCCTCTGCCTCAGTTTTGCCCATCACTTGGTTCATCTCGGGACACTAACCGTGTGGAAAGCACCTACCATATTGTGGATACTGCCCTACACTAATAATAACTAATTGATAGTTATTATTAGTGTAGGGCACTGTCCACAATACCTTGCTTGGTGGCACTGTCAGGAATGCCTGGCAGGGGAATATGTACCAATTCATCTCGCCCCAGCATAGCTGCCATTTATGCTGGCTGGCAAAAACATGACTCAGTTTTCATGTCCTTTTACCCCTGGGCTTAGGGAATGCTCACCCCAACCTGCTAGGAAAGGATCACTAACATGAGCACCACCATTCACTCTGTGTAGCATTAAATGGTTCCCCAGAGTAGGTATCCCCGAGGGACTTCTCCCAGCATTTAGGATCTATTGAGAAAATCTAGCTCTTCACAGCCCCCCACAATAATGAAGACAACAGACTCCCTGATTATACTAAATGCATGATAAAAAAGGGAAATGTTAAAAAAAACCCCTCTTAATTTAAAACCATCTCCTGAGGACATGGCTGTTAATTAAGAAACTATGTAATGCCATTCACCAGGCTCCTTAATTAAATATGCTAATTCCCCCTGTGTTGTGCCTTCTGATGAGGCTGGATGCTTCTCTAGGTTTAATAGTTGCACTGGCACACAGCTACACCACAGGGATGAGGGCTCATCTGGGTCCCGGCTCAGCCATCGATTCTAGCGTGAAAACTCAGCTGATGGATTGTAATGCAAAGGGATGGATGGCAGTCTGGATGGTACAGCCAGATGGCTTGGCCGACCAGCAATGCAGGATCTCCATCAGAGGCCATGCTGTTGAAGGGACGGTCTTGGTCTCTAGAGGGCCACTCTCTCTTGTGCAAGAGCCTGCAAGCGGGCTCACAACATGGTGATCGGGTGCCTCCAAGGGGTGCTGATCTCTCATCAGAGTGATCCAGAAGGGAGATTTGCAGTAGGGACCCCACCACATTACTAGCTGTTGTGCTTTTCAGTTTCAGCTCCTAATGCTAAGAGGGCCTAACGCATGAGACTGTGACAGATGGAAGTTAACAGCTAAAAATGCTGGGGTACCAAATATCAGAGCAATAATATCGCCTGACTCCAGAATCCTACTCTCAAGCTCCAGAGCTGGCTCACTGGCCCTGGACCTCTACTACAGCCACAATTACCTACCCACCACACTAATGGATGCAGCATTATACATTCAGGACTGGAAGAAAGAAAAAGAAAAGAGAGGAGAGAGAAAGAGGAAAAAAGGGCTCTTAATGGGAAATATCCAAATCCATTTCAGCAAAAGAAGAACAAATATGGAATGAAAGAAAGCCAACGATCTCATCTCCATCTAAACTTTGATGTTTGATGTTGTGGCGTTATGCTGAAATGGAACCAGAGCAGTATGCCTGCTTCAAATTGTTGTTTTTTCAGAGTACTTCTCCTTTCTCTCTCCACTTCCTGCGCTCTTTCCCCTTAAAGGAAAAAGAGAACAGGAGGCTGAGAAAGGTGAGGAATCCCTCAAAAATGAAACTGGAATTATCCAAACCCAGCATTACGTGCAGCTTTCAAAAAAACCAAAACCAAGCTTGTCTAATCAAGCCTACATGACAGAACTTCTCATTGACAGAATTTTAATCAAAATTCAATTTATTTTGAGTCAATGTTTTCTCTTAATACAAAATGCCCTTGCTCATTGAAGACATTTTGCCCAATTTTGCCCATTTCTGCTCCTAATTCAAGAGGCTTTACACTCTTTCCCTGCATGGTCCAGAGCTGTCCCTCCATAATGAGGTGGAAAGTAGAGCTGTGGAGCATTTCCTTTGCATTGTACATCTGGGGGTTAGGAATATAGGTGGAGGGAGGGCAGGACAGCGTGCTCATGGGGCCAGGACAGTGAGGGGTTCCAGGCTTCGTCTGCCTCTCAGTTTAGCCTGCACATACTGTTTTTTTCTATTTTCTTAGTTGTCCTTCTTCAGAGGACAGGCAGGTACACTGCAGCGTAATCTGCTTCTCAGTTTGCAGGAAGACAGGCTGGGGGCTCTGCAAATGGAAGGCAAGGGATGGAGTAGCCACCAAAAACACCCAAACCAAACAAATCTGATGACTTCTGAACTTTCCTACTGCTAACTTTTAAAAATCAGGAATTCAGTCCTCTTTCAATGTGGCTACTGACAAAGTCAACCCTTCCTTCCACCCCCACCCAGGCAGAGGATCTGCACCTCTAGCCATTAGCTAATGATGTTAGTCTTCAGCAAAGACTCCCTGCCTTTTAACTATCTAGCTTTCGGCAACCCTATGTAATCCATTATCCAAATGGAGCCTCATCTAACCTCTAGCCAGGGCAGCAGATCACCATCTCCCTTCAGATGTCAAAGCACTTCTGATATGTCTCTCTAATTAACATCCACATAATGCCTTGAAACTCTAAAGCATTAGGCTATGCAGTAAATGTTAAGTCTTATTATCTTTGAAGTGCCTGGTAAGAATCCAGTCTATTGACTCCTACCTGTTTTACTCAATACATCAATGTCATATTTATTCAGTAAAGTCAGGGTCACGAGGTTGCTTGCCATTAGCAGCAGCAGTAGTAGGCAAAATTTTCCACCAGTAATAATCCTACCAATATCTTCCAGGGAGAGGACCACATGCCTCTAGCAAAGCAACACCTGCATGTCTTTATAATCTCTATGTGTTGTAGGGATTCAAGATCCACTGGTTGTTATGCCATTGTTCAGTGCGTAACATGGGTTCACATGGAAGTAATGTACAGGCAGCACTAGTCAAAAATTTTCCACTAAAATGTATTTTTTTAAACTAAAAATTAGGTGTTTGGTGATATGAAAATGTTCACAGGAAGTACACACTACCCTTGAAAATTTTGGATTTGCAGTTGGAAAAAGCAAAATAAAAAAGCTTCGAGTATTGAATATTTTGGCCCAAAAATAAAAACACTGAGTTTTAAACTGAACATTTCAATGTTTTTGGCAGCTTTCACTTTTAAGCAGTTTTCAGGCAAATTTTGGGGACTCTTTTCAATGAAAAGTCTTCATTTTTTCTTGAAACTTTGACAAAACCTAAAAAAATGCCCATTTTGAAGTCAAATTTCCCACATGGTGAGGGTGAAATATCATTTTCCCACCAGCTCTATTTAAATTAACTTCTGCTTAAAAATGGGACTAAAATGTTTCTCACCAGAACATTCCCACCTACATTCACAACCATCCTACACAGCCTCTACAATTAAGTGCATCTGTAGTGATATTTGTTATGTATCACAGCATTCAAAAACGTTGCCCCGAATGACTGCCTTTTAGGAACTGCTCTGCCAATAAGACAGGCAGTTATGGGATAATACCACGTGGGAAATTTTTCTTTTTTCCAATGACCCAGTGGTTGGCTTATTCCCTGGAACCTAAAAACATATATTCCTTGGTTCCAAATGTGAAAGTCAGTTGACTAACATCATTCAGCATGTTCTTGTTATCCTTGTAAATGTGTAAGCTTTGGCCTTGTGATCTCTAATGTCAATGAGTTTTATACTCTGGATGCACACTTTCTTACCTGTCATCCATTTTAATGCTCTGCCCATCATTTTCACACAACACCCCTTTATAGATGGATTCGGAGCAGCAGCTGTGTTGTGGTGGGAAGTGCATGCATGAGGTGGGAGTGGGGGAGGAACAGCCCCATGCCCTGTTAAGGAAAGCTCTTAGCTGAACCATTAGGTCTGCTATTATGAATATGGAGTCCCTTGCACTGGAGATCCACAGTGCCAGAGAAGTTTGCTGTTTTATCAACGTGATGGCTGTGAAAAAAGTTTGAAGGGCCAGATTAACTCAATTAAAATCAATGGTCTATTAGGTCACTGACCTGCACTAGACTGCATCTCTTACACCAACTTCAAGGAGTGCTGCACAGCCCTGGATTACCAGAGGGTCACTGTGAGATGCTGTGGTAGATAATTTCTTGCTTCCCTCTCTTTTCCCCCAGCTGCTACTGAATGGAAAACACAGGTTACAAATATGGATTGTGTAAAATAACAGCTATTTATTACCAAACAAGATGAATAAAGGTTTAGCCCAGGAACAAAATGGACGTGTGGGCTCCTAGGAGAGTAATTCTACTTGGATCTCTGCTATCCGGAAGTGTTCTGAAGTAGGCTTCAGAGAAGAATGATTGCATTTCATTTAGTTGTGTGCCAGCCCTGCACACACACGCACACATATGCGTGCACCTACACCCACACAGCACTGCGTGAATGCTTCCAAGTATTTTTGTTGCAGTTCCCTGGATTATTTTTCTTATGTTTCTGCACTGTTGTTTTTGAGATGATGTCACCAAACCAGAACAGTGTATCCAAGGAACAGATGTGCTGTACCATCGCACTATTAACAGCCTCATTATGCTTTTCATATTTTCCTCTTTCCTTTTTTATCCAGTGTCCTACTGGATTGGCTTTCTGGAACGCTGCTGTGTACTGAGCAGGTCATTTCGTTCAGCTCTCCTCAATTATACCTTGATCTTTTTTTCCCTGCATTTATAGCAGATTCAAAAATCAGAACCCAGGCAATGATGAAAGTGGAGCAGAACAACTAAAAATGCTCCTTCACATTCTCCAAGCCTTCAGTGCTCAGGAAAGGAAGCTGAAGCACAATCAGAAGCCTGCGCTCTAGCAGAAACCGAGGGTCACATACTAGGAAATAGCTATCTTGGAGGACCCTGAAATGTAGGGCCACCTGCCTGGAGCCTGAATAATGGACTGAGGTTAGGTAAATCCATTACTAAGTCCAAAGGGACCCTGCAGTTCTTCCTCGTTCTCCTCTCCTGGAAATCAATTTTCCTTCCTCGTTTACTAACCACTCCCTCCAAGTCCTGCAACCCATCCTCTAACAGCTACCACCATCTCCTGCTCCCCTCCCCTCCCAAGAAGCCACAAATGGTGTCATTTCAGCAGTGACAACCTGTCCAACAGTATCCTCAGATTTGCCTCTCAAGTGTCTACTCCTCTTGAATCTTCCATTGGTGAAAGACCTAGCCAGCCCTCTCATAACATGAGCCCCGACCCAGGGGCAACCTACTTCCCTCCATCACTCAAGTCCCAGCCAAATCACCAGCAGCAGGTCAAAAATCTTGTGCTTCCACCCTTGTGGCTGGCTGTTCTGTGCACTTCTCACATCTCACACGTCCAAGCTTCTGGGATATTGGTTGTAGCCGTGTTGGTCTAAGGGCATAGGCAGACAAAATTCTTGAGGCAGAGGCGATATCTTTTATTTAACCAACTAAATAGTTGCAAACTTTTTTTTCTTTGCAAGCTTCTGCATACCCACAGCCCTGAGCCCCCATCTGCAGAACACAGGTAGGATGTACAGGGCCAGTCACGCGGAAGGGGCAAGACGGGGAGGGACTGCCTCCATGCCAGTTTCCCAGCTCCAAATGGGACCAGCTGAGATGTGCTCAGAGACAGCATTTGACAGTGCAAGTAAAACGAGCTCCTTTCTGCCAGCTTCTAACACTGATCTGTTACTGAACTCTTTGTCCTTGCTTGTTCCCATGAGAAGTGTCCTGTGTTTCCTCCTTTGGGCTACAAAAATCTCCCACTTGAGGTGGGGAGAGGGACAAGAAGAATCCCCAATACCCGCTTTCCATTGCTGCCAGTGAGTGGGTAGAGGACACAGGAATCAATACAGACACAGCCCTCCAGAGTGAAGGCTCTGGGCTATTACACAGCTTGGTGGGTGATCTCTCTACCTGTTGCATTAGTAAGTGGGGAGCAATTGGGGTAGTAAGCTCCCTGGCACATCAATACCAGCTGGAAGTTTTGGGAGAACCCCCTCATGGCATGGTCTCCCCTCTCACCTCCTCCCAAGGGCTTTGCCAGTTGTTTTATGTGTACAAGTTTAATTTGTCTGAGTCATTTTGTTCAGCATGTTACAATGGCTCGCCCAGGGGGAGATGTTACAGGCAAAGGGCTCTGGCATGGATCTTCCTCTGTGGCTTGTATTCTTCCATGATTTATAGAGCAAATTAGAGGTGTCCTGCTTTGCCCGTGGCGATTTGTTTATGGGACTGACCTCAGTTGCTCTGATGATGAACTGCTCAGGGCTTGATCCTGCCCCAGAGGTGAGGGGTGATGTGTGTGTTTGCGGCACAGGGTGATGTGCAGATGTAAGTGTGACCTCTGTGAGGGGGAAGGGCTGGGAAAAGAGCTTTTTACAATCCCATGCAGGCTCCTATGGGAGGCTCATGTATTTCCCTATACATAGCATCTGTCCCCTGATGCACACCACCAGCTCAGCTGGGCTGAGTACAGGAGAGCTGAGCTCTGCCCCAGACCCTCACTGGGAGGTGGCTAGCCCCGCAATGGCTGTTAGCAGAGAACCTAACCTCCCTGGGACGCTTCTTTTTGGCCCTTGCACAAGAAACACATGGGTAAATGGTCTGGTTTCCTACCCCTTCTGCCCCTGCATATAAGTTAGGGACTGCTGTGTGGCTGCTCTTGCTCCTATCTCAAGGCCATCTTTCCTCTCTGTTTTGCCTTCATCCTCCTTGATGGCTCCTTTGAATCCCTGCCCATCCAACAGATTCACTGATGCTGTGGATAGGCACAGATATATATGCAGAAGGCAATGTATACAGCTACATGTATGCAGCTGGCAATACTCCATTACAAGAAAGCAGGGGACAGACAATGCAAAACCTAACCTGGGGTACTTTGCCTAATCCAGTGGAAAATTACCCCCAGAAGAATCAGGGGTGATAACCAGGGATCCTGGTTTTCTCCGATAAAAAACCTGCAAATTCACTGATAAAAAAAAATGCAAATTCTCTGATAACCCCCTCCAAATCTGTGATTAAAATGAAAGCCCACCCCCTCTGGCCCTGCTGGTGCCCCTCACTCCCCCTGCAGTCCTCCCCCCAACCCCCCAGCCCTGCTGGTGCCCCTCACTCCCTTCCCACAGCCTTGTTCCTGCCCCTCATTCCCCCACAAAACACACCCAAGCCCTGCTGGTGCCCCTGGTCCTCCATACACAGCTCCTGCTCCTCCAGCCCTGCCGGAAGGGGGCCCCAGCTGCCAGGGCTACAGGGCCAGGGACTTGGCTCCTCTGGCAGGGGGAATGGCTGCTGCAGCAGTGCTGCAACAGCCGCAAGCCCCCCTGCTGTGGGCTTGGGTGGGGGGCTTACATTGGGCCACAAGAATGATTAAGGGCCTGGAGGACAAACTTTATGAGGAAAGACTAAGGGATCTGGGACTGTTCAGCCTGGGGAAGAGAAGACTGAGGGGGGACTTGGTGGCCATCTATAAGTATGTAAAGGGTGAGTATTGGGAGCGGGAGAAAAAACTTTGCTAGGGCACCCCAGGGGAGGACAAGGAGCAGTGGCCATAAACTGTTAAAAGAGGATGGTTTCAGGTTGGATGAAAGGAAGAACTTCTTTAGGGAAAGGGCGACCAGAATCTGGAATAGACTTCCCAAGGAGGTGGTGCAGTCCCAAACCTTGGAAGTCTTCAAAAGGAGACTGGGCAGACACCTTGCTGGGATCATCTGATCTCAGCAGTATTCCTGCCCAGAGCAGGGGGATGGGACTCGATGATCTTTTGAGGTCCCTTCCAGCCCTTAGTTTCTATGATTTTTTGATTGGCACCTGTGTTCATCTGTTCTGCTTCCTATCTCTGCTCCTCTCAGACAGTGTCCCATTTGGGCTTTATGTCCTTGACTAATGGTTTCCTTTCCATCTGCCTGACCTCCATTTTATATTCTGCATGCCTCCAGTTCCCTCCTACAGGACTTTCTTCACCTTGCTGGCCCAAACTAGTACAGGTGTCTGTTAGCCTTCTCATTCTGCACCCAAAAATATCCGAATAGTGAGTCATTTCCCTGTGGAGTGCCCACTATTGCAAATGACGTAAGCGAGCCAAACATTTTGATTACCCTTTCACACCACTTCCAGGCTGCTCTTGTGTTCCCATACCATCTTGCAGCAATATTGTCAACTCTCATAACTGCTTTGTGAGTCTGGCAGTATTGGATGCTTAAAGTCTTAGCTCCTGGAATCATGTGATTGCATCAGAATCCCTGCTTGCTTTTTGTTTCTTTTTTAAATAATAGAGTTTAGCATTCACAGTTACAAAGAAATATCTATAAGAGTCTCCTAAGATCTCACAACCGCCGAAGTAAATTAATTAAAAAAATGAACCAAACTGTTATTGGCAGACAAGATTCTTTGGGTAAATCTGATGTCTTTTATTAGACCAACTCTTCCAACTATTTGAGTTGGTTTAATAAAAGATATTGGATTTATGCAAAGAACCTTGTCTGCCGGTGTCAGCAGCAGACAGACAGACTATGAAACTATGAAACCTTGTCTGCCGGTGTCCTTAGACCAACATGGCTGCCACTTCCACCCCCAAACTGTTATTAGAATTTAAAATTTCAAGACAATCCCATGATTTGTGAGTGGGACAAGGGCCTTTAGTCTGGAAAAGAGAAGACTGAGAGGGGATTTAATAGCAGCCTTAAACTACTTGAAGTGGGGTACCAAGAGGACTGTTCTCAGTGGTGGCAAATGAGAGAACAAGGAGCAATGGTCTCAAGTTGCAGCAAGGGAAGTTTAGGAAAGGTTAGATATTAGGAAAAAAATCTCTCACTAGTTGGGTAGTAAAGCACTGGCCCTATTAAAGGCAAAGGTAAAATTCCCAGTGACTTCAGTGAGGAGCTAGGAGTCCACCCTAGATTTCCAGAGCTTGCTACCTATTAATTACAAATGGTGCAACAGCCATGAACACTCCTACTCTAAATATCATTGTATGGATGCATTCTTGACTTTCAAACCTTCTATAGTCTCTGACCAGACTCTTTCTTTGCTAAAGACCACTGGTATGAAGGCCAGGACATGATGATTGATGTCAGGACAGTCATCTTCGATGTTTCAGTGCTACATGGGAAAAGCCAGAGCTCATCCTGCAGAAAGGAGCCCACAATGTGTGCTGCCATGCTGAGAGGCCTGTGAAGTTTTCTCTGCTATCTGCCACAAGTAATGGCACTGTTGTTGGACTAAGGACCCATAAGCAACAGAGATCAAGGACCCGAAAGAGAGAGATGGCACCTACTTGGATCAAGGCATCTATTTTAGAAGTGCTGAAGCCTAAAATGAAGACATCTATGAAGCCAATCTGGATCTGACCTTTACACTTTTTAGGCCTCTCTTCCACATGTCATGCCTCCTGGGGTGTTGTCGTTGTTCGTATTATTTAGATTTATATCCCACCCTATCCAGAAAGGCTCAGAGCAACTTATGAGGACAAGTACCTTGAAGATGGAGACACCCAGTAATGGCTGAGATGGGAGCTATGAAAATGCTGCAGATAGGCAGAAACCCTCTGGAACACATGGGGTGCAAACAGATATATTCCTTTCCTGGATGCCACTGATGCATCTGGTTATACCCTGTTACGTAAGCCTATGAGAAGTAAGTGCACTAAGCTTGAAGTACAAAAACTGTTGTAATAATATACTGCTCGTTGCAATGTTATCTGCCTTGTGTACTTCTTTAATGCTAACCCCACTTGCCTCTCCTCTGGGTTGCTCTCAAAATCTGTCTGATTCCTAGTTAATGAGAAAGTGGATGATACAAACAGCAAATCTCCAGCTACATTTGCAGATTGACAGTGCTTAGCCTCACTAGAGTCACTAAAGCACCTGGTCTCCAGCAGTTTTCCAGCAAACTCAAGATATATAAATACTTCAGTATAAGTCTGATAAAAGCCTGCAGTCTGCTGTATGTCTTAATACTTCAGAATACCCACAGCCTGCTCACCAATGACAAGAATAGCAGTTTTAGAAAGTGGAAAACAATAGTTTTAGTCCATCCCCTCCCGTCCCCCTCTCCCCCGCTACACAGTCTCATTATGTATGGAGTCACAGTCCTTCTTAAGGAGGAGAAATTAATTAAGGAAAACAATTATAGCCATATATAGATTTCCACACATCTTGAGTCCCAGATTTGTCTCCTACATTTACCAGGATTCAGGTCCTATCTGGAATTCTCTGCCGTTCCCAGAGACATTTAATGACTGCAGGTAAAGTGAGTCACTGCCTTGGTTTCCCCACATTTCAGTGGTTTTTACATTTAGTGTAAGTCACTGTCATGCTGTCTAGTGTATTCCAACGACAAACCTGGAGAGAAGTATGCGAAACAAAGCATATGTGATCACACTCAGGCTTTTCCTGGATGTTGAGAGCACTCTGGGCTTTGTGCTCAGCTGTACTCTCACAATAGGCGACTTCACTGCACATCTCCTCCTTCCTGCCCCAGGGGCAGCCACTGACCAAACTCCTTGCTATACAAATCCGAGCATGATTATGGATATGTCTAGCCCTGCTCTTTACATCCCCTCATTTATTTGTTCTGTACATACATTCGTTACACATTCAAAGAAGCACTTCCTTTGTCTCCAGCTACCGTGAGTCTGCAGAGCAAGCAAGCTGCCATGGTTGCTCATGCACTTTCATTAACACTCACTCCCCCCCCTCAAAAAAAAAAATGCTACAGGAGAAAGGAGAGAGAAAGAAAAGAAAAAGGGGCCAGGGATATTTATAGAGCAGCTCTAGCCAGTTCAGCAGAGGACATGGTGCTGGAGTTGAATTCTAATTGGCTGCTGGGGTCTACAAGACATTGCATGATGTCTGCTCCCTGGAGACGCTGCAGAGCTTTGTGAGGATGCCAAGTTACACTTCTTGAAACTATGATGTCTCTTTGCAGGCCATGAGCATATCACTGTGATGAAGACCACGAAAAGAAGTATGGGGAAAGGGACGCTTTGCTTTAATAAGGTAACCTACTTTGGAGGCGTCATGGATCAGCCCTGCCTCTGGACTCCTCAAGCAGCCTTCTTGGGTCTCCTCCTCAAGCCCCTGAAGTCATCCCTGGCACAGCTGCAGGCTCGAGCTCCTGGCTTCTCTGTCCCCAGGTCCCCCTCACTGAACATCAGAGAGCTTTTACAGTCAGCTCCTGGGAAGGGGGTGTTTACTCCTTTGAAAAGGGGGTGTCAGAGTGCTGATGTCCCAAACAGCACAGTGAACTGCTCAGCGCCCAAGAGTCTTTCCTGTGCCACCGCAGCTCCCTCGGTCCTCCGCCGGACTCCACTCTGTCCTTCCTGGGACCACCCCTCTTTCTCCAGCAATCTGTCCTCTCTGGGACTACCCCTTTTCCCTCCCTGGCTCCCTCCAAGCCTCTTTCCTCCCTGCAGGCTGTCAGCCACCCTTGTAACAAACCTGTAATATTAATCTGGGGACAATGATCATCCAATAAATGGAAACAATGTCATCGGGAACAAATCAGGGAGCAGTCTCTGGGCCCTGCTGCTCAGCCCAGACTCCCACCTTGCTCTAGGGTATGAAAGGCACCTAGAAGTCCTATTTATGAAACTATTTATGGCAACTATTTACAGCAAAGTGTGCGCACACAGAGTCCCCAGAGTGTTGCCCACCAGGACTATAGGTTTAAACTCAGACCACTTCGCCTCTGGTCATAAAGGGTTGGGGCAGTCTCTACTCGTGATTTCAGAAGTTATTCCCTCTGCATGCATCAGGAATGGTGTTTGTCCTTTCTCTGGGCTTGATCCTCAGTGGATACAAATCCATTGGTGTCAGTGAAGCTCTCTACCAGCTCAGGATCCCAACCCTTTGTTTTTAACTCTACATCTTAGTCCCCATTCTCTGTCCTCTCTCCAGGGCAACTCGCCTGTAACCCTGTTGCACAATATGGCAGGTGAAAATATATTTCTTTTCCATCCATACAAGCCTCTCACTTTTGATTTCATGACAGAAAACAGCCTTCTGTGAACCTAAGATATCTTTTCATTCAGGGGCTCTGCCAGTCTAGCTCTGCTGGCATCCACAGAGTGGCAGAAGCTGGGTGATGCAGACAAGCCCAAAATATTGGGAGATTCGCTCATAAAAATCACAGGAGCTGACACTACAGTAACCCCTAGCTAGTTATACTAGGGCAAACTGATTTTAAACTGCAGCATTAAGGGCATAATTTGAAGACAGTGGCATGACACATGTGCCATGGTACTGTCATTTGATCTGCAGAACCTTATGGCATTTTATGTGCTCTGGAAGGCATGGGGGGGAGGGCATTTTAATTAGCAAGCCATGCTAATTAAAAGCACCTAAGCGTCATGTGTATCAGCATCCCCACACTGAAAAATAGTGGCAGGGCACTTTGAACTAAAGCTCATTGAACGAGCTTTAGTTCAAAGCCCCTCAATGCCATTTTTCAGCACAGGGACACTGATACATGCAATACTAGAGTCTGCTGGAGAGCATTAATTTCCACGCTCCAGCAGACTCAGTTAATCGAGTCTGCTCCAACGGGCTGGAAATCCAGAGCAGGCTCTCTGCATGTGTATAGGAGCCCTTAATTACTGGCTGTGATGGCCGGGGTGGAAAAAAATATCCACCTGGACTCTAAAAATCCAGGTTTCATCCAGAGATCTGGCAGCTAAGGTCTCTGCACCTCTTTACTGAGAAGCAAGAGTGCTGAATTTGGAAATAAGCACGGAGTAACAGATTCATAGAAAATGAAAGTTGGAAAGGACCCTCAGGAGGTCACATCTAGTCTAACCCCCTGCTCAAGATAGGATCATCTCCAACTTGATCATCCCAGCCAAGGCTCTGTCAAGCTGGGTCTTTAAAACCTCCATGGATGGAAAGTCTACAACCTCTTTGGGTAACCTGTCCAGTGTTTTACTACCCTTGTGGTGAGAAAATTCTTCCTAATATCTAACCTAAACTCCCTTGCTGCAACTTGAGACCGTTGCTCCTTGTTCTCTCATCTGCCACCACTGAGAACAGTCCAGATCCATCCTCTTTTGAACACTCCCCCTTCAGGGAGTTGAAGGCTGCTATTAAATCCCTTCTCAGTCTTCTCTTCTTAGACTAAATAAGTCCAGTTCCCTCAGCCTCTCCTTATAAGTCATGTCTCCCAGCCCCCAAACCATTTTTGTTGCCCTCCGCTGGACTCTGTCCAATTGGTCCACATCCTTTCTGTAGTGGGGGCCCCAAAACTGGACACAGGACTCCAGATGTGGCCTCACCAGTGCTGAATAGAGGGGAATAATCACTTCCCTTGACCTGGTGGTAATGCTCCTACTAATGCAGCAACACACCTACCAATACAAAACCACCATGATCATGGTATTTCTGATGGCTGAAATTCAGTGTTTCACGTTAGCCATGAATCATGTGTTTCATGTTAGCCATGAATCAATGAAGGTTAGACTGAGAAAGGAGACCTGCTAGTAACAACATGTTTTGGCCAGGTACAAACATTATACTTGCACATTTACCAGTGT
Organism: Crocodylus siamensis; assembly: GCF_052110815.1. Taxonomy (NCBI): domain Eukaryota; kingdom Metazoa; phylum Chordata; order Crocodylia; family Crocodylidae; genus Crocodylus; species Crocodylus siamensis. The sequence goes on along the minus strand of NC_143400.1, from coordinate 53,166,862 downwards.
AAGTGATTGGAAACCAGTCTATACCTGTAATAAAACCAAAGTTCAGCACACAAAGACTGGTTTAAAAATGGCCACAGCTGGTGTTAGATTTGTCACCCCCACTACAGGGTAAATGTGTGTTCTGTTCACTACTGATCTAAACTATGCTGATTACAGAAAACTACCTTGAGCTTTCTGCACCTAGCCTTTAAGTCCAAGCCAGCATGTGACTAGGGGCCCACACTTTCAGAGTGCCTAAAAGACTTGGGTACCCAAACTGAGATTTAAGTGGAAATTGGGCCCTTACACTCCACTGAAAATCCCAGCCAGAAAGGTGACGTGGGTGAAGTCAGCCAGGGAATGGTTTCAGGGCTAAAAGCTCTTTAAACCCAAAGGACAGCTGAAAAAATAAGACCACATTGTGCATGACATGACCAAAGTACCTCATCACAGGGTTCCTACATCAAGCATGTGCCTTTTGGCTGAGCTGGATGATGCATTTTGGGAAGACATCTTGTCTGATTTAAAGACTCCAAGTAATGGAGAATCTACCAGATCTTTGCTGTTAGTTAGACCCAATCTCCAAGCCTGGCCATCACAACCTTCCTCAGCCTCATGGGCTGTATTCTACTCCTGAGTATGTTCCTATGATTTTAGAAAAACTGCAGTCCCCCATAAAGGACAGCACTTGTGCATACTTCACTTTTAAGGACACAAGACCTTCCACTGACACCACAGACTTCTTAAACTGAAATGAATGCCTGAGTACTTTACTTGAGCTGCGATATTATTGGGGTGGCTGACAGCAGAATGTGACCCTGGGAGTTTTTGGCACCGTCTAAAATCCAGAAAAACATTTCCTTTGCTGCTATGACTCAGGAAAGCAACCTCCTTCAACAGGAGCACCTTTTTATTAGGGGACACATTTTTCTTTCTAACGTGGATAGAGAGCTGCAAATCTGAGAATGCCAGCACCTAACAACAGTTGTACATCTTACATGGTCTCACTTTGTCTTGGAGATCTGAGCTCTCAGAGAACAACAGTGTGGGCTGCCATTAGCCTTACCAGAATTTGTTCTGCCTGGATGTTGCACGTGCCCTTTCTTCATCAGGGAAGCTCTGCCTCACATATGGCTGTCATCTCAAGTGCTTTCTCTTCCATAAACACAATTGTACCAAGCTCCCTTGCTTTTTATGACATGAAGTCTACCCAATTTACAAGCCTTTTCATGCTCTGCCAGGGTTTCAGACTAATTACGTAGCAGTTTATTCTCTTTGTAAAGGAAAGCCGGGGTCTAACATAGGAGAAGTTTTAATTGCACCACTTCTGGACTTCAGCAAGGCTTTTGACACCGTCTCCCACCCCATCCTCATTAAAAAACTAGGCAACTGTGGCATTGATGCCTACACAGTCAGATAGATTGCAGATTGCCTGAAGGGTTGCACTCAGAGGGTGGTGGTGGATGGGTCATATTTGACCTGGGGAGAAGTGGGCAGTGGAGTCCCCCAGGGCTCGGTCCTTGGGCCCTTGCTGTTCAATCTCTTTATCAGTGATATGGACGATGGGGTGAAAAGCACCCTGTTTAAATTTGCTGATGATACCAAAATCTGGGATGAGGTGAGCATGCTAGTAGGGAGGGAAAGACTGCAGCAAGACCTGGATAGGTTACAGGGGTGGGCTAGCAAAGACAGGATGCGTTTCAATACTGACAAGTGCAGGGTGCTGCACTTGGGCAGTAGAAACCAGCAGCACACTTATAAGATGGGAAACTCCCTTCTTGAGAGCACGGAGACAGAAAGGGATCTTGGAGTTCATCTCCAAGATGAACATGGGCTGGCAATGCGAGGTCATGGTTGGCAGGGCTAACCGGACCTTGTCGTGCATCCACAGATGCATCTCAAGCAGGGCCAAGGAGGTGATCCTTCCCCTCTATGTGACGCTGGTCAGGCCATAGTTGGAGTACTGCGTCCAGTTCTGCGCGCCGCACTTCAGGAGGGATGTGGACAACATTGAGACGGTCCAGAGGAGGGCCACCCGCATGATCCGGGGACAACAGGGCAGACCCTACAATGAGAGACTGTGGGATCTGAACCTGTTCAGCCTTCACAAGAGAAGACTGAGGGGGGACCTGGTGACTGTCTATAAACTCACCAGGGGGGACCAGAAGGGTTTGGGAGAGACCTTGTTCCCCCTCGCGCCCCCGGCATAAAAAGGAATAACGGCCACAAGTTGTTGGAGAGTAGGTTTAGATTAGATATCCATAAGAACTACTTCACTGTCAGGGCGGCTAGGATCTGGAATCAACTTCCAAGGGAAGTGGTGCTGGCTCCTACCCTGGGCGCCTTTAAGAAGAGGCTTGATGCCTACCTGGCAGGAGTCATCTGAGCCCAGTTTTTCTCCTGCCCAGGTGGGGGGTCAGACTTGAAGATCTACAAGGTCCCTTCCGACCCGACTTCTATGATTCTATGATGATTCTATGCACTGTGCCAACATTATCCATCCACAAAGCCCTGGTTTCAGGCTGGAACACCTTTAGACGTGGCTCAAACATAATGATATCTATGAGCCCAAACATTTCTCCATGGTTCCTAGTGTAAATCTCCCATTTCCTCCATGGAAGAAAGGACAGAGTCTCTGCAACACCTTTCCCCTCTCTCCCAGACTTTATAGAAAAACCTCAGTGAAGTCAAGGGTTGGTTCATCTGTTGGTGAGATGAGGGGAAACAATGACTCAAGGGCTCCATAAATCATTCAGTTAGAGAGGAAGGAAAGACCCCCCTACCCCAAAGTCATTATGTGGACAGCCCCGCCATCCCACAGACCACTCAAGATCTACATGGGTACTCAAGGCTGAACCCTGCCAAAGCAAATAGATGTGTTCTCCACAGACTCTGTGGATTTCTCATTCTTTTCATTCCAAAGAAGTTCTACAGATCCATGTCTGCACCTCACTTTAGGAAATTACAGTTTGCCATAGCAAGCCAGAAGTAAGAAGCACATCTATCAGCATAAACAAAAAGAATGCACCGGTGGAAATACAATGTGAAAATCACATGTATTTGGGTCTAATTCCCCTGTAACAGTCCTTACCAATGGAGCCTTGAGTCAGGTCCTACAACATTCTTCCAGCTTCTTTACCTGTATCCACCACATCTTGCTAAATGAGGGGGTAGTTAAAGTCTCCTCCAACAATATGTTACCTTCTCTAAATTCCTCCCATATTTTTTCCAGGTGCTTCTGCCTCCTAGCAGGAACACATGCTGATCCTATTGCAATTGCAAGTCTTGCTCTGCTAAGTTTTACCAAGGACTATCTACTGTCCCTGTCTTTCAACTGAAACCCTGAAGAGCTGACAGTCAATCCTACTCTTTTTTCCCTGCTGTTGCTTATGCAGATAGGGACTACTTGATTTAGATTTTCATTGTGCCCATTTTCAAGTCCTTCCCACAAGTGCCTTTTTTGGATAAATGTAATGCAAGATCCTGGGGATGAAAGCTTAAGTTTGGCATGGATACATCCATCTTTTAATGATGCTGTTGAGCTTTAATTAGCAAGTGGGAAGATGTCCCAGGGGGATGATAAGAAAAAGCCAGGAGACCCCTACTGTGGCATGGGTTGCAGTGGGGACAGCTTGCCACGACAAGAAGAAAAGCCCTGAGAACCTGTTCTTACCTCCCCCAAATACAGCTGGGCCAGATGAGCCACAGAGGGGTGGAGCACCAGCATGGTTCATCAGCTGCTTTTCTCTGTGGCTGGGCCCGGTGTGGCCCAATGACGTCATCAAGGAACACCGCCTGGCTGGGATAAAAGCTGGCGGTGGGGAATCAGGTGGGGGGACACAGCAGGGAGATGGCTCTGGGACCGTCTCCCAAGTCAAGCATGGGCCTCCCGACACCTACAAGGAGGGGCCGAAGAGGGACTCAGCAGAAGGATTCAGGGCTTAATTAAAAGGGACACATCACTCAGGATGGTGAGGGCGTCAGTCCGGAGGATGCCAAAGCTGTTGGATTTAGGACGATCCAAGGGCCAGGAGAAAGGCCACAGGACTGACACCAGGGGCCGAGCAGGCTGGAGCTGCTCAGGGGATCCCAATGCTGATAAGCCAGACCCATCATTGAGGCTGCCTCACCACCCCAAGTTCATCTGTGCAACGAGGGAGGAAAACTGTTATGACCACCGAGGGCCAGAAAGGCAGAGAGGGAATAGGACATGACATCTAGGCAGAGTCGAACTTTCAGTTGTTCAGATGTCCCGATAGGTTGGTGCATGGCTGGGGTGTAGGGGAGGTGGAGCCCCAGGAATGCCTGCTAATGACGAAGCCTGGTGTGTTCCCCGCTGAGGAAGGGAATCCCACTACTGAACATAATATCCAAGATATGGCAGGTAAGTATCGGGCTATCCTTTGGGGAAAACACAACCACGCATAGTGGCAGGAGAAGCAGCCTCCGCGACAGACCCCTAGCACCTCCAGGGCCACATGAGAGAGGCTCCACAAAGCCAGGCAGGTACATAAGACTTTACAAAAGGAGAAGCCTGGGAATATATTTGACAATCTTCTGGTTTAAAGAGTCAGAACTGTATCAGAATAGCCTCTGATTTTATTAAAGAGTCAGAACTTGAAATATTTGTACATCTTAAAGTTACATGAATTTGTACATCTTAAAGTTACATGAATTTGTACATCTTAAAGTTACATGAATTCCTTTTGATCTTCTCTTGCTTTACTCATAATTGCTTCTTTTTGCTGAACTAAGATGTCCCTGGGAACACAGCTTAACTAGGATGTCTCTGGGATGGCCGTCAGACAATACTGCTGGGCTCTTTACCTCACCCCACTCTTAGATTGAAATCCTGGTCCCACCGAGATGAACAAATGTATTGCCCCATTTATTTCAGAGAAGAAATGTCACTCTTAGACTACAGGCTTTAGGATGTCACCTGCACCATATCATTCTCTGGAAGTGAAAGTTGAGCTTTTTCAGCTGAGATATTTACCTCTTTGCAGCCCTCATCAAAAGAGGCTGAGGCTTTACATCTGCTCCCAGCAAAGGTCATTCCTTCCTTCAGGGCTACTCTGCATTACAGAGCTGCTGCCACTACAATTGTGTCACTATAGCTGTGCCACTATAGCAGAGCTATATTGGTAGAGGTACCTACTGGAGAAGCAGCTTATGCCGACCGAAAGGTTTTCCTGCCAGCTTAGTACAGAACTGTCCTGAATGCCAGAAGCTTTGCCAGCACAGCTATGTCCATGCTAGGATTTTTGCTTGCACTGCTGCACTGGCCATGGTAGATCTTTTCACATCCTTAGACAACCTAACTATTTGCAAACCTTTGTAGGACAGGACCTTAGGTTAACCTTAGAAAAGTCTAGCAATGAATCTTGATCTTGGTCTAGGCAGAGTCTTTGTCTCCCCAGCCAATGCCAGGAAGGAAACCTATACTCCTCCTCCCTCCCAACCCGTAAGCCCACTTCTTTTCCTTGGTCCAGTGGCCATGGAAACCAACTCATCTTCCTCTTTTTCTCTAAAGCAGTTTTTTTGTGTGCTGGAAGACAGTTATATCCTCTACCTTCCCTGATTCCCCCCTGCATTCCCCAGGCTTCTCTTTCTGCACTAAACCAATCCAATCTTTCAGCCTTTATTCATAAATCATGCTTCCTAAGATATTTACATTTCACTGCACTCCGATCCTCTGGACTCTCCACATTTTACCCACATATTTCTAAAAGAATGGTGCCCAAAAGTGGACACATCACTTCAGCTACGGCCTCACAGATACTGAATAGAGCAGTTAACTACCTCCCGCTCCTTGAGAACGACACTTCTGTTAACACATCTCAAAATGGCATTTACCTTTTCTGTAATACCACCATTGTTGACTCGTATACTTTTTGTGATCGACTATAACCTCAGATTCTTTTCTGCCATACTGAAGCCTATACAGTTATTTTCCATTTTTATAGCAGTGCATTTGATTTTTTTTCTCCTTTCCAGGTGTGTTACTTTTCACTCAACTTCACTGAATGTTGTCATCTTGATTCAGGCCATTTCTCCAATTTAAGGAGATAATTAGGTATTTTAATCCTGCCTTCTAAAGTGTTTGAAACTCTTCCCAGTTGGGTATCACCTGCAGGTGTTATCATAACTGTAGTCTCTATGCTACCATCCAAGTTAGTAATGAAAATACTGGATAGAACTGGGTCCATGACAAATCCCTGCGAGACCCTCACCTCAAATATCCTCCCACATTGAGAGTGAATGATAGATACTCACTAAATACAGGTTTTTAATGCATCTTGCAATGATTTCAACTAAACCACGTGTTCTTAAGTTTGCTGGTCATGTGGGACTTTGCCGAAAACTTTCCTAAAGTCAAAATACATCACGTTTATGGCTTCCCCTTCATGCATTTATCCTGTCACAGAAGGAAGTTAGGTTGGCTTGACACAATTAGTTCTTGACAAATCCACATTGACTGTTTCTCATCACCTTATTATCCTCCAGGTGCTCACAAATTGATTGTATAATAATCTGTTCTGGTACTTTCCCAGGTACTGCAAACTATGCTGACTGGTCTGTAATTCCCTGGGTGCCCCTTTCTCTGTCTTTTTAAAGACAGGCAAACACAGAACCTTCCTTCAGTCCTCCGGGACTGCTCCCATCTTCCATGAGCTCTTGAAGATAATTGCTAATGGTTCAGAGATTGCTTCAGCTACTTCCTTAAGTACTCTAGGGTAAATTTCATCAGGCCCTGCTGACTCGAATACATCTAACTTACCTAAGCATTCATTAATCGGCTCTCTCTACTTCTGGCCTGTGTCCCTAACCCCTTGTTAACTTTAATTGTGTTAAATAGCTAATCACAATTAACCTTTTTTGTGAAGACTGAAGCAAAAGAGGTATGGAGGATTTTTCTGTGTCATCTGTTATTTGTTCACCTTCCCTATTCAGTAATGGACTTGCATGTCCCTCTTGCAGTGCTAATGTATTTTTAGAATCTTTTTTCATTGCTCTGCGTGTTCCTTGTTAGTTGTAACTCATTTTGTGCCTTAGTCTTTCTATTGTTGTTCCCACATGCCACGGCAATTCTTTTATGCTCTTCTTGATGCAGCAGAAGCACCCTATTTTGAATGCCCCTTGAAAGCTTGTGGCTACGCTGTGTGGCTAGGAGAAAAATCAAACTGTCCACAACCCTCCCATGCAGTGTGGTGTGCATACCAAGAATCCTTCCTCTGGGACACGGGTAGATTTCCACAGAGTACAGCAAGGTCTTGAGATACTCATACAGCAGGCCAGGGCCACAAGCCCTGTTGAGGGGGCTTCTGGTGGCCCACAGGCAAGTGACGTCTGGGGCAACTGTTCCTCCTGTCCCCCAACACTTGTCCTCCTGCTCTTACCAGGGGGAGAAGAGCAGTAATTCTAGGATGTGAAGGAAGAAGGATGATGCATTTAAAGCACTACACAAGGACACAGGAGTCCTATTTCTTGGCTGCAGACTCCCCAAAGACTCTACCTTGGCAAGTTGCTTCAACTCTCCTTGATTCAGTTCCTTGTTTCGCAGGCAGGGACGATACCAGTAGCACTCTTTGCTTCCTAGCCTCGTCTGCTTGGAACATCATTTTTTCATGGGAGGACCTCTTACCATGTGTTTGTATAGTGGCCAGCCCAAAGACCGCCCCCACCGCCCCAATCTTGCAATCCATGCAAGCAAGCTGTTTCTAAATAGCAGACATCAGCACATCTGTGAGAAGGCACTCACTGATTCTTGTTTCATCATGTGCAATGAAAAATCTTTATTCCAATATCCAGTGTCCAACATTACCTCCTCTCAGATATTGTAAGAACTTATTTTAATTCTCATGAACCAGTACAATTACACATAAGCAAAGAGACCATCTTTCTGGCTGAAATGAGGTCTAATTTGGATCTTCTGATTTTATACAGCAAGGATGATAGCAGAACAAGTCTGTGAGTCACCACTAGGGTAATATTAGGGCATGTGGGCAGAGCGCATTGTCTGGAGACAGTGAATGAATGCTAGTCTCTAACCCAGCAAAATTACACACACTTCTGGCTGAGATGAGCTAGGCAATGCATGTAGTGCCTGCTTAGGTAACACATATTGAATGATTGGTGGTTTTACAGGCTCTGATAGAGCAAATTGTCCACACTGAGCTCAGTATATTAGTATGTCAGCAAAACTTATGGCAACAGCTCTTCTAAGCTAAAATCAAAGGGGAGTGGTCATTGCATTGCATTCCAGCACCCAAAATGAGGGGAACACTCCCCTCTCCTCTACAGTTATAACAAATAATCATAGCTGCATCTAGTGTGGGACCCCCAGTACCTTTGGACGCTGTATAACCCATTCCAAGATGGAGCTTGCTTTGGAAAGCTGAAAATCCAGGAAACAGCTCCCTTTAGCAGCTGTATGGAGAATCAACAGGGAAGACAGGAGACAATGCCAGGAGGGTTGGGAGAGGGCAGTGAATATACAGAAGTCTCTGCTCACTCACTGTTCTTCTGCCTACAATAACAGTTCCTATCTTTAAATCATCCAGTTGATTCTCTATTCAGCTCCTGAAGGAAATGGAACAAATTGGTATTTGCATGATGTTGGCATGGGTGACGCACATTAAAATCACAGCGCCACTGTGCTAATTGCTGCACATAGTTAATACACATATTGGGCTAATACTCATAACCCTTCCACCCTCCCCAAAAGCTTTGGATGCCATTAGACCACCCACACAAAGGATGGGAAGATGGCGAGACTATTATCACCACTTTATAGATGGGAAACTAAGCCACAGATGAATCAAAGACCAGACATTCAAAATACATTATTACATAAATTAAAAGAATGGCTCACTTTCCAATAGGCCTCAAAGCACTTTGCAAATGAGGGTGGAATCACTGTTCCCCTTTTACAGGTGGGGAAGCCAAGGCACAGAGCATTAAATGGCTTGCTCAAGGTTACCCAGCAGACCAGTGACAGCACCAGGAATGGAACTCACCTCTCCCCAGTCCCAGTCTGGTGCTTTAACTATGCAGGTGCCTAAATTGCAAATAGAAACCTACTGAGATTTATAAGTGCAGACTGGGAACCTCACCATCTTTGGCTCTCTTGTAAACCTCAAGAGGGACTTGAGGTTAAATGCATCTTTCAATACCTCTGAAAATCCACCCTGCACTGAGTTGCCCAAGGACACGTTGAGAGTCTGTGGCAAAGCCAGAGACAGATGGCAGGTCTCGGTCAAATCGCCTCGGGCCATGAGACCACAGTGAGAGCATGCTAGTAGATGGTAGAGAGGAGTTTCCAAAGAACATGGAAACTAAGCAATGAATCAGCAAAACAGCCTGGTTACACGGGACAACTTCCAATTTCCAAAGCAAAAAGCTTCACTAACAGGAGAGATGATGGCTGGGCCTCTCCTGGGATAGGATCACAGAGCAGCACTGTGTGATGGGCAGTCCGATAGGGGACTGCCTTCCTAGTAACAGCAAAGCTGCCTACAGCAACGGTACTCAACCTCAGGTTGAGACTTATCCTCTGGGCTTTTGGGAAGGGCTGGAACCCAGTGTCTATAGTTGGAGGGCTGCTGGGAGGGAATGTGTACGTAAGCGTGGGAAGGATCAGTGCATGGTCCACCTAAAGCCCTGATCCCACTGGAATCTGGGACAACCTCCCCGAAGAACTAAAGACCATCACAGACCTCAGTGAAAGGGTGCCTGTGTTTAACCTTGCCTTCCCCAACATCAGTAAGGTTAAACACAGCAATATACAGCAAGGTGTGCACAGATGCAAGCTTAGATGTTTTAATTGTATACACACACGACAGTCCACTGCACCCATTTTTCAGGCAGTACAGTGACTAATGGGGGATAAGGACCAAGATAAAGGAGAGAGAAGCTCATCGAGCCTGGAAATACCAAGTCAAATGCAATACTGATCATCATCTGAGGCAGATACCTAAATGTTCCTAAGTGGTCACTGTTTCCGGCTTGGGGACTACGCGCTGCCAAAATACAAATAAACTGCAATAATAGGGATGCCAACTGGCAGAGAAAGCTCCAGACCAGCACACCAAACACCTACTGAGAAATGCTTGGGACACTCTTTGTAAAGGCTCCAGGAGACAAGAAGCTCTGCCCTCTATAGACCAGCAGAAGGAACCTGATGTGTTGAGGATTTGGGGGGGGTTAGATGTCAGCTCTCTGCAGCCCAGCCCCTTATCAGGCTAGGAAGTAGGAATGTTCCTAACACTATCCTCCCCATGCACAGTCTCTCGTTCATAGGCAAGTTGCAATCACAGAGAGGGATTTTTCATTTTCCTAGTGTACCTCATGCATGTACATGGTTCTGCAGTGTCCCAGTACTGCACTTCCCTTCTGTTTGGTGCTAACAGCCTCCAGACAAAAGCACCCTTATAGCCTACAGTGCTGTTGCAGCTCAGCAAGGGCTAGCATACAAGGTATCAGGCATCAACAGCATTCTTATTGCTAGCACACCAACAAATGCCCTGCTCCCAACCTGGGTTTGCCTAGGCTTGGGAAAGAATCAGCTGACTTCTCCAGGGACTCGCCCAAAGTTTCTAACCAACTCCACAGCCTCTAAGTGAGGGCTATGCTACAAGACCTTTGCATCAGCCTGGGATGGAGCCCAAAGTGACCCGTGGTTTAGTGACAGGCCATGCCCATGTACATCCCTTCTCCACACTTGTGCATGCCAACACTTGTCAGATCTGCTGCAAGGGCCTCAAGCCAGCCATATGTCCCTAAGGACAGGCACGGGGTAGTGCAAGAATGATCCCATGGCCCTCCCTGAATGAACATCTCAGCCCTGCTCCTCTGGAAGATCCTCTAGGGCTAAGAGAGGAGCTCAAAGGCCACACCAACTTAAGCAAGGTCAGCCCTCGCAGCAAGTGCCTAATTTTAAACACATGAGAAGTCCTCTGATTTTATGTGCCTGTGCTTAGTGAGGCATGTACCTATGGACCTTAATGAACTGAAGTCTAAACCCTGGGCCCCTGCACTGATTCTGCCCGCAGAGGTGATGAAAGCAAGGACAGCTTTTGCTAAATAAGGGGCCTTCCTAACACCTAGCATAAGGCCAGCTCCTTTCACCTAGGCAGCCAGTCCTGACGACTTTCTTGATTGCCACTCCCGCTAAACCAGTGACCTAGACATGAACTCCACTGTTGGCCATTACCCCTCCCTTGAGCCATCAGGTCCCCTTAATGTTGTTGAAAATAAACTATTACAATAAATAAATGTTCCCATCCAGTGGTACTGCATGTGATTTACTGTCCCTTCCAGAAGATAAACATGGGCAGGCTGAACAGGTTGATAGTGTCCATTAAGACTAAAACTCCACCTGAGCACAGGCTGTTGCTACAGAGGGGCAAGAGAGGACTCGCTGTGGGTCTGGGTGGTAGTGGGGACTCTGATAAACAAGGTCCTTGGCACCGTAAACCTATTAGGCTGGCACAGATAGTGGGCTAGCCTGTATCTGCGCAATGGGGATTGCAGAATGTTATTTACAGCTGTGTTAGGGCTGTGCTAATTCTTGCTTTGTTCATTCTCACACATACACATATATACACACACAAAATCACAGCAGAATCATCAGCTTCTCAGGAAAGATTTACAAGTCAGGAGCTGGAGTGTGGAGTTATTAAGACTTCCTTACTTTTGCAGTATGCACATTTACTGGCACACAAAGAAGTACCATCATAAATAAATGAAATGGGTGCACACTTATCAAGCACACTGGGGAAGTCACCAGTAACGTGACCAAGGTACTATGTGACTGACACTGATCTAAGCCAGAGGAGACTCAGGCCTGTGGACATCAAAAGAGTGTGATTCATGCCACATTTTCTCTGAGGTGAATCAGGAGTGTTGACTCACCTTTTACCTGGTGTCATCTCAAGCAGCCACACCTGCTCCAACCCTATCTTTCCTTCCCCCTACAGGAGCACATGGAACAGACCCCAGCTGGCCCAGCCCCATGGGCTCCATTCTCAGATAGGAGAACAAGTTAGGATGAGACCAAACCCACAGAGAAGACAGGCTTTCTCAGATGATCAGCAAGCTCTCTCTCAGGCCTAGACTAGCTGTCAGAGGTATGGGGCATGACCCTCATTAACTGGGTGTAAACAGGCCTCGGTGTGAGTGAGAACCAGGACCACAGTTTCTAGACCTTTAAAGCTGACCCTGTGTCAGCAAACACGGCCTGTGGGCCATAGGTCACAGGGAAAAGCAAAGGGAGGAATGATCCAAGCTGCACTAACGGCAAACAGTAACCAAGTCATCTGTATGCTGAGCCCATGCTTTGGCATCCTGTTCAGCATCTCTTAACAGGAAAGGCAAGACGTAAAATAAACCTTTGAAAGAAGGAAATAATTGAAATATTGCTGCATTTATTGTTCCCTTAATGTGGTTTTAAAAAAAATAATAATAATGTAATTTCTGCTCCTCATGCAGAGAGACAGCCTGGGAAGGAAAACAGAAAGCATTTGGAAATAAGTGGAGTCCTTTCCTGCCAGCAGCACCTGCTGCACACACGTATCCATGATGGTGGAAGTCTATGACAGCATGCGCAGCTCTGAGCAAACAGTGGGGCTTCTGTGTTGGGAGCTGTATTTCAGTCTGAAGGTAAATTAAGAAAAAGCAATTAGGAGAAATTATTCCAACCCCACCAGCAAAGTGAAACAGGATATGGCAGCCTTGATCCAGACCTCCGCCCACACAGGCCTTTCAGGTGCAATGCATTCAACCAGCAACGCTCAGATAAAAGGCATTACATCATCAGAGGCACTCTCATTGGCTGAGCATACCCGAAGGCCCGAACATCATTACCTGGCTTCCTCTGACAGCTGCTGGCTGCAAGCCGATCATAGGTCCCGAAGGAGACCCTGCTGTCTACATAGTAGGAGCAATTGTTTCTCTTTGAGAGCTTTCTCTTTCAGAGAGGGAGAATACAGGAGATAGGAGGAATCCAGTGATTGCGCAAGTCAAGAGAAAGACTTCAAGGGACTTGGATGCAAACCCTCAACCAGTGGAGATGCTGTTCTTGGGCTGCTGGAAATACATTTTAATTTTGCATTCCCTCCCCTCGTTGTTCCCTGGGCTTCAATGCTTCTTGAATAATTTGCCACCAACTACAGGCCCAAAAGCCAAAGAGTCGTACCAAGATCCTTCCCACAGGCCAGCAAATAGCAACAGAACTGGGGCAGTGGCTAACCCAACTTGTCTTCTGTCTTAACACAGGCCCCAAGCCTGCAAGCCGTTTGATATACATGAATAGAAAGGAAGCCTCATTGAAGCCTAGTGCAAATGCCCACCCATGCAGAGCAGCTTGTACAATCGGGCCCTCTGAGGCTATGATTTTATGGAGAACTTGGATCTGGAAAAATCCCACACCCCAGGAGATGGAAGAGGACAATACAAAGAGAGAGGTAATAAACAAGGCAATGATAGGTTACTATCAAGCAGAGCACTTGATAGTATGGTAGAACTTGATCATGGGGGACAGAGGGAGAGAAAGGAAAGAGCAAAGAGAAAGCAAACAGTCATGGAGCCAGGGAGGACAAGGCCAGGGGCAGTGGAAAGAAATGACAATTGCCACAGTTGCCAATTGCCACAGACAATTGCAGTCACCTTACGTGAACACTTCCCCAAGGACTTTCAGCACGGCCAGCTCCCAAGGAAACGAGGGGGGAGCCTGCAATGGAGGCTCAACCAACCCTCTATGAGTTTGTCTCTTTTGCCTTTGATTTTTCCTGGTTCTTTTTCTGCTTTCCCTTCTCTGCTGAAAACTTGCAAGATGCCAAGGAAATAAAAAACCTTCAGTAAGGGCCTGTCAACCATTACTACCCATTATCAAACAACTCAGTCTGATCAATAACAGATCAAAGGTGCCTGGGAGAGAACACCCTCTGCAATCCATCATGGCTGCCTGCCTATTCTCACGCCCCCTCATCTTCAGCCAGGCACACAAATATGCACCGCCAAAGGCGAGAACCACTCCACTGCTCCAGCCCCTGCCTGCCAGGTGACATTGCCTGCTATCCCAAGCAGCTCACTTTAGGAGAACAAGATTAGGATTCAAGGTAACCTGGTCTGAAATACATAGGATGGAATTCAATAATGACAAATGCAAAGCACTACACCTAGTAAAGAATAAATACAATGCACCAATACAAAAATGGGGAGTGACTGATTGGCTGAGCTGCAGCACTGCAGAGGAGCACCTGCAGATTATAGTGCATCACAAGTTGCATGCGAGTCAACAGTGTAATATCTTTGCAAAAAAAGTTAATAGCTATTGGGATGTATTAACAGGAGAGTCATAGGCAAATCACAGGAAGCGATTCTATTGCTTTGTTCAGCACTCAGGCCTTCCCTCGAGTGCTGAGTTAAGCTTTGGGCTCCACATGTCAAGAAAGAAGCCAACAAGTTGGAAAGAGTCCAGAGGGGGTCTAGAAACATGGCATTAACATGAAAAGATGAAAGAATTGGGATTATTTAGTCTACAGAAGAGAAAACTAAGGCAGATTTGATAGTCACTGCCAAATACAAAATGGGTTGTTTTAAAAGAGGATGGTAGAAGATTGTTCGTTTATACAGAGGACAAATAATGATGGGCTTAATTTGCAACAAGAGAGACTTAGGTTAGATATAGGAAGAAACTTCTAACTATGAAGGTGGTCAAGCACTGGAACAAATTACCTAGAGAGATTGTGGAATCTCTGCCACTGGAAGCATAAGTGGTGGTTAGGCTTTTGTCTGAGTTGGCTTAGACACAGATGACTCTGCTTTGAGAAAGAGAGGCTAGATGACAATGAGATCTCTTCCAGCTCAATTTTTCTATTATTTCATGATTTTGGGCTGCAACACTGCCTATCTGGCTGCTGTAGAAGTTGCTGTAACATATCCAGGCTTCCACAGGTGTCCAAATTATGCCAGTGGCCACTCCACTCCTTGGAACAGCTCAGCATCAAGAAGGCACTCCCTTTTCTCCCTGGTCTAGGAATTTTGTGATGGACCTTTTATGTTTATCCTTCAACCAGAAGTGGGACTGCTACATGTGTAGACACACCTGAGCTAGCTTCCTGCTAATCAGCTGGGATATCAATAGCAATGAAGCTTTAACAGCAGACTTCAAATGCCAAGGTGGCCCCCAGGATCTCAAGCAGAACAGCCTGTTCTGAAGCTGGTACCATCACAAGTTCATATAGTCCTAGAGAAGTGGGGCTGGAAGGGATCTCCAGAGGTCATCTAGTCCAAACCTCTACATGAGATCCAAACTTCTCCTCAATGACCTGGAAGATGGCATAGAGTGCACCCTCAGCAAGTTTACAGATGACACCAAGCTTTAGGGAGTAGTAGATACGCTGGAGGATAGGGCTAGGATTTAGAGAGACCTCAACAGATTGGAGGATTAGATCAAAAGAAATTTCATTAGGTTCAATGAGGAGAAGTGCAAAGTCCTGCACTTAGGATGGAATAACTGCATGCACCGTTACAGGCTGGGGGCTATGGGCTGGGCAGCAGCTCTGCAGAAAAGGACCTGGGTATGACAGTGGACAATAAGCTGAATACAAGCCAACAGCGTGCCCTTGTTCTCAAGAAGGCTAACAGCATATTGGGCTGCATTGGTAGGTATGCCACCAGCAGATCAAGGGAAGTGATTATTCCCCTCTATTCAGCATGGGGGAGGCCACATCTTGAGTACTGTGTCCAGTTTTGGCTCCCCCACTACAGAAACGATGTGGACAAATTGGAGAGAGTCCAGTGGACAGCAACAAAAGTTGGTGGGGGGACGGACTGGGGGACATGACTTGTGAGGAGAGGCCAAGGAATCTGAGCTTATTTAGTCTATAGAAGAGAGGAGAGAGAGGGGATTTGATAGCAGCTTTCAACTACCTGAAGGGTCATTCAAAAGAGGATGGGCTGTTCTCAGTGGTGGCAGATGACAGAACAAGGAGCAACAATCTCAAGTTGCATCAAAGGAAGTTTAGGTTAACACTGGAAGAGGTTACCCAGAGAAGTTGTGCACTCTCCATCCTTGGAGGTTTTTAAGACCCAGGTAGACAAAGCCTCAACTGGGATGACCTAATTGGGGATGGTCTTGCTTTGAGCAGGGAATTGACTAGATGTGACCTCCTTAGCTCCCTTCCAATCCTCATTTTCTATGATTCTATGAGGCAGGATCATCCCTATTCAAAACATCCTGTACAAATCCACTGTCAAACCTATTGGATAAACTACAAGTTCACTGCTATCGGCAGCCTAGCTACACAGAGGTGTAGACATGCCCTTGAAGACTCAGCACAGGGCCCATCTGACAGCTGATTAATACTGAAATGCCTTTCCTAATGGCTCTCCCTTTCTTACTCTGGGAACTGAGACTCTTGTTGAACACCCAAATGCAGTCATCCATGCTTTTCAACAGATGCTTTTTAAAGATCATAAAAGCTAGTGGGCACCTGAAGAAGAGCACAGATAGAAACAAAGCATAGTTTTCTTGTAGCACATGAAAACAAGTATTCAACATTAATGGGAAGCATAGCCTACCATTGTATGGTATTTGCAAGTGTCAATAATCATGATTTATTTAAAAGCACTCTGTTGGTAATGCTCTGTTCTTCATTACTGACACATCAGTTTGCTTGGGGGAGTCTGCTTGACTTTGACATAATTAGGAAAAAATGGGTTTCTTTGTTTGCTTTTCATTTCCCGTGTATTACATTGTTCAAGACACCACCAAAACAGAAGGAGACACAGGCTCCTGTGACTACGCCAAAGAAAGAAAATTAAGCAGATGACCATTTTTTAAAGACAGAACATCATATAACCCTGACTCTGAATGCCCTCACAGGCTGTCTTAAACAATGCAAATAACCCACTGACTTCAAGGGCCTTGCTCACATGCTCAGAGTGTGGTGCATGCGTAAGTGTTTTTCAGATCAGGGCTAAAATCACCACAGTAAACATAATAAATACAACCGAGTTGCATCTGAGCCACTATTAAATATGGATCCAAAAAACAACTTCTGCCAAAAAGTGACAGTCCGCCCCAGTGTGGAGGCCTATGTACAGTAGACCTGCAGTCTTGTAATAGCACCTTGTGCCAGGGTGAATGTCGCCCAGGAAGAATGAATGGCCGCATCAGATCATATCTGTGCATTGCTATCACTTCCCTTTTTGAGCCTACAGATCTTAGAACTGGCTGGAAAATGCTCCACAGACCCGTCTCCCCTGCCTCATCCCTAGCTGAGGCTTCCCCTTGGATCCCTAAAGCCATGGTACTTAAATAAGCAGCCTGATACTCAAAAGTGCTAGACAAGTCCCCTGCATCTGGACTTGTAAGTAGCCTAATATATTTAGGTATTTAAATATGGACTCAGGCAGACAAGGTTCTTTGGATGAATCCAGTATCTTTTACCGAATATTGGATTTACCCAAAGAACCTTGTCTGCCTATGTCCTTAGACCAGTGTTTTTCAAAGTGGGGTGCACATACCCCAGGGGGTGCGCAAGATGATCCACTGGGGTGCGGGAAGAAAAATTAGAACTTCTATTTCTATTTTTTTTTAGAAAATAAATTAAGCTTTACTAATATTTAATATACAGATTGACACTGGCGCCCATGTCAGACGGTCACGTGTCACATACAGTTCGCAAGGTATCCTGAGGGAAGAGTGGGAGTTCCACAATGTGGAGGGGTTGACAGTGGCGCCCCCACTCGTTTGTTTGCTTTCAGCATATTGCGACGTATATTTTGGGGGTGCGTGCTCAAAAATTTTTTACTGATAGGGGTGTGCAATCAAAAAGGTTTGGAGAGCACTGCCTTAGACTACAACTTGCACCCCTAAATATGGACTCAGGAGGCCAAATGTTATGCATCCAGTTTTTGCCCATGTTCTTTATACAACACGGTCATGGATGAAGGCACTACTTGCCTCATGTAAGAGGCATGGGGACAGGGGTAGCCCCCTTGAAACAACACAGAGGAGAGACCAGTGGCATATGTAGTGATGAAAGCTCTTGTTCTCACCTCACTTCTATGAGCAACACCAGTAGTGCCCAACAGGAGATCCCCTGGCACTAGAAATATTCTGTGCAGGGGGGAAAAAATGGCACTGAACAGAGACCCACTACAGTTGCTTGTTTTCCCACTCAGAATAAATAATTAAAAGCTTCTTGCGCTTGCATTTATGTCTTCAAAGGCTACTTTTCCCTTTCCTTTTCCTCTTGGTCCTGCTTTTCCCAGGGAGGTCAGCCAGTAGGGCTCAAGTGAGAGGCAGGCCTTGGCAGGCCTGTTTGACATATTCCCCCAAACATTATCTAGTTAATCTGGTAAGGTTCAATGCTAGCCTAAGGTGGTTATTAAAATCAAGGCTAATTACTGATGAGGTATAATTAGAATCCCACTCGATAATAACACCCAGTGCAGAGTAATTTTCCAAAACACAGGAAATCCACATGATGAGGAAGCAGGCTCTGTAGTGCCAGTCCCTCAGACATACCCGCTGACACCAATGGGCTAACCTGCCCCACAGAAGGTGGTGTAGAGTGCACGTGACAAATTAAGGTACTGTGAAGACTAGCCTGTGCTGGAGGATTGCTGTACCCATGCCAGGGTAATATTCCTGACTCTGCAAACCTTTGAAAGCAGGATGCACCAGACACTGCACGTACTACATACGACTGCCACAAATGGACGGACTTGCTCGTCCCCTTTTAAATCTCATTTCCCAAGCCATGGGCAAAAGAATGGGATGTGGTGCCATTGGAACACAATGCACACTTGCAAGCTTACCTGATCTCACTGGGTTTGAAAGGGCTTCTAGAGGTTATTCACAGTTGTATTGTTATTATTATTTGTATGTCTGTGTGAACAGCAGAGAACACAGCCCCACTGTGCTAGGGTCTGTATTACTCTCCCCATTTTACAGACAGGGTAACTGAGGCATGGGTCACCCAAGGAATCTGTGGCAGAGCTGAGGCTGGACCTCAAATCTCCAGAGGTCCAGTTTAGCATGTCAATCATAAGCTCCTCCTTGTGGAGCTGGTACTTGCAGTACAAGACTGTGCCCAGAAAACACAAGCATATAATCACTGAGTGAGGAGATGGGAAAATAACCCAGAACAGAGTTTTGTAGGGGGGAGGCATATAGGTGTTTCATGCTATCTGTGGGGCCTCTCAAGGGTCGGGGGGGAGTGGAGAAAAAAAGTGCAATGATGGAGGGCTTTGCCCTTTCACAGGGGTGGCATCCTGCCACACAGAGCAGGCCCCTGTGGAGGGGCATTTGGCATCCTCCAAGCAAAGGGCAATCCCCTTTTACCCCTCAATACCCACTTCCTTGTTCCTGCACCGTATCATCCTACCATACTGCAACACCCAAAAGGCCTTTTGCTGCTCCTTTATATGGAAACGTACTGAGAAAGCAGACACGTTGATGGCCAAGGGGTCAGTGCACTAGCTTTATTTACACTGCTTTCCACTCGAGTTTCCTTCACAAATGAAATGTGTGCAATGACCACTAGTCTAGCCTCTCATGAATACAGGAGAGAACCTCAGCTCCAGGAGTGTCTCAGCACCAGCACTTCAGGTCAGGAGTGAGTTATGTTGGGTAGGGAAATCTTGAACTCAATGCCAAGGTGCTGGGGTGAGCCGGGATGGGATTAATGATGAGCAACAGGATTGAGAAGCTTTGGGAGCGATATTTGTGGAGCCCTGAGCCTACCTACATAACGCTGTCAACCTCTCACCTTCACAAGCGTCACTGCTCTCCTGAGCTACTCAAAAGGAGGAAAAATAAAACAAGCTGCGTGTGAGCAGCCTTCTGCTTTAATTGCCTTCCACATGCAGGGGAGGTTATTGGGATTCCAAGGGGACTGCAGGAGAGCGGCTTCTAGACTGGCAGAGAATGGAGAGTTAAAAGGAGAGAGAGAGCTGGGAATAGCAAGGATAGTGCAGATAAGATGAGGGGAGAAAAGCTGGAACAAAGAAAAAAAGAGAGCAAAAATAGACCGAGCCGGAGCAAACTAAACGAGAAATGGAACTGTCAAGCATCCTGATGTATAATTAAAAACCATTCTGGGAACCCTGCTGCGTGGAGAGAGCCCTGTCCATGTCTGCACTGCTAAATTAGGCATGCTTGGGCAGCTGGAGCACACACCACACTGAACAACTGTCTTGAAAGCAAGTCAGTGTGCAGGGGGGCTGCTACTGTGCCTGGCACTGCTGGCATGGGGCACCTTCTGGAACAGGATCATGGTGAGACTTTGGCAAGTGAGCCAAGGAGATGGGGAGGAGGGGGTGGTTGGACAGCTGAGGCAAGAGCAGTAGCAGAGAAGTTTGCCAAAGCAATATTCCAGCCAGTCCTCATTTTTGGGGGTGGGATTCAATGTCCCATAGGCAAGAGCAGTAGCAAAGAGGTTTTGTGACTGCCAAAGCCATATCCAGGTGGATCCCCATTTCTTTGGGGTAGGAGTCAATGTCCCATAGGCCAGGGGTGTGGATAGACATGGCACACTGGGCACCTCTCCGCTTTGCCCCCATCCCGCTAGGCTCCCTAAACTCCCAGCGATGCCTCCAGCCCATCTCCAAGTAAAAGCCTGTATCGTTTTCCCCACAGGCCTTCTGGAGTTTGGAAACGAGATCCTAGCAGCAGGTCTGCATATGCAGAGTGGTGCTGTCATTGTTGCCTGGCAACCAGCGGCAAAAGTGTGCGCACAAGCCAGAGGGGTCAGAAAGAACAAGGAGAAGCACCGCTGCTGGGCTGCAGGCCAGCATCACCGATGGGCAGGTATGGGGGTCAAGCTGCCTCTCCCCAGGGCCATCCATGCACCTCCTAACACCAGATGATGCTAAAAGGTTCAGAGTGTGGACTGGACCCAGAAAAATCACCCCAAAGCACAACTGATTATCTACAGCATCTCTTGACCATCCTAATCTTTGGAGCCCCCCATATCCCCAACTCGCATGACTCTTCTCCTGTCCCCATGGCAAGGTCTTACCTACAATGCTACTCCCAGAAGTTTTTGGACAAGTTTGTAAGTCAGGCCTCCCTCCCTACACTATATTACTTTGAATTCAGGTTTGTGGCTACTTCAGTTACAGGACATCCTGTTTGGTTATCCTGACCTTCGATCTTCCAAACAGTGGACTAGTCACTGCCTTCTTGATTTGATGCTATTTTATGTATCTTGGTAACTAGAAACAATGAAGGAACTGGCACCTGGGTACTACGCTACAGCACATGCAGAAAGCAGTCTGGCCAACATCTGGAGGGACTCTATTTAGACAAACCAGTCAGAAGCCATGGTAAGAGAGGCAAGCTTGACCTTGTTATGGTTTCATTTACTCGGACAAATTCAGGCTTCCAAGGGTTTTTCAGTAAGTGCTTTTCAAAGGGATGCAAAAAACAGACTATGACATGATTCTGTATTTTAAGGAAAGGTATATAACAACCCCATCATGGTTTGACTGTAAAAACAGAATTAGTTTTATGCAGAGCTCCCAGGCTTCTGGGGGGAAAACCTAGGCATCCAGAGGCCCCTGATTGTCAGAGGCCCCACTGGCCCTTGCGTTAGTCTGCCTCTGTCTGTATGGAAGGTCATGAATAACTTTGCTACCTCAAATTGCCCTCCTTAGAACACTCAAGGAACAAATGTTTTTCAGGGAAGATCGATATGGAGCCAGGAATATAAATGCAAATGCAAGGGCTCTGGTGGAAAAACAAGAGGACTGTAAAACAGATCCAGAAACTAGCAGGCCTCCTGAATTGACAAAGATTCTGCCAGCAAAATCTACTGACAGAGACAGCACTCGAGGATAAAGATGAACAGAGTCAATACGTACACCCCAAGCAGAACAACAGTAACATTGCATTATCCAGACAGTTCACTTATAGGGCCTGCAAAAGCTCTATATTTTTATACATGAAAAAACTGTGTTGAGCACAATTTTAAGGTTGCATTGTTAGAAGTAAGGTTGTCCATGCTCTCTTCATTCACCCTCTTTGCACTCCTGCATTATATGGTCACATGCTATTTTTTTTTGCACAGGATCCCTACCTCATTCAGACACAGAAATTGTGGGTCCCCAATG
The DNA here is from genome assembly GCF_052110815.1 of Crocodylus siamensis. Lineage (NCBI taxonomy): Eukaryota > Metazoa > Chordata > Crocodylia > Crocodylidae > Crocodylus > Crocodylus siamensis. The sequence goes on along the minus strand of NC_143400.1, from coordinate 53,144,752 downwards.
CTAGCTCTCCCCCATGCGAAACCTGCATGGGTGCAGCCTCATATTCACAGCTTAAACCTTCACCCTTTCTGGCCTTCTCTTCACAAGCATCCAGAGACCTTGCTGCTAATCACTCATGATCTTAACATTTTGGAACCAATCCTGTGGTCACGGTTCCTTGCCTATCCATGCACTTGTCACCTGGCTAATACACTTGCACGATATCCCGGTGAGGCTCTGCCTCCACAGGCAATGCAACTACCTCCTTTCCATTCTCCTCTCCAAAAAGACAATGGCATAAGTTAAATCCAGGGAAAGGAGGAGAAAACTGGGGCCTTTGCCTGCGCTAGCTAGCTGAAAAAGCTGTTTGACAAATATTCATCATATTAAACCTACATTGCTGGCAGGTAGCAATCACGGAGACCACCCCATTCGCAATGCGCAAACAGAACAGCAAATCTTCAGGCTTTCTGCATAAATTCATCACATCTACTCTGTGCCTTAGAAAGAAAAGGATTGGCAGACTGGCCTGGCTCTCAATTATGATCAGGGAATTAGAAACCAATCATCGAGACACAGACAATGAGGGCTGGAAGGGACCTCAGGAGGTCACATCTAGTCCAACACCCTGCTCAAAGCAGAACCAACCCCAAATCCTGTCCAGGAACCCCGGGGCTACATCCAAAAAGAGGACTTTGTTGCTAAAAAGCCTAACTTGGTAGACTTTTGGTCCCCTGAGAAGAGTCCAGAACCCACCACTAGACACTACCCACATAGGAAGAGCCAGGCACCTCAAAATGGGACCCAAAACAACCAACAGCGCTCAGCAGGCAGCTGCTGAAAGCGAGCCACCAGGAATCGCTGAGCATAGAAGCATGTCTTAATTCCTGCCCTTTACATCACGTTACTTCAGGCTGCAGGACAAAGCTACCACCCGATCTGTTTTCAGCCAGATGGGCTGTGTATCGGGGGGTCTTGTCCAGCTGGACGCTGGACCCCAATGCCCACTTGGCAGTCAGCCTGCCCCAGGTGAGCAGTTATCACGGTGCCAGGCAGCCTGGTGAACACAATACTCAGGGCGGGCTGGCACGTGCCACTGGCCAGCAGCTCCCAGGCTCGAAGGGAGGGAGCAGGGGCGGTGGGGACAAGGTAACCTGAGGCCACTGGCAGCAGCTTTGACAGCACGGGAGGTGACCACTCCTGTCGCATTAGGCAGCAGAGAAGCCTTTCCCCATGGCACTGTGCCAGGCACCGGCTCCTCTGAACCTCTGCCTGGCTGTACCGTGCCCTGAGCCATGTAGGCACAGGCACACGCTGAGGCCCTGCTAGGCAGCACTGCCTTTAAGGACTGAACCCAGGTCCCCCATATCCTGGGTGGCTGACTTAAGCAGGAGGCAGTTATAGGAGAAGCAGGTATGGGTGCCGCTGTGGCTCTATTGTACAAAGAGCCTGACCCTGTTGGGCTGTGCTCAGCGCCCGGCTACTGGACAAGGCCCTTGGGGGATGACAGGTACTTCTGGACCCCAAGAGGGCCGATGTGTGAGCTCAGATGGGAGCAGTTCTGGCTATTTTTCAATGTGCAACACAAGGCCTGTAGGGAAGTGCAGAGTTTAGGGACCTCTGGAGTTGGGTGGCAGCTGAATAAGGGTTTTATCTGGGTCACAATTTGGGGCTTAGATGCCAAGTCTTACTTCAGGCATGTAAGTCTTCTTTTTTTTCTTTTTTAAACGGACGGGGCCCTCACTCATACAATGCAATGTCAATTGACAGAAAACATGCAAGGTGTTTGTAGGAACTTGAAGCTGTCCTATTCTGCTCAACGTGGTGGTATCTCAGGTTGCTATTTTGTAAGCAGGATCTAAGGAAGAACTGTCTGCCTAGAAAGCAAAACCATTAGCAAGGGTCCTTGGGCTTTTACTCAAGTGATTGCTTTCAGTCTTTCCTCAGAAAAGGTTCAGGCAACACTCAGAAGCACTGACACAGGCTTAGACAATATTTTCCCAGGGCTGCAGAAACCATGGAGGTTTGGGTGTGCATTCTCCAACCCCACCTGTTCCAGAACAAATAGTACCAAGGCCCCTGCAGTCTGAATTCCCACCCTCTCTGAGATCCAAGGGACTGAACCACTGCTCAAATCCAGTTGATACAAGTGGATGAGAAGAGTCCTGTACCATTTCCTCTACCCTGGCTACTACACAAGGGAAGGGAAGATGTCCACCAAGGTGAAATACTGAGGTTTCAAGTCACAACATTTTTGTGGATGGTTGAGGGAGCGAAACCATTTTTTTTTAAATCCATACCCCTCCTCAAAATGCAGCCAGCTCTCATGACCTACAGTACATTTCTCAAAGCCTCAGATCTTGGAAAAAGATAAATTCATCTAAATTCCAGCTTTCATCTAAAAACAAACACCATCTTTCCATTGAAAACAATCAAATAAGACTTCATGGGTGAGCAGCTTGAAGACAGGAACACTAATGTTGCAAAACCTAGACTTATTTTTTAAAGCCAAACTTATGAGTTGTTAAAGTCAAATTCTGGATTTTTATTGGCAGCCTGACATCAGTTGTGAACAATAGAGGACTCCTCTCGCCTGGGATCAAACCACGCATGGGCGGACCATGATATCCTAAAGATGGGGTGGGGCAGAGCAGCCCCCAAGATCATGGGGGTGAGGCGTAGCTAAAGACCCCAGGCCAGCAGGGGACACCAGGGAGCCAGGCAGGAAGCAGGCACACAAGAGATGGGTCATCCCCCCGCCCCCTCAACACCACTGCTGCTGTTCCCTGCTGACCTGCAGGTGGGACCAGAGCAGCTCCTGCCCCATGCTTCAGGGAGCAGCTACATGGGGAGCTGGGCTTGGGCAGCCAACCCCTGCTCCCTCCTTCCAGCCCCTGCCTTCCCCACCTGCTGTCCTCCACTCGCTGGGAGTAGGATCTGTAGGGAGGAACCTGCCAGCCACTGCTGCTGTTCCTGGCTGGGCCCAGCTCCCCACACAGCCACTCCCTGAAGTGCAGGGCAGGAGCAGCTCTGGGAAAACCCCGTGCCTGCATTAGCCAGGAAGAGCAGTGGCAGTAGGCAGGTGCATTCTTTGCAGGCCTCCTGTGCCCACATGTTCCTGACCAGCAGGGGACATGGGAAGGGGCAGGCAGGAAGCAAGGTGCTGGAAGGAGGAACCTGCATATTGCTACTGCTGCCCTGCTGAGCCTAGCATCCCATGCAGCCAGAGCCCACAGCCATGGCTGGAGTGGGTTGGGGAGGATCCGGGGCTCCACCTGCTCCTGGATCAGCAGAGGACAGTGGCAGAAGGGGAGGAAGTGCGCCTGCACTGCTGCACCCCCCTGGATCTGCACCAGACCGGCTGCAGGAGTTTGGAGGAGTCATCTCCCTTAACTGCCCAAAGTCAACTAATTCATTGCCTATAAAAGGGCAGAGGTGCCCAGAGATCATCAAGGTAACTTCAGGTTAATAAGTGGGGCAATCTGGAGCTCACTAGGTCCCTGTGCAGCAGAGGTGAATTTTAGGTAATTTTCCTTGTCTTGCCCTGCAGTACCCAGAGCAGACAGGTATATGAATCTGACCCAAGGGCCCAAAATAGCCATCCCACCTCTGGAAATGCAGGCTGCATGCCAAGGAAAGGCTATATAATGAAGGTGCATAAATAAATCAACAAGAGCAGAATTCACTGACCTAAATGACGTAGTCTCTTCTTGCCTTCTCCCTCCACAGTACAATTCAGGGAGCCAGCCCAAAAGCAGCAGCTGATGGCACTAACAAGATAACATGTCTTCCTGGCAACCATAAGCAGGATCTCCAGAGAGGAGACAGACCCCTCACACCTCCTCCCACCCTCCCCCAACTCTTGATGTCTACTTAACTTGGTGTCTGAGCACATATGGCCAGTGGGGCCAGGCTGGGGAGGCAAAGCTTGACTGATAGGCCAAAGGCAACCACCTTCAGGCCCAGGACTGATATGTGCTGAGCCAGAAGCAGCACAGAATTTGAAGGAAGCGTGTTGTCTGCTGGGTTTTGACCTCTAGGTACAGAAGATGTAGCTGCTTAATTGGAATCTTGGTCCCAAGGGAAGCCAAGGACTCACTGGGCGCATCTACACGTGCACATTTACTGCACAGTTACTATACAGTAACCAAAAATTACTATGCAGTATGGGTGCACGTCTACACGTGCACACCCGCACTGTGCAGTAACTATGGTGACTTACACCAACTTGACTGTAAATTTGCTGCCTACATCATACAGGTAGCAAATTTACACCCAATCAGTTAATGTGCAGTAACACTGCGCGTGTGGACTGACGTGGGACTAACTTTACTCCCAAGTCAGTCCAAACAGCTCTACCGTGGTTTAATGCCTGCACGTATAGATGCCAGCCTAAATCCACTTACTGTGCAGTAAATTTAATGCTCAATAAATGCACATGTGGACGTGCCCCTGAGGAAGAAGGAACAATGCAGCTCGCACTCCTCAAGCACCTGATTCCCAAGACAGCACTATGCAAACCTACCTCTCTTCCAGGAAAGGGGTCAGCGTCAGCTCTAGGATTTCACCCACCAGCTTGTGCTGCCTATGTGCTCCTGGGTGACTTCTCTGTCTTGCCAGGGAGGAGCCAGTGTGGTAGCAGATAGGTGCCTGGCTGCTGGCAGGATTTCATGGGGGCTTTGGTGCCATAATGTCGCTTCCTCCCCAAATCACAGTTTCCGCCCCAAATCAGCCACTCCTAGCCGAGGGTTCCCAGTGATCCCTGAAGACCAGGTCTTGGAGGCTGCATGGGGAAGCGGGAGTTGCTCTATCACTGCGAGGGATTCTTTGCCTCAATGATCAGAAATAACCTTTACTAAGACCAGCTTTGAACTCTGGAGCTCCTGAAACTCCGGCACGGATGAGACTAGAGGTTTTGCCAACCCTACAACATTTGTCATGACTCCTAGTCTTCACCACTGGCCTCTGCAGAGGGACTGAAATGAATGCTTGGAAGCTCCTACAGCTCCAAAACAGATCCCAATAGCTGAGACGTACGTTATTTAGGTCACTGAAGTCTGCTCCAGTTGATTTATTTATGCACCTTCATTATATAGCCTTTCCATGGCACGCAGCCTGCATTTCCAGAGGTGGGAGGGTTATTTTGGGCCCTCAGGTCAGATTCATATATACCAGGCCTCTAGCAAGGAAGAGAAGGTCCACAGGGTCCTCTCTACAGTGGGGACACAAATGTGTCATTGCTGGACCTGTCTCTAGGGAAGAAAGCTCCACTCAGCACTGCCTCTCCTGTCCCCCCTTCAGGTGACAGAGGTGACAAGGTGCATTTCCTCCTCTCTGCCCACACATTAAATAGTGCCAGTCAGAAAGGATCCACTCATGTTGTTTACCATATTCATTAATGAACTCGAAAGGACATCAGTGAAGTGACAAAACTTGCACATGACACAAAACTACTTAGATCAATCAGGACCAGAAAGGACTGTGAGGAACTGCAGAAAGACTAAAGCCAGGGGAAAAAGCAATGTCATGGCAAGTACAATTGTCTACCTATAAATACCAAGTCATGCAAAATGTGAGGAGAAAGTTTAAACTACTTATATATCTCACAGAGTTCTTCACCATGGAAAGTGAGTTGGATATCATGAGACTTCTGTTTAATGCACAGCTCTGGTCAAGAAGAGCAGACATGTTTGGATGCATCTGAAATAGGATGGAGAACAATGATTTGGAGCACAGTGTCATGCCTTTGGAGATACTGGCACTGTGGCCTCATCTAGAGTCGTGCGCACAGTACTGACCCTGTACCAAAGAGGAGAGTGTGGAACTGGGGGGGTTTGGAGAAGGGCAATAAGAACACACGCTGGTGGGGTGATTGTCTTCATACAAAGATGGTGCAAGCATTTGCATGGATCACCTTGGGAAAGAGGTAGACGAAAAGGGACATATTGAGACTGCACAAAATAAAGACAGGTGTAGGGAAGATGGATTGAGAATTTCCATTCTTTTGTCACTGGACAAGAACAGGAGGAAAATCACCAATATGAACAAAATGAGAGACTTTCCAAACCTGCTAGACAGAACTGCATCTTCACAGCAAGTAAATAGATGGTAGGACTCCTTGCCACAGGAAGTTGTGGAGGCTGAACACTTCCCAAAGAGTGAAGGGACACAGGAATCAATAGCAAGGATATCCAGAGTTGAGTGGTTCATGTGAAAGGGCATTTGGGGAGGAATATTAAACCTAGTACTTCAGGATCCAAGATGAACTTCATTAATCAGAGACCAGGAAGAGACCAAATGTAGGGGGCAAATTAGCCCACATGTGCCTACCGCAGCCTCTTACACTACCATCTGAGGCAGCTGGTGCTGCCATCAAGATGGGAGATGGAGCTTGGGCTGATCCAGTCTGGCAACTGCAGCGTTCCCATACATCCCTAACTTACAACAGCAGCTAGCAAGGGAGGGATTCCTCATCTGGAATATAGTGCACAGCACTGACCCCATGGCACCAATCTCATTTCTTCCTTGCCCTGCACCAAATGGCACAGACTTCCACAAGAAATCCTTGGGGAACATGCCCTGATCATTCTTTTCTTTTCCAAATCGCCCTCTCTTCTTTCAACCCTTTCTCTCACACATGACCCCACATCTCAATATTTTTGGACAGTCACTCTTTCAGGCCAGCTAAATGACTAGTAGATTTTGTTAAAACCATCATAAGCAATAAATCTCCCCCACTTTCTCATGCTCTTTCTACAGAACATACCTCCAGCTGGGAAGTGCCATAGTGCCGTGCTTGAGGCCAAGTGTTTAGTGAGAGACAATCACCTCGTTGGTTTGAATAGAGAACCAGGCATAACTGCATTTTCCTGCTCCACAACGGTGTTGTGACAGAGGCTGAGTTAACAAACATTTATGAAAGGCTTTGAAATCTTCAGATGAAAGGTAGCCCTAGAATTGCAAAGTATTATTTAATTTGATTTATTTCAATTTACTTCTAGCACCACTCATTGCTCTGGGTGCTTTAACAAAATGAAAGCTCACAGTATAAACACTAAACCCATTATATTAGCTGTACGTCAGATTCTCAGATGGTGTATATCTGTGTACCTGGGGTAACATCAAATGATTTATATCACCCAAGCATTCGGCTTGCTCTCTCTCTTTACCCCTTCTTACACATCTATGGGCTCTACATAAGACCATTATCATTTGCACACCAGTAGTACATATTGGTCCCACCAAGGTCAGAGCTCCCTGAGCTAGGTGCCGTATGAACTAAGAGTAAGAGACAGCTCCCACTAAGAAAAGTTTACAATCCACATGAGACAAACCAAGAGAGCAGTAGTATCGCTAGGTGAGAGATTATGACGACTCGTCGAAGGTTACATACATGAGAGCTCAGATCTGGACTCCATCTTGAGCCCGTAGGCTAATCATTAAAACCACCTTTCCTCCCCATTAGCAGTTCAATATTGTAACAACAGATCCAAAGACAACCATCTGGCATGCCATAACTTTCAACCATACCTGCCACAAACACTCGTGGAAAATGGCAGGCTAACAGTGTATTTTCACTGAGCCCTGATAGGCCAGTTCTCATGGCAAAATCCTAAAGAGTTTAACAGAATGAAACCAAAAAGCATCTCTGGAAATGTGCTTCGGTTCCATGTAAGTTATTTTAGCAGCCGTCCAGTTGTAATAGAAAATGATGTACTTCCTACAGAGCTCCATTGCTGTTAAGTTGTGCAAGTGGTTTAAAACAATAACAATAATAATAATAAATCTTTAGAGATGCCATCATTTCCCATAAAGGAATACATGGAAAAAGAACCTGAGTCAAGGATTCAGGAGAAAGGAAATCTTTCCTCCAGGGTTGCACCCAGCCAGGAATAACAGAAATTTCTGCCACAAAACCCCTTCCCCAGTGAGTACTGCAAAGATCAGGATCTTTCTGCCCTACTCAGTGTTTAGATACAGCTACTAGAAGAGATGACAAGATTGCATAGGACATAACCAATCTATTCCACTGGTTCCCTATAGACTTTTGAGAGGAGCTGAAGGTCTCTCTCTCTACTGGGGACTGGTTTTGATGGAACAAGAGTCCCCGTTCCAGTCCTATGCTCTGTCACACATCTCTAAATAAATGGGGCTCATATTACCTCGGTGACCTTTGCCTTTGCCTGGGTGCTAGGTCCTGGGAGCGTGTTGTGGGTGGGTGGGGGGGGCGCATGCAGCGGAGCTGCCCCCTGGTGTTCTGCATGGGGCTGAGCCCCATCTGCTCATGCTGGGGCAACCCATGCCATGCTCCTGCCTCCAGTTCTGGGATCTGGAGCCAGAGCCCCACATGCCTGCTGGGAGTGGCACAGTATAGTGTGGCAGGAGTGAAAGGAGCCGCTGCTCGACGCCGGGGGTGCAGAACAGCACCCAGCTGGCTGCATCCTCCCTGGGAACAGCCCACTGGAAGCTGCTCCAGCATACAGGGCTCCAGCTTCAGGCCCCAGGAAGGTGACCAGGAGCTGAAGCCGGAGCCCAAGTGCTGGAGCAGGAGCCGCCTGGCTGAAGCTGCTCCCCACTCCCTGACCCCAGAAGGGCATAGTGCCACATGGCACGATTCAACAGGGACAGGAGAAACAGTAGCTTCTAGTGGGCTGCTCCTGAAGCAGCTGGCTGGGAGCTGCTCTGGGTCCCCCGCCTCCAGCAGCAGCTCCTCCTCTCACTCCTACTGCACCATGGTGTGCTGCTCCCAGCAGGCATGAGGGCCTCCCACTCCAGGTCCTGGCCACCTTTCATGGGAAGGTGGCCAGGAGCTGAAGCCGGAGCCTTGCGTGCTGGGGTAGGAGCTACCCGGATAAAACTACTTGCCTGGTGTGGCAGAGGCAAGATCAAAAGCAGGAGCAGCGTCTGGAGGTGGTGGGGCACAGAGAAGCACCCGGCTGCAGCTGCACCAGGAACAGCCCTGGTAGAAGCTGCATGCTAGCCAGCGCCCGAGTTGGCAGGAGCTAGCCGAAGCCTGGTCCCATGTAAAGCACCACAGGGGCAGCTGTGGACCGGATCCAGTCACCTGGCGGGCCATATTTTGCCTACCCCAGGTTAGTCCAACACAGAGGCTCACTCACAGCTACCCAGCATGACCAGAACCTTCACAGTCCAGTCCAGATGCAACACTTCCCCCTGCACCTTTCATCTCCAAAAAACTCATTACTTTCATTTTTTTAAAGAAGAAAAATACAAAAGAACCACATTAAAAACATGATCTTTTTCTTCAGGTTAGGAACAGATGATGTTGGTCACTATGTTGACTTTGGAAGGTATTCAGAGACCATGGAAAAGTCTACATTTTATGAACCAGAACACATCAGAAAAGTCTGAACAGCTGGGTGTTAGGGAACTCTGTCTATGCAGCAGAGGATGGGGCTGATTGCTAGGAAAAAATATCAGAGCTTCAGGTAAGCCAGCACGTTCTGACAACATACATACACCAGCTTCCAGCGCTCTCCCACCTGCTTTTACTTACTTAGTCTCCCCACAGGCCTTTGGTCATGCTTGCACGGGGGGCATTGGCAGAATACACGGGGGGGCCATACAGAGTATAAAAGCTTCCTCCTCGGTAGGGTAGAGCAATGGTCTCCAAAGTGGGGTGCACAAGACGATCCACTGGGGTGCAGGAAGAAAATATTAGAACTTCTTTTTATATTTATATAAATATACATCTTTGGGGTGCATGCTCAAAAATTTGTTACCGATAGGGATGCGCAATCAAAAAAGTTTGGAGACCGCTGGGGTAGAGGATGAGAATAAGGACTGTGGGGGTGGAGGTCAAGGGGAAAACAGACTTTAAAGGAACGAAGAGGACACAGGCACATAGCCTGATGCCGTCAGAGAGGTGAGGAGGAGGATGAAATGGCAGAGGCAGCTGGATGGAATCAGAGGGTGCTGCGGGGCGTTGGGAGACAGTGGGTGGCACGGAGAGAAGGTGAAAAAGGGTGCTGGAAAGATGAAAGTAAGCTGACAACATGTCCATTGGAGGCCTCTGTATTGGAGCTAGACATCTGCTACAGCCTCTCCCTCAACTAGTCCCTTGGTCAGGAGACTGACAAAATCTAGGTGTTTAACCAAATGTCCCATCTTGTTTGCTTGTCCCTACAACCCAGAAGAGACAAAAATACAGGACAGCCCAGGTACTTCGAAGAGTTAAGTTCCTAACTCCCCTGTGAAGAAGACAGTTGGCACAGTATGGGGGGGACACAGTGCTGCAGCAAAGAGCTGTGGAGGACTGCAGAGGTGCTCCAGCTGTTTGCTGGCACTTTTATTTCCAAGGGAGCTGCTTCTCCGATCTGCTGCACAGGAACGCTGATGAACTCCCAGTGAGTGGAGGAGCAGCAGTGGACAGCCAAGCAGCTTGTCCTTACTTCAGCAATCCTCTGCAAATTAAGTGGATAGTAAACCACATAGACACAAATCACCCAGGTTCTCCTGTACTGCATTTTATCAGACAACAAGCAACACAAGAGGCCATCTACCATCCTGTAACTGCCCCCAGTGCAGAAGCTTTGCATCTCTGGGTGCCTACGTACTGGAGCAATTTTGGGAGAACCTCTACTTTTATTCTCCAGCTCCTTTTTTGGCCCTGAGCAGCTGTGTTCCTTGACCAAGAGAGGAAGATTATCAATGAGCAGGTTTGCTCACAAAAGCAACCACAGGCTCTGCATCATTTTTAGTCCGTTTGCAGTTTTTAGGGTTATATGCCCCAGAGGTTATGAGAGAACTTCTCTCTTAGTATTTCTGATGGACAACCCATACCAGTGCTCAGAACAGCACCAAAAATGTTTATTAGATCACTCCACCAAAGTCTGTGTTTGCAAGTGGGATGGACATAGATAAATTGCCTGCCACTTTACCAGCATCCATTTTGCCTGCATGCCTCCTCCACACACTTCTGTTTCTTTTTTTCCAATCAACTGAGTGCGCGAGCACTTGTGATATGAATATAGTCACATATTTCATCTGAAACCTTTATTTCCCATTTATTCTCAGCCAGACCATTTTGAAATCCACTTCCCAGGAACATCTATGTTCAGTAAAACTTACGTGGGAAGCCACGAAAGTTAGGTGCAAATGGTGCAAATAAAACCAAAGGGAATGCCTTCAAAGTGCCACTGAATGCTCTTGGAAACTTTACTGCAGCACTTGTCCAGCACTAAATGTATGAGGTAGCCCATGGGACCAAGTATGCACCGGTATATTCACAATCCATTGGTAATGCCTATACCAATCCATTGGTAATGATCTAGGGTCATTTAAGAACGCATGAGAAGTGGGGAGGGTTGATTTCCAAGCTTCCTGATAAGTTGGAGGTACGTGGTTTGGGGTGAAAAAAGAAAGCTGATGGGTAGACTGGGAGAGCCAAAACAGTGGGAGCAGAGAAAGACTATAGTAGGAAGAACTTGTGTCTGTGCATTTTGTAAGGACAAGGTGTTGTATCCAAGTGCCGCATGCAAAAATATGTAATGAAGCAGGTCCAAAATAATGCTGGCATAAATATTATTCATCGGTCTCTTTATACTGGCTATGTGTGAATGAGGAGCAGCAGCTGCTGTCAGTCACTTCAACCCCCACCCTCCAAGGACTTCTTATGTTTTATGCCCCACAACAAGTGCTTTGCTTACGTTGAATCAAAATGAACCCCTTGGGATACAGAGTACCAAGTGGTTACCAATACATCGCTGTAGAAATGCCTACCACACTGTTTTTCTCCATAGGTACCTTCAAAACACCCAGCAAGGCATGGGAACAGCAAACAGTACTTTGCACAGTGACTCTAGTCTTGTAAGTCCTGCTCAGAAACAAATCATGGCACCAAACAATCAGCATGTTTCAGGCCATACTACCATTCCGGGAGATGCTCCTTCAGTTAGCAGTGCTTCAGGAGTGATGCATAAATATTGTAGTACCCTCTCCGGAGAGATGCATCGTCCTGCTCCCTTATCAGAGTTTCAATACAACATGCACAATGTAAAATTTTTTTATAAAATCACCCCCCAACCCCACTGCTACTAATAACCACCCACCCCCTCGGTAAAGAAAGTGGTGCTCTTTGATCTGTAACTAGCCGGTCTGGTCATAGACACCATATATTCTTGCATTAATAGATCTGCAGTGAAAAATTATATGAATTCATTGTTTGGATATTTACAAAAAAGCGGATCTATAACCCATTGCGGGAATTGCCCATTATCTGGAAAATCCAACGCTTGGATATTAAATTACCATGAAACTTCTCTGGAGATATATTGCACTAAGTGTCTTTGGAAAGGCAAATGGTTTACTTGTCATCTACACAACTGAATGAACGAAAATTAATTTACGGGGCCTTGTCTAAGGGAAATGTTGAACTTGGAGGGACACGCAAGCCTGGTATCAACCAAACAACCCTTTCATGAAGTTAGAGACAACCGTCCTTACGCTGAACTCAGAAAGCAGGGTTAGTTGAACTAAGACTGTCCTCAGAACTAATTCAAGCAATTCTCACACTCAAACTGGTACACAAGGTTTGCACACACTGGTCTCGAGGCAGTAGGCTGGAAGGGGGTATTCTCCCATTGGAACCAACATACAAGCCTAGACAAAACAATGCAGCCAGTAGGCCTAGATTTTCAAGATGCAGGAAATGCTGATTTTATTGTTTAGATTGCAATAGCCCCCAGAAGCGCCAGTTATGGAACAGGATTCCATTGTGCAAGGTGCTGTACAAATACTGAACAAGGTCTCTGCTCCAAACGTCTTACACCCCAAGAATAAAAACAAGAGACAAGCAGTAAATACAGACAAACAGGGAAGCATAACTAAAGCAATGGGACAATATTGGTCACCACAGCCCACTGGCAGGCAAGCTGTTTTTTTTGTAGGCATAGGAAGACCAACCAGGTATCTATATGTTTTAGGTTTGATTCTCCTTTCAGATGAGTGCAAATCAGTCACTAAAGTTAGAATGGCATGAAACTAGCATGAAAGAAGAATAAAACCTACTGTATTAAACCGACTGAATTTCCCTCGTCCCACCAGCATGCCAAGAAAGGCCCTCCGGCACTCTAATGGCTGAGCGGATGAGTGGGTGTGACAAAAGCCATCACAATTTTAATTAATTTTTTTTAAGGACCAGACCTGCTCCTGATATGTCACAGGGAGAATTGAAGAAATAACTGAAATTTCAGTTCAGCAGCAGTTCTGAAATATCAGAAAAGTTCATTTCTTTTTTTTTAAACTCCTGGCATGAAAATGTTCTGTTCAACTCAATTTTAACGTGATTTCTTAGTTGGTCGAATAAAAGATATCATCTCTGAACGAAGAGTTTTAGAGTTTTGCATTTCTGTTCAACCCAAAGACATGCACACACTTTCTATCTCAAGGTCCTGGAAACATTTTAAAACATTTTGGTTTGTAACACTGAAATACATTTCAAAACAAGATATTCCTAATCAAAAAACTGAAAGTGGTTTCAGCTTTTTCCCCCAGAGGCTGGAGATTTTTTTAAGCCTTTTTGTGAGCAGAAACCATTTGGTGAAAAGATCACAAACTCACAAAATGTTTGGGCTAATCAAAACCCAGATTTTCAGTTAAATAGATTTCTGGCTTAAAAATTTTGCCTGGCTATCGCCCCAAGCACTATAACCAAGACAACCTAGTAACTCAGAAAAGTCTCCCAGTACTATGCACACATGATTTGCAGCTCAGTTTCACCAGTATAACATCATTGACACCAGTGGGCTCCTCCTGACATGCAGTCATGTAAAAGAACTCAGAATCCAGCTCAGCTCACCTAGCTTCTCATGCCTCTGACAGCAACATGGATACAGCTGACCTGAAAAACTGGATGGGAACATTACTATAAATAAAAATCCAGTGGGAGGAAAACAAGTTAGCCTTGTTGCTGGATAAACCACTTTTGTTCTCTGCCTATGGGTGCTTGTACACATGATAACAGCAAATCATAAGAAACAGTGGGCTGCTAGGATGCCCAAACCAGAGCCAGACTTAGGTCTTCTGAAGTGACCATGAGTCCTATACTGGGCTTTTTCACTAACAGAAGACACCTCCCAGGTTTTCACTTCAGTGCCAAGATGCCCATAGCACCACTCCTCTGGGTGACAGTGGCCAGACAGGTTATCACTAGCTGAAGAACCAGAGCTCTGTCCTTTGTCATTAAGAACCCAGGACACTTCGGCAGGGCAAGGATGTGGGCAGGATGCTACATTAGGGAGAAGAGGAACAGTGACTTCTTTTGCAGGAGAAAAATGAAGCCCCTTGCAAATAGCCATTGTCCCTTCTGGCTCCTACCCCATGTGGCTGCTTATTTCAAGCGCATCAGAGAGCCACCTCTGGTATCAGCTGCATGTCCTGGTAAAATTGAGTTCAGACAGCTCCACAGCCGCCGATCGATACCACTTCAATCAGACTGTCTTCACTGCCTGGGGGGGAATCTCCCCATTCTGGCTCTGGTGGGATGTGTTGGATTCAGTTTTATGCAAGAATTGACAGGGACATTTTTAACCCTTCCTGCCTCTGTCAAGTATGCTGAGAAAGCAGCTAAGAGATCAACAATGATCCTCATCAAGCAGCTCCTATACAGTGGAAAGGTGAATGACAAGGGACTAGCATAAAATGAGGAGGAGCTGATGCAGCTGCTTCAGATTCTCAAGGCTCTCTGTCTCGCATCCAAGTGAGCTGGTTTATTTGCAGAGAGGGGATTTATCTTGAGAGAAAAATAATAGTGATCTGTACACAAAGATACACACACATCTCGGGGAAGTCCCTGCAGCAACAGAACATATCCTTCCTCTTCAGGAACCTTTCTGCTGAACATGCTCTTGATAAAAGGATGCCTGGGAGAGACAATGAGTAGCCTAAACTCTGAATAAAAGAGTAGGTCAAATCATGCAAATTGTTAGGTTCCTCTAATAAACTCTTACAGTTAGGAAATCTGCAGATCTGAACAACAGAAACACTGCCATGATTTTGAGGAACCTCTTCAAAAAAAAAAAAAAGGCAATTATGAAATCAAAGCAAAGTTTGCAAACGTTAATTTACCAAGCAGCCTCCACCCTCCTCACTTGTATTCATCTTTTCTATAAAAGAAAACAAACACTGTATTTATGGAGAAAATCATGTGTTTCTCTGCACATGGGTATTTTACTTCAAGCTGGTTAATATCACCAGTTGTAAATCAATATATGGTAAGAGCACTCCCATGACTTTTTCCCCCCCCAATGATGTAACACTGGGGAAATCAATAATGCCGGGGAGGTGAAAGGCAAGGTGATCAGATACCATGGTGATGGCAACCAGACAGACAAATGCTAGCAGTATAAAAAGGAACCTTGTAATATGCAGACTATCAGCCTCAACATACCAGCTGTGAAGGTGAAGGTTTCTCCAGTGAACCTTTTCCCCCTTCTTACAGACAAGCAACACCTTTCAAGGTAATGTTTGTCAGGCTCTGATCACAGGCTGCCTTTGTCTGGAAATGGCTCGGCAATGGCTGAACGCAGCTTAATGAGCTTGCCCCCCCACCCCTTTCCTTGGACATTCCACTCTGGGGATGCGGAGGGTGGGAAATGTATTGAAAAGTGGTCCGGTTTCAATTATCACTGGGCTTTTGACTGCAACCAACTGTGGGTTATCAGAGGTTTATTTGCTAGCCAGAAAGCAACCACGTTGGCTAGTTTAGGATGCGGTATCTGCCATCAGATGGAGAAATACTGGAGCCTACATACTGAGGGGAGTTAGTTCACATGGAAGGGGGAGAATGAGCAAGGCGATCTAGACAAGGCTCTCTCTTGGGGAAGAATATTTGGCTGGCTACTTTCTCTACTCGCTGGCCAAGGGCTTACGCGCTCAGAACAGCGTTGCTAATTAGAGGAGAGAGGCTGTATTGTCAGCACGGCGGATTGATTAGTGGAAAAATCTACAACTTCAGAGGCTGCAGTGGAATTTTTGACCGTCCACAGCATCGACATAACTCGGCACCCAGTCAAGTCAATGAATAAATGGCCAGTGGCTTCAACAGGAGCAGAATGAAACCAGTGCTGAGCATTTGGAAAGATCCTGCCCTCTGGGTTTTCAGAGCTAGAGAGCTCAGGTAACAAGTCAATCTCAATTGCCTGGCCCCTGCTCCTAGACTGGGAACATGCCCCTGAGCAAGGCAACCGAGTTGGAGCTAGCCAGGGAAGGACCATTTTAACAGCAGCATAAAAGTTGCCAGGAAAACAGCAGAAGTGTCAAGCTGTCTTTTCTTCTTAATTAACCAGCCACCATTGGGTGAGCAAAACATGGAGAAGCCCAGGGCAGGGAGGGGGGAATGATCAAAGGTTGTGAGCACTGACCAGCACCTGGGGGGTCTTGTTTTGATAAAGGCAAATAAGAGATTTGACAGCAGTTTTAAAATGCAGCTCTGTGCATGTGGAGCCAAGAGCATTTGGTCCCCACTCTGTGTGACAGACAGCGTGTTCATCCAGCACCTCCAAAAATAATTAAAACTGCTTAGCTCTGTGCAGCCTGTCACAGCACTCCCAGCTACAGCAGGCTGGGGAATTTGCCTGCAACGCTACAGGGCTGTATCCCATCTTCTACGGAGAAGTGCATGATACGCAGCTGCTGGGAAGTTGGTCTGCTCCCCTGCCCCTGCCTTTACCACAACCAGAAAGCTAATGGGTGGATTCTCCTGTGGGTATTTCTGTATGTCCTTCCCGGGAACGCCCGTCTACCTGGAAATCCTGTATGCAGCTCCCATTAAAGAAGGGAGCTGAAGAAAGGGCATCCTCCTCTGCACGAGGCTGCCCTTGGTAAGGAAGAGCTGACACAAAAAGCAGCAAAGCAGGGAAGAGAGGAGGGCACTGCAGAGCGGGCAGGGTGGACGGTCCAGCGATCTTTTGTTCCAGCACCCACGCCTGGAAAAGCCAAGCTCTGCCTTAAAGAGAAGGCAATAGGAGGTGCTGCCAGCACCCTGCAGCAGATGTCGGGGGACCTCCGTGCCCTCCACCTTCCCTCCCCGCTCAGGGCGCCCCACGGCACCGCTTTGCTGTGAAAACCCAGCAACTCGCAAGAGAGCCGCAGGCTTGCGACCGCCCGGGCTCTCGGCCGCCAGCCGCTCGCCGCCCCCCGGGACGTTATAAAAGAATGGCCGAGCCCCGCGACCTCCCTTCCGTGTCGTCGCCCTCAAGCAGGCGCGCTCCGGGGGCCGCCCGCGGCCGGCAGGCGGGCGGGCGCTCGGGGGCAGGCGGCGGCGCCCGGCCCGGCCCCCTCCGGGCACCCACGGGCGGCCCCACATCCCGCGGGGTGCTCCCGGCCCGGCCCCCCGGGGTGCCGCAGCCCCCGGCCCGCCCCGCCCCGGCACTCACCGCTCTGCTCGCCCAGAAACACCAGCTTGAATTTCCGCAGCGGGTTGCCGAAGTCGCCGCCCGCAGACATGGTGCAGCCGGGGCGCTGCCTGCGCCGGGGACGGGATGCAGCTGAGGCTGCGGCTCGGCCGGGGCCGTCCCGGGCGGGGATGCGGCGGCTCCGCCCGCGCCTGCGCCTGCGCCGTGCGCCGCGCTCGAGGTGCGGGGGGGGGGACGGGACCGGCCCAGCGCCCCCCCCCCGCGGCACCCTGGGACCAGCCCTGACACCCGGCTTGCGGCCCACACGGACGCGCCTTCCCGCCGGGGGCTGCCGAGGGCCGGGCCGCCAAGAGCGATGGGCCGGAGCCCTGGGGCCACGATGGACGGACGTTCCCGCTGCCGTTTGGCCCGTTCCTCATGACGGCCTCGGGCCAAGATGGACGGACGTTATACTGCTGGAGGTTGGCCAACTCCAGTTGCTGGCCTGGACAAAGGCTGGGGACCAAGATGCATAGATGTTTCAGCTGGAGTTTGGCCCATTCCTCTTGATGTCCTTGCACAAGGACATGGGACCAAGATGGATTCAGAGTGGGATAAAAAAAAAATGGCATTGATGCGCTATCTGCCCCACTATCTGCAGCCCATCCAGCCCTCATCAAGGCCCACGCCGGCCTGCCAGACCCGCGAGCTGCGATGAGACCGAGGTAGAAGAACACAAGCAAAGATGGTTCATTCTTCACTTCATCTGCTGTTCCAGGGGGACCCCCACTCCATGCCTACAATGAGTGAATGCAAGAAAGGAGAAAGAAAATAGCCTGTGTCCCCACCTCAGCTCTTCCCAGCGGCCAGAGGATTCTCCCTGACAGAGTATTGTCACGTGCTCTGTTCAGTGTACTCTCAAATGACTCCAGCAAGGAGGCTTCTTCCTTCCACCTCATCCCCTGGGAAGCTCTAACACAATTTAATAGACCTCTCAGTTAGGAATTTTTCTCTTGATATTCAGACTATATTTTGTTTTGTTCAGCTTCATGCTATTAGTCTTAATTAAATCTGGTAGGAGCATCAAAGTTTCTCCAGTACCTTATTGCTTACACCTCTCAAGTACTTGCAGACACCTATCAGAGCTCCCTCAGTCATCCTTTAAATAGGCCCTTTTATTTAATTGCATTAATCTTTCCTCACAAATTGGCTGCCACAGCCCCAGAATCCCAGTCCTGGTCTCAGAAGGCCAATCTCCTTTTTTCCATGATATGGCCCCTTGGGTTTGCAGGATAAATGAGCCCTGCCTCTAACATCACGCTAGTGTTCATACTGAATTTTCTGCCGCTCTCACGCCGAGATCCTTTAACCATTTCTACTTGCTAGCTGGATTTCTCCAATGGAATATTAAGGTTTGGGATTATTCCCCCCACTCTTCTGAAGTCAAATCTTTTCTTTTCTTTCATTTCTATACTTTATTTCAAATTTTGTAGGCTCCTTTCTGTTCCTCCCTTGTCCTCCAAGGGAGCATTACCTTTTGCCCGGTCTTGCTCCTAACGAAAGAACATTACAAATAACCCAGCTGAAGTGGAAACTGTTCCTGTATACTTCTTCCCACCTAGAGATATTTCTGCTTATTGTTATCCTGCACCCACATTTCTTCAGCCTGATTTTCATTCAAGTGCCAAATTCATTCCCAAGCACAGTGTTAGTTATAGGGAATCACAAAATGGACATGCTTTTTGGGTTTTTTTAAAGATGTTATAGGTTAAGTGAAATCAGAAAGCAAACAGGATGAGCCAATATATAAATCTCCTGAGATCAATGCTGCTAAATCACAGATTAATTTCAACCATCTTGTTTATTCACCATGGCTGCACTTACAGTTTTCCTTACTTTCAGTATTGCTTCCCTTATTTATCAGGGGTGGGATGACATTAAGTTGATTTAGAAGAGGAAAAACTGGCATGGGACTCCATCCATTTCTAAATCCAGGCAGGATACCCTCTTTTCAGTGACTGCTGCTCGAAGTAGCCCTTCTTTCCCACCATGACGTGGTCGTATTAGGGCAGGACACCCAAGTGTCACCTAGCAAAGCAAGAGCAGTGTGGTGGTCAGGAGGAAAGGCTACCTACTGGTGTGGTATTAGCAGACAGGGGTGACAGCTGCCCTATATAGCTCTTCACCAAGCTTTCTCCCAGGCCTTCATTATTGGAGCAAGGCTTTATTTTCAGACTAGTTAAACCAAGGCCAGGCTCATTGGTGTAGTGAGAGAAGTCATAGTTTAGAGATGCTTCTTAAAAGGAGGCTGAGGTAGTTAGGGACTGGGTGGGAAATGGTCCCTCAGTAAGGGAGCAGCTAGCGGTTAGTTAGAAAGAGACAAAGCCAGAGGTTGCCTACTGTTCCACAATTCAAGTTTATGGTTTAGTTCTTCTCCTTCACAGTATGCCTGTGCTTATTCCACCCAATTCTCACTACAGTTGGCTTGATTTTGCTATGCCTCTTTGTTCACCCTGTCTACCGGGGGAAGGATAGGCACAGAAGCCATGTCTCTACAGCACTGGTCCAAGGTCAGTCTTGATGCAACCTTGGATTCTCTCATCTAAGATATGACTCAGTCCTTCCCACTTATATTTTTTAGCTCTTCACCATAAGGACCATCTCAGCTGGGCATATGCATGGTACACAACAATAGGGTCTTGATTTTGGTTGGGGCACATGGTCACTGCCATACCAGTTGGGCAGGGACACCAAATCATGCACCAGGACAACATACTGCAATTTTTCTGTGCCTGTCCTTTTACAGCATCAGATGAAGTGAGTTTGACCTCACAAAAGCTTATGCTATTTATGTGCACATCTGTTCTAGTTAGTCTCTAAGGTGCAAATCTTCTTTACCTTCAGCACACTGCAAGGGCACTTCCTGGAACTGACTGCTTAAGCCAATACATTAAGTCCTGAGGTTGTATGTGCCCTGTGAGGAAACAAGAATATCAAAGATCTCTGAAAACTATAGCACGGGGGCCTGTTTAGTACCCTCAGGGGATATGAGCATTGAACTCTGCTGGGAAAGAAAGCCAGACCATTTTTATCCATCAAAAGATGCCTATGTGTTTGATCGTGAAACTCCACTTGTCTACTGTGCTCTTTTAACCCACAGGCTGGTTTTGCTGCTTCTAGCCTATGTGATGCGATGGATGCAACAAGCTGTTCTTAAGACACACAACTTCAGTCCAAATGCTCCATGCTGGCTCCAGAGAGGAATCATATTTGCATCTGCATGTTCACGTCAAGACCAATATTGCACGGAGGCTGAAAACATTGTTGAAAGAACTCGTTAAAAAGGCACACACCTTATTTGCATGCCAAAAGCCATCACCCTCTGAGGTCCTTTGCTGTTGACACAGCTGGATGCAAGACCAAAAAGGCAACATTACCAGAAACAGTAAGACTTGTCAATAAGAAATCGTTAAAGAAACAGCAGCTGGAGACCATCAAAATAATACAACAGCAATCCATTCAGTGACTAATAAAATCTATGGACCAACTGGTTAAAAAAAAAAAAGGAATAAAAGCCACACACACTAAATAAATAAGAAGCATTTTTAAGAGAGTAAAAGTTAAAGGCTACATTGCTCTAGTAAAGCCATACCACCATTTTCCTTGTTGCAGGGTCTCTGAACAGAGCGACTACATTTTATATACTTTGAATGGACTGATTTCTGGATGCAAGTGCCAACAGGAGAAGGGCATCTTCAGTTTTTTTCCCCCTCGCTTGAGAAAGTCCTTCACTTCCTTCTCCCACACTTCAAGCAATGTTCATCCAAGCACTGTCCCTCCCAGTTCTTTTGGGATCAAGTAGTACTGGAAGGACTTCCCCTTAAAGCCCATCAGGGCCGTTCCTTCACTGGGGATAAAGGTAGGTGAGGCACAGGGAATGCTTCTCCATAATCCTTTGCTCCCAGAGTTCTTGAGTTTGGGCTGAGTTCGTGGGTTACTAATCCGTGAACTGATGACTTGCTCATCATGCACCACAACAGCTATAAGCAAGTATTAGTGTATGAGGCTATGCAGCAAGGTTTAACAAAGGTGACACACACTAGATTGGGACTCAGGATATTTGAGCATTATTCCTAGCTCTGCCACTGTGCTCCGTCAAGGAAGCACATGATTCTCCATGCCAGTGCCGTTTCTCCTTCCACTTTTGGTCTAGTTAGGAAAGATGGGCATGAACTCTTTCCTCCAGAGAGCTTACAATGTACATATACAGCACCTGGCACAACACAGTCCCAATCTTGAGACACCTAAAGACTCTAGTCATTAACATAAGTAGCAATAAATCCCCAGGTAAGGTCAAGACAGTGAACAGAGTATGAAGTGGCTGCTAACCTTCATAACTGTAGGAATCATGAAGAACGGGTATCACAGGACTTTGAAAATCCTAGCCTCCAGATTGAAAGCCAGCTCTGGGGAGTTTTAAAATAAGCAGAAACCACAGTTATGACAGCTGGGTAGTGAAATCCCCAAGCTTGCTGTGCAAATATCTACCAGGGTCTGTCTTATATATTTAATATGTACTGAATGGGTTTTAATCCCTTTTTCTTCATCTCCAGGCTTTCCCTGCCAAGAGGCAAGGAAGGAACACAGGTGTCTGGAAAGCACTCCTTCATGGTATTTAACCAGCTCCTTGTGGGATCAGACAAGCTCCAGTGTAGCAGTATAAATGCAGGTGGGCAAGCGGGGCATGAGTCCCTGCCTAAAAGGGAAAAACGTGCCAGAATGTGCAGGGGATGGAGGTCCTGCCCCCTGCTCTACCTGCACTTCCCAAATCTAGCCCAAAATGTTTCAGCATGAGTGCAGAAGTGTGTGTTAATGAGCATGTCTCATTCTGCAAGGTGCAGTCGTGGAGCTGTGAACTCCATTACTACTCTAAGGGTGAGGGTAATGTCACCCTTTTTTGGCACCAAAACAAGGAGGGTTTTTTTGCCCACTCAACATGGGCATCTGCAGCAGCAAACTTCAGCCCATGGCCAGAGCTTCTAGAGGCAGAAGGTACCAGGGGACAGGAGGAAAGGAAAAGGAGAAGGGAGGACTGCTCCATGCTCAGTCCTGGGCAGTTAAGCCTTTGCCACCACAGCATCCATAAGACCTACCTGCTCCAAGCATGGTACCAAGCATGGTGCTGGGTTCAGTGTTGCTACCCAGGTTAGTTCTACAGCACCAGGTTTCCCACTGGAGTCTAGGGGCTTCATTCACAAATGTATGTAGATGCAGAACTAATATGTAGACACACAACTTGTCTTAAAAACAGAAATAAATAAAATTAAAGGTCAGTTTGGCACCTGAGTACCTTTGTGAAACTGGGCCTAGGTTTTGGCCCACAAGTGGAGCCAGAGAGGAGCTCTCTCACTAGTGAAAAAAGGTTTCAGTCAAGAATGCCCGATATGATGTAGCTATGTTACAGGACTCAACACATGTGGCAAGTCCTGGCTGCTGTTATTAGAACACAGTTTCCTCAAATACCAAACAACCTCAATATACCCATTGTACAGGTGGGAAACTGTGAAGCACGGTGAGGGGTCTAGTGTGAAGCCCCTAAATTGGTGACGAGTCCAGAATTCCAACAAGGCCTTTTGACACCCACTTCTGTGCTTTACCACAAAGCCAGTGGCCAGCAAGGGGAGCAGTCTACCACATGACATTGGAATTGCAGGGAGAACCATGGGCAGTCGAACACAATTCCTTGAGTAGAAATTGGACCAGGGCTCTCCTCTTCTGACTCCTGCTCTTGAAGAAAGTTCACAGAGCTTTTTAGAGCCACCTTTGGAAGAGAAGACACCTTGTGTCCATGTGCCAAAGGAGCCATGCACCTCCATTTTACATGTAATCACCTGTGTGTGTGCTATATGGGCGAGTGCATCCAAGCATTTTTGTGCATTTGTCCAAGTGGCCACGTGACATTATGTCTGCGGTGTTAGAACTGTGACCCTTAATGACCATAAGACATGAAGTCTTGCCCATGATGCAGCATCTGTCAGTCTCTGGCATTGTAGCAGCCAGCATCACCTGGTTTGATAAACCAATTGGGATGTGTCAGGTGGGTCATGTGCAGGAATTAGCAAACTGGCTAAAAGAGACACAGAGAGAGCAGAGCCTTATACACCCTATGGTAACCAATGCCCATATAAAATGCATTTTATTCAATAAAATAATGCAATAAAATTTCCTTTTATTATATAAAAGGAAAGCCAAAAAAGTCAAAGGTACTTACCAGTTTCTCTGAGGCAAACTTGCCATTATTAACACTACCCCCTGCCCCCCACCTAACTCTGTACATGAACTTGGGACAGACGTTGCCTAGTTTATCTCTCAGGAACTGTGAAGTGCCTTGTCATTAGGTTTTTTGCCTCAAGAGGGATAATGTACCTTGATTATTCAGAGCAACAAATCCCATCACTGAAAGTTGCATTTTGCATCTCTCTCACACACTAGTCCCAAACTAGTCACTCCCAGGCCCTTGTGTGGATGCAATTTGCTAAACTAGAATAAAGACTAATTCTGTAACCATGCAATCAGGAGGGAATCATTCAACATATGCCAATGGTTGGAGGGTATTGGCTTCCCCGGTCATTATTTTTGTTGTGTCATAAGAGTTACCCATTTCAAGAGATCTTCACAGCTTATGATCTCCATATCTATGTGCAAGGACACAGCACCAACTATCCGAAACACATTATCACAAGGTAAACAGACTCCATCTGATGTATTTCCAGTTCACCCAGACCTGGAAAGGCTCTTGTGACAATGAACACACCAGTCTCTGTGTTGGAGAATTCAGGAATTGAAATAGGTTCTCATGGTTGGAGACCATAGAAGTTTAATTCCTTCAGATACACCCATATCTTAAAACAATTCTTTTTTGGAATACAGTCACCATCTCAGCCAAGGCCATGACACAGACTATAATCTGCATGTGAGAGAAGACTTCCTGAGGAAAATTTTGTCCACCACAGAAGTTACAGTCTTGGCTGACTTGCATTCATGCTCTACAAACAGTTTTCCTGTTGGGTTCTTGTATTCAGAGATTGCAAGTTATTTTACTAGTGAAGCCTCATTCCTTCTTACTGTCTTTCAAGCTTTAAATCAGTGTTTTTCAAACTTTACTAACTGCAAATACTAGTTTATTTTTTCTTTGCCTTATTCACTCCCCCTTTCATCAACCAACCTAAGCCATCTTGAGCACTTTGGTAGCCTCGCAGCAGCCTGGCAAGTAGGATGCCATAACAGCTGTTTTATAGAGGAGAGATAGAGCACTACAGCTCTGATCTTCAAATACACAGCCTAACTGCATCACAGGAAGCAGAGCTGAACCTGGAATTGAACCTGGGTCTCTCAGTCCCACGATACACACAGAGCACCTTCCCTTGCTACTGTTAGTCTCCAAAACAATCAGGATGACACTGGCACAAGGTTGTTCCTCCTCTGAGCAGTGCTCCAGATCTGAGTGCCAGGAGGGCTTCCATTTGCTCGCTTTTGAAGCTGACACCTAATGCTTGTGCCAGAAAGCCCCTTGCTAACCACACTAGGGCTACAACCACAAAGGATTAACAGCACCACAAGAAAAACAGGTGCTGTGACTTCTTCGTGGTTGTACCACAAAACAGTATGTCACTGTCAGATGGGAAGGCATGAAGCAAGGGACCTAGATCCACATCTGGGCACCTATTCCAACAGACTGTTTTCAGAGATGGGGGGTGGGAAGCAATGAATAGAGGTCTACCAGCCTCTGGAGACCAAGACCACCCACCCTTTTGGCACCACTCCATGGCAGAACCAAGAGCTATAGGACACACATGGAAATGCAGATGATACGAGGATACTAAAGACACCCATCTGGGAACACAGATGAGATGCGGCTGTTCCGGGAGACCAATAAACAAGAGTGGTTTGAAAATTAGTTCATAACCTGGACTGTGGAAGTGCAACATTAACAAGGTGCAGGTGTCTGTGGGTCTTGTCACACATTACACTTGGGATGCATTATATAGATTGTAGCAAGCATTACCATGCGACTTCTCAGAAAACTTTTTAACTCGCAGTAATGCTTACCATGATCTATACAAGAACACATCCCAAGTGCTGGAGCCCTTGAAGACTCTGTTCCAGTGTGCTGCAGGGCCTGGGAGCAAGGAACAGCTCTATATCAGTCCCAGCCCCTGCATGGTGCAG
The DNA here is from genome assembly GCF_052110815.1 of Crocodylus siamensis. Taxonomy (NCBI): domain Eukaryota; kingdom Metazoa; phylum Chordata; order Crocodylia; family Crocodylidae; genus Crocodylus; species Crocodylus siamensis. The sequence continues at coordinate 53,119,190 of NC_143400.1, read as the reverse complement.
GAGCCACTTCAAGGCTCCAGTGTGCTGCTGGGAGTGACAAACAGTCATGAGTTGCTCCCAGCCCCACAACCACTCTGAAAGTCCCTTTATTGTATTACCTCTGTGGAGCAGTCAGATGTTAGCATTGTCCATGTTAGGCAATGTGATCTGGAGATGCACCTTACCAAAAAGGGCCAAACTTTGCAAAACTATGATGGCATTTAGCATGTGTTTTACTGCTTGAGGACTTGTATTTTAAGTGTAGTTAACATGTTTTAAGCGCGACATGGCCCTATACCACTGTCTAGTCTAGCTTGGATGCTATAGCATTACATCTGTGCCCAGAACAATAAAATATAGAAGGATAAAAGCACAAGACAGGCTCTCAGGGCCAAGCGAAAGCTCCTCCCCCCAATTTGACCTAGAAAGGGGGAGATGAGGCAGCAGTATGGAGTTCTCCACAGTGGCTGCTTACACAGGTATAACCAATCTTTATATCAAATGGAAACAAGAAGCAAACAAGCAAAAATAAGCTCCTGTTCAGAACAAGTGTTTCAAATAGTGCTGGAAAAATACTGCACTGAAAAGCAGAGGTCAAGCTATGCAGGTGCACCAGTGCATGTGCTATCCATTTGCTTCCTGTCCCAAGTAGGCTTGGCCTACATGCCTGTTATCTAGCAGCAAGATGCTGTAATAGCACCTACTGCAAGCAGCTACCCTGGAACAGCTGCTCTGGTTCCTGGCCATAATTCACATCAGCATACAAAGCCATAGTGAGTTACTCTGGTGTAACTGTCCCATCTGTCCAGGCTCAGCGTCTAGTTCCTGCTCCCTTCCCTGGGGACAGGCTTGTGTTAGAGGCTGTCTCCTGGTCTTTGCTTAGAGGGGCAGCAGGTCACAGGTCTTATGCTTGCCTCAGCTCTTTCAGTCTGTGGCAAACAATAACTCTGACAGCTGGCTGCTGCCCAAGCTACCAAAAGCTCTCAGCACAGTCACTCAGCACTGACAACACTGGCTCCCAGGAATAGCAGCTCCTATTTTCTGCCTCGATCCCATGCTCTGTGTTGTTCCGGTGAGAGGAGCCGTCATGTGAATGGACCCAGGGCAGGCCTAGAAATGGCTTAGCCAGCTATACAGACCTTCCCGGGACTACAGGACCTTCCCTGGGGACATAGATGGGCATCAGGGATGCCCCGCACATCTGAGTCCCCATTCTAAGGGTTGGGGAAAGAGTCTTTCATGGGCCAGGCTATCACACTAGTGGGGCAGGCCCAGCCAGTAGTAGCCCATCACAGCCCAGACAGGTAGGAGCAGAAATTCTCTCTCTCCTCAACAGACACAGATTAGGAGGCATAAGAGAGCTTGAGACTCCACTGAGCATTCCCCCAGTCCCCTGAAGTCAAGTCTTCCAGCCCACCTCACTCATCTCAAACACCTCGGATAACTTTGCACTTCCATGCCATAACCCAGCCAGAACCACCTCCCTCTACTCTCACAGTTGCTTGCTGGAATGCAAGACAGTCCTTCCATGTCCCTGACTGCACCAGCCTGGACCCATCCTCCTACTGTAGCATTGACCCCAATTGCTTATCAGCAATACCTTGAGCTCTGCAGGGTCCTAGCTTCCCAGGTCTCTCAGTAACTCTGCCCCCTGCTGGCTGAGGTTTATAGACCCCCATCCCAGAGAGCATAGGCATCTTTGCACCACCTATCTCACAGTGTAAGGGACATGCTCTGGCTTAGCAGGTGCTTCAGTGGTTCCCGCTTAGAAAATGGCTCCTTGGGAAAGGTTACAGTCTGGCATTAATTAGAGCGATTCAGGGGCTACTCTAATGCATACTAAGGGCCAAGTCTTCTCCCATCTCCATCTCTACCTCAGCTGTGCAGGGCCCTATGGCCAGTGGATTAGCATCTCTGTTGCCATTGTTATCACTCACTACATGAAATGGCTTCTGTCCTCTCACACTATTATGCCAACATACTAATTCTCAGGCACAGCTGGGTATTTAGTCAGAGAGGAGAGCTTCCTGCTGTTGGAGCTTCCCTCTTTGGGATCTTCATGAAGTCTTGAGAAATGCAGGATCACCCCCAAGTTGTGATGGACAAAGGGGCTTTGATGGAGTCTCTTTAAGGCAGTGATTCTCAACCAGGGTGTTGGGGCAGGGGTGCCTTGAGATCTTTTCAAGGGTGCCACACAGTGTTAGCACTGTTACATGTGCAGACAGGATTTGTGAGATAAACCCAGAGATTGCAAGATTTCTTCTTCAAACCCAGAAGAATTGTGTTAGGAGTTTTCTTTAGTCAAAAAACAAGTGAAAGTTAAGAGCTGGCAGTTTCTGAGGGGTGCCTTGAACCTAATAAGCAGTGCCTTGAGTTTAAAAGGGTGAGAACCACAGCTCTAAGGAAAGGGAGGAAAAGCACCTGTAGCAGAGCATCACAGAGACACAGCAATGAGTTTGCACACAACCCAGAAAGAGAACCCTGTCTCTCACCCCCCCTACACAAGCCCTGACATTGTGATAACACCCAGTCTTTGCTCAGCCCTGCCCCTGTCAACCTGTTACATCACATGAAAGTATTCCCAATAAAGTAGATAGAAAGTCCAGTGGATAAGGGGGAGCCTCGGTGTCAGGAGTTCCTTGCACCACTACAGATGGCCTGTGTGGTCTAGAGCAAGTCACTCGGCCTGTTTGTGCCTCCCTGCAACATGGAGATATCTACATGCATCTACAACCATAATCTGGTGCTAGGAGCAGCCTGTGCACCTGTGCTTTATGCCTTCCCTTGATTGTGCACTGCCTTCGTGTGCTACATAGAGTGGCATTGACAGGTCAGTATATGAATAGGCTGATTGTTAAGGCTGAAAAGGACTCACCTGAGAAAAATCAATGAGTAACTGCATCCCAGGTGGAATCAGTTCTCAACAACTTTGCAGGTATCTTGGGCAGGGAGAGTGGCAAATCCCCAAGCAGGAAAAGAAAGAATCAGTGTACTTTAGGCCTTTAACACCACAAAGACACTCAAGATGCTTTAGGCAGGACAGACAAACATGAGGGTATGCTTGCCCAGGAAAGGGGCCCCTGCTCAATTGTGCGACCACTCAAGAGGCTGCTCTGTGCAGAGAGAAATACTGATGGACTCCATGGTTCAAAACAAAGCCATGGGTTGCAGAGGGTGCTTCAACTCCTGAGGAGGACTGTGACAAACCCAAAGGTGTTCTAGAGTTGGGAGAAAATGGGAGAGGAGAAAGGCAGGTGGATTTGTGTGTTTGGATCTGTACGTCTCTTACATCATTTCACTGGAGAAGCCTTTGCTGAGCTACTGCACCCATTTGTTTTTATGATTGCACATCCTGATGACTGAGGTCCAAGTGCCCTCAAGGTTGTGTTAATGGAAACTCCTGGAGTTTCTTGGGGGGCCACACTGGTTCTGGGTCCCAGGCAGTGGGGGTATAGGTCCCACTTTTATGGAGGAATAAACAGACAGTGAACTTGTGTCCTGGAATCTTAAAACAGGCCTGGTGGGCTGGGACCCAGAAGTGGGTGCATGTCAAGGAGAGGAAGCTATTGGGGCTGTGGAGAGATGGGCAGAAATATCCTTTGCCTCCTGCACTTAGGGGCGGTGAGAGGTGCTCTGATACTATAGTTTTGGGGGGGGGCAGGGGGGTCCATGCAGGCATGGGTGGATCCAGGATTTTGTGAAGGGTGCAGGAGCAGCTATTAGTGCTGTAGGGTGGCTGCACCCCTGCTCCAACTCCATCCCCAGGAGGAGTACTGAATCTCAGGGGCAGCAGCAGGGATTTTTTTTTTTTTAAGTCTCCAAATCACTTAAGACTCCCACCCCTTGTTTCCCCCCGCCTGGCACCCTCTCCCTTCCCCTCTGATCTCAGCAACACATCCCATCCCCTCCCACTCACTCCTTTCCCTACGTGCCACTGTCCAGGCTGATCAGGGCAGCAGGCTCAACAGGGGAAAGCAGTGAGTGAAATCTCCCTTCCTGCTAGGCACCCCAGGTGTCCTCTGCCAGCCAGGGAGAACCAGTACCATGCTGGGACGCCTGCCAGCTACTGTCTTCTGCTGAGCCTGGCTGCACCAGTTCTGGAGCCCCTTGTTCCACAGCCCTCTCAAACCAACACTCTCCCACTTTATTTCCCAGCAAGGACCTGCTCTTGCACCTAGCTGACAATGCACAGCTAACGTAACCCTACAGACAGGGTGGCAAATTTGAGGGGGCAGGAAAAGTGGTTCCTGTTAAGCAGTCAACCCATGAGTAAGCAATTATGTAATTATATTGTAGTGACATAGCAGGAAGCTGCAGGATCCATGGGCTAGGGCGACTACAATGCAGCCTTCTGCTTCTGGGAGCAGTATCCTGTTTTTACACATCCCTGGTTCTGCTCTTAGGCTTTGCAAATGGAAGGTGAGTATTATTTACTTTGTGGCAGTACCATAAGGGGCTGCGAAATACCCTGGGATGTTCTGGCTGCATGAGGCCTGATCCAGGCCTGTCCTGGGCAAAGTTGTAGTGAAGGCATGTTCTTCCCTGGCTGCTGATCCCATGGGTGTGCAGACTTCAGACAGCAGCCAATGTGCTAGCTGCCTAGGGATGTTGTGGGACCATGCAGGGCATGGATGTGAGTAAAGGAAAGACTTCCCAAGGTTTCCCTGGACAGGGGAAGCAATTGCTCACCACTCACCAGTGGCTGCTTTGCATGGGCAGATGCATGGATTCCCTGTGGGGGGCTTGTGTCAGTGTATATTTGCCACTTGTGGATGCTGTGACCCAAACCACTGCCTGGGCAGCCCAGTCGTACCGTGGGGTCCAGGTTCAGTGCTGCTCCTCAAAAGCTTTGCAGGCACCAGAAGAGCGGTTCTCAGTGCCCATGCCAGTGCCCTGGCAGGACCCACAACTGGCAGCGAGGCATGAGCCAGGGCCAAAGCAGGAGGGACAAGGTTAGTGCTGGGCGGGAGGCTGGCCTGGCAAGCAGAGCCTGGGTTGCCACTGCAGGGGCGACTCAGACTTGGCCCCATCTCCTGCCATGGCTGCCTATCTCCTGTCCTCTTGGCAGAGGTTTTAGCAGACTTTCCTCCTACAGGTCTCCAGAAAAGGGATCCCCAAGTTCTGCACTTTGCACCTTGGCTAGGGCTGGGGTCCTTCTCCCGAGGTCCTGGCACCAGCCCAATGCAAGCAAGCAAGGGGCAAAGCATGGACCACCCCCCTTTCCACCCCAGGGGCAACCAGGGCCCTGTGCCAACTGGTGCAGGACTAGCTTGGCTTGGTCCATCCAGGCTCTGGAAAGCCCAGCTCCTGTAGAGAACAGCTCAGGGGGGAGACTGGTCCTCCCAAGTGTTGGGGCAAGCTGGTCTTTGAAAGGGCAGCGCTGCCATCCAGTGGCAAAGGGAACACAGCACTCCTGCATGAAGGAAAGGAAGGGAAAGGACTAGAGACGGGAGGAGTGAGGGGTGTGGGTAAGAAAGGCAGCAGGACAGGTCAGAAACAGGTGTGGAGAAAGTTAGGAGGAGCGATTAATGGTGCACCCAGCGGAAATACCAGGCTGCTCAGCTTGACAGCTCCCGTCTATTTTTTTTCGTCTTTTACTTCCCCTTTGACTATCACACAGCCGTGTTCCCCGTCTCCTCCCGAGGCATTTGTGCTGCCTCCCAGGACAGTGGGTGGCAGAGAGCCCCGTGAACGAAATGGTAGCTCTTCAGCCTCCCCTAGTGGCCACACCTGGAGGGGGAGGTCATGACACTATATGCCTTTCATGTGACATTTGGGTCTGTCTGTTAGCCCATCCCCAAGCTAATCCCATTTATGGCAGGACTTGGGCAAAGGAGGACCTTAGCTCACTACAACGGGGCCCATTGCCCTGATCCCAGTTGTAAACTTCCCCTTTCCCAATTGGCCTACCAGGCCTTGCTGTTAAAATTAACCTGGGAAATGTCCTGCCTTGATATAGAGGAGGAACCTGAAGATACCAACCTACTGGGGCTTATTTGCCCTCTGGCTGCCATCTTGTGATCTTGATTGCTCAGTTCATGAGTTCAGCCCATTCTGGGCCTTACTGTCTTTGGGCTGCAGGTGCTACCTACAGCTTAACCCTTCAGCCATGGCAGCAAGCACATAGGCACCAGAGGTCCTAGCTGTCAGGGCTTTTATATCTACACCTTTCAACCTATGCCTCCGACTGGTCAAACACAAATTCCAGCTTAAACTTGCCCCCTCTGGCATACAGACACAGTCAGTAGCCTGCCACCTCTTTCTCTATGGGGCTCACTCCCCTGCAGGTAGATGCATCTCTCCTGGTGCTGGTCACAAACGCCCCCGGCATCGCAGCAGGCTTGCCCCATTCAGGGCTACTCACTGTCCCTTGCACTCTTCCTTCACTGTTGTTGGGGTCTCAGTGCCCTCCTGGCTGCTGGGGTGAGCTTTTATACTTGCTGGCCTGTCCCCTTTTCCAGGCACCTGACTCCGGCTGCTCCACCTGGTCAGGGAGTCTCTCCTGGCCTCTGCAGTGCCTGCTAGAGGGGGTTGCTGCCCTGTTCTCCCTGTAAGGTCCCTTTCAGGCTTCTGGCAACTGCTAGCCCACAAGGTCTGAGTCGTAAAGGGGCCATGCCAGTCTTCCAGGCTTTTCCACCCATTCTCAGTATGAGGGTTTTGACTCCCTCCAACAACTTGCCTGTGCTCCTGGGGCTGTATTCCTTCTGGGTGAGAAGGCAGCCTGCTCAGAGCACAGCCCGCGTCTGCAAGCACCACTGTCAGATCTTCCTAAAGTCACCGTGCAGACGCACTGGGAATTGTTCCTCTTACCCAGAGGCAGCCTATGCTCTAGTTCTAGATTTATTCCCCACCAATGACTGGAGTAAGGCATTGTTAGTGTAGGAACAAGCCTGTCCGGCATATGCCTTTTCATCTATTGCTGCCATGCTTGCCTTTTTCTTCTTCCATGCTACCACGACCCATACTTCTGGGACAAAGCCGCAGTGTACAACACAGCCCTCCTCTGCAGCTGTCATGTTATGCTGCAGTTTATTCCAGATATTTATTAGCACCACCATGAAATAGCTCTGCCTGAGTTCCTGGCAGGACTTAGTTCTATTTTTCTAGGCCACAGGTTAAAGTCAGAGTTTTTTGACATGGGTGCCTACCATGATGTGCAGAAGTAGGACTGGCCTGATTTTCAGAGAGGCCTGCCACCTCCCACTCTCCCCGATTTCAGTGGTTTGGAAATCCGAGTTCTCTATGCGTCTCCTGTTGTGGGATTCAAATTCAAGAGCCCCTTAGAAAGCATTGACTCAAGCAACTGGCCGAAGGTCTCCTGGCCCATAGCAGAGCTGGGAATAAAGCTCAGATCTCCTAGCTCCTCATCCTGTGCCTTTCCCCCTCAAGCTCTCTTTCCTACACTTTGCCTAGGGTTGGGTTTGCTCAGCTGTCAGTGCCAAATTTGCAAGTGCTGAGAGTGGCCAGATTTTCTGAAAAGCTGAGCTACCACTTGGCAGAAGCTCTGAGAACAACCTGGAGAGGTGGAGGGGAAATGTTCACACAAAAAATGCACGAAAATAAAATAATTCCTTCCAAGGTCTCCTGACAGGCTCCAATGACCCTCTGGAAGAGCCACAGCCTGAAAGTACTTTCCATTCACTCTCAGATCCAACTGATCATTTTTCCAGCACATTGCCTGTTGGGTTAGTCCTGTGCTTTCTACATAGGCATGCCTGCCACTGCAATGGCACGTGCCATGTGGGCCTGATTCAGTGAGGTCTCACATGCCCTCATTTCCAGGGGACCACAGCAAGAGGTGATGGTGACCCTAGGTCACCACAACAAACAGTCCTGGGGAGAGGAAGGAAATCTCTGGGCTGGTTCGTACTGGGAAGTCAGGAAAGCAAGCAGAGGGTTGCAAAAGTGACGTTTATTTTTTTAAAAAAAACAGGTATCTCATAATAAACTACTGGTATTCATATCATACAGTTAGTCTACCTGTGTCCACAGTGACCTGTGTGCGCAAGGGGGAGAGGATATGGAGGGGGAAAGATCGCTGAACAGAGAACATAAATTTCCTCATATTGGTCCAATACTGGTCACCCTCCCCACGCCGGCCCCTCAGCCCAGCCCAGCCCAGCTTTCCTTGCCCTGTGTGGGATAGAGAGCTCACTTCAATCCCATATAACAAGTGTGCTGGCAGGGCAAGTGTTTTCACGGAGGTGGGACAGGGCCAGGCAGCAGGCGCTGCTCCTCGTCAGTCACCCCCAAACTTACGCACACTGCTTTAGTGGCTGTAACAGCTTGAAGCCAAGTAGGATGTGTCACCTGTGCCATTCCCATATGTTGAAGTTTTCCAAGAGGCCACGTGCTCCTGAGGCTGTCCAAGGGCTCAGCTGGCAGAAGGGGCCCCTGCAGGAAGCCCTGCCCCCTCCCCACGGTTCAGACCCCTCTTGTATTTCTTCCCTGAGACACAGAAAGAACTGTCCCTTTTTCCTTAGTGATGGATGGCACTCTGCCAAGTAACACGTGGCCCTCTGATCCCAGCTCCGTCTCTTCACAGGTTCTGGCCTGTGGGCTCTTTTCCTCTACACAGGCCAGGGAAACCCCACTGACACTCCCTGGGAGAGTCAGCAGCATGGTGGCACTTGGTCTGCAACCCCGATCCACTGCCCAAGGCAGCTGTGTGACCCCCTCCAAGAGCCCCCTACCCTTGTCCATTCCTTGGAAGCACAAAGAAGTCTCACCAGTCAGCGTAGCTGGGTTACAGAACAGATTGCAGAGACGAGCAGAGCTCAGCTGCTAGTACTGAGTTGTTCTCTTACAATAAAAAATGAACAGAAGGCTAAGTACTGATAGTAAATACAGATCAGCTAGGGAGAGTGCCCTTCTGGGCAGTCCACAGGGGCAGGGCTAAACCAGACCAGCTGCCTTCTCCTGTACATTATATTCCTTGCTTTTCTTCACCCTCCAGCTGATGAGGATGACCAGCAGAATGCCGAGGAGTTTGTATCCCACCTGGAGACCCAAATATCTGCCAAGAGGAAAGAGAACAAACAATGTGAACCTCACAGAGCAAACTCAGGAGCTGCCTTAGCTGTTTTTTGTCCTTTCTTAGGATGCCCTCACTTCCTGGTGGAATTGGAGCCCAGAACTCAGCCGAACTTTCTCAGTACGACAAAACGGGGCATGGGATGGGAACTCAGAGTGGGAGGTCGAGGTTATTGTCTCAGCTCTGCCATTGACTTGCTGTGAGCTGTAATTTTCCCTGCTCCTCTCCTGTCTTTTCTTTGTCAAAACTGTTACCTCCTTAAGTCAAAGAGCATCCCCCTGCTTTGTAAATACCCAGTGCCATTTTCCCTCATTTCAATGGTAACCTTTTGGCAGTATTGTTACACAGACAATGCCGATACAAGTAATGTGCCATGCAAAAATCTGTCTTCCCTTGCTAACAGCCTAGAGCACTGGGGTTGTATGACGGCCATAATAATTTAAGGACCTGCCTTAAAAAAAAAAGTTAAACAAAACCCCGCCAAACCCCACCTTTCTTTAAATGCACTGGTATAAAGGCACTAAAAACAAAAAGCATGTGCTTGATCCCCCCAAAGGGTACTAATCACAATACGATTATTAGTTTTTCCATAGGTCTTGCACTGTCCTGTCTACTTCTTTCTTAGCACCACAGTTGCTGGATGGTAGAAAACTGGACAGGGGGGAGAGTGGGGGGTTCTCCTGTTATTTAGAGTGGATTCTGCTGTGACTGCTCATCCACAGCCCCTTTCTCCCATACTACCTTCACAATGCCTTTGCTTGTTCTGATCTTCCAGTCCCTAACTAAGCCCCTGGTAGATGCTGAGCATGCAGCCTACTCTCCAAACCCCTCTGCTTGCTATTTTTGCACTCCCACAAGCTGCACTGTAAAAGGAAAAATAAAAAATTCTCTCAGGAACCCAGTTTCCACCACCTCACTCTCTGCCATGTGACTGTCAAATGGTTCCTAAAGACCCTGGGCCAGTGGAATCCCTTTGAGAGCTGTCAGCCTAACTCATCCGGGCACAGTGATGGTGTGGCTGCCCAAGCCGTACCTGTTGCGCAGGAAGTCGTTGTTGTAGTACACACAGAATTCTGTGCTGTTGTTTCGTGGCATCCACAGGATGCAAGCGGAGTCAATGAGGGCACCAAACAGGGATGGTGCTGGGAGCCAGGCTTTAGGCAAAAGGAGAAAGAAAGAAAGAATGAGGCCATGTGTTACATACTGTAAGCTGCTGCACACACGATGAACATGCTTATGGTTCCAGAACAAGTTTATGCCTCCAAGCTGTTTCAAGGCAGCCCTGAACTATAGCCTGACCTCCAGCAGGTCCAGCGCACCATTGCCAGAGAGCCTTGTCCCTTGCAAACTGATACAACCGCTAGGGTCTCAGAGGTCAACACCCTCTCACCACTCTTTTGTTTGTGCTGCTCCCTTTAGCCCAACCTCCAGCTAAGCCATTCTCTGCAATATCAAGAAGTAAAGCATGACCTTTCTTCTTTGTAACCTAGAACTGAACACCAGCAGCCATCTTTATTTTTTCCACAGGTTCCCAACTGGCTACCTACTCTTACCACTCCTAGTTTAATGTTTCACCTTCTCCTTTCCTGTATGCCACTCAGCCTCCAAACGCAAGGACCCAGTTCCGATTCACATCACACGTGCATCATAAAGGATTCTCAACTTGGTCACCAGTTGCACTTAGGGCTCATGTTAAGCTGCTTTATACAGCCAAGGAGAGATGTGAGACTGATGTTAATTGGTGCAGCTCAATGGATTGGAGCTGTGGTAATTTTCACCAGCTTCTAATTTGGCTGTGCAAAAGCAGCATGAGCATAAATGACAACTTCTCTTTCTTTATTGCTTTTGTAACAGTTGCTTTACCTGTTGTAGGAAGACTGCTATATTAAGATGCATAGTGTCATGCAACGCACCAGCCCTTCTATTGGAGTCCATCAGCATAGCTCTGCTGTTATCAATGGAGCTATGCCAAATGACACCAGCCTGGCTGTGACTCAGTATGTTTGTCACTAGGGTTGTAAGACCTTTAATGCCCATAAGTACTCAGGGCATCAGCTCTGACTCATGTGAATCTTGCTTCCGCCTTTTTCTGGTTTCTGGTGCTACATCTCTGTACTTCAGAATAAGACTGTCATAAAATGGGTAAACAATGCATAACTGTCTAGAAGAGGAATAACTGAGCCTTTGTCTGATGGAGAGGCCCAGTGGACGCGGACAACTTCCAATCTGCTGGAACACTGTGGAAGAGGAGCTTAAAGCAGCCACCACCAGATTGTCAGTTCTTTCCAATCCACAAGAACAGATGGACTCTTGGGACTTAAAAATAATAATGAATTAGGCTGCCAAAGGAAATCAAATTGAGAAAGGACTAATTTCAGTTTCACAGAGCCTTGCTGTCTCCTCAACAGTCTCCATCTAATGCCTTTCATGCTTCATTCCCTTCAGTGTAGACTCTGGCATGGTTGGCATGGGCAGCTGCAACAAGACAGACAAGGTTCTTTGGGTAAATATGATATCTTTTATTAGGCCAGCTAAACAGTTGGAAAAATTGTTCTTTGCAAGCTTTTGGGCACAAGAGCCCTTCTTCATTCGAACATTTTTTCCAACCATTTAGCTGGTCTAATAAAAGATATCACATTGACCTACAGAACCTGGTCTGCTTATGTCCTTAGACCAACACAGCTACAACCAACCACCCTGTAACAAGACAGGCACTCACCTAATAGTCTCATCAATAAGAACTGGACTCCGATGGCAAATGATTTTTCATCCTGGTTCACCACCCTGCAGGGGGAAAGGTCCAGAGGTTCAAGTCCAGAGGAGTCTGGGTTCATCATTTAGAGTATACTGCCCTGAACAGGTTGGGATTTGCCTTCCAGTGATTTGGGGTTTGTCCTGTCTTATGAGGCATGCAAAGTTTACAGTTCCATCTAATCAGGCTTGTCTGTGGGTATGAATAAGTGGAAAGCAGAGGGGAGGGAAGTGATGAATGAATAATTTCTGAGATAATGACATCTGATTCAGAGGGGACAACACCAGTGGCTGAAGCCGTTTTGAATACAGACAGCTTTTCTTGGCAAAAATTTGCAAAAGAAATGAAAAAATAGTGGATTTCTTTTCAGAAACAGTAGATTTTTCTTTTTTCTTGAAAACTGGAAAGTTTCTGGCTTTTTTTTTTTTTTGAAAATGGCAACCAAATATTTTCCAGGTTTTGAGTGGTTCTGGCTGACTGTGGTTTTTGAAAGCTAACAAGTTTTTGGTTTTCATAAAGAAACTTTCATAAGAAAAATAAAACATTTCATTTACGAAAAAAGGCTGTGATGGTGATAGCAGTCATTGGTTGGTAGGTGGATTTACTGACATGATGTTAGGGGTGGGGTTGAAAAGTAAAACTGGAGCAGGAAAAGCAACCAGGAGAAGGGCGTGACAGAGTAAGGTAAACTGGGGAAGGAAGTTCACAGCTTCTTGAGTGTGTTGCTCTGCTGTACCCTCTCAATGACATGGTTTACACCATCATTTGCAACTACATGATGGTGTTATCATTTAGTATATCTAGACGCCAAAAAGTAACTTTCATGAAGGCCATGAAACAATTTTATGGTGTCATACAGCCCATGAAGAGTGCTGTCCTTCTGCAACCCAGGGTCCTTGGTCTGATCAGGAGATGGGTTGATAGGTTCCGACCTGAGGAAGAATGTAGCTTTGGGAAGAGCAGCATGCGGGCAAAGAGACAGGGATAAAGGACAGGAAAATGAAAAAGTCATGGCTGCCACATTCAGCTGGGAGTAAAAGGCCACTGGGGAGCTCATGGTCCTTAGGTTGTTTCATAGTTTCATAGTTTCTAGGGTTGGAAGGGACCTGAGCAGATCATTTAGTCCGACCCCCTGCCATGGCAGGAAAGAGTACTGGGGTCAAACGACCCCAGCAAGGTGTTCATCTAACTTCCTCTTAAACACCCCAGGGTAGGAGCCTGCACCACTTCTCTTGGAAGCTGGTTCCAGACCCTAGCCACCCTGACCGTGAAGTAGCGCCTCCTGATATCTAGCCTAAATCTACCCTCTGCCAGCTTGTGACCGTTATTCCTGGTCACTCCTGGCAGTGCTCGGGGGAACAGGGACTCCCCCAATGCCTGCTGGTCCCCCCTGACTAGTCTGTAACAGGCCACAAGATCCCCCCTCAGCCTTCTCTTGTGGAGGCTGAACAGGTTCAGGTCCCGTAGCCTCTCCTCATAGGGCCTGCCCTGCTGCCCCTGATCATACGAGTGGCCCTCCTCTGGACCCTCTCCATGTTGTTCACATCCCTCTTGAAGTGCGGCACCCAGAACTGGACGCAGTACTCCAGCTGCAGCCTGACCAGTGCCGCACAGAGGGGGAGGATCACCTCCTTGGACCTGCTCGAGATGCATCTGTGGATGCATGCCAAGGTAGGCCTTCCTGACTGCCTCCCCACACTGCCGGCCCATGTTCATCTTGGAGTCAATGATGACCCCCAGATCCCTTTCCACCTCCATGCTGACAAGAGGGGAGTTCCCCAACCTGTAGGTATGGTGCCGGTTGTTCCTCCCGAGGTGCATCACCTTGCACTGGTCTGTGTTGAAACCCATCCTATTCTCGTCTGCCCACCCCTGTAACCTGCCTAGGTCTGATTGTTAATGGATCTGGGCTGCATTCAGTCTTTCTTCACCTCCATAGCAAGCCACAGAGATAGCCACAAGCCAGATACAGAGCTGATTTCATAGACATTAGGGCTGGAAGGGACCTCAGAAGATCATCGAGTCCAGCCCCCTGCCCAAAGGGCAGGAAGTCAGCTGGGGTCATAGGATCTCAGCAAGATAAGCATCCTACATTGAATACCTTCAAGAGTAAATTGGTGCTTTAACCACCTACAATGGCAGGCTGTTCCAGACCTTGGGGGCTCAGACAGTAAAGACATTCTTCCATATGTCCAGCCTGAAATGGTCTTGCAGGAGTTTACAACCATTTGATGTTAATCCACACAGCTCCCCAGATGCCCCATTGTTCTGGTATTAACCTCTGTCAAGCTCTGCTGGTAAGCAGTCAGTGAGGATCTAGCCCATGGTGCCTCTCCTTCTCCACCCTGTCTTTACAAAACATGCAAACTGGGATCAAACCCTCCCTGCTGCCTCTTGTCAATGATGGCCTTCGGCCTGGGTGAATTGTGAAGCCACAGAGGGCTCCTGCCAAATGCAGCCACTCAGGCCATCACAGGGAATGGCATCCTCATGTCCCCATCCCACAGGCCACAGGTCCACCCCATCAACCAGGTAAAGAGTTCTTCACCTGTCCTCTCTTGGCTCCACCTGGAGGGTCTGTTTAGAGGTACTATGATGACAGCTCATCACAGCTCATTGCGGTAAGTTAGTCTTACCTCAATCCTGGGTAAGTTTTTTGAGAGAATTATCCTGGCATATGTCCACAAGGGGCCAGCAGGGGACATTATGCTTAAAGGCAACCAACATGGGTTCATTAGAGGCAGGTCCTGTCAGACCAACCTGGTGGCTTTCTATGACCAGGTCACCAAATCCTTAGATGCAGGGGTAGCAGCGGACTTAGTCTTCCTGGACTTTTGGAAGGCCTTCGACACTGTCTCTCACCCCGTTCTCATTAAAAAACTGGGGGCTGTGGCATCGACACCCACACAGTCAAATGGGTCATTAACTGGCTGGAGGGCCACACCCAGAGCGTGGTGGTGGATGGGTCATTTTCAACCTGGAGGGATGTGGGCAGTGGGGTCCCCCAGGGCTCAGTCCTCAGGCCCGCACTGTTCAACATCTTCATCAGCGACTTGGACAAGGGGGTAAAAAGCACCCTGTTCAAATCTGCTGATGACACTAAGATGTGGGGGGGGGATGTGGGCATGCTAGAAGGAAGGAATAGGCTACAATCAGACCTAAACAGGTTACAGGGGTGGGCGGAGGCGAATAGGATGGGATTCAACACTGACAAGTGTAAGGTGATGCACTTGGGGAGGAAGAATCAGCACCATACCTACAGGCTGGGGAACGCCCTTCTTGTCAGTGGAGAGGCAGAAAAGGATCTTGGAGTCATCATTGATGCCAAAATGAATGTGGGCTGGCAGCGTAGGGATCCAGTCAGGAAGGCCAACCGTACCTGGTCATGCATCCACAGATGCATCTCGAGCAGGTCCAAGGAGGTGATCCTCCCCCTCTATGCAGCACTGGTCAGGCCACAGTTGGAGTACTGCATCCAGTTCTGGGCACCGCATTTCAAGAGGGATGTGGACAACATGGAGAGGGTCCAGAGGAGGGCCACTCACACGATCAGGGGGCAGCAGGGCAGGCCCTATGAGGAGAGGCTACGGGACCTGAACCTGTTCAGCCTCCACAAGAGAAGGCTGAGGGGGGGATCTTGTGGCCTGTTATAAACTAGTCAGGGGGGACCAGCAGACATTGGGGGAGTCCGTTCCCCCGAGCGCTACCAGGAATGACCAGGAATAACGGTCACAAGCTGGCAGGGGGTAGATTCAGACTAGATATTAGGAGCCGCTACTTCACTGTCAGGGCGGCTAAGATCTGGAACCAACTTCCAAGCGAAGTGGTGCTGGCTCCTACCCTGGGGGTCTTTAAGAGGAAGTTAGATGAACACCTGGCAGGGGTTGGACTTGATGATCTGCTCAGGCCCTTCCAACCCTACTATGAAACTACGAATCACAACAAGAATGTGTCACCACAGATAGCCAGGATGGAGAGGATAATAGAGACATCTGATCATAGGTGGGGAGAAAGTGTGATGGTGCCTTTCATGTGGTATTCCCACAATATTTAGATCCATCACTTACCGTAAAACCATCATGTAGAGGGGATTATGAGACAGGCTGGCAATCAGTGCAGCAAACGAGATGACGAAAATAGTAGGAAGTAGGAAGTGAGAGCACCCTGCCGGGCAGCGTCCATGCTTCGCCCAGGATGCTCCGTCCATGGTGGGGATGCAGGAGCAGTTCACATAGAGCTGTTCAGAGTATTAGAAAAGAGGGTGAAGCACTTCTTGAGGGCAAGATGTCTGCAGTGGAGTTTGCAGGAATGTGAATGTCCCCATTCTCTTCTCATACAAGTTTTATGGGAGCACTGACACTAGCATTAGAGGAATTACCCCATGAGCCATTCAGAATATGGGCAATATTTAAAAAAATACCAGAAGGGCATCATATAGTGCTTCTTACTGATGATTGCTCAACAAGATGGCAGCAATAGGAGACATGGGCCAGCTTTGCAAGACCTAGATCAATGGTTCACAACCTTTTTAGACTCAAGCTACCCCTCCTTAGACTCAAGGCACCCCTTGGAAAAGGCCAGCTCTAGCTTTTGCTCATTTCTTGACTATGAAAAAATAATAGAGCAATTCTTCTATTGCAGAGAACTCAGAAAGACTACAGCCAGTCAGGATGTTTCTGATACAATGCATTCCTATTTGAATGTTCCAGTGTTTCATGATCATCTTATTCAGAACAGGAAGTTACTGGAAAAAGTCCTTTGCCCCAAGAAGTATTCACGTGTTGCGGTTGAGTCAGACACTGGCATAGATAGCCACACTACCAAGTGTTGACAGAGAAGGGTGCTTTTGTAATAGTGCTTTGTGGCCCTAAAAATGTTACCGCTAAGTCTTCTTGGCTTTTGAGTCTGAAAATACGACTGTCATAGCTGAAGCTGTGTTCCGCTTGCTGCCATCAGCTCATTCAGAAAACCATCCCGATTCTGGCTCAAGCCTGCATGTGCTGCCAGGTGACACAAACTTTATCTCACCTCCCCAGCCCCTGGCCCCCAAAGCCTTTGCTACTTACCACAGTCTTGGGCATAGAAGAATTAACAATGGACCCCGTGCAGCCAGCAGCGCAGGGAGAGAGGTACTCCACGTTATTTTTTCCACAGATTGGGTTAAATAAATGTTTTTGCTCACTCATATTTTTGGGGCACTGATCCTTTGAGTTGGAACGTAATGTACTGCCAAGAAAAAAAGAAAAAAATCTTTAAAAAAGAAATGGGATGGCGGGGGTAGGGGGAGGGAGTGGGGACTCTTGAATTTTCTGACTGGTTAACCAGTTTCCCTCTTTCTGTTTGTTTTGGGTTACTGCCAGCCAGCAGCCTGGCCTCATGCCTACTTTCTCCCCCCTGCAGGTACTGCTGAATTTTATAGTGCACTTGAAATAATTACTCTATATGCATGCAAACAAGCACTCACACACTTCTTTTTCTGTGGAAATCTAATCACCAAATGCCTGGAGAAACATACCTGTGCTAAGATGTCCACCTCAAGCCACTAGAAATGAGAGGAAGCCCAACCCAGGGAGACCTGGTTAGAACTGAAATGGGAAGTGTGCTAGCCCCAAAAGGCAAAATGAAGGCAGGGCTGCATGTCACCTAGTCCACTTGTTTTTCCTTTCTTCCTAGCACAAAGATGAAAAGCAAATCTCTGGAGTGCCAGGGGCTTTCCACCCCATAATCCCTCTTTGGGGATTGCACTTGCAGTAAAATCCTTGGTTGGGGCAGATGGCAACACAGAGCTAATGTTCATCTTTCTGCATAGATAACAGTCACCTGGGGCTTCCCAGGTACTGTATAAGACATTCAATACTCTTGGGTTTCTGCCATTGTGCAGACCAGTGGAGGGCAGCATCCATAGGATATCAGACCACAGGAAATATTAGACTAGCCTGAGCAAGCTAATCTGACACAAGCAACTTGCAGAGGAAGGAGGGGAGCAGGTGGAGGGAGCTCTTGGGGAGAAAGCCAGAATCCAGTTTCAAAAGGAGATAACAGATGTTGAGCCCAAACCTTGCTCTAGAAGGCTATCGGGTTCATTGAACTTCCTAAAATACCAATGATGGGAAGGCAGAGTCTTCTTGGAAAGACTCTTGTTAAACCCTTGCACCAGTTCCCTCCTCCACTCCAGCATTTTTCTCATTACTCAGATTGGAAAGGGAGGTAGACTGTGGGTCCCTCCAGGTCTGCCATGCAGAAGTTTTGCAGACAGTGGTTCCCATGATCAGCAGGAGGACCCTGACTCCTTTCTGTTTGTCCTGATCAAGCTGCTTAGTCATGGCAGAAAGCTCGGGAGCATCTGTTCTTCACTGCACTAAGTTAGTATCTCTGCCAACATCATGATAGCCCATGCCTTCAAGCCTGGCTGGAGAGCAAAAGTGAGACAAGCCATAAAATACCTCCTGGACTTTAATAAGATTTTTGATCCAGTTCCATATGACAGTCTTATAAATACATTGAAGAACTGTAAGCTAGCTGGAATTAGTGTTAGGTGGATACATAATTAAATGACTAACCATAAGCCAAGAGTACATATAAATAAATGGATTGATGGGAGAACAGCAGGAGGTTCTGAGGAAGTATCCACTGGGAGCATTTACACATGCATTAATGCATCATCGTTAGTGTGCATTAAGTTTAGTATCTGTAATAACAGATACTAACTCAATGCTCAGTGGCCTTTTCAGTGATGCTAATGCAAAGCAGACTAATTGTACTCTGCATTAGCATGGCTTTTGCCATGATGCAGTAATGCACAATAAACTTAGTCTACTGTGCATTTAGTGTCTTATGTAGATGCGCTCACTGTGTTTTGTCTTGGGCCTGGTGCTGTTTGATGTTTTTCTTGATGATTTGGATATAGGAAGAGAAAGCTTCCTGATTGAGTTTGCAGGTGCCACAAAATTGCAGGAGGAGGGATGAGTGCAAACACTTTGGAAAGTGGATTAGAATTCAAAAGGATTGAGATGGATTAGAGAACAGGGCCATGGATAACAATGAGAAATTCTGAAAAAACATATGTTAAAATGTGTATGTCCCAAGGAAGAAAAACCAACCGCATAAATACAGTATGGGGATAGCTATCTAAGGAGCAGCACTGCCTGGAAGCATCTGGGTGTCATCACAGGCTCAATGTAAGCTAGCAGTGAGGTGCTTTCACAAACAAGGAAATGCAATTTGGGGCTGTGTTAAAAGAAGATTTGCATGCAAGAGAAGAGGCAATAATACTTTTCCACTCAGTGCTGTATAGGCCTCAGCTGGAGGCCTACTACTGTGCAGTACTGTGGCACCTCTGGGCTCTGCATTTTAAGAGTGATTTAGGAAATAATGGAGAGAATACCAGGCCTGTGCGAGTCGGCAGCGATCTGATCCAGCTTCGGATCTGGCCACTTTGGATGGTTGTGATCCAATCTGGAGCTCCGGACTGGGTTTCTGCCTCAATCCAGCCGAAGCGGCTCCAAAGCTTTAGAGCTGCCTTGGAGATCTGGCCATAGGGTATAATGGGAGAAATCAATGAAATATCTATAACTTTGTTGTTTTTTGTCCGATTTGGATAAAACTTGCAGGGACGGTAGCCTCTGCTGAGAGCATGAAACTTAACAAGTTTCAAGATTGGTGCAGAGGTTGGGGGGAACTGTATCCCAAATTCTTGAAAACCAAACTCCTGTCATGGCAGTTGATTGTCTGTATTGATTCTTTCCTCTCCTTAGCCTGGTTTTGTAGGTGCTAATTGATGGCAATTAACTGGCTACATTAGCTAGGTCCTGTGTATTGAGCTGGTCCCTGAGTGAATCATGACTGATTGGTAACTGGTAACACAGTAGCTTGGCAGCCAGGCCTGCAGTAGTGTCTCCCAGCCCCAAAACAGAGACAGTCAGTCCCAGAAGCACCCATGGCACGAGTTTTGCTTGTCAGCAGCTAGGGGTGCAGGGCCCCAGAACCTGCCTGCACCGATCTCCTCCGCAGCTGGCAGGCGTCATGGCCTCAGCAGGGGCCACCATCCCTGTAGCTGTCACCCCGCTGCACCTTAACAGACACAGGGTCACCCATGTCATGAGTTTTGCTTGTCTGCAGCTTGAGAGGCAGTTCCCCCCAAGCCCCTGCACTGATCTTCTTGAAACTTGGCAGGCTTTGTGGCCCTCAGCATATGCTACCACTCCTGCAGTTTTGACCCCCCTGTGGTGTAACACGTAGACATGACAGGAGTTTTGCTTACAAGAATTTGGGATGCAGTTCCCCCCAAGCCCCTCCACTGATCTTCTTGAAACTTGGCAGGTTTCATGCTCTCCACAGAGTCTACCACGCCTGAAAATTTCATCCAAATTGGACAAAAACAACAGAGTTATAGATATTTTATTGTTTCCCCATTATACCCTACGGCTGGATCTCCAAGGCAGCTCTGATGGGCTTTGGAAGCTCTGAACCACTTTGGGGAGCCGAACGAGGTGGCGCTTCAACCTGGACGTGCTGCTTCAGACCCCAAAGTGTCCGAAGCTTCTCCGGATCTGAAGCTCTGTCTGAAGCCTCGCACAGCTCTAGAGAATACAGAGGTGAATGACAAAGATAACAAAGGGCTTGGAGCACAGGCTGCATGAGGAATGGCTGAAAGTACTAGGTATGCTTAGCTTGGAGAAAAAGGAGATGAAAGAGGAGCATGACAGCAGTTTTCAAATAGTTGAGCAGCTCTCATGAGGAAGGAGAACAACTGCTGTCCTTTGCCACAGAGGGCAGGATGCGAGGCAATGGGTTTAAAATGCAGCAAAACAGAATCTCAAAAAAACACTTCCTCTCTGGAAGAACCGTGGGACAATGGAACGAGCTGCCTGGCGAAGCTGTGCCATCGCCTTCACCAGAGGCTTTTGTAAAGGGACCGAGCAGACCTCTGCTGGGATGGCTTAGGAGCAGCGGGGCCAGCTGACCCTTGAGTTCTCTGCTATGAGAAGGCCACTAGAGGGCACCCGCATGCTGACCCATAGACCCCAACCAGCTGGACTGAAAACACACAGCCCCTGCTCTCCCCCCAGCTCCACTTCACTTGTCTGGCAACCCACTGCAGAGCAGGGTCTGTAAGCCAAGTACATAAATGTGCCTCTACAAAAGGGTCTGTAGCAACTCACTGCTTAGTAACCTGCCCTCCTCTTTCAAACAAGCAACTGAAGAGGCTGTCACTAAGATGAGCAAACAATCTTGAAACCTAACCTGGCTGGACTGTAACAGAAGAGAAGCTAAGACCAAGCAGCTGGGTCGGCTCAGTTAGTGAGAAAACAGTGCTGAATAAAACCAGGCAGCAAACTCCATGGAGAGGCCTTGCACACCTCTGACACACAAGTTTTATGGAAGAAGGTTTTGTCAAGACTGACAAAGTTCTTTGGGTAAATCCAGTCTCTATTAGGCCAACAAAAACAGTTGAAAAAATTTTTCTTTGCAAACTTTTGGGTACAAACACCCTTCTTCAGGCTGAGGACAGGGAGTTTGTACCTGAAAGCTTGCAAAGAAGAAATGTTCCAACTCTTTTAGTTGGTCTAATAAAAGATACTGGATTTACCCAAATAACCTTGTCTGCCTATGTCCTTAGACCAGCATGGCTACAAGCAATACCCTTGTCAAGACTGGCACCTTCTATATGATCAGATGGGCAGATGGGACAGTCAGAGGGTGAGCCATAAGGCCTTCCAGTGTTTGAATCCTGGCCTGCCCCCAGGAAGCATGAATGCAGCAATCTAGTTAGATATCCTTCAGACAGAGTGCTTTGTTTCCAAGTGACATGAGGGATTAATTCTACCATAATCTTTCCAACAGATGAGTGAGTCCTTGCCTCCCCAAATGTGACATATGGATGAATGAAAAAGGGAATAGAAAGAGTAGCGAGGTACTGGAGAAGAGGGTCTTAGGAGTTTTCTGTTAAATATTCTGCCTTCCTTTTCAAAGGGAAGCAGTGGGTGAGTTTTGTACCTCTGATCAGGTTCATACCCTCTGCCTATAACAACATCACTGCAGCCAGGTGTTATGGAGTCTATTACAAATACACTTTTGAAGTGAAATTTTTGCTTTTTGGAAACCACTGTCACAGGATTCTCCCTCCTCAGTCTCATGTTGCTAGCACCAGCTGGGCCCATGGAAGCTACAGGCCAGAAATGAGAATCCCATCAGCACAAACGCTCTGCAGGAGCAGAATTACCAGGACTCCTCGTCATAGGCAAAGCCTTTACCCACAAGACCCTCCTTCCTGCATTTTGGGCACCCCACCAAATTTTTCACCTTGAATCTAAAATGACACGGAGGGAAACACGTCTCCCTCTGATGACTGAGAGCAGGTCCAAAAATGGAATGTCAGGTTCAAGGATAAGTATCAGATTTGTTTTAAAATCCCCAGTGACAGCCTCAGATATCAGAGTACACGCAGTGCAGTTCTCAGTAGCAAAGTATAAACATTTCCATCCACTTACTCCAAGTTTGTTTGCTGAGTGCTTGACGCCTTCCTAGCTTGTAGTTATGTAAGTGGTTTTGTTTAAGTATGGGGGGAAAGCGGGCATGATTGCCCAGTCCTTCACCACTCCTGTATGCAAGCAACTGCACCCCTGGGACAGAGGGCTTATCACACATCAAGGGAAACATTTGTGTGGGAGCCCCTTGTTAAAATATTGGCAGTAGGTTGGGAAATGGCTTGATTAAGGTAAAACTGAAAATGAGCTTGGGATGGAGCCCGAGTACAACTTTATCTTAAATAAGTAAAATTGGACTCCAAGAGCCAAAAGTTCCCTCACATACAAGCAGAGAGTGACTCTCCAAGAGATGGAAGAAGAGAGCGGGCTGCTAGCATCCCCTGAGACAGTGCATATGCTCCAGGCCTATAGAAAAGGGCAGCGATCTCAGTAGCCAAAGGTCCCTATCCTTCACTGAAATCTACAGCATATTGGAGTCACTGAGCAAGTCCCAGGACTGTTTGCCTTTGGAAAGGGGTGCTCATCCTAACAGTGGGGTTCAGAAGCCTAATGGTGAGAGGTCCTTTTATTCTGCACTCTGCATATATTTAGGACCAGCAGGTTGCTCACAGATTCAAAAACCAGAAGCGACCATTAAATTATTTTATTTGACCTCCTGTATAGGACAGGCTGGAGAATTTCATTCACCTCTTCCCATATTGGGTCCTAATAGTTTTAAAAAAAAATTAAAAATTTTTTTTTTTATACGAGTAGCAGCAGAATTCAGGTGCAAGGTGGGGCTGGAACAGCTCACACACCTGAAGACATGGATCGCTCTATTCTGGCCCAACTCTTGGAAGTACCGCTGTGAAAAGCAGGACTTTCCAGGATGCTCTAACCCAAACAGCCCATCGACTGCCACTGTGTGTCTTGAGACAGCAAGCGTACAGGACTGGAGTGTAATGGTGATGGGGTGAGCTGGGGTGATCCACATCTCTGGCATGAGGAAGAGGAGCTGTGAGTGTTTCCTGCAGCAGCCACCAAGGGAGGAAACAGTGAGCAGCAGGACCTGATTGGAAGCCAGTATGCAGTGATGGTGGAGGCCAAGACATTAGGTCAGGGGTTGACTATGTGTGATCCCCCCACAAAGTCTTGAGTGGCCAGAGTGCTTGGCCCTGCTGTGAAGTCAGGTCCCTAGGTGGCCACAGCTTTGTAACAAACACAGAACTGAAGTGTGGATTCAAGATCAATACGTTTAAGTCATTGCAAGTCCCCACTAATAGAGCAGAACTCTTGCTTTTAGCACTAGGACCCCAGTTCAAGCCTTGCTTACAGCCCTGTTGGGGTCAGACTCTTGGTCAGCCCTTCTCACCAGCACAGCTCCACATTACCGGTTTGGGTAAAGCCCAGCGATGGTTTGTGTAGAGCAGCCCATGAAGAACAGCGGGAGGCAGAGAAGAATGGAGATGATGAGCACCACCAGTGCAAATCGGGGAATGGCCTTGAGGGAGAAGCCAAAGCGTTTCATGACAATTCCTCCTAAGAGCATGCCCAGTGCCGCTGCTGGCAGGTTCACAGCTCCTGAAGTCAGAGAAGAGGCATTAGTCATGAGGGTATGGTGAGTGCTCTCCTTGGCGAGACCCGCTTCTGCTGGCAATGTACAAGGACAATCAATGCCTGGCTTTTCTGGCCTTGGTGGTAGGAAAGGGAACTTGCAGCCACTTCAGTCTCCTGAGGCTGCTGAGCTAGCTGGTACCCCATCAGGCACTCTGGCTCAGAAATCTCACTGAAGATGTGACATTTATCTTTCAGAAACTGCAAACAGCACCATGCCCCCCTTTTGCCCCCTTGACCCATATGTCAGGAACAGTGGGCGCATCTACATGAGATGCTTACTGCGCATCAGCCTACTAACATTGTGCACTAGTGTGGCAGTTAAAAGCTGTGCTAATAGCCTACTGTGCAATGTTATTAGGCTAATGGTCAGTAAGCATCACAAAATAACTGTACACCAGCTCTACTGTACAGTAACTCTAGTTGGTAGTTGCTGTGCATTTAGTTAGTACTTTATTAAGCAAATACTAAACTAAATAGGTAGTATTTAAGGCCCATTAATGAATATATGTAGATGCGCCCAGTGAGGGGGAGGAGTAGGAGGGGAAGGGTAGGACATTATGACACCTCTGCCTCCCTCAGCAGTTTTGTCTGTGATGGGGGAAGTCCCAGGTACTGGCTGCTCTGGCTTTCCAGCCCCTTCGTCCTGCCAGAGCAGAACAAACATGCTGTCATGCAGTTGAGGTTCTGGCCCATAGCTCATGGTAATCTTCCTTAATTTTGCTTATCTAGCCAGTGTCAAACTGGGTGCACAATCATTTTCCATTCGTGCACTCTCTCAAAGCAGCTTATGCCCAACTGCAACATCTACCCAACTCTGCCTTGTCCATGCCAGCAGGGGTTATGTGATTTAATCAGTGGGGTCAGGTGAGAGCAGTCATAAGCAAACAAAGGAGGTTGGCCATGGAGGACCTGATTAATGGGTGTCACCAGGGCCTCATTAACAAACACTTCAGGGCAGGAAAAGGGAAAACTTCATCACTTGGCTCAAGACTGGAGACGGTGGAAGTCCCTTCAACTTGTCTACTCCCTTTCTAGCTGCCGTGCTAGGAAAATGTACTTTTAATGATTTCCTTTGCTTAGAAAAACAAGGACAATATAGCCTGGGAGCTCCACATTTGGAAACACATTTTTCACATTTCAAACCCATTCTTTAGATTAAGGGCCATTTGGCAACTTTCCCTGGGACTTGAGCATGCATCTCACCGATGAGGAAGTTGGCGTAGGAAGGGGTGGCGCCATACTGCTGCTCCAGGAACTTGCTGAGGAAGGTGGAGAGACCAGCTATGACTGAGGAAAAGCTGCATTGAGCTAGGACCAGTATGATGTAGAGGGGGTTGACGAGCATCCTTAGGAAGACCCGAGGGAATTCTACAAAGAAACAAGAAAGAAAAAAAACAAACTTATCAAAGAACAGGTCGTGCCAGCAACTCATACTACTAAAATAAAGCCTGGAGACAGACCTTCCATGATTAGTTAATACAGGAGCCTTTTGAGGACATGCTCATTAGACTACTGAGGAGAACTAACCCAGCAAGACAGCTCCAGACACGAGTATGACCATTCATCTGGGAAGTGAAGGCTGCCTGCTAGCCCTGCCCTATGCTCATGCTTTCAGTGTCTTCAATTACTCTGCATTCAGAGGTCTACTTGTAATATTTTACAGTTATATCACATTTGCTTTTTTGAAATGAGGGCTCATTTCTCACCAGGTTTAAAATGGCAAAGCACCCCTGAATTCAGTGAAGCCATTCTGGTCTGCCCCAGTTGGGGCATTAAATCATTGTGTCTTCTTGCAGGGAAGATGAACTATTGTACAAGTTAGTCACAACGTGACTGATTTTCCTTACAGCTAGTTTGAGACTGCTGCATCAGGCAGGCCAGCCTGATGATATACCACTGGCCATGCATAAGCCATGGTCCTTCTACTAACCAGCTCCTTAACATGGATTTCTCATTTTCTAGCAGAGAGCATCATGGAGACAATGGGCCCTTCATTAAAGCCCAGCAAGGAAGAAGAAACAGGTCTGAAAGCCATCAAGCAGAAGAGCAGTGGGGCAAGCATGTCCTAGGCTAAAGATGAGTAATCATGTTGAGTTTTGTCAGAGGGATCCCTTCCAACCCCCTCTTTTGCCTACACAGATCTAAGGTTAAACAGATGGGCTTAAGCCTCATGTAGAATGAGCTCAATGGTCTTTTATATGTGAACATGGTAGTTGTTGATCTCTGTGCTTAGCCATACTTTGGCCTGATCAAGACATGGAGAAAAGTTTTCTAAAGGAGCCAAGAGACTTTAAAAGCCCCACTTCAAAAGTGATTTAGGCCCCTCGGCACTTAAGTCCCTTTGGCTTTCAGTGAGCCTTGGGCTGCTCAGTAATTATGCCAATCCAAAGGTCCAGTTTAAGAACCGTAGAATATCCAACCCTCTCTGCTCAGGAAAATCCCATGATTAGCGCAGCCGAGGTACTGCACGGGAAGACGGAGCAGTGTGCAGAGTCACGAGCAAGGAAGTTACCTGGCCCGTGCCTGGCCGTTGTGGCGAACTAGAAGCGAGTCACCCCAGGTCCTGAGGACACTATGCACTCAGCCAGTTAAACCAAGAAGTCCTGGAAAGGAGCCCCTTACTTTTAATGAAGTCCACCAAGGAAACTTCTTCAGCCTTGGCTTTCTCCATCTTCCTCAGCATGTCTGCCTCAGCACCTGAGTCCTGGAGAGAGCAGACAAGAATGACTATAGTGAGACAGAAAGCGTGACAGGCAGATGGTTAGCCATCTCACAATGGGTGCCATCCCCTTACAGTATGAGAAAGGCTGTTGTTGCACTGGTCCAGCGACATAGGGAGGGAGAGAGTGGGGGGTGGCAGGAGGGGGAAGAGCGCAGCACATGACAACCAGGAAAAACACCACTTCTTCAATAGAAGAGTCACTTCAGCCCTTCTGGCCTTAGCGCTGGCAGAGTCCCAGACTAGCATGTATTTGCTCCTTGAAGACGAAGATAAGGAGATGTACTTTGCCAGTGCAGCGGGACGTTACCAGTGATACCCAAGCCGTCAGCCTTTTGGAATGGAGCTTATCTTTGAACCATTGCCAAGGCTGAAGCATTTGCCTGCCCTGCTACAGCCAAGAAGTTAGTTATCTTCTGCTCAGGTCTGCTTTTGCACAACTCCCTCTTACCCTTTTTGTGTTAGGCTCCAGAAGGTAACTCCCATCCCATGATGTTTTTCAGGAGTATGAAGTAATTTGCCCTCCTGAATCACAGCAGAAAGTCAAAATCTAACATTATTGGGCTCGAAAGAATCACAAAAAAAGTTTTGGATTTGGTCAGCAGTTTCAATTGCATCAAACAAGCCTTCCATGTTGTTCCTGACCACCTTTTATTATGAATTTAAATTTCAAAACAAAATGTAAGTTAGAATGTAGCTGGGGGGGGGGAACACTCCAAACTGTTCTGAAAAGGGGAAAAAATGAGTTGTTTCACAATTTTGAACTTTTTGCCATTCATTTTCAACACAGGAAAAAATTGTTGAAATGGACCCTGTCCCACAAAGAGATTTAATTTGTCCCTACAGTAGAGAGTGTCCCTACCCCCTGGACACTCTCTGCTGTCTAATCCTCTTACCACAGTAGAGAGTGACCTTGGAGAAGAGATGGCCTTCAGCATGGTGGCAGTACTACTGCAACAGCGTGTGGGGGGAGCACACCAGCACATAAGAAGGTGGCAGGCAACAGCAGGATACTGGGAGGAGGGTGGGCAGCTGACAATGAACTCTTAATGCTTAAGTGAGCTGAAAATGTTCAGCACAATAAATGCAGCTGAGAATTTAGTGCTGAAGAAAGACTGACAGTCTTGATGAATTAGGGACATAGGAAGTGCCAGGCTGGATCCGCTGAATCCACAATGTCCTGTCTCCAGCAGGGACCAGCACCAGCTGCTTCAGAGAGAGGTGGGAGAACCTGTGCTGTAAGCAGCCCTGGGCTAACCAGCTCCTAAAACTACCCAAAGCTGGCTGAGGTGAGAGGATTTCTGTCCCTTCCAGAACTCAAGTTTTTTGTATAATCTAAATAATCATATTATCAATACAAGACTGCCCAGTCCTGACTGGCACCCTGGCAGGCTTTTGGTCTCAGTGGGGCAATGCATTCCTCTGATGAGGAATACCAGGACATATGTCCAAAATATGAGGTATGCCAATTGATTCATGTCACTGTCTCCGAGTCAGAGGACTCTTGGAAAGGTCCATGTAGCAATGCAGCAATGGCAATGCATTCCTCTGATGAGATGGGTCGTGACTGAAATGCCTCCATTTTAGCAGCAGACCTGAAAGAACATGAGCTTCTCTGTGCTGCTCTGTCCATGAGCCTCAGTCTTGACTTGGAGAAACTGGCTTCAAAGCTCAATGTCTGTGCTCAGCCATGCATTGAACAGACAGCGAGTCTGCTGAGCCAGGTACCTAGGGTACTGGGAATGTAGATCCTGGACTGAGATTACCCAGCAGGTAATTCAGCAATGAACTATTTTATGGATTTCACATTTTAAGAGCCATAACAAAATCAGCCAATGAGCAGTGTGCAGTCCCTTCTGCGTTAATAAAATCCCAAATTATTATTGTTACCAGTGTTATTGCAATACCCAACAGCCTTAGTTAAGGAATCAGTCCCTTGTATAGTGCTGGCTAGGAGCTTATTAGAAAAATCGAATATGTTTTAAGACGCAAACCCTGCTATTTCCCTTCCCTTCCTCCACCCTCCATTCTTGTCTCCCCTCCAGGGCTAGCATCTCCTCTTGAAATACCATACAACTGCCCCGAGCCAAAACATTTTGTCCTGTCAGTGTCTGGGTCTTACCTGCCCTTTGAACATGTAGCGGGGAAAGAAGAAGTAGGGAATGGAGGTGATCAATAAGCAGCCTGAAGAAATTAGGAGCCCCAGCCACCAGGCTCCAATCCAGCCTTGGTCCTGTGGTTTCAGGTTCACAGTGCCTGAAAAACAGCAGGAAGAATGAAGTTACCCATGTCTTGTGGGGCACGTTATCATAGCGTGGATCTCCGTCCCCCTACTTGCAAGAATGTTTATAGAGATTCAAGTCTGTCACTGCCTTCAAACCAGCTGAACTTTACCATGAGCTGCAGGAGGTTGTTTTTTTTTTAAATACACATGATTGACCCAAAATAAGAACAAATCCCCTCAAATCCACTTCCTAGGAGAGACAGCAGCAGAATGATTTTGTATGGAGCCCTGGGCAAGGACCAAGCCCCCACAGCAAGGGTAAGAAGAGCATAGCTCCATTAAAAGCAGAATCAGGGAGGCATTTCCAGGGCAGTCAGTGAGGCTGCAGTGATTTACTTCAGCTGGCAACCTGTAGCTAAACACATCCACATAGTGGGAGTTATTACTTCTGGTCAGCTGTTCCTGCAGAAAGCCTCTACTCTGTGTGCTCCAGCTTCCCCATCAGGAGTTGGCTTTGAAAGACCAAGGCCCCAGACAGATTAATTCCCTGATAAAGTGCAGTCTTGTTAATGCAGGTCCAGCCAGACACCAGCTTGGACTGGCTCCTTCTCCCTCCAAAACAACATGGAGCTCAGGAAGAAGTCAGGTGATTAGGGTGTGAATGGAGATGCCTACCCAGCTGGTCCATGGCAGGGCAAGGCAATGCTTGCCAAGCGGTTGAATGACAGACTCTAGGTCCATGGTTCAGGAAATTAAACGGTATCCTGCATGTCTTGCTGTCAGCAGCAGCAAAGCAATAAGTGCCGTTTCACAAGTCTGGTTGCAGTTCTACTGCATGCTCCTTGGTTAACTTGAAGGCTAGGGCCACAGGTTGGCTGCACTTGGCTGGATGTAGGCTTAGGTATCCACCTGGTCCCATGATATGGATGAAAACCACAGCTCTGCCATTGCATTGTAAAGGATGTAAATCAGGTCTGAGAGGGCAGAGTGCAGAATTATCCCCTCTGCTGCTACTACAACATGCCATGTTCTGGTGCACAGGGCAGACATCACCAGGTCTGTTCTCACTAGAGGTGGAGCAACATGTCCCAACGGCTCTGCACTTCAGGATTGCCCAGAAGACCAATTAAATAAGCATCAAAATGTGCTGGAGGAGGAGGATTCAAAGATTCTCCCAAGAAAGCATTCAGTTAAAGGGATTAAACCCTCTCTATTCCTTCATCCTCTGCCTTTGGACACATGGTTTGACTGCACACTTCCATGCAGGGGGCTAGAACTTATAGCAGCTACTTTCCTGTAAATAATTTCTCTCCTATCATTCCCAGGTTTAGCTGCTTTCTTCTGGCTGCAATTAAGGGGGTGACCTGTTGTCGCCTGCGCGAAGGGAGAAATGGTGTTAATGAAAGTGATTTCTGAATGTACAAGCTCCAGGGCCTCACACCCTTCACTGGGAAGAAAGATGAGAAAGTCATGCTGCTTGCTTCCAATGCAGACATCCTTCAGAAGAGGCAGCGTTACTCATGGGAGGTCGAAGGATCATTTGAGTTGGCATGGAAAGCGCATCTCCCCATTGTTAGGATTTTTA
Source organism: Crocodylus siamensis (assembly GCF_052110815.1). Lineage (NCBI taxonomy): Eukaryota > Metazoa > Chordata > Crocodylia > Crocodylidae > Crocodylus > Crocodylus siamensis. The sequence continues at coordinate 53,088,814 of NC_143400.1, read as the reverse complement.
TGAGTGGAAAAGGAACAAGTAGCAGTCTTAAGCCTTTGCTCTTCTCAGCCCAGACTTCCTGTCGTCCAGGAATAAACTAGAGACCGCTGCAAGAAAAGCCCACACCCCATCTGAACAATTGCCCAACTTCCCCAAACAGGACCAATCTACTTTGGGGTGGGTGACATCATCATGGAGCGACCACACAGAGGATGCTAAGTCGGTCTGTCACCATGGAGATGAAGCCTGCTCTTTTTTTGCTATTTCCTGCCTCAGCTCATTTATTTTCCTTATCTGGCACCAGACAAAAATGACACATGGGTTCCAGTTTTTCTAACGAAACACAGGAAAAGCCATGTTAATGATGAAGCTATGGAGAATGCTTTAACAATAGGCCACAGCATGCATGATAAATGAAGAAAATGATCTCACATGCTGGGAACTAGAACTGTAGGGAGATAAGTTCTCATCTCACTGTTACCGCTCTCAAACAACGTGGTGATCTGTTTGCCCAAAACATGCAATAATACCCAAAACAGCAGCGATCCCAAACATGTGCTTATAGCAGTCATCGTTGTTTTGTGCTTGGGCAGCATCCAGTCTAATGGGGTCCTGATTAACAATGGGACTCCTGCATGCTGCTACACTTTGAATACTAAGAGTAATACTCTTTGGGCGCAACTACGCAAGACCTATTCATGTGCATTAGCCTAATGTAATGTGCATTAAGGGCATGTATCTACATGTGCTCACCCTTAATGCACATTAACAATAGTGAATTTAGACTAATTGTGCCTAAATTTGACACCTGCAAATGTAGGTATCATTTAGGTGCAATTAGTTAAAGCACATTTATGCACGTGTAGATGTGACCTGGCACTAACCTTAGTGCTGGGTCTGCCCAACCACTAAGGGCACATGGCGGGGCTGCAGGGATTTGGCACTAACTTTAGTTGACTCCCAAAATCCCTGCACATGTAGACACCTGCCAAAAATCATGTAATGTGCATTAGCTCAATGAGGATTAAATTTAGTCTTGCTAAAATGTACGTGTAGACACGCCCTTTGTATTCTAGAAGGATTCAGAGGCTGATCCCTGCTTCCCCCATCTTCTACTGAGTGCCAGGTACATTCTGCCCTGAAGAGCTAATAACCTATATAGATGAGACAAAAAAACAACAGGAAGAGAGGCACAAGAGAGCAAAGCGCTGTGGCAGATCTGTGACAGCCAGGAACAGAAGCTGTCCACTATGCAGTAAGCATAGATAGCCCAGGCCAGCATCAATAGTCCTTATGCCTGGCCTAGGTCATCTTTTATTCTTCTGTAAATGAAAAGGAAGTTTCCAAAGCACTCAGGCCTCTACCTGTTCAGCTGTAACAGCCCCACTCAGAAAGCATCATCTTCTTTCTTCCCTGGAGTTTCAGAAGCGGGCTAGTTTCCAGAAATCACTACTGCTATTTTAAATTCAGTAAACAGCATATCAGAATATTCATAGGCAGATTTTGGTTCAATGCAATCTTTGTCTGCCCACCTAATGTTATCAACATATCAGCTTTCCCCAGAGAGGAGACTGAACTGACGGTTATAGCCACTTTGCATAACACTGTGTGGCTATTCCGGGACATGTCTTTCCACTGGGGTGGTCGCGACAACCAGGACATATGTCCAAAATATGACGTATGCCAATGTGACTCATGTCACTGTCTCTGAGTCTCACAGGACTCTTGGAAACGCCCATGCTATCCCAGACCTGTGCAATACTCACTCATGTCCACTCTTCCAATGTCCACGAACAGCCGCAACACGACAGACCCCAGCAAGAATCCGAAAGCTGGGCCGAACACAGCAATGGCAAACAGGATCGCTGACAACGAGAAGAGGGAAATGCCAGCGTGAGTGGGCCATTATCAAGAGAGAAACTGCTTTGCTGCAGATACTGCATTTATCTTCCCTTGAGAGGCAGGGAGGATGTCACAACACATGGGAGAGAAGTCATCTCTTACCAATTGACAGATAATTAATGCCTTCTCTATCGTGCAGCTATTATATTCACTGTTTATCCAACAGATGCATTAGAGAGGGGAAAAGTAGCTGCCAGTCAAAAGGATCTCATCCAAACTGACAAAAATCAAGGTCTCGCTGAGACATTCAATATTGAAATCACTGCTTCCAGCTATGCCCTGTGCATGAACTGCCTACTGCAGTACTGTGAAAATACCCAGTGAAGAAATACGGTGGCAGGAGCAGTGAGGAGCTAATACTTCACTTTGGACCTACCAGGGACCAGGCACCCTCATCACCCACTGAAAGGAGAGACAGCAAAGACCTCTCAGCACGTAGAGGTGCATGAAATTTTTCAGTGAAAATGGGGGAAGGGGAGGGGAGGGGAGGGTTAGTGAAAAATGCAGTTACTGACACTAAAATGCCCTGCAGATTCACCTCAGGTCTGTATAAGTTTGCGTGGGTCTTTTTTAAATGAAATGTTTTGATTTTTTCCATTCAAAACAATTTTGCCTTTCAAAATGTCTTTCTATTTCATTAAAAAAAGTTCAACTTGAAATGAAACGCTCCAATGAATCCAAATCTAATTTTTTAGATCTTTAAATTTGCCATTTCTTTATGCCATTTTTTTTGGAATGGCCAGTATGCCAAAAAAAAAAAAAAGTTTATTTGCATAACCCTACTAACACCTTGCTGTATCTGGTCCTCAGTGCCCAAAACCACACAACACATATACTGCAAGGTGTTAGTAGGGTTATGCAAATAAACAGTTTTTGGGGGGGTATATATACCTGGCACTTTCAGTATCTGACTACAGTTTATCACTAATATATATATCTAGTGAGAACATATATATGGTGAGAAAGTGTAGTCAGATACGGGAAGTGGCAGGTAGTGTGACACTGAACACCAAGTACTGTTGGCTTCCATCCAACAACACACTCAACCCATCTCTCTTCTGCAAAGCACTTAGCATTAAGGAAATACTAAAGTCTCATAGACCTTAGTGAGACTTGAACACATGCTGAAGTATTTTGCCTAAGTGGGACCTCCATACAATTTAGATATGAAGCAACCCAAGAGGTCCATGCTACTTCAAAGGGGTTCCTATTTTTAAACAGTTTTTAAAAGAAATGAGATGGTGCTTTAATTCCCAAGATAAACCGAGGTTTTCATAGGCAGGGTCACTAGAGAACATTTTCCCTTATTAATGATTGAAACACCTTACCACAGGAAGACACTAAGGCCTAGAACTTCTCAAGGTTCAAAAATGGACTGGCCATTTGTGTGGATAACACAGGTGCCCTGATTTAGGAACATCTGTGCTAACATATGCTTGGGAAGAGACCATAAACCTAGTGCCTCAGGGTGTCAGATGTACCCCATTAGTAGAGACCGGGAAAGGGGAAGAAGATGATGTCACAGAGGCCTACTGCAGGCCTCCCTCTGAAGTCTCTGGTGCTGAAACAAATGGACCATGCGGCTGATCCAGCCTGGCAACTATTTTGTCTATAGCATGATGTACTCCAGCTTTCAGCCATTTCTACCCGGTGAATTTACGGTGCCTGGCAGCAATGCCTTCAAAGAACACTGTGCCAACTCTGTACAGGCTGGCTCCAAAACTAGAAGCTGTGTGGCCACATCCGCTTGGTGCTTCAGGCAAGCTACTTGGCTGTACTGAGAGAAAGGGTCAATTAGCCCATCTCCTAGCAAATCAGCTCATTCAAGGCACTGCACACAGCTATGCTGTTTCTGGAAATGCCACTGTCCAGTATATTAAGTTTGTGTAGATGCAGCATTTGGGATCCAAAAGGCTATTAACAGCACACAATCCTAGAAGCATCAGTTCCTTATAGGGAACCTATGAGCAAAAAGCAGAGGTTACTTTGTACCTGTAATACCTGAGGACCTGAGTCTCAAATCTGCAGCTACTTTGTGAGAACTGATCCTTGGGGCTGGATTTCCGCAAGAGCTTGGCTTCCCACTTGACACCTAAAAAAGCAGCCAGATTTTCAGAGCTCAGCATCTCAGGTGCTGAGCTCTTCTAAAAATCTGGTCTCCATTGTGGGCATTCAGTGGATGAAAATTGAGCCCTTTTAGTTGCCAATCAGCAGCTCCCATCTGCACGAAAGGTCTTGGTGACTTTGCTGTCTACCACAGTCTGTTTGAACCCCCTTTGTGTTGAAATGGGAATGGAAGAATAACAATCAGAATAAGCATTTATATACAAACCAAACAAAAAAACCTCCTGCCTGAATTTTATAGACAGACTTCCTTTCCTGCAGAAAAGTTAGGAAGTCGGGATTACTTACTAGAATACAAAAAGTTAAATTTCCAGTGTTGAAGTGACTTAGGAGCCTCATAGACCTATTTCAAAAAGAGACATGACTTCAACGGGAGTTAGGCACAGGGCAGGGAACAGAAAGCAGAGCAGCTGATCTAGCAGGGGAGCAGGATCAGAGAGGCACTTGGGGAGACTGCGGGACTAATTTGTGATGTGCCTGCCAAAAAAAAAAAGATTGCCCCCCTGCCTGCCATGCACTAAGGCATATGAAGCACATGGCCCCCTGGCTCAGCTGAACTCCTGTATCACTTCCCACTGCAGTTTTCAAGCAGGTGAACTTTCAGATGGCAAAAATATGGTAAGAGTGCCAAAAAAAAAAAAAATCACCTTCCTATCTCCATGAGAGCAGCAGCTCTTCAGAGCCTGTGACCCTTCCCTTTGCAGTGCCTGGCTGCCATCTCAGCAGTAAGTGTCAGTTTTAAACCCCAGCCACAGACTTTATGAGCCTTAATTCTGTTGTAATTGGCTCCTGAAGGGTATATGGGATCCATATACATATAATAAACATAATGATCAGGAGGAGGAAGGCCTCTGAGATGTTTTTCCTACTCATTTTCCCCCTGTGGATGGGCCTAGTGATTTCAGAGAGCAAAGGGAGCAGAAGTTCCAGTTCATGGATTACTGCTGGATGCTGGTTGGCTCTAAACGGTGGCCAACTATCCTGCTCCTTCCTGTTCTAATACCCATACCATATTACCACAAAATGCAGCGAGAACAGCTGACTAATAAGGGGAGAGGCAGTTGCAGCATTTCTATGTAGGACAATTTCATTGTAGTATCATGCAGTAGTGAGCAAGACATGACCAAGGACAGGGCAAAACATCAGAGATCCCTGCTCTCCACAGTGTCAGATGTTGCTAAGATGGCACGTGGCTTCATCTAAATGCTGTGACAGACATTTTCCTTGCTAGAGACTGCCACTCTCATTGTGGTGTCTGATTGTTCTGAGTCCAATTTGTTCCTTGGGGAGAGAGGTCCCTGATGCATCTCATTATACGCTCTCAGGCTTGGCCTCTGTCTTTGTGTAAAGTGCTGTGTTTAATAGGTATTTATTTAAACCACTCGGACATTGGGCTGGTGGAAAGCCAAGCGTTCCACAGCTTCAGACAGAGTCTCTCCAGAATTTCATAGAATCATAGAAAATGAGGGTTGGAAGGGACCACATTAGTCCAACCCCTTGCTCAAAGCAAGACTATCCCCCAACTAGGTCATCCCAGCCAAGGCTTTGTCTAGCTAGGTCTTAGAAACCTCCAAAGGAGACTTCACAACCCCTCTGGGTATTCTAGTGCTTTACTACCCTCCCTGTGAAAAAGGTTTTTTTCCTATTATTTAACTTCATATTTCCTAATATTTAACCTCAACTTCCATTGCTACCTGTTCTGTCATGTGCCACCACTGAAAACAGTCCAGCTCCATCCTCTTTGGGACCACCCTTCAGGGACTTGAAGTCTGTTATCAAATCTCCCCCTCAGTCTTCTCTTCTCTAGACTAAATAAATCCAGTTCCCTCAGCCTCTCCTCAAGTCCTGTGCCCCAGCCCCCCAACCATTTTCATTGCCCTCCACTGGACTCTCTCCAACTTGTCCACATGCTTTCTGTAGTGGGGGGCCCAAAACTGGACACAATATTCCAGATGTGGATGGACTGTCTAGTGAACGTGGTTGAAAAATAGTTTCTGGTTCCACAGAAAAATTACTATTATAAGGGAAATTTTGAAAGTGAAAGCATTTCTAATTGAACTTGAACCTGCCTCCTTGCAGGTGGTTGGACCCCAGGATCTCTTGAGGTTTCTTTCAGCCCTGTTTTGGTGATGGTACCACTGATACAAAATGGTGCAGCAGTGCCTTATGATTATTGTAATTTGGGTGTGTTATATACCTATTCCTTTCTTTGGGTTGGCTCTTACCCATACTACAGCTCCATTGAGACACCACTTTCTCCCCTTTTGGCAAAGGAAGAGTGTGCATCACAGGTGTTACTAGCTGTGGACAGACAGCTTAGCCCACAGGGGATATTGGGAAGATAAAACACATGAACAAATGAGTTGCCATTTTGAATCAAAATATTTTGGGTTCTAGACCCCTACTTTTTTGAGAAGCTAGCATTACCTTCTGTGGGAAGATTTCACCTTTTGTTGAAGAATTTTAGTGGATGAAAACCTAATATTTCTCTGAAAATGTATGATCAGTGCCCCAATGTTTAGCCCAAGTTCATCGTCAGGAGTATCACCACTCCCATTAAGTGCCCTGTTCACCTCCTCATCGACCTTTCCCCATGCTTCACTCTTGTGATGTTTCTTGTGTGGCTTTACAGAGGAGCCTTCCTAGACAAAAGAAGGGTGGAATCTGCTTTGCGTAGTACGAGCTCTACAACATCACACAGACCAGGCCTGTTCTAGGAAAAGTACTTACCAACATACAGGGGAGAGTTGTTTGCCTCAGCGAAATCATCCACGTAAGAGATCCCGAAAGGTTGAATGGGAACAGTTCCAATTCCAGCCAGTAGCTGAGCTATAACCATTATTGCCCATACACTAGTGGCCCCTTTCTGGGATGTCTGGGTGATGTTTGAAGGTGTCTGAAGCTTCTCCACCTTTTGGCAGAAATCAGCTTGGACCTGGCTCTTATTACCTGGAACGAGAATGGTATGAACATTATAAACCTGATCATCCACTCACTGAATGATATGCTTGGCCACTGCAGCTGATCGCCTCACGTCCTACCATCCTCTATGCCACTGTCTTCTGCGAGGCTGATTTGGTGTAACTAGGGGCATAATTAGTCCTGCAGAACCTTCCTGAGATGTGACAATGCATGAGAAGAAAATGGCACTTACTTCCCCAGCACTCCCAAGAGCATGGATCTCACTCCCTCCCTCCCAATGTGTGCCAAACCCAGAAATGAGGCATTCAAGCCAGTCTAGAGGGAATGCCCCGCTGCTGCTTTTGAGATCTGCCTGGGTTTGGGGTTTGTGGGGTAGGGTGGGCTTCCCAGAGGCACTCTCAGGAGAGCCACAGAAGCAATCTAGATACAAAGAAAAAAGAAAAAAGAGTTTGGTTTGATAAAGCACAGGTCAAGTTCACAGAGCTGGCTTTCTTATTTATAAACTAAAAGGATCAGATGCACTGAGAGAGAATAAAATCCACCATGCCACTGGTACAACTGCTATTTGGAGAACTTCATCCAATGGCTGGTGATGGAAACTCTTCTCAGCAAGTCAGAGCTGAAGCTGAGCGAAAGGTCTAGGCACTTCTTAAACTTCCCAAATGGTCGTGCATTCTTTGGAGCTAGAGTTCAACTTGAATTTCTCATTTTAAAAATCAGCAGCTGTCATCACCTTAGCATGTCTTCAAGGAATTGCATTCTATTAACTTAAGGTATCACTGCATACAGGGAATCAAGTGTGGAATTTATCTGAGCTTTAGGGGCAGTTCAATTAGAGAAGAAAAAAACCAAATGTATCCAATGTACTACCAGTACTAATAGCAAGATATTAGGTGTTCACCTACCTAGCACTATTGTTCCAAGCTGTATGTTAACTTTTGACTGGAGACAAAGGATTATTCTCTCAAAAGCCTAAGGAAAAATCAATCCAGTCTATGAATTAAAGTGTTTACAGGTTCCATTTTAAAGCAGGCAAAACAATAAGGAATATCTTGGGAGAGAGAAATCCAAAGCCAGACCAAAATAAAGGCATTACAGAACACACATAACAACCCCAGTGCACTTATCATTAGCACTTTCTATACTACTTCCTTATTCATGACACTTTCACCATTCCTTTCACCTCTTTTTAGCTAATGAAATAACTTTTCAGCTTTTCTGTCCTTAGAGCAAAAAGTAACAGAACCAAACCAAATGTTTGTTAAGTGGTCAAGGGTTTTTACTGGCACAATGACTGACCATTTCCACTAGCCACAAAAATCCTCTAGCAAGTTCCTTTGAAGGACATTGTGTATGGAACCAGCTTTTTTTTTTTTTTCCCCGTGGCAGGGCACCTTTGGTGCCTGCCACTTTAAGGGCTAGAATTAAACAACAGAGCAGCCTGCAGGTGGCTGCACGCCCAATCAGGAGTCACATGGGCAGCAGAAGGTCACCTGATTGGGAAGTGGGACCAGCTGCTACATATAAGACCAGGGTTGGCACAGCAGGGCCAGCAGCTTGCTGCTAGCAGCTGGAGGGGGACCACTGCCTGACTGGAGCTGCTGCTCATATAACATCTTGGAAGTATGGGGCAGGAACTATGGGGATGGCAGGAGGTTCCTGGTCCTGGGGCATGACTGAAAACTATACCCTGCTGGGACTGGATGGTGTGGTGGTCCCCAGGAAATGCCACACTAGTTGCCTCCCTAGTGAAAGGTGAGTATGGGGTAGCCTCAGCCCCCACAACCTGGTGGGTAGCCCCAGAGTAGGGACAAGCATGGGTCCAGGCATTATCATCAGGCCTGAAACCCAAGGGGCATAAGGCCCTGAGGCCCCAGCAAAGGTGGGGGGGAGGAGTGGCCCCAGTGAAGGGGGAGTGTAATGATTAGTAGGCCACATGGAGTACAGTCCATCTGGGCACCTGAAGGACTGTGCAGAGAGGGCATAGAGCAGGGTCTGCATAGGTGGGCCTGAAGGGCTGTACAGGGCCATGCAGAGTACAGTCCGAGTGAGGCCTGAGGGAATGCACATAGGCTGGCCCCAGGAGTTTGATGAGTGAGCCCTAGTGAGGGGGCGTGAGTTTAGGCTCCAGTGAGGGGGCGTAATAGCCAAGGTAAATATACAAACACCTGAGGTTTGATGATTTTTGATACCATCTACAAGGCATGGGACATGGTGTAGAGAAGGTCAGAGCCATGTACATCACCTTGGGAATCAAGGCATAAAATGTGCAGCCTCCTACATTATTACATCTTCTTTTATACACCAAGTTGTGGCACGTGACACAGGGCAGACTGCCCTAGACAGGTGGGCAGGCTGACATTGGGACTGGCCTCGTGATAGCCCCCCATCGCATTTTCAAAACAAAAAGACTCTCCTTCCCCACTGTAGATTTTACTTGAAAGAAAAGCAAAAGTCATAGAGCCATAGTGAGGATTACTCCCCTGCCCAATATTACTGATTCCCAAAGGGATTAGGCACCCAGTACTTCTCAGAACTCTCTTAGGTCTCTATCTGCATCTTCAGATGTCTAAATACCATTAGTTTTGGTGTTACATGATTCAGGACCTTTTCAAAATTGCTCGGCAAGGGCCAGTTTTAATAGGGTTGGCTTTAAGAGCAGGCAGGAACAGACATCAACAGGCCATGAACTGTAGGAAGGTAATATGTTGTCTATGCTCACTGCATGAAAACACCCTCAGAGCTAGCTGGGATTTCAGTGTCCCACAGTTCTGGGCAACTCAGCTGTCTAACAGTGGCCAATTCAACTCCCAAATCACTTCACAAAAATGGAGTGAGGTCCAGCAGAGCACCTTGAAATCCCGCTGCCCTCACTGGGATCGAGGGAGGTTAAGCAGCTTCAAGATTGGGCCTCTGTAGAGGAAAAGGAATAATGAGACTGTTTCATGACCACTGTGTACAGTGCCGCAAATCAAGCCATTGGCTTGATGATCATTGGCAGGAGTCATTCACCATCATGGAGCTCCTGCCAGTTTCCTGTCAAATCAACACAGAGCCCCAAAGCAGGGGTGAGGCTTGGGCCATCTTACAGCCCAAGGGCACAAGGCACGATTGAGGCAAATGCATGACATCCTCCCGGTGCGCAAGACACATTATGTGATGCATGAATGGCACAGCAAGAAAGCATCTAAGGAAGCGAGCTGCAGCTCATTAAAGCTTGTGCTGTATGTATCTACTCTGCTGAGTCTATAGGGGCCAAATCTACCCTGCCTTCTACTTGACCTCAGATGAATATGGCTAACAATGTCTCTCAGCAAGAAAGCACAGAGTGGCGTGTCAGTTCAGCTATCTAAATGTATAAAGCCAGAATCAAAAACAGAACCAGAGCAAATGCTCCCAGCTCTTCAATGCATGCCATTTGTCAATAAAAAACAATTCTTGCAGAAAAGTCAATGAGCCCTGCTCATTCTGTAGCTTGACAAGCTGTGCTTCAAAGGCCCCTTGGTAAAGTTGCTGCCACACTTGGCATTTCATATCCAAACCATGATCCAATCTGATAATCAGTCAACACTAAAACCAAAAATCTTTGGGGGTAGGGAGAAAGCAAGCAGCTACAGATCTGGTTGTAGGTCTGTTTCTCATATTTATCAGAGGGTAAATCCTGGAAAATCTTTCAGCTCAGCAATATTTAAATAATATTGAATAGAATCTGGGCTTCAGATCAGCACTGACAACGCCAACTTTCCCAGAGCTGAGTACAGCTGACGTGCAATATATCAAGGCAAGGGGACTTCGTCTTCAGGCTTTCTTACCCTCATGAGAAATGAAGGAATAGATACCCATGTCAGAAGCCCCAGCTGAAATTAGGGTCTCATGTTCAGACCTGTATAGAGTAAGAACATAGAGGGTAGATGGAAGCTGTGAAGGGAAGCCATTTACTCACAATTACAAAGGAGGTTAACTGCAAAGTCAGAAGTAGGCCCCAGCTCTCCCAGATACTTACTGAACTGGACTATGTAGCTTCTAATGTTTAAGGCAGATCCTTTCCCTACTGATCCGAAGATTTATGCACCCTCTCCCTTCCCTGCCCATGCACCTGCAAAACACGTGAGGAATTGCAGCCACCCCATGAATTTCAGTCTGAGAGAGAAGGCATACAAAAGACAGATGTGTATTGAAAGCAGGTGTTTGGTGGCCTTTCCGAGAGGAAACTGCTTTTTAAATGAAACAAGGGTATTTGAAGGTGCCAGGATCCTGGCTGCCACATTCTCTCTTCTGTCCTTCCCCATGCAATAAGCACTGTGGGGAAAATTTTCCAAAGCACCTAAATGCCTGAGGAGCCTGAATACCATTGCAGAAGGGTCTTAGGGTCCACCTATACCAGCTCTGCAGGGCTCTCTGGAGTGTCTGTCTCAGACACACTCCAACTCTCGACAAGCCCATCCTGGAAATGAGGTAGTAAAGCTGCTGTGGAAAGTATCCCAGTCGCTGCTCCATTGATCTCTGCCTCCCTGTGTGCTTGAAAGCAGCAGCAGGGGAACACCCATGGGAAGGCTCCAGCACCTCAGCTCTAGGCTAGCATATGTGGAGCAAGATCTGGTGGCTGAGATGCTTTAACAACAGCTCTCCTGGGAGCTAGGGATGACATACTTGTATGCCATGAGGAACCAAAGGCCAAGGGAAGTCAATAGTATGTAGGCTCCCAAGTCACTTGTACAAATGGAGCTCAGGTTTACATGTAACAGAGATGCTTTTATACATTGTGCCCAGCATGGGAAGGGTTACCCTCCTCCTGAACCACCAGTCTCTTCCTATCTTCAGCTACCACATGAGCTAACAGCCTGTCTTAGCATTGACCATAGCAGTCTACTGGATTGGGCCAGACTGAAGTCAGGGAACATGGGGTCCAATCTCAGCTCAGCTACTGACATAGTTTGCAACCCTGGGGGAAATCAGTCCATCCCTCCGTGGCTCAGTTTCCCCATCTCTCCAATGAATAAAGCAGATGGTCTATTTTTCTTTGTAAAGTCCTACATGGGGAGAGCCACAGTACATTGCTTGATGAGTGACAAGTTAATGAAGGGCACACCACCGTGGAAGGAGATTTCATTGAGCTTTATTTACATGCCTCTCCATTTAATTTTCTTAGGTTACTCTCTCTACTTAATTAGAGAACAAACAGCAGTAATCATTTTCAGAGTGGGATATTCAGAGGAGCTCAGTTCCCATTTCACCAGCAAAATATGTGGTGAAACAGAGGGAGATCTGACTCCAATTTGCTGAGTACTTCCATATGAGGCCTCTAGTTAGATGCCCAAACAGGGGGGTGGGGAGGGGAAAGTTGAGTTCTCATTGAACCCTGGCTCAGATTGAGGACACTGACCCTTTGAAAACCTAGCCCCAGCAGGAAGAATTTACAGATTCCCCATTGGCACCACCTCAGCCTGAATCAGTACCACTCAGAGCAATGCCTTTTGTCATGTAGCTGATGGGGCTTTGGCTGGCAGTGTGTGGTTTAGGATCGCTGCCTGGTAAGACCGGAAATGGGGAGGTGCTTGCACGGATGGGAGGCAAAGCTGATTACATGTAGGGAAAGTTTTGGATCTCTGCCCCTCCGTGTTCTAGGATGTGCACATGGAGAAGAAAAAAATTGCACAGAGCAATGTCACCTTCCCAGCCAAGACAACTGCTTTGACATCAGGCTGATGCTTCTGAAGGCTCAGCCTTGAGAAGTAGAGAGACACAGAAGCAGAAGGTTGATGAGGAGACAGCATATCCAGACATGAGTCCCTCAGTACTCCTCTGGCATTGATCCAGTTTGGCATTCACTTAAGCAAAAAGACATAGTAGGCAAGTCATGCATGGAGACAGCAATGAGCCTTGGGGAGTGCTGGAAGATATCAGGGAGGAGGACCAAGAGATCTGAAGGCTTTCCAAAGGCCTAAAATGCTCTGGCTCTGACACATTGCAGTTATGGTGAAGAAGGAACACAGATAAAGTCATAGCTGTGCATTTCTGCTGAGCATCCTAGAGAGCCACCCACAGTGTCCCCAGCATAGCCTTTCCTCAATGGTTGAGGAAACTATGAAACTATGGCAATGCTTCCACACACCCCTGTGCACATCAACTGTCACCCAGAATAGAGCATTTGTCTCAGTAAGGTGCATGTTTTCTGAGACAGGGACATTCTCTATCTCAGTGTTTCTCAACCTTTTAAGTAGCAAGTACCCCCTAACTTCTGAAATTTTTAACAAGTACCCCAACACTCATTTTTCCAGGGGATTTTATATGTACAGACTAATGTGTGCCATATGTTGGAAGAAGGGCTATGTATACAAGGCCGTGATATGACAGATATCTGATCTGGTATGGGTAGGGTTGCCACCTCTTACACCAGGGATGCACAACTCAAGTACATATCTGGGCTAGAGGTGATGCTGGCCAAAGCTAGGAGGGCTGAACCCAGTGCCGTGCAAAGTGCAGCACACCAGGGCAAATTATTACTGGGGAATTTAAAGCATGGCACAATGTGTGGTGCATCAAATTTTTTGCCATAGTTTTGAGAGGAAAAGAAGGTGAGAGAGAGAGTGCTGGGGTACCTACGTACCCCCTGCCTGTGCCTCGTGTACCCCCAGGGGTAAGCAGAGCATAGTTTCTCAACCTGTGGTACACCTGACTCCATGGGGTGTACTAAATGTCTATGATAATTGGGGTATGCTAAATATCTATGATAATTTATAGGATGGTAGCTGCTAGAGGCCACAACTGAGATTACCTAGTACACACAAGGGATAATCTCTCTCTGCAGTATCAATAGACTGGGAGAAGAAACAGAAGTGAAGCAAGCAGGGCTGACTGGTGCCTCCTGAGCTGAGCGGGGTGGGGCAGAGGGAGGCACGATTTGTTGCCAGGCCTGGGGTCAGGTGAAAAGCCCTATATCCACTCCTATATGTCTGTGCTGCGGGTTAGTGCCCCCCCACCCCAATATGCCACTGGCCTGTGTGGCAAAAAAACTGCTCCATCCCAAGTGGTGCTGAGTTGGGTGCCAATCTCAATGGGGGCATGTGCCCCACCCCACGCCCTCCGTACCAGTTGCCTGTGGAAGCAAGTTGTCTAATGTCACAGAGCATGTCAGTAGCAGAGTCAGGAACCAATACCAATTTTCTGCAGCCTCAGTCCACTCCCAGAACCCCAGGATCACACTGCTGCCCTGTGAATAAGTTTATCTGTGGATCATCTGATTTTAATAGCTTGAACAGTTGTTTTTTTCCCCCCCCTCAATTGATCATTAAATGCAATGGTATTGCCAACAGTAGCAAATACTGTATTTTTTCCCCCCAAAAACCCAGCTGCTGGAAATTGGAGTGAGCATTATATGTGAAGAAATACAGCAATAACAGTTTCTGCCACTTTCCAGGCAAAAGTGAATGTAAAATCTGCACAAGTTTCACAGGGAGTAGAATAATGAACAGGTTCTTCTCCCTTGCTGCTGCTACTTAGTTACTTACCACAAGGAAAGATCTTTTTTTCCCTTCACTCTGCCTTTCAAAAACAAGGTTTGTATTTTATTCCGAGGCACCATGCATATGAAAAAATATGGTATTCACTCTCAAGTCATACAGTTTTGGAGAAAGCAACGCAAGCTCTCTCCATGATGTGAAAAAACAACTTGGTTTCCACAGATATAGTTTGGAAAACAAAAGTGCAGAAAACACTGGGGGATATGGAACATAGACCCAGTCTTGCCTTCAAGGAGGAGTTTATGTATAAAAGGTGTGGAGGGACTCAACAGCATGAGGCAGGGAGTCAGAGAAGATAGGAGAAGCCCTAGGGCAGCAGGAGGGAAGGGTAAATAAAATGAAAACTAAAGGCTGGATTCTGTCCCACCTGTTAGGTACCTAAATGCATTAGTAGCATAGGTGAGCATATTTGTGCTAGTGTTAACTACCATGGAAAACAGTAGTGACCAAGACACAATGGCAGGGGACTCATCATGTTCTAGCAACCAGAATACCAACTTCCCAGGGCCCCTGGGTATGCACTGTGGTTGTTAATGCACACTAAAAACCCATGCTATTGCAATTAAACTGCCACTGCTACTGTTCTGGCTAGGTTAAGCTAGCCAGCACATGTTACCTGCTTTTTGCTATGTAGGCATACCCTGAAAGACATACTCCAAGCAGATGTCAAATTACTTACCAATCTCTATTCTGCTGTACTGGTATGGCTCAGAGAGGAAGTGTGGAAGGGTCACCAGGAAAGCCCCCAGGGCCAGCAGGAGGCCACCAAAGCCAATAAACCGTGGGCGGTGAACTCG
Source organism: Crocodylus siamensis (assembly GCF_052110815.1). NCBI lineage: Eukaryota > Metazoa > Chordata > Crocodylia > Crocodylidae > Crocodylus > Crocodylus siamensis. Next base: position 53,073,570 of record NC_143400.1, on the reverse strand, counting down.
GCTGCCAAAGTAGCTGACAAAGACGATGAGGATGATGTTGCCGACCTAGGGTGGGGAGGGCAAAAGGAACAGAACAATCAGCAGCAAATTAGAGAGCTCATCAACAAAGCAGGGACCTTTTCTAGACTTGATTTCTGGTTTATTTTATCTTTGGGACAGGTCTTGTTTCCTGCAGTGTGCATGTGCAACAGGTAGTACAGGGTCTATTCTTGGTTGAGGAGTCTTCATGCTCCAGGGCATTTGTACATGACATGGATTTAAATTCTACCTAAACTGAAGCAGTGGTTTTTAAAAAAAAATACTGCTTCAATTTGGGGTGAAGTAAACCCCCGTGTTGTGTACACATGTGTCCACTTGATCCTTACCTGCCTCTCCAGCAGCAGGAAGGAAAGAGCGAGCTGCTGGCAGGCAGAGCGGTCCTTGAGCTGCTGGTGTGTGTGTGGGGGGCGGGGGGGCGGTTAGTGCTTCCCTCGATGGCAGCAGCAGCACCCCGCCAGGCACCAGCCCAGGCAGTCCTGCGAGGCACCAGAGCAGCAGGGGGAAGCACCAGGCCCCTGTGCAGCTCAGGCAGGCAGGCTCCAGGGCAAAAAAAAGTATCAGGCTGCCCACTTTTTTGTGTGCGTTTGTTGCCTTCTGTGGAGCCTGCCTTCCTGGGCTGCTGCCAGGCTGCTTGCACAGACCCTGAGCTGCATGGAGCCTGGTGCTTCCCTCCACAGCTGCAGGGTAGGAAATTAAATTCCTTGGAGGCGTTTTACTTTGCAGCACCCCAAAGTCATTTAAGGTGCATTATGCCACCAAATGTGCTACAGCAGCTGGAATTAACACACAATACGCTGCTGAATGTGCAAACAGAAATGCCATTAAAGTGGTGCAAAAGACATCTAACCCACTTTAAACCCGCTTTAAAGTGTCATCTACAAACGCCCCCAAGTCTTCAACATGAAAAGGAAAAGGACAGTGGATATCAGTGCAAAGTGCATGAAAGACTGGTGACTCCTGAATCTGGGGGGGGGGGCACCCACAGAAGCTGCCAATGGCAGCAGCCCTATCAGGGGGAGCACCAGCCCTGCTGACAGCATCAGTGTCAGCCAACAGAGGGGACACCAGCCTTGTTGGGGGGGCACATGCACCCCTGTTCACCCCCTACCAGTTGCCTATGGCAAAGTAAAAGGGATGAGGGAGATGTTATCAAAGCCTGCCCAGTGCTGGTCATAGCATCTCCTCTGACCAGGAGCAACTTGGTACTTGAGACTGATGGAAGTGAGAGAAAAAGAAAAAAAAGAAAGGACAGAGTGGGGAAGGGAAAGCAGAGGGATGACAGCAAGAAAGTATAGTAGAGAAGAAAGAAAAGGAGAAGAGAGAATGATGGAATGAAAAGCTTAAAAGAAGGGACATGTGTGAAAAGACAGGTCCATGGGAAAGTGCATTCACCAGTATGTGTTAGCAGGAATGCCCAGCAAAGGCCCAGTGATGGCTCAACTGGACTGAGCTTCTATTGCTGCTCTGTGTCAATTGCTTAAATGCTGTTGATGTGCCCTGCAGAGTAAAATATGCACGCAGCTGATTTTATAGGACAGTACTGGGGCTTACGAGCAGGAGTTCTTCAGCTTCCCTCAATATCCAAACATGGAGCATTTGAATCTCAGACTTGATTGTTATAGTCTGGGGAATACCCAAAAGAGTATTCCCGATTTAGCTCTTCCCCAACTGCTCCTAAAAGAGATGGACAAGAAGCTACAAAATCTGGATCCCTGGAAAGTTTGAGCCCCATTTACTTAGTTCTATTGCTGATGGCTCAAAACAGGCAGCTCATTCTACAGAGCATCTGAACTGCAATTCATGGGCCTAGTGGACGAGTTATGTAAAGTTACAGTTACGTGGGTTTTGCCAGTTTGAGACAAAGCTAAACATTAGTTCAGTGCTGTTAATTGCGTCTAAATATCTTTTGCTTTATATATTTACATGGCCTCCTTTGGTTGCCTCTTGTGGTTCCTGATTCTTGGAACTGCTTTAACAATAAACAAGAAAAAAAATATAATCCCAGAGACAGGCAGGAAAGCTTGCATAAAAACATTACATAGCACTGAAATGAAGACAAAATTGTTGTCTGCAAGTCTACATACTTTTAACAAGATGGCAAATATAATCACGTCAAACCCTTGCAGTTCCTGCTGGGTAATGGGATTTTCTAGAAGCTTTCTGTGTCCCTGGGATCCCTTTGAGTATGAAGTCTGTGAAACACAGAGCGACATCTTTAATAGGCAAGATGCCCTTGGGGTACTGGTGCGTCTCCGCTGGGAATGGCAGCACATTTCCAGGATTTGTCACAACAGATCAAGGATGATTTCATAGACATTAGGGCTGGAAGGAACCTCAGAAGATCATTGAGTCCAGCCCCTGCCCAAAGGGCAGGAAGTCAGCTGGGGTCATAGGATCCCAGCAAGATAAGCATCCAATTTGCTCTTGAAGGTGTTCAGTGTAGGTGCTTGAACCACCTCTGATGGCAGGCTATTCCAGACCTTGGGGGCTCAGACAGTAAAGAAATTCTTCCTTATGTCCAGCCTGAAATGGCCTTGCAGGAGTTTATGACTGTTCGACCTCGTCATCCCTTGGCGTGCTCTGGTGAACAAATGTTCCCCCAGATACTGGTGGTCACCCCTGATAAACTTATACGTGGCCATCAGATCACCCCTGAACCTGCGTTTTTCCAGGCTAAAGAGCCCCATGGCTCTCAGCCTATCATCATAAGGTCTGTTTTTCTGACCTCTGATCATGCGCGTGGCTCTCCTCTGGACTCTCTCAAGCTTCTCCACATCCTTTTTTAATTGTGGAGCCCAAAACTGGATGCAGTACTCCAGCTGCAGCCTCACCAAGGCCAAGTACAAGGGGAGAATGATGTCCCAGGATTTGTCTGAGAAGCATCTATGGATGCAAGCCAGCATTTTGGTCGCTTTAGTAGCCGCAGCATCGCATTGCAGGCTCATGTTCATCTTGTGGTCAATGATGACTCCCAAGTCTCTTTCTTCCATAGTGCTAGCCAGAGTAGCACTGCCGAGCCTATACGGATGCTACAGGTTTTTCTTCCCAAGGTGGAGAACCTTGCATTTTTTGGTGTTAAACACCGTCAGGTTCTTGTCTGCCCATTTGCTGAGCCTGTCCAGGTCAGCCTGGATCACCCGCCTGTCTTCTGGTGTGGATGTTTTGCCCCAAAGTTTGGTGTCATTGGTGAACTTGGCCAGTCCGCTTCTGACTCCAACGTCCACATCATTAATGAAGATGTTGAACAATATGGGTCTAAGTACAGAGCCTGGGGGGTCCCCACTGGTCACAGGGCACCATGATGATTGACTGCCATCAATTAGTACCCTCTGGGTCCGACCACAGAGCCAGTTCTCCAGCCAGCAGATCATGGTGGACCCAAGGCCACAATTGGCCAGTTTCACCAAGAGGTGATCATGGGATACCAGATTGAAGGCTTTTTTGAAGTCAAGATATATGACATCAATCTCTTCTCCCTTGTCCAGGTGATAGGTCGTCATAGAAGGAAATGCGATTGGTCAAGCAAGACTTACCGGCAACAAACCTGTCCTAGCTATCCCTCAGGATGTTGGTGTCGGCCAGTCCATTAAGGATGGCCTCTTTAATAAACTTTTCTACGATCTTCCCCAGGATAGAAATCAGGCTGATACATCGGAGTGCACCTGGGCCTGCGGGAAGCCCATTAAAGTCAATGGAGAGTCTCTCATTCTTATAGGTGGACTACAGTTTTCTTCTAGAGCGCTCATCAGGAGGGGGAACACGGTGCGTTACTACAGTGGACATTGCAAATCCATACTGCAGCGGATGGCAGGAGTCACCTATGACCCTGAAGGCTGAGGGGGGAATTCTTAGGAGGCATCAATAGCAATCTAGTCTTACTTGGGGATGGTTCTACTTTGAGCAGGGGGTTGGACTAGATGATCTCCTGAGGTCCCTTCCAACCTTAACTTTCTATGATGCAATGAAACTTTCATTGACACCAGTGGTAAAACTCTCACTGACATCAAAAGCAGCAGAGCTTGGCTGAGGCCGAGTGCTTCTGAACAGCTTGTTCTTACAGCGTACGGTTAGACAAGGAGTTGGGTACCTAATTCCCTTAAACCCTTTGGAAACAGCAGCCAATAACTCATTGGCTCAGAATCCTAAACAGACACAAGGAACAATGAGCAGAGTGAGCTGAGCTCTGGCATTTTCCCCAGAAAGAGCCGACTGAAAACTAGTGTGTCTCTTAAATGTGATTAAAATATATGAGGCCCATTGGGCTGGCCCCACTCTGGCTGGCCCTTAGGCACTGGCATAATGATCGTGATGAATGAGAATACAAACAAAGGGAAACTGCACTTTGCTTATTTTACAAAGTACACCTAATTATGCACAGTAGGGTGTATCTATATTACACCACTGGTTACACAGTAAGGGGGAAAAGACCTTCAAAATTGAGCAATCACTGACTGTGATTTCCTATACCAGAACTATGGAAAAGAGATGGGCCTTAACAGTTGACAGACATGGGCAATATCAGACCAGTAGAGCAAATAAATTCCAGAGATTACAACCTTTCTGTAGGTATGCTCCATTCCCAGATAATTCAGTCCAGGGTCTGCTAGCTGAATTGCCCCCATCTGACTTCAGAAGCAGACACACAGTTTTGCTGATAGTGAAAAAGATTAAAATCAAAAGCAAACAGGAGACCAAATGAGTCAAAGAACAGGTCTGATATGTTAGTAGATATGAGGAACATGAAGAAATGAAAAGGTTCACGCTGCACCAATAGTTTCCAAAGGGTTTTCAAGTGTAGCCCAAATATACAGTGTACTGAGATAAACTAAGTTAAGGGAGTCTACCAGAAGTCACTAAGGTAGAGATCACAGTGAGGACATCCAGAGTCAAGAGAAAAAGGTTATAAAAATCTGGCACATGTAAGGAAAGGTGCTTCTGGGCACTAGTGATTTCAGAAAGAACCCGGGACGCACTCCGTCAGGACACATAGGTGGAACACATCCCTGAGGGAGATGGCACCATGCACACCTCAATCTCTTATCTGCAAGCTCCCCTGTAGGCTGCCATGGGCCAGATTTTCAAGAGAAAAACACTCAACATATACCCAACATGCGGAGCTCCTTGGGAAGTCTACCCTCAGCTACAGGTAGAAGGCACTGGCTATCAAAACTCTTTTGAAAGCCTGATTCCATATGACCTACACCTTTCCAAATGACACTTCCAGATCTAGCCCATATAGACACTAGGTAAGAGTAAGAAACTTTACCAATGAGTTGGTGCTACATCTGGACCCCTGTCTAGATAACTCCACAGTTATCTCGCTATCCCAGCAGAGAATATTGGGGACAGGGAGCCAGCTAGCAAGATTGCTAGAGACAAGGCCTATCTGCTTGAGCAGTAACCAAACCAGCACTTGAGAGGAAGAGAACCACAGCACTCATACTGGGCCAAATTAGTTTGCAGAAAATGAAGGAAGAAAAGGAAAATGAAAGAGCTGAAACCAGTGCTACCAACCTAGCTAAGGCTTGTCTGAAAACAGCTGCTTTGCCAAGTCAAGGCAAAGTAATTAAAGGTAAGAACATACGACTGGAAGGGACTTCCCAGATCACTGAGTCCAGTCCTCTATAGTCCCAGGAAACCAGCTGTCCAAAAGCATCTGCAAGGTACTCTGAGCCATTCTGCATACCAAGCCATAAGGGAACATATGTGGTGACAGGCAAAAAGCACAAGAGACAAGGGCACTGCCAATGGCTTGCTGCTGTGACAGGAAAGGTGCCAAGTGAATGAACACAAGTTAAATTGCATTAGGCTCTTATGTGCACACGCTCATTCAGGAGCACCCTTCTCAGATGAAGCTACAGCAAGATAAGCCAGTCTAGTCTCTCTGAATGAAAGCGTTGTCAGCCAGCTGATGCACTCTAGCTCCTTGCCCCATTGACAAGCCCTGAGCTTCCACCATGCTAGCTGAAAGCCAATGCCCCATAACACCACACTCTGCTTTTGTGCAATGACCTGCTTGCAACACAACTTGAATTTCCCCAATTTCTGCTTCCTACTGATGGCGCTAAACATATAATAATTAACAGACCCAGTGGGACTTTTCTGCAAGAGTGAGCTGTGCATGTGAAGCTGTGCACTTTTTTTTTTAATTAAGCACCTTTGAGGTTTTATGTTTTTCCTTCTAGGATCAATTATGGCCCATGCCAGAGAGCAGCCGCTTGTCAAATGTCAGGTTTAAATCAAAGCTGTTCCTGGCTGAGTCATAAGGAGCCAAGTTATAACTTGAAAACAGGCAAACTGAAGCCAACCCTGCTATGTTGTGCTCCCACAGCCCAGTGCCACCCAGGGAATAAAGCAAGTTCAAGGTGAGTCACTGACAAATGCACAGTCACATGGGTGGCAAACTGGCTCCAAGGACACACCCAAAGGGTGGTGGTGGACGGGTCAATGTCGACCTGGGAGGGTATAGGCAGTGGAGTCCCCCAGGGCTCAGTCCTTGGGCTGGTGCTGTTCAACATCTTCATTAGTGACCTGGACGAGGATGTGGAGAGCACCCTGTTCAAGTTTGCCGATGACACCAAGCTGTGGGGTAAAGTGAATACATCGGCAGGCAGGGACCGCATCCAGGTAGACCTGGATAGGTTGGAGAAGTGGGCAGATCTGAACAGGATGCGGTTCAACAGGGACAAGTGCAGGGTGCTGCACTTGGAGAGAGGGAACCAGCATTATGGTTATAGGTTAGGGGCTGACCCTCTCGGCAGCACAGAGGCAGAGAGGGATCTTGGAGTCATGATGGACTCCAGGATGAATATGAGTCACCAATGTGACGAAGCAATAGGCAGAGCCAACCGCACCCTGTCATGCATCAACAGGGGCATCACTAACTGGTCCAGAGAGGTCTTGCTCCCCCTCTATGCGGCACTGGTCAGGCCGCAGCTGGAGTACTGTGCCCAGTTCTGGGCACCGCGCTTCAAGAGGGACATGGAGAACCTGGAGAGGGTCCAGAGGAGGCCACTCATATGGCTGGGGGCCTCCGTGGCCAGCCCTATGAGGAGAGGCTGAGGGACCTGAATCTCTTCAGTCTCTGCAAGAGGAGACTGAGGGGGATCTTGTGGCTGCCTACAACCTTATCAGGGGCCACCAGCAGGGACTCGGGGAAAGTGTGTTCACCAGGGCCCCCCTTGGAGTCACTAGGAACAATGGCCACAAGCTGAGGGAGGATAGGTTTAGGTTTGATATTAGGAAGAACTACTTCACGGTAAGGGTGGCCAGAGCCTGGAATGGGCTTCCCAGAGAGGTGGTGCTCTCACCTTCCCTGGAGATCTTCAAGAGGAGACTGGATAGGCACCTGGCTGGGGTCTTATGGCCCTTCCCACCCCCAGTGCTCCTCCCTGCCCATGGCAGGGGGTTGGACTCGATGATCTGTCTAGGTCCCTTCCGACTCATTGATTCTATGGGAACACTGGGAAGGTGTGTGCTCAGGGTCCAGGCAAGTTGATGGCCTTGGTCTCCTTTCAGTGATAACCAGGAGGAGCTGGAGAGAGCCGGTGGACACAGGGGCCGACTCATAGTTATCCTGCTATCCTGCTTCTAGTATTCCTGCTGAACTACTGGTGCTGGGAGTCTGTCATGCAGACCAAGGCAATGCACTTCTGCTGAGACATGTAAGCTCTGCTAACAAAACCTTAAGAGAGTGTGCCTAGGGGTCCTTCACAGAAAATAATGTTTCCACCCTCACATCCCCCCAAAGGGAGCCCACTCAAGCATGTCAGAGGCCCTTACCTCATGTAGGCTGGAGATTAAGCCAGAAGAGAGACTGGAGAGTCCAAAGCGCTTCTCAATGGTAGACAGGCTGCTCTTGAAGTTGGCGCTGTAGAGAAGCTGGGATAACTGGAGAAGGCCATGGCAAACCACAAACACCTGTAGAAAGATTTCTAGTTAATACCTGATAGCTGCCCCCTGCTGATACATAACCAAGTTAGCAGCCAGACCTCAGGGCTAGGGACAGACATTACACATAAACTGGTTTAAGTGATCAGAAACTGGTTTAAACCTGTAACAGAACAGAAGCTCAGGGCACACAACCAGCAAAATGGCTGAAACTGGTTTCAGATAGACCTGGTTGAACGTCATATCAGACTTACCTGATTTGGGTCAAACCGGTTTATGCAATGCCTGCCCCAGACCCATTCCTAGTTTAAGTTAAACCAGAGCCCCCCAGCATCCCAGATGCTTTGCAGCCCTGGGCTGTGTGGTCTGCTCCTGAGAACAGGGCTGCCCCCATCCTCTGCTCCCTAGCCAGAGCTCCAGGAGAGACTGCAGGCACAGTGGGCTCTGCCTGGATTGCCCCTGCCCCCCTCCTTGCTGCTCACTGCTTGAGCAGGGATCCTCCCCTCCCTCCCATCTCCCACAGCATGGACCCGAGGCATGTGGTATGCTAGCTAATGCTGAGAGGTATGTGGGTGTGGGCATGGGCCCATGGCCAATTTCACTGGAACTGGCAGAACAAACACTGGGGCTTTAGAGGTAATCAACAGGTCAGCTGGTGATGTCCCTCCTTTCCTCCCTTGGGAAAAGCTGCTTAAGAAGAGTTTGGACTAATGAGAGCAGCTTTTATTTTGTTGATGAGCTGATAAATGCTGTGTTATCAGCTCTCTGCTGGCTCCCTCAGGTGCCAGGTTTGCAGACAGTATAAAGAAGCAGGGAGAGGGAGACTAAAAAGCTCAGCATCATCAACAGATGCACGTACTGCACACCCCGTCTTTGCCTCAGAGTGCTAGCCCGGGGCTGGGGGCTAGCAACACTCCCACCCCTTGAGCAGGGAGTAGGGAAAAGCCTGGGACTGTGCAGGCCAGGGTGGGAATTTAAATCTCTTCCTAATCAGAGTATCCTTCTGGGGCCTGCCTGCCTGCTCCCACGCCCAGCTCACCACTTTGGAAGTGAGAAGAGGGCTGCTCTAGCACCCCCCTGCTTCTAGCCTGAGCCACTGGAGGCATGTGCTTGAATTTTTTCATTCAGAGGGAATGGCTGTGCAGTTGCAAACTGATTCAGTCTAAGTAGGTTAGACTAACCTGCAAAGATTAAATCAATTCAGGCGCAGGCTTTTTGAATGTCTGTCCCTAGCCCATGTGAGCTGGCCAATGGTCTTGTTCTGCTCTGGCACAGACCCAAGCCAGCATTTGTGGCCACACCTCCTATGTAAGCTTCTCACACAGCATTAAACAGCTGCGTCTAAGAGTCACCCACATCACTGTGTCAACCAAGAGCCTTCATTTAAGGGTGTTTATTTACAGGTTGCATGCCAAAGGGACATTTCCACTCCTAGGCTCAGCCAGATTGGTGCCCTGCCCTGTTATTTCTTCCCAGCATCACATCACCACCTGCAGGCAAATCAGGAGATATGATGGGATGTGGATCTGGATGCACCTGCTTTGCTCCTGGCTGCTGGCCAAAAGGCATATCCTCTCCTCTGGCCTTATTCTCACAAAGATTAGCATCATCCCTCCATGACAAGCTACAAACAGAAGTAGTATGTGTGATTGCCCAGTGCCTGTGGAGGCTAAGTGCTTTCAATGGGAGATCATTGCAGGCAGCTAGGTAGGGGTAATGTGCGTGCTGAAGCCCAGATAAATATGAGTGTGTATTGCTTTTCAACTCTTTGACATCTGTCTAGCAAGAAAAAAAGCCCCCAGACCTTCATGTTATTTTCTTGGGTTTCTCCATCTCTCCTTCCCTGCTGGCAGGACATGTTTTAGATGAACTGCCTTCCTGGATTTATTGCTCTTTTCTTCCTCTCTTGCTCTCCCTCCTCCCAGCTCTTACCTATATCCATTTTGCCATCCATGTGCATCCAACTGACACAGCTCCAATGGAGAGGACCCTAGCCTAGGCTTCAAGGACAGCTGGGTGCTGGTCCCAGTCCCAGTTCTACCACTGCCCTGTGCCCAGTTCTACCACTGCCCTACCCCAAGCAATTTGGGACCGGGACTGCCTCTTGTTGGGTGTCCATACAAAACCCTACATAACGAAGCCTTGATCTCTTCTGGTGCCCTTAGTTGCTACTGAATCATCAACATAATGGCTACAGTTTCTAAGAATGTAGGAGAAAATAAATGTACAGGTACACACACATTTATCTTTCGTTTTCCCTTTGACTGGCTTAGGAAGCAGGATTCTCAGCCAGCTCTTACTAAGCTTCCCTCAGACATGACTCCTGTGACAAGGCCAATGGGGGTGGGGGGAAGATGGAGGATGCAGTGGGCTTGGACTAAGCACAGCTAGGGCACTGCTCATGAGAAGTCTGCAGGACAGGAAGGGTTACCCCTTCCCATGGCTGGGTCTGTCCTATAATCTGATGGGGACTATTCCTCTTCATCTACTTCTTTCTCTGAAACTCTGCTCTAGGCCTCTTCATTCCATGACATGTGTGTGCTGGACTTTTAACTCTGTCCGGAACGCTGGACTTCAACACGGCGTGAAAAAAATTGCTACACAGGCCAGGCCTGATAATTGGTTTACTGCCTCAGGCTACAAATGCTTGATACAAATGGAGCTGCCTGTTGCAGGGAAATCTGTTTCCTTGATTCAGCATCAGAAACCTTTGGCAGAACAGATTGCAGGGCTTAGGGGAGGGGGAAGAGATGTGCTCCTTTAGCAGAAGACTGACTGCTGATACCGAGGAAGACGGAAAGGTCTCCCAAAAGGCATGCATGAATTATTGTTTCTTGATTCACTTGTTAATATTTATACAAGGCTTTGCATAATTACACATTCAGCAGAACTGCAAAGGGATGCGACTAAGTATGGGTGCACCTTTATGGCTGCTGGGATCGAGGAGTACTGGAGGATATTATTTACTATGTTTTTATATCCTGAAATGCAACTTTATTATGTTTATCGGTTGCTGCTTATCAGCTTTTCACTGCCAGGAAGTTATTTATTTAGGTTGGGAGAGAGTGTGGGATAATGGTTAGAAAAGCAAATGGGGAATCTGACTCCTGAGTCTGCTGTTGACAAGGCAATAAGGTATTGTTATTGTTTGTATCCTGGCAAGGCCAGGTTCCTATTTTGACAGGGCCTGTACAATCACAGAACAAAAAGCCACTCCCAACCTTGCAGAGGCTTGCTGTACTCTGTGTCAGTAACTCAGTGGCCACTTGATGCACAGCAGGCCACAATGGAGCCATGATGCTTCCAGGCCATGCCTCACTTTTACACACCTGCAAAATGGGAATATAAGTGCCAGTGCAGGCCTATAAGCTCCTCAGGTGAAAGGAGTTTCATCATGACCATCACTGAAAGATCTCCGCAGCACGACAAGAACAAAGCCGAAAGCCAAGATCCCCAAGACCATGTGATCTGTGATACTTGGTGTGAGGAAACCAAACAGCAGGGCCCACAGTGAAGTGACAGAGGAGGAGAGGAAGTGTAAAGGATACCAAGACAGGGCAGAGACATGATCAAAAGGAGCATGGGCACATTAAAGAAAGGAATATGTTCACATCCCTGTTTTGATCTATACTTAGCACTATTGGTTTTCCTTTATTTTCTTTGGAATGTGCCTTATGCAAACGGTGCCAATATTTTATTTAAAAAAATTAAAATAGGGGGAAAAGCCTGTCTTTTTTTTTTAAATGTTGATTCACAGGAAGTCAAATATTTGCTGGACTCCGGAAGAATGCCCAGCAGAGATAATGCTGGGAACCTGAAACAGCATTCTGGGGATCAAAGGGGCAGCAATGCTTGCAAGTCCCTTACATCTGTGGCTGAGATAATAATAATGATCATACATACCATGTATTGGTAAGGTGGTAGCACCCAGGAGGCTGAGCATGGACCAAAACTCTTACTGTGCTAGGTACTGTCCAACTCAGAACAAGAAGATAGCTTGTGTCAGCAAGAAGCTACAACTTAAAAAACCAGAGACAACCAGTGGATAGAAAGACAGTACAGAGCCAAAAGAAAAAAGGAGGCAAGGCTGGTCAGTGTGATGGGCAGTGGCCTCAGGGCTATTTTGCAGGTACCATCACACTGGAGGCAAACCTTAGACTGGGCTAGGATTAAGGACTCAAGAGTTGCTTTGGGTCTGGTTCTGGGGGTGGTCTGGAAAAAAGCACCAAATCGATTATTTAAAAGGCAACAAGGGGGCAGTAAAAGCCAGACTGGGGGCAGGTCACGTCTTGAAGCCATTTGATAGGCAAGGGAAGGAAAGTCCATGAAGAGTGAAGACAAGTAGCTTATGTCTGAGGCAACAGAGTTGAGCAAAACAGTGGATGATGGATGGAGAAGGGAGGGGCAACAGGCAAAAAAAAAAAAAGAAAAATAAATTAGGGAAAGTGATTTTCTGAATGGGTAGGAGGGAGGCAAGACTGCAGTGGCCGATGCCGAAGAGAAGGCTGTAGTACCGAAGATGAGTATTGAAGATGAGGGGCATCTGGGCTAGACTTTCTGCTGTCCCTATGGGGGGAATGAAAGGCTGTGTGCTAGAGCCACTAGGCAGTGCTACTATAGCATGAGCCCCTGGAAGGGGAACAAAAGGAAAAAGGAAGCACATGAAAAAAAGATCCTGGTTATTTCCTGACAGCTCAGATGAACCAGAACCCAACAGCCAGACTTGGCATCAGCAAGAGCTACACCAAACATCTGTTCAACCACTACGGCACTTGTGGGTTGGCTCACAGGGTGAAATCCCACCTCCATTAAAGACCATGGGAGTTTTTCCACCTACTCCCTCAGGGGCAGGATCTCACCCTGGGTGTCCCAATTTATCATTCTAGATCTAGGTCCAAGCAATGCCTGTAGAGCCAGACCTAGATCTACATCTGGGGGTTTGTCTCAGGTTGCTCCCTAGAGTCAACAGGAATGTTATGGGGCAAGAGGGGACTCCATGGAGCCAGATGAATCTACCCCATGTGCAGAGCAGCATAGCGCTGCAGGCAGAGAGGTAAGCTGAGACAGAAAAGGGGGAGGAGGAGGATTGTTGGGGAGAATACAATCAGAGGGAAAAGTTAAGGGTTACAGGCAATAATAGAAAGGAAGAGCTTCAAAATTAAAGCCAGGCTGAAGGAGAAAGGTGGCTTCTGGGATGCGGGAGGGTGGCTTAGAAAGGGAGGAGGAATTTTTTTGCCAGATAGTGTTAATTTTGTTATGAAAATCCAGCCAGATCCTGTTTAAGGAGGTCTAATAAGGAAGTGTTAGGGAAACAGAGGAGGGGGGCCGGGAGCACTTAAGATATAGAACAGCTGCTGAGAGCTCGATGGTGCAAAGGCGTAGGCAAGAGAAGCAAAGCTGTTTATGAAGAGGGGGGTGGAAGCGAGAGGGTGATTTGACAGTGGAAAATGTCAGAATCATCCCAGGACCTTCTGCAAAGGTGCTGCGCTACACAGGAACAACAGGAAGGTCAGAACAAGAGGGCAGAGGTGAAGGTGAGGAGTGGCTGGGCAGGCCAAGCTGCTGGAGGAGAGAAATGGCTCCGAGAGGAGAAGGGGAAAACAGGAAAGTAGAAACCTAGGTGATGGCAGAAGGCAGTGAGAGATGGGGAGAGACGTCAAGGGCCGAGAGCAGCAGAGGGCTGAGGACTGGGGAGCTTGGATGTAAAAAGGGGAGGGGGAGGTTTGCTGGCCCAAGTGGTAGCCAGGAAAGGATTTTTGCAGGGGGACAGAACAGGAGCATGTCGGGAGGTGGATGAAGGGTGCAGCAGTTGGTGGTGGATCCAGGTGGTTAGCGAGTGGGGTAGAAGCGCGGCCCAAGCAGAAATTGGATGCACTTGAGTCCACATTTAGATAAATCACTTGCATGTGTATCGAGGCCTATCACGCCTAGGTGGAACTTGAAGCAGCCTGGGCTGAGGAAAGCAGACTAAGGAAGAAAACCAGAGGGGCAGCGCAAAGGTCGGGGAAGTCCTGCTATGGAGGAGGGATACAAGCCTGGGGCAAGGACTTCCTTTGCCCATGACACCCCCCAGAGTCATGTAGTGGGATGACAAAATGAGAGTCTCGATAGGTCCGATTCAGGTGCATTTGCTAGAACCCAGCCTGCCTGGCTGTCCTGGGCTGTACAGGCAGATGAAGGGGGAAAGTTGTGCCAACGGGGCCTTAGGCAGACAGAAGGTTATGCAACTGGGGCTAAGGCAGGGGAATGCATCACCTGAATCACCTAGCCCATTTACATCACAGATGTTCTGCCCTGTTCTTGGGGAGTCGATCTAAACTCCAGCCTTTACTAACACATCACTCTCAGCCATCATGGAGGCTACCGCTAGCCTAGGAAAAGCTGGAGAGAAGCCAGTGTACCTTAGCAGTGAGGATGTGGGGTGGTGACTCAGAAGACCAGGTTTCCATTGCTGGCTCTGTCACCGATTCACTGTATAACCTGGGGCAAATCATTTCACCTCCATTTAAACTTCACCTCCATTATTCCCACTTTGGGACTCTTTCATTACGAGTTTGTGCAGCACTGAGCATGTCTCAGTTGCAGTAGAGGAAGTAGAGATGCTCTCCTAATCCAAACTACAATGGCCCCTTATTTCTACTCCAAGGCTGTCACTACGGTGCAGGATTTTCCTCTCCTCCCCTCCCCTCCCTTTACCATCCAGGTGCTTGGAGCTGAAGCGGCCAGTGTGATCCTGACATTTTGGAGCTCACTGCTGTGGGCGTCTGTGAGCAGAGTTATGAACAAGAGGAGAAACACACAAGAGATGATGCTCAGGGAAGACTGACTCATCCCAAGTTAAAATGGGCAAGGAAATCAGGCAGACTGAAGAGTGGTGTCAGAGGTTGAATGCCTTGAGACCACATGATGGGAAGTGAAGGGCAGGGGAGCATTTTTTACCCTGGAAAAAGCTGGAATTGGAATGCCACCCAAAAAGAGGAGGAAGAAATAAAATAATTCTGTGCTTTACAACACCTGAATGTTGGTGTCAGGAGCCCAGCTGGCTTTTGGACTCTTCCCCACTGTGCTTTTGATCAGCTTTGATAGGATACAGCTGCTTGCCTGAGACAGGCTCTCCCCTGCCTGCAGCACACAGGGTTTTTATTAAAATCAGAAGGTCCAATCTTGCAGAGGTATCATGTGGGGCTAATGGGGAGAGGTGCCTTCCTGGATGAGCGTGGCAGTCTCAAGAGCAATCCGGGGCAGCAGCCCAAGGTCAGAGGTGGACTGAAGGAGGAAAGGGAGCAGGAGTGGTTTGGGATAATGAGGGAGAAGATATCCACCACTGCAAAGGAGAGGGAGGTGCCCAGCTCCCATGGGGCATATGCACATGCTCTTGGACCTCTCCCTTGTCTTTCTTTGCTCTCCACGTGTCCCTTCATGTGCAGGCTGCCTGCATTTTGCTTCAGGCTCCTGTATTCCCCCAGACTAATTTGTCTATAATCCTTCATTCTCCTCTGAAGTGTTTCTAGTGTGCCTTTCAGTCTTCAAGAGGTTTAGCTTTTAGTGCTATTATCTATATTACCACGGTGACTTCTGGCCCCAAACAAGGCTGAGGACCAGTTACACTAGGGGCCGGACACAGAGATGGTACGAGGCAGCCCAAACCCTAAAGAGCTTAGCATCTCAAAAGGGAAGGCAGGAAGGGAAATGGAGGAGAAGTGATTTGACCAAGATCTCACAGCAAGTCAGTGGCAAAGTAAGGTTTCCTGTTTTTTAGGTTTGCATCCAGCCAGGAGGCCATGCTGCCTTCTGCAACAGAGCTATTGTTTTTGCACTTATTTCTCCCCCTGTCTCTCACTTTCTCTGCCCCTCTCCCCTTCCTTTACCACCACTGCTCATCATCTGTGTTTCTCTCAGCCCCCTCTAGATGAAGGTTAAAATCCTGGCCACCCCCCAGGCTAGGCATTTGGGAAGAGGGGCAGGTGATGGAGCGAATGCTTTGATCACTAGTTTTCCCCACCCACAAGGCAACGTCTGACCTGCCTTTTCCTGAAAATCAGCATGGTGACATGAACCCTTCCCCCCACCCCCCTACACACCCTGCAGGTCCCCTGCAGCCAAGGAAGAGTGGCTGATCTCTCACATGCATGGAAAACCTCCATGCCCAGACTCAGCTACTAGTATCCACCTTTTACAACACTTTTGAAAACAAAATTTGTTTTAAATAAGAACAGATCAACTCACTTGGAGAGAAGCAGGAGCAGTGGAGGGAAAACCACTAGGGTGCCAAGATACTCAGCGCTGCTTGTAGCCGTATTACTGAACCTCTAAAAGCAGAGGGAGTCAGACCCTACGCCAGGAATTTTTTCAGAGCCTAAGGCGAGTTCCTGTTCAAGCTGCTGTATTACAGGCATAGTGAGTGAAAGGCACAACATGCACCCACACGTACCCACAAACACACTCACGCACACCCGCACAAACTGCCTCCCCAGCTCCCCTCTTAATCACCTTGATGTCTCCCTTCAGAATGGCTGCGCGATCGTGGCTGCAGGCTGTTTATACAAGCTGTTTGACTCCCTTCCAAGCCACACTTTACTTTAAAAGGTAAGCAAGTGCCGAGAGAGACTCCTTATGCACACTGCTCGCACACGCAGAGCTGCCTGGGCCGACACTAGCAGACCTGGACCTTCCCAGGCAACGGGTTCAGCAAAACCCCACTTGTTGAATGAAGCAGAGAGGACTTTCCTTCATGCCTGTACACACCTGACAATATTTCCTCCAGGTTTCTGGTTTAAAAGGGACTGAATTGCTGGATATAAGGATAGAGTCTCCTGGTAGAACGGTACTCCTCAAAGACCTGCCCTGTGGGACTAAGATATGAAGTGGCTAGGAAGGCTGCAGGTTGCACACAGCTGCAGGGCCAAATCAGTCCCAAACAATTTGGGAGCTAGGCTAATCTTCATTTTAAATTAACAAAGATCATCTCACTCCTCACTGTGAACTGGCCCCTAGAGGGCAACATCCTTGCTCATTTAGGAGCACAGGCCTGGAAGAGCCCAGAGCCCTGCAGCCTCTATGGTATTATGTTATCAGGACAGCACCAAGGTCTTCGTCTATGGGCTCTCTACTTTGGGCAGTAAGATTTTATCTCGTATAGAAAATAATCATCAAATGCCATTAACACATCGCTCAAAGCAGCCAATATTCAGTACATTAACAGCAAATGATACGTGCTTAAAATAGCTCATAACCAACTGGGTCAACTGTGCTGTATTCTCTTATCTTGTATCTCTCTCTGCTTATGTAAGATAACAATTTTGTTGACCCTTAATAAACAATTACTAATGAAAGGCATGCCGAGACCGTGTTTTAACTACACTGGTTAGGAAATGTGGAGCATTTGGAAATAGTTTTGGAGGGAACAATCTATGGGGCTGGTGAAAAATGACCAATGAGATGGTAGTGAGGTTGGCAAACTGACAAAGCAATACCAAGGTAACCAAAAAACCTTAACAGAGCTATTGCAAATCGGCCTGAGTGAAGGTCACTGCGCTATGATGAAACAGGAGTTTCTTTTCGGTTTAGCAAAAATAAAAAGACAGATCTCCAGTCACAAAGACTGAAAAAATATAAATGCTTAAACCAACAGAGTCAGGCCTTTTCTTTGTATGCTGATTGAGAGAGGGGTATGAAGTTTATTAGCAGCTTGACTCTCTGCAATCAGGAAGAACCTTGCATGGTCACAGTTATATTTGCTATGTGGTATGTGAACAATGGGCACCATTTTGCACCCTGGGACCACAGTGTAATAACACCTGTGTCAATAGTTACTACAGTACTGGGAAGAGGAAAGATGGAGTAAGGGATGAGGGAATGAAGCCCTTCCTCTCCAGGGTCACCAAACCAGCTCCATGCAGGAATCCTGCACTCACATTCCTTAGAAGGAACGCAGTGTTAATGATTAGAGAAGCAGCCACAAAGGCTAGGGTGAGATGGCAATGGCCATTCATCATTAAAATGCACTGGGAGAGTTCATAGTCCTTTCATTATAATCTCATTCAATGAGCCATGTTAAGAGTTAGCTTTAGAAACTAATGAGGCCTACGGTTTTCCCATATAGACTCTGAAACTTTCTAAAGCCTTGGGGAGTTCTTGCACTTACCCCCCAGTTTCTTGACCTTGGCCATCCAGAAAAGAAGTGCATAATAATAAAATATCAGGTGTCAAATTAGCATGCCACAGGAAAGGGTATTGCCAATGTGGGAAGAGAGTGCAGCATCAGGCAGAGATAATGCCAGAGGTAAGAATCTAAACTATGAAAGATTTGGGAGAGGTGGACTGACTAACTAGTAACAAGGAGGTGGAAGCGTTCACAAATATGGAAGAGATTACTCCGGCTGTTCTTGTTAAGCACCGTTTACTACTATCATTATGATATTCTAGCAAGCACAAGATCAAGATCCTACTGTTCCAGGGGCTATACACTTTTGCATCCAAAATCCTAGTCTCTAGTTTCATAGTAATTTGGGGTCAGAAGGGACCTGAACAGATCATCTAGTCTGACCCCCTGCCACTGGCAGGAGCACATGCTGGGATCACATGACCCCAGGCAGGTGTTCGTCCAACCTCTTTCTGAATTTATCCAAGGTAGGAGCGAGGACCACTTCCCTAGGTAGTTGGTTCCAGATCCTAGCCACCCTACAGTGAAATAGTGCCTCCTAATCTCTAACCTGAACCTACTCTCTAGCAGCTTCTGGCCATTGTTCCTCATCACCCCAGGTGCTGCTGGGGGGAATAGGACCCTTCCTATTTGCTGCTCATCTCCCCTAATGAGTCTGTAGGCAGCCACCAAATACCCTCCATAGCCTCCGTTTGCTGAGGCTGAACAGGTTCAGGTCCCTCGGCCTCTCATCTTAGGGCCTGCCCTGTTGCCCTCCAACCAAATGGGTGGCACTCCTCTGAACCCTCTCAAGGCAGGTCACATCCTTCTTAAAGTGCGGTGCCCAGAACTGGACGCAGTACTCCAACTGTGGCCTGACCAATGTCGTATAGAGGGGGAGTATCGCCTCTCTGGACCGGCTTGAGATGCATCTTTGGATCTTTGTGTAGACAGGCAGAGGTTGGCAGGGAAAACAGGGAAAGAACTGACTTGACCACTGTCACACAACAGAACCATGGACCAAACCCAAATCTGACCCCTACATCAGTGCTATACCCACTATACTACAATATCTTACCTGAAGGCACTGCTTCAAAAAAAAAAAAAACTTAGGTGACTTAAGATACAGGCAGAGCCGTAATAAGGTACTGGAGAGAACAAGAGAAGTAAAAGGAAGATGTGAATGTGAAAGGCAGTAAGATATCTTTGCAGAAGATTGAACCAAATGCAGCAAAAAAAGCAGGATGCTGTGAGCAGTAATTTTTAAGTCACAGTTGACAGAATAACTTTAACAGCTCCTTAAATATCTATAAGCAAGTCCTCAAGCTAGTGCAAAGTGGTACCACTCCATTGACTTTAATGGCCTGTCCCATTTAAGACCAATTTATTCCCCTTAAGTTTTACAAGGAGGTTGCCTAAGCTATGTATGACCTTATGCAGCCTTCAAATTGTTATGAACATACAGCTGTGTCAAGGTAAGTGCTGAGGAGATCTGCTGTGGCATTGGTGCTAATTAAGTAGATGCAAAGAGCCAGGGCTTAATTCACAAAATGTAGGGAATGGCTGCGCAGGGAGCAATAAAAGAAGTGAGGATACTTAAATAACTCATCCAATTGTTCGTCTCTAATTGAAGAGTGATACAATGTCATAATCTGCTTCATGACTTGGCTAAGGAGACCTAGTGGAAGGAGACACAAGAACCTTAAATAAATGGAGCGGGAAAATATTTGGAGAGGGTTTGCCTTCTTAAGAAGCTGTTTGCTCTTTTTTCAGTCTTGATTCTGCTTTTGAACTTGTCGGTTGAGCTTCAGGAAGCCACTTCAAAACTTAATGGGCTCGGCTCAGGTCTTGCACAGGTACCGAAGTGACCAGATTGCCAGGCAGCACCAAAGGTGTGAGAAATGCACCAGAATTTTTTTCACCATTTCATCATAGGTGATTTTGCTGCCTTATATTTGCTTTTGCCACCCACAGCCTTTCCACCTAGTGTTTGTGGTTTAGTAGCTCCTAGGAGGCACTTACAGGGTCAAGTCTCTATTGTCCTATAGAGACTGTTCAAATCAGGCCATGCTGACCAGGTCACAAAACGCCTTCTAGTCTCTTTTTATGACCAGGTCACAAAACGCCTCGATGCAGGAGGAGGGGTGGATGTCGTATACTTGGACTTCAGGAAGGCCTTTGATACGGTATCCCACCCCATACTGGTGAACAAGTTAAGGGGCTGTGACTTGGATTACTGCACAGTCCGGTGGGTGGAGAATTGGCTGGAGGGTCGAACCCAGAGAGTTGTGGTGGATGGGTCGGTTTCAACCTGGAAGAGTGTGGGCAGTGGGGTCCCGCAGGGCTCGGTGCTTGGACCGATACTCTTTAATGTCTTCATCAGCGACTTGGACGAGGGGGTGAAATGTACTCTGTCCAAGTTTGCAGATGTCACTAAGCTATGGGGCGAAGTGGACACGCCGGAGGGCAGGGAACAGCTGCAAGCAGACCTGGACAGGTTAGACAAGTGGGCAGAAAACAACAGAATGCAGTTCAACAAGGAGAAATGCAAAGTGCTGCATCTAGGGAGGAAAAATGTCCAGCACACCTACAGCCTAGGAAATGACCTGCTGGGTGGCACGGAAGTGGAAAGGGATCTTGGAGTCCTAGTGGACTCCAAGATGAACATGAGTCGGCAGTGTGACGAAACCATCAGAAAAGCCAATGGCACTTTATCGTGCATCAGCAGATGTATGACAAATAGGTCCAAGGAGGTGATACTTCCCCTCTATCGGGCGCTGGTCAGACCGCAGCTGGAGTACTGCGTGCAATTCTGGGCGCCGCACTTCAAGAAGGATGCGGATAACCTGGAGAGGGTCCAGAGAAGGGCCACTCGTATGGTTAAGGGCCTGCAGGCCAAGCCCTACGAGGAGAGATTAGAGAAACTGGACCTTTTCAGCCTCCGCAAGAGAAGGTTGAGAGGCGACCTGGTGGCTGCCTATAAGTTCGTCAGGGGGGCACAGAAGGGAATTGGTGAGTATTTATTCACCAAGGCGCCCCCGGGGGTTACAAGAAATAATGGCCACAAGCTAGAGGAGAGCAGATTTAGATTGGATATTAGGAGGAACTTCTTCACAGTTCGAGTGGCCAAGGTCTGGAACAGGCTCCCAAGGGAGGTGGTGCTCTCCCCTACCCTGGGGGTATTCAAGAGAAGGTTGGATGTGTATCTAGCTGGGGTAATGTAGGCCCAGCACTCTTTCCTGCTTATGCAGGGGGTCGGACTCGATGATCTATTGAGGTCCCTTCCGACCCTAGCATCTATGAATCTATGAATCTATGAATATGAACCAGGCCCTCTTTTTGCCATGTTTGTACTCTAAACAGGCATGATTGGACAAGATAAGAGGAGAGGGGAACTGAGGCCCACTTATCCTCTAGCACATGGGCCCAAACTGTAAATCTAAGGTTCCTATTTCAAATGCCTCAAAATCTAGGAGTATTCAGACTTTGACTTTTGGTTTGGGGACCACCGAGATCATTGAAGGGTAGGCCTAAACCAGCAGTTCAGAGTTGGAGGAGAAAGGGCTGTCATGGATCACTTGATATTCATCAAGGCCCTCACACAGGGAGACAATTATGCACAAGCTTGAAATAAAGAATCTAGCTGAGCATGCTAAGTGATTAGGGATGCTTTCCAGAAGTAATGCCCGAGAGCACAGATTGGCGAATGCCTGCTGGAACTAGTTTATACAGTCCCAACTCTAGTTTACGCTGGGATTGTTTAGAAGGTAAATCTACGCAGCCCTCGGCATGCATATATCTGAGGGACAGGCAGAGCCCAAGCAAAATATCTGTACCAGGTCGTGGTCTGAGGTAGGCAGTGATAAAAAGAACTATACTACAGAGCACTTGCTTATTGTAATGTGATTCAAGGGCACAATTAAAAACAGTAGCTCTCCTCCACGCTGCAGGATAGAAATGAATTTGAACCACATTCACAACACTGGCTTTTATAAACTGGACATGTCTCTCTCTTACTTAACCAAGCAATTGCACTCCAAAGGAGAGCCAGAAGATAAGGTGCCATCCTGCCCTAGGTCCCTGCTAGAGATTACATTTATTGTGTGTTAAATTGCATGATAAATTACAACATACCACATATTCAATTCTTTTATCATGTGATAAAAGAGGCAAGCCAGCCACCAAGAGGACGGGTTTGTATCACACTTGAATTTGCACATGTAGCATGGGAATTAGAAGCTAACAACTGGTTCAGAGAGGCATAAGGTTTCAGGCAACAATTTACTTTGTCAGATGATAGGGTCTGTTCCTTGTGACAAGTGAAGTAGGTTGCTGCCTGCAAAACCTCATGCCTCTGAACTAGTCTCCAAGGTGCTGCCCTGCCTTCTGCCCGACTATGGGCTAACATGGCGAACAACCTCTGTACTCCAAAAGGAGAATGGAGCAGCAGCACCTCTTCAAAGTGCTCCAATGACCAGTTTTCAGATTTGACCACAACCCACTCTTTCACTGTACAGTCACGCTAATGTGGTGTTAATTGATGGTGACTACTGCCAGTCTGCAGTGCAGTGGCCTATTTCATGAATTCATACCATGGTCCGCTCCATCAGACCTCACCAGGCTCTTGCTGCATGTTCAGTGCACGTAAACCAGTTTGAAAATGGCTGAAACTGGTTTTAGATAAACCTGGTTGAATGTAGTATCAGACTTAACTGAACTGGCTCAAACCGGTTTATGCAATGTCCATCCCAAGCCCCTTGCTGGTTTAAGATAAATCAGACTCCTCCAGCATCTCAGTATGCTCTCTGGGCTGAGCGGGGCTCTCTGCTCCACAGCAGGGCTGGCTCCTCCCCTCTGCTCCCTGGCTGCAGCTCTGACAAGACTGCGGGCTGCTCCCCACCTCCTCCCACCACTCCCTGCTAAGCAGGAATTCCCCTCTTCCCTCTGCCTTACTGAGGTGTCTGTGTATTAGCCAGAAGACTACATGCTAGCTACGGCCCCTGCTGAATCAAGAGATGGAATCAACAGGAAGCTGATAATGCCCCTGTGTTGTTTTCTTAATGGGTTGCTAAATACTGAGTTAGGGGTGACAAACACTGTAATCAAGTCCCTGCTGGGCTGGCTAATCAGAGCATCCTGCAGGGGCCTGACCACGCCCCACCTCAGCTCAGTGTTGTGGAAGGAAGGGAGGGCTGCTCTAGCACCTCCCAGCTTCTAGCTTGAGCCACTGCAGGCATGTCTGCCTGGTTACAAAACTGATTTAGCCTAGCCAGGTTAGACTAACCTGCAAAGATTGAATCAATTCAGGCTCAGGCTTTTTGAATGTCTGTCTCTAGCCATGGTAACTTATGCTGAATTTAGTGAAAATTTGATACCTGCATCATGCAGGTATTAAATTTGTGCCCAATTAGCTACTGTACAATAACACACATGTAGATGCCTTACTGTGCAGTAACACTGTGTGTGAACTGACTTAGGACTAACTTTAGTCCCAAGTCAGTCCATACACAGCATTAATGTACTTAAATGCATGCATGTAGAGATGCCAACCTAGTCCCACTGCAAAGTAGATTTAAACTGGCATAAATGCACATGTAGGCATGCCCAGTGTGTACCAAAACAGTCGGCTTCAAGTGCTTGAATTGTTTGGTCTGAAGCATCTGCCCCACCTGCACTGCTGGTGCCTCCTATTCCCAGCCTGTGCACTCTCGCTTGGTATCTTCAGCAAACTGTTTTTGCCTGTGCTGTCTCTACTACCCTAGTAAGTTTATTTTCTTGTCATGCAGCTTAATCCTTGCACTTTTGGTGCTCTCTGAGCTCTCTTCACAATGTATCAGTGTCCCCTAGAGATTTCCTTCAAGGGAGCTTCAATTCACTTTTGTTTTCCTTGCCCCACAGACTTATGCAAACACTCCTCTTGCACACCCACAGCGCTGGTCATACCCTCGCTCTCACTATCAGCGACACTCCTCTCCCATTCTGCTCATGATAATCTTATCTACACTGACCACTCCTTGGTTATGTTTGGGCTGAGCCACCTCCCCCTCATAAAAATCTGTTTCCCCGCTCCTCGAACCTTGATCCCACTAAACTTTCCACCTCAGTTTGCACTCTGGATCTCTCCTTCTTTGACCCTTATTTTACCCCTGGGGAGAGAAGAAGGGACCAAAGCTATAAACAATATGATTAGCATCTGTTAATGCATCCCTGGGAAGTGCTGAGGCTGTACAGTGATAAGGAAGAATCTACACGGAGTAGAATAAGGGCCCAGCTCTCACGGGGATCCAGTGGAATTTGAGGTCATGACTGTTATGGGGCATCTACCACTTCTGTGACACTCCCTCCCCAACAGCCTGACCCTATTCCAAGGAATTACGATAACAAGTGGCAGAATGGAAAGCCACTTTCCTGGCAGCCAAACAATACAGTCAGGCAAATATTGCCATACTCCAGATGTATTCCCACTGGAGTCCATGGCCCTCCTTTGGGTGAACAATGCTACTTCAGAGGACTAAGGGGCACAGGTGGGAGCTGCGGTGGTTCAATACAGAGCACCATCATGCAAGAATGTCAAGAATCTTCTTGAAGGCTCCAGTTGGCAAGAAACACTCTATTATGCACTGTTTTAGATACTGCGGGCCTGATGCTTATTCACTCTGACAGTGTAAAGGGGCCTTAAAGTGAGTGGAAGTAAAATTAAGCCCCTCAGAAAGGTATGAAGAAGCCAGACTCCAAATCCAAACCTGTAACTCATTCTTCCCCCCCTTTTTTTTTCAAATGAACGTCTTACACATTTATATTCAGAAAGCAACCCTCATCCTCGCACTCTTTTCCAACCAATGCATTCTCCTTCCCTCCTCCAGGCTCTTCTCAACAAGACAGCTCTAAGCATTTCTAACAAGGACCAAGCCCCTACCTTACAGAGTCCCACAAGTGCATCTTTGATGCTCTTCTACTTCCAGTCCACCCTCCTCCTGCACCGTATCTCCTACATTTTCATGGTAGCAATTTGACCCTACCTGCATCTTTCTATGCATTTAATAATGTGTCTTCATCAGAGCTCCCTTAATTTACATGTCTGAGGAATGGAAGGGTTTCTCTTGGGCAGAACATCTCAACACACCATTTCTTTCCCTTTATGATCTTTCTTGAATTTCTTTCATGACCTTTCTTGGCATACATCCCCTTTTCCTCCCCAATATCAGCCTCAACCTCAGTGTGAACCTTGCCCTTCAATTTGCCGCCTTCTCTCACATTTCAAACATCACATGGTTTTGCTTTCTTTGCGCCCTGGAAGTATAATGCTGCCATTGTCTCTGCTCCACCGCTACTGGAATGCTACCCATGTCTCCGTCTCATCCTTCCTGGATGACTTCAGTTTCCTTTGTTATGCTTCTCTTGTCCATCAGAGGACAGCCTGGGCAGAATGCAACTGGACTTCTTTCACATACTTGTACACAGCTAGAGGAAACCAAGCTCATCACCTCTCTGTTCAAATCCTCACCCCCCAGGCTCTGGGGTTCACTTCAGGATCCAATTTACTTTTTACTCTTTTCTTTTTAGACTCTCCATGGATTCAAGCTACATCCCTACTGATTCTTTAGCTCCACCATCTTGCATCCACTTAGCTCAGGCCTCCTCTCTTCTCACTGTGTAGTCTCAATGGGTCAAGAATATGACAGCTCATGAACCTGTCCTTCCACAGCCTCAACCACCTGGATGCCCTCCTGCTTCTCCCTCTACTTTCAAAGAACCTGTCCAAGTTACTGACCATGTTATTTATAACCTCCCTCCCCTTTGCCATTGGTGGCTCTTGTGACACTGCACAGACTCGTCAAAGTCAACAGTAACCACAATATCTTAAACTGAAGAAGATGCTGTAAGTACAAAACTGCCAAAAGGTTAACACAGGATCGGGACACTTCAAATGGAAGACACCTCTGCAAAAGCCATTGTCAAGTGTGGCTTAAAAGGAAGATAAGGTTATTTGGGTAAATGTGGTATCTTCTATTAAACCAACTAAATAGTTGGAAAAATTGTTCTTTGCAAGCTTTTGGGCACAGGCACCCTTCCTCAGGTATAGGGAGAGTCTGCTGGTCTTTGCCTTCTCTCTAGGGTCCAAATAGATGCAACCAACCCCATCCTTTAAAAGGAAGATATAGGTGACAAGCAACTAAGTGCCCAAGTGATTAGGATGCTGACCTGGGACGTAGAAGCCTCAAGTTCTGTTTCTGGCTGTGCCACTGACCTGCTGGGCAACCTTAAGCACATCACTTACTGTCTCTTCTGCATCAACTTAGATGGTGAACTCTTCAAGGCAGAGCCTGGCCCTATGAGGCTGACCTTGGTTAGGACCTCCTGAGGCTACTGTAGTTTCAAAACACCAACAGTTAGCATCCTGAGGGATCAACTTCCACTCCCCTAAAGGGCCACAAGGAAGGTTCAGTCACCCACACACTGCAAATGTCACCCAGACTGAACATAGATATACCCCGGGACAGTTTTTCATGAAGCAGCAATAGCAACCCATGGAAATTTCCTCTAAAAGGCCTTTCCAGGACCTGCTCCCACACTATGCTGTCTGTACCAGCAGCAACACTTCCTAGTCCAGCCATAACAGGGAGAGCCAGGACATTCCACCCCCACTTCTAACCACCCTGATAACTAGCCAAGGTATTATCAGCAGCATAATGCAGATAGCTATGAGGTTAAAGCCTTGATTTTTATTTTCTACTCCATCAGCAATGGATTATTCATCTCTACACACAGAGTTTTCCCTTCCTTTGCTTCCAACTGATAACTCTCCAGGCCAACATGATGGAGCAGAAGGTGAAACCTACTTGGGGCTTCAACTGGCACAATTGTATTCCTAAACCAACAGCACAATTGAGGAGCATTAGCCCCCTCTAACTGTAATGGCACAGCATAGCAGCAAAGCCCTTCCTACCTCAAAGGGATTAGGAATGACTGGGGGGTAGGGGTAGGTCCTCTGACTGAAGATAATACAGTGCAGGGAGCGAGGGGATGGGAGGAACTCTACTGTAAAAATCCGGGCTTGTTATTTTTGGAAGCAATCTTGCAGAAGGCACTTTGAAAACACTTCCTTGTATAATAAGTAGGAACCTCCTTCCTGGCATCTAGAGCGCACTGTGACTTGAAAATGCGGTCGCATTGGAATTACAGCCGAGATCAGCAGCTGTCAGTGCTTATAGCCAGGCAGACACTGCTTATTAAGCTAAGTCTTGATCTTGGAATACTCTCCGTGTAGGCAGGTGCCAGATGCATCCTCCCAGCAGCAGGTGCGGGATGGATGCCTTATTTTACTCATTGTTAGCAGTGCAAAGGATTTATCTTATAAAAATGAGGAGTATAGTACCCTATAAACCAGAGGATTTATGCTGCAAAGCAAACTGTTGCTCTTTAGGTTTGGGATGAAGATTATTGTGCCATCACTGCTTCCCAGCTTGCACTTGCAGGCATTCCTGTCTGGTGTTTCAGTTCTTCTTTGGATGGATGGAGGGTTTTGGCGATTTCTGGCCACCACTGTTCAATCCAAGGGTGATCATTTCTTACCACAAGCCTCTATCCCATCCACCTGCCTCTATCAGCAGGGAAAGAATTCCAGTAGTGCTACTTAGCTAGGGCACTTGTAGGGAATACATTTAAAAAATAAAAAATAAATGTAAAAAAACCCTTCACATCCCCTCTAGCTGGCTTGCCTTTCCCCAGCTCCCTATATCCTGCCCTCCTACGTCCTCCAAGGTGACATTCATCCCTGCCATCAGGCTGGCAGCAAGCAGGGGTTACATGCTTTAGAGTAGGTTTAGTAGTACCTCAGTCCGTTTTGCATGCAACCACTTGATCGGAAATACACTGGAAATTCTGGCTCCTGGTCCTTTCTTTGCTCAGCTGCACTTTGATATCAACAGCGCACTGACAGCAAGCACCGACCAAACTTGTCTAAGACTGCTTCAACAGCCCACAACAGGTAGTTAAGACAAGGATGTGATAGCACTCCTTTACATCTTGCTTACCTTTGAGAGGCAGCCTGGTCCAAGATTAACTTCTTAACTTTGGTTTAGGGACCTCACCTTCCATGATTTAAACCTCACGGATATCAGAAGACAATGGAGACGGACAGATGAAAAATGCAGGTGAGAGGGGAGAAGCAAGGCCTTCAGGTCTAATCATCTTTTGATATCCGAGATTTTTTTGTAGACTATAATTTGATTTAGGCTCCTTTTGGGCCACTCAGCAGCAGAATGGCTGAACTTTCTGTGTCAAATTAATAGCACTAGCAATATTTTCTACTGAATCCCATGGCTTCTCTGGCACTTCTTCCTTTTCAGGGACAAATGGGGAGGGTTGTCCTTTTGAGAGGATGGGACAGGACAGAATTTGGGAATGGAAGGAAGTACTTTTATCATGGTGGAAAGGCCTTCACAGAGAAGTTTTTTAAACATTTCCTAAAGCTGGTCACAGTCCCTTGGTCTCCCTGCAAGGATGTTCCAAGGAAGATCCCCTCCATCTACAGTGCTTTATCCCAATATCTCACATATTGCACCCTGAGCTCTAGGGTCTGCACAGTCCCAGGAGGAGAGGAGCTGTCAGTGTAGCGCATAGACTAACATCTTTGCTGTAACTGGACTTGAGGATTAGAATGGCTTTAACAGCATGAAAATTGGAACAAAGACCTTAAATCAGAATGGGGAGGTGACAGGAGAGGGACTTGAGCACAGACTTAATGTGCTCATGGTGGCTTGAGCTACAGGAAGGGCTGATGGCCACTTTCAGTACCAGTGGGGTCCTGTGCATTATCTTCATGCTCTGCTTCAGAACAGGTGACACCTGCAGGGAACGTGCGTGTCCCAGTCCTCGTTCAGGAGGAAAAGAACAGGTTTTATAGGAAACTGGAAGTAAAACCAGCCACTTGGGGGGACTTAAGTTGCCTGAGCAACTTGGATGAGCAAGGTCTCAAACAAAATCAAACGTCAATTGTACAAAGTGCCACTGGCAGCAGGTGCCTCAGACTTCAATGTGAATGCAGCGTTGTGGTACTGAGATTACTGCATAGTCCTAGGAAGATGCATGAGATTTGGGGAAACTTCAGTGAGAACAGTGTAAATCCAATCAAAATATTGTTTCTGCTCTAAGAGGGTTGTTCTGGTTTTGTTTCAACTATAAGAGAAGTGTTGGGACTAAGGGGTCTTTTAAAGTCTCCAGGTATTTTTTCTTGCCTCCCTGTGGGTGTATATACTCCATTAGTAAGCATTAAAAGGACTTGTATGTTCCGCCTGATGCAAATGTAAGCCTTGGGACAGATTCTGCTGTTCATTAAACCAACACAAACCAGACCTGAGGAAGGGCACTTTGTGCTCAAAAGCTTGTCTAACATCTCTCTCAACAGAGTTGGCCCAGTAAGAGGTATCACCAAACAAAATCTCTGCCCCTCATATTTTCAGGAACTTCACAGCTACAAGAATTACCAATGTCCTACTACAACCTCTGCAAAGGTAACTTAAAATCCCCATTTTTACTCCTTCAGCCTAGAGCTGGCTGGACCAGGAGTTGGTACAAGTTGGAGCAACTTGAAAACTACTCTGTTCCAGCAGCCCATAATACACTTGACACACTTTAAGGCCAGAAGCCTAATAAAACGATTATTTAGTCTGATCTTCTGTATGTCACATTATGGCAGCCAGAAACCAGTAGGTATCAAGAGGTCCTTTCATACATTTTAGAGCAGCTGGAGAGAAGAGGACTTAGGAATGTGATACCAATGCACCCCTGGAGAAGTTTGCTCTAGTGATGGGACCCTCCCATAACCGCTTACGTGGATGGGCTTTTGTCTTAGCAGATACCCTGATGCATCTGAAAGAACAGGGCTATGGGGGAATTACAGTGAATTTATATTAGCACTGCTGTGACAAACTAATCAACAATATTTAGCAGCTGCTGCTTGAGAGCAAGTAAGTTTGGGAGCTTGAGGCTTGGAACAGATGTTGCGCATGTTCCTGGACAAGTTGTGCCTGAGTTTTCCAAGAAGGGCTATATCCCAGGATTGTCACATACCCATATCACCCATATCAGGGTTTAATGAGCAGCTGAATGTACTGCCACTTTTCAGCGTTCGATTCAAGGATACAACCCTGGGATAACCATTCAGATGCACTTTGTGATGTTCCAGGAGAAACTGTTAGGAATTTTTAACCCTTGAACCTTTTTAGGATTTATCCCTGGACTAGATACATGGATGTCTGAATGATCACACTTTGTCCCAAGATAAAATGGTACATGCCGGGACAAACGTGACGTCAGTTTGTAGCCTGAGAGGGTGTGAGGAGTGAATGAGAGGCGTTCACTCCTTAGACTAAAAGGAACAAAATGATTAAAGATGAAACTTGGATAAATGTGCCTCCTGGCTCAGTGCCTGGTCGAGCCCCAGGCATTTGTACCCTGCTCAGGCTCTTTAATAAATTTTCAGTTTATACTGGACATGCAGACAAACTCTCCCTTACAGCAGTCCTAACAGGTAGTACACAGATACGTATTTATACGAAGCCAGTGGGCAATCACCTTCTGTCTTTCCAGCAGTGCCGGCTGCTGTCAGCCTGCAGAAATACAGGTAGGGGCCAATAGCAAGTCTCCCTTACTTGGCATCTTGCATGGTCAGCAACACAAGAAAGTCAAGTGTTTCACGGGGTGACGGAAAGCCGTTCCCTACTCTGTCCACTCCACCCTGTCACCCCAATGTCCTGGCAGCTGCCACATATAGATAAGCGTATGCTGACACATATGTGCACACACATCTATTCCCCTAGTGATTCACAGTGTGCCTAGGTATGCTATGGTCTCTCACAAGAGTTGCCTGCACATCAGTGGAAGAACTCAGACGTGCGTCTGGGAGGTAGGATTTCTTTCCAAAAACGCTTCACGTGACAAGTTTTGGAACTGGATCTTTCAACAGTTCTCAAGAAATCATTGGCAGCTTTCTAAGGCTGTGTCTTTGGAGAGTGAAAAATGTCTTCAAGGAAGTTCTAAGTAGCAAAAAAGTGCAAGGTCAGATCCTCGCCTGATGCAAATCAGCATCGCTATAATGACATCTGCCACAGTGTTTACACCAGCTCAGGGTCTGGAGCAAAAAAATGCACTAAGGTATGAGGAGAGGAGAGAGAAAGGAAAAAAAGAGGTGTGCTTTCTTAAAAGGTGAAAGTGAATGTGTTTTAAAATGATAGCGTAACAACCCCACTTCCCCAGGTAGATTTCTATAAAAGGATGAAAAGACCAACAGAGCCTGCAAAAGTTGTACATTTAACAGGCATTAACTAGTTGAGGTAAACTCTAAGCACTCTCTATCCTGGGATTTAAAACATATTAAGTGGTTACACTTTAAAAAAAAATACACATCTGCTGTAAACGTGCTCTGCTAGGCAAGGGTGCAGGTGAACCACCTCTTCACTGACAGCAGGAAGAACCAACCCAGCAGAGAAAAGCTCTCAATGCTTAACTCTGTCATTCATGCCCAAAGTTACCTGTGCAGAGATTTTTCAAAGCCGATCAATACTATTATAAAGGCAGTGTTTTCTTTCCACGCCACAGGAGGGTTAATCATTTCCTTGCACAATGTGCGCTAAACAATATAGACCAGAGCAGATCCTCAGCTGGTGGTGAGAAGCAGGTCCTATGTGTGCATGCCTCCCGCTGTCCATACCAACCTCTTCAACAAACACACACAGTAGCCTATGCTGTTGGTAGACGTGCCAGAAGCAGACAAGCCTCCGTATCTAAATGCTTTGACATGCCATGCAAGTTGCTTAGCTGTGGTGTGACTTAACGCTGTGCGACAAGAGGACCAGAGAGCATGAAATGCTGCACTTAACAAACACACTTGTTCTCCGAGCTGAACCTAGGAGCAGTGTTGCTGTCTCTCCCAAGCACCAAAGAGCAAAAAGCAATGTACAGCCTCCGGGAGGGAAGTTTAGCTCCTTACCTTGATATTGCACAGGATGTTCCGGTAACAGGTGCGAGAGCCTTGGGGGCTGCTGCTGCTGCCTTGACCTTTGTTGTTTTCAGGCTGAGCTCCCATGGCTTGATCAGCAACCCTGTTGGAGGCTAATGCATACACTTAGTTAGTTCCTTTCTCCTGCCCCCAACTTCCCAGCGAACGTGAAGCGTGCTGCAATGCTGAAGCACTGAGCTGTCTGGATGCTTCCAAGAAAGTTAGTGATATAAACCTCTCTCCCCGCTTTCCTTCCTCCAGCTTGGAGTCTAGTAAATCAGTACTGAAAGCTGTCCAAGCCCACGAGACTTAGTGAGTGAGGGAGCATGAGCTTGTGAAGTTTTTATAAGTCTGTTCTCTGGAGTGATGATGAAACTTCATTTCTCCTCCCTCTTTTCTTTTGTGTCGAGAGGGAACTTTAAAGACACAGAGAGCGGCTGTGAAGCTCACGCTGCCCCTCCAAGCAGGTATGTCTCATGGTCTGTCCTCTCTGATGCTGCAGCTGCAGGTCCCCTCCCCAGCAGACTACAAGAGTTATAAAGGATATAGAGGACAATAAAGGAGATAATGTCTGTCTTTATATGTATACAAGTAAATATAGCCCTCTTGGCTAAAACATATCCACCCCAAGAAGGATATTTGCAGCCCCAAATGATCCTCTTCTCTCTCTCAAACAATCCCCTTCTCCATGCAGGAGATTCCTGTGAAAGGCTAAAAAGAGCAATAGACCTCGCAGAAGTACATTAGGGGCTTTACTATTCCCAGTGTAGTCTGTATGGAAGACACTGATATGATGCAGTGACAGCCAACACGACAGAGCCACACAGAGAAGGAGCCAAGTTCAGGCTTTCCCCAGGGAAAATGTACAGATGTGTGTATGGCAGACTGCATTTACATTAACCTGCATTTGGGATTTCCAGCACAAGGAAGGATCTTTTGGACACAGCTCATGAGAGAGAGGAAGAATTCCCTGCCCCGGAGCGCTGGGAGGTACGCAGCCTGCAGAGCTCCAGCACACCCTGCTTCTATGCGCTTGGAAAAAAACCTGCCTTTGGGAAGTTCCTGGGATCTGGCTTTTTCCAAGAGCATGCTGGGCTTATGTTTGCATGGAGAATTGATTTGTATGAACAGCTTTGTGCAGAGAGAGAGAAGTGACAGGCAGGAGGAGGAGAGCAGGCTCACGTCTCCTGAAGGGGAGGAGCCCATGCCAGGTCTCAAGCTGAACATTGCCTCAGCTGTGTCAGCCCCTAGCAGAGGACACCTAAGGCATCCTGCTGTGTGCGGTCATGTGGGGGCAGAGGAACCCCTGGGAAGCAGATTGCTGATGGACGTTTTCCTAGGATACCTTTGCACTGAACACACCACTTGTCCATTCAGGAAACCACTGCTTCCCAAGGGCTGTGCCGCTCAGGGTCTGGTCTTAGGGACACTTATAGGCTGCTTTGTGTCCCTAACACAGAGTGCCCACTCCTCTGGATCCCTCTGCCCATGGTGCAGCCACCCAAAAAATCAGTGAGGCTGCGGGAGAAGCCTCCCTGTACATCAAAGTTCAGATATACACTACCTCCCCCAGCCAGGCTTGCTGACAAAATAAGCCCTGTGCCCTTGGACACACCAGATGGGCCCTCTGGCAAAGAAGACTGCCCAGGAATGGCTTCAAGCGTCTTGGAGTGGATTTGAGGCTGCAGAGAAGATGGCTCAGCCTCTTGCAAGGCCAAGGGGTAGGGCTCGTTTTGTTCGCAGCAACGCTAAGGTCAGGAGCAGGGCCATGTTGACATGCCCAGTGCATAGCTTGACACAGGGTAGTCAGTGCTGGTAGCAGAGCTGAGCAAATAGGTCCTGTGAAACAATTTGAGTGGCTAGCTGGGGCTCTGTTTCACACAGTGAGCCTCCAAACTGCTACAAGAGATCAGAGATGATGAGACAGTTCAGCAGGGGTCAGAAGGAAACATGGCATGTATCCACCTAACCAGAATGCCCCGAATTTCTAACAGTAAATGCCAAGGCACTAAGAAGCACAGCTTTGAAAAAGCCATAAATCCTACCAAACCTGGCCTTAAGGGACCTAACTAATTAATGAGATGACAGCAATTCATCAAGTCTGTGGAGCGGGGACAGGGAAGGAGTCTGACGCTTTCCTTTGAAGCACGTGGTGCCGGCTCGCATGCACGGACAGGGAGTACTGGCTTAGACTGCGAGTCCCATGTCCTCTGCTTGGAAACTGCCCATAAGCAGATGCTGAGTGCTCCACATTTATCCATTTCTACCATTCACTGGTATCAATGAGCTGCGACTGGTCAGATGGGTCACAATGGCATGGTTTCCATTTCCTGTTGGGAAGAGCATGCTAGCACACCTAATACAAATGCTGACATTTTCTTCTCGTAAGGGTTGGTCAATAAACCCTGGATCTCTGATGTTTGCAGAAAGCACAAGGCAGGGCAGGCTGAGTGCAGTCAATGCTGCTTCATTTAAAAATGCAACATCAAGCCATACAGCATCTTTTTGTGGCACCTGGCCAATGCCAGTGACAGAACTGCAAACTGAGCTACTGTGAGTGCCTGGACATAGGGCGAAAGGCCTCTCACCTGGAGATGCTTTGCATGGTGCGGAGCAATGAGACACGACTCTGGGTAGGAGATGCAGACATTTGAAGCCATTTTAACGGGCAGCAGCTCTTACATTCTAATTCTTGGACGTGGGCCAGCTGAGAGCATCGCGTACATAGCAAAACCGCTGCAATGGACTTTAGCAATGGAGGAAGCACTTTTGCTACATTCCCAGCTTGTCCATGTGCAGCAATGAGACCACAATAGCTACTGCCTGTTTGAAATGTTCCTTTCCTGAAACAGCTCCAAATGTACACGTGTCTGTGCTCCTTTAGAAAATGACTTGCTGGACCTCAATTTAAGACTGAGCAGTTACAGCTGGAAAAGGGGCCTAAAAGCTTGTCCCCAAGGCTTGTGAGTGATTTGACAGAAGGGCTTTAAAGATAAAATAACATAAATAAAAACCAAACCAAACCCACGTGCATGTCCCTTTTTCCTTGCCACTTGAAGGTGCTAACTGAAGCAAGCAGGTTGCCAGACCTGGGGGCCTGCCACTGTCCTCCCTTAAATGCTTCAGCTCATTCACCATCCCTTTCCCATGAAGTGCCAAGCTGCGGCTTCCCTCAATTCTTAGGAAGGCTGCAGATGAATTCGTGCCTACATGAGCTCATCTGGAGAAGAGGAGCTATCTGTATGATCAGAGTCTTAAAAGGCAAGCCATTTGAAGAAAGGCTGAGGGATCTGGGACTCTTCAGCCTGAGAAAATAGGCTGAGAGGGGTCCTGGTAGCAGCTACACTAGGGGAGTAATCAAGGGCTCAGTGAGCAACTGTTCACCAGGGCACCTGAGGGGAAAGCCAGGAGTAATGGC
This sequence comes from Crocodylus siamensis, assembly GCF_052110815.1. NCBI lineage: Eukaryota > Metazoa > Chordata > Crocodylia > Crocodylidae > Crocodylus > Crocodylus siamensis. The sequence goes on along the minus strand of NC_143400.1, from coordinate 53,038,083 downwards.
CACAAACTCCTGGAAGATCGAGTCAGGCTCAACGTTAGGAAAAACTCCTTCACAGTCACGGTGTCCAGACTGGGGAATAAGCTCCCTCCAAAGGTGGTGCAATCACCTACTCTGAAAATCTTCAAGAGGAAACTATACAGTCATCTTGCTGGCATCACCTGACCCCCAGTTATCTTCCCTGCTTGGTGCAGGGGGCTGGACCTGATGATCTCCGGAGGTCCCTTCCGGCCTCACAGTCTATGAATCTATGGAGGTGCAGCAACAACCAGGATGGGGAAGAGGGCACTGGGACCAGCATGTGCTCTCCGCAGGTCATCTGCCTGTCTGAAAGCAGCTTCTTTCTCTCTTGAACTGCTCCTAGTATCATATATGGCCACGAGAGGGCACATTTCAATAACAGCAAAAATTACATGGACGTGGTGCTATTGTGCAGCAGAGGACGCAGGACCCCGGTGTTCTCAGCCTGGCCCTAACACTAATCCCTTGGCTTGCCATAAACAAATCATTTACCCTTCCTGCCATCATTTTGCCAGCCATAAACAAGAGGTCATAGTGATTTACCAGGCTGAGTCGCACCAAACAAGTAATATCTGCAGCACTCTGCCCCAGAGTGAGTGACCACATGAGCCTAGGGCACCAGAGGCTTCAGCACAATACATGCGAGATTCCTTAAACATCTGCCCCTTAGGACAGACCTTGCATGTGCTGCACTGAGTGGAATAGGTGGCAAGATAAAGTTTCCATCTCCTGCCACTCCTCCAAATACACTCCATGTGGGTCTGGCCTGGAGGGAACGTGTCTTCTATCCTATAACAAGATGAAGCAACTCCATGAATTAGCTAACCTGCTCTTTAAAGCTGCATCACTGCAACAGGTACAAGGCAGAGCCCTTTTATAATTGCAATGTCCATACAGCAGCTGTTTCAGCCAATAGCTTCATGCCTTGCTCACAATTTCACTTGCATTCTCATGGACTGAGCTGGTGAAAACATACTCCAAAGAGTATACACATAGCACCTGACAAAACATTTACTGCATAACAGGTGGGCAGGACGCAGGGCAGAAATACCTCTTTGCAATGACAGCCTAAAGCCATTCACTACTGTCAAATTCCTTGCCACTGGACCGGGGTTCCCTCGACTCACATGCACTTCTATATAGGATAATGTGGGGTAATGCTAGACCTCAGGTTCTCCCTCACCTTCACTTGTGCTTGTGCCAAGCAACCCTGAAGTGGTTAAGTGTCTACAAGAGGAAGCGGAAGAAGTTCAGCATGTCAAAGGCTTGTCCCTATTTTAAATGCATCATTGCTTAGCAAATGCTCCCATCGCATCGTGGAACTCAATGTCCTTAGACAGATGCCAGAGGGTTTGTACTCAGGGAGGGGGCAGTGCAGTGAAGATGTGTAGCCAGAATCCACCCAGTCTTTCCTCAAAAGAAGGCCAGGACGAGAGGGCCACAAATAAGAGCCACCTACCCATTCAGGGAGCTGGAAACAGGAAGGGACGGACAAGCAGCTTCCCCTTTCACAGAGTACTAGTAGGGTTTGATCTGTGGACACTCAGAACCATGGTCCTTCCCTGATGCCCAGGCTTACACAAACCTTTTCCATGACACAGGGACTGTGCAGGCATGCCCTATGCAACCAGCTCGCTGCCTACGTGGTCTTTACGAGGGACCAAGCGGTGCGGACGGCCTTGTTCCAACCTCCTACAACTTGGTGCCTTGTGTTCAGAAAGCTTTAACCATGTGACATGGGTTTGGCTGCCTTGTTACATATTCCAGCACTCAACAAAGCAAAATGTGAACCCACAGGACAAGTCTTCTCAGGAGATGGCCATGAAGCTACCATCCAGAAAGCATCTATACTGAAGGGGACCACCGTCTGTAAAGCCACTGATGCCAACAGAGCAACTGGGAGGGTAAGGGTGTCAGAATATGCCCCAATGGAGCACTGCAATACACCTGCCTCTCCTTCATGAAAGGCATCCCAAAAAGTGTCATCTTTGCTGCATCTTGCACTCTCCAGTCATGGAGGGAGGTAGCCAATGGCCTCATGACTCTCCACAATAACACTGCGGTTACTTAAGCCACCAAAACAAATGCCAGGCCGTATGCCAACAGAGCTGCTCTTGTTTTTGCCATGTATGCCTATTCATATACTTGCAACTGGGTGAGAGGAGATGGCATCAACACCTGACACTGGAGGTACTGGTCATCTGACTAAAGAGAAGGGTGCTCAAGAACACAGGTGTCTGACTGTCACACAAAGCCTGGATGAATACACAGACCAGTATGTACCAGCAGTAACCAGATTCCTGGCCAGATTCAAGCTGCCAGCACACCATGCTGTCCTCCAGTTTTTCACCACACCTAGGTGATGTGCTCTCCTTCCCTTGTCTTCTGCTTTTCCCTTATCTTCACCAATGCACTTTAGACATTTGATTAAGGATTAATCCAAAGTGGTGAAAGCAAAAATGTACTGGAAGTAGGAATGTAGGAAGTCACACTTTGCAGAAGAGGAGATGCATAGTTTTGCTTTTCTGGGATACACTAGGTGTGTCTACACATGCAAATACTGCTGGATGGGTTTACTCCACAGTAATTTACTGCAGAGTAAACTGACCCGGGGCAGGCATGTAAATATTCAGGCATTTGGGAGCAGATTTGCAGGTAGCCAATTAACTGTGGAGTAGAGCAAATTACTGCATGTGTAGAGGGGGATGCTTACTGCGCAGTAAAGGGGCTCATGTAGACGTGCCCTGTGGATGATTTCAGAAGTGGACTTTGATACAAGAGTGCTGACATCCTAATTACTTACTCTTAGTTTGTGTGAAGATGCAGGGTGGGAGCTATGAAATTATGCAAGAACAGCAGCTGGTACTGTGAAGTCCGAGATAAAGCTTTATGATAACAATGATTAAGAGACAGTGGAAAATTATACTACAGTATTGCAAAGAATGGCACTAGGTTTTGTAAAGCAACCAAAAAAAGTTCCTAGTTCTGACCAACTGATCAAGTCTTGAAAAGGAAAAGGCTCAGAAAACCAGTGACATCTCTCCTCCAGAGTTTTTTCCTTCCTGCAGTCCTTCCCGATTTATAAGCACCTGCCCCATACAAATGACTCATGCAAAGACTGCCTGCTGTACAACTCAAACCTGTTCTGGGATAGGTTTGCAGCAGGCAGTCTTTGCCTGCATACTGTTCAGTAATGTACTCATTAATATGACACATTCTCCTGGTCTATTTCTGAATAAGCGAGTTTGGAGCACTCCAATGAATGTTTTTCTTTGGCTCGCTGCTGCCTGACTCTTAATGCCTTATCTAGCTAGCGTAAATAATTTAGTAAAACCTGGAAAAACTCGAATTCTAATGAGGGAATAATTGCTCTAGCTCCAATTATAAAGGTGCATAGAGTTTGGAGACTCTTATGGTACAGTATGTATCCCAGCCATTTGAGAACGACTAAATAGGTGCCCAAACCATTCTTTGCAGTACTGTGGTATAATTTTGGAGCAAGTCAATAATCACGACGGAGTAGTTGATAACTATATCCTTTGCTCAAGGGCTATTTTGTGTTAAGGAACATGATACCCAAGGAGTCTCTTTACCAGTCAACTCCACATGGAGCTGAAGTGCTTTTCTGGGAGGGTCAAAGTCCCTTAATCAGAAGGGTTTCTCTCTGACTTCACTTGTGCAGACACAAACAAAAATTTCTGCATAGGAATTTGCATTCAGGCTGACTTTGATCCTCTATGTATGAGGTGGGGCATTTTACTGGCCAAAGGTAGGGCAGGCAGCATCTCCTGTGATGATATCTTTCAATGTTTGTAACCAAAATGGCTTTGATCACAATGCATTCCTAAATCTTAGGCACCCACTTTGCTAGAGCACCCCATCTGCATTGTGCAAGAGAAAATCTGACTTTCCTTTGCGGTGCAGCCTTCAGAGGATTACAGATGGACTTTGTTTCAATGGCTGTTGCTCTACCACGTTAAGACCATTACGAGTGTCAAGTCAGACCTACCAAATAGAGGTGTAACTAGCCATGTTACTCTGGAGTCAAGTAGAAAGAAGAGTAGATTTGCACCTTATAGACTAACCCAAGCAGATCAGATATAGATATGATCACAAGCTTTTGTGAGCTGAAGCTTTTTTTCTCCTCAGATGCTGTGAAAGGACATGGAGAAAATCGAGTATGAGAGAAAGATCATAATACAAAAGAAGGGGAGGCCAGAGATTATTAGATTCAGCATTGATGTGCAATGAACATTTCAGCAAAATTTCTACAAACTCTTTGGCCTTATCCTCTTTCTGCCAGCCCACCCACCCAACATGTCCCCTCTATCCAATGGCAGGTTTGGGAAAGGTAAATGTCCTTAGGCTGGTTGGGGAAGTTTTGAGAGGGAATGTGTTTTCCTGGTTCCATGAAAGACTCCCAGTATTACCCCAGTACAGGCTCTTCCAAGTCCTGGACTGGGACTTGGAAACACAGCTGGTTGGGAAATTTTCAATAAAAGGTTTTTTCCCCCACCATTGGAAGCTTCTCAAGTGTCAAGACAGAAAGCTTTTAAATAACTGCATTTATTCTGATGAACCTTTCACGGATTTCTTCCCAAGTCCAGGATAGACTTTCTAGAAGGAGAGAAAGCTCCATCCTACAATAACCTTGCAGGTACAGCAATCATTCAGGAGATGGGAAATCAAAGTTTGAGTTCCTGTTCTGCCCAGTTCAAAGTAGAGACTGAAGATATCTCTTCCCCTATCCCAAGGTGCACAATGTTCCCGTTGAGAAGACATAGAAGATTTAAAGAGGGGTATAAACCACTGCGTACCAACCAAACCCACTTACAGTTAGAAGCGACATTCCCCTGTGGACAACACCACAGCTGTCCACTCAGGTTTACGTCATCTAGACATTTTTTGAGAATTGGTGTTGGATTAACTGAACCACTGGTCTGATCTGTCTTGTAAGCCCCTATGTTTCTACACCAAAGGCTGGCCTAAGGTCATTGGGAAGGGTAAGAGACATGATTTTTGAGATAATTACACCACAAACTCAGCTAACTCCTTATATACAAGCAGTGTGTGGGAAGAAAATGAATTAAGTCAACCCATAGCTACTGGCTGCAGAAATACAGTGCAGCTGCTTCTACCTTTCAGCTCTAGTCAATATTAGTTCATATCACTGTTAGCAAGGCTATTGTTGCAAGGACAAAAGCTAGACACTCAAGATCAATTATAAAAATGAAGCCTAGGATTCTCTTTCCCAAGGGAGGTAGAAGGACTGGGCTGGGTTGGGCTGGCACACTCCTCTATGAACCTCTTCCAGGTCATAAACAACACTGTAGATTTAATATTATTTGGGAACAAAGACTGTCATAAAAACCAAATAAGGGCCATTTATTATTATTATTATTATTGGACAAATAAGAACAACCATGACCACCAAAATTAAGACCAGGTTGAGTATTACAGTTTGGCAGGAAGCTGGCAGTGATAAAATAGGTCTAATTTTGATGGACTATTGGTTTCATTCAATGTAAAAATGCTCTGTTCTTGGGTAGGCAGGATGAGATTTCTCTAAACATATGCAAGGTCAGTTGGGCTCAGAGCACATGCTTAAGTAAGATTTCAGTAGATGGGCTTAAGTGTGAACTGGCACTTTTGGAAGCAAGAGCCCGCAGCAGTGTATGCTCTTTATTGACGATAATATATATTGGGTTGATCCCTGTGCAAGGAATACACTGGAAGGAAGTTCCCTTTCACACACCCTTGGCTCACTTGTGCACGAGCAGCACACAATCACTCCTGGAATGATTACTTTGCAATGACTAATTGGTAGCCATTAGTTAAACCATTGAAGCACCTTTGTGTAGTTAATGACTGACCTATGTCCAACATGCGCCTTGAGTGACTCACTGTTAGCGACACCTGCCCCACAGACCACAAGTATCTGAACAACCAGCCTTGCAACATTACCTGCTCCCATCAGGTTCTTTGCACCTCCCTCGCCATCACCAGCCACAACCACAGAAGTTCTGCAGGCCAAACAATGTCATCAACTACGCTGTGTTGCCCCATTGTTAGTGGTTCTCAGTGCTGGTAACACCTCTGCAAACCTATCCCAGAGTAGGAAGTTATGCAGGTGACAGGTAGCAAGGCCACAGAACGCATTCAATTATTTTCTTTTCTATTTAAATGAGCTCTCATGGACTGATAGTAAATAAGTCTCAGCTACCATCTAGTGAGAAGAAGAATTTCAGTCTCTGGATATACAAAGACTCCATTCTGTGCAGAGCCAGCGCTCTACAAGGGTGAGAACAGGAAGAGGCTACCTGGAATCTCCATCCCAGGAAATTTTCAAGGGCAGGTTGGCTGGGCTGCTTTATGATCCTACCGTGAGCAAGGGGCTAGATTATATGACCTTGTGAGGTTCCTTCCTACCCTACTTTCCCATGATCCTATTAAACTAAAATTACAGACCTCCAACAATATGTTGTGTCAGACTTTCTGCTGAAATGAGAAATTCTGCCTCATCTTGAATTCTCTATTGCCATTTCACCTTCCTCATTTGAGTCTTGGCGAACACTGCAGTTTGGCCTGCGGGCTTTGTGCATTGAAAGGAACTGATTTATAGCATGGAAAAGGAGGGAGGAATTTAGTTTCAAATTCATTTTTATGATGCTTTGTTAAGCCATACAGCTAAAGTTAAGTACCTGGCAGGATCATCACAAATTTATGGGGGTGGGTTAATTTCATGGGGCTCCTGTGGCTACATTTCTTTTGAGGTACTTGAATTAGTTCCTGGTTATACTTTGCATTGCCACAGCATAGCACAGAGCCTGGTAATTCATTCAATTGAAGGAGAAGAATTTACTGGGGTGAACTGTGTAAGAGCACAAAGACCAGTGACATTTCCACATGCCCAGATTACATTTGCTGATCTGTGACAGGACACACCTTGGTGACAACATTAGTCTTGCCCTGATCTCGCTTCAGCCTCCCAGGTCTCTCACTACTGCCTTGTCTGCTACGCCCTGACGGTGTTAATCAAGTGGGGAGGCTGCCCCTAAAGGCTGGTGCTCTTTCTGGTTCTCTTCTCCTCCCTGGGCTGGACTTGACTCACTTGACTTGGGGCTCTGACCCCACTACACATGGTCTCTCTTTGTGGCTCCAACTCCTCCAGCCTTACGGGCGGAGGCTGATCCCCTACAGCCCTGCCCATGCCTCACAGGTGTTATTCTGTCCACGGTTTTCTCTTCTCTTGCAGGCCTCAGCCTTCTTGGCTTTAGCCTATTGTTACTCAAGCTGCTAATCTCTAGCCCTGGCCCGCTTATTCCGGTCTAGCTTTCTCAGCCTCAGCCTTCACTTTTGATTCACTCTCCAGGCCCTCTCTCTTTCTCTGGGCACCTGGCCCTGTCTCATGTTACCCCAGCCCGTGGCCCTGTCTCATGATGTCCTAGCCCCTGGCCCAGGCAAGGCTGCTCCTGGTCCCTCCCAGCCCTCTGCCTGCCCTGGCCCAGGCAAGGCTACTCTTGCTTTGTCAGCCCCTGACCTTTGAACTGGGCTTCCCTGGTCACATATTGCTCTGCAGCTGGCCTCTAGCCCAGCTGCTGACTAAACTGCAGCCCTACAATGCTGACTTCCTCTCTCTCAAGTAACAGGGTTTAGGGATCCCTGCTACATGATGCCTTTTCATGGGAGGCAGGGATGGATGGCAGTGTGAAATCAGGAGAGAACAGCTGGGAGCATTTTTAGCAATACCTGCTCAGATGATCCTAAAAGTGCTAGTCTTAATTCTCAAGCTGTGAGGAAGTGGAGTTTACAGGACTTTTGCCATCTCCAAATTTTGGGGCCTCAGGTTTCCACTGGGCTCTCCCAGCTGCTGGTGGCTTGAAGGGGCGATTCCAGGACCAAGGGGCAGAGGAGAACGCTCCATGCTGGGGCCTATGAAGAAGCAGCAGATCCAGGGACTCTGCTGGACAGGAGACATTCCTGTCTGGGCAAGACTCTTCAGCTTTACAGCCCCACTTGGAAAAAGGTACTTTAGAAGGCTCTAAAAGCAGGCTTATGTTTCCCCCTTTGCATGGCTGGGCTTGCCCTTCTCCAGATGGGAGCAGCAGAACCAGACACACTGGGACTGACTCATCCTTCCGTTACTCTAAATTCACACTGGCATATACCCTGTCCATGCAGGTGCAACAGTACTGAAGTATACATGGAGGGACGCAGCTACGTTCAGTGGAGCCCTAGAACAACCCGCATCGGGACTGCAAGTCCTCTCAGAAGCAGCTTGTGGTACAGGAGGCTGGGAAGGAGTCCTGATGAAATCCCCCTGCCTCCACCCCACCAGCAGCTTTAATAGCAACCAGAATGCTTCTCTTTTCTTGCATTTTTTTGCCAAAAAATGTTGGGGTTGGGGGGAGGGTTTGCCTTCCAGGGGTGAGGCTCAGACTGGCGGCTCTGTTCCATCTGGTTTTAATCTGGCACTGGACAGTAAGTGAATTCCACGTTTAATTCTTGCTCCCCTCCCTCTACCCACCCCAGTCTTTTCAACAATCATTTGCCTGCTGGTTCCTAAAAAGTAGCACGGCCTGCACACACCCACGCGTGTGCCGCACACGCAGGCATGAGCAGGCCAAAGGCCAGAGGAAAGAACCAAGCTGCTTGTCGCCCAAACAAGAAGAGACGCTTCTGTTTATCCTTGAGGTCAGAGGGAAGTCTGTCTGTGAGAGCAGCGAGTGGTATAACACCACTGGGCTCTCTTCATGCTCATTTAGGCATGAAGCCACGTCATTTCCAGCTGCATTTCTTGATCGCAGCCCTTTGTTTATGCAGTCTTGTTTTATCAGAACAGGCTAACCTGGGCATGTGTCACCGAGGGACTGGTAGGTGCAAGAGTCAGCCACTTAGGCGCCCTATGCAGCAGTGCCTGTAGGGGGGGAGCAAGGACTTGGTTACTATTATGCAGAAACCCCGGATGGGGGGGGCAGATGAATGATACACCCATCTCAGAATAGTTCTGTTGATACAAGTTGTGAGTTATAGGTAGGGACCCACCTGAAATTGTTGTTTCGTGGATTTTGCTGAAGCTGCAAAATCCAGGGGATGCCTGTGAAATCCGTGGAGGGGGGGGGGGGGGAACAGGACACACTTAATAAAAATAAGTTTTTATTATAGTCTTCTCCTCCCAGGTGGGCCTCACAGTCTGCCCAGGAGGGGCAGGTGCAGGCTGGCAGGGGGGCACGGAGGCAACAAACATGATAGAGGCTGCCCTTCCTTCTACCGCCCACAGAGGCCTCTCTGCCAACCAGAGCCAAGGGGCACGGCTGCCATGAAATGCCCATGAAATAGGCTCTTCATGCACAGAAATGGCTTTGTCTTGCTGCGAGTTCAGTAGGTCCCCTTTAGCTTTACCAGAAATCCTTGGGCCTTAAAGCTATGAAGCATGGCTTATTTTCTTAAGTAAAAGCCTATACTTTCATTAGTATACATTCCCACAGAACTGGAAAAAAAAAAAATCAAAAAAAATCAGTGGACTGGTCAAAGTAGCCCTGATGCTACTGTTTGTATTACCTTCCAGAAAATACCAACAGAGAACAGCACCCCACAATGGCACCTGCTGTACAAACACACAATTGCACAGAAACACAGTCCCTGCTCTGAGGAATGTAAAAGCAAAGGGAAGGGGTTTCCCCATTTTATAGCTCTTGCGCAGAGGTCTAAATCTGCAAAAGGCTTCAGGGTTGAGATTTATTTGTCTAAATCCCACATTTAGGCATTTATTTGATTTATACTCTTCCGTTCCCCAAAAAGGGCCCAGGGCAGCTTATGATAAAAGCAGAAGAAATTATAAACACCAGAGAAATATTCAAATAAAATAGTAAAACATAAAATAACACCTCAGACAATGTCCTAGAATTTAACCCTACCTGCTAAGAGCCTGCCTATATATAAATGTCATCAAGAGCTCCCACAAGATATCCAGGCAGTGGCTCTGATGGGCCTCAAAGGGAAGGGCGTTCCAGAGCTGAGGAGCAATTACTAAGAACATCTTCCCACCCAGTTTCGCCAAATGAATGTGGCACCTAGATGCAGCTTGCACGAGGTTGCCGGAACAGTTTCATAGTTTCTAGGGTCGGAAGGGACCTGAACAGATCATCAAGTCCAACCCCCTACCATGGGCAGGAATGGGGGTCAAGGTACCCCATTACCTGCAACAGGAAAGGCCTGCAATCAGATTCAGGCAGTGGTGCAAAAGGTAACTGCCTTGAAAGTTAAAGTAAGATCCATGAGGCATGGGTATGGCTGTGGGGGAGGCTGGAGACCATGATTAATACTCCTAAATCACTACTAAGGCTAGGAGGCCATGATTTTGGCCAGTAGGGCCACTATCAGTGCAGTGAGGTGCAGGTGCCAGTGAGACACAGAATTTGGATTTACAAACTTGGGGCTTATTGGCATGAGAAAGAACTGGGTGTCCAGCTAAGCCAGTTGAGTGAGGCTGAGTGCAGATGACCTGGGGGGGGGGGTGCGGGGGGACCTCCGAAAGCAATGTACAGGTCAAGATTTGTCAGGTCTGAGAACCTGGAGTTGTGCAGGGTTAGTTCAGCCACCAGGGCTTTATAGGTCAATACCAGCACCTCAAATACTGCCCAGAAAACTCTTCAAAGGCTTCAGAGAAGGGAAGCAGAGAAGGGAAGCAGGAGGGAGTGAAATGAGCAGAGAGGAGTCATTTAGGACTAGGAAAGGAACTGAGTAGGGCAAGGCATGGGCAATGGTGAAGCAGCCTGAAGGCCCACAGAAGGAGCAGGGATGGATTACAGCAAATCTAATAGAGCTGGGGGGGAGGGGGGAATAAAGAGAGCAAAACATGGCAGTATTAGGAGCTCTCGCTTGGGCAGCACCCTTCTAGCTCTAGTCTTACTGCTGCTCACAACACTTCCCGTGAGTTTGCTGGGGCTGAGCTTCCACCTCTGTGTATCTGTTGCTCATGCACATCTGTGCACAAGTCTTTGCAAAGATTAAACATGAGCCCTACCGGCCTGAATACTCAGACAGAGAATTTTAAGTTTACAGGAAGTATGAACAAAGGCCTGGCAGAGACAGCCTGGGTTGGACTCCGGTTCCTTGCTCTCCTAGCAAGCAAGATTATATTCCTATATAAAGCAGCTTGCGAGATACAGGATGGGGTGTTGTGTGACCACAGGGGTCAAAATTTGCTGCCAGAGCACAGGCACAAAGGCAAGTGGGTGAGCCAGACAAGGGGTCACCCTACTCCCTCTGCAACCAGGACTGGGCAGGTGCATCACTCCATATACAGAACGACACACTCCTGGGGCATGCATGTGGGAATGGATGCACACACTCAGCCATGGGCAGATCTAGGATTTTGAAAAGGGGGTACAGCTGGTGTGGCACATCACATAAACACATCATTCTCCAGTTAAACAGAAATTAGAAGCTTTACTAATATGCTAGAGGATCTAATGCTATACTATTCAGTTTATGATCAAAACAAAACCAAATATATATTTATTAGAAAGTGCATTAATTTGCTCGATTAAGTTAACAAAAACCCACAACTAACTAGACAAAGACAGTCAAAAGACAATGTTTCATTGATCCTGCGGTTATTCTAGCTAAATGTATATATCTTATTCAGATTCATAAAACAAAATTTAGCCTTTCTGAGCTTTTGGATAGTGCCACCAATACTTCACTGTCAGTCTCTTCTACACCTGAGTTAATTACCAGATTTGAGTTCAGGTTTTTAGCTAGAGCTAAAAACAGTCAACAGGACTATGAAATAGAAGAGACATTACTAGGAATGGCTATAGCAGACAAAAAAAAATTGCAGAAGAAAGGACAGTTTGAATAGTTGAGTATTAAGACTATTAGAAAGTAGAGAGGGTTGTTAACACCTGCAGAATGAAGAGAGATTAACAGGAAATCAGGTAGATTATAATGAACTGTGAAGTCAACTGACCTCCTCACTGCTGCCTGAATAGCAGGTTTTAAAACTGGGGTGGAACAAATAAAAAGCAAAGGCTGGGTAGGGGTGCAAATGCACCACTGCAACCTCCACCTTGACTCCCAGATCTGCCTTTGCACATCTACCTTGTGTCGATAACTCTGATGATGACAGAAGATTTCTGGATCTGCCAACATTTTATATTTGATCAAAAGCATGGCATGAAGAACAACTCAACATGACCCAAAGCAACTGTTGCTTGGAAACCAAACCAACCTGACTCTCAATCGAATATGGTTTTTCATCCCAATGGGAATCTTTCTGCTTGGGGACAAGGAAGCAGAAGAGGTCCAAGCAACATTACCTTGGGTTAGTCTAGATTAGGAAGAGAGGTTGAAGTTAGGCCACCATCAGAAAAGACATGTTGTATGACCCTGTCCTGCTCCCTATCAGAGAAAAGTGTTAGCAATCCAGGGTCCCCATTAGGGATGACTCCAACCAATGAGTGTTAACATACTTCTGCCCTGCCTCCTAAATCAAACTTCCCATGGGATGGTGCTGAAGGCAAGGTGTTTGCTATGGCAATAAATAAGGAACATAAAATGTGAAAGTTATAACTGGGCCCTAAAGGTGATTTAAGAGCCTGGAAACCAGAAGGACATGATTTGGGCAGGCTGAGATGTTAAAAGTGACAGGGTGAGAGGCTGAACGCTTACATTTCTACTGAGTGCTATAAATGAACCCAGGGAAAATAAGCTTAGATGAGTCTCGCAGAAATTCACTCTCTCTCTCAAACATAATTTCTTTCCATTTGGACTCTGTGTTTGAATAACTTGTTTTTGTTCGTAATTGCGCTATTTGAGTTTGAAAAATCAAACTCACCTCTGATACAACGGCACAGAGGTAACAGGCATCCAGGTCCCATCCAAATAATTTGAGTTAAACTAGGGATGAGTTTGACCATCAAATTATTTGGATGGGACCTGGATGCCTGTTACTTATTATTTTTAATGGAAACTGGGCATCAAAATCTCTTAAGACAGCTATAAAAGTGCTGGGCTTTGGCCATTTTGCTCTAAACAGCTCAGAGAGGTAGTGTAGATGACCATTTGGAGAAGGAAGTAAAAGATGGGTATTTGGAACATATTTCACCTTAGGACTCTGAGTCCGAAAGGTCAGAGATGAAGAAATCCTTTCCCATAACTTACATAATTTGCATGACTGCCACCAGACACATAGATGATAAATGTCTGCTGACCATGAGTGAGAGCCTATCCAGACCACTAAGTGCAATGCTCTTGGTATGTGTCACATGGGTCACTGCTTAATGAAGCTGTGGTACTACATTCATTAAGCTCTTTGCTAGAGTAATGTTTAATCGCACACCCCAGGGCTACTGTTATGCTCTCAGGAGCACCTACAAGGTCCAGTCAGGCACCTGGACATGCAACAGATGCAGACCTGAAGGGAGACCATTTCTGCCTAAAATACCAGTACCCTATATTAGGAGCAATTGAAGGCTGTAGACAGCTGCCACCATTCAAAGCAGGATCACATTTCCAAGGAAGTGCTTTGTGCAAATGTGAGGACACAGAATTTAACTCTGCTCCCCACTAGGAAACATTACAAGCATCTACTTATTCAGAGTACAATGCCCCAAGGAAGACTTGTACAGCTTAGAAAGGTAAATATTTAATATCTTTGTTGTCTCCTGCAATAATTCCCTAATCCTGTCAACTATCTTTTCCTATGTGGTGTTTTACGGAAGTGGCTTCAGACATCACGAAATGTCACCATCACTGGTCACCCTAGGTCTGCAGCAGTGTAATCCAGTCCTGCTTGCCAGTGCTAGTGGGATGAACCCAAAAGCCCAAAAATGGAGCTGGGCCAGGAAGATGGCTCCAGCCTCTTTCTCAGGTGCCCTCCCTGCCCTGGCTCTGGAGCTCCTGCACAACTCCACATGTCGGAGTTGCAGCAGCATTTATGCCCGTTACTAGGAGAATGGCAGCACCCGCCAAGGTTTGCTCCATGCTGCTTGACAGCGCTTTGAAAATGACCCTTGCATGCAAGACCCAGACAGAAGAGATGAAAGAAGAGGAATCCTGTGAACTACCATGTTTTCTTACACACAACACGTACCTTTTTTCAGCTGCTGGAGATATAATGTGCAAGCCTAAATGGAGGAAATCTGACAACAGCAGTTTCTGCTGCTTAAGCTTTTGTCAGGGAAAGAGTGAGTAAAGCTGCTTGTGCTGCATGCCGGACTCCCTGGCTGTGGACACTTCCCTTTATCCCCTGGCAGAGGCTCAAGAAAAATGTTTCTTGAGAGACAGAATGAAGAAAAAAGAAGATGCACATTTCATTTAGGGTCAGGTTGCATGCAAGAACATACAGCATCTGACCCTAATGTTAATACTTTAAAAAGTATTAACATTGACTTGAGCAGGGTGAGAGATACACTAAAGCACTTAAGTCCATGATATAATTATACAACAATGCAAGGGCTGCCATAAAGAAGAGGGAAAGCACCTTTTCTCTCTTGCTGCAGAGAGGAGGTGGCAGATCAATGGCTTGAAGTTGCAGCAAAGGAAGCTTAGATTGGATATCTGGAAAAAATTCTCCAATATTCTAATAGTGAGGCAGTGTAATAGGCTGCCTAGGGGAGTTGCAGATTCTCCATCACAAGGTGTTCAGCAAGAGGTTGGACAGCCACTGGTCGTGGATGATTTAGGTGTGGCTATGCCTATATTCTACCATGGGTATTTCCCGTGATTCTGGGCTTTGCTGGCTGCTCCTTCCCACCTGCCTTTTCTTTTCAGCTGTGTTAGGGTGTTATTAAGCCTTCTCAGAGCCATTGGGCATGGGCTAAAGTCAAAGCTGGGGACTTCCACTGGGGTATGTTGATTCTCCTGCTAGGAGCAAAGCTGAAGGTTCTGGGCTAGAGTATCTTGGCCTGCCGCTCAGGGTCTGTATTTGGGGGTAGGAAGAAATTTTATGCTGTGGTCAGATTGATATGGATTAGAGGGGGGACAGAGCTTGCTTTCCTCTGTAGTGGGGTGCATAGGCCTCTACCTGGGGCCTCATGCTGACTGCATAGTAGCTCATTACTATTGCATAGTAGCATCACATGGCATGAAGCATGATGTGACACTACTGTGCTGTAGTAATGAGCCAAGAAGCTGTTTAGGGATGCTTCAGCACAGTAACACTGGTTACGGCGCAGTCATTTAGTACTTGTGTATGCAAGTACTAAATGACTGTGCACAGTCAGTGTCTCGTGTAGACACGGCCATTGACAGCTTCTTATACAAGCAGGACATTGGCTGCTGTGGATCCCCTCATTTACTTGTGGCAGGTTGGGGGGGTTAGGTGTACACTGCATCAGGTTTGATGGCAGCCTTATGTAGAGTTTAGTTTATGGTTGTACAGGGTGTTTTGGACAGGGATGATCCTGCCTCAGGCAGGGGATTGGACTAGATGATCTCAAGAAGTCCCTTCCACCCCTACTTCTCTATGACTCTATGATATATTTTACAGGCTGACAATGCTGTGAATGGCACACTGCTAGCACAGTTATAGCTGATCACTTAACACAGACACCCAAGACCTGCAACCAGAGCAGGCAGGAAAGTGTTGACATGCCTTAAGAGTTATGCTCAGGAAACTAGGGAAATTGAACAATAACTAGCAATTTCTCTTTCCCTTCCCAAGCTAACCAGTTATAACTTGAATCCAACGGATCTGGTATCAGCACCAAACAAGGTACTCAACAAGCCATCCACAGAGGCTTAAATATCAAAACATCATTCAAGGAAACTGAATTCTTCTCAGTAACAAATAAGCAACAAGGTGGAATCAATCACTTTACATTACTGTTCCAGTCAGAATTGTTGATCTTATTTCCAAACTGGGAAGGAAAAAGTGTGAATCAAAAACCATCCTTTGCATGCGTGTTTGCGTGAAATGGACCATATGGCTCTGGCTTTGCTTTGACATCATGATACCTGCTCTCGCCTCTGCCTCCACAAGCCAAATTCCAGATTCCTACTATAAATTTATTATTTTTTCCTGCAGTTGAGAGAGACTGAAAGTTGCAACTTGACACGAGACTCGCTAATAGGCAAGGAGCAGGGGTCAGATGGGGGTGAAGTTTGACATCCATGACAGGCTATTGAAATGCCACATAACACTTCTGTGAGGCCTTGAGGGTAGGCTGCAATTGAATACACTCCCCAGAGCAAGGGGCAGTATGTAGCTCCACAGCCTGTGGCCAGAGAGGGATCAGAGTGTGACTAAACTCCTCTACATGGGCTCTTATACTGCCTTCCTCGCTGCAACACCCAAGCGTTGCCCATCAAAGCACTTTGTGGCAAGGTGCCTATCCAATTCAGTAGGTAGCCTGTGCTGGGCAGAGTGATATGCTTGAGTGTGCCACTGCCTGGCTTGGTAAGTTTGTCGAGTTTAAAAAGGAGTTGTCCCCCACAACCCAGAGCTGCAGGGGACAGAATCATAGGATTATAGAAAAAGAGGGTTGGAAGGGACCTCAGGAAGTCATGTCTAGTCTAACTCCCTGCTTAAAGCAGGACCAGCCTCAACTAGATCATCCCAGCCAAGGCTTTGTCTAGTCAGGTCTTAAAAACCTCCAAGGATGGAGAGTCCAAAACCTCTCCAGGTAGCCTCTTCCAGTGTTTTACTACCCTCTGAGTGAGAGAGTTTTTCCTAATATCCAACCTAAACCTCCCTTGCTGCAACTTGAGACCATTACTTCTTGCTCTGTCAATCTCCCCTGTAGGTATTCAAAGCTTTCTGTAAAATTAGACTTTTGCTCACCAAACAGAAAGAAAAAAACCCCATACGTCTCTCTCTCTCTCTATATATATATGACACACATATATATCCATACATATTAGGGCTGTGTGAAACAGCTATGTTTTGTTTCCATTTTGGATTTGGCTGTTTCAGAGGGACAGCAATTCATTTCAGTGTTATGGATCACTGTTCTGTTTTGATTTGGCTGAATCCATTTTGGAGTTTTGATGCTGTTTCAGCGCCGATTTGGAGATTCGGATCAGCTGTGGAGAGGCAGGTACAGCCGGGTGGCTGCAAGTTCTCCTGCGGCTCCTCCAGCTGTTCCCGTCTCTCCCCGAGCGGGGGGGAGCTGTGGGAGAAGCCCCGTGGTTGCCTGGCTTGGCCCCAGCCTCCTGCCACTTTAGAAGGAGGACTGCAGGGCTGTGCCAGACTCTTCCCGGGGGGTGCGGGCCCCCGATCTGCATGCGGGATGACAGCAAGCTGCTGTCCCGCCCCCAGAGCACTGGGATTGGAAGGGAGCTCTAGGACAGATCGCAGACACTGGCCAGCTACACATGTAAAAATCAAAGTAGTCCTCCCCCTGTCCCCCCACCCCTGCCTTTCCCTTCCCTCTTCTGGGTTTGTTTCCCCACAAGCCCACCTTGGAAACGTTTTGGATGGTTTCGTTCCATTTTGGAAATGTTTCAGAGCCTTCCGTTTCAGATGCCAAAACACCTCCGAAACAAAACAGCTGCTGAAATTTCACACAGCTCTAATACGTATACATGCACACGCATGTATAACAATACTTATATATATTTCTGATGCACTATGGAGGGGGGATTGAAATATGTATATATATATGCGTGTGTGTATAATATCATCTCCATATCAATATATGTCTATACATACACACACACACTTGAATCTTCCTCCCCCAAAATGGATCAGAAACAGATATTTATTGTGAAATATTGAAATTCCCTATGTATTTGGGTTGCTGCAGAGACTGTTTCATCAGAGATTTCTGTAGCTGGCTATCAGAGATGGGCACAGATATCCTATTTATTTTAAAACTCCAAATTCTAAGGGGGGGACACTGAGAATCTCAGCTTAATCCAATAAAAAGTACTTTTATTTTGCTTTTCTTAAGTGTTTGCTCACTACTTCTTGTCCTCGCCAAAGGACAAGAAGTGCTCTAACAAAATGTATAAGTGAAAAATAAAATACATAACAAACAAAAACTATCATAACATGATCTGACGGAGACGGAAACTAAGCCAAACTAAACCCAGGCAACCCCTGGGCAAAGACTGTTGTTATTTGTTCTCTAGCAACACTGTGGTAAGTGCAGGTAAGCCACAATGTAGGGCTGCTTATCAGTGTTTTTGAAATTTTTATTCTTTTTTGTGTGGAAAACATCTGTTCCAATGAGGACAGAATAATAATAATAAAAAAAAATTATTTAGTACACCTCATTTCTCAATTCTGGAATTCAGAATGAGTTCATATCACTGCAGCTCTTTAAAAATGTTGAGTACTATTCAATGTGTAACATTGGATGCGCAATATGCAATGAAAGCAATAACCAAATCCACCCTCGTGGAGCAAAAAGCATTTTATTAGACCATACATGAACTTATTTTATTACACTGTTAAAGCTGCATAATCATTTAAGACTAACTTTCTTGTTCTTGGTTGCTGTATAACTTTTCAAAACCCTCCCCTTTGGGGCTAGTCTGGCAGATTTGGTCTCTGCACACAGCTCTAACTTTGGAAGATGAAAAAAACTCAACCAAAAAACCGATTCAGTCAGTACTGGCTAAGAGGACAGTGAACAAAATAAGCTCTCTTTTAAAATACAAGGTGAAAACAAACACCTTCTTCCAACCTTTGTTTTGGACGCAAAGGGCCCAATCAAATGAGACTAGGGATGGTCCTTTTTGACAAGGAGCTGCTCTGGAGCATTCCAATGGAAAATTGGTTTGATGGAACCAAGCTATGAACCTTTGAAAACTGTATTTATAGACATCCAAAGGGGCTGGTTTCCTTCCAGCAACGTCTGGAGCACAGTAACGCTGTGCCATGTACACATGAAAGGCTCTCTCTACCGCAGTGAAAAGCATGGCAAACAGCAGCAGACAGCTTGGATTTGGCGGTTGCTGTGCAGAGCCCCTGCGCTTTGGAAGAATGAAGCAAGAAGCCTCCCAGAACACAAGCTCTTCGGTATTTCTGGTCGCTCCAACCTGCTGCTGAAGCCACCGATAGTGTTTTCCGAGCTGCTCCTCACTACACTGGTGTGGTAGAGGATGGGGATCCTCATGGATGGTTATGATGAAGGATTAGTAACTCCCCAGATGTGTCTACTGAAAACCTTTTTTGCTGTTCTGACAGTTGTCAGGATTCGACACTGGCAGTTCGGTACCATTCTTTATTACTCACCTCTCTTCCTGGGGTTCTCCTCACTTTTCTCAGCCTGGCCTCCGAGGGCAATGGAAGAGTTACTGCCATGCATTACGCAGGCCCTTTCAAGCAACATTTCCTCCCATCTCTCTGGCTGTGCTCACCATGGAGAACATCTGCTCACACTGAGATCTGCAGAGCTCCTTTTTCTGACATGGAGACACCCAGTTACTTAGGTTGGGCCCACATCCCATAAAATGCTGGGCTGCTGCATCATACCAAGCACATAAGGGCTTCACAGACTTCTTAGGTCAAACAGAGCACTCTTGACCCTAAGCATCACTCGTGACCAGCTACCATACTCAAACTTCTACACTGAGAAAGGAAGATAGAGAAGGAACCAGTATAATCTATGGATCATTGGCATCAAACTGGCCAGTTGTGGCCTTGGCTCCACCACGATCTGCTGGCTGGGAAACTGGCTCCGTGGTCGGACCCAGAGGGTTGTAATTGATGGCAGTCACTCATCGTGGTGCCCTGTGACCAGGGGGGTCCCTCAAGGCTCTGTCCTGGGACCCATCTTGTTCAACATCTTCATTAATGACGTGGACATTGGAGTCAGGAGTGGACTGGCCAAGTTCGCCGATGACACCAAACTTTGGGGCAAAGCATCCATGCCAGAAGATAGGCGGGTGATCCAGGCTGACCTGGACAAGCTCAGCAAATGGGCAGACGAGAACCTGATGGTGTTTAACACCGAAAAATGCAAGGTTCTCCACCTTGGGAGGAAAAACCTGCAGCACCCTTATAGGCTCGGCAGTGCTACGTTGGTTAGCACTACAGAAGAAAGAGACTTGGGGGTCATCATTGACCACAAGATGAACATGAGCCTCCAATGCGATGCTGCGGCTAGTAAAGCGACCAAAACGCTGGCTTGCATCCATAGATGCTTCTCGAGCAAATCCCGGGACGTCATTCTCCCCTTGTACTCGGCCTTGGTGAGGCCGCAGCTGGAGTACTGCATCCAGTTTTGGGCTCCACAATTCAAAAAGGATGTGGAGAAGCTTGAGAGAGTCCAGAGGAGAGCCACGCGCATGATCAGAGGTCAGGAAAACAGACCTTACGACGACAGGCTGAGAGCCATGGGACTCTTTAGCCTGGAAAAGCGTAGGCTCAGGGGTGATCTGATGGCCACCTATAAGTTTATCAGGGGTGACCACCAGGATCTGGGGGAACGTTTGTTCACCAGAGCGCCCCAAGGGATGACGAGGTCGAACGGTCACAAACTCCTGCAAGACCGTTTCAGGCTGGACATAAGGAAGAATTTCTTTACTGTCCGAGCCCCCAAGGTCTGGAACAGTCTGCCAGCGGAGGTGGTTCAAGCACCTACATTGAACACCTTCAAGAGTAAATTGGATGCTTATCTTGCTGGGATCCTATGACCCCAGCTGACTTCCTGCCCTTTGGGCAGGGGGCTGGACTCGATGATCTCCCAAGGTCCCTTCCAGCCCTAATGTCTATGAAATCTATGAAATCAAGGACAACCATGGTCCACAGACCACATCATAAGAACCACTATTCTCCTTGCTTTCTGCCCCTACAGCCTTATCCTGGAGTCACTCAGGTATCCTACTCTACATTCCTGCTTTTCAAACCCCCAGGCACTGCGACCTGTGTCTTCATGTTTGCTTTGCAATTCCTGTGGGTCATGAAGTTTTGTTACCATCACTGGTTACCCCAGTCTGCAGCACTGCAATCCAGTCCCACTTGTGAGTGCTAGTAGGATGAACCCAAAAGCCCCCAAATGGAGCTGGGCAAGGAAGAAAGCTCCAGCCTCCTCCTCAGGTGCCCTCTCTGCCCTGGCTCTGGAGCTCCTGCACAACTCCACATGTGCTTGCAGCAGCATTTATGCCCATTACTAGGAGGATGGCAGCACCCGCCAAGGTTTGCTACTTGCTGCTTCACAGCACTTTGAAAGTGACCCTTGCTTGCAAGACCCAGACAGAAGAGAAGATGAAAGAAGAGGAATCCTGTGTGCAAGAAAACATGGTAGCTCACAACCCATACCTTTTTCAGTTGCTGGAGATAGGCTTGCACATTAAAAAGGAGGAAGTATGGCAACAGCAGTTTCTGCTGCTTAAGCCTCTGCCAGGGGAAAGTGAGAATAAAGCTTGCTTGTTCCAGCTCATGCATCGAACAGCTTCTTCACTGTGTTTTTTTGTACAGCCTTCTGCTCAGGATTTAGGCCCAATGTCACTGTGCCTGCTGCTCCTATCTCATGGCATAGGACAGGTGCTTGGTGTTTGTTAACAGAGCTGGCTGGAAAATGGAAATCCCTTTCCATGAAACATTGTGAAATTTTTGGTTTCCCCTCCTCTTTCATTCTGAATCAGGAGGGGGAAAAAAACCGAACCAAAACACATCATCTTTTTTATTCCATAGGAAGGATTTCCAAAACAATACTGTGTGGGGAGAACTGAATCAGAGCTTTTCTGGTTTGCCAGCGGTCTGTCTGATGGGCAAGATCACAACAGCAGGAAAAGTGGCTAGCTGAGGACCATACGAGCTCCTGTGTAGCCTAGAAATGAACAAAGGAGCCAGTAGCTTAGCTCCCAAGTAGCTTGTTGAGCAGGGGAGCTGGCTAGCAGGAAAATAAGCTGTCCCAGGGAGCCTGGCAACCCATTGGGCTGGCAAGCCTTGGAGAAACCCTATAACCTGCAGCTTGGCAACCCAGCTTCCTCTCAGGCAAGAGAGAGAAGCAGGCAAGCTTCTGATGGAAGGTTTCCAGAGGCTCAGACAGGATGGCCACATTCCTGCCGAATGCTTTGAGTCCAGCAAACACACATTTTCCAATGGAAAGCTGCTCAGAAGTTTCCCAATGGACACTGTCTGACAAAAGATGCCAGGTCGGTGGAACAAAAGCTTTCCATGGAACATGAAAATTCCACCGTGCTTTCAGCAGAACCCACAAGCAGGTTGCATGCTCCTCAACCCAGGAGCCATGGCCTTCCTCTGACTCTTCCAAAAAAAGCTTTACTAACTTAGCAGACAAATTGGCATGGCCAAGGTGGGGCAGTTCTATGTCTCTGTGAAAGCACCCAACATAGGACTTTCACCCACCTGGACTCACTGGCAATGTAGGAAAAGCTTTCTGGGAGGGTCCAAGGAAACAGTGACTAAAAAAACCAACCCCGCTTATGAAACTTTCCAATTCTTGATTTTCATTTATCCTGATTGTGGCTTCTGGCCTTTTTAAGGCAGCTTAGGTTTTTCATCCCCCTGCTCCTCTAGTGAAGCCCCCTTCTTCCCATCATTCAGCCCCCTTCTTTCTGTCTCCAGTATGTTCTTCTCACTACTCAGCTCTTGACCTACAACCCACTTCTTCTGCACAGAAAAACTTCAGACTGTGACACCTCTTGCCCTCACAGACCTGCCTAAAACCGTATCAAGCTCAGTCTGTCCCTCACAATTGTGGCAAGGCAGAAAAGCAATACTTCACTCACTTCTCCCTTTGATATCATTCATCTCTCAAGGTGGGAGTCTGGTCATACCCTTTATATCTTAGCTTTCCCAAAGGATAGGCAAATCTGATTCACTAACAGAAACTCACAGAGACAAGACTGACATTTGCCTGCAGAGAATTTCGAAACAACATTTCTGATGGGAAATATACTTGTGCAAAACTAATCTATTTCAGCAAAAAGTGATCTGATCTGCCATGGAGCAAGTAATCTACTTGAAGAAATGGTCTCAACCTGCGCTGGCCCATGGACAACAATAAGGAGCAAGTAACCATGCCTCAGGCACCAGTCTTTGCTGTCCCTGTCTACCTAAAGAGACCCATTTCTATTGGAAAGCATAACTTTTTGTGGTCATAAGCAATAGGTTGGAGAGCTGCTGGTCTAGATCTAAATGGATCGAGAGCAGGAAGGGAGCTAGGTACAGAAGAGTGAAGAGACCTCCAGGATCATATGATAACAGGCCGGAAAAAGAGTGTGTTCACTTTACTTGGCATCCCAGAAGACCTCTCTCACAGCCACTGGACCAAGGTACCTCTTCTTGTTCCAGGACTGCTGTGGTAGAGAACTCCCCTGGATTCACAGTTCCCTCCTGGGACATTTCTATACATGTTGAAAGAAGTAGCTGGGCCACATTGGTAGATCAGAGATAAACAGTTGCACTGGAAATGAACCATAGAGCAAGCAGACAGGTTCAGAAGAAATCTTCATAAAAGAAAAGGGCAGGAGGGGGAGGAGAAAGAAACACTGTTCAGAAACCCTATCTGTGCTCTGCAGTAGTTCCAGTGAATGGGAGAACTCTGGCCAAGAGTGAGCCACAAGAAACACACAGAGCTGTGACTTTGCCCCAGACAGACAGCATTAAGTGCAGCTCTGGACGGAGCAAGGAGTGATATTTCCAAGAGACATTCCAGGCACCAAGTCCAGCCTTCACCGTAAATCAATAGAGTTACCGCACCAGCTACGGTCCTTCTTCTGGCAGCAGGACGGCTACTGGATCCCAACATCAGAGGGCTCTTCAAACTGTAATGTCACATCCAACTACAGGCAACTCATACTTAAGCAAAAGATACCATTATTCTGAGTGTTCTGGGGCATTAAATGTGGTACTATTGTATTCAATGCCTGCACTAGACAAACAGCAATAATGCTTCACTGTATTAGCATGCATAAGCCTCAAACAGATTGCAATACCTTTAGACACCAAAAAAAGCCAACCCCAAAACTTCCCATCTCTTCAGTCCTAAAATCACACAGCTTGAGAGAAAGAGAGTGCGAGCGAGCGAGCGAGCTTGGGGCTGATTAGGTCCAGTAAAGTTTTCCTCAGTTGTTCTAAATTGGCAATTCATGTCCAGGCAGTCATCAGAGCTGGACATAAAGGCAGCACCTAACACAGAAGTTTCCAGTCCATGGTAACATCCCCCCCCCACAGTAGGACAGTGAGAAATATCCAAAAAGAGTACGTTTTCTTGGAGAAGGGCAAGACAAACAAGTAGAGTTTTGTTTAGACTTGGAAAATGCAGTATTTCCAGATAACAAGACAATAGCAACTTGGGAGTGTTCAAGAGCCAATTCCATTTTCAATATAGGTAGGGAGCCAACAGATTCCTCGTATCTGAAAAAGTTAGATAATTTCAAAAAGAAAAGCCATCCTGAATTAGGACAAAGTCTGAATCTGGAATTTTTAGGACAAAATTTGAGTCTAGAAGATTCAGTTTGGGTCAAAATAACTTTCTTTCAGCCATCTCACTTAAATTTTGATATTTTAAAATGAGAAATTAAGAAACATTTCAGAGCAAAAACCCAATAAGTTTTCCCTTTGAACATATTTTGACAATTTGAAAAGCAAGGCATTTTTCACAACTGACTCTTTCCCCTCAAAGTCCATTTTGTTTTTGCCAGAAAAAGCTTTAAATAAAAGGTCTTACCAGCCCTACTAAAATGTGATTTATTTCTCCATTCTTAGGGGAGACTGAAGGTTATCCTGCAGTGAACTACTATAGGTCTGTAAGTACCCAGACCTGCTAAGGGATTCAGCTGTAATCTGAATTCTACTCACTGAGACCGACTCCTTTGCTCTTTATTCAAACTGAAGCTATTTAAGGGGACTGATGAACACAGGTGCACAAACAACTTGGTTGCCCTCCTCTGTAGTGAGAAGTGTGGCCCCTCTTCCTTGGATCTCTTGAGTATATTTTAACACTCCTAGCAGCAGCAGGACTTTGGCCACCACGGTCCCCCTGCTTTACTTGCAGCCGGGTAGGGTGCTATGCTTTGTGGTTGCGACAGGGTTGCCTGTGTAGTTTAGCAACAGGTTAGACAAGGATTTGCTTGGGGTGGTTCGGATAGTGATGATCCTGCCTCAAGTAGGGGATTGGACTAGATGACCTCCAAAGGTCCCTTCCAGCCTGATTTTTCTATAATAAGGTAAAGCAGAGTGTGAACTTGAAGTCAGTCAGGTCCCCAGTAACTGTTCATGTACACACACTTGTCCTGGTGGAAGCGAGAGGTAGCTTATGCTGCTTTCATGGATGGGTAAGCTACTATGTATTTACAGTGAGGTAAGGACATATTTACCAGAGAGGAGCTGACACACTGCAAGTGCACACCAGAGTTTACAATGGCGTATCTTGTACATGCGACCTCCCACTAAGGTTGCATGCGAATGCCAGCAGCAAAACATGACCTGTTCCCTGCAGTGGGGCCATGGGAAGTAAAGTACTACTCCCAGTGAGCAAAGATCAGTCAGGTATAGGAGCGGTGGGTCTGATACTCATGAAATGCCGAAACTGCAGTCTCCAGGACAGTTTATGTGGTGTGACGTTTTAAAATTTTGCTTTATTTATTATTACGCCATCATCGTTAATATTACTAGGGTATCGTGATTACTGTTACTATTGTTGCTGCTGTTATTTTAAACTGCATACATGGGAATTGCCCAGGCACTGAAATTTTTAGCATCCATGAGTACTTAACCCCAACACAAGTTTGGGAATGTTGTCACAACACAAGGTCTAGCTGAAAGTTGCCTTTGTGGTGTCGTACGTCTAACTCTGTATTTAGTTTGACAGGCTGCTTCAGCTCACGACCTCCGGGGACCATCATCGCTGCTGTGGTGGAGGCAAGGGTTACAATGACTCACAACCACATCTTTGGACCACATCCAGGAAGCACAGTTCCTCCCTTCTGGGGAAGCCAGCATTATCAAGTAAGCTTAGGCTTAGTGTCAGTAAGTGAAGGAATAAGTTCAACTGATTTATAACTGCTCTGATGAGAATGACAGTCACTTAACCCCAAAGTATAAATAAGACAGATCAATGCCAAGAAATGAATTTCCTGTTATAAAGTTAAATTCACAAAGTTCCTTCACAAGGCTCTTTAATATTAGTTTAAAGCAGTGCCATATAAAGACCTACCGACTCCTCATTTAGAGTTTGCTTTCTAGTGCTTGTCTAGTTTCTGCTTTCAAAATTCAGGCTACTCTTTATATGGGGAAGATCCTAAGCCAGTCCATTGCATCTCTTAGTCATTAGAGTCTCACTCATGCAAGCCTTTAAATCAAGTCTTTCAAGAGTCAAGAAAGGAGTTAAAGACTTGATGCATGGATGACAGGGCAAAAGCTTCTAGACTGAATTATGGAAGAGTCTGAACTCTTTTAGCCTTCAAGGTCTATTAATCTGGTCTGGGGCTGCTGTGCTATTAGGCATTTTATCCCCAAGGAAGAAGGGCTGGCTGAGTCCATGGGATGAGATTTCCCTGCACTGTCCCTTAGCACAACTAGGATCTGGCAAAAAAATAAGAGTAACATTTAGGTTTGCATAGTAGTTTTACAAGGGGCTTTCATTTGTTTGCTGAAGTCTTCCTCCTCTCCTAGCACAGCCTGCACGGTGGAACTGGAGTCAAGTTGATATAATTACATTTAGCAGCACTTGGCTGGCACCAGTGGATTTTACAGGCACGGCAAAGTTAGGTGTCAAACTCTTTGCATCCTTTGTGCCCATGAAAGTGTCTCTCAACATTCCTAGGAACACTATTAGCAGGGGACCCCAAGACACTGCTCTTGGCCAATGGTTTCCTAGTACTGTCCTCATTTTGGTGGGGACATCGGAAATCCTCCCATCAGTCAACATAGGCCAGACTGTACATGGCACAAGAAACAAAACACACGCGCATATCTCCACTTCACTGACCACGGAGAAAGAAAAATAAATCCATGACTCATGCTCAGTGGCATGTTATCTGTGAAAATGCACTTAATTAAAGTCAGGTACCATTTCCTCAGTGCCTGTTCCTGTTGTTTGACCTCTGGCTTCACTTCTCTTTGCCTTTCCAGGACAGCTCCTGGTTTGGGGCACAGAAACAAGAAACTCCAAGCCCTTTCTGGGAAGAGCTTCTTGAAAAGTGCCTGCCAGTCTCTGCCTTATCTTTCCTCCAACACCGCTTTGTCAGCGTCTCTTGACTGGGAAGTGCTAATTGGCGTCTCTGTGGCCAAATGGGAACAGACATGGGTCATCTTGTCCTGTGCTTGCCTTTCCTCTGGGCTTCTCAAGAGAACCATTATTAAGGAATATAAATATAGTCCTCCTGGACAGATCAGCAGTGGGGTGGAGGTTCCTCCGTCAGATGTCTGGCTCAATATAGCACCTCTGGACCATTCAACCACCACTGAATAGCATTTTTGACAGCTTCTTCAAACCACATTCAATTGTTTATTAATAACTTTGTCTCTCTCACACACCCACAATGAAGTCGTCAAGAAAACAATGGTAGTTTAAATTTAGATAGAAGAGACCTAGAGGCACCACAAAATGCTTCCCCTTCTGGAGACAGCTCACCATAGCCAGGGATAAGAGATGTTATGCTATCTTCATATGAAAAACTATTGCTCTTTTTAAGTTTTCCCTGATGGCTCTCACTGGGGCTTCCTGAAGGATGGCTGATTCATAGCTAGGGATTACAGGCAATATCTCCATGCTCATACTGACTTACGCTTCTCCTAACTAATTCCTGGAACACCACAAGCACAGACAGAGCACTGCTGTAGCTGTGCCAATAGTTTCCTGTCTAACAGGATACAGAGAGGGGCAGAAGATAATTGCCCCACTTCCTCCAAAGGCCTTTACCTTTGGAGTCTCTTCCCCATCCCCATCCCCCCAACAATATTCTAGTGAGATTCAGTTAATTATCTATTTTCCACAGGTGCATCCATTGCCATTATTAAGATCTCACAGAGCATACTGGAAGCCATCACTGGGAGAAATTCATAGTTTGGGTACAACTCAAAAGAGGGAAATGCTTGGAAAAGCTAGCCAGGATGGCACCTCCTCCACTTCCACCATGTTTTAAACCATTTTTCTAAGCACAATGCAAAGGTTTGAGGTCTTAAATATATCTGGGTGAAGTTTTTTGGCCAAAACTTTCCATCAGAAAGAAGCAGGGGGGAGGGAAGCTACTTCAGCAGCCCCAAAACTTTTTCCTGAATGCATTTCATCTTTACCAAGTTCTCAGAGTTAACCAGAGATAAAAATGGAAACTTTCAACCTTTCTGAACATTTTCTGGATTTTAAGGTTTTTCCATGCAACACAGAACAGCCTTTTGTTTAGTCATTTTCTTCCACTGAAGACACCCCCACACTCCCCAAACACCCTTTAAGTCAGCTAATGTCCAAACCAAAACGGTTTCTCTTGGAAGTGAACTTTCACCCAGTTATGGAGGTTTCTCCCAGGGCACCAAACTCACCTCGTTTCATAACAGGTCTGGCTGGGAGAGATTGATAGGAATCTGTCAAATCCATGTCCTGTAAGAGATCAAAAGGGAGACTGAACACAACTGAACCACCACAAGGTCCTAGCAAGAGTCTCTTCCTGAGGACAGCTTCTGGGCTGCCCCAGCCTAGCTTGGTACTCACAAGCAAGTCTTCAGCTACAGCTCCAAAGTCATGGCTAGGCATCAGACCCTCACTCCTCTCCAAGGAGACCCACCCAGTCACCAGTCCTGACTGCAGGAATGCCCTCTCCTCTCCTCTCCAGCTCAGCTCCTCCTCTTTCACATCCTGCCTTCAGACCTGACATTGCTTACAGGTGTGACAGAGAGAGGCTACTCAGCCCAGAGCAGCTCATTAACCCTCAGCTGGCTGATGTGGTGTGTGTCCACTTCAAGCACCCCTGAAACAATCTTGCTTTAACTTTTCTTTTTTTTTTTTAAATAAGTATTTTGGGTGGACCCTTTTCTTCCTCCCTTCCAGCACTAATCCTCACTTACTAATACTGCGCTGAGATACTTAAGTAGCATCAGTGACAAAGTACATCTTCTTCTACCTCCTGCTAGGAAACTCCACTCCTTCCTTCTGGACAAGGACTTGGGCCTGGTGGCTCATGCTCTTGTTACCTCTGGGCTGGATTATGTATTACTCACCAAAGCAGAATGTGAAAACAACAGGCATGCTGCAGGCTGAGCAGACAAGGTTCTTTAGGTAGATGTGATATCTTGCAGGTGGAGCATGCATTCATGTACTCAGGGCCTCACACTACAGAATGCAGTTCCCCATCTTCCACAAATTAAGCTGCTGTCAGCACAGAGAACATGCACTGCGCTTCCCTCCACTGGCTCCCAGTCAGCTTTTATTATCAAGCTAAGGCCTTCACTCTTGAGCTTCAGTTCTCCCATCTACCCTGATGAGTGGTGCTCCTTGGAGGTAGAGAAGCACACAGGAGCTTTAGCTACGTACGCTCAGTGGCAGTCTCAGCTGCAGAGTCACCTTCCAGAAGGAAAGTGATTAATCCAAAAATCAGAGCCCCTTATAGACCACGCTATAGGACTGTCTTTGGTAAAGCTCTAAGAGTACTACTAGACTAGTACAAACATTTCGAGCAATAACGGCTCCCCTAGGAAAGGGAAAAGAACCAAAGCCTCCATAAAGGTCACTGGGGACTCCCTCCAAATGATGCCAGGGAGCTATTCATATGCTATGATCATGGGTATAGTCCAGAACCCTAGATTGGAGAAGTATGAATAGGAAGGGACTTCATAATTTCCTTTTTTTTTTTTTAATTACATTTGGTAATAATAAAGTAAAGTTATGTAATCTTGTCACAAACAAACAGATCATGGAATAAAAGACTCTAAATGGAAAAGGATTGCAGGTATATCATTATATGAAAATGGGATAAAATGAACCAAATAAGCAGTAACAGTAAGGATGGGGAAACATTTTCAATTTCTAAATGGTAGGAGTAGAAAGGAATGAGCTGATTATGTGCCCCAAGCCACCACTTGATGGAAACTCAATATAAATGATTATAGACATTTTAAAGAAACTCTTGCAAGGCTCTGTCCCGTAAAATTACCGCTCTACCAAGAGCCACAGGGAAGACAAGTTAAGACACATAACTTGGTATGGCCCCAAAGATGCAGAGGTTTGGGAGAAAAATTATATGACCAAAACAATCACTGGAATGAGAAACATAGGGGAGAAACAGGGGACTGCTGACAAAATGGTGAACACAAAACAACAGGAGACAGTAAAGCAGATGGTTCTTGATGGAATCAATCTGGGAACAACTTGGAAGATTGAGCTCATCTCTTCTTGGAGGATGAGGATCAACAGGTGATTGGAGGGTTACTACCTTCATATGAGTGCACAGGCTGCACTAGTAAAGTACCAGTACTGGGAGGTTGCCCTTCCCCGTTTGCCTGCTTTGTTTTAAGACTCAAGCTACCCCTTCCTGGACTCCCTCTGAACATCTGAAGGCAATTTTTCCTCACTTCTGTAAGACACAAGATGCATCTAGAGAGGTTGATACAGTATCAGACCTTCTGTTCATTACTCATTTTTGGGGACCTGGCAGTGGGGGCCCTTCCTTCTGCTCCCACAGGGCAGAAGATACACAGCCCTCTTCTCCTGACAGATGCTGGTCCTGGGTAGCAGCTGGGCTGAGAGCATCATCATTTCCTCAGCCACCTACCAGCCTCCCAGATGCTCCCACACCAGCTACTGTAGCAATAGGAGAAAATACAGATGTGCGTTGCGGCTGACAGAAAGCAAAAGGCCCTTTCCAGAACTGGGTACAGAAAGCCCCCATGGAAGAAAAGAATGAAACTCATTCACTCCTCTCAGCTAAGAAGCTCCCTCCCACTCAGCCCCTCTTAGCTAAGAAGCTCCCTCCCACTCAGCCCCATGTTTTCCCTTCTCTCAGCACATACCCATTGCTTTTGCTTTTCTTCTAAGCCCACAGAAAGGGGAACCACTTCACATTGGGTTAGCAGTCCACCCCCAGATCTCTTAGCTTTCCCTCCCAGAGTCCAGATCACAGGGAAATGGCTCACACTGACTGAATCAGATGCCTCTGGTCTGGTTCACTCTGATCAGAAGTCTGACGTGGCCTTGGCATGCGTCAACAGCATGTGCCTAGAATACAATTGCTGGTTTAGAGCAATTGTGACATCACACTGAATTGTGAGGAGATACCAACTCTAGAAGGCAAAGCCCATTTCTTTCAGGCTGTAGGAAACATACCATCTCCCAGATGGCCACTGTCTTCTGGAGAGAAGGCCTGTAAGCAGTATGGGTACATCTACACCTGTGCTTTAATATGCACTAACCTATTTTAATGTGCATTAAAGCATCACTTTAAAAAACATGCTTTTTACTTGATGCATATTAAAATAGGCTAATACACATTAAGTGTCATTTAAAA
The DNA here is from genome assembly GCF_052110815.1 of Crocodylus siamensis. Lineage (NCBI taxonomy): Eukaryota > Metazoa > Chordata > Crocodylia > Crocodylidae > Crocodylus > Crocodylus siamensis. The sequence continues at coordinate 53,006,700 of NC_143400.1, read as the reverse complement.
AGCGTGCTCTTGAGTTGATGCGCATTAAGACAGACTACTATGCATTTTCCTAGTACCTCATATTGGAAGTACTAGATTTAATGCACATTAACTAAAGCACATTAATGCATGTGGAGATGTGCCCTATGTGCTTAGATGTAGGAATAGATTATAGAAGGCAGAATATGTCTGCCCAAAGAACAGCCCTTACACCACAAGTGCAAGCGTCACGCCCTCAAGAAAGGTTCCCAAGAAAACTCAGTATGACCCACATACTGGAGAAATTTGTACAGAGTGATTCTGCTGGTCAGGTCCTCAGCAAAGAGTGAGCCCAGGACTTCCGGCTGCAAGCAGAGATTTCCAGCATTTGAGCTAAGAGAGGAAGACCATTAGTTGTGAGCAGAATAGGAGCTGACTGCTCTTCCTAAAGGACCATTCACACAGTGGTCTATAAACACACTTATTGATGCACTTACAAGGGAAGGAAACAAGAAGATGGACAGTTAATACCCAGAAGGAGGACAGTCAACCTGGAATGACTGTGTTTGAGCTAACAAGGAATATGAGAATGAAAACAGACAGCTGTAGGAGAGACAGGCTAAAGAGCTGGCATGCAAACAGAGTAATAATTAAATCTTCCCCACCTGACCCCACTCTTGAATAGATTTCTCTTACCAAAGCTTTCCATCTCCCCAAGACGGTTGCACTGTGTTGCTGTCTGCTTCCCAGGACCCAGTGGGTAGGGACCCTTGCAAAGCCCTTCTTTGCCATTAGCTCTTTCCAGTGTAGGAAAAAAGTAGCAGAGAATTGGACCCTGAGTATGTAATTTTGAGACACTCCCTGTTTCCTGCATGCTAGCAGAAGCTGCCATTTCTCAGAGATTAGGGACTCCCACCCTACTGACTGTTGGGAAGCCTCCTGATTATGTGCCTCTGAGTCTGTGTTTGGTTTGGTTTGATTTGTTCAATTAATATTTATACAGGATAAGGTCCACTGAGATGCAGCTACTCATTCACAGGGACATCCTGTTGTCAAACAAGAAGGGTTAAGTCAACATTACAGGAAAGTTCAACAATATCAAAGCAAATACAGCCCAGAACTTGGCCAGCGGCGTGAGGACCAGAAACACCACCAAACAACAAAAGCTGGCGAGGCATTTATGAAATGCCTTCTTTCAGATTTGCCCCACAATGATGCACTATGCTGTGACTCTGAACAGGAAATATTCTCCGTTTCCAGTTATCAGTTGCTGTCATCATTTACAAGAGGTGGCATTTTCTCTTAGATACGTCAGCAAGTAAGACAAGACTGTAAAAAAAGAAAAAAAAAAGGAACTGAAAAACATGCCATGGTAAAGCACTTCATATTGACAGAGGCCTCCTACATATCTTTCCATCTTTAGCATCTCTGACCCTGAGAGAAGTCAACAGATGTCTAAGCAGTGATCAGAAAATGCCACCTTTTTTCAGGCTTCAAAAAGAAACAGAGAACTGTGACTTCCTTTTTCATCCTAGAACAATTAAAAGGAATTCATTTCCCTAGAAGAGGAATGAAAGATCTGATACGCCTTTCCTCATTCCCCTGAAGCATGAGGAATATGGTTTAGACTCTAAATACAGTAAATAGCAGCTAATTCTGGAATATCTGCCTTTTTTCAAAGACATCTTTCCTGATTGTTTTATTACATTAGAAATGTAGGTCATCACTCCTCCAGAAACTTAGAAAACTGGCTGGATTGTAATACCACAAAAGCAACCAAAGAAATGCAACCTGATGGGAAGTCACATCAAGTTTCTATCACACTCAAAGGAAAGACTCCTTTTATCTTGTAGTTGGACCTAACCCACATGGAAAGTGGGCAATATATAGCCAGATGGGTTGAAACATCCTGGGATTTGTTTCCTTAAAGTCAACACTTGGGAGAAAGGCACTCTTTGGTTTGTCAAAGCTCTTACACTGAAGTAAAAAAAGTTGCAGTAATTAGAAAGCAATGACTTAAAAATCAACCAAATGCCTGGCTAAAGTATAAAGTTTGGACTTGGAGGCTCAATGGCTTTTCAGATTAGGTGTGCAGTACTGCATTTATCAATAGCAATGAGTTGTGCTGTAAAAGAATGGAAAATTACTGGGGAAGAAAGGTGGGAAAGGGTAAGAGAACTGAAATAACATTACAGCATCTTGGAACTGAGTGCCATAGGCTCAAGAAGGAGAGGGGAAGAAAAAGGCTACCGAACTGTGCATGCTGCAAAGAAAGACAGTGAATGGGCACGCAAGGCTGCTTTGGAGGACATAGTCCTTACAGTCATTTGAATGGGGTGCTCTGGAGGACACTGTCCTTACAATCAGTTGATAATGTGAGTACAGTAAAGTAGGTGTTGTACTCTACAGGGTGTTCGGTGAAGAGAGCAGGCAAACAGCAATAGCATCACTACTGTGTCCACATTTTTAAAAGTTATCCAGCCTAGATTCCTAGATTTTAAAGCTGGAAAGGATGGCTAGGCTAATCTCCAGCTGTTAAAGATCACAGTGAGATTTAAAGCAGGGGACAATTTATCCCACATCTGCTAATGTTTGGGTTCTTATGCTTCCCTTCCAAAGAGCCAGTGACAGCCACTACCAGGCATACCACCAACTAGATGGATGTGGGGTCTCAACCAGGCTGGCAGTTCCTGTTGGGCAATGGTCATGTCATCTCTTCTATAACAAAGACCAGAGAACTTCCTCCCCATGACCTCTCACAACAAGCCCCACAACTTCAGCTGAAGCCTGAGCACCTGTTTAGAGAGACATTCAATCTGCATCTAAAGACTCCAGGGGACAGAGAATTTACCACTTCTTTCTGTGAGCTAGTCCAACTGATTGCTTTCCAAGGTTAAAAATATGCTTTTTATTTTTACATTGAACTTTGCTGAATTCAGTTTCCAGCTGTCACATTTTGGAAGACTTTTGTCTGCTAGAGTTAAGACCCCTAATTTTAGATCTTTTCTCCTGCATTTGATTCTTATCAAACAGAATCGAGCTGCCTCTTAACCACTCTTCTATTAGCAAAATAGAAACCTCTAAGGTCCTTCAGTTAAAGAGAACACTGAGAACTGGTGTCTGTGCTTCCAGTATGTTAGGATTCATACTCACTCATGCAATAACTAAATCCACCCTCTCTTCCCCAACCTGGCATCTAACTCCCGGCATGCATCTGTCCCTGGAGGTGAGCAGGTACCATGCCCTCTCCTCGTCATCAGCCACTGTGATATGTGAAAAGATTTTGTGTTGTTCTAAAACAATGCCAGCAGCAGCACGATGCTGCTGTGAAGTGCGGGTCTGGAAGCCATCCCAGTGCTTTTTGGAAGCCCAGACTAATGAAAACACCTCATTTAGATTCCAGTTATTTTTAATGGACTCTCTTCACCCAGGCCTGCCAAGGTTAAAAAGTCATTGTACTCCCTGGGGTGTGGTGGGGTGAACCTGCAACCATTCTTTTCAATACAGGGCAGAAACAAGCATGATGTGAATGGGATATTTTTCCTGTTTTATTGTTCCACTTATATAGACTTGCACATTGCTTCTCCGAAGGGGGTGACTGGCGTCATCTTAATGAACTCCATTAAATACATTTTTGCTCTTAAAAACATCCTACAATATAAAAGTCAAATGTGGAGCAGCTGACATACCTTCTCCAGCTGTGATGACTGTGTCTGCTACACTGATGCCTACAGACTCTAAGAATAGGGCTCCAATGTACCAGGTGTTCTTCATATACTTAAGTCTACGCCCCAAAGAGATTACAATGTAAAGAAACAAGGTAGAAAGAGAGAAAGAGATTGCCCAGGGTCACATACCTCCCTCTCCTTGCTGATAACTGGTTTGCTCATTAAACTGTTTCCCCCCCCATACACCTTTTAGTGAATGCCACTGTTAACCTGGGAAGCAGATCAGTGTGCTCAGAAGAGCACCTGCCTTCTGCTTCTCCCACCGGCCCCTGAGCACTTTCTGCCCACCACCTGCCTTTGAGGTGGGGAAGAAGCTCCCCATCAAAACTGACAAAATCAAAGCATTATCTTCCTCAAGTTTCCTCCCTACTACTAATTCCTGCTGTGATGCATGTAGAAAACTGTCCACTGGTAACAGCTGGGGAACAGAGAATGTGTTGTGAGCACTGCTCTTGACTGCCTAGGGCCCGTGCATATGACCAAGCTAAAACATCACTTTTTTACTCTGTCTTATCCCTACTTGTTTGCTTCATCCCCCTCTTATGCTATGTCCTTTAGGCTGCAAGATTTTAAGGCAGGGACTGCCATATGCTGTGTTTTTGTACAGCTGGGTGCTGCACAGTGGCACCAGCCACTGTCTGATAAGGATTCCTAGAAATTCACTTTTGCCATTCTTGTCCTGTGTCTCCACTGGGCTTGGGGCAAAAGCTATTAGCCCACCTTCCCAAGCTGTTATTAAGACATGATCTAATTCTCTTGGCCCTGAAAACTAACTCAGATTATTTTTTCCTTCATTTTCATTTTAAAATATTGTCAAGAAATCAAAAAACAAAAGGGGTTTTGGGCATTGTTTTCTCATTTCTTTAAAAAAAAGCCATAAGCTTCTGCTTTGCACAGATAATAATAATAATAAATTCATTTAACTAAGGTAGGAAATTCAATTAGAAGAAAAATTTGGATCATCTGACTTTTCAGGGTAAAACTTCCACAGATGCCAGTTTTCTGAAAAACTTCAGATGGCCTTTCAGTAGACTTTGTAGGGAAGAGGGACCCCTAGTGTCCGGCTTACATGGGAAAGCACTGAAACCATAGAGAAGGATTTCCTTGGAGTGCTCTTTCCTTCACCTTTCCTGGCTTGCTAGAGGAAAGAAGGAGGGATGGAGCCTATCTGTGGCTTTCTATCAACTTTCTGAGTAAATGTGAAATGCCCGATGACATATTGGCTATGTGCCCAAGACATTCTGCCCACATAGACATGAAAGGCAAGAAAACCATTCCTGATAACAGTGAAGATCCAGCCTTGTATTTCTGAGGAGAAACTACAAAGATGAGTGAAAAACCATGGTGAAGACTCCTTCCCTCTTTGTTCTTCCTGACTCTGTAGCAGCTTCTGGTGTTGATGATTACTCCTTCCTGCTGAAACCTGAATGGTGCATGGGCACTGTGGAGGGCTTAATCTCACTTGAATTGCATCTCCACTCCTCCATACACTTGCCTAATTGTACACATCAAAGATCTTGGTGCAATGGTTGCAGGACTCGGTACAAGTGGATTCATCAGACACCTAACTAGACCTCCAAGAGCTGCTCTAATTAAAATGCCAGCAGCATTTCGTGTATCAGTGTCCCTGCACTTCAAAATGCCAATGGGGGGGCGCTTTAACTAAAGCTTGTCAAATAAGCTTTAGTTAAAGAGCCCCTGCCACCATTTTGAAGCATGGCGATGCTGATACATGAGACATGGAAGGTGCTGGAATATTAGCACACTCCAGCAGACTTAATAAATCTACAGGCACCCCATGATCTAGAGGATCAATACTTGCTTACTATTACTACTATAATGCAAAAAGAGTGAAGAATCCAGTCCAATCCAATCTCACCTTTGGAGAAAGATTCAAGTCTGACATTTGATGAGATTTGTCATTGCCAGATTTGTGCTTATTAGCATGGTTCTTCAGATAGAATGAAAGTGACTATCCCCCACATCTAGCAATTCACCTATAACACAGAATTTCTGTAACCTACAAGGTCTTTTCAGGATCAGTTTATCTTTATACATCCTTAATTCCTGTTCTGTATCAAAAGGGATTACTCTTAACAGCGGTCTTTTCTGTACCCATTAGGGTATGGATTTGTTTTGTTACAGAATGCTAACAAAACACAGAACCATAGAAAATTGGGTTCGGAAGGGACCTCAGGAGGTCACATTTAGTCCAGCCCCCTGCTCAAAGCAGGACCAACCCCAACTAGATCCTCCCAGCCAAAGTTTTGTCTAGGCAGGTCTTAAAAGCCTCCAAGGATGGAGAGTCAACCACTTCTCTGGGTAACCTGTTCCAGTGTTTTACTACCCTCCTAGTGAAAATGTGTTTCCTAATATCCACCCTAAACCTCCCTTGCTGCAACTTGAGCCCAATGCTCCTTGTTCTCTCATCTGCCAACACTGAGAACAGTCCAGCTCCATCCCCTTTTGAACCCCTCTTCAGGGAGTTGAAGGCTGCTATTAAATCCCACCTCAGTCTTCTCTTCTCTAGACTAAATAAACCCAGTTTCCTCAGCCTCTCCTCACAAGTCATAAGCCCCAGCCCCCAAACCATTTTTGTTACCATCCACTAGACTCTCTCCAATTTGTCCACATCCTTTCTTGATTGGGGCCCCCAAAACTGGACACAGGACTCCAGATGTGGCCTCACCAGTGCCGAATAGAGGAGAATAATCACTTTCCTCGATTTGCTGGCAACGTTCCTACTAATGCAGCACACTATACCATTAGCCTTCTTCACAGCTAGGCCACACTGTTGGCTCAGATTCAGATTCTTGTCCACTGTAACCTGCAGGTCCTTTTCTGCAGAGCCACTGCCTAGCCAGATAGCCCCCAGGCTATACAGGTGCATGGGATTGTTCCATCCTAAGTGCAGGACTTTTAGCCCAATCCTCCAATTTGTCTAGGTCACTCTGAATCCTAGCCCTACCCTTTAGCGTATCTACTACTCCAACCAGCTTGGTGTCACCTGCAAACTTGCTGAGGGTGCACTCTATGCCATAGGATATGGAACAAAACCAGCCCCAGGACTGACCCCTGGGGCACTCCACTTGGGACCAGCTGTCAACTAGACAGCAAGCCCTTGATTTCTACCCTCTGACCCTGATGCTGCAGCCAGTTTTCTATCCACCTTACAGTCCATTCATCCAGCCCATACTTCCTTAGCTTGCCTGTGAGAATGCTGTGGGAGACCATATCAAAAGTCTTGCTAAAGTCAAGGTATACCACATCCACTGCTCTCCCTGCATCCACAAAGCCAGTCACCTCCTCATAGAAGGCAATCAGGTTGGTCAGGGATAACTTGCCCTTGGTGAATCCACCCTGACTGTCCTAATAACTTTCTTCTCCTCCAAGTGGTTAGAATGGCCTGGGCTGAGCTGTGTGCACAAGATGGGATTGTCCTTTAAGGCGAGTGAGAAACCATCCCAGCATAATTAGGGTCTGTCATCATAAGACAGATATGTGCTTTGATTCTGGGATGAGATAAACCAGGGAATGGGCATAAATTAGTAGCTGTTAGTGTAAATAGAATAGTGTTCAAAGAAAGAGTTTATCTGTCACCAGCAGAAGGAGATTGCACAGCCTCAAGGAATCCACCTTGCTGGGATCATTTGATCTCAGCAGTTTTCCTGCCCAGAGCAGGGGGGTAGGACTTGATGATCTTTCAAGGTCCCTTCCAGCCCTTAATTTTTATGATTCCTTGAGAACCTGCTCCATGATTTTTCCAGCAACTGAGGTGAGGCTAATTGGTTTGTAGTTCCCTGGATCCTCTTTTTTCCCCCTTTCTTAAACATGGGCACTCTTTAAACATGTTCTCCTCACTTGGATTAAGCCTAGTATAACAAATCTTGATTTAAAAAAAAACATTGTTCTCTTGGCCTTCTCTGTATCAGATTTTGCAGCAAGATATTCAAGACTATGATGCAAAGGTTGGCTTTTGCAAGTGTTATAAAGACACTTGACAAATTTCAGCAGAACATCTGAAGTATGCTGTGTTTAAATTTAAAATAAAAATGTTGACTATGAATAGAAACCTGGCTGTGATTTTAAACAGCAGAATAACACAAACCATTCTCCCGGTGCTTGAAACCTAAACATGACATTGCTTTTCTAACACTAAATTTGTGCATGCGCACACACACACACATCTCCTCCCCCCCAAAACAACAAGAGAAAATATGTATAAACACAGTGAAGCTGACCAGCAAAGTTTCACTATTTAACATGGGACATAGAATCCACTGGATTTTAGACCCAGTCATTGAGGAAGATGCTCTATGGAAGTACCTATTTCTCTATGATTCTATATGCATAGTATTAAAGAAGGCCAGATCCCATTTCGCATATTAGGTACCTAAATGTGATCTTGTTCTGTTTGGCTCAAGTTCCAGAAAAAAATTAACGCTAAAAGTCCTTATTGTGCTAGCTGCTTTTTTGACACCACCATAAGACTAAGGAAATAGCATGTTACAAAAGTAGATCCATTAAGGTGTCTTTGTTTTCAGGGACTAGAGCAGGGTGGAATTAAATCAGTTAGACACCTAAATCCTCTCAGGCACCTTGGGGGCAGAATAGGATAAAACCTACAGATTCTAACCTCAGCTCTTGTTTGGGTGACCTTGGGAAATCTTGTTTGGGTGACCTTCTCTGTGCCTCAGTTTCCCATCCCCTTCCTGTCTGCTTAGACTGCAAAGCTCAGTGAAGCAGGGACTGCCCTATACTACATGTCTCCATGGTGTCTAGCCTCTGTTGGATGCTACCTCACTACAAATTAATTAATAATTAATTAATTAATCAATAACCAACTTCTTGAAAAAAAGACTCTTCTATCCCCATTTTACTCTGATGCTTTATTTTTCTTAGCTTTTTCCTTAAAAAGAGGTTACAACTTTTCTCTGAAAGGGGAACACATTTGGCCAGGTGAATGGGCGGTGGATCCATGTCAGAGCCTGTTTTATCCAAAGCAGTACATCCTATTGCTACTTTTGAAATGCAGGACAAAAGGCTGTCATTGGCAGAGCTCACGGGGGGACCAACCTCATTATCTTTTTGAGTGACAGGTGACACCTTTTTATCTTTTCTATTTTTAAGAGCTGCATCAAAAAGCAGGTTCTTGACTAAATGATTTTCCTTTGCAAGAAATGGCTGTCAAGGACAAAAAAATGTGAAAATTCATCAGCAGCTGATTGTGTCCAAACTCAAAAATACTTCTTGTTTCAGCCCCAGTTTGGACTATCCCAAGTTTGGAAATTCTGGGGAAGGGGCAGAAACCCATTGTGTATGATGGGAGATGTAGCCTGGCTCTGAGAAAGAAATCAGGAAATTTCTAAACTACAATTCCCATGATGCCTCATGGCAGAATTTTAGTTTGGGGGCCAGAATTAATTATTTAGCAACCATAGTTATTACATTGGTGCCATTGTGCTAGTTACTGTACAGACACAGACAGATAGTCTCTGCCTTATAAAGCTTATTGTATAAAAAGAAAGAAAGAAAGGGAAGTAGTATAGGGCAGAAGGACTGGGCAGGACAGGGGAGATAAGGAAAAAAAAGGGCAGGTTCCTTCCCTTTTTTGTGTCCTTGTGACAAGGTGCTTAGCAGAATTCATAGAATCATAGAAAATGAGGGTGGAAGGGACCTCAGGAGGTAATGTCTAGTCCAACCCCTTGATCAAAGCAGGACCAGCCCCAACTAGATCATCCCAGCTAAGGCTTTGTCTAGCTGGGTCTTAAAAACCTCCAAGGAGGGAGATTCTACCACCTCTCTGGGTAACTTGTTCCAGTGCTTCATCACCCTCCTAATGAGCAAGTTTTTCCTAATATCCAACCTAAACCTCCTTTGCTTCAACTTGAGCCCATTGCTCCTTGTCCTGTCATCTGCCACCACCGAGAACAGTCCAGCTCCGTGCAGCCCAGGGCAGGTGAGGTCCAGTCAGAATCACGAATAAGCATTTGTGTGTCCGAACATCCCAGCTTTGGCAGCTTCCACCAGCTGGAGTCTCTTTCAACTCTTCCATGTGCTGCAGTTCTGCCTTCCTCTTAAGGTGGCTCTCACCGCAAAGTCTCTGTGACAAGCCAGCCTAACCATTTAAGGGCCAGGGGATGCTGGGGGAGGCCTGTCCAACCTGGAAGAATTACCAAACACAGTTGGCAAGTCAGAAAGTGTAATTTACTCTTTTCTGTCAAAGGCATATTTCTCTGACTCATGCAAAATCATATTAAGAACTCTCAGGGCTTGCTCAGTGTTATCCATCCATCTGCAGCTTGGTCAGCCACAAGGCTGAACACCTTAGGAATATTCTTCCAAGAGATGCTCAGCTGGTCTGTCTTCCATCACCTGGATCACATGTCCCACCCAACATATTCTTTGCAGCTTCATTACATTTACTGTCCTTGGTTCTTCACAGACCAACCATGATTCCTTATTAGATTTTCTTCTCCGCATCATTCATCCCAGCTATCCCCCAAATCATCTCTTTTTTGAACGTACTTGGTTGTCTTTCATTTTTCTTTATAAGGTTTGGGTCTCACGTTAACATAAAACTGTGGGCCATATAATGGTCCTTTATATCCCTATCTTGATGTTTCGTGATAGCAATTTGGAACTAAAAATCTCTCAGCAGAAACAAGAAAGAAGACTTTCCAGCTCTCGTCACTCATCAGCTTGTTATGAGAAATGAAGGTTCCTAGATATTAGAACTGCCGGACAAGCTTATCAGCAACTGTCTTGTTGACTTCCAACCATATCAGGCACAAGGCAAGGTAAATATGCACCTTATAGACTAACTGAATTAGAGATGCATACGCTTTCCTGAGCAACATTTCCCCAGATGTGGTGAAAGGACATACAGAGATCAGGCTGTCAAATAGGAGGCATTTAAATACAAAGGACAGGGAAAGGGGGAAAGAAGGAGAGAGGGCAGCGCTGAGAGGAAGAGGGAGAACAACCTCACAACCAATCCATAGGGGGTCACAAAAAGTCCATCCAGGTAATGGGTTAAGAACCAGTAGTTCCCATTTAGCTCATCTTTACCCTAGTCCAGTCTTCAGCTGATTTTTTGTTCCCCAATTTCATGTTCAAGTTAACTGTTAAATTCTGTTCTTTAAGAACAGCTATTCTGAGGTCAGTGATAGAAGAGCCAGGGAGGCTGAAGTACTTTGCTACAGGCAATCAAATAAAAAAAAGGTCAAACCAAGTTTCAGTCACCCACTGAATTGGCCTGGTTAAAGCGTCCCAGTTTCTATAGCCAATGGCACAGAAAAGAATTATGTGGATAGCTTTGGTAGCCTTGAGTTGCAAGCAAGGCCTGAACATATGGCTCTAGACCATGCACATTTTACTATGCCCTTTGTCTTGCAACTGTGCATTTGGTTTGTAAATTACGATAATAAATTCTGAATTCTCTCATATTTTCCTGTTCGTGGAATCTTCTATGTGTTTGAAGGATGACCCTCATTTTTCATCGCCTATCTAGACTAGGATTATGAAAGAACCATCAGGCTAGAGACCACTGAACTTCTTTGGGATTTTAGCACCTGACCGTTTTACACCCTTTGGATATTCCAGCGCTAGCCAATTTTTGTTCCAGATAACACACCCAGCATCGCTCTTTGTCTCTGAAGAGACATGCCTGGGACTGCCTTCCACATCTGCCAATTTCTGGTGTATAATTAATTGAACTCACATTTTTCATCCGCATATTTTCTGCCTGAAAAAAATGGCCTCAAATGAAAAAAAATGTTTTTGACCACAGAATTTGGGAGATAAAATTTCAGTGAGGAACAAAAAGTATTGAAAGGCTGGAAAAAGTCCAGATATTGGCAGACAAATTTCTTTTCAGCAAAGCCATAAACTTTTCTTTCTTTAGTATGTAGAAAATAAAGAACATGTTTCTTCCAGCTCTACCAATGGGTTGAGATAATTACTATGGGGAAGCAAAAAATCCAGTCTTCTGTGTGTCCCTCAGGGCTAAATGGACTGTCCTCATGGCAAAAAAGGATCTGGGTCCCTGGCTCCTTCAAGCACAGCCTAAACTAACCAGTTTTAAACATCTCAGTCTGCTCTGCCCTCCACCAAACTGTATGTCATTCTAGGTCTGGATAGGGTTGCTATTAAGATATGACAGATCAGTATATTTTGTTTTTTATCATGCCCAAGTTTATCTCAGTTAGTGTAATTAAGAGAAATAAACCTACACAAAACCCGAATTTGCAAGCAAGAACCAAACATGGGGTAGACACAGGAAAGCATCCATTCAGAAACACTTTGTGGAGAACTTTCATCCATGTACAACTCACATGACTCCTCTCATGTCACTCTGAAGCAGCAACCAAAGACATGGACCTAACTGCCAACCTTTCCACATGCATGTGGGACTGGATCCCTAGTGCTTCCCTGGGCGAGGATAAGGAGGCCTCTGATGCTGTTTGAAGGGGGAGCAATAGAGGGAATAGCTCGTGTCTTCCAGTACCTGGGGTTTGATTGGGCTTTGTGCATGCCAAGGGATTAAATGAGTCCTTTAGTCTCCATGTTCATTTTCTTCAGTCTTCCTATTCGGGAAATGAGCCAAGCCATGGGGACAGTGGGTAGGAAGTTGCACACACAGTCCTGCTGTTAGTTGTTATCTTTGGCATCTCACTTCCTTCCCTCTGCTCACATGACTGGTAATGAATCTTATCACATAACAGTGTAAATTCCTGGTTGGACCCAAAGTATATTCTGCTGGGCCTGCTGCCAAAGGATCAGACAATTGCATCTGAGAGGAGAAAATCACAGAGTAGCCTCCTTCCTCATGCTGGACCTCTGCAGAACCCCAACATGGAAAACCAGGTAGGCTCCTCAGGCTTGGGAAGAGAAGCGAACTCCATGAACTAACTCATCTTGCTCAAACATGGCCATGTAGCAGCAGCAGAAAGGTTGGTTGCTGAGGACCTAACCACCCACATGCTTCCACTCTACAGATGTCAACCCCAGAAATGACGTGGTGAGGGCACGCTGAGGAACACTACCATGTCAAGAAGCTGGTTTTCCATTGTGCTCCACAGAGGCAGGTTGTAGTTATAAAGGTTGAAGAAGGTTGGCCCAAACCTATGTGGTCTACTGGGTGCATTTGGTTAAGATGCACCAATTTCTACAGCCAGCAGTGCATAAGGAGGTAATGTAACTAGCATCTCAGCAGCCACCATTGATGCTTCAGGTACATATATAAAGCTGGATCAGACTGGGAGCAGCCTAAGGAACAAGGCTCAGACAAGGCTCTGGAGCTATATAGCAAGAGTCCCTAACTACTTCCACCTTATGCACCAGCTCACTACAGACAGCATTGGATGAGATGATACGGCCAACGGAAGCAATCAGTCAGAGCCCATGATTGGTAGTCATTTTCTGGCCTTAGAAATATGATTGTGTGATAGGACTGAAGTGGAGGGGCTCTTTATCTCACTGCAGCTGGTCTTGTCGTCTGCCTGACACTTAGGCCCCCTCAACATGTGCTAGTAAAGGCACGATGTTACATGCGCATAGCAGGAGATGCAATTGTGGGATTGCTCATTTGATCCCACTGTACCTTAAAGCCATGCAAGGGGAGCCCAATCTTGGCCTCCTCCTGCATTGGCAAGAAGCGAGCTCCCACAGCAGGGACCTGCACACACCCCAGTTGAGGGGCTCGCACCCCGTGGGATGCAGGGAAACTCCCAGGGCTGGTGGATCATCACGGGGTGATCCTCCCCACCCTGGGGGTTTGGGGACCCCTGGGGCCAAAGGATCACTGCAATCCTCTGGCCTGGAGTCCTAAAGATCACAGCAGCCACAATCCCCAGGGACTGGGGGTTTCATGCACACCCGAGTCCTAAGGATCATGGCAGGTGCGGACTCCAGGGCCTAGGGATGAAACCCCTGGACTCTGGGGACCACAGCTGCCATGATCCCAAAGGCTTGGGGAGGTTTATGCTGAGCATGGTGCACCCCTGTGGCTGTCCCCCCCGCCCGCCCACATCCACTCCCTTCCCTAGCCACAGGTGAGACCCTGCTAAATGTGCAACTTAAAGCTTGATAGCAACCAACTATAAAGTTAGCACATGTTTTTTAGGTCAGACTTCATAGCTGTTTGGAGTTTTTTATTGTGTGATGGCAACTTTGCACGTGTAGCTGGTCTTCAGGTAACTGCATTAATTGTGTGATACCTGTGACGTGTAGAGGGGGCCTTAGAACTCCCCCCAATCCCAACTCGCTTTGCTGGAAAAAGGTGATTTGGGAGGTGTCCTGGCTCTGTGCAAAGCAGGTGAGTGAATCTGATGATAACGAGGTCTCAGTGCCCCAGCAGGACATCTAGGGTCTGCTGGTTCCCTGAGCCTCACATGTAGCATCTCTGGCTCAACACTGTAATGCTACTGTCCCCCTCTCCAGCTGAGCTCAGACCTGGCACAGCCCTGCTGGCTCTGGAGCTTCCTCTGGCCTCCAGACAGCTGGAAAAGCAGCAACAGCAGGCACAGAGGATAGGGAGAGGAGGGGAGGGAAGGAAACAGGATGGGACATACCTCTGAGCATGAAGAGGAAGGGAGGAGGGATTTTCACCTGCTTTAGGGGCTTAAAAATGTTTCTAGGGGGTCCCACAGGCAGTCTGCCTGGCCCTATAGAGAGCCAGACCAACACACTCTACAACTTAACTATATACAAGTTTATTAATATTACAATATAAATAAGAAAAAGATGAAAAGAATACACACACACACACACACACACACACACACACAGTGTTTACAATAACAAGGATTACAGGTAATAGTTACACAGTTCTATGCCTCTCTCAGGATACAGTTAACTATTATAATAAAATTCTAACCCAAGTTTCAACCAGTGCTTTATAACCTTAAATTCTATCAAAATTTAAATCTACTTAGATATTAAATGTAAATCTACATATATATATATATATATATTCTATCAAATACTTAGCCTTATAATATCAGATTAAAAATTTCAGTGTAACTCAATAATTTTAGACTTTATCTACTTACACTTATAACACATGAAATATAAACCACACAATACCCAGCATCCACTCACAAATATAAGGCGCACACTCTTGAATATAATTAACTCTTCTAGGAACCCCGAGGCCCAGGCTATTCTGGAGCCTGGGCTGTGTTCCTGTGGCCAAGAGTGGGGTGTGTGGGGAGAAGCTCCCCTGGTGCCCTTTAGGCTTTCACCAGCTCAGCCAAAATCTCCTTTAACTCAAAATAAAACTTTAAACTTGGGGAGCCCTGTCCTTCTGGGCTTCCCCTTTAGTGGTCGCCTTCCCCAACCCGGGTGGATTCTCTTTCCCGTGTGGAAATCTCCTTCCCTGGGCACTCACAGCTCCAGGAAACTGGGTAGAGGATCCTCATCTCTGTCCCAGCGAGTTGCCGCCTCTCTTGCTGAGGCTTCAGCTGTCTCTGGCTCCTTTTGGAGCCTGCTGGCCACTGGTGGCCCTGTGCACCATGGGGTGCACCGAGTGCTTTACTCTTTTGCTCGGGGTTGGGGCCCTGAGCTGCCTTGCAGGGCTCTGGGGTCTCAGTTTCAACCAGGGCCCTCCATGTGAGGCTTCAGCTTTAAATGCCTGGCCTTCTGCTGGGGGGGGATTGTAGACCCCAGCTGCCTCATGTGGCTCCTGGGGCCTGGGTTCACTCCTAGGCCCTCTGTGCAGTGCCGCCTGCACCATGAGTGACTGGTGCCACCTGAGTGGGGGGGGGGGGGGGGGGGCACATGCTAGTCAGTGACCCAGGGGGAGGTCCTCCCATGGCCAATCTTGCTGACTGAGGTGGGGGATCCCCCTGTGGCCAATCTTGCCAACCGGAAAGCATGAGTGGTGGTCCCGGAAGTGCCAACAGTGCTTCACCTGGCACCCCCACTCCTGGCCAGCGCTCACGGGGAGGACACTGGCACTCCCACCTGCCCCCCGCCCGTCGCCTAAGCGAGGAGCACTGCCTATCAGGGGGTGCATGTGCACACCCGTGCACCCTCTACACATTGCCATGGGCCTACACTGAGTCTTCTTGGCCTTGTGCCAGGGGTTGGAAACCTAAGCTGCCTCATTACGGCTCCAGGGCCTTGGTTCCACTTGGGCTGCGCCATGCGCTGTCCGTACACTGAGATCCTGGCCGCTTACCAGGGGTTGGGGACCTGAGCAGCCTTGTGCGGCTCCCAGGGTCCTGGTCCCTCTTGGACCCACCGTGCCATGCCACCTGCACCGAGCCCCTGGCCTCATGCCAGGGGTTGTGGACCTGAGCCACTTCATGCGGCTCCCAAGGTTTCTGCTCCATACACCGCTTGTGTAGTGCACCTCTAGCCACATGCCAAGGGTGCAAACCTGAGGTACCTCATACTGCTCCCAGGGTTTGACTCCATGCACCAAACTGCACCGCCATCGTGCTTCTCAGTGGCGTGGCTGTGGGCCGCACTGCTTGCCGCTCCCATCCGGTGAGGAGATCTTTGGGCTTTTCGGGGCTACTGCTCCGCCCTGCCAGGCAGCTCTCCCCAGCTCCTCTTAGTCCCTTTCTTTTCTTCGTTCCTAGATTGTGTCCGTGTGCTGGGCATGCTGTTCTTTTATACCCTTTGGAGGCTCCACCCCCTGATTGCAAGGGGACTAATCAGGGTGAAGGAAAGTATAGTCCTCACCCAGGTCCAGGCTCTTCACCTCGCCCTGAGCAGGGGCAGGGCAGCCTCTTCTCCACCACCATCTAATTGGTGGGAATGTCCCATCAATGGCTCAAAGCCCTTTCAAGCCAGGAAGCCGGGCTGCTATTGGCATGCCCATCATAATAATATACATTGGATTCCTCTGGGTTTCTACACCATGAAAGCTACACACCAACCGTGTTTTCTCCAACTTGTATCTCCAGATATAAGAACTAAATCCCTCCTCTTTTGAAAAAAAGCTGAGATTCTTGCAATCACATGACTCCAGGTGCTGGGACGTCAAGGGGGGAAAACAAATGAGAAAGCAACCAAAAAAAAAAAAAAAATCAAACCATGATAAAATCACGACATCTGGCACCACTTCTGCCAAAGCTATGTGAAACATTCACAACCAGTCATTTATGCCAGAACTTTAGCTTCTGTGCACTGCCCCCCTCCCCTCCCCTCCCGAATGCTCATGAACAGATGGCCATTTCCTCAGATGTGTTAATTATGTTAATACATTCAGCAAGTCTACCAAAAGACTCCAAATTGCTCATACTGGCCCAGTGGAGCAGACTGATGTTACTGCAACATGAGTTGCCTAACACCAGCTGGAGACAGTCATCTGAAGAGGCATGACTTTGAGATGCTCAGAGGACACTTAGCTCCTCTTTTCCTTCCTTAATTAATAAACACACCTGTCTTAAAATCATTTAACATGAGGGAAAGATAACGTCTTGTAATGTACTGTGATGTACCATACCACATACTGTAATGCTGTAACATGAATTACAATGCCCAGAAGCCTCCAAGGAACTGGAGGAAGGAAATATAGTGTGAACTGCAGATCCCAAAGGCTTTCAGGGGGCTGGAGGAATGAACTACAATGTGCATTAAAACTCCCAGAAGGTGGCAGGAGGCAGGAAGAAGTAGAAGGAGCAATGTCAAGAGTGCGGGTTGCCACAGCAGGGAGAGAGACATGTGGCCAGAGAGCCAGAAGGAGCAGCAGAGCTAGGACCGTGAGCTGCTGCAATGGGGATCAGACACAGAGCACAGACAAATGGCAATTGAGCATTTCATGGGACCAGAGACTGGTTTGGAGCCCTCCAGAGGTGTGGGAGGGTTTAAGGTTCTCAAGTGTATATATCATGGTGTTAGTGTTTTCTACCAGTTACTTCTTCTTGGGTGACTTCTCTAGTGTCACTGTTTACTTCCTGTTACCCACATCCCAAGTGTATGTACCTTAACGGCAATGTTTATTTACCTGCCTGCCCCTCTCTTTAGTCCATTGGATTGTGACCCTAAACTCTAGCATCCCCTATATAAAAGTGAGAACTTTCCATGTCAGCTTCCTGTGCCATTTCCTGGGGTTGTGGCGTTTGGTACAACTGGTGGTAGGGGTGGGATAACTGGTCACAGACCATAAGGCAGGGGTGGGCAATTATTTTGGGCAGAGGGCTACTTACCCAGTTTTGGCAGGCTATCAAGGGCTGCATGGGTAGCCCTGCCCCCTGGTCACCATCTTGGGACCAGTGTCCCAATGTCTTAGGACCAATGTCCCAGGGTCAGAACCAATGGGGCCCAAAGTGGGGCACAGGGTGGCAGGGGTCTGTGGAGCCGGGCTGGGCTGCACCAGCAGGGAGAGCGGGGAGCAGGCCCAGCTTCACAGAGCTCCTGCCGGCTGGGACCCCACGCTCCTGCCACTCTGCTATGGGCCCCGCTAGCATTGGCCCTGGGACACCGGTGCGGGCCCCGTGCTCCCACTGGCTCCAGTGCCCCCCCAGCCCCGTGGTACAGGTGGGGGGCAGTGCACCGCCCTGACCCCCTGCTCACTGGCAGGGAAGGAGTTGGTGCAAAGCATAGGGAAAAGTGGCCCCTCATCTGCTCCATGGGCCACGCTCCCTGCTGCAGCTGCTAGCAGCCCATGTGGGGCTGTCCTGAGCAGGCACAGGCAGCCCCAGAAGGGCTGCGAGCATCTGCACCATGGGGCAGGTGAGGGGCCACTTTCCCGCCCCACTCAGCACCAGCTTGTAACCCGCCCCCACTGCCAGCCTGGGCCCCACGCCTGCTCTGGGCTCACCCGTCAGGGTTGTGCATGGCATCAGCAGCTGTGGCTCCCCCCTGCTTGCTATGCTGGGCAGTGTTGGCTGCTGCTGCCCACTTGGAGCTCACACACTGGGCAGCCCAGAGGCGGTGGTGGCAAACACTGCTCGGCATGGCAAGCGAGGGCACTGCAGCTGCTGTCTCCATGCACCGCCCCAACGGGCGAGCCCGGAGCCGCGCGGGGCCCAGACTGGCTGCAGGGCCGGGTAACAAGCTGGTGCTGAGTATGGTGTGTGTGTGTGGGGGGGAGAAGCAGCCCCACGCCCACTCTGTGCCTGGTGCCCTGCACTGCAGCTGCTCACAGCCCACCTGGGGCTGCCTGTGCCTGCTCTGGACAGTCCCACGTGGGCTGCGAGAAGCTGCAGCAGGAAGCATTGGGCACAGGGTGGGAGAAGGGCCGCTTTCTTCCACGCTGGGAAGAAGCAGGGAAAGAGCCCAGGGAAAAGCTGAGCATGGGGGGTGGGGGAAAATCTCCCTGCTGCAGCTGCTTGCAGCCCACGTGGGGCTGTCCAGAGCAGGCACAGGCAGCCCCAGGTGCGCTGTGAGCAGCTGCAGCATGGAGCACTGGCCACGGGGCGGGGGAGGAACCGCTTTCCCCCCCCACCGCCTAGCTTTTCCCTGGGATCCTTCCCTGCCCCCTCCTCCCCCTTCCCTGTGGTTCCAGTGTGAGGCAGCCATGCGGTCTCAGGCCAGAAGCCCCTGCTGGGGCTTCCGGCTAGGGGTGTGGGGCTGGGGGGGGGGCCCTGCTGTTATGGGAGCCTGCTGGACTTCCCCTGTGTCCTACTGCCCCTGCTTCCTGTCATAAATATAAATTTTCTAAATTTTTAGGGGCCCTGTGGGCCAGATAGAAAGGCCTTCCAGGCTGCATTCAGCCCACGGGCCATATTTTGCCCACTCCTTCTGTAAGGCATGGAGTCAACTGCTGCAGGAGTATATTGATTTTGTTGCTGTGTGTGTATTTGATCTGGGAAAATGGGTACCACAGGGGAGAGAAACACCTCCCCCTCACCTAATGTACCAAGGCCAGTATTCAATCCAGGACTCTTTAACAAGGAACAACAGGCATGGGACAACTGGCATGAACAGTTTGAAATGGTAGCTGAGTTAAATGGGTGAAATAAGGGCACCAAGCTAAAATTCTTGAGCCTGTTACTCACAGGGACAGTCAGGGAGGCCTACCATGAGCTCAACAGTGAAGCCAAGAAGGGTTACCAGCACCTGATAAGGGCCCTCAGGAATGTGTTGCAACTGGGAACAGATGCTGTTTGGGACTGTGATGCTTTCCTTAACCATAATCGGATGACAGTGGAGTCATAGAATCATAGAAATTAGGGTTAAAGGGGATCTCAGGAGGTCACATCTAGTCCAACCCACTGTTCAAAGCAGTGATGCATAAAGCGGTTTGTTTCTCTGGAGGCCACAAAAATCACAGACACACACTCATTAGATGGCACAAAAGGTGTATTTGCAAATAGGGTCAGAGCAGAGTCAAGAACTCAGATTACTCCGAACCAACAAAGGAATTTTGCAGGCAGTATTTATCTTTTCCCTCCTGGGCACGTGTGCAGAAACAGGAACTCTTACAGCTCACTTCCGTTTCATACAAGCATACATGTGGTTACATCACTACATACATCGCATGTATAGTATAATTAACTACTTAAGTATGCAGGGTGAAGAGGTAAATATGCACCAGCTAATTAAGCATGCTCAGAAACTACAGCAGGTCGCCAAGAGTTCAACCCCCCCCCCCCTTTTCAAGGACACAGTCAGTTGAATTCCAGCTTCTGTAATCTGTATGAGAAAGGCTAGGGAGAAGCTGGGGGAGAGTCTGCGATTTAGCATAAGAAAAGCTGTGACAAGGCTGGGAAAGGAAAAAAAGTCCTTGGCAGTGTTTCTTTCTTATTGGGTGCAAGATGCAAGCTGTGCATTTCTAACAATACTCCATTTCTAACAATATTCCATTTCTAACAGCAGGACCAGCCCCAACTAAGATCATCCCAGCCAAGGCTTTGTCTAGCTGGGTCTTAAAAACCTCCAAGGATGAAGACTCTACAACCTCTCTGGGTGACCTGTTCCAGTCACCACAAGAGTTTGGCATGGTCGTAAGATGTTTAGTTGTAAAGGCCTTTCCACAAGTCGGCCCAGAAGTACAGGACATGCTGGCTCATGACCACTTTTACTGCAATGCTTTCAGTGGGGAGGCGCAGGGTCAGCTTTGGCTTGGAAAACCCCAGGTTGGATGAGACCATTAAGCTAGCTACTAAGATAGAGTTGGTAAAAAAGCTGGGGGCTCTAGGCACCCAGATCACTGAGGACCCAGGACTGATAGGTCCATGGCACCCATCCCAAACCCCAAACTATCCACCTTGCAAATGATGGTGGCATTGAAGGAGGTCTAGGGTGAGCAGGACCAACTGAAAAAGGGTGTGGAGACCCAATTCCAAAACAGATGTGTCAAGGGATGCCCTCCTGGACCCTGGCATCTGGGGTCCCATCAAGAGGCTGATGATGGATGCTGGTATTGTAGCAGCCGTGACCACTTCCAGAGGGAATGCCCAGAAAGGAGGTTTTGGCCATTTTCAAACTGGTTTATGTGCACCGAACATCTGTTCTGTTACAGGGTTAAACCAGTTTATGGTCACTTAAACTGGTTTATGTGTAATATCTGACCCTAGCCAAGGAGGCATACGAGAGAGAACAGACAGCCAAGGAATAGGAGTGGATTTGCAAGTACCCGTTATGAGTCTTAGAGTTTCATTCAGTTGAGAGTCAGTCAGGCTGGTATGGGTATTCCTGCCCCAAACTGGGGCACAATAATCAGCCACTGAATAAACAAGGGCCAGCCCTGATGTTCTAAGCACTTCAGCATCGCTTCCTCAGCTGGTACCAGCCAGTTTTGAGATGACATTATTACATGTGGCATGTTCTTAGTTACTTGTAGATGATGCCCATAGGTAAGACTAAGGTCAAAGTGGACTCCTAAATATTTGGGGTTGGGTTCACAGTTGACTGGTTTCCCACAAAACCTGATTCTTAACCAGGCGTTCCCCTGGGTGTTAGTGAGATGAAAAAAGGGCTGGGCTTCAAATACCACTCATGAAAATAATCTTCTAATTTTACCAAATCATTAATCAAGTGTAGTTTCAGTAATGCTAAAATCAGAGTCCTGTGCTAGATTGGTGATATCATCAGAGTAAATACATTTTCTTGATTTTGCTTGGGGAATATCATGTGTATACCAAATGAAGAGGATAGGTGCCAGAACAGAGCCCTATGGTAAACCATTGTTGACAAATCTCGGTCTGCTTATTTTACCATCAAGGCAAAGTCTGAGCTTGCAGTTAGAAAAGATATTAAACAATATTGTAATAATCCTTTTGCACCTGATAGTCTTTGTCAATTTAATCATAAGACCCCTTACATATTGTGTTGTAAGCTGAAGTAAGAACAATAAAAGTTTCTCTGATCTTCTGTTTTCTTTGGAATCTCACTTTAGTAAAAGGGGGAGAGAAAGAACTTGATCACAGCAGCTTCTCCAGGGTCTATAGCCTTCCTGCTCTGCAGAAAATCCAGGCTCCAGGGTAGGGCTAATTCTTGACAAAAGCACTTTTTCAGGGAGTTTGAAAGTCATACACAGAACTCGTCACATCAGCTTCAGCAATCAGGAACTTGTGAACTGAATGAGAGGAGGAGGGATTAGCAGCCACTATGAACCCCAGCACCATGGGCAAAAGTGGATAAATGGACACCTCAGGTCTTTATTTTTTTTGTTTTTGTTTTGCAAGGAGGGTTTTTTTTCTTTTGCCTGTGCTTACATTCTGAAGGGCGGTAGTTAGCTCCAGCTCAGGGGGTCATCACCCCTCCCCAATTCAATCAAGTCGTCAAGTCATGGCAGGTGAGAACTGAGAGGAGCACTGATCTAATTGACTGACGGGCATCTGTCCAGCATAAGAATGGCAAGTGAATGTTAATGGGACGCAGAGGTCTGTGTCCATACACAGTGATATCCTGACATCTAACAACACCCTTAGGCACTTCAGTCCACTTACACGTGTAAGATGTGGAATAGGAAATGGCCCAGCATGTATAACACTGCGTCTGGTTCCTTGGTTGCTGCATGATCCTTACACTTGTGTGTTCAAATTGAAAATCTAATACCAGTGCAGGCAATTTTGAAAGTTGCTTTCTGTGAATGTCTTATGAGAGGTGTAAGTCACAGAACAGGGCCCCATTGTGCTAGACATAATGAAAAGTTTGTGCCAGAATCTCAATCACTTGTTTGTTCATGGAAAGCGAACATAGAAAAAAATAAAGAGGAGGTGTGAACCCAGCCTTAGCAAATATATTTAAAAAATCAGACAAATATTTGCCTGAGGCATTTTTCTGGTTTGACCCAGGGTGTGCAAAGGAGTCAGCATGAGGACAATGCAATATCTACCACCTACTGAAGCCTACAGGTCTTGGGCTGAACCTCTCAGTTCTGCCAGCTCCCACCATTGTATCATGCTGTTTGTTAAAGTTCACTTTCCTTGAGTCTGGTAATTTGGGAAAGAAGAGTTGAGATTCTCAACAAAGTGCTTATCCAGTCTCCAAGGTTGTAGTGAAGAGTTGGAAAATATGGTCCAGGTATACTTTAAAGACCCCCAATTTTATATTTTAACAAAATCTAAATTGGAGGCTTATCTCATGTCTTGGTGGAAGACAGAGCTAGGGTTTTACTAATGACTTTTTAATACTCAGATTTGGCAATATTCTACTCTGAGAAGTCTACTTATTTCCCCAAACCTCTGAAAACTCAAGCACTTACCTGAATATCCTTTCTTCTGGATATGTTCCTGCTGTTGGTCTCCCAGCCCTGTAAAAATACTCAGAAGGGCGCATAAGCAAATGGCAGATGATGTAAAGATAATTAAACAGTCATTCAAATAGTGAAATAAATAAATAAATAGCTCCAGTTGCTGCTTTAATTGTATACAGCTAACCTTATTATTATTTTTATTATCTTACCATCTTGTAAAAGAAATGAGTAAATTAATTTACTCCTTAAGGAGATGATCCTCCAAGTCCAAAGGGAGGTAATCCCAACATGGATCAAAGTGGGCAGAAGGGCACAAAAGCCCCCATGACTCACCAAAAACATGTCTCCTCGCTAAAAGGGAGGCGCACACCCAATGGCAAGGAGGGGCCATCACCAGGGAGGATTATACTGCAGTTGCTCAGGGATGCAGGGGGGCATTCAGGAAGTCCAAGGCAGAGATGGGACTGGAACTAGCTTCCCGGATTAAGGACAACAAGAAGTCCTTTTTTAAATACACAGGGGGCAAAAAGAAGGTTCCAGGTAATGTAGGGCCCCTGCAGGACACACTAGGAAATTTGGTCATCACACCAGACGACAAAGCTAACACATTTAATGATTTCTTTGCCTCCATTTTCCTGAGTAAGGACCAGAACAGCCACTGCCCCTCTGTGCCCCTCTCAGGCCCCAGGGGAGGCGCACCTAGGCCAAGGGTCAGGGAGGATCTAGTCAGGGAACTTCAGGAGGGACTGGATGTATTCAAATCAGCTGGTCCAGACGATCTCCACCCCAGAGTGCTGAGGGAATTAGCTGAGGTCATTGCGGGACCACTGGCACGGCTGTACGAGCACTTGTGGTGCTCTGGTGTGGGGTCAGAGGACTGGAAGAGGGCCAGTGTGGTTCCCATCTTCAAAAAAGGGAGGAAGGAGGACCCGGGATACTATAGGGCGGCTGGGATCTGGAACCAACTTCCAAGGGAAGTGGTACTGGCTCCTACCCTGGGGGTCTGGAGTACTGCATCCAGTTCTGGGTGCCGCACTTCAGGAGGGAGGTGGACAACATGGAGAGGGTCCAGAGGCGGGCCACTCGCATGATCAGGGGGCAGCAGGGCAGGCCCTACGGGGAGAGGCGACGGGACCTGAACCTGTTCAGCCTCCACAAGAGAAGGCTCAGGGGGAATCTAGTGGCCTGTTACAAACTGGTCAGAGGGGACCAGCAGGCATTGGGGGAGTCCTGTTCTTCCCCCTCTGTGGCTCTGCTGAGTATGAGAAGCTCATGCAGGGACATCAAGGGTGTTTCCCACTCCACTTAGCTTGTAAATCTGCCTTGAATTATCACACACTGTCGCTGCTCCTGGATTGAATGCTCCAGCTCCAGTCACATAAGAGCCTCTTGCTGGTTAGTTTAAGGGTTGTGCTTTCCAAGGAAGAGCCCACCTCAGAGACTCCAGATGGTTCCACTGACGTTCCTTTCAGAAGACAGGAAGAAGAGAGTTCCCCTACAGCTAATTATGGCAAATTGTTTTCACAAAAACGCTTCTAACCTTCTTCTCTCTTTAGCTGTGCCAAAAAGAAATGAGCAATTGTAAAGTGGGTGTAGGAAGTAGACCACATTAAAGAGTCTTTGGAATGTCCAGCGGGGAGAATGACTAGGAACCCTCCTTCTTTTCAGAGTTCAGTCCTTTTACCTTCTGCAAACATCTTGGTTGGGATTTTTAAATGCACCAGTGTGAACTAGGAGCACAAGAGGATTGAGAAGAGGGACACAGTTGTGGAATGCAAATACTATGGATGGATGTTATCAAGGCAACTGGGAATGGGTCACCAAGGTACCAGCCTCAGGTGTGGACTTAGAGAAAGCACAAGAACAGGAGCCACCATCATTGGCCTGGCCACCACTGCTGCTGCCCCACTTGCTTGCTGCATTTCTGCAAGGTACTAAAACGTGCCAATACGTGTGCTACCGAAAGTCTGGTCTGATATCCATGCTGAGAATCTGGAGAGGGTCTCATTTCAAATGCTGAATCCAGACTACAATGACTTGTAAAGCATGCCGAGGTGATTATACCCATGCTTGGGAATTGACTAGAATGGAAGTGACTAACAGATGTGATGCTGCTCTACTCCCTCTTTCTCCCACCCAGAGGAGTGAGAGCTCATAGCATGGAGAGAGGTGATGAGATAAGAGTGAAAATCAGCATTTTTGAGAGAAGCAGAGTTTCAGTTACCTTGTAAAAAGAAACAGAATAGTGGGTGGAGGTTGGCTGATGCCAAACATAAGCGATCTGACCATTGCTTCCATACAGTTTCATAGTTGATAGGGTCGGAAGGGACCTGAGCAGATCATCAAGTCTGACTCCTGCCATAGGCAAGAAAGAAAGAAAGAAAGCTGGGGTAAAACAACCCCAGCCAGGTGATTATCTAGCCTCCTTTTGAAGACCCCCAGGGTAGGATCCAGCACACCACTTCCCTTGGAAGTTGGTTCCAGATCCTAGCCACCCTGACAGTGAAGTAGTGCCTCCAGATATCTAGTCTGAATCTGCTCTCAGTCAACTTATGGCCATTGTTTCTTGTTACTCCCAGTAGTGCTTGGGGGAACAGGGACTCTCCCATAGCCTGCTAGTCCCCCTTGGCCAGTTTGTAGATGGCCACCAGATTCCCCCTCAGCCTTCTCTTGTGGAGGCTGAACAGGTTCAGGTCCCTGAGCCTCCGCTCATAGGGCCTGCCCTGCTGCCCCCGGATCATGTGGGTGGCCCTCCTCTGGACCCTCTCCATGTTGTCCACATCCCTCCTGAAGTGCGGCACCCAGAACTGGACACAATACTCCAGCTGTGGCCTGACCAGTGTCGCATGGGGGGGAGGATCACCTCCTTGGACCTGCTTGAGATGCATCTGTGGATGCATGACAAGGTGTGGTTAGCCTTCCTGGCCACGTCCCTGCATTGGCGACCTATGTTCATTTTGGAAGCAATGATGACTCCAAGATCCTTTTCTGTCTCTGCACTGACGAGAAGGGAGTTCCCCAGCCTGTAGGTATGGTGCTGGTTCTTCCTCCGCAAGTGCAGCACCTTGCACTTGTCAGTATTGAATCCCATCCTGTTCTCATCCACCCACCCCTGTAACCTAGATCTAGTTGCAGCCTGTCCCTCTCTTCCAGCATGCCCACTTCTTCCCACGTCTTAGTGTCATCCGTGAATTTGAACAGGGTGCTTTTCACCCCCTCATCCAAGTCGCTGATGAAGATGTTGAACAGTGTGGGCCCAAGGCCCGAGCCCTGCGGGACCCCACTGCCCAGATCCCTCCAGGTCAAAAATGACCCGTCCACCACCACTGTCTGGGTGCAGCCCCCAGCCAATTTGCGACCCATCTGACTGTAGGTATCGATGCCACAGTCGCCTAATTTCTTAATGAACACAGGGTGAAAGACCGTGTCAAAAGCCTTCCTAAAGTCCAGAAAGCCTATGTCCACCGCAACACCTGTGTCCAAGGATTTTGTGACCTGGTTGTAGAAGCCCACCAGGTTGGTCTGACAGGACCTGCCCATAATGAACCCATGCTGGTTGCCCCTAAGCGTACACTCCCCTGCTGGTCCCTTGCAGATGTGCTCCTGGATAATTTTCTCAAAGACCTTCCCCAGGACTGAGGTAAGACTAACGGGGCTGTAGTTTCCTGGGTCCTCTTTCCTCCCTTTTTTGAAAGTGGGGACCACACTGGCCCTTTTCCAGTCCTCTGGCACCTTGCCAGAGCACCACGAGTGCTCGTAAAGCTGTGCCGGGGTCCTGCAATGACCTCTGCGAATTCCCTCAGCACTCTGGGGTGGAGGGGAAGCCTCCTCATGGATATATAATATAAAGCCATGGTGTGGGGTTTCACCAGGATATCTGTACCTGAGTGGGATACTCCTGCAGCTTCTCCAAAAGAGGCATGGCATGGGAAAGGATGTAATGGCTTCAAGACTGGTTTATCCCAGAAAAGAACAGTGGCTCATGGATGGATTGAGGTACAGCCCAAAGGTAGGTGACCCTGATGGACACTGGCTTTGAAGATCAGGCTCAACGGCTTGAACTGGCAGCCAAAGCAAACTGAGAGACAAGGGAAGTGATCAGCACAGAGGAGCATGCAGAGCAATAGGTTGTTTGGATGTGTGGCCTCAGGTGTGCCAAGTTACAGCCATCCCCTCTGGCAGTGATGAATAATGCAGTTATTTGCTGGGGGCCAGATTCTCATCCAGGGGGAAGAAGAACTGTTTCCCAGTTAGCCAGGCATGGAAGAAGGTTTCTTCCCATCACTGATGTTACCCTGCTCACTGAGGAGTCAAATGTCTGTCGGGGTTCACACCAGGTGGGTAAATGCATTATAGCCTGCACATAGATGCTCCCTTCACTTTGACTCCAGGGCTTTTTTCCCCCCCCTTTTTTTTAAATCTGTGGTTTTTTGTTTTGCTTTTTAGGTAAAGCTACACGTATGCCTGTGTGGAGACTTGCCCACTCTTCTCTGGAAAGCCCCCTGAGCCATGGCATTGACGTCACAAGACAACCAACTGTCAGACAATAGAGATTAAGACTTGGCAGGCCAAGCTGAGCAGGTGTTCACACCTTCCCAGGCAGGTAAGCAACATTCTTCTGCTGAACAGGAACAGACATATTGCATTGACAGGGCTGCACATACAGATCACAAGACCTAGCCTGATCCCAAATCGTGACTGTGCAGAGGAATTACAGGAGTGGGAGACACCCTTGATGTCCCTGCATGAGCTTCTCATACGCAGCAGAGCCACAGAGGGGGAAGAATAGCTCCTGCTGATTGCTGCACCCCTTGCCATTGCATGTGAGGAGGAGGAGCTGGGGATCAAGCAGATCCTTGCTTCTGTGTACAGCAGATCCACCTCACCACAGTGCAGGCACTGCTGCCTGCAAACAAGCCCGGGGCAGGATTCTTCCCTGCTCTGCCTCAACAGAGCATGGGGGAAACTCCTGGAGTTGTGCGTTGCTGCAGAACGAGGATTGCGGACATGGTGCCTCTTGCTTGGAGAATAGCCAAGGCTGATGAGACAAGTTCCAAAGGTTCATTCCAGAGGGTCAGAGATGCACACGTGAGGTTGGTGTGCATGGGGCTGCCCTGTCCAAAGAGAATTAAAGAAAAAAGATGGAAACATATCTATTGATGAGAGCCCATCTTTCTGACCCTTGTCCCGCTGCATCTGCTGTTCCCACCGTAGGGCGACTCCTTTGTGCAGAGGACACTCAGCCAGGCCCCTGCCCAGGAGAAAGGGGCAGGAACTCCAGCCCTGAACCACAGCCCATGCTCCACCTGCTTGGCAGAGGTGTCAAAATCAGAAACCTCCTTTATAAATGCACACAGCCTGCCCAGCTCCTCCTACACTTTCCAATGGCTGCAAAATACCCTGGCTCCCTGAGCAAGGGTTAGGTGGATCGCAGAAGATCACAGTCCAAGGAAAGCTTATTGGTAACTGCCACAAAAATATGTGATGAAATGACAGTGAAAGAAATGCCAAATGTAATGCAGACGGGAGCATTTCCTGATGTTTGTGTTGCCTGGGTTGATCAACAGCCTGTGATGTAAGAGTGCTGAGGGAGGTTTGTGCAAATATTTTTTCATTCAACCTGGCCTTCTTCCCATTTTTGATAGGAACAAACCCCCAGTCCAGTACAAACCTTTGCTAACTTTTCACTGAGTGGAGGGCAAGCTTTGAGTTTCCCTTGGGGAGAGGTGGGGGGCTAAGTTTTCAATGCATGCTGTATTTTCTTGCATTCCACACCCTGCCAAATAAAACCTGCACTCTGCTTAAGGAAAGCTGAATGAAGTCATGGCTGAATGGTGATCACATGGGGCCAGGACAGAGTCCATTCACCAGTGTCATTGCCCATCCCTTGCTGCTCAATCAAAAGCTAGAGGATTAACCCTGTAACAGTTTCTGTGATACCTGGCTGAGCAACAAAGGTAGGGCAAAGTGAGGCTGAAGAGTGGACTCTGTCCCTGCTGTATGCAGCCAGAGAATGGCTGCACAGTCCCCGGCAGCCATTCCAGCGTCCTGTGCCTCCATTCCTGCATGGAAATTGGCTTGCTCACTAAAAATACGCACCCCGATTTTGAACCGACTATTTTTTGTGGAAAAGGTGGGAGTGACATGTGAGTTAATATAACACTACTCTAATATTAAGAGTGGCAATGGATTCTTTTCTCACAGGACAAGACAAGAAGCAATGGTCTCCAACTGAAGCAAGGGAAAATTAGGTTGTAAAGCAGGATAACAAGGAGAGCTAAGCACCAGAACAGGCAACTCTGTTCTGTGGAAGTCTGTGGAATCTCCATCTTCGAAAGTTTTTAAGTGCACGTTGGAAGAACACAGACTGCACTGGTTTAGACAGGGACAATCGTACTGTCAGCAAGGAGGTTGGACTCTGTGACTTTCTGAGGTCCCTTCCAGTGCTAATTTTCTATAATTCCATGATTTTGCATACCAGTGGTGCTCAAGCTTTTGACTTGGCAGGGCAGAGGAGTGACATGGGCTGATCCGTGGGCCAGCTTGAGTACCAGGGTCAGATCCTGCACGCCCAGATAGGGCCCCATGGGGTTTTAGCTGGACCTCCCATGACTGGATTTGGGGCTGGTGATGTGAGCTGCTTTGCATGCTGGGATAAGGTGCCCCATCTGCTGTGCAGGGCCTGATGCTCCCTACACATTCAGAAATTTGGCAGCAGGGGGAACAGAGCCACCACTACCCCATTGCCAAATATCTGGAGGGAGGAGGAGCCCTGAAGGCTGGCGTCATGGTGCCGGGGCTGAGCACCCCTGCTGTATACAGACAAGAACTCTAGCTGAGGGCATCTGAGCTTAGAGGATTACAAACCCTGACCAGAGATGCCCCAGGCATTCATTTGAATAAGCAAGGTCTACTTGTAAATCATGTAGCTTTTGTATCCAAATGACCTGGAGATGTCTCTAGATGTCCATTTCTATGCCCATGGAAGATCTAGATCATAGACAATGAGGGTTAGAAAGGACCTCAGGAGGTCACATCTAGTCCAACCCCCTGCTCAAAGCAGGACAAGCCCAGCTAGATCATCCCAGCCATGGCTTTATCTAGCTAGGTCTTAAAAACCTCCAAGGATGGAGATTTCACAACCTCTCTGGACAGCCTGTTCCAGGGCTTCACTACCCTCCTACCGAGAGTTTTTGCTCATATCTAACCTCAACTTCCTTGCTGCAACTTGAAAACATTGCTCCTTGTTCTGTCATCTGCCACCCCTGAGAACCGTCCAGCCGCAGATAACAGATCTAAATAACAAAGTTCACTGGGCTCTTAGGAGCTCACCAGTGCCCCAAGAGGAGAAAGTTCAAATAAATGCTCTATTGTAGGCTAAGCACAGACTGCTGATTTACACCAGCTGGGCAATACTCTTACCACATACTTGGTCCTGAGAAGGTAACACACAATCTCCGAGCACAGAATAATCCCTATCAGTGAGAAGTCTTACCATCCTCACACACATCACCTACCTGGTGTCCATGAACTCTATGGTCTGGACCAATGTTGCCAGCCTTCATCATATAAAAACCATTGTCTTTCAGTCACTGTGTCCAGACCAATCTCATGATTCTTGAGTCAACACTGGCCTTTTTTGATGTGTTCTCTGGGTACTGGCCAGGGCAGGGCAGCAGAGCTAACATATCCCTGCCTGTCTGGATCTACTGAGCCATTGTGGTTTTGCAGGCACCATGCCCAAAGCTTTATGAAACCAACCAGGAACAATAAGTGGCAAGGGGCAGGCAAAGCAGGAGGGGGAGAGATGAAGGGCCAGATTCTGATGTCTCTGGGGCAAGACAGGAACAGGTCCAGTAGCTCACCTGAGATTCATTGTGCTGCAAGTGAGGTTAAGAAGAAAAAGGCAGGCTGCTGGAGAGGAGTTGGAGAAAGCAGAGACCCTTCTTTCCCTACACTCCAGAGGCCCAGGGATACCATGAGTCAAGCCCTGCTGACACAGCAGCTGATAACTTCTCTGTGCCCAAGGTAGGAATAGCTACTTTCTGAAACCATCGTTCATGACTTGCTGGAGTGATAATGCAGAGCCGGCACCTGTCATAGAATCACAGAAAATGAGGGCTGGAAGGGACCTCAGGACTCATCTAGTCCAACCCCCTGCTCAAAGCAGGACCAGCCCCAGCTAGATCCTCCCAGCCAAAGCTTTGTTGAGCCAGGCCTTAAAAACCTCTAGGGATGGAAATCCCACCACCTCTCTAGATAACTCATTCCAGTGCTTCACCACCCTTTTACTGAGAAAGTTTTTCCTAATATCCAACCTAAATCTCCTTTGCTGCAACTTGAAGGGAGTTCAAGGGAGGGGTACAGCATGGCTGCTGGTCTGAATGGTCCATCTAATGTGCAGGGCCTCAGGGCTGGGCCTGGCAAAAGAATCTGATCTCCCTTTAGCCCTTGGCAGCTGGCAGAGCTCCCCAGTGGCTGCAGCCACCTCTGACTGCACTACAACCTGATGTATTAGTCCCATCCCACTAACTCCTACTCATCACAGGCCCACCTGCAGGGACTCCCCCACAGAGCTGTGCATCAGCTTATCCCAACACGCACCTGCACTGGCCCTCACCTCATCATTTCTGCTGCAGCTGGACAAGGAAGGAAGAAGCCAGGATTTCTGCCCTATCACAACACTGGGAACAGGAAGCACTAACAGAAGATCTCAAGGGTCTGGGTGCCTTCTCACTAGGCAATGGGAAGCCAGGCAGATTGGGCACCTAATCCAGAAGGAAGAGTGAAGGCCTGGAAATTTCTTCAACATTATCAACTTCCTTCCCTGAAGCGGAGTCTGCTGCCCAATTTTCTCAGCCCAATTTTCTTCCATTCCAAAATCCTCAAGCAGCAGGATACAACTGGGCTGATAAGTGCTAGATACGGTGGAGGAACATCAGCGAGGAGCTGCCAAAGCTTCTCATCTCAAATTGCCTGCCAATTCCCTTGCAGTTTTCTGAACAAAGTGTTCCTGTGCCTATCCATTCATCGCCTCTGTTGCTGTGCTAGCAACGAATGCCTCAGTTATGATGACCCTTGAAAAATCAGCCTCAGCTATTTTCTTGCCAACCATTTTAGCTGGTAAAAGGAGGAAAGG
The DNA here is from genome assembly GCF_052110815.1 of Crocodylus siamensis. Classification (NCBI taxonomy): domain Eukaryota; kingdom Metazoa; phylum Chordata; order Crocodylia; family Crocodylidae; genus Crocodylus; species Crocodylus siamensis. The sequence goes on along the minus strand of NC_143400.1, from coordinate 52,974,275 downwards.
GTGAAACCGAAGTGCTCAGAGGACTTTGGGGAGCTGTGTGAAGAAGGAGGAACAAAGGAAGGAAGGACGGAAGGAAGGAAGGTGGACACAAGAACAAGGAAGAGGATGAAGAAAAACAGCCAGAAGAATGGAGAAGGAAGAACAGCCGCAGGTTTCCATGCTGGGTGATGCTAACCGGAGAATAACAGAGTAAGTAAAAACCCAGAGTGAACTTCTGACTAGAAGTTCAGTAGAACAAGAAGGCCAGGCTTACTCTGATCCCTGTGCAGACTTCTCACTGGTTTCACAATGGGAAAGTCCCTATCACTATGTCCCAGCTCACAGACCAGAATTAAACCTGGCATGCAGCCCTCCCTACAGAGAAAGCCCCAGCACAGCCCTACTCTGGAGATGGAGATGCTATGCTTCCCTCAAGGGAAGATCTCCAGGGCATAATAAAACCATCCCTGATGATAGTTCACAACCTGGCCTCCCTTCTCCCTCCAAAGGATCATAGGAGCCTGCCCTAAGCCCATATGCCTGCCCTAAGCCCATATGCCCATATACCCATGACTAACCTAAAGCAGGCTGTACAGATAGGTTACACCCCAGCTGGCCAAACTCACTGGAGAGCCCCTCTTCTGGCAGTGCAGGCTGGGTGGAGAAGGGAAATGTGGTAGACATCATTTATCTGGATTCCAGCAGGACATTTTGACAGCGTGGAACAAAGCTCTCTTCATGGCAGAGAACCATTGTCTGCAGAGTACAATCAAGCAGACTTAGAACACAAAAGGGGCTGACAGATCGGAAGCAACCCGTGATTTTTTGTGGGGCCCCACCAGCATGTGGGTGGGCATGAAGCATTACTCTGTGTTCCCGCAGGGATCAATGCTGACAGCTGTCAAATGCACTGGGGCCCTGCCAGCCAGGCACACTCCTGATGTTAGACACGTACACACCACCTCTGATCTCAGTGAGGTCTGGGCCTTGGTGTCCTGGAAGGGAATGTGACTGCAACCATGAATAGATTTCACAGATGTCATAGACATTAGGGCTGGAAGGGACCTCATAAGATCATCAGGTCCAGCCCCCTGCCCAAGGGGCAGGAAGTCAGCTAGGGTCAAAGAATCCCAGTAAGATAAGCATCCAAGTGTTTCTTAAAAGTATGCAGAGTAAGTGCTTACACCACCTCTGTGAGTAGTCTATTCCAGGCCTTGGGAGCCTGGACAGTAAAGAAGTTTTTCCTTATGTTCAGCTTAAAATGGTCTTGTAGGAGTTTGTGACTGACCTTGTCATCCCTTGGGGTGCTCTGGTGAGCGGGTGTTCCCCCAGATCCTGATGCACATCCCTTACGTACTTATAGGCTGTCACCAAGTCACCCCTGATCCTGTGCTTCTCCAGGGGGTAGAGTCCCATGGCTCTCAAACTCTCTTCATAAGGCCTGCTCTCTTGCCCTCTGATCATGCACGTGGCTCTCCTCTGGACTCTCTCAAGCTTCTCCACATCCTTTCTGAACTGTGAAGCCCAGAACTGGATGCAGTACTCCAGCTGTGGCCTCACCAAGGCCAAGTAGAGTGGAAAGATGACATCCTGGGCCTTGCTTGGAGATGCATTGGTAGATAACAAGCTGGAGTTTTGTTCACTTTGCTGGTTGCAGTATTGCACTGGTGGCTCATGTTCATCTTGTGGTCAATCATGAGGACCTGGGGAACTATAGGCCAGTTAGTCTTACCTTGATCCTGGGTAAGCTTTTTGAGAGAATTATTCTGGCACATGTCCACGAGGGGCCAGCAGGGGAGATTATGCTTACGGGCAGCCAACACGAGTTCATTAGAGGCAGGTCCTGTCAGACCAACCTGGTGGCCTTCTACGACCAGGTCACCAAATCCTTAGATGCAGGGGTAGCAGTGGACGTAGTCTTCCTGGACTTTTGGAAGGCCTTCGACACTGTCTCTCACCCCGTTTTCATTAAGAAACTGGGGGACTGTGGTGTCGACACCTACACAGTCAAATGGGTCGCCAACTGGCTGGAGGGCCGCACCCAGAGAATGGTGGTGGACGGGTCATTTTTGACCTGGAGGGATGTGGGCAGTGGTGTCCCCCAGGGCTCGGTCCTCGGGACTGCACTGTTCAACATCTTCATCAGTGACTTGGACAAGGGGGTAAAAAGCACCCAGTTCAGATCTGATGATGACACTAAGATGTGGGGGGATGTGGGCACATTAGAAGGAAGAAATAGGTTACAATCGGACCTAGACAGGTTACAGGGGTGGGTGGATGAGAATAGGATGGGATTCAACACTGACAAGTGCAAGGTGCTGCACCTGGGGAGGAAGAACCAGCAGCATACCTACAGGCTGGGGAACTCCCTTCTCATCAGTGCAGAGGCAGAAAAGGATCTTGGAGACATCATTGATGCCAAGAGGAACATGGGCCAGCAGTGTGGGGATGCAGTCTGGAAGGCCAACCGCACCTTGTCATGCATCCACAGATGCATCTCAAGCAGGCCCAGGTAGGTGATACTCCCCCGCTATGCGGCAGTGGTCAGGCTGCAGCTGGAGTATAGCATCCAGTTCTGGGTGCTGCACTTCAGGAGGGATGTGGACAACATGGAGAGGGTCCAGAGGAGGGCCACTCACATGATCAGGGGGCAGCAGGGCAGGCCCTACGAGGAGAGGCTACGGGACCTGAACCTGTTCAGCCTTCACAAGAGAAGGCTGAGGGGGGATCTGGTGGCCTGTTACAAACTAGTCAGAGGGGACCAGCAGGCACTGGGGGAGTCCTTGTTTCCCTGAGCACTACCAGGAGTGACTAGAAATAATGGTCACAAGCTGGCAGACGGTAGATTCAGACTTGGCATCAGGAGGCACTACTTCATGGTCAGGGCGGCTAGGATCTGGAACCAACATCCAAGAGATGGTGCTGGCTCCTACCCTGGGGTCTTTAAGACAAGTCTTAGCAATCACCTGCCTAGTCTTTCCTGCCATGGCAGGGGGTCGGACTTGATGATCTACTCAGGTTCCTTCCGACCCTACTAACAATGAAACTATGACCCTCAAGTCTCTTTCAGCTATGGTGCTAGTGAGTGCAGCACTGCTGAGCCTATAACTGTGATGCGGGTCCCCTTCGCCCCCAGGTGGAGCACCTTGCATTTCTCCGTATTAAATATCATTAGTTTTTCATCCACCCACCTTGCAAGCCTATGAAGATCGTCCTGGATCACCAGCCTATCCTCAAGCATGGACACTCTTCCTCAAAGTTTGGTTTCATCAGTGAACTTAGCTAGTTTGTTTCTGACACCAGAGTCCAGATCATTTATAAATACATTAAAGAGTACAGGTCCAAGAGCAAAGCCTTGAGGTACACCACTGGTCACTGAATGCCATGTTCATTCAGTTTCATGAACTACCACTCTCTGGGTCAAAACTCGGAGCCAGTTCCACAGCCATCTGTCTATAAGGTAGTTGAGGCTGCAGTTGCCCAATTTTTCCATGAGGACATCATGGGACACCAGGTCAAAGGCTTTTTTAAAGTCCAAATATATTATATCAACCTCTTCCCCTTTGTCTGGTGGTGCATCACCTGGTAATAGAAGGAAATGAGATTGGTCAGGCAAGACCTACCCACAACAAACCAATGCTGGCTATCCTTCAGAACATTGCCTTCTGTTAGCCAGTCGAGAATTGGTTTTTTGATATTTTTTTCCAAGAACTTTCCAGGGATTCAGGTCAAACTTATTGGCCTGTAGTTTCCCAGATCTCCTTTCCTCCCTTTCTTGAAGATAGGCACCACATTGGCCCTCGTCCAATCTTCAGGTACTTACCGGGGCGCCACGGGTTCTCAAACATCTTTGCCAGTGGCCGCACTATGATGTCTGCCAGTTCCTTTAGCACTCTTGGGTACAATCTATCTGGACCAGCTGATTCGTGGGTGTCCAGCCACTCAAGGTGTTCCCTCACAATATCTAAACCAATAGTGGGCATATAGTTTCCCTCACCCTGGTCATTCCATAACATGTTAGGCAGGGTGGTCCCTTGGGGTTGGTGAAAAACCAATGCAAAGTAATGATTAAGCAGATTGGCTTTTTCCTGGGTGTCAGTTGTCTGCTGCCCCATTTGTTTAGCAGGCATTCAAAGTTGCTCTTGCTTTCCTTCCAACTTCCCACATATCTGAAGAAGGACTTTTTATTGCCCTTGATTCATGTAGCCAGTTGGAGTTCGGTTACAGCCTTGGCTTTCCTAGTTCACTCTGTACAGGTGTGGACCAGTGCAGAATATTCCTTCTTAGTGGTGTTTTCTGTCTTCCATTCTTTATAAGCCTCTCTGTTTAGATGTAAGAGGTCCATGAGTCCCCAGTTGAGCCAAGGGGGTTGCTAAGCCCTTTTACTACCTTTCCTATGGGTTGGGATGAACTTCCCTTATGCTTTTAGGATTGCTTCCTTAAGGAGCAACCACTTGTTGTGAACTCATCTCCCTGTCAAATCATGGTCTCTCAGGGTCTTGATAACAAGCCTCCTGAGCTTATGAAAGTCGGCTTTCCTAAAGTTGAGGACTTCTGCATTGCTGACTGACTTGCCAGCTTTGCGTTGGATAGCTAAACTGATCAACTCGTGGTCCCTGTCTCCCAGCTTCTCTTCAATTCTTAGGTCACTGACTAGGTCCTCCCCTTTGGCCAGTACCAGGTCCAGCAGCGCCCTACCTCTTGTTGGCCCATAAACTCCTTGAAACAGGCAGAGCTTATCCACACATGTAAGGAAGCTTTGAGGCCGATCGGATTTGGCTGAGTGCTCTTCCCATGAGCTATCTAGGTAGTTAAAGTCTCCCATGACAACCATGCACCAAAAGCGTGCAGCCTCAGCCAGTTCCCTAGCGAATTCATGGTCAAGCTCTTGTTCCTGATTTGGAGGTCTGTAGTAGACTCCTACCATAGTATCCATAATTTCCTTCACCATGTTCCCCTCATATTCTAACTCAGAGAGTCTCCAGTCTTCCTCCTTGGATAGCCATCTATACCCAAGGTCCAGTCATAGGAGGAGTTCCACCAGGTCTTTGTTATACCTATGAGATCATAGTCATTTCTATTTAGCAGAAGGACCTGTTTATTCTCCAAGCTCCTAGCATTAGTGTACAGGCAAGTAAGTGTGCCTTTGGAGGCCCTAGGCTTCCTTGCATTCATGGAGAAGCTCTGTTCCTGGGCTGGGGTATGAGTGGTTTCCCTTGAGTGTCCTAATGTGCTGATTTTGCAGTTGATGATTGGTGAGCTTGCTCTGGTGGTTGTCCACCCATCCCCTGGCGAGCTTAGTTTAAAGCCTGGTCAAGCAGGTCAACCATTCTGGCTGAGAAGAGCTTCTTCCCCAGTGCAGTGAGGTGGACGCTGTCTTCCCAACAGACCACTGCCTCGCTCTCTGAAGTGTGCAAATGTGTGAGATGTGTAGATGGCACAAAGTTGTGAGATATGGCAAAGGAAAGGAGTATTTGGCAAAAACAGCATGATTTGGGGGGATTTGTGCAAAGGATGGTGAGGGCAAAGGATTAACAAGGAGCCCTTTGCACGTTCCTTGAAAGGCATGAGGCTCTGTGAGTCAAGTGCACAGGACGGAGCAGTGCATGAGCCATTGCTGTTGTCTATGAGATCCCAGGAGCAGACTACATGTAATCCCTGAAGCTCAGAGTGCCCAAAGAAAGCCATGGGAGTTGGATGCCCAATGCCATTAGAACCTTTAGAAAATCACAAGCAAAACAGAATGTACCAGCTCCCCTACCAACTTGGGAACAATAAATCCCAAGGTTACAAAAATTAAGAAAGTCTCTTTTTCTCTGTGCTGATTTATGGGAGACATTTTCAGGTAACTACTTCTCCAGCTAGTATCAGCTTGAGACATTTGCAGTCTGGGAAATCTTTTCTGCTGACAACCATGCTGTTTGGGTTGGATCATGATCTAAAGCCATCTTCCATCCAAGCTCTTCATGTGTACACGGGGACCTCCTCTTTTGCTACACACTCCAGACTTGTCAGGAGTTACTTGTTAACATGTTTTGAACAAGGAGATGTTTAAACATTACACCATCCTGGGTGAAGTGTGAGATGCCTGAGGTTAGCCAAGTTTTCTGATTTCTATTGAAAATCTAACCCAGGTTCTGGAAGCACTTGAAAGTCTAGCCCACTATAACCAAGATAGCAATGTTTTGTGCACAGGAAATCCACATCAACACTAACTCTTTCAGCTAGGGGCCATCTGACACACATAGGTGACTTCCAAGGAAAAGGGATAAGGTCTACATTACTGTAAAGAGCAGCCTTTTTTTTTTAATTTCCTTGCCAGATGATCTGACCAGACTTTGATTATTAGATAAAAGAACACATTTGTACCAGATTGCCAAGAGAATGGTAGTATTTAATACTGCTGCATTCAATTTCCAGTCTCTTGGGAGGACTTCCTGGACTAGCATATGTTGGTGTCAGGTGGCAACATGTTCCACATCAAGGATGGAGAACAGTGGCTGATGTCAAGGGTGAGGTTTATATAATAGCATTGTTGAGGTTGCTAAGGGGGACAACATATTGCTTATATCATCAATACTGAGTGTTATTCTATATATATAACAGCTTTAGTCTGTCTGTCTGTCTGTCCATCCGTAATGCTTTATTTGCACTCTGATTGGTTGTCTTGGCAGCCAATCAGAGTGCTCCAAGAATGCTCCAGACAGAAGACGGCAGCACTACGGAGGGTACGGAGTAGCGGGGGGCAAGGTCAGTGCTGCTGGCCTTGTCCCCCCGGCCCTGCTCCTCAGAGGCAGCAGCTGGCCGAGGGGAATGGAGGGGATGGCAGGGCAAACTTCTCCCCACCCCCCTGCTCCTTGGAGGCAGCAGTGGCATGATGGGGAAGGAACTGGGTCAGACCCACTATGGCGGGGTGTGGGGGAAGGGGTCAGGCCTGCCACACTGGGGAGGAACCAGGTTGGGCCTCTGCGGTGGTGGGCAGAGGGTCAGGCTGGAAGGGGAGGTGGGGCCGGATGAGGATGGGGGAGCGAGGGAGTTCATAGATTTCATAGACATTAGGTCAGGCTCCATGTCCACTGGAACCCCGTTATTTTTGATGGGCAATTTGCTAGTATCTATCTATCTATCTATTTATAGATAGATAGATAGAGATGGAGATATACCTATAGATAAATACTAGCAAATTGCTTGTCAAGAATGACGGGGCGGGGGCAGTGGGGACAGAGCCTGGCCTCTGGCCCTGTGCCCCCACTCCCTCGCTCTCTCCATCCTTGTCTGGCCCTGCCCCCTCCCCTTTGGGCTTTACTGGGTTCCACCCCCCCTCCCCATTTCCTGTCACTTCGGGCTGGACCCCATTCTCCCCCCCAGCAGTTTGGGTCCAGGCCCCCTCAACCTCCCTTCCCACCACTATAGGCCCAACCCCATTCCTCCCTGACCCCATCTGCTCCCCCACTGCTGCCATGGCTTGACTCATTTCCCCCACCACCGTGGTAGCCCAACTCAGTCTCCCCCCAGCGTGGTGGGCCCAACCGTGTTCCCTCCTGCTGCCTCCCCACTGTGGCAGGTCCAACCTCATTCTCCCCCTCGTGCTACCGCCATCTCCAAGGATCAGAGGGGTAGGGGGAAGCTTGCCCCACCATCCCCTCCATCCTCGTTGGCCAGCACCCTGTGCCACTGCTGCTGCCGCCTGAAGGAAGCAGGGCCTGGGTGAGGCTCCATCCCCTCTGTCCCTGCCATTGTGGCAGCACTTCGCCATGGTGCTGCTGCCTCCTGTCCAGAACGGTCTTGGAGCACTCTGATTGATTGCTGAAACAACCAATCAGAGTGCGAATAAAGCATTATGGACAGACAGACAGACAAAGACTTTTATATATATAGAATATATAAACATATCTATCTATCTGTATGTCTATCTAAAATGAGTCAGGCTCCCAGCAATTGTGAGATTAAAAATAATAAGAATTATATAAATGAGGTTCGTTAGTCTTGTGGTTTTCAAACATTGAGGGGTTGTGTTTTCAAGTTCTGAAAAGTGTGACAATTAGAGGCTTATTTGGAAAAAAAAGAAAAAGGCACATAATCAACTGAGTTCAGGAACTAGGGCTGGGTAGACACCAATATCATCTATGTGTGATAAATACTGCAAGAGCTCACTGCTAGCCACCTAAGACTGCCTGTGCTACTCCTGTGGCAATCCAGATGACATCTGTACAGTCAGACATCTGCAGCATTTCCTGGCATGTGAGGCCCAAGCCTCAATGTGCAGAACTGGATGGTATGATCACATGCGAGAGAACAGTGTAGAAAATGAGAAAGAAAGGGGAATAAACAGCAAAGCAGATCCTTGTACTCAGAAAAATAGGGCTAGGAAGAACATCAAGTTGTCATGTAGTCCAACCCCTTGCTTAAGATGCTTCCCAATCAAAACCATTCCAGACAAGCATGTGTCAAACCCACCCAAAACCAATCCACAGCCTCTCTAGGTAATCTGTGATTTAAAGTATCCTGTTATCCTTGTTAGTCTAGCAGAATAGCTGCAGGAAGTCTTCTGTGGTCTCCACTCACCCCAGTCAAACCCAGTACTAAGAAAGCAGGCTTAGAAAGTGTGAAGGGCCCATGCTTTCATGGACTGGGGTAATCAAGAATTTCCTTTTCATATCAACAAGAGGTAAGTTTCTGAAGCAGCATGATTGGCCTCAGTTTTCCTTGTGCTTCCTGCATGTATTGTGCTTCCTGCAAGTACAGCTTCTCTGGCAATACTTTCTGCTCTGCTCATTCCTGCCGGTTGGTTGTGATAAACAATGTCCAATGTATTTATCAGTTAAACTAAATGTTGAAGGGAAAGTGGCAAAAGGGAGAGAAAAAGAGGCTGAATTGGTTCAAACACAAGGCCCTACAGGTGTCAAATACATATGAGACTTATGGGACCAGAAAAAAATCAACAGATTGAAAGAGGTGTGCTAGAAAATAGCCCATCCTCTTATTATTTAATCCCCAAACTGGGCCTATTTCATCCCATACTAAGTTTTGGGGTAATTTAAAAAAAACACAGGGGAGCGAGAAACTTGAAGCAAGGAAAGGAATTACATTTTGTGAGGGTCTCAAAGGTGTCTAAATGGTTGCTACTGAGTCTGACCCTGCTGGCCCTTCCAACAAGCATGGATGAGCCAAAAAGGGGACAAGGTAGCCCTCATGTGGACCATTGGTGATGAAATCCATGGAAGTCCACCAGCTGGATGAGCTAGAGACAGACCACCTGAGAGTCATGAGATGAGGCAGAAAGACCTGCCAACCTGATACCAAGAGGTGAAACCACTAAACAGTTCTGTCAGGTTCAGGGACTGGTGCAAACACCAGCTGTGAATAGGACATTCTTGGTGCAACCACCAGACTTGCCCCACCCCCAGCAAACGAGGAGGAGATGGAGGTGCACACCAAAATTCAATAGCTGGAAATTCAGAGGAACCTTAAGGGAATTAGATACTCAAAACACAGGGACGTTCAGTAGGATCCTGAAGCTGTAGAAATTCCTACTGGTCCAACAGGAGAAACAACATCTTTCGTTACTACTGGTATCATTGTCCCCAGCACTGAGACACCTTCCATCTCCTGGCTTCCTGCTTCTACTTCCCTGACATATTCTTTTTTCCTGACCTGCATTTTGTAGTCCTGTCTCTTGTGCTCAGAAGGAAAGCTGATCCATCAAGACAGTCACCCTCTGAAATCTTTCTTTTGTGAGTGAGCAAGCATGTAAGTTCGTACCTTGGGAGGTAAATCTCTTGGAGCAAATAGCAGGAGGAACCGGATACAGTCTCAAAATTGTGGTGATCTCACTTAGTTGAGTAAACAAAAAGACAGTCTCAGTCCAAGGCAATTGCAACTGGTGTGTGAATAACTTGCAAATATTTATTGAAGAACCAGCAATATGTTACTCAGAGGTAGGGTCATCTGCTGGGTTGGTACACATCACGTTTGCTCTGCTAGCTGGCACAAGTAGGAGCACAATGCTCTCCCCTATCATAGAGGCACTCTTCTGGTTTATGGATATATATATATATGTGTATATATATTGAGTAAGGGAGGGAAGGAGGGGGGTGGGGAAGAGAGTTTTGACTTTTAAAACTTTATTACAAAAATGTTAAAAACGAAGTGAAAGTGCAGTCCTCTCAAGGGCTGCATATGAAACACTTGTCAGCAACAAAAAAAATCATATCACCAGTTTGGAAGCCCCTCCATCCCTTCATGGGGTTACACATTTAGGGCTAGCTATGCATCTTCTACCTTGCAGAGCACCCCCTTGGTGACCCAGAGCAAGACACCTGGTTCATATTTTGTTACAAGGTGAAGTGTCCAAACTCAAATGTGATGCACACCCAGACCAAGAGGTGGAGGAATTGGAGGATGTTGTAGGAGTGGGCTCTTGTGAGCTTGTTTCTGGAGTCGCCATCCTGACCTGGCACAGCAGGAAATTGACCAGCGGATCACACTCCCTTCAGCCACTGGGTATAGGATAGGGATATGAAGTCCATGTCCAGAAGGCCAAGAGGGCGCTGAGGGCAGCAAAAGCAGTCACAGCCAGAGGCAGTCCAGGAAGGTATGGAGGAGAGTCCTTCCCACCTCCTTGTGGCAAGGCCAGGCTGCTGACAACACTAGATCTAAGTGGTGGACAAAAGTGCCCCAGGCAGCATCTGCCACTGGAGGTCATCAGTTCTCTTGGCTAGTGATGCCCAACCTTTTGGATGAAGGGTGCTAAGCCGGTCCATGCGCTGGATCTGGTCCACTGACCCAAACTTCAGTGCAGTGCTAGTCCACCTTTAAGAGGAGGTTAGATGAACAACTTGCTGGGGTCATTTGACTCCAGTACTCTTTCCTGCCATGGCAGGGGGTCGGACTAGATGATCAGGAGTCAGGAGTGGACTGGCAAAGTTCGCCGATGACACCAAACTTTGGGGCAAAGCATCCACGCCAGAAGATAGGCGGGTGATCCAGGCTGACCTGGACAAGCTCAGCAAATGGGCAGACGAGAACCTGATGGTGTTTAACACTGAAAAATGCAAGGTTCTCCACCTTGGGAGGAAAAACCTGCAGCATCCTTATAGGCTCGGCAGTGCTACGTTGGCTAGCACTACAGAAGAAAGAGACTTGGGGGTCATCATTGACCACAAGATGAACATGAGCCTGCAATGCGATGCTGCGGCTAATAAAGCGACCAAAACACTGGCTTGCATCCATAGATGCTTCTCGAGCAAATCCCGGGATGTCATTCTCCCCTTGTACTCGGCCTTGGTGAGGCCGCAGCTGGAGTACTGCATCCAGTTTTGGGCTCCACAATTCAAAAAGGATGTGGAGAAGCTTGAGAGAGTCCAGAGAAGAGCCACGCGCATGATCAGAGGTCAGGAAAACAGATCTTACAATGATAGGCTGAGAGACATGGGACTCTTTAGCCTGGAAAAACGCAGGTTCAGGGGTGATCTCATGGCCACCTATAAGTTTATCGGGGGTGACCACCAGTATCTGGGGGAACGTTTGTTCACCAGAGTACCTTAAGGGATGACAAGGTTGAATGATTATAAACTCCTGCAAGACCGTTTCAGGCTGGACATAAGGAAGAATTTCTTTACTGTCCGAGCCCCCAAGGTCTGGAACAGTCTGCCAGCGGAGGTGGTTCAAGCATCTACATTGAACACCTTCAAGAGTAAATTGGATGCTTATCTTGCTGGGATCCTATGACCCCAGCTGACTTCCTGCCCTTTGGGCAGGGGGCTGGACTCGATGATCTCCCAAGGTCCCTTCTAGCCCTGATGTCTATGAAATCTACTCAGGTCCCTTCCAACCCTAGAAACTATGAAACTATGAAACCTGGGGCCCAAAGCTGCCTTGCAGGGCTTGGAAATATGGTGGTCAGGAAGCAGTGTTAATATCCACTCCTCTCCCACTGCCAAATTTCTGGACCTGCACGCTGGGTTACATGGCTCTGGCCAGTGGTTGAGCACCCCTCGTCTTGGAGATAGGCAGCTGGTACAGTGCACCAGACTGGGCAGGCTCGCTCCGGTGTTGTTAACACTAGGCACCACCTTCAGGTAATGTCAGAGTAGGCAGCAAGGACAAGGGCATGGTGCACTTTGACTACCCACATGTACAGTGCCTTCCCAGACAGGATCTCAAAGCAGAGCTCACTACTGTTCAAGTTGGACACAAGGAAGGACAGCAGGATACCAGGCCTGCCCCTTTCATTGCTGTCCATATCCAGAGAAATAGGCAGTGATGGGCCATATATTTAGCAATGAGGAGGGCTCATCATGGCATCTATTTAGTTCCCATTGGGAAGGCCTCATTATGTAGAGATGGTCCTCCAGGGTAGCAAGCGCATGCATGGGGAGAACAGCTTCCACTTCAGACAAGAGGCACAAAGCCAAGTAGACAGAGCACAGACCCAGCCAGTTATCCAAGGCTTTTGCTGAAAGCCAAGTGGACCAGATCAAGCCGAGGAGGTGAGTCAGGTCAATGGTGTGCGACTGCACCAAAGAAACAGTGAGGCTTCCAGAGGTGAGGTTAAGTGCCTCTGGCAAGTTATGGGTCAGGGGCTCCTGCAGCAGCTTTGGAAATCACAGGTGCCTGCCCTGAGGTCTCAGCTGGAAAGAGACCCACTAGGTCTGGGCAAGGATGATGTAGAAGGGTGGGAGGGCATCCCAGCTGAGGTGATCAGGATCCAAGAGGAAAAGCCCTGATAGACTGAGGTTCCCCACCCAATGTAGGAAAGTGCAGGCCAGCCATCCCCAGAGGAAAGGTTCACCAGCATATAGAGGCCTGATTTTGGAGCAGGGGGTTTTCAGGTTCACTCAAGGAGGGTGGGTTAGGGGGCATATCATAGTGCTGCAGTCAGGGAACTGGGAGTCAAAAGCCAGGGAAGTCTATTCCCAGTCGTGACAGATGAGTAGCCATGGGCAAGTGAAGTAACTGGGCAAAAACCCAGTAGAGTGGTGGCTGTACTAGGACTAACACCCTGTTCTCTTGAGTTCTGAGCCAGTGCCTCATCTACTGACCCAAGCTGTGGAAAACATGTCAGTGTTATGGAAAAGCTTCAATAAAAGGAAACACAGTCATGCGAAAGGGGATGCTGTTTTGTGATGAGGAGACCCCCTGCAACTAAAGGGTTGGGAAAAACAGGCAGAAGCCTGCAAAAAAATAGCCACAGTATTGTCTTATAACACACTTCAAAGTGAAGTTTATTAGCTGGCATGACCTCACAACACACCTAAATGGTTCTTACAAAATCCCTCTATTTTGGTCAAAGGATCCTCTACCTACCAGTATCCCCCTCCTCATCTATGAGGCTCGTTTCCCTGATAACTTCAGTATAAACCCATGCAAGAAATGTAAAACAAAATGGAAAACTCCTTTTTGTGGTCAGTTGATTTTTTTTTTTTTTTTTTTTTTTTAACTGCCCAGAAATTCATGCAAATCACCTTTTCTGTTAATGGGCACCATCCTCAAGCTGAAACCCGGTGCAGGAAAATAAACTTAGTGACCTCCAACCTCCACTCAATGCTACTCTTCATAAGTGGAAAATGATGGCCTGTCCATTTACTGTAATGCCCACCAATGCTCTCACTTCCTGGTTTCACTTCTGTAAGAATAAAATAATATATCAGGGCTTAGCATCTTGCATAGATCAGTGTCTCTTGCAGGCCCATAAAACATGCACATGGGGACAAGGCACCATATGCTTTATCTTGATGGGCAAACAAATAATGCAAACAAACAATGAAATTGCAAGAGACTTTTTTCTGAGGCTCTGGACACCCAATAGTGAAACTACCCTGCTGACGTCTTTGAGATATAGTCTCTAGCAGGAACAGAAATTATTCAGGGAAATTAAAGATGATTAAGAATGCACTTGCTTACCAACTTGGCAGCTCATGCAGTATACCTCAGCTGCACAGGAATGTACTGTTTTGACATGCCTTTGCCATTGCCCTTTCTTGGGTGGGGAAAGAATGCCAATGCACGTGAAAGTCTGACAGCACTTGTTGGAAAGGCAGATGGTCCCCTTGAATGAGCAATGATCTACATTGCTGGAGACGACCTTGACCAGCTGTAGAACTTTGTCGGCCTGTTAAGATGTTGAGTGGTACAAATCAGTCGCATCTTTCACTTTGCATCAGCTGGTGACAATGGCAGGTCATTGCAGCTTACCACAAACTGACAGGGTGCCATGGCGTCATGTTCATCTTTTCCCTTCACTCATCCATTTCTGAGAGATGTTCTCTGCTCTTTCCTGTTGGGGCAACCCTGTGACCACCCTGCAAGAGCTGCACGTAGGATGCTGGAGAGTCATCTGAAGAACCTGGCTAGACAGCACCATTCTTCCCCTATGGCCATGGCACCTCCACTTCCAATCACCCAAAGCAATTGACCCCCTTGCCTCCACAATGGGAATAGCAGGCCATGACCACCTTCTCCCCACATTGCATCTCTTTTTACTTGGCACCAGGTAACTCCAAAAGCAGTACAGAGCTCCTCTCCTTGGCTTTAGACAGAAGCAAATGTCAATGAGAACAAACTAAAAGCACTCCATATCTTGAAGGCTACCCCTCCAAAGAGAACATCCGGCCTCTAGCACCAGATGCAAAGACCCCTGTTGGGAAAATTAAAAGAAAACTGTGACAAAACCTCACCAGATTATGCAAAACTCCTTTATTTAGAAGACATCTTACAGGTCAATGCAGTGCTGCAGTGGGCTCTGCAGAAGAATTAACATCATGGTCTAGTCTGGGGAGTGTCGTAGGGCTGCCATGGACTGAGGTCTAACCAGCTGCTATGTCTTCTGAGCAGTTAAAAAAGGGTTCAGAGTGGAAAATGAATATGGCAGGTGAGCAAAGTAGGGCTGTTCTGAATAAAACAAGGCTTCTTGTTTAGGACAAAAACCCTAACCCTTTTATTTCAGGCTATGTGAAACTCTGTTGGGTTAAATCCTTAGACTGTCTTGTACACTCACAAAACTCAAGGCTAGAAGGGGTAATGGTGATGGTGCTCCTCAAAGCTCTTGCATACATGCAAAGCAGAGAATTCTACCCCAAAGTCCTTCCACCTGAGTCCATGATCAGTGGTTGAACCAGACTATGCCTTAAAGTAAGGGGTCTGGAAGACTCTAGGCACTGAAGAAGCTACCTCAGATATGGCAAGCTGCTGCTGCTATGGTTAATTCCTCTTCCTGTTAAACATTTGTGCTTTAGACTAACATTTTTTTCTAGTGACACCTTCCAACCAGTCATTTTTGTGGCTCTTTCCTGAACTTTCTCAAGTTTTTCACCATCCAGACCTCAGGGCCTACAGTGTGGTCCTTACAAGTTCATGCTGAAGAACTAAGAACAAATAGGAGCTGATTTTCAGGGCTACTGAGCACTGCAGCTCTGGTAGTGAGGGCTGTGGGTTCCCAGAACCAATGAAAGATGAAGTAGCTTTTATTTGAGGTCAAATCCCATTGCAGGTCATGTCCAGAAAGGTCTTACCCAGTCCAAGAAAGGTAGCTCAATCTGGAACTTAGGTGCCCACATATGGTGCTTCACACTTGTCTTATTACCCAATACCTTAATTTTGATGATACATTAAGCAATGCGATATAGCACCATGCAGCCTGCAGTAAGTTAAAGGAGCTACCTTGTACTCTTTAATTGAAGAGACACATTTTTATTTGTTCCATTTCTCCATGCCATGAGGTTTCACGGAGGCTGGATAATGGGACAGTCTTGAACATTACAGTAGCAAGTGCTAAAGGAATAAGAGGTTATAAGCAATTATGAACCATCCTGAAGAAACAAATGGGAGTTTGAAGGAACTCTCAGAACAGCCTATGGCAGAGTTTTCTTCCTTATCCCCTGAAGCAGATGGTACTGGCTACACCTGGCTACAAGATGACAAGCCAGACGGATGCCCACTCTAGGCCAGTGCAGCAGTGCTAATGGTCCACACATCATGCAAACAAAAGATGACCCTTTGGAATGGAGAAGCCAAGTAGCAAAGCGATAGATGCTGTGAAAACCACAACCCAGAATGTCCTAACTTGCCAATTCTTCAAGAGTAGATCTGCTCCAGAAAGTGAGCACAAATACAGCAGCTCCTTGTGCCACAGTCGCACCCACTCACCAGTGACTTAGATATGCATTTATTTCTGTCTGCTCCTATTGCTCTGAAGGACCAGCCCAGCCAAGACAAGATAAACCAGGCTGACAGGTGAGAACAGAGAAGCCAGGGCTTTCAAGTTCCTAACAGTCGCATGTGGACAAGACCACTGAAGGCAGCAGGGATAACAGGCAGCATTGTCTGAAGACAACTGGACTACACAAATGGATGGGCAAACTCAGTGCCCTCAGTGACAGGTGTTTCAGAGAATACATTTTGAACTTCATCACTTCAAAATCTTCACTACTGAGAAGGCAAACCCCGCCCCCAGAACAAAACCTACAGCTTTTCCCTTGTAATCCCATTTGAGAAGGCACTGATTGAGAGATACTTGAAACGGAAACCCATGATAGCTTGACCCCAGAGCAAAACTGGCTTGTGGTATAACTGAAGGCATCTCTGCAGCTGCTGCAACCTGTTGGGATTGGGAGATGCTGATATTTCATCCTCCAGCAACAGTTTTGTTCTGCTGCTGGCAGGTGTGTGGATGCAGGGGAGATGGGACTGCCATGATGTCACTCTCACCTGTTCATGCTTATTTCTGGACTTCAGTTCAGGCAAGCCCCACTCTACTTCCCAGTGGGGCAAATAGTTGAATGTCCTTCTCATGCTGCCACCCCCCTCAGGGAGCTGCTCAGCCCTCAGCACCACCATAGCAGAGCATTTCATCACCAAAGCTTCTATCCACATCATCCCTCTGGGATGCAGGGGTGTGTCATGATGCCCACTGTATGTACAAGGAAGCAAGGCATAGAGAAAGACAGGCTACATCCACTATTGGATGCACAGACAAACCCTACAGGGGCACAGAGAGCAGCACAGATTGTACAAGCCTATCTAGGACTCTAGATACTTACTCAGCCTCTGAAGCCCTCTGCTGCCATGATTTTATTGCTGTGGGTACCCAAGCCAAATGATTTAGAACAAGCTCCGGTATGCCAACCCACAGTGGAACGGCACCTTTGGAGCAAACGCAGTACAGATATACCCCATGTGACATACCACATTGTTCACCTTTCATTCTTCCAGGCACCCAAAGCTATGCATCCTAATCTCCTACTCCCTATCTACTGGTCCTTCCCTCATCTGCAAGCCTTGATCTAATACTATCTTTTGCACAAGACTAGGTATAAAGCTTCGTTTTGCTTTTCCAGTTTCCCCAGGAGTTTGGAATTTGCCCTTGCTCTTTCTTGTCAGGGCTGCACTCAGCTTACAACAAGTCCATCACCATCATCATGGTATATGCGTTTCCCTCTGGTGAGGAGGACCCTGTTCCCTAGAATTCTGCCATGTAAAGCTTGCTTTGTTGGGGAAGCATGGGTTGACCTGCATCTGCACAGATACCTCAGCAAGCAGGAGAGGGCATTCTTTGGTTCACTGAATGCATCTCACACACTACATCCCTTTCTTTTAGAGCTGTTTGATCGCAGGGTTCTGACACTATTCTTTCATGTATGGATCACTGAAATCTTCTGCTGTAAATGCCATAGCTCCCATCTGTTAAGCCTAGTATTTAAGCATTTGCTAATACTTCCTTTACCAGATGTGTCTGCAACCAGTTGCTGATTACACAATCAATACAAAAACACTTTGAGTCAGCATGGGGCAGGTTTCATTTCAAGTGGGACCATGTGCTCAGCCCCAAGTAATGGCTGCCTTGTAGGGATGTGCAAAATGGTATTGTTCTGTTCTGACTTCAGTTTCGAGGTCTGGGTGGAACAGTGTTTTGTATCAAATATAATTTTGAGTTGAAACAGCCTCACTGTTTCATTTCATCAAAACAGTGAGGCTTTTTTGACACTGTGTTGACTGTTTTGCTGCACCATGGGGCTGGGGAAAGGAACTCAGCCCAGCTGGGCTGACTTCCCAACTGCAGCTGGGGGACAGGAAGTCAGCCTAGCTGGGCTGACTTCCCAGATTCTGCCAGGGGTGAATGGCAGCCCAGCTGGGCTGCCTTCCCACCCCCAGCACAATCTAGTGCAGGGTATGGAGGGCTGCCTCCCCACCCCCTGCTGGGTCTTGCGCTGGGGATGGGAAGTCAGCTCAGCTGGACTGACTTCCCATCCCCAGTGCTATACTTGAAACATTTCAACTTTTGAAACATTTTGAGTAGCCTTGTTTTGTTTTGAGGCTATTTTGACAGCCTTTGTTTCATTTAGATTTTACTGTTTCAACCTCGAAATAGGTCAAAACAGTGTTGAAATGAAATGGCTGTCACAATTTTGCACAGCCCTACTGCCTTGCCTTTCACACCTTATGGTGGGCCAAGGTGCCTAATTCCAATGGGATCTGTGCATGAACGCTGTCTGCCCCTGGAGGCTGGGGGGGAGGGGCATGGAGAGCTTCTGCAGGCAGTGATGGTCTGTTGGTGGTGGGAGCATGGTGGCATCAAGTGGGGAACTCCCACAGGCGGCCATGGTGCTGGCAGCGGGAGGGTAGGGGGGAAGTGCTGACCAGCGGTCAGTGATCACCTGCAGATGCCACCAGCAGCATTGGTGGCAGCCAGCGAGAGTCACTGACCACCCACAGACACCTCCAACGGCATCAGCGGCAAGGGAAGGAGTGGGGGCTGAGCAGCAAATGCTCACAAGCACTGCTGGCAGCACCTTTTTGCAGGGGATGCACTGCCATGCTCAGGGGGTGCACGTGCACCCATGTGCACCCCTTACCCATCGCCAACGAATCTATCTGCCAGATTCCCTCAGACATCTATGCGCATCCAGGCCACAAAGAGTGGCAGACATGAGAGAGTCTATTAAGCTTTTTTAGAGTTGTAGGGGTAAAACATTTTCAACTATTGCAGGAAGACGTGCTTCAGATCAGGAAAGGCAAAGCATGGGAGAAAAGTGTTCATGGGGACAGAACAGGAACCACTTGGCCAGGTGTCTGACTTTAGCAAGACCTGGGTTCAGGCAGAGATTGAGACCATGTGCCTTTGCCTCAGTCCCTCCTGTGTGCAAACAGCACTAACGGTGGTATTGAGAGGATAAAATCCATTGATGAATGTGAAATATGTGCTACTCTGGCCACCAGAGGAGCTGTTTAAGTGAGAGTAGAAGGAGGTATGGCTGTATTTTGGTTGAAAGCAGACCCATAACAGAAGCCCCTCCTTTCAGGAGTGTCTCTCTTGCCAAATCACAGTCCCCCTGCGCTGAAAATGACCCCTGGACTCACAGTGCCTAGGGGCTGGTGGGTTGCAGGGCTTCTGGAGAACTCTGTGCATGAAGCTTAGTGCCAGGCAGGCAAGGGGCTCACCCACAGCTCCCTGCAGAGCTCAGCCAGG
The DNA here is from genome assembly GCF_052110815.1 of Crocodylus siamensis. Lineage (NCBI taxonomy): Eukaryota > Metazoa > Chordata > Crocodylia > Crocodylidae > Crocodylus > Crocodylus siamensis. Next base: position 52,954,831 of record NC_143400.1, on the reverse strand, counting down.
CAGGTTGATTTGTAAGGAAAAATAACAGAGGAAAGTGAATCATTCCTCTCCCCATTTGCATCATGTAAATCTAACAATACCTTTCACCAGTGCAATCCAATGACAAAGGCAAACAAAGAATAATTTTTTGAGTGCGTCCAGCCTCTGGAATTAAATGCAGCTAAGAAGCTGCTTTCTGCATGTGCATGAGCATGCTCCCTGCAAAGGCCACCTCAGAAGGCCCCTGGCCTGGAGCCAGCTTTGTATGGGACTCTTTGTTTGAAACCCCCGCCTCTTCAGGTGCAGACAGCCCCACACACCCCTCCCCTCCCTGCCAGCCCCAGGGTGGAGGTACAAGATGGCAGGAGCCTTGCAAGCAGCGACTTCCTGCACGTGATCTGGCTTCCACAATACTCAGAGGAGATAAGGGCATTTTAGAGAATGGCCCATGTCACTTCCAGCTGTTGAAAGGCAGGGAAACGTTTTGTGCCTTTTCTAGGTCAGCAAGGAAAGGTGTCACTTCCCCTTCCCCAGTACGTTTCTCAGCAGTGGTACGAGCAAAGCCATGGTCTAATCCAAACAATGCTTGGTTGGGTTTCGACGGTGGCCATAGGCCTTGGAGCAGGATAGGAGCCTGGCAAGACCTTTGTGGGGTCACCACCATTGCTGAGTGGCACAGGCAGGTTCTCAAGTCAGGGCTTTGAGACTTCTCTGAAGTAAGTGGAGCAAACAGCCAGTTAAAGCAAGAAGATCCTGTCAGGAAGCCTGTCTTCACTTCCACATGGCCACCTTGCAGATCAAGTCCCTCCCTGCAGCCACCTGGAGTTTTCTTCTAGCCTCATGTCCTTATTTGCAGGCCCACTTTGAACGCAGCGGCCTAGACACATTGGTCTCTCTTTCTGCAACCCAGACCTGCTGTGAGAGTCACAAGTGCAAAGCAATTGAATCCGGCCTTGCAAGCTACATTTTGATACCATTTTGAAGGCCTGATTTCCACAGCAGCTCAGCTGCAAGGGCTTGGTTGTCGTCCTTGGAAATCAAAGCACCATGACTAAATGCTGGACTGCGTGCTCTCAGCATCTTCTCCAGCAGAGCAGTATCATCCTAGCACAGGGAACCTGAATCAGCAAACTACTCCTTCCTTGCCAGTCTGATAAGCCTCAGGTACCCCACACAACTAGTCATGTAGGGATGGAAATAGCAAGAGGGGGAGGGCAGGGGTTGTATGACCCCAGCCAGGAGCATGAGTTGCCTCTGAACAGTAGCATCACCATCTGCTGACTGTACTGGGAGCTTGCTTGCCTCAAAGACTAAGGATTGGCCTCAGACCCACAGAGCCAGCTCAAGTGAGGAAAGTTATTTGTGCCCCATGCAGTTCATGACTGCCCACAGAGGGGGTGACTGGAACAACCACTGGGACACTGATACTCACTCAGGGCAGTGCCATGAACAAGGGATTAGACAATAAAGGCTTTGAGTCCTCATTACCAGCCTGTCACCTATTGCCCCTCCCTCCCTCAAAGGCACCCTGCCATGGCAGAGGCATTATCACATACATAGTTCCTCCAGCCTTGGGCCAGGAAGGCCCCTTGCACAAGTCTCAACAGTCCCCCCACTCCCGGCTCTGCTCTCCTTATTACTATTCTCTGCTTTGCTGTCACAAGCCCTCCTCTCTGCCCTTGCCAGGCAAGTCCTGGCATAGTTTACATCTGCAAGGCTGAACACGGGCCTGGTGGGAACCCTACCTTCTTGAGTAAAACTCCCTCTGGGGCATCATGGACCCAGCAACAGCAGCTACTGCCACAGTGCTATGAAGATCTCCCACTCCTGCCTCTCCTCTGTATGACCCCAGACTCCCCCTTTTAAGACTAACACCGTGAAGGTAACGTGTTGAATTTGACCCCCAAATCCCCACATCAGTGACTGGCATAGCAAAACCCACAGCATTGAATGTAACTGGGTTACGTAGGTGGGGAGAGGGGCTATCATGACCATAGGCTCTCCACAAGGGGCCTGAATACACCCCACTGAGAGGCTCCAAGGCCACCCAGGGCTGCAGTTCTTCCTACCAGTTTTCTCCAACCTGTGACAAATGTAGATTTTTAGAATGGGAGGAAAACTCCCAGCAAAATGCCACGTGAACTCCCACTGCAACTGTACCCTCCGCAAGAGACAAGGAGGTAGGTTGGTGGGTGTTTCCATCAGGAATATTATTCACATCTTGTCCCTCCAGGCGGAAAAAAAACCCACGTACCCAATTTTACTGGACCTGTTGCAGCCAGTAACAAGAAAACATGGAGGGCAAAGACGGATTAAATCAAGTCATCACACAAGGGCTAAATCCATTTTTCTTCCACGGTAACAGATGCACTAGGCCAGCATGAAAAATGAGGTTGGGAAACTGATGCTTTTTTTTTTTTTTTTTTTTTTAAAGAAAAACGTAAAGCAATTAATCAGCTGTTCTGACTGTTTCCTCTAGTTGAATAGCCCAGAAGACTAGATCCTCCCTGCCTCCAAGTGAAACACTAAGTGGTAACAATTTCCTGATTTCCTGTGTTACTGCTGTCCAGTTTCTTTGAAAACTGCGAAGGGATTTATATTTTACTGGCATCTACTTTGTCATGATCAGAAAGCTTTTCCTTTTGAAAGGTGGGCGGGGAGGGGGATACATTTTCATTGACTGAAAGGATAATTTACAGGCTTTTCATGCCATGATAATGCTTTAATGGCAAATGTTCTGTCTTTATAGGGCTCGGGTGCATATTGAGCATTTCACAATATGCCCAGAAAGATCCAGTCTTAAAGAATAGTCAGAGATCCTCAACACCACATGGCTTGCAGGGACAAGGTGTACCCTGTAAATCAGTGTTATCAACCTCTGGTGTTTGAGCAAGCTAAAAATCACATACATTATTTTATTTATACACACACACACACACCCCTCCAATCACATCTACAATATAAATATACAATATATAAATAAATAATAAATAATATATATTATAATATATAAATATATATATATTTTTTAAAAATCACATATATTTGTGATTTTTAGCTTGCTCAGACTCCAGAGGTTGATAACACTGATTTGTAGGGTACACCCTTATAAATCTCTCCCTCTATATATAATAGGGTTCTTTTAAAATTGCCTTCTAGTTTTTGAGCCTTTGAGCTCAAAACTTACTTTAAAGATATTTGATTTTCATATATCACATTACTCCTGGAGTTTTCTAGGAAGAAAGAAGACGCAATAAAATGAGCCAGTGATAAAATAAGCCAGCCCCGTGGCATCCCCTCCAGGTAATCTCAAAGGAAGACTAGGTGGGAGCAGGCTCTCTTCAGATTGGTTGTGAAGACCCCAGTAAGGCAGTTATTATGCTGAAAATGTGCCTGAACCATCCCTTTGCAATGTTGTGAATTCTTAAGAATGGTGGAAGCATTTTCTCTCTGTCTAAGCCCTGGCTTCTGGAAGCATGAGATTGTAAATCTCAACCTTCACATAAACAACCCCCCCCAGCAAACATGTGACCCGAGTGCCCCTAAAGGCTCAGAGACCAGATTAAATTGCATTTAATTTAAATGCATTTTTTAAAAATCTGATTTTACAGGGTCTGATTTATTATTGTAGAACATTTGGGATCCATGTTTCATAGTTGGTAAGGTCAGAAGGGACCTGAGTCAAATGGGTCACTAGTTGGCTGGAGGGCCACACCCAGAGAGTGGTGGTGGATGGGTCACTTTCAACCAGGAGGGATGTGGGCAGTGGGGTCCCCCAGGGCTCGGTCCTCGGGCCCGCACTGTTCGGCATCTTCATCGGTGACTTGGATGAGGGGGTAAAAAGCATCCTGTTCAAGTTTGCAGATGACACTGGGATGTGGGGGGATGTGGGCTACAATCAGACCTAGACAGGTTACAGGGGTGGGCGGATGAGAATAGGATGGGATTCAGCACTGACAAGTGCAGAGTGATGCACCTGGGGAGGAAGAATCAGCACCAAACCGACAGGCCGGGGAACTCCCTTCTCGGCAGTGCAGAGGCAGAAAAGGATCTTGGACATCATTGATGCCAAGATGAACATGGGCCAGCAGTCTGAGGATGCAGTCAAGAAGGCCAACCATACCTTGTCATACATCCACAGATGCATCTCAAGCAGGTCCAGGGAGGTGATCCTCCCCCTCTACGCAACACTTGTTAGGCAGCAGTTGGAGTACTGTGTCCAGTTCTGGGCGCCGCGCTTCGGGAGGGATGCGGACAACATGGAGAGGGTCCGGAGGAGGGCCACTCGCATGGTCCGGGGGCAGCAGCGCGGGCCCTGCGGGGAGAGGCTACGGGACCTGAACCTGTTCAGCCTCCAGAAGAGAAGGCTGAGGGGGGATCTAGTGGCCTGTTACAAACTAGTCAGGGGGGACCAGCAGGCATTTGGGGAGTCCCCGTTTCCCCAGGCACTACCAGGAGTGACTAGAAATAATGGTCACAAGCTGGCAGAGGGTAAATTCAGATTAGACATCAGGAGGTGCTACTTCACTGTCAGGGCGGCTAGGATCTGGAACCAACTTCCAAGAGAAGTAGTGCTGGCTCCTACCCTGGGGGTCTTTAAGAGGAGGCTAGACAAAAACCTTGCTGGGGTCATTTGACCCCAGTACTCTTTCCTGCCATGGCAGGGGGTCAGACTTGATGAATGCAAGACCATCCCTTCAGTGGAGAATGCAAGGGCAGATTGATGCTATCACCGCAGCAAGATACTATCAATGATTAGCAAGAGCATCAAGGAAGTAGCCAGGCAATTATTAGCAAAATAAACTGCTTCATATTTGACCCAGCCACACTGATCATAAAGATTTACCTCCATCTGAAGGTTCCTCCTTAGATAAAGGTTGCAGACACATTGCTGGGCTCATGCGTCATCTGAGTCTGTTAGGAACAAAACTTGCCAAACCAACTCGACTTCTTTTTATGATAGGGTAACCAGTTTGGTGGATGGAGAATTAGTGGACATAATATACTTAGACTTTAGCAAGGTTTTAGGCACAGTCCCACATGCCATTCTCTTAAGTAAGCTAGAGAAATATGGGCTGGATAAAATTACCATGAGATGAATGTATGAACCCTTTGATTAACTACTTGCAGTCACCAATGGATCAATGTTATGTCAGACTGGCAGGAGGTCTCAAGTGAGATCCCACAGGGGTGTGTTCTGGGCCCAGTGCAGTACAACTTTTTTTTTTTTTTAGTGACTGGTCCACTGCGTGGGAGAACATACTGATCAAATTGTCAGATGACAAAATTGGGAGTTGCAAACACCTTGGAGAACAAGATTAGAAGTCAAACGTAACACTGATTGCTTGGAAAACTGGGCTATAGGTAACAAAATGAAATTCAGCACAAAAATGGAAGGTGTTACACAGAGAAATTGAATAGATACAGGATGGGGAATAACAGGCCTGACAACAGAAGTTCCCGGATGGATCTGTAGTTACTGTGGATGAAAGCCTGAATGAGTCAACTGCATGATACTGTCACAGAAAACAAATGCCATTTTTGGCTGAGTTAACAGTGTTGGATGTGAGAGAAAGGGGGGCATGATAGCAGGTTTCACATTTTTGGAAGACTGCCATAAAGACAGTGGAAGATCGTTCTCCCATGGCTCAGAGGGCAGGACACAAAGCAGTGGGTTCAAACCAGGGTTGTCAAACTCTTTCTGCTGTGCAGGCCAGAGAAGGTGTGCAGGGCTGGTCTAGTCATTGGATCAAACCCATAGACCTGACCCACACAGAATCATAGAATCAATGAGTCGGAAGGGATCATCAAGTCTGACCCCCTGCCATGGGCAGGAATGAGCACTGGGAGTGGGAGGGGTCATAAGACCCCAGCCAGGTGCCTGTCCATACCATATCCAGTCCTGCAAGCAGGCCTGGGGCAGGTGCCACGTGCCGTGTGCACCCTGGATTGGCCCTGCATGGTAACTGAAGCCTGTGCATCACATGCCTGCGGCACCTGGGGCAAGGGCCAGCACATGCTGCACTGCGGTAGGCAACACTGCAGAGCAGACCTAGACTGGGGACTGTGTTTTTGATACCCCTGGTTTAAATGGCAGCAAGGCAGATTATGATCAACTCTGGGGAAAAACTTCCCAAGTGCAACAACCCACAGGTCCCTGCAATGGAGGCTGAAATACAAGCTGTGGTGGGGATGACTGGAAGGCCATGAGACCAGCGGGGCAACTGAACAAGCTGCTTAGGAAATCTGTGGCATCTCCATCACTGGAGATGTTTGAGAGGCTGAGCAGGCAGCTGCCCAAGCAGGTTCAGGAACAGTGATATCTGCATTTGTAGAAGAGGTGAGGATGAATGGCCCAGGAGTTTTTAGTATCCCTGCTATGGGCTGCTGCAGAGCCAGCATGTGGCGGGGGGGCACAAAACACCAGGAGGGTATGAGGAACTGTCCTCTTCCCTCTGGCCTCTCATGCAGGGCAAGGTCTGGCCCCTGCTAAAGGACTTGTACTTTCCTGGGAATGCAGCTTACATGAGAAAATAAGGGTCCTCATAAGGCCAAAGAAGATACAGGACCACAGGCCTCACTTGGCTAGGCTTTCCTCCATCCCACAGAAAGGTGCTCCATGCACAGCAGCTATGACATCCCTTTGCCTCTACTCCTGCTTCAGTCCCCTGGGTACCCCGAACCATGAAAGTACCCTGGAAACAGGGGGACACGTCTCAGGCAGGGCAGAGGGGTCCCGTCTCCCCCTGTGCAGCAGGAAGCAAGAGCTTCCAGTCTCTGCCCACACTGCAAGAGGACATTACACAGCGCTGTCATGAAGACTTTGGGCAAGGACCTTCACAGACACCAAATGTTGCTGGACCTGCAGAAATCTCTCTGAGTCAGGCACCCAGAGGGGAAGCGGTTTCCGGTGACTGGGTGCTCTAATCTGCAGTGTTTGCAGCCACAACTGAGCAGGGGATTTCATCAGCATAAAAACAGGTGAGTTTTACTTTATAAAGCACTTCTTGTTCCAGCTGTGTGTTCCACAGTTGCAGCATGTTCTAAGAACCAAGGGGCACAGCAGCTGGGATCAAGTACAAGCCAGCTGCTGCTCATCCTCTCTGGCTGACTGCCTGCACAGGAGCCAGACCCATCCGGACTGAGGTAGCACTCTTGGCTGCTCTAGAGCTAAGGGAAGCCGTGGCTTTGGATCCTCTTTTACACAAGTGGAGGGTCACTCCAGGGCATCATCTTCTTACTCCCATACTTCCTAGGGTGTTGTGGGACTGGGCTTGGCATAGAAAGAGGCAAGTTGAGACAGAACAGGGGATGCACTGCAGCCACAATGACTGCAGGGAAGCTGCAGCATAGCAAGGCAGTGCTCTCTGCCACAGCTCAACTGCTGCCACATGTCACTCTGGTCAAGGAAAGGCCCTGGGCATTCAGCTCTGTTAGGAGTAGGGATGGAGGTGGGTGAGGATATAGGAAATGGTGCTGAAGTTCAAGAACTGGTAGGGGGCAGGCAGTCTAAGAGCCAACTTAGAGGGAAAGTGCATGCAGAAGCCCTTGCATATCCAGAGTGTTCACTTGAACCCCAAATGAGCCATTTTAATTCTGTCTGAATTGGAAGTTGTAGAGCAGCTGTATTCAGAACTGGTTCAGTGCGACTGAGACATGGCTTTAGCAAAGGCCCAAATTTGAGGCCAACTTGCCTTCACAGCTAGACTTTGTATGTTGCCACCTCAATTTTATTGTAGTCTGCCTGTGCCCGAATTACCAAGCCTTTTATAACCTATAATGCTAGTCTTATCAGACTGCTTGCAAGGAAGCATTAAGTTGTCATATAGGATTATGGAAAGTATGTTCTTGACACACTGAACTGATCCAATACAAGGGAAGAGAAAGCATGTCCTCCACTTCTACCTTACACCCCCCCGGTCTCCCTCCCTTGCTTCAAATTCCTTTGACACTTTGGATACTGACGTCACTGAAGCAGTATGCCAGTAAAAATTGGGAAAGAGGATGTCATTTACCAAAAAAGCAATGAAAAGGTTTAATTCAGATGTGGCAATGAACAACTGTTCAAAAAATCCCTAAAGGATAATGTAACTCAAAACTCTTGAGACTGATACAGAGACTAGCATCCCAGTGTAAAACTGTATATGGAAAAAGCCATTATTTGTGTTAATGCTAAGTCACTGCCTAGCCAATACCAAGCCTGGAGTCAGAATGCTAATTTGATAATGAGTCTGGAAGATGTTTGCCCCAGGGGGATGAAGCAAAAGGGGTGGGAGACCCCTCCTGTGGTGTGGGTTGAGGCGAGGACAGCCCGCCACGATCATAAGAAGAAAATCCCCGAGGACAGGGCAAACTTATCTTCTGCAGGTGCAGCCGGGCCAGATGAGCCACAGAGGGGTGGAACGCCCATGCGGTTTGTCAGCCACTTTTATCTGTGGCTGGGTCTGGTGCAGCAGGATAATGTTACAAAAGAATGCTGCCCAGTGGGGATAAAAGCCAGTGGTGGGGAAACAGCTGTGGGGACGCAGCAGAGAGGCAGCTGCTGGATCATCCCCCAAGCTGAGTGAGGGCCTCCCGATGAAAGGGGAGAGAGGCCAAAAAGGGACCCAATGGATGGGTCCAGCATCTAATTAAAGGATATGCCACCCCAGACAGTGAGTGAGCTGCGCCAGAGGAAGGCATCAAGGGATGGTGAGGTTGTCAGATGCAGCACGTGTGAGTGGGGGGTGGGCTGAGGCCGCTCCCTGGAATTTCAGTTATCTGTTTTTCTTTTAATTCATTTTAAGGCCTGGGATTAGGAAAAAGGCCACAAAAAAAGCTGGCCATTGTTCGGCTGTCCCAAGAGGCTGGCGCATGGCTGGGGTGTAGAGAAGGTGGAGCTCCAGAAACATCCACTGGTGACAACACCTGGAGCATGCCCCGCTGTAAGAGGGAATTGTACTACTGAATGGAATATCCAAGACATGGTAGGCGAGTATTGGGGTATCCCCTGGGGAGAGCACGATCCAGCATCATGGCAGCAGGAGCAGCCTCCCTGGCAGACTCTGAGTGTCTGCTCCACAGCTGCATGAGAGAGGCTCCACGAAGCCAGGCAGGTACACTGTTAAAATTTAAATCAGGGAATAAAGTCTTCCTACAATTGAAGACAAGATAACACAAAATCTTAAATTACAATAATGGGTAAGAAAAAGGAAAAACCAACTGTTCACTTCAAAATTAAAGAAACGTCAAGGAAATAACCACCCAAAGTTGCAATACAGAATGCGGATTTTCATTGTTATAAAAGTGTTTCAAGAAAAATTAAGCAGAAAACTAAGTTGACAACTAAGCCAAGTTAAAATGAAAGAATTTCAAGAAGATATCTGAAGCCATTAAAAAGAACTCTTGTAAAAACCTGAGTGCCACTTAACAATAAGTGGGTAGAAAATATCACATTACTCAAAAACCTGGCCTACCTATGTCCTTAGACCAACATGGCTACAACCAAAATCCTAGAAAATATGAAACACTTGATCCAGGCAGTTAAATTTATCACTTGAAACTATAGGTCAGTCATGGCCAACAAGACTGTGCCAACACCAAAAAATTGGAAGTTGGAGTAAATGCACTGGCAATCAACAAAAATAAACTGCTATGGTATAAAAAGCATTGGCTCTGCTAACCCAAAGAAGGGCTGAGCATTGCAAAAAGATCCAGGCTCCTGAATGTAGAAACATCTTATTCAGAGGCAAATAGGTTCTACTCACCTCTAGTAAAAAGTATTCAGCTGCTATATGTCCCCTTCCAAGGGAAACTGGCTTTCTTTAACCAAGAATCCTCTGTGGACAGAGAGTCTTTGAATACAAGGCACCTAAACCCAAAATCCAAATCATAAGCCAAAGGAGAAAAAAAAGTTCCCTGAAGATGCTGAGAAGAATCATCACCTCATAAAGGAGATCCTCTGGGCAGCTGGAATAAGGATGAGATTATCCCAAACTACTTCAAGTGTGGAAAGCTTAAGAAATCCATAGGTATTACTAGAGATTACACAGGGAATGTGCGTGCTTGGAAGGATGTCAGAATTATGCCTTCAAGAGCAATAGCATTGTTTCTTAGAATATTGAGGAAGCTGGAATTTGGATCCGTGTCCCATAAATCTCACCTCTTGTACTGATAGGAGCTCTTTTGGAACATATAAAAATAATAAGCTTAATTTGCATAGACATTATTGAGATAACTCTATTTCAGATAAAATTAGAGAAAAAAAGTATTGTATTAGAGGTGTTTTTAAGCATCTGAAACCTATTAAGATTAACATCTAGCTCACTGGTTTTCAAACAGGGTGCCCTGAGATCTTTTCAGGGTGATGTGGGGTGCCACACAATGATAACTCTGTTAAGCGTGTAACCACCATTAACAAGATAAAATCCAGGTATTTCAAATAGGAATTCATAGTGTTAAAAATGCTCCGACCTACTGTGGCAGGAGAGAAAAAAAAAACACAAGACAAAACAAAAAACCCTTCTCTATTCATAGATCCATAGATATTATTTTTACATAGTCAAAAAACAAGTGCAAAATAAGAGCTGGCATTTTCCAAGGGGTGCCCTGAGCCTAAAAAGGTTGAGACACACTCTCTGTTTCAGTTTCACCTTTAGTCTCATCTCTGTTGCTGGTTCTGCCATTTGGTGCTTCCTTCTCCACCTATTCTGATCTGCAGCATCTTCTGCTTGTCGTCTTTCTTGAATACTTCTTTCCTTGACTTTGGCCCCCAACTTTTCCTCTTTCTTTCAGTTCATCTCCAACACACCAGTTGGGCTCAGTTATAAGATTTAGAGAAGATCCATTAAGACTAAAATTATTTTGGTGCTTGATTTGTCTCTTTCCATAGAAAGACCACTGTTCACAATCAAGGTATTGCTTACATTTTGTATGTTAAAGCTAATTTAACCACCTTGCTTACTAATATACTTTGCTTGCAGTTTAAAATAACTAAGGCACTAGACGGAGGGTAGCCAACCAGTGGCATGTGTTCCACGAGTGGCATGGGTATTGTTTATGGCATAAGCCCTGGGCATTCAGTAAATAGAAGATCCTCCATTTTGGCGTCTCAGGGTATAAATAGGCCTACTGGAGACGTCAGCAGTGGCGGTGGCAATCCCTCGGAGTAAAGGATGACGTCTGTCACGCTTGATGGGTCCTCAGGTGACTGAGGAGCCTGATTCTGGATACACACATTCTTTGACAACGGGGGCATGTTGTTGCATGGGGGAGTGGGATTCGCAGCTCTGTGTTGGTCTCCTTCTCCTTCCTCCGCTGCTGCTGTTCCACCTCAGTATCAAGTTGTTGAGCCTCGAAGTGGTGTGTGCTTTGGTAGACCAGGGACCAGAGGACCCTTCAGGGTGGCAGCTGGGTTTAATGTGTAGCATAGCTGCCAGAAAGACTGACCATCACTGAACTAAATAGACAATTACATGAGCATAGAATAATGCCTGTATAAGATATTAGGCTGTAATGGTTATGTCTCCATACTTCTGTAGCCATAAAAGTGAACTCATCTGCTGTAAACTTTAATCTTGAGAGAAAGAGGAGTTACCAGAGTATGCTGACATAACTAGTCCATGAAAACAACAAATATTGGTCTAATGGTTGTCTGTCTGTATCCCAACACTGAGCTCACAAATGCTGTATACATCTATATCTGAGTCTAAATGTAGACAGTGATGATGTAGCCATGATGATCCAGGAATTACATGAAAGGAAAGGATTTCCTGGGGTGATATCTTTTATTGGACTGATAGCAAAGTTGGAATACAGTCAGACAAGCTTTTGAATGCAAGTGTGTCATGGCTGCATAGGTGGTGTCAGCAGCAGGGCTTTGACTTCTTTGACCACAGGATGACGTTCCAAGAAGGATTGCTAGAAAGAGATGGGATCCACCTGATGAAGAGAGGGAAGAGCATCTTTGCGCTCGCTAACCTAGTGAAGGGAGCTTTAAACTAGTTTTGCCGGGGGATGGAGACCAAAGCTCTGAGGTAAGTAGGGAAGCGGGTGGCTTGGAGGAAGTGCAAGCATTCTTTCTGACAAATCAGGATATGACTAGTTACCTCAGTGCCTGTGCACAAATGCACAGAGTCTGGGGAACAAGCCGGAAGAACTGGAACTCCTTGCACACTCATGGGGTCAAAGCTGTCCCTAGCGGTGTCCAGGGCCCAGGGCATATCGGCCTGTGTGGGGCCCGGGTGGGAGGGGGTTGTGGTGGTGAGTAGCTGGAGCTGACACAGTTTGGGGGGGGGGGGGGGGGCAAGTGGCTGGAGTTGGCATCGCTTGGTGGCAGTGGCAGAGCCAGCAGGTGGCATATGGTGACCACGGCAGGGCCTATACAGCACTGACTGGGGGCCCCCCCAAAACACAGGGCCCCAGGCAGTTGCCCCAATTCACCACACCCCTAGGGATGGCCCTGCATGAGGCTAAGATGTGACTGGAATAAAAGAGACTTGGTGGGAGCTTGTGTGACTGGAGCTCTGCCATGGATGGATACAAACTATTTAGGAAGGACAGGCAGGGGAGAAGAGGAGTCGCGGTTTTTGTAAAAGAGCTATATGATTGCTCAGAGCTCCAGTATGAAACTGGAGACAGGCCTGTTGAAAGTCTCTGGGTTAAGGCCAGAGGGGAGAGCAACAAGGGTGTTGTTGTGGTGGGAGTCTACTATAGACCACCAGACCAGGAGGATGTGGACGAGGCTTTCTTCAGACAGCTAGCAGAAGTTTCCTGATCACAAGCCCTGGTTCTCACAGGGGATTTCAATCACCCTGACATCTGCTGGGAGGGCAATACACTCTGCCCAAAAACACTGCCGACCTCTGGTTTAATATGAAAGGTAAATGAAGGGCAACACAGTACAACGGTGCCACCTCACTGCCTCTGCCAGGGCAAGCAATAGTACCTGTATTTTGTCTGGTTTGTTCTCATGTGCAATGCACACAGCAATTACAACACATTGCCTAACGTAGGAAGGCAGAAACTAGCCAATGTGGTGGAAGAGGCAAACTTTTCTTTGGAGTAGGGCAGGAAGAGATAATGGTAGGCCCTGCAGAAGCTGGCCCAGTCCTACATCACTGCCAGAAACACAAAGTGCATAGAAGGGACATCCTTTATGTTGTAGGACAAAGCAGCTTTTGGTGGAGGCTGCCCCGAGGGGGGACAGCATGTGGGGGCAACAGCTGGCAGTAGGAACCCAGGAAACAGCCCAGCCTGGGGAAGGAAGAATTTTATGCTGAAGGTCTGAACTGGAAGTCTGTGCAGGGTGTATGGTACATTTCCCAGACAAAGACTGTATCATTTCCTTCTGCGTGTGTGCACCTCATACAGAAGCAAGGTTTGCAAATCACCCTAAAAACACAGGATTAAAAGAAGCCTCTGCAGCCACTGTCTCCAGTCTGTACTGCAGGATCCCTTAGTATGAGCTGGTGAGAACTGCAATCATCTGCTGGATTGTTTCATTATTTCAAGGACTGGGTATTGAATCACCTGGCCAAAGGCAGCAGGTTACGCAGGTGGCCTTATCCTCCCACTTATTTCTGCCCCAGAACCTGCTGCAATCGCTTACACCAATACTGTGGCCCATCTGGTCATTACTTCATCACTAAACGAATCTAGAAAATGATTGCAAGACTTGAAACTAGAGTATCACAAACTACGTTTTTCCCTGTTCCCAAGGGCTGCAATCCTGTCAGGCCAGGCCTCCCAGTCTATTTGGTACCATGTAAACCAGCACAACATGTCGTTCCATGGCTGGGATGTTCATGACAAAACCAGAGCCCCCACCTGGGCTGGCCTGGATGAGGATGACGCATGGACACACACCAGGACTAAAAACAAGACCTATCAAAGGACAGATGAACTCCCTGTGAGCCATACCTGGAGAGGAGATTGGTGCCACCAGGTCATCACTCGTAGAATCACCAGTGATGCAAATCAACTCAACTAACATCATACTGGATGGGTCCAGGGCCAGATGCATAAGGGTACTGTTACAGTATCTAAGGTGCCCCAGTGGTCACAGTAGCCTTGGGGACTGCCTTGAAGGACTGAAAAAAAAGTCTTTGTTTTAGGGGTTTTTTTTAAATAGGTGCTAGGAATTCACCCTTTTTCTATGTTGGCTGTCTGCCATAGCACTTTGGCTATAAGACAGTGTACAGCAACTATAGTACAGGATCTTGATATTCACTACACAGGATGTGATTTTGCTCAGGTACAAAATTATCTAGACTCAGAGGTGGGTATCACTGTCTGAATACATGTGCTGGGCTGGTTAAAGGGAATTACAGAAAATGAGGGCTGCAAGGACCTTAGGAGGTCACATCTAGTCCAACCCCTGCTCAAAGTAGAGCCATCCCCAAATAAGTCACCCCAGCCAAGGGTTTGTCTAGCTGGGTCTTAAAAACCTCCAAAGATGGAGAGTCCCCAACCTCTCTGGGTAACCTGTTCAGTGCTTTACTACCCTCCTAGTGAGAAGTGGGGTAGACCATTGACCTTGCAGCCCATTCTATTAAGCTACAAGCTCTAATAGGCAAGCCCCATTTAAGCTGCAGATGGGGTCTTGCCTATTTCTTACTTTTCAACCTCTATGGAACAGGCTGACTTCAAGAACATTCCCTGAGGATGAAGACATGATCTCAGTTTTGAGTAGGGTATTGAAGTCAGCAGTGAGACAACAGAAGCAGCCACCTATAGGGACAGTTCTGTAGATTCACATAGCACAACAGAAACATAAAGATTTCCACTATGAAAAGGCAGACCGAGACAAAAGATCCCGATTGCTCCTAGCTCCAGAATCCTTTGTGATGCTGTCTGACAGTGGCATAGTGCACCCGAGTGCTCCCCCCAACTCTGGGCTCTTCCAGCCATGCAATGAGTCTACCTGAAAAAGACCAAGATCAACCTGAATTTGCTTTTGTGATACTGCTGGATTACACATCCTAAAACTCTCTGCCTCTTGAGGAAATGCCACATTTACTTTTGCAACCATGGAGCAGCTCCATAGGCAGCAGGACATGGACACTTCTTTGACAGAAGGGTCCAGGACAAACTGTACACAGGATCCTTTGCTCTTTTGGAGGTCCCATGCAGCAGGGAGCAGGTTGGGGGCACAAGATCAGGTTTGGGTTATTTTTTAGACGCCCCCAAACTCTACATCATGAGGTGTTTGGGGGGGGAGGAGGGGGAACGACAAAACATTGGATTTGTGATAAGATACTAGCAGCAGGACTTAGCCCTGCCAGACAAGCCGTAAAACAAGAGGCTGAGCTGGAAAAAAATATGGCCACATACAGTGTATGAACCTTAGCTGATATCAGGGATTCTACCAGGCTAGCTTTTGCCTTCACACTGAGATAGACTAGTATCCAGTCCAAGAGGATTTCAGCATAGAAAAGGTGGCCACCACCTGGAACTAACCTTTCCCCCCTCCCAAGACTTGAGTCATGCATCAAAGAGAACTGCAAGCAAGAGAATGGGTCATTTGGCAGCTTTCTTAGGGGCTGTTTATACCAATAGTCAGCCTTAAGGTGGCTCTTAACCAGCCCCATACATGACCCAGCATTCCAGGATGCACCTCACCTTGCAGCTCATGCTAAAGTAGCTTATTTTTATATACTATGCGTGGAATCCTTGGTGGACGATCTGTTTCTACTTATGGGGGGGGGGGAGGAGAAGACAAAGGGAAAGACGTAGTACAGCATGGGAGGGCTGGAAGTCACGAGACTGTGGGATTGCTTTTGACTGAATCAAGTTACACAGAGGGACCTGGGACCAGATACCTCTGGTCCTGAGGTTCTGCTTTTGTGAAGAGGTAACAAAGTCTGTGCTCACGAAGGCCAAGGAGAGAGCTGCAAGGCTACTCGTAGTAATGAAAGTTTAAAGGTACTAAGGTCTAATTGGGAGATGTGGGGGGTGAGGAGGGGGACAGGAGAGAAATGGCAGCTGGGGAGCTGAACCAGGGCTGTCTGATATCAGCTTGGCCATGGGCTGATGTCACAACCCAGGGTTCAGACAGTACCCAAATCCACTCGGCTGCATTTCTAATGGAGGCAAAGGTTCAACCAGTACTAAAGATGAAAGGAAAGCAAAGGGGAATTCACAAGAGCAAACCTTGGCCTGTCAGGAGAAGCTTCTCTCTTCACTCTGAACACCCGTACTAAAGTAATGCTCAAACAAGCACTAGGCATGGGACTCAACCAGCACACCTGTGCCATTATGGGCTCAACTGCCAACAATGTATAGCTACAAACATCACACAGCAGGAGGACCTGTTGGCAGCTTTTGCATTAAAAGGCCAGCAAAGGAAGCCCTGCCAAAGCATTCCTCCAACCCCCAACCAGGCACACTGATGCATCCTTCTCTGCTTTGTTGTTCGGAAGGGAGAGCATTTGTCTCACATCTGATGTTGTGAGGGCAGAGACAAGCAGCCACTCTAAATATCTGTGAGGTTACAGGAGTGTAGCTATTGCACTTGCAGAACTTGGAGATGCCAAGCTTATTATCACGGTCTTACTCCCCCATCAGGCTTGCGAGATCTCAGGCTCCAGATTTCCTGCTTATCTTGTGTTCCACAGCTGAGGTATTCCGACTATTTGGTATGTTTGATGTTGACTTGGGTCTACACTCACTCAGACTTCTCAGTTTTCAGCCACTGCAGCTAGACATCACTTTTTCCTCATCTGTCATGTTGGGTTTCTCCCTTCACTGGGTGTCTTAAACCTGGAACATTCTGAACATGATGGAAGTACCAGTCAATTCACTGCAGGTCCTGGAAGCCCAACCAAAGAGATTTTCATGCAGATTAGCTTTTCCAGTAAAGCTGACTCAATGCCATCACTGCCTCAATTAATTAATGGTTAGTTGCATACATGATTCATTCCAGTGCTGGAACAGAATTGTAGTTTTAGCAAAAAAAAGCTTCAAAACCTGGGTGTTGCCTCACCCCAAGTCAAGTTATGAGAGCACATGTTTGTGCACCCTCATTACTGCAATGTGGCTGACAACGCGTGAAGAGCTGGTGGAGATTAAATTTACATTTAGTTCTCAGAAATTGATCTTTTGCAACAGTCAGAGAGAAACCCCAGGCTTTAAAACATGATAGTTTGTAAATTCAGAATAACTAGCAAAGGTACCGATGCTGTCTCATCCATACGTTCTAATTAGCGGGAGGAAGACAAGAGTAGTGAAGTGGAATTCAGCTATTGCTTCTACTGAACTTTGTCTTTGCCAAGCACTATTTCTCTCTCCAAATCTTACCAATTTCTTCCACAATTAAAACTGGCCAAGACAATGTTTGGTCCCTTCTTGCTAGCTTTTCCTTCCACTCTGACAACTTTCTTACATGGTGCAGAAGGTTGCTCTCCTCCTCTACCCTTTTACTTTCTCTAACAAGTACATCCAACCCTAGAACCACCCCCTCACCTCTTAATATCTACCTCTTTTCTTCCCTCTCCTTCACAATACAAAAATCACTTGGGATTCTCCAATCTGAAAAACCTACCTTTACCCACCCTGCCTTTCAGTTAAAGGAATTTCCAGGTTACACTTGCTGTCTCAAGCCCCTCTCGTCCAAATCCATCTTCATTTTAGGCCTTCTCCAATCTGGCTATGGCCTGGAGCTCCATGGAAATGGCTCTCATCAAAATTCCAGGGAAAGGTCAGGGACAGCACCCCACCCTCATCCTCTCATTCACAACTTCAATCTGGGGATCATCTTTAATTCTGGTCTCTTTCTAGGTCTGCATGAAACAGCATAGAGATACCTGCCACATTTTTGTCTCTGAACCTTGTTCAGGGATTCTCTCCCTTGTAGCCTCTGTATTGGTCAATTCACAGCTGCCAGGTCTTCCCAATTTAACTCGCTCTTTCAGCTGGAAGAGAGAATTATTATTTATTTATGGTCTACCTCCCTCTTCAGATTATGAACGCTTGGAAGAGAGAAGAGGCTACTAAATTCTCCCTTCCCAAGCTTTTTGGATCTTCTGTTTTAGATTCGGCCTCTGCTGTTGCTCAGAGCTTACACAGCATGCATCAGAGTGGCCCATTATTGGGGGTAAGGAAGTTCCCAAGACTGACTGGCAATGAAGGGTGGGGGAAAACTATAGTCAACTTCCTCTCTGCCAGAGCCTAGGCACAAGAGCTGCCTGTAGATTCAAGACCGTTCTGCCAAATTTCAATTGCCCTAAGCGTACTGGGGGTGGGGTAGGGTGTGCTTTGGGCTTTTGCTCTCTTTTAGTTTTTTTTAGACAGCAGATTCTTCACAAATTGAATTGATGGATTTTGCCTAACTGAGATGGCTACCTACTGCAGGTGAATGGATTCTGCAAGATGCATGTATGGGTATAAACTACATACCAAGAATGAATCATCAGAACAGAGTACTTGGTGAAGCAACTTCCTTAAAATGCTATACTCAGAGAAGCTGAAAATGCAGTCCACATTAGAACCTCTGTTTGGAGACAGTTATTCACAAAATGATTCCTTAGCAGCAGTCATTAGAGTGACAGAGGCTAGAGCATGGTTTGGTTGTTTTGCATCCCACTACGTTGTAAGTATAGTACTAGGCTAAGCAGTAAATATACCATTTTACAGGAATACTGCTTTCCACGCCTTGTAATTTCTGAGAAGTTTTGCAAGCAGCTGGGCCTTTGTGGAACTTGCCATAAAACAGATTTGCAGAGGAAAAGCACAAGCATGGCTGGTTTTACCAACTGAGCAAGCGAAAAACAAATACAGACGTCATACAACTTTTCTGTGGAAGACCCAAATGGCTGGAGGGCAGGGTTTTTTTTTTTTAAAGCCACAACCAACAATGAAACAGATGGCTGCAAAGTTGGCCAAATGAAGCACGCTCCATCCAATTCAAATGCATGCAACCCACCACTGCATCTCCTAGCTCACAATGTGTTATTGTTTATTTTCACAGCAGTGCTTGCTATTCTGGCCATCCGTACAAGATATCCATTTCATGAGAAAGACTTGTATTTGGCATAAAGAAGAAAAAAGGCAATGTCCCTCTGTATCAGGGGTGGCCAACCCACAGCACGCGTGCCGTAAAGTGGCACGGGCAGCTGCTGCATGTGGCCTGCAAGCCCCAGATACTAGGAGGTGTTTTCAAGTGTCACTGTCAAGAGCCAGGTTAACCATCTGAATTCAGGATCTTCACATGCCCTATAGAACTGTAGTGGTTGTAGGAACAGAGATGGATTAATCTGTTTTTTTGTGTTAACACTTCTCTTGCAGCAACATCTTGCCTCTGTTCTGCTCCCTATGGCTAGATGGTTCAAGCCCCCCTTCCTCTATTTGAGCAGCCCAGGGCACACCTCACATTGGGTATGCCTCACAGCGGATCAGAGCAGCATTTACAAAGAGAGCGAGGTTTAACTTCTGCCTTCCCAGTCAGAAAGGATGGCCACCGCTGCTCTTTAAATAATTGGGTGCACCCAGCAGGAAGGGCAGAGGGGCAGCCTAGGAAAGGAAGGTGGATACAGAACAGTGCAGTGCAAACTGTCCATATGCTCTGCTGTGAACACGGCAGAGCAGAAGGAAAGACTAGTTTTATTTTGCTGAATAAAACTTTCAGGTTTGGGAAAGGCCGCTCCAATTTTCATCTGCAGAGCACAACACACAGCTACCAAAGGAGTGGGGAGGGTGGTCAGCCTACAGAAACTTCATCTTAAAGACTGGGTGAGACTACTGCAATTGCTGCCTGCGCATTTTGGGAGCCAAAGCATAACCTGCTTCATACCACCCATAAGCTCTGTGAAGATCTTTTGACCTGGGGGCATCAAGATTCTCGTCCCTTACTGCCGGCCTGAGTGTGGCATCATGCCTCATCCTTCCTGAGCTCGAACCAGTGGAAGCCTTCTATCATTTCCCTGAAAGCCACCCCTGTTCAGACTGTGTCATTGTTCAACTCCCATAAAAAAGAAACTCCCATTAAGATGGCATGGAAGTTTGGGGTGGATGGGTATGTTAATGTTGCATGCTCTTCAGACCAAGCAATCAAGGAAAGGGTCAATCGAATGGCTTCATGATTGACCCCAGAACTAAGTGAACCAACCTATTAAAGACAAGCAAGAGCAGATAAACTTAATGTACCAGGCAGTGATAGGGATCAAACTTTTCACATACATCATAATAGAGAAACATTTTTTACTCTGCAAGTGTGTCTTTACAAATATATATTTATATATTTAAGCCCATCTTAGGCCATAAAAGCCCTAGAAACAACCAGTACCTTTTCAACAAGAGAAACTGCAATCTAGAAGTCTGAGGTGAAAGGCTTCCACACAAGGGCTGCTTTGGCACTTCTCTGAAGGCCTCTAATTAGCATTTAGAGCAGTGTTAAGTCATCAGCCTTTCATTTGCAAGGAAAGTCCAAACGTCCATCTTGAGCCTAAGGGCCCACTAGGCAAGCATGGTTAAGGCATGCCAGTTTCTGTAGCCAATGGTACATGAGGGAGTGATGTGGCTATTTTCACATCCAGCCATCTTTGACTCCCCACCTAGACTGACCAACTGGCTCAACTGGGGGAGGCCTTCAGCACAAGTCCAGAAAAAGGCTCAGGCTCATGTCTCTAGATGTAGGGTAAGATGCACACGCTCTGCCATCGCACCCCATCTGGAAGGAGAGGTTCCATTTATTCCTATCTTTACCACTTTCTGTAGGAGGTAAATTGGAATCACTTTTACATAGTTGCTTAGAAAGGGGGATATTGCATCTTGAAGATCGGCATTTCTGAAAAAAACCTGTTGATGAAGGGGCTAAAGGGGAAAAAAATGCCACTTGTGGATCCAACCCTATTGTGCCATCGTCTCAAAAGAAAAGCAGCTGATACTAAAAGGCTATTCCAGATACGTGCAAGATCAAACACCAGAGCTGGTGAGACAGTTTGTTTCAAATTTTTGAAAAAGGAAGGATGAATTTCTGTAAGGTTTTTTGTCGGGGGGGGAGGGGAGGGGCTTGCACAAATTCTCCTCCGTTTTCCTACCAGCTCTAAAAAAAACTTAAAAAAAAAAAATCATGTTTGTGTCCATTGTTACAGTGCAAAGGTCCAATTCCAACTCTTGTGTTCGAGTTCACTATAACTACATTATTCTGCTTTCAAATAAAAAGGTCTCAGTTTAACTTAGCAAAAGTGATATCTAGAAAATCATCAACATTGAGATCTTACAAAAAACTTCAGACTACTAAAGCATTCTAAGGCACAGTGTTTTGGAAGAAGTGCTTTCTCCCATTGGCGTTGCTTTATGCACATTGCATGTGAGAGCAGATCCAAGTGATACATGGAGCTGGAAGCGTACGCCCTGTCCCCTCCCAAGAAGCGCGTGGAATCTGTGCCTGGATGTTCACACATAGGCTCCTAGTGCTGCATGGAATTCTGTTAGACATTGCACCAGCTGCTGGAACTTGGGTCTTTCCTCAGGGTCCAGAGCCCAACAACAGGCCATCACAGCGAACCTAAGAGACAAACAAGAAGAGATGTTAAAAGGACGATGGCCTAGCTGCCAACAAAAGCATTGAGAACTAGAACACAGATAGAGCCGTGCTCTCAGGATTTCTGTTTTCCCTGTTATTTGGTGACTTTTCATTTCTTGGTGCTCTGTCAAACTGAAAACTTCCAAAGGCATCATACCTAGAGTGATCAGCAGAAGAGGTACTTGGAGTGCTGATCAAATTTAGCAAGCCAAAGGCAGTTCAGGAGGAAATATCACGTAGTCCAGAGACGGTTAAAATGCCTTAAAGATGCTGCTTAAAAGGTAGCTGTAACTGAATACACAGGAAAAAAAACCAAGAAAAAAAAAGAACTTCTGATGGGCAGGAGAGGGAAGAACCCCAAGGAGTTAAAGAAAGGTAGAGTACAAAAAGTTAAGTGTTGTTTTTGAAAAAACTTCTGAATACACTCTGCATGCTACAGTCTTTATAAAGACATGAGTATTTGCCATCACCAGCTCTTACAGGCTAAACTGTGTTTTCTGCTACCTACGCAACTCGAAACCTCTTAGTTTAAACTGAAATAGGGCTTCAACATACAGAACAGAGGCAGTGCACATTCCTATAAGTCACCACTTACAGTTCATCAGGGCAGTTGATTGGCTGAGCTATTCGGTATCCGTCCTTTAGATATGCAGCCATCTCAAAGGGGTCAATATCCACATATGGAGTTTGTCCCAAAGTCATTAGCTCCCACAGTGTTACTCCAAAGGCCCACTAAAAAAAAAATTACACACAGTAGCAAGTTAGCTGCATATAAATGTTTGAAAGCTTCACTTACCCCACGGAATGCATTATGCATGCAAACGGCATTATTAAAATAATGGCAACAAATAAGAGAATTGGATTACTTATTAAAAAATTCAAGAAACTTTTAAGTGATGCAAAAAAGGATTTTTAAAGGAAAGCAGCATGACAATCAATGGACGTTGGTGATGTTAATATAAACAACTAAATCTAAAACTTAGGAAAGGAACTAGGCAATTCAAGTACAGCTACTATATTTTTTTAGATAACCATGGAAAAAATTAAGAAAAAAAAGTGTGAAACTACAGTTCCTGTTGAAACTCTTTTTCTAACACTTTGGCCAGCTGCGTTAGGTAGGTGAAACCCTTGTCAGAATTGTTTAAGAAGCCAGCCAAGACCATGTTAAAGAAAACCAGCCAACACAGCCTCAGAAGCAGATGCATTTGCATCATGCCATAACTGTTTTCAAGCAGTGCTTCCTTTTCCTTTGGGCAGACAGGACCTAAATGCCTATAAAAGAATAATACCACGCACAAAACATAACATGCAATGGACACATAGCTTTGTTTCTGGTAGATCAGACACAAGCTTACAGTAAGAAATATCCACAAAAATAGCACAAATATAGTTATTGACGCTATTTGGGAATAAAAAAGGACAATCCAGCCATAACTGTTTAAGGAATGTTGATTTCTGCATGTTACAACAGTCACATACCTACAGCCATATCTGTTATTGCTAACCAACAGGATCCATACATTAAACATAACTGCAGTTGTACTGTGCAATACAAAATATTTATGAAGAAGATGTTAAACACAGGTTACTTTTTCTTGACCAAAGCAATGAAAATGGCACATTTAAAGATTGTAGGGTCCTTGAGAGAGAACCTGACCTCTTTGCCCTGATAGGTTTTGTTGGACAAATTTCAGTCTAGAAGGCGCCATTGTAATTATTCACACCCCTGAGAATAAACCTCTAATTCTATCAATGCCAGGAAATGCATTAACTCACACTGTTATTTTTCTGTTTGATAAAATGAGTGTTTGTAGGCAGGGTAGGATTTAGCTCCAGGGAAGGGGCTTGACAAGAACTGGAGCTGATAAGTACTGTGTTCAAGTGGTTAGGGGTGGGAGAGTGTACACAAAGTTTTTTCCATCGTGCCTTAAAATAAAAATTGGAATTGACAGATGTTATTCACAACAACAACAAAAAAGCCAAACCACACAAGATCCCTTGTTAATAATGGATTCTTCTGACTTAGGAGACGGCTTTACTGGTCTTGGTAAAATTTCCTGAAGGGCTCAAATGACTTGAGTTTTGGATATCCAATTGGATGAAGGCACTTATGTCAGTTAAGCATTAAAAGAAAAAAAAACAAAGAAAAAAACTTTGGCCTCATCTATTCTTCACATAGCACATTCCAAAATGTAATGCTGGAGATTAACTGAATATACTGCACCTATTCCACTCCATGTTGTAAATTTAGCCTGCATTAGTTTTACATCTCTGATAACTCCACTTGTATCAAACAGACCTCAGAAAGGAAATACCTAGATGCCTTTATGTTAATAGCGCAGTTGTCCTGATGAGAAGCTGACGTTTTCTTCTTAATACCCGTGCTACTATTCAAGACTACAGCAAAAAGAAGCACGAATGGGCAAGTCCACTGGAATGCAAGAGATGTACTCATGCGGACATTTAAGAAGCCTTCTAATACATGACATGCATTTAAAAATATGCAACATGCCATGACATCAAAATTGTAAGCTAAATCAACAAAACAAGAGGAAATTACTCCCAAGTCTGGAGGGAGGAAAAAACAAAACAAAGCAATGCATTATGGGGGTGACTGGTTTGGTATTGTGCAAGAGTCAAACTTTGGGACAACAGGGAAACAGTTTTGTCTACTGCATACATACATTGTGAACCATTAAACTAGGAGAAACTGTAAGACAACCTGAAAAAGAGCAGGCTGGTCTGCTGCGGTCAGTTTTCACTGTATTCTTCTTATATGAGAAACTTATTTTGCTATTGCTCAGAGCAGTCTAATTCAAAGTAACCATATGGGTGTGGACACATACATTTGGAGCCCTTTCAAAAGGGGACTGTTTCAAGGGTGGCAACTGGTACCTTCTAATTATTACATGTAAACAAGCTACGAATGATTAAATGTAGCAAAACTGCTGCAGCTTTAACCCTGGATGAAAGAAACCATGTTAAAGTTGGAGTGGTTTTGTTACATTTGAATCACTCAGCTCCTGGATGAAAACCCCTGTTTCTGAGACAATATGAGCTACATAGGAAGTTTCACGATAAACATATTTTTTGTCCCTTGCCTACTGATCCCTTGACAGAAACTAGTCTAATACAGAGAGGCAATGCCCAAATATCAATACTATTTTATAATCACCGAGTGGTTTATGTGAAGTGTTTGTTCAAGATATACTGAGGCTGCTACAGGCAAACTGCTACCTTGGTACCTTTGTTAGTATATCAAAGAGACATCAAACAAAGCAAGCAGAGTGACTATCCCTGCCACCCAAGAAGGGCTCGGTTCAACATGTGAGGCAGCATATATAACTGGAACAGACAGATACTGTTCAGAATGTACATGGCTCTGTGTACAAGGGATTTAACCGGCAATGAATAAAAACAGTTTGGGGGTGGGAACAAAAACACATTTAAAACAAAACCTACCACGTCACTAGCATTGGAAAATTCATTGTTAACCAAGCTTTCAAGGGCCATCCACCGCACTGGCCTGTTTTCATTATCTCCCAGGCAATGATAATCCATGGGAAACAGGTCCCGGGACAGCGCATTGTCTGTAATCTTCACCTGAAGTGCATCATCAATGCTAAGGCAAAAAACAAAACAGAAGAACAGTAATCAATGAATACCAGGTATACAACATTTTTAAAAGCCCCAACTACTTCACAGAAAGTATTTCATAAACAGGGATTTCGCCAGTGAGTGCGACTGCTCACCCTCTCAAATTTTACAGTAAGATTCCCCCCCACACACACCCCAAAACACTGTTATTCTTCTGCAACTACTGAATATAATAGTTCTGTATAATAATTATTTTAGCTTATTAAGGAGACTTAGATTTTGTATGACTAACATGAACAGAAGGCCAGAAATCTGAGACAAAAATTAAAATCAAGCATATAGAAAAAGAGTTTAAAGCACTAAAGCAACTTTCTTCAGTCCTGTCAACTAAATTTCCATATTACCTTGCTACTTTGTTTTCAGATTAATTTTACATAACATTAATATAGATATTCTCATATTTGATAACACTAAGTCACCTAGTCAGTATCTTGCTTCTTACTGACACTGTTCAGTACCAAATGATTCAGAAAAAAAAAGTGCAGGGAAAAAAAATCTAAATACATGAAATTATTAAATGCCTTCAAATGTATCACTTACTTTTACTTCTGTTGTTATATCCTTTCTGAGGCAGCAACTAGAATTGAATGAAATAACTCAAATTTTCAGAAGCGCCTTAATTTTGGGCACTGAATCCAAAAGCCAAAAAAGACTAAATTGTAGACAGCTGAGACACAAACTTTTAGGAGTAGAGGGATGAATGCCTCATTTCTATGGACATTTTAGAAAACAAAGCCAACTACAGACTTGTAACTAGGTGCCTGCATAGTTTTTCTCTACTTTATATTTTTCAGTTGTAATGTCAACCAATTTCCTTGGTAATAAGGTCAGACTTTGTTCTCAAAAATCCAGGCATCATCTTTAATGACCGTTTAAAAACAGGTACAACACTTGCTTCTCTCCAGTTTAGTAGCTGGTGTTAACCTTAATTAATGGCTCCATTTATTTTCCTGCAGCCCAGCCTGGTTCAATAAGTCATCCTGAATTTGGAAAAGCTACTGTACTGTTGCATTGACTAGAGGCCCCCCCCCCCCCCAAGTCCTCAAGGTATTAAAATTTAGGACTGTGAATATCACAAATTCAGGAAATGTACATATATGTGGAATAGCAAAAGTTACTAACCACAGAACATTAGTTTTATATCTGGAGTGGTCACCTTTTCACACAATATAAGTTCATAAAATGGTCCTTTTCTAGATCTGTGCTTAACACTACTAATTGATGGAGAATGGATTCTTAGCAAAGAGGGGGAAATGACTGCTTTCTGAAGAATTTTTAAGATGTTTCTGTGGACTGCATATGGGCACAAAGAAAACTAGTCAGGGCAGACACTGCAGGACAGTTGTTTTCAACCTTTTTTCATTTACAGACCCCTAAAATGTTTTGAATGGAGATGCAGACCCCTTTGAATTGTAAATGTAATCACACACTTTGATTGATCACAGTCATCTTTTGCAGACCCCATAGACAGTCTGCAGACCCCAGGGGTCCATGGACCACTGGTTGAAAACCACTGCCATAGGATACAGCATGATAGGTTTGGTGATTTCTGGGAAGCAGAAACGTTCATTTTGGGGGGACCAAACTGTTTCAGTTTTTACCTGTCAATAAGAACAGTTCAGAAAGAACATCAGGGCTGCTGTCTAGGTCCTTCAATAGTTTCTTTATCTAATTTCCGATTTTACCCCATGGTCAGATTCATACAGACTCTGAGGGGTTTTCCAGGGGGCACCACTCTCTTCCTGGCCTCTTCCAAGTGCATTTTAAACAATCCTTGCAGCTGTGGGACACTGACCACCACTGTCCCCCTACTCTACCCATGGCACGTTAGGGTGCTATGCCTTGTAGTGGAGGCAGAACTGATTGTGTCATTTTAGTAATAGATTAGGCACAGGTTTGCATGGAATGGTTTGGATAGGGATGAACCTACCTCAGGCAGGGGTTAGATTAGACTATTACCACCAGAAGACCCTTCTAGCCCTAACTTTTCTATGACTGTATAGTGATTTTCAGTTTAAAACTTAACTTTAAATTTTCCAAGTTTTGCTCTTGCTAGAATTTAGACCAGACTTGTCATAGTTGTTAGGGGCTAGAAGGGACCTTACAGATCATTGGGGTGCACTCCCTCTGCACTTGGGCAGGAAAGACTCCTGGGATCAGATGGCCCCAGCAAGATGGGTGCCAAAACATTTTTTGAAGATCACCAGGATGGATGACTGTACCACCTCTGCAGGAAGCCTGTTCCAAACTCTCTGCACTCTGCTTGTCAAGTAGTTTTTCCTTATGTCTAGCCTGAAGTGATCTTCAGTCAGTTTGTGCCCATTATTTCTTGTCCTCCCCTGGGGAGCATTGGTGAATAGATGCTCCTCCAAGCCCTGATGAATTCTTGGTGGACAGTAAACAGGACTCATGGCAGGCCAACTGACTTACATTGGAAAAGTTAAAACTGCCGAGTCACTAAGATGTTCAAGGTTCATTTTAACAGAAAGGGGTATGGAGATTTGCTTTGCTAAGTTTCTTTTAAAATGGAGGCCTAACACAACTGTTTGGCAATTAAAAAATAATTCCATGGAAGACCTACAAGCCATTTTGACATTCTCCATCAGAGAAGGGTCACAAGCTCAATCTAATATTGGTCCTGTAATAAGATCCCATTTAAACTTCCTTTAAAAGTTCAACAGAGGTCATTTAAGATAAATCCTGAGAAGAAAGAAAAACATTGAGACTTTAGAGCACACTTCAGACCTAGTCAAGGATTACCTGGAGGGCTTAGATGTATCCAAGTTGGCAGGCACGAATGACCTTCATCCATGGGTGCTGAGGGAATTGGCTGGTGTCATTGCAGAGCCATTGGCATGGCTGTTTGAGGACTCCTGGTGCTCGGGCCAAGTCCCTGAGGACTGGAAAAGGGCCAATGTGGTCCCTATTTTCAAGAAGGGGAGGAAGGAAGAGCCTGGCAACTACATGCCAGTCAGCCTCACTTCTGTCTTGGGGAAGGTCTTTGAAAAAATTATCATAGTTTCATAGTTTCTAGAGTCAGAAGGGACCCGAGTAGTCCGACCCCCTGCCATGCCAGGAAAGAGTACTGGGGTCAAATAACCCCAGCAAGATGTACATCTAACCTCCTCTTAAAGACCCCTAGGGTAGGAGCCCGCACCACTTCTCTTGGAAGTTGGTTCCAGACCCTAGCCGCCCTGACCGTGAAGTAGTGCCTCCTGATATCTAGTCTGAATCTATCCCCTGCCAGCTTGTGACCTTTATTCCTGGTCACTCCTGGCAGTGCTCGGGGGAACAAGGACTTCCCCAGTGCCTGCTGACCCCCCCTGACTAGTTTGTAACAGGCCACAAGATCCCCCCTCAGCCTTCTTTTGTGGAGGCTGAACAGGTTCAGGTCCTGTAGCCTCTCCTCATAGGGTTTGCCCTGCTGCCCTCTGATCATGCGAGTGGCCCTCCTCCGGACCCTCTCCATGGTTGTCCACATCCCTCCTGAAGTGCAGCGCCCAGAACTGGACGCAGTACTCCCGCTGCAGCCTGACCAGTGCTGCATAGAGGGGGAGGATCACCTCCTTGGACCTGCTTGAGATGCATCTGTGGATGCATGACAAGGTACGGATGGCCTTCCTGACCGCATCCCCACACTGCCGGCCCATGTTCATCTTGGAGTCAATGATGACCCCCAGATCCTTTTCCGCCTCTGTACTGACAAGAAGGGAGTTTCCCAGCCTGTAGGTATGGTGCCAGTTGTTCCTCCCCAGGTGCATCACTTTGCACTTGTCGGTGTTGAATCCCATCCTAGTCTCATCCGCCCACCCCTGTAACCTGTCTAGGTCCGATTACAGCCTATTCCTCCCTTCCGGCGTGCCCACATCCCCCCACATCTTAGCGTCATCAGCAAATTTGAACAGGGTGCTTTTTACCCCCTCGTCCAAATCACTGATGATGTTGAACAGCGTGGGCCTGAGGACCAAGACCTGTGGAACCCCACTGCCCACATCCCTCCAGGGCCACATTTGTGAGAACCCTGCAGGGGAAGTGATGTTGAGGGGTAACCAACACAGGTTTGTGCCAGGCCGATCCTGCCTGACTAGTCTGGTCTTTTTCTATGACCAAGTAACAAAAAGCTTAGATGTGAAGGAGGACGTCTATGTCATCGTCTTGGACTTCTAGAAGGCCTTTACCACAGTGTCCCACTCAATTCTGGTGGGCAAGCTGAGGGACTGCGGCATTGATGAATGCACAGTCACGTGGATGGCAAACTGGCTTCAGGGGTGCACCCAGAGGGTGGTTGTGGACGGGTCGATGTCAACCTGGGAGGGTATGGGCAGCGGAGTCCCCCAGGGCTCGGTCCTAGGGCCGGTGCTGTTCAGCATCTTCATTAGTGACCTGGACCAGGGTGTGGAGTGCACCCTGTTCAAGTTCGCTGATGACACCAAGCTGTGGGGCAAAGTGAATACACTGGCAGGCAGGGACCGCATCCAGGCAGACCTGGATAGTTTAGAGAAGTGGGCGGATCTGAACAGGATGCGGTTCAACAAGGACAAGTGCAGAATGCTGCACCTGGCGAGAGGGAACCAGCATTATGGTTATAGGTTAGGGACTAACCCTCTCGCCAGCAGAGGCAGAGAGGGATCTTGGAGTCATGATGGACTCCAGGATGAATATGAGTCACCAATGTGACGAAGCAATAGGCAGAGCCAACCGCACCCTGTCATGCATCAACAGGGGCATCACTAACTGGTCCAGAGAGGTCTTGCTCCCCCTCTATGAGGTGCTGGTCAGGCCGCAGCTGGAGTACTGTGTCCAGTTCTGGGCACCGCACTTCAAGAGAGACATGGGGAACCTGGAGAGGGTCCAGAGGAAGGCCACTCGTATGGCTGAGGGCCTCCGTGGCCAGCCCTATGAGGAGAGGCTGAGGGACCTGAATCTCTTCATTCTCTGCAAGAGGAGACTGAGGCGGGGATCTTGTGGCTGCCTACAACCTTATCAGGGGCCACCAGCAGGGACTTGGGGAAAGTGTGTTCACCAGGGCCCCCCTTGGAGTCACTAGGAACAATGGCCACAAGCTGAAGGAGGATAGGTTTAGGTTAGATGTTAAGAAGAACTACTTCACAGTAAGGGTGGCCAGAGCCTGGAATGGGCTTCCCAGAGAGGTGGTGCTCTCACCTTCCCTGGAGATCTTCAAGAGGAGACTGGATAGGCACCTGGCTGGGGTCTTATGACCCGTCACCCCCAGTGCTCCTTCCTGCACATGGCAGGGGCTTGGACTCGATGATCTGTCTAGGTCCCTTCTGACTCACTGATTCTATGATTCTTCTCTCCTGCATCTCTTTACAAAAAAAAAAAACTACCATGTTTCAACTCACCTCATATTTACGGGGGAAAAAAGCTAGTCTGCAAGTCACAGCAAACTGAAATATGTAGAATAATCCAGGAGTGCTTTGAGATGGAGGAAGTCTAAAATAGAAGCCTCATCTTAGCCTAACTAGAAAGCAGTAGCAGTGCTACCATAATAACCCTACAAGACAGTACTTACACACAGTTTCTAGCAGCCAGGTCTTTGTGAATAACCTCCCTTCTGGCCAAATAGCTCATTCCACAGGCAATCTGAATAGCCATATGTACAAGATCCTGCTGGGAAATTGCCTACAAAAGCATAGAAAAACAATTACCACAAAATCCTTGGAAGCATGAGCTCAGTGTCTGCTACCTAGGGACTGTCTCGAAATTTTAATTTTCCTTGCCCTTTTTTACCTGTATTCCCATTTACAACCTCACATGCTGCAGCAGGCCTTCCAGAACAGCAAAAGTCACTGAGTTTCTTACCAGCATCTGACATGCATTTCTTGATTATTTCTGATTAAACATTAAGTTAGCTGTTAGGTAACACAGTTTGAAGTGTTTTAGTGCTCAATTTCCTTCAATAGTCATCCATCAAATCAAGGATGGGGGGAAGAATTTTTGACCGACCAAGATAACAGTCTCCTCCGCACTTTTTACTGCTTGGGGAATAGTGATCTTTAGTAATGGATTATGACCAAGCCCTCAAGTACCCTGGCGAATCCACCCATACCACAGATTTGTACTTCAGATTCCCTGCTCTGTTACAATAAATAATTATATAGTTAACAGATTTGTGGGTAACTGACAATCTGGAATTGAATAAACTGAGCCCAAATGTTAAGCACAGCAGACTAACCATTACAGTGGGTTTTTTTTTTTCCCCACATTTAATACATTACTAATGAATGAAAAAAAATTGAACTGCAGATAAATTAAGAGTTTGCCAAATTAATTGTTAAGGTACTTGTAAAAGCAGAAGAAGAATAGCTCCCTGGGATCAAGGTCACAAAGTATGAAATAGTTTCCACTCTTACATTAAAGGCAGTATGGTCACAGCTGTTTATTAAAAAAAAAAACAGTTGAAGAAGATATTTGGATCAAGCATCCTTAAATCAACAGGACATAATTGCTATCATGTTGGCAGTGTTTTCCTCCATACTTTTCCTGGTACATGGACAATAAGCTCTTATATGAAAGCAAATATTGAATAGGCTGACATGAGGGCTGGGGAAGAAGACAGTATTAACAGTCTGCACACTTGCATTTCAGAGATCACACTGCAAAGTAACAAAAGCAGAGTTAATCACCATGTACAGCAAAGTAAACAGAAAGGAAGTCCCTTGCCACTTGGCAGGTATTTAAGTGCATCATACTTGGTTGACTTACTGATTTCAGTCCGCCAAACGTACTTTGTTTTTTGGACTAAAAAGTTAATCACACGCTAAAACAACAAGCAGAATTTTCCAAAGGAAAAAAGATTAAGAGGAGCCCTACCAATAACATTTTTTAAACTCTGGCTTTCTTCTCATGAGAGTTTTGTTCTGGTTCATTTCCATTTGAGACACTGAACACTTATTATAAATGACATTAGCGCATACCTTTGAAAACACACCCTTGCTGACCGCCATAAATTCTCATCTAGTGAATGTTGCCAGACACAATTAGCCTGTGTACCCTATTATTTTAGGCAAGATTTTTTCTAAACACTGGGACCTTTTTATACTGAATTTAGTAACAAATGCTTTTGCAGGTTGCACAGTTCTGTCTCTGCCAAACGTGAAACTACATAATATAACCAGGAGGGATAAAGTCCACCTACATTTAGTGGTCTATTATATTAAGATCCTTGAAGGCACACAAGTTTCTGTAGTCAATAGCAGGCAAGAGGACTGATATTCACATCACACTCAGCCATTTTCGAGTCCCAAGCCACAACAACAAGACAGCTATTTACAGGTGGGCAGGCTGACTGTGGGCAGCCATTAGTACCAGTCTAGAGTGAAGAACAACTGATGCCTCCAAAGTTTTAACAAGGCACTGCCCCCTGTCTTGCATAATAGCAAGGACTTAGCAAGCTATGATTCTATGACTTCTTCTTCTCTCTAGTCAGGATCAAATTGGTTTAAAATTGCCTGAATTTTTAAAGCCTGTTAATAAGGGAAGTATTAAGAATACTCATGAAAATGTGTTGATTAATGCATAAACATAAGATTTGATCTTGTTTAATGAAAAGTATATCAGGTTTGAGACAAAATTCAAGCAGTGTCAAAATTAAGGTTAGGAGTATAGGTTGTAGCCATGTTGGTCTAAGGACATAGGCAGACAAGGTTCTTTGAGTAAATCTCCTATCAGGTGAAAGACATTGGATTTACCCAAAGAACCTTGTCTGCCAAAGTTAAGGTTACATACACAACTTAATACAACCCTTACTACTAAATACTATGACAACATACCATTGTTTCTCAATTTTACTTTTTTAAACAGCTTAAAGATAAACCTGTGTAGCATCTGCTATTGCACAATTCCCTGCACAGGCAAGAGAAGCAAAATAATTTATATGCCAGGTATGTAAGGAAATGATGTATAGGCATATAAATTGGCATGGCTGCAGTGCATACATATTCAAGCTGCAGACAGAACTGTAACTGTGTATTACCTGACTGGAGTGCTAAACCATGCAATTGTAGCATTCTACGCTTCCTAAAAGCTTAAATGAAATACAACCCAGATGGCGGTTATTTGACTCTACACCTGCAGCATAAGGTAAAGTGGGCACGCAGAGAAACCAAGGGATTTTATGGCCTTCCTAAGTAAGCCTGAACTGTCTGCATCTTAAATGAGGTAGGGCCTCCACAAAATGCTACTGCTTTCATTGTATATTTTAGGAGTGGGATCACACTGACCGATAGTTACTACAGAATGTTGCATCCCTACCAGATGCATGAATTTATAGGGCTATCCTAAGGGACAAGGCACACCCATCATGCCAGTGGAAGCTAGGGAGTGATCATACCTTGAAGACTAGGCACATTTTCATCTATGGATTTAGGAACGCAACGCAGGGCTGCTTTATTTGAAATTCACAGCCCTGCTTTGCAGAATCTAACAGAGAACTTCATTAACAAAAACAAACCCTTCAGCAAATAAGCTAACAAATCCTTTCATGAGGACCTGAGGCATTCAGCATTAAGATGCTTCAAACTATAGACAGAATGCAGAGTTAAGTGAAGCTTATGAAAGACTCCCATCTCCCAAGAAAAATGGGAGTCTGCAACAAGCTTTGATAAATGCATTAAATATTCCCCCCTCCACGAGATTCTTAAAATGAATCATTGCAATGGCTGCTTTTTAAATTCTAGTTAACAAGCTTTCCGTATCATTCAAACCTGAGGGGGTGGAGAGGGAGTGAAGGGGGGGGGGGGAACCATCTCTTACAATATACTCCATGGTAAGAGGTTGGTAAAGTCTGCGTAAGTTCTGCAGAAACTAGGCCTTAAAAATGACCGCCTCACCTGAGGGTTGTTGGCCTCCACTAACTTGCACTGTCGCAAGAACAGCTTAAGATTCCCCCAGTTCATGTAAGGCAGCAGCACCATGGGCTTCTCTCCCTCTTCTATACAGACATGGGTGATAGGGAGCAGATTCCTGGAAGGTGAAAGTAGATATTCCTGAGTTTTAGGAAGTGAAATTTGGTGAAGTTAATGAGACATTTTGGCAGTTAAGAACAACACTAAAGGACAGTGGATTTAAAGAGCAAGAAAATGGAAGTGTCAATCTAAGGCAAAGGTGTCAAACAGGGGTTCCTGGAAGGGCCTTATCTCTGCTACTCAAGCTGACAGCAGCTCAAGATGCTGTAAGGGTTAACCTCACTGTCATTTCTGCCCCACCACCCAATTCTTGAGTAGGGAGGCCTACTGAGGACTACTTTTGGTGACAGCAAGGAAAGCAAGAGGTGTTGACCCCCACAGCTCCACAAGCTGCTGTGTTGGTTCAGACAGCAGTAAGAATCAGGTGGGTCCAGATCAGGACTGCCAAAAACCCCTGGGTCTAAGGTAACCTGAAGCTGTATGCTTAAGAATTTCTGCAAACATTTGAGTTTTCCATTAAGAAAAATATATACATATATTGCATGGACAAAAAACAGATTGAAGATAAAAGCCTGCTAATACAGAACCTATCATTTTTTTCACAATTAATTATTAATCTTGCTTTGCTTTAGAAGTGTACCACCTTCAAAATGCACCTATACATGAAAATATTCCATTATATTAAATACAGAGCTGAGTGGAAAGAACACCCACATTTCAAACTCGCAAGATATTTTGGTATTACGAACTTCCCATCCCCAAAATGGGAAGAGCTGAAATATAAAGATTTCAGAGAACAAAGAACTGCAATTTAAAAGTGCACCTGGAATCTTTAATCAAAATATTTCTACTTTGAAAAGTCCACTTAACATTAAGTGGCATTCTAGGAGCAGAAGTGTCCTTTGGGAGCTTTAATTCAGGGGTTTATGCCTGTGGGCTGACCTGAAAGCTCCCATGAAACACTCCTGGTACATCCCAGATCATCAGTCCCAGTGTCAGTTGAGCATCTAAGTCTGGTGCCCCAGTTTATTATACAAGGTATGTATATAGACTAAGTAAGAGACTGGTCATATCATTCTATGTAGGCAGAGAAAAATTACACACGTACTTCCTTTGAAAGCATATGTATTTATTACTTTAACTTGACCTTCTATGGTTAAACTAGACCTTTATATTATGCATGATTCCTCTCAGATAAGCACCTTTTTAAACAGGTCAGTAAAGAACTCCTTGTTTTTGTCTCGATAATTCTTTCATCAAACTCCTTTAAGTTACAAGTAAAAAGATTAATTGCTAGTCCACATCAGCCTGGATTTAATCAAGCTAAGTTCCTTCCTATTCACATTACCAGTAATAGATTCCAAAGGCCAATTTTCACCCTCAGTGGTATTTGTGAAACGCCCTTTACTGAGAATTACCTGGATGACTTGTATAAGTCTTTCCAATGAATGTAGTCATCCCCAAAGTCTTGCCAGCAACTCCTTTAGACCACATCACAGAATTAAGCACTCCTAGGTTCGCAAGCATAAATCTTACCAGTGGCGTTTCAATGATCTAGACAGAGTGGAATGGGTGCAAAGAGCCAAGATAAGTACTCAAGCAGGACTACAGGTATTGCTGCATGGGAACCTTTCTACTACAGTGCTGGAGAGTGCCTACAGAGCTACGTTTAGCACTCCTGGCTATGGCTGGAAAGAACTTGAGCGTGGATGGAGCCGAAAATCACAAAGCGCCTATGCAGCCTCCTTCACATTGGAAAGGAAGCATAATGTAACAGAACACAAGTTAGCAAATGTATGGGACTCAGATCATGAAGTGTGCACCAGGTATGCTTTATGACAGGATGAGTGTCTAACATATTCTTTTGTGCAGTACTGTTCATTCTAGAGGGGCTTTTCAGCTTTTTTGGCTGAAATTCTGCACATCTGGTAAGTGTGGAAGTCATTTTTTGTTGATATTCTTAGGAAAGGAGTATTTTCAGGTTACACAGCTAGAATTTAATTTCACTCCTGTTACATCACTTGCACATTATATCGCTTACCTATGATGAAGGCCCCTGAGTTTACAGCTTTCTGTCAGCATCATTGTCACCTGCACTTCTGACGCCTGATCTAAAGAATATAAGGAAAAAGAACTATGAATATAATCATCCGTGGAAAGTGAACAAAGAGTCATTAAAACCCCGCCACAAACCTGGTATAACAAGAAAATAGGCTTGATCTGTGCACAACTAACCAAAGTCAACTTCCAAAGGACACAATTTAAAAATAGTAAAAAAGTGAAGAGGCTCAAGATCCTTAAGAAAGTATAAAGTTATACTGCATAGAAAATAAAGAAGTAACATTAACTTTGGTTAACTTGTAGTCCAATTGCATATGCATACAGGTACCAAATCAGCTCCAGTCGTACTGAAATATTTTCAGCTTTAACTCAAGGCAAAAAGATACCAGTCTTATTTATTTCCAGATTGTTTTAGCTTTTAATTGGCCTCACCCAATATATCCTTGAGCTCTGGTACTCTGAACTTTTTACCATTCCACTCTATTTTTCCCAAAAGCTTCCCCTACAATTAAAATAACCCAACAGTTATGAAGGGGACTCTACAAGTCAGCACAGCTACTGCACAGATTGGAAAAACCAACAACAAAACAGCAAGAAAAACCACATAAACCAGTAACCAATTTGTTTAAGTTTGTACATTTCTCTCCCCTGACTTCTAAACAGCTAGTCCCAAAACCAAAGCTAATCTCAAAGGGTTATGCAAAAATTTGATAAGTCATCATTTCTGGTTCATGCTTCGAACCAACCATGAGTTTTTCCTACCCATGCACATGCATATCAAACTGCCTGAAGTCATCGAGTCCAAGAAAATTAAAAATACACTCTTGTTTACACAAACGTCTCATACGCAGCTAGATTATACAAGATAAATGCATGTGCCCTCATGGCTTGCAACTGAATTGGCTAATTATTTGAAATAAGCCCAAAACTTCCTGTCACGCATGTCAACATCTATTGAGTAGTTTGCACCTTAAAACTTCAGCATTTAGTACTGGTCACCGACAGACTGAGTAGACCAATGGTTTAATATGGTATGGTAACTATGTTATTGCTCAATTTCCACAGACCTATTGCATTCAAAAGCAACCTGACAAGAAGGGACAGGGACAGGGACACAGGTCCAGAAGGGACCTCCCAAGCCACAGTCCAACCCCTCATATCTATGGGCAACTAGTAACCCAAGGACTCGCCACTTCAAACCCCGCCTCCCCTTACAATTAACTATACCTGAAACACCAAGAATGCTCCATTATGTGTACTTGAATAAAAGGCTGTAGAGCAGGGGTGGGCCAAATGCATGCTGCCAGGCCTGCAGGCCCCCTAAAAAATTTAGAAAATTAATATTTATTTGCCTGTCATGTGGCCCTCAATGGCTTGCAAAAACTCAATCAGCAGCCCTCTGCCCAAAATAACTGTTCGCTCCTGCTGTAGAGATTTGGTCAGAGGTACAAGAAAATGCACATTTTTGAGCCAGGGATGTGCTAGAGGTGTGAAGATGTTCAGAGCTGGGAAAGGACTGGAAACACTAACTAGGTTAAGTGCAAGAAGGCCTTGGTGAACTAATGATGGTGTAGGGACAGAGAAGAAAAGCGTGTCATAGATGCAGCTGGAGGGAGAAGGAAATGCAACGACTAAATACCACCAGACAAGGCATGTCTTAATGAAATGTCGTAGTCATGGGCAACCCCTGGATTCAAGAGTGATCTCTACCATGAATCACTGACAGGTCTTGAGGTGACTTGTAAATCTAATCTTTGAGCCTCAGATCCTATTCCCTTCTTTCCAACCGCTCACCAAAATCTGATTTCCCAAACTGTGCCCACAAGGACATCTGAACATTATTTCTCATGATCAGAAATCAAACTGCTCACCTAAACTTCAGGACGGTACCTATTGGCAAATCCTTCAGTGATAAAGGTATCAACCATCTCAGTTTCTTGAACTATCCAGAATTTCAAGAATGTGTCCCAATGTCCCAGGGGACTTCCCAGGAATGGGACATCTGGGTCAAACTGAATTTTTCTGCATCTCCTGAGAGGACATAGCACAATGCTGTCTGCCACAGACGGAGTGTGGTTCGTTAGCTTCCAGGTCCAGAGACAGTGGTAGGCTATCTAGTGAATCAGAAGCATGGAGGCCACCTAATTAGCTCTGCCCCTCAGACCTGCGTGACTACAGCTTTACTACTAATTATGTCTACTGGAAGGCAGAGAGGCTTAGCTTGTGCGCAGTGTTTCTCCACAGAGTTCATTAGCTTTTCCCATTACAGGGGACACATTGCTTTGCTGATGCCCTTCCTTTCTCCATCCAAAATCCCAACAACGGCCCACTGAAGAACTGCCTGTATGTTCCACTGTTTCCTGTCAGCTCAGAAAGAACATTATATTTTTGGGGCTGGGCACCCAAAGTACGATTGACTCCCATTTAAGTATATACGGAAATCCAAATCTTATCTTGTGAAACAGTTCCAGCATCCGTATTGTGTTTTCTTATCAATACTTTTCCTTGTTTTCTAGAAGTCAAACCATTCCTGCAGGAAAATAAATTATATACAATTCAACACATTCTCAACAAACAATAGCAATTCAGGGCCAAATAGTGTTCTTCAGTACACCAACGTCAATCTATCTGAACAACATCGAAGTAAATCATTTTGAATTTAAACAAGCTGCAACTCAGAAAAGAATCTAGCTCACAATTTCCAGTTTCTCCTGCAAAAAAGTGACTTGAGGCCAAACAGATAACTGGACAGGAACAATTTTATTAAGTCACCTGTCCTTTTATAGCTATTTTCCTTAGTTATGCTGGCCAAAACATTAAAAATGGTGCATATAATTAGGTTCCAAGAACCATATTTAGAAGACCAAAATAGCTGGATTGTAAAGAATTCTGAGCACACAGATGAACCTTTGGATTTCCCGTTTTGAATTGTCGTCATGCTTATAAGGATCATTATGACACCACCTGTTATATCAAACACGGAAGGTCTAGAACTGTGGTGAAGTTCTTCCAGTGGTCTTGTATCGACTGTGCTATTTCTTAGCTTCATAGTTGTTAGGGGTTGGAAGGGACCTTACAAGATTATCATGTCCAGCTCCCCTGCACTTGGGCAGGAAAGACTGCCGGGATCAGACGACCCCAGCAAGATAGGCATCAAGATGCTTGATATGAACAAAGAAGTGGAAATGCTTACTGGTATCTGCTTAGAGCCCTGCTCCAAGCCTTGGAGAGATTCCCTTCCCCACCCTGTTGCTGTTCTGAGAAAATGTACAAAAGGCAGTATATTTGGAGTTTCTTCAGCACCTATGTTCTCAGGCATAAAAAAACTACATTTTAAAAGCAATACTAGAACATGCCTGCACCTGTAATTGTAGCTTTGTGAAAAATTTCTGTCATACCAGACACCTTCATAGAGTCACAGATTGTAAGGCTGGAAGGGACTTTGGAAGATCATTGGGTCCAGCCCCCTGCACCAGGCAGGAAAGATAACTGGGGGTCAGGTGACCCCAGCAAGGTGCCAGTCCAGTTTCCTCTTGAAGATTTCCAGAGTAGGCAATTGTACCACCTCTGGAAGGAGCTTATTCTACAGTCTGGACCCTAGTTGCAAAGTCATTTTTCCTAATGTTGAGC
Source organism: Crocodylus siamensis (assembly GCF_052110815.1). Classification (NCBI taxonomy): domain Eukaryota; kingdom Metazoa; phylum Chordata; order Crocodylia; family Crocodylidae; genus Crocodylus; species Crocodylus siamensis. The sequence goes on along the minus strand of NC_143400.1, from coordinate 52,915,075 downwards.
CTGAAGTGGTCATCCAGGAGTTTGTGAGCATTACTCCTCGTTTACCAGGGCCCCCCTGGGGAAAACAGTTAGTTGTTCACTGAGCCCTTGATGTACTCCCTTGATGTAGTGATAAACTGCTACCAAGTTCCCTCTCAGCCTTCTCTTTCTGAGGCTGAGAAGTTCTGGATCCCTCAGCCTTTCCATGTATGGCTTACTGCGCAAGTCTCTGATCATACAGGTGGCCCTTCTCTAGACTCTCTCAATCTTTACCAGGTCCTTCTTAAAGTGCGGTGCCCTGAACTGGGCACAGTACTCCAGCTGCAATCTCACCAATGCCAAGTAGAATGGAAGAATCACTTATTTGGTTTTGCTGGAGATGCATCAATTGATGCATGCCAGGGTACTGTTGGCCCTGCTGGACACAGCATTGTACTGCCGGCTCATGTTCATACAGTGGTCAATTATTACCCCCAGGTCCTTTTCATTTGTAGTGCAGGTCAGGTTGGTGTTGCCAAGCCTGTAAGTGGGCAAGGGACTATTCATCCCCAGGTGCAACACTTTACATTTCTTGACACAACTTCATCTGGTTCTGGTCCGCCCAACTTGCAAGCCTGTCCAGGACTGTGTGTATCTGCAGCCTACCTTCAAGTGTGACGCTTCCCCATAACTTGGTGTTGCCCGCAAACTTGGCCAGTGAGCTCTTCACCCCGAAATCATTGTTGAAGATGTTGAATACTACTGGACCATGCACCGACCCCTGCGAAACACCTCTGGCCACTTCCCACCAAGATGACACAGATCCATTCATTAGGACTCTCTGGGTCTTACCCTGCAGCCAGCTTCCTACTCACCTGTCTCGCAGTTAAGCCCACAGTCTCCAATTTTCTCAGGAGAACATCGTGGGATACCAGATCAAAAGCTTTTTTGGAAGTTAAAATCAGGTTAAATCTTTTAGGATCTCAAATCGACAATTCAGATGTGAGATGTTATGCTCATCCAGAATCTTTGTGCATCTTAAGTAGTTACCTAGGCATACATCAACACAATTGATGGTATAAAATAAAGAACAAGCCAAAAAGTTTTTATAGAGGAGAGGATGGTTCTTACCATGCCATTAACTGTGTAGCCAGGCACATGAGAGCCCTTGCGCTCCTGAAGCTGGGAACTATCAGCTAATCAGGACTCCCAGCTGTGGGGCATCACCGACAGATGAGGCTCCACAAAACTGCACTGTTCAAGATATCTGTTGATTCATCTATTTGAAGTGCAAACAACTGATTTTTTCAAATCAGGCAATGAGCTGAAGTCCCACCTACACGACCTTCAAGTCCCACCAGTGGGACACATCCCACTGGTTGAGAGACACTGGTCTATATTATGACCATGTGCAGTCTCTGCTATAAAGCAGGATGACATTTTCATATTTATAACCCTGTAGATAGGTGTTTGGAATTACATTTGGGAAAAAGGAAGAAAACTGCTGATAGCAACAAAACAGTCCAAAAAAATAGCTATAAGTTGCTGCTAGTTACAATTCAGAGTTCCTTTGTTTGCTGCTTCCCCCCCCAATTTTTTTACATCTAGCTTTAATATTAAATATTTAACACGAAATGTGAAAAAGTGGTGTTCCGATACTGGTGCTGGATTTCAACCATCCTTGGAAGCAGTCTATTAAAAGTGCAACAGCTGGCAATACTGAAGCAAAATGCTGTCAGTTTTAAGTGCACGAAAAATCAAATGATGCCTGAGAGGCAGAAATGTGAGGGGGAGAGGGGTGGGGAAAAGAGATTTTTCTGCAGAAGATCTCTCTGAGCATGAAGTCTTGACACTACCAGGTACAACTGTGGAAACAGTGCCATACTTCAAAATATAGACCCACCACCCACTTTTCAAAGGGCTGAGAAATGTTGCAGATGCACAAAGTTTAAAGTTAATAAAAAGGTAAAAGCAAGGGTGAATTAGGCCTTGGACACAGGTTACTTTTAGTGCTACAAAATTGGGGTTTGTCTTTAGGCTCTGCTGCCTGATGAGTTCCTACTGCCAAGTGGCAGCAGTTAATTGGATACCTGCAAATGGCAAGGGCAAAGAAAACAGCTGATCTAGGAGTTTCCACAACCAAATCAGCTCTTGCTGCCACTGACAATGGTTGATGAGCTGTCTGCAAGCCACTCACAGCAGCGATGTCTGATCAGACATGGAGCAAGGTAGCAGTTAAGACCGGCCTCCACCAATGTGGATCCACCATCTCTGCAGCCCTACAAACAACCTTAATATGTGGACACTAGCTGTCTAGACCCTTTAAAGGCTACAAGCACATATAGTGCTAAAAAAAGTAATGTGTTTCAAGGCCTGAGAAAAAGTTCTTTTTTTCCATGTTACCAAGCACTTAGGAGAAACAAAAATATTTTTACATATGTAAAACTGTTTCAAATCTGTTTATGTATTTTCTTAACAAAGTGGGATCATATACAATGACAAACATGACCTAATTAGAATATTCTCCATTTTGTTTAATTCCCAGGATCAGGATTAAGTTGTTTTGGTTTTTTTTCCAAAAAAAGAAGCAAACTCTTAATGTAGGCCATCAAATGCATTTCTTACACTACTCTAGATGTTTGTCATCAGTCCTTCACTGGAAAACAAGGAACTTGAACTCAGGGTTTGGGAGATAAGCTTCCTTTCAGCAACTTCAAGACTACAACATTACTGAGTTACATGTTCTTGCATTAAAAAAAAGTATGTTACTGAAAGTACCATCCTTTAAAATTCAACAAGTTTTAGAGCATGTAGGGAGTGACTAATACTGAAGCCCTACTAATAAATAACTTTACAATTTTGCTGGCACAATTTCACTATGACTGGTTGCTAACAGGCTGAAATAATGTCAAATATACCTAAGTAGTATCCATCTGTAAGAATGACTCAGACAAATTGAAAATAAAATGAGTTTAGTGAGAGACTTATCAGCAATCTTGTACAGGGTCTGTCACTTCCACTTAAGTGCTTTCAATACACACTCTTTTCTTCTTGGAGACACCTACCACAGACATTACCCTACTGCTTACAGTGTATAATGGTAGTAACTTAAATATATGAGATGGGTCTCCAAGCTGACCTGCTATAATGTTTGGACAATGAATTGTTGCCCGCTTCACTAGGCAGGTGATCATAATCATCAGCAGAATCATCAGCTCTTGCCAAGCACAGAGCGATTCTTAAGAGGGGATTATAATTTTTCTAACTTTAGCAGGGAGTCATTACCAGGAGTTCTGGTGGATAAATATGTATAAGCCTGTCCAGAATGGATGGAGACCATGCTTCTTGCTGAGCCTATCTTTTAGGGAGAAATAAGACACTAGGAAACAAACCTATTCATCTTAGTCCCATAGATCAATTCCTTATCTTCACATTACTTGTTAAGGTTAAGGCTAAACTTGTCACTATGAGTGTTCTTTCAATTGTGAGATGAGTGACAATCAAGAATCTCTTCTGGGACGCTGCAATGTTCACATGTGCAGGGCTTTCTAACAGAGGTAGCAACCAGGGTCTTGAATATGCTGAGCCCCCTGACAGATGTTAAAACTTACTGAATGGCTGTGTTAAATCATATAATATGCCACATGCTCAACCAATTGCTCAAGTGATAAAAATGGCAAACCAGCCACAAAGGAGATCTAAATTTAGTGCGGAACATCTTTGTGGCTGATTTGTGCCATGCTTCAATATGAATATATAGCACATTAATTTAAAGGGTACCCAGTTCAGGAGCCACTCCCCAGTGCTAGGCTGCCTCCAAAGCCATTCAAGTTTCCTGGTAGAGCTCAGCACCAGGCAAGTGATCTCCAATACCATAAGATCTGACAGCAGGAGCAGGATGCATGATTTTGGGGATCAGAGATAATATTCTTCACATCCCATCATGCATCTTCCAGGACTAGGGGCAATGCCAGGCCATACATTTGCTTTTTAAAACAAGCTGACATGTGGGGAACCCTGGATTAGCAAGCCATTCCCCAGTCTTGGAGGCTTGTCAGCACTAGGGAGCCTGGCAATAGCAATTTCATTTGTGGTAATGGATATTGTAACATCGTCTGGCTATCCAACTCAGTATTCTAATTTTCTCTGGAAACTCCCATTCCTCCTTGATAACTTCTTTAAGAGTAACATGAAGTTCTAATTTGGAGCCACAAGCGTGGCAGAGAATCGTAGAAAATTGGGGGGGGGGGGGGAGGGACGTTAGAAGGTCATCTAGTCTTGTGGTTCTCAACCTTTTTTGTACCAGGACCCATTTGTAAATATCTGTGGTCAGTCCTGATCCAGTAAAAGCAGCCCCATGGTGCCCCTCATTCCAAACCCACAGCCCCTCAAATCCTAGCCCTGCTGGTGCCCCACACTCCCACCCCTAGTCTCCAGGGTTTGGGGCAATGGGTGTTTGGAGCAGGAGGGTGGGGAGGCAGACAACAGGTCCGGAAGATTTGTGTGCCCTCAGCAGACACAGGGTTGCAGCCTTGCTGAACTGGCATGGAGCTGCCTCCATGGCCCAGCAGGCAGGACCCCAGTGCAGGAGAGTGGAACGGGGTAGCGAGACACATTGCCCATCACGCCACCATACCTGCCATGCAGGGTAGGACGACCAATTAATGGGAAGAAGCAGCAGGGGCTGGGCCATGATAGGGAGTTGTGGGAGCTACTCTCCACACTGCCTGGCTGACATGTACATGTGTGCCTGATCGCTATTCTCCCGCTTCCTCCCAGCCCCAAGCAGCCCCTTGCAGGCTAGAACTATGCCAGCCAGCAAGGGGAAACCTGTGGTTTCCCATGTTTTCTCCTTCAAAGGAGAATCCATTTTTAAAGTTTGTTCATGACCCTTTCATATACACTTCTCTGTCGCGACCCGTGGGTTGAAAAACTCTGATCTAGTCCCACCTCCTGCTCAAAGCAAGACCATCCTCAAGTATATCATCCCAACCAAGGTTTTGTCTAGCCAGATCTTAAATGCTTCCAAAGATGGAGAGTCCATAACCTCTCTAGGTAACCTGTTCCAGTGCTTTACTACGCTCCTTTTGAGAAAGTTTTGCTAATATTCAACCTAAACTTCCCTTGCTACAACTTGAGACCATTGCTCCTTGTTCTGCCATTTGCCACCACTGAGTACAGCCCAGCTCCATCCTCTTTCAAATGCCCCTTCAGGTACTTAAAGGCTGCTATTAAATCCCCTCAGTCTTCTCTTCTCCAGACTAAATAAGACCAGTTCCCTCAGTCTCTCTTCACAAGTCATATGTCCCAGCCCACTATCTATTTTTGTGGCCCTCCATTGGACTCTCTCTAATTTGTCCACATCCTCTCTGTAGTGGGGTGCCCAAAACTAAACAGAACTGCAGATGTGGCCTCACTAATGCTATATAGAAGGGAATAATCACTTCCCTTGATCTGCTGGCAACACTCCTGCCAATTCAGCCCAGGATGCTGCCAGCTTTCTTGGCAACAAGGGCACACTGCTGGCTCAGATTCAGCATCTTGTCCACTGTAACCCCCAGGTCCTTTTCTGCAGAGCTGCTGCCCAGTCAGTCAGCCCCCATCTTGTATTGGTGCATGGGTTTTAAGTGCAGGATTCTGCACTTGTCTCTGCTGAACCTCATGAGATTCCTTTTGGCCCAATCTTTCAATTTGTCGAGGTCTTGCTGAATCCTAGCCCTACCCTACAGCATATCTACTACTCCCCACAACTTTGTATCATCTGCAAACTTGCTGAGAGTGCACTCTATGCCATCTTCCAGGTCACTGATGAAGATACTGAAAACCAGCCCCAGGACTGACCCCTGGGACACTCCATTTGATACCAGCTGCTGACTAGACTTTGAGCCATTGACTACTACCCTCTGAGCCCAATTCTCCAGTCAGTTTTCTATCCAACTTACAGTCCATTCATCTAACCAATACTTTCTTAGCTTGTTTGCAAGAATGTTACCATGTCATAAGCCTTGCTAAAGTCAAGGTATATCACATCCACTTGTCTCCTCGCATCCACATTACACAAGGCAATCAGGTTGGTCAGGCATAAGTAGCCCTTGGTGAATCCGGCTGACTGGCTTACTGGTCTCATTTTTCCGAATTAGATCGTCTCCAATTCCACCCGCAACCTCAACCCCCTCCTGTGGCAAATGTAAAATAATTACTGCCTCTTCACACATAATGACCAAACAGCTGCTTGTTCATTTTGAATTTCCTCTTTCTGGGCCAGAATCTGAAAGGGGACACTCCCAAAAGGGGCATCAGAATTTAATCCATTTGTGAGCAAAAGATTTCAGTCTGTGCCTCAGAGCACTTCCTAAAAAATACACTTCAGAAAAGTGAGACCAGAGGGCATGGTTCTTGCCCTACCACATATCTTCCGTTAATGACCAACGGGACTTTTCCATCTATCTTTGTGATGACAGGCCTAGAGATCCTGCTTTCTGTTCGGTCAACTGGCCTGTACATCTGAAAAAACATTTTCTTATCTTGATCCAGATAAAAAGAGAGAAATTTAAGTATCTTACAGAAATGAGGAGACTTTTTGGTTACTTTTTCAAGTAGCATGTATTTCACAAGGTAGTATAATGAATGCCATACTTATTTCTGCCATGTTAAAACTAACCTAATTACACACTGCCTGTTTCAAAGCTGGCAGAGCAGACGACTGCCTGAAATGATTAACTAACAGTGATTAAATTCCAGTCCAAGCTGAAGACCCTTTTCTTCAGTATAGCTCATCCAGTCACTTCTAAAAAGTGTCTAAATTTCTACTATCTGAAGAACCTAAATTACATTACAAAGGCCTATAACCAAGTAAAAAAACATGGTTAAACTAAGGATAATATAATACTGGTTATCTGACTTTCCAGTCTTGTCTTTTGCCTGCTGAGATGCCCTTGCATAAAGCTAATTCAACACTAGTCAGTCATCAAAAGGAGAAGAGCAAACTGTTCAAGTCTCCTTTCCTTAATATCATGCTCCATTCCCATAGCACAACACTGGCGATGAGAAGGGATGGCAGGTGAAACTAGTATAGTGAAGATACAGGCAGTATCTGTAAAGGAAATGATGTTTCTGAGAAAATTTATCAATCAAAACCATGATGAATACTTATTTCAAACATTTTTGATGGACTCTGCTACCTGCAGATTTAGATTCTTATACAATGAAGAATAAATCTTGTTCCAACTGATGTTAGAAGAAAGCGAGAGAGCTGAAAGTCCTTTATGCCAGGAAGCGATTGCTCAATAGGGTTAAGCACAACAGGACAGCAAGGGATAAGAATCGTATTTCTAGATTCACAAATTCCTTTGTTCTTGGTGAAGTCCCAGTCAAAGCATTTGCTGCCTTTCAACAAGTCTCATTACCTTAGTTCAGGTGGGCAAAATATGGCCCACATGCTGCATCTGGTTGGCTGATTGCATCTGGCCTGTAGCTGTGCCTGCAGCCTACTGCATGGGGCTGAAATATGCCTGCTCCTGCCCTGCGCCCATTGATGGCACCACCCTGGCCCCAGGCAGTGCACAAAGCTTCCCAATGGGGCTGTTGCTGCTGCTGCTGCAGCCATGCAGGTATTATTCAGCAGCTCCTCCTCCTCACACCTCTGCTGGCAGCAGGTAGCATGGGGAAGCCTCACAATGTGGGGCTCCAGCTCCAGGTCACCCACTCAGGCACTTGGCAAAATGAGCAGCCACCTGTGGGAGACCAAACAGGTGGAAGGCAGCCTCACTGGGAAGCTGTGCATGTTTGCCAGGGTCAACAGCAGGCACAGTAGGTCCAGGCGAGACTATGGCACAGGTCGCCCTGAGCAGAAGTAGGCAAAGCTCAGCCCCATGTGGAGCACCACAAGTGAGATGGGTTGGGGGTGGAAGGGATGGAAACAGACTGCACCTGCACTGTACCACCTGGGCAAGTTATGCTGCATACACCCCCTGCCTCCCCCTTCCCCTCTAAGTATATTACTCAAAACAAACCAAATTAGGACAATAATTATTTTTTAATAAAATTAAATTAAGTCATAGTATGTTTGATTTTCAGTATGATTTTTTTTACCTATAATTTGTTAAAATGATACCTTCTGAAAGAGTATATGTGCTGCCCTCAACAGTTTTCCAAAACTCATTAAGTGGCCCGCCAGCTGAAATAACTGCCCATTCCTGCCTTAGTTTTAGAGATGGCTTTTGCTAGAGCAGAGATGTCAAAAACAGTCAGAACTCTGACTACCAGTGTACTACTAAAAGCCACTGCTGTCATGTCACCTTCAAGATCTTCCCCCAGTTGGTGTCTAGTTTTCTACTATCTGAAGAACATTTCACAAAACCAGGCAGGAAAAGTGGGGACAATATAGAATCACTTGGCTATGATTTCAGAGGCCACGCATAATGAAGAGCAACCTTTCACAGTGAAGATGAGACAGGCCATAATTTAAGTATGTAATTTTTGCACAAAAGCAAATTTCCAAGCCTACCTTTGGGATTCAAAATTCTCAGTTGGCGTCAAGAGGTACTTATGTTTGCCATCAACCATGGCCATGGCCTCCACTTGAGGTTCATCACCTCTTGGCCCACCTCACAAGGGGAAGCGGCCCTGGATTGGAACAGCATCCATTTGAAACCGCCTTGTAGTACTCAGCACAAATTTCAAACGTACTTTTTCCTTTGATTTGGCGGGTGGGGGAGAGGAAAATTTTAATTTACCCTAGTAAAGCCTTAAAAAAGGCCTAACATTCACTTTAAGTCAAACCAAATGTTTTTTGCAATGGTGCCTCACTAAGTTACATCCTAGCACTATTATATGCATCCACTTAATTATTCTTGTTTTAATCAAATGGTGGAACAATTCTTTAAAACAAACTTGAAAGCATTAGCTTAAAGTATGAACTATAAAGTAAACAATGATTAGTACAAATGGATAGTAAGATAAGATTAAGTGATCAATCTCTGTATATACTAGTCTTGTTAAAATCCCTTTTCCCTTGTACCCATCATGTGCAAATATTAAAAAACCCCAAAAACTTACTAGCCGGTGAAAAATTAAAATCAGGAAAGGTTTTTAAAGCACTGATCACTGATAGAAAGGACTGTAAAAAAGGGTATTGGTTTGCTCAGCCCAAATGATGCAAGACTATAATAAAAAGTGGCTACTGTATACACTTATCTTGCTTGCAGTGCTAAAAGATAAAAGTTACCAAAAAGAACAGCAGCAACAACAAAAAATCTGTTGAGATAAAGATCTGCATGAAGATTTTTTTAATAGTGATTTCTACAGCATATATAACATTTCAGCATATGAAAATATTTTTTCAGCCCTCTGCATGCCAAACTCAAAACACCTCCTTAAAATAGACCTCTACAAAACTAATCTACATTCATCTAAAGAGGGAAAAAGTTAACTTTAAAATTGTGCATCGTCAAATGCTTTGTATGTCTGAATGAGTGTTCAATTTAGAATGGAAAAACCTTGGGCCAGGAACCCAACATGAAACATGTTGAAGATGTGTGGGGTATGTCTTTAGGCATGCTTTTTTAGTCCAGTTTAGAGGTAGGAGACAGGACCACGTGAAGAGAGCCATTTAAATTGTTTTCTAGGGCCAACAATTTAACATAAAAATTAACGTGCATCTAACTTGCTAAATACCAAAGCCCTAACTAAGCAAATGAGATTAGAGGTACAGTAACTGGAATGTTTGATGGAATACACGAGTCCCTTTTTTGCAAAGGTTTCTATTTCTGCCCTTTGATGGCAGCTTGAACAGTAAGAGGAAGAAACACCTCTCTGAAAACTTACCTTTAACAGTTTTGACAAAAACTTGTTTCTCTTTGCTGGGGTCTTTCTCCTCTATTAGAATCCCATGGAAAATGCGCCCAAAAGTGCCTGCAAAAACAACATAATGCTATTATAAAGATAATGCATTTCAATGAAGTTCATAAACCATTTAAATTAAAAACACACTTAGACAATATTACCCTGAGGCATGTTCTTGCAGGATCAGCAGAAAATTAAGATGCTTTGCAATTATATTTCTGTAACTTCCAAATTTGAAGTCCTTGAAAGTCTTCAAATCCCAAGAAACTACCAAAGCCAGAACTGTGTAGTATACATACTGAACATATCCAGGAACCACCCTGAAATGAACTGGCGATGAGGTTCTGGATGTGCGTTCCTGTGAACACCCAAGTTTGCTAGTATGTGCCCAAGGCGCAGCCACATTATATCCATTTTAGGGTGCTGTGAGCACAGACCAGACATGCAATGCTTTGCTGTGAAGCTCCCTAGCATGGGCTCTGGGGCAAGGCAGACCTAACTCAGTGGTTCTCAATCTTTTAAGGTTTGCGGCACCTCTTGGAAGATGCCAGCTCTCAACTTTCTGAGTTCTTTTGGTAGTCAAAAGATGAGTGAAAGACCAGGACAGGTCTTAATGCTTTTAACACAATGGATTTCTGTTTGAAATCTCTGGGTTTATGAATCATGTTTGCACGCTTAATTAACAGTGTTAACATTGCGTAGCACCCCATGACACCCTTAAATGGATCTCAAGGCATGCCAAGGCACCATGACATCCTGGTTGAGAATCATTAACTTAACTGTTGGGTCTTTTGTGGCTCTGCTGCCTGTTTTAAGCCATGTGGGCTATGGTAAGGAAAGCAGATGGAGAAGCTATGCAAAATGAGCACAGAATCACGACAGTGTTTGCAACAATGCGCTGTTCCCTCTGCTTGCATGCCACACCCATTTCTCTTAGCCACTGGTCTGTCTTGCCTATTCAGATTGTAAGCAACCTGGGATACAACTGTCTTATTCTGGTTGTGCAGAGCCTAACAGAGGGGGCCCCAATTTCTGTTGATCCCTAAGTTTTACTCTAAAGAGACAAATAATGCCAACTAAATAAAAACAGATTACCTACTATTAATGTAATTCTGGCTATTTTGGCGCCACAGATTCCTATCCTGTGATTCATGTAAGCAGCAGCTAACTCAAAGAAGGGATTACATGCAAGTGTAATTACACAGTCTAGGTCATTTAAAAAAGCAGAAATCTTCCTCCTTCAATTCCCAACTTGAAAACAGGGCTGCTAACAGTATCTTAGATCTACATTAATAATCTACAAAGGCATGCAAATTCCCACAAAAGAAATGTAGTGCAGATGTGCGATGGGATTGCACTATTCTTCCCACTTCCAAAACCGTAGATGATATTTACTTACCATGTGGTCCTGAACTAGAGGAATGAAAGCAGTTAACAAAAAAATTCTCACACACTGCAACATCTAAGCACAATAAGAATACAATGCAGTACACTTTACACAGTTCTACACCCAAGTTTTACAACACTCTGGCCCACTCCACAGGACCTGACTTTAGCATCGATAAACTATACAGATAGCATTTTTGATTCCAGAAGTCAAGTTTAAAACCGACTCTCACCCTACATTTTGTGCTCCTACAAAATTATTCCATTTGTCCTACTCTAAAAAGAGAGCCATTTTAAGCCATTAAATTTACCTTGTCTAGACAGGCCATAGCAGCACTCATGGAGCAGCCCTGTCATATGCTAAAGAATCCATGAATTCTGCTGAATACCTTGTCATAACAAGAACACAAAAGGAAGGATGGACCTTACCTAGAACTTGGCAAGTGTCGTCCTACCATCAATATTCATTCCTCTATTCCATTTAGCCAAGTTTAAAAGCTGCACTAAAAGTTAATTTGGGGACCTGGACTGATTAGTTAAGGGATCCCTCAAAACCTATTCTTGTTGCACAGCTGTAACCCAAGAGTGTGACATGAGTCTGGATATCATGATACTATGTCAAAAGGACAACAAAATGTTGTGCTGCTGTGGTCTGTCCATAAACACAAACTAATGAACATTTCTGGGAGCATACCAGACCTTCCTATACAATCACCAAGGACAGCTGTACCCCGTGTATTTGAAAATGAGCTGTCTAGAGCAGAAAGTGAGGTCTGTCCCCCTGACTGAATCTTCTTCCATCTTTTTACAGGCCCTTTCTTCAAGCATTTGGTCAAGTCATGGCAACATTCAAAATACAAATTTTAATTATGAAAACAACTAAAGACTCTGAATAGAGTATGTGTTGGTCAAGATTTCCAGACGTGGTACCACAGATTTCTAAACGAATGCAGTTAAATTTTTGAGAATTCTGAATGCTTTTACTGATTCACACCACCAGCTCTGATGATTTCTTACAAACCCAGTCCAGTGTTGTTGTGAGACTGAACAGAAGTGGAAGGTATTGGCTCAAGAAGCTTGACTTCTCATGGGGCTTTCACTTGAACCTGCAGACTTTGAAGATAATGACAGACCCCAAATCAAGTTTCAAGTCTGAAACTTTCAGGCAGACCAAAAAACAATCCAAACTGCTTCTCCTAGGATCTGGCTACATGGCATTCCTGTCTGCATTCAATGGTACTTTGATCTGCATGCCACGGAAATAGGAAACATTATTTCCTTTTGTGGCAGATCATGCAAGTTTACTTGGGCTACTTTGCTGCTTCTAGTCATCAGATACCTTCCTACATCATAGGTAGATGCAGGCAAGCGGAAACAAAAGGATTCATTAGCAGCTCCTTTTGTGGTGCCAGCCACATGCAAACAGGAGAACAAAAGTTCAGAATTAAATTTCTTGAGAGGTAAAGGCAACAAGAACTGGTTTCCCTTGTCTGAAGAAGGGCTGTCTGCCCAAAAGCTTGCAAAAAAGAAATTTCCCAAGTATTTTAGTTGGCCTTAAAAAAAGATATCAGATTTACCCAGAGAAGCTTGTCTGCCCATGTCCTTGGACCAACACACCTACAACCAACACTTCTGAGACACAGAAGATATTTAATTTCTAAGGCACTCCGAGAAAAGTTCTACCTCAACAACATGGAGACACTACCAGCTACTCAAGAGGTGATTTAATAGCTCCGATCTCTAGCTCTGAAGTGTTCCAAATCTAGCCAGGCTTATGAGCATGCATTTAAAGATGTCGATTCATTGCAGTCATTCAAATTACTGAGACAACATAAGAGCAATTTTTAGCTGTCTTGAAATCAACATTATTAGACAAAGGTTAACAAAAACTTACATCTACACTCCCAAAAGACAAGAAGCAGCAACTAATGCCTCCCCTCCTCTAAGGAATCTTGGTATTGACACTCTGCTCATATACATATTTTTCTCTCTCATGTACTGAAATCTTCTTTTACCAGCTCTAATGAGACTGGACTGAATTGAAAGGAAAACCATTAAGTTTTAAAAGCTGACTGAACTTAATGAAGCCCTCTCCCAATAAGTTCAGTAGAAATTTTTTTTTTTTCATTTCAGTTGCATTTAATCAACCTGTGCCTTAATGAAGAAGCTGCTCAAATACCAGATGCCAAAGATTATTTAAATAAAATACAGGGTAATCAAGAAAAAAAACCTCAAGACACTTAAATGAGACTTCTCACAATAATTCAGTTCCTATGAACTGAGAAACGTTTGGAATCGGAGAAAAATAGATTTATGCAGAAACAATGAACTGCTGGACAAAATGCATGCGTATGTTCTAAATTACTTCTTGCAACTTTCTCTGCAGAAGTTACTCCTGTTCCTCACATGACATCTTCTGTTTTTCTGAAACATCCTTTGAAAGAATTTTGAGGATGAAAATAAGAAAATAAACAGCACACTGTAAATACCTTCTTGGAGTACATCTTTTAGTGTTATCCTCTCCCTGGAGATGGCTATGTCCCTCACTTTAGCTTTTGCTTCCAGTAGTGTGACGCTTTTCAGATCGTTCTTCTCTATCCGTAACGTAGGATAACCTGAGGAGCCAGCACAGCCAAACCAACCAATGTAAATACCCTTATACTGTGAATGTGAACATAACATTTTCCTCCCTCATCATCACCCCCACAGATGGAAAAAACAGTCAACATCAGTTATAAAAGAATAAGATTAGGTATTATTATAAACTGCAAGTAGGAAAAGCATTTGGATTTAGAAAAGCAACACGGATTTAAATACCTCCAACTGAGTTACTCTCCATAACCCTCAGGTTATACACTTTGCACAAGATACCTTGTTATGTATGTCTTCTTTAACCAAATTAATTTAAACTAGCTCATAACTAAGCAAATAAAACCATGCTCAATGGTTGAGTAATAATTTTACAAAGATGACTGCTCCCAATTCAAGACTGTAAGAGAAAAGTGTAAAAATACAGCCATATCTGCGCCCTCTTCTGGATATCTGAGGCATTCAAGTTTTACTATATTCAAAAAGGCCTAATGTTATTACACTTCTGGAATCCACAGATTACTCTTTAATGGGATAACGCTTAAGTCATACCTGAAACAATTTTCAGCATAAGATTTCTAATACTGAAAGGTCAGAAAAAAGCAATTTTTCAATATGCTTTCAAAATTAGTCATTTCCATTCTTTGCCTGTGCTTTTGGGTGTCACAAAAACAGTGGTAGACAGAAAAAGGATAGAGTGACCCCCAGAAGCAAAGAAGTCTACTCCAAATAATCCTTATCCTACAAAGTTGCCACTGTGAAAGGGGTTTGGTGTTCTTTACCAACCTATAGCACAAAAGCAAAGGTTACTTTTCTTCTGGAGACTGCTTAAGGTCCATACTATGACAAATAAGGACTTCCTTTTAAAAAAAAAAAAATAGCCAATCCAGAGTAAAGGCATCTTGATACATCTGGATGAAAGACGCTAAGCCACATGCCTACTATGCACAAGCATTGCATACTACCTACATATTTACAGCTCAGCCAACTCAGATCTGATAACACAAGAACAAGTTCCACCAATGGAGGGAGACTGCTTGCCTACAAAATCTTAGACAAGTGCTTTTCTTGGCTCAGTAAAAAGTTTCCAGAGGTCATGATTCTGCTTAAAGTAAAGGTGGTGTTACCTGCAGGGTTTCTGATAGACTGGCTCCTGACTGATAAGACAAAGCCAGAACAGAATGTACTTGGATGGGGGCTGATAAGTGGTGACCTTAGGGATTGCAGGGCGGGATACGGACCAGAAACAAAGATGTAAAAAAATCAGTCGTACATTCGTACGTTACTGTCCTTCTCTGACCTCTTGTGGGCAATTAAATATCAAGTAACTGGGCTTTCTTATTCCTAGGTATAAACCACCTTTTCGACCAGCTTTTTGATAGACAACGGTGATCTCACAAGCCTCAGAGGATCTGAGGAAACTAGTGAAGGCAATTTTGAGGAAAATGATCAAAAAGCATCCTTGCACAGTGGTGAGAGATCAGTTACAGATGGCAAAACTTCCTCCAGATTTGTGAAGGAAATAGTAATCATCCCAAATAAATTCCTATATTTAAAATGCAAGAGAGTCACTAAGATGTTTCCCAACGCACAGGATTGACGTTGGTAGCAATGCCAAATAGTAACAAGAACGAACGAGGACCCACAAGTGCTTGGGTTTTATCTTTGTTTTATAAAAACAAAAACGAAACTAACGATATCATATTAGTGGTTTTTAACACTTTACCTTGTTGTCTAGAACTGGGTTAATAAAATATTAAGATTTCAATTTATTCTAGTGCTGAAAATAAGACTGTGAAGGGACTTAATAGCAGCCTTCAACTACCTGAAGTGGGGGATTTGATAGCAGCCACCTGACAGGTGGTACCAAAGAGGATGGAGCTGGACTGTTCTCAGTGGTGGCAGATGACAGAACAAGGAGCAATGGGCTCGAGCTGTAGCAGAAGAAGTTTAGGTTAGATAGTAGGAAGAATTTTCTCACTAAGAGGGTAATAAAAGCACTTGAACAGGTTAACCAGAGAGGGTATGGAATTGCCATCCTTGGAGGTGTTTAAGACCCAGGTCAACAAAGCCATGGCTGGGATGACCTAGTTGGAACTGGTCCTGCTCTGAGCAGGGGGGTAGGTTAGATGTGACCTGAGCTCCCTTCAAAATCCTCATTTTCTATGATTCTATGAACAAAACAGCTCTTCAGGCAACATGATAGACCTGCTAACAGAGACAAACGAGTGAGCACCACCAAGGAAGGAGCGACTCGAATGATTGCTTTAGTTTTTGTGAACTGGTTAGAAAGAGTAGCAATTCTGGGATTAGCAATGGCTGTTTTATTGAGAGAAATGGTGAACAGAAAGACAGTTTGTTTTTCCTGTCCAGCTTCACTTACAATCCAAACCCTCCCGGGCATCTGAAAGGCAGCTGCAGAAATCTTCTCTCACCTGTTAGATCAGGGATCAGCAAACCCTGGGAAACATGCCGGAGCATGGCATGCGAGACCATTTTACTCAGCATGCCACAGCCAGCCCTGGTTCTGGGCAGGTGTCAGCAGCCACAGAGCCCGGGCTGCTTGCAGCAGGTGGCCAGGAGGCTACAAGCCCTGTTGAAAGCAGCTCAGGCTTGGTGGCAGGCAGCAGCTGCCTCTGGGAGGCTACAAACAGCTGCACTGGGCTCTGTGGCAGTGCATACCGCGGGGCATATAGCTGGGAAGGCGCCTGGGGCAGCGTAACCACAGCCCCTCCCCTGCCCCAAAGCACGTGTGCAGCTGCCACCACCATGGAACTGGTGCAGTGGCTCCAGACCCTGGGAGCAGCTGTTTGCAGCCTCCTGCCTGCCTGCTGCAGAGCCCAGCAGGCTGTGGCAGGCTGCATTGGGCTCTGGCAGGTACACACACTTCAGGGTGCCTGGTGGGAGAGGGGCTGAGGTTGCACTGCCCCAGGCCCCTTCCCAGCAACGAGCCCTTACTCACATGCGCAGGTCCTGCCACAGAGCCCAGTGCAGCTGTTTGCAGCCTCCCAGCTAACTTCAACAGCTGGCCCAGGCTACAGGCAGCTGCAGCAGGCAGGCTGCAAACAGCTGCACAAGGCTCTGGAGTCACTGATGGCAGCAGGTTCCATAGTTTCTAGGGTCAGAAGAGACCCGAGTAGATCATCTAGTCCATCCCCCTGCCATGGCAGGAAAGAGTCCTGGGGTCAAATGACCCCAGCAAGGTGTTCATCTAACCTCCTCTTAAAAACCCCTAGCGTAGGAGCCTGCACTACTTCTCTTGGAAGCTGGTTCCAGATCCTACCTGCCCTGACCGTGAAGTAGCGCCTCCTGATATCTAGCCTAAATCTACCCTCTGCCAGCTTGTGACAGTTATTCCTGGTCACTCCTGGTAGTGCTCAGGGGAACAGGGACTCTCCCAGTGCCTGCTGATCCCCCCTGACTAGTTTATAACAGGCCACTAGATCCCCCCTCAGCCTTCTCTTCTGGAGGCTGAACAGGTTCAGGTCCCGTAGCCTCTCCCCGCAGGGCCCGCGCTGCTGCCCCCGGACCATGCGAGTGGCCCTCCTCTGGACCCTCTCCATGTTGTCCACATCCCTCCTGAAGTGCAGCGCCCAGAACTGGATGCAGTACTCCAACTGCGACCTGACCAATGCCGCATAGAGGGGGAGGATCACCTCTTTGGACCTGCTCGAGATGAATCTGTGGATGCATGCCAAGGTACGGTTGGCCTTCCTGACTGCCTCCCCACACTGCCAGCCCATGTTCATCTTGGAGTCAATGATGACTCCAAGATCCTTTTCCTCCTCTGTGCTGACAAGCAGGTGTACACTTGACTTGGGGCACATGGGAGCGAAGAAGCCAAGGTACTACAACCCCGGGGCATCCTCTGCCACCCACTCCAAGGCACATGTGCACCCACCACCAGCAATGAGGATCAGGCCACTCAGCTCCCCTGCATCTGGCACACCAAGTCAAGGCATGGGTCGAGGTTGGGGCGTTTTTTGCACTTCAGCCAAAAACGTTGCCAATTCCTGTGTCAGACCAACCATTTCACCTCTCTGAATCTTTCAAAACAGGCTCTCCCTGAAAAACAGCATCAAGTCACACTCCTCATATTTGCCTTTAAAACTCTTTATAGCGCTGCCTCACCTCACATCTGACCATCTCCGAGGCCATACTTCCAAGCCTTAGCCTGCCCACCTCACTCCCAGCCACATGCCCTGCCTGTGTAGGTCCCACTCCTGGCAGTGGGTGTGGGGCAGATGGGCTGGGCTGCCAAGGCAGCAGGACTGGATCCAGCCAGGAGCTGCTGCAGCAGCGGCTGCTGAGAAACTGAGTCTGCTGGAGGCCGGATTTTGCCCACCCCTGCCTTAGCTGCTTCAACCCCCTACAGTATCAATACCTCCTTCCTTGTTTCAAACCTGACTCAATACGCTCATGCATTGGAACAGCTGGTCAGACATTCTGTTAAAACTCTTTGCAGAGAAAAATGTGGTTAATCACCCAAGAATGTCTTTGAGAAATCCATTTTATGTGGACAACTGATTTTGCGCCAAGTTTACATTTTAGCCAAAAAAATGTATTTCTGAATTTCCAAAAGGAAATTTTCCACAGGATTTCTTTTAACTATGTCCTTCCATTTCTCCAACCTACCTTGCCTCACACAAGTCCTCCTTTAAAATCCATCTCTAATCATCAAGCAATGATTTAAATTATAAATAATAAAACATTCCTTGATTCTCCCTTGTCTTGTATGTTCATCTTCTGGTTTATGAACTCTTTGGGACAATGAAGACTTTAGTTCTATATACTGTACAGCAACATCAAGTATGCAGCAAGTATTAAAACAAAATTGGAAGACATTTTATATGCCTAGCAGAAAATGCGGTCTTATGCTTTACACTAAATACAAAATTACATCCTAATTTAATCCATGATCCAGACTATGCTGGGACAAGAAATGTAAAACCTGCCAGCGTATCTCCACCACTCCCACAATAACTACACCCCATAACAGAGCAATTACCATTCCTGGATCTTACACCTGCACCTCTAGAAATGTAATACATCTCATCCAATGCACTAAAATGTCCTGATGGAAAATATGCAGGAGAGGCCAAACAACAACGGTGCACCAGAATGAACGCACATGGGAAATCCATCGAAGACTCAATTACCGGTGGGGTGCACACTTCTCACAGGACAATCACTCTCTCTCCAGCCTCTCGGTTCTAATTCTCAAAGGGAATTTACAAAACACCTTTTGTCTATGAACTTCACTTCATAAATCTACTGGATACAAAAAAAATTGTGGACTGAATACAGACATTGTATTTATGGCACATTACAACCTGCCTGACATCTGATACCCCATGTAACCTGTCTGCATTTTACCAGCCACACTATCACCAGGGTCACCATTCCCGCTCCCTCCCCACCATGCCCGTCTCACACTTATCTCCCATTCCTCTCATCTTAACTGTCATGCATTTGCATTTTTGCAGACCTGCATTTGGCATATTGGCTTTTATTCCACCCAGGAGAAAACAAAAAATCCCATCCCGAAAGCTTGCAAAGAACAATTTTCCAACTTTTTAGATGGTCTAATAAAAGATATCACATCTACCTAAAGAATCTTGTCTGCCTACATCCCAATTTAATGCTTTAGAAACAGAATACCAGTTTTTAAACAGCTGTTTCTATTTAAAAGAAAAATAAAGGAAGAAAAACAAACCTATACGAAATTATTTAACTGATGATTTAGAATAAAGGTTCTCAACCTTTCATACTCAAGGAGCCCCCTGAAAAATGCCAGCTCTTAGTTTTCAGTTTTGTTTTTTTTTTTTTTTACTATGGAAAAAAGACAAGACCAATTCTGCTGCAAAGAACTCAAAAAGACCACAACAGGTTAGAATGCTTTTGACAATGGATTTCTATTTGTAATCTCTGGTTTTAATCTTGTGAATCATGTGTAGGTATTAGTACTGTACTGGTAGATGTGCAGATACCTCACATAAAAGTATCTCATAACACCCCGCTGCTTAAGATAAAATTCATGGCTACAAATCTGTATGAAGAATTTTTAAAATGTGCTTAAATTTGGATGTGACAAATACAAGGTATTTCCCTTTTTTATTTCAAATTTAAATATGACAAAGTTCTAGGTACCTGGACTTAACAAACAATTATTACAGTATCCTAGCAGCACTGAAATAATTCAGAAAGCAACTCAGTCACTTGCAAAAAAGCTTCACTCTCCAAAAACAAGGTGTGCACTGATAAAGATTTTCTTGGCCAAGACCGATAGCCGATTATTAACCAGTCATATCGGCCGATACCCGATTTACAGGAGCACAGCTGGGCAGTGCAGAGGGCAGCTCCCTGAAGGTACATCTGTGGAGGCAAAGGGGTATGGGACAGAGGGGTGCAGATTGAGGCCCCCCACAGTGAGGAAGGGAGTGGGACAGGGGCAAGGGCTGGATGCGTGGGACCAGGGGCCAGGGCAGGGAATGCGAGGGAGCTGCAGGTGGCTTAAAAATCAGCGACCCAGGGCTTAAAAATGGCAGTGCCCCCACCATCATTTTTAAAGGGGATGCTTTTAAGTGGAATGGGGCAAGGGTGGATGTGGGCTGCCTGCTGTGGGCTCAGCGTTCTCTGCCTTGATGCCTTTGCCCTGGGAGCCCCATACCAGTCTCATATCCCCTGCCCACCCAGCAGCAGGAGTCACAACTTGCCATCCTCACCGCTGCCAAGCGGGTAGGAAGTACACAGCCAGTGCAGGGCTGCTGAGGGAAAGACAGCGGAACAGAGAGCCCCAAGCCTGCAGTGAACAGCCCACATCCACCCCATGCACAAATCTGGTGGACATGTCCCCCACTGTCTCCCCCAGGGATGTGGGGAGTGGTGGGGAACACCTCCCCCAGCCTCTTAAACAATTCACCCATGGCTCTGTCCCGCTCACCACAACAGCCCTGCGTCCCATGCACCGCTCTGCCTGGACAGTGCCCCCAGCCCCATCCCCTCCCTCATTGTGGGGGCCACAATCTGCACCCCCTGCCACACCTCCCTTCCCCTCCACAGACTTACCTGCAGGGACCTGCTCTCCATCCTGCCCAGCTGTGCTGCTGGCCATGTGTATGCATATGCACACAGCACACCTTGCGTCCTGCTCTCAGCAACCCCACGCAGGAATGCTGCCCGCCTGCAAGGGGAAACCTGCCATTTCCCTAGGGAACCCAGGCATCCATTAATTATATTTATCAGTGAACATTATCTGCTACACTGGCCAAAAAAACTGGATAGCTGATAATGTAAATTTCCCTTCTGTTGGGGCCGATATGATACGCGACCAATATATTGGTGCGCCTCTACTAAAACCCCTCACTAACATTGCTGTTGTTTTGTTTTACCCAGAAGGGAATTAAATTTAGGCTCTTCTGGAACTTGTTCCCTTTTACTGTAGCATGCTCAAGCCATCACACAGGGTCCAGCCAGCAGCACCTGAACACACAGTTCTAGCATATGGCTTTGGGAAAGAGGCAATCTTTCACTGAACATATTTACCTGAATACAAGATGAGGGTTTTTTTGCCCCTTATCAGCATAGGGAAAAAAGCCCCTTGTCTTCCATTCACATACGAGGAAACCTCATTAAATACACTGTCTATTATTAAACAGCTGCCAAAAATCATGGAAACTCAACTATAAAGTTGATCAAATATAGCCAACATAAGCATGACTTATAAAATACATGCCCATATTGGGGAAACATTGCCATGGGATGGGGTCCTAAAGGGTGGCAGTGTTACCCCTAGGGCCCCTCAACAGTGACAATACAGCCTGCTGGGCACCCTCTATTCTCGCCCACCATGTCCTGATGTCATTGTAATAAGAAGGGAAGCTGCCTTTAAGCCTACTTGCGCACATTCCGGTTGGAGTTTCTTGAACCCTGTGGGTCCTGTTTCAAAACAGATGTCCCGGGGACAACCCAGCCTTATGGGCTATATGTGTGGCTCCAACTGCCCCTTTACCATGCCCCAAGCCTTGCAGGTGGTACTGGCATTGTCTCATCTAGGCCTCATTATAATTCAGCCCCTTGTCCTCGCTGGGCTCTCCGCAGCCCAAAATGCTGTGCCCTCTCTGGCAGTGGGGTCTGTGCACCCCAAATACTGCACCCTCTCTGGTGCCGGGGTCCCCATGCTGCAGTGGGCCCCCAATGAGGCTGCCTCCTTCCTCAAATAGCCTCACCCAAACCACTGGTTGTTATGAAACAGCAAACAAAACATAAGCCCCTGGGCTGTAAAATAACACTTACTGCAGAAGGTATGCTCTGCCCCTTTACATTACTAGGAGCAGAACTTAGTCAGGCCTCTTCCCTTCACTCGCTCTAAGAGGGCTCCTTCCCCCTTGGCTGCTGGCAGAGAACTGAACCCCCTAGTCCCCGTCCTGCCGTTTATATGGGCCCAGGGCCCTGCCCCTTCCGGCCAGGTGCAGGTGCAGGCTAGTTTCCTCATTAGCCAGCTGCCATGGCAACCTGCACCTGGGCTGGTTCCTGTCTGGCTGTTTGCGCTCTCCCCAGGCAGTTTCTGCTCTTCTAGGAGCAGGGACCTAAGTGCCCTGTGACAAACATGATCATAGGAACCCTTTTTTTTTTTCTCTTTTTTTTAAAGAAATTTTTTGTGATCCAAGCCAAATCAGGTCTGGTGAGGTCCCTTCCAACCTTAGCATCTATGAAGTGCAAATGCATGAGTCAGTCCAGAACCATAAGTGGCACTACAACTGGCAAACATCCTCCATTCCCACCAGGGGGTTCAGATATTTCCAAAGTCTTTTGGCAGGCATCCTACATGTAGGCCCAAGCCCAGAGGTTTGGGGTTCAGATGCCCCCAAGTTTTGCCTGCCCTCAGCCATATGGCCACAGGAGCAAGCTAAGGAAGAGCCTTCCATTTCCATAAAGTGGGCTTTAGTACTTGCCAGGGTGTTGGGGCTTAAACCACGCCAGAAGAAGTTATCCACAGGAACACTTAAGGAAAACTGCCTTCATAGACCCAGATCCATGACCCACCAGAAGAATAGATAAGTGCAGCCAATCTGAATAAGATATAAATTCCCATTGAGAATAGTCCCCCTCAGCACCGATTCTTTTTCTAGTCATGGTTAACCACTACACTGAATACCTTTAGACTTCCTCTTCACTCTCGCAACCAATCTGCACCTTTCTTTCCCATTTCTTTTTCTTCACCAACTTTAAATGTCTGGCAAATATCACCTCTCAGCTTGTTGCATACGATTAGTGTGGACCTGCCCTCCATGAGCTGAAGCTGAACCAGGCTGCCCTACATCTCATCTGTATATAAATTTTTGGAGGATCCTAAAACTCATGACAAGAATACCCAGTTCCGGTCATGAGTGGGGGGCTAATTAGCACATAGATCCTTTGTGGGAGACATCTGGAGTATACACACACACTGAGCAGTGCTGAGCTCTGGAGTCAGCATCGCTTGAAATGCTGTTGACTCTGCTGCGGCCCAGCCCAATGAACTACATAGTAAATTAGGAGTCTTTTGGCTTTGGACTATCATGCATAGTTTGTATTATATATAAGTAAGTGCAAAAGGTTTCCTTAAAAGTGTGTTTATGGAGTACCTGTGCAAACACCTGAAGCAGTTTCAAAAAGATGTAAATACTTCAATTCTGGATGAAGTCTATGGGTACTATATGCAAATGACTACAACTATGTTTATCAAGGTCAGTTTTTTTAAATTTCTCTCACACTTTTAGGTGCTCAGGGAGCGGAGGGTCTGACAGTAAGGAGAGGGGGAAGAAGTTGGACGGAGGCAGAGTCTGTGGTTGTTACCTTAATCCTAGATTTATTTTCCCTGCTGTAGCAGTGGGGAGGGGACAAATTTAAGACAAGATTAGATTCTATACCTGGAAAATTATAAGAAATTCATAATTTCTCCTATATAGCATCTAATTATTTGGGTTGTCTTGTATTCAAGGCCATCTTTTATTCAAGTAAATATGGCAAGTGGTGTTGCACTCCCCATTTCACAGGTGAGTTTCCCAATCACATCCACTATAGAAAGGTCACCTCAGTTCCCTTACCAGACTTCAAGTGGCTTTCTAATGAGACCAACTGAAGTGAAAACACATAAAACACATCAAAAAAGGGAAACAGAAGAGAAGGAGGTTAATTCAGGAAGGAATGGACTGGTTTTCAGTATTGTGGAAGGAGTAAGATGGGGGGAGGGGACAACAAGGGTGCAGTCTACTATCAGAAAATTCATGACTTAAATATGCACTGAACTTTTGCATATACTGCTCCCTTATCTAGCCAACCTATGAACAGCATCTTTCCCTGTCTTCCATAGCACAAGCAAATAACAGTCATTACAGCTTTTTTAAAATCTGTTTTTGAGCTTTATCTGTTTTCTCTCCTTAACCTTTTCAAATTCTCTTGTACAACTTTTTTGGGTTTTTTTTGTTTTGCTTCTCCTTATCAGGGTTGCACAAGTGCCCATTTACAGATGGCCCTTTAAAAAAAACAAACCCAAAAAACAAAACAACCCTAACATACTTATCCATCCATAAATTCCATAAAAGTAATTGAGCCTCCATGAAAATAAATCCTCAACTCATTTCCAGATTCACCACCATGTATGACAGAGAGGATGGAACAGTGATACCTGGTATCTAAGCAGGGGTGCTATTCAGCACCTGTCTGGCAGGGCTGTATGGCCCACTAAGGCTCTGCAGTTTCTTCCAGTCAGGATGAAGTTAGGGGCATTGGGGGTGGGCTGGGAGGACAGCATGGTCTGGGGTGCTGTCAGGGGTGTCAGCATATGGGTGAGCATCATACCCCTGAGCTGGGGACAGCAGGGTATAAAAATATTGCTGCAGTCATACAGTGATGCCAAACCAACCTTTTTTTTCCTAACAGTAAAAAAAATGTAAATAAAAAGGTTTATTCATCAGTAAACCGCTTGCAGATAGTCAGTAAAAAAACAAACAAACAAACAAAAACCTGTTTGGGCTGGCAATCTTGAGCCTCATCCACTGACAATAAGGGCAGAGCCCTCAGTGACCTTGAAAGATACAAGACCAGGGTCATTTTCATTAACAACTAATGTTCCCCTAATATGCATCTACATTTCCTTTGCTGCTTCTTGGTTTCCCATCAAACTTTTGTTTCTTCCTCCAACAATTACCCCTCCCCATTTCCTTCTCACCCTGCACACTCCCACTACTGATTCACTTTGTTGTCATACCACAGGGTCATATTGTTGTGATGATGCCTGGGATCCAAGACCACGTGTTATGGGACTATGCTTTACACAATGAAGCCTTAAAAGAAGAGAGATGCAGCACTGACAGGGACTCAGGAAGCATAAGCTAGACAGCGATGCCCAGCCCAGATCTTGTTCATGCTCATCATTCTTAGTCTATACATATAGTTATTAGGACACTCATGATCACTGAGACCTCAGGTCAGCCTGGTGTCACCTGCTGGAAATGTATGTAATTAGATTAGATTAATTAGATTAACACTTACTGGTTACTGGCGTTGCGTTGTTAGGGGTGTCAGCTCTCAGGTACTGTGTTGTCTGTGTGGAGGGCTGAGATAAGCCTTGTGAGCTACTGCTGTCACTAATGCTGTTTTAAAAACAAAAATTAACAGAATTTTTAGGCTTGTTTCCATACCACAACACTCTTAAATTCCCTTCAAATCCCAGCACATAAAAAAGGTTAAACCCTGGGGGGGAAAAATATCTGTAGCACCCAGGCAAAAAAATGATGACGCGCCTTTGGGGCATTTTCTGCAGATCAACTTCTCAGCCCACAATCCTACTCTTACTTCTCTTTAACATTTAAGGTTTTTCATGTATTTGGCTTATGTACTTTGTTTCATTTCCCAGGTTTTTGATCCCTATTAAAATATAAAAGAGGTACATCTGACAAGAGGTATGTTCTCTCACAATATACATGACAACATACATCTCCAGGCAGATTCCCTTCTTATTTTATCAACAGTCTTCTGTCAAGATGGAGTAATGATCATAAAAAACTGAGGGACTCACAGCAACAGCCTGAGCATAGCACTGACATACACTAGTTATGCTTTCACACTCATTACCGTTTGAACTGAAGTACTTTTCTGCCACTATTTAAATCCGTGGGAGTCTCCGAGGCTGTCAATTGTGCCAGATCAGTTTTCAATTATCAACAGCTCAGCAGGGTCCTCACTTAGGGTGACCATAACAAAATTTGGGACATGCAGGATCCTGCCCCCTCCCAAGTCAGCAGTACCACCGCAGGCAGAGGCAGAGGCAAAGGCAGAGCAGCATGGTACACCAGGCAGGCAGACAGTGGTAGTGCCTGCCTGTTTACCTGGTGCACTGCACCACTATGCCTCCCCACTGGACTGTGTCCCACACCCAGGATGCTTGTTTAATCTTCACCAAACGGCTGGAACCAGCCTAGAAAATTGGAGACTGTCCCGGACAAACTAGGAAGTATGGTCACCCTGTCTATCCTGGTAAATCACAAGGTCCCCTAACAACAAACTTAAGTGCTTTTATTAAAATTACCATAAAAAAAAAAGGTACTACAGATTTCATAGCTTATACCAGGGCTCAGCAATGTTTTCCAGGGGGGTGGAGGGGAATGGGGAGGGCAAAAATTACCAAGCATAGGGTTGGAGGAATTAGGTAGGACTCAGCTACTGCCTGCTACTCAGCTGTGATGTAGTGCAGTGAACCCACCCCCGCAATAGCCTATGCCACCCAACTGCAGTGCTTGTCCTCTGACAGAGCCCCAGGCGCCTGATTGCCATGCAGTGCAGGGAAAGCCCCCCCTGCCACTGAATGCTGCCAAAGGCAGAGCTCCACAGGCTGAATCCAAAGCTCCAGGGGCTGCAGGCTGCCAACCCCTGGCTTATACTCTTGCTAGGAACTAACTCAAAAAAAATTCAAATTGACAGAAAGCAAGCGAAGACAGAATTTAAATTGTAATGCAAAGCTGTTATCCTTTCTTTAAGGCAATTTTCTAGACAATATAGTACTTGCCCAGGAATAAAGCCACTGGAATAAAGAAAAGAATGGAAGTGTCTATGAAAGGACTGTAGGTGCCAATGTTTCTCTTTGGAAGGCCTTAAAGGATGTACAGTTTATTCTTATATTCATCACAATTCCTTCAATGGAAAAACAGAGAACCAAAAAATCAAAATAAGAAAAAAAAGTGACCTCATTTTTTTCAATGACCTGGTACCAAGTAATGGCCTCAAGTACTTATTACTAGGGAGCTACCCAAATTGAGGAGGAGCAAAAAACAAATGGTGGGAGGAGAAGGAAAAAGAAATCCAACAATTTCATAGTTTCACAGTTGGTAGGGTCAGAAGGGACCTGAGTAGATCATCTAGTCCAACCCCCTGCCATGGCAGAAAAGAGTACTGGGGTCAAATGACCCCAGCAAGGTGTACATCTAGCCTCCTCTTAAAGACCCCCAGGGTAGGAGCCAGCACCACTTCTCTTGGAAGTTGGTTCCAGATCCTAGCTGCCCTGACCGTGAAGTAGCGCCTCGTGTTATCTAACCTAAACCTACCCTCTGCCAGCTTGTGACCCTTATTCCTGGTCACTTCTGGCAGTGCTCAGGGGAACAGGGACTCCCCCAATGCCTGCTGGTCCCCTCTGACTAGTTTGTAACAGGTCACTAGATCCCCCCTCAGCCTTCTCTTGTGGAGGCTGAACAGGTTCAGGTCCTGTAGCCTCTCCCTGTAGGGCCTGCCCTGCTGCCCCCGATCTTGCGAGTGGCCCTCCTCTGGACCCTCTCCATGCTGTCCACATCCTCTTGAAGTGCGGCACCCAGAACTGGACGTAGTACTCCAGCTGTGGCCTAATCAGTGTCACATAGAGGGGGAGGATCACCTCCTTGGACCTGCCTGACATGAATCTGTGGGTGCATGACAAGGTACGGTTGGCCTTCCTGACTGCATCCCCACACTGCTGGCTCATGTTCATCTTGGAGTCAATGATGACTCCAAGATCCTTTTCCGCCTCTGTACTGACAAGAAGGGAGTTCCCCAACCTGTAGGTATGGTGTTGGTTATTCCTCCCCAGGTACATCAACAACCATGATATGCAGAGCTTCTTCAGTGCAATCGAGGTATGTATGGACCAATTTCTTGTGGACCCACCCCACTTAGATCTGAAGACAGCAGTACAATGCTCAAAAACAATGAGTCCATCAAAAACTGCTGGAAGGGCACTACCAAAAGCTCCTGAACTGAGAATCAGTTAGCGGGTTAGCGAGGATTTAGTTAGGGAGCTTCTGGAGGGGTTGGACGTATTTAAGTCAGCCAGTCCGGATGATCTCCACCCTAGAGTTCTAAAGGAACTGGCCGAGGTCATTGCAAGTCCCCTGGCACGGCTTTATGAGCACTCGTGGTGCTCTGGTGAGGTACCGGAGGACTGGAAGAGGGCCAACATGGTTCCCATCTTCAGAAAAGGCAGGAAGGAGGACCCGGGAAACTATAGGCCGGTTAGTCTTACCTCGATCCTAGGCAAGCTGTTTGAGAAAATTATTCTGGCACACATCCAGGAGGGGCCAGCGGGGGACTGCATGCTTAGGGGCAACCAACATGGCTTCATCAGTGGCAGGTCCTGTCAGACCAACCTGGTGGCCTTTTACGATTAGATCACCAGATCATTAGATGCAGGGGTAGCAGTGGATATAATCTTCTTGGACTTCCAAAAGGCTTTTGACACTGTCTCTCACCCCGTTCTCATTAAGAAACTGGGGGGCTGTGGTGTAGACACCCACACAGTCAAATGGGTCGCCAACTGGCTGGAGGACCACACCCAGAGGGTGGTAGTGGATGGGTCCTTCTCAACCTGGAAGGACGTGGGCAGTGGGGTTCCGCAGGGCTCGGTCCTCAGGCCCGCACTGTTCAACATCTTCATCAGTGATTTGGACGAGGGGGTAAAAAGCACCCTGTTCAAATTTGCTGATGACATTAAGATGCGGGGGGACGCGGGCACACTGGAAGGATGCAACAGGCTACGATCAGACCTTGATTAGTTACAAGGGTGGGCGGATGACAATAGGATGGGCTTCAACACAGGTAAGTGCAAGGTGATGCACCTCGGGAGGAACACCCAGCACCATACCTACAAGTTAGGGAACTCCCCCCTTGTCAGCACGGAGGCAGAAAAGGATCTTGGGGTCATCATTGACTCCAAGATGAACATGGGCCGGCAGTGTGGGGAGGCAGTCAGGAAGGCCAACCGTACCTTGTCACGCATCCACAGATTCATCTCGAGCAGGTCCAAAGAGGTGATCCTCCCCCTCTATGCGGCACTGGTCAGGTCGCAGTTGGAGTACTGCGTCCAGTTCTGGGCGCCACACTTCAAGAGGGATGTCGACAGCATCGAGAGGGTGCAGAGGAGGGCCACTCGTATGGTCAGGGGACAACTGGGCAGGCCCTATGAGGAGAGGCTATGGGACCTGAACCTGTTCAGCCTCCACAAGAGAAGGCTGAGGGGGGATCAGCAGGCATTGGGGGAATCACTGTTCCCCTGAGCACCGCCAGGAGTGACCAGGAATAACGGTCACAAGCTGGCAGAGGGTAGGTTTAGGTTAGATAACACGAGGCGCTACTTCACAGTCAGGGTGGCTAGGGTCTGGAACCAACTTCCAAGAGAAGTGGTGCAGGTTCCTACCCTGGGGGTTTTTAAGAGGAGGTTAGATGAACATCTTGCTGGGGTTGTTTGACCCCAGTACTCTTTCCTGCCATGGCAGGGGGTTGGACTAGATGATCTGCTCAGGTCCCTTCCGACCCTAGAAACTATAAAACTATAATCAACAGTGACTGATGAAACCAGCGAATCCATCCCACAGCATCCAATAAAGGAAGCACTTGCTAGTTCACCAACCTCTGAGGTCTACCAAACAATAAGACAGATGAAGAACAACAGTGCACTTGGCCCTGATGGCAGACCATCCAAGGTCTTCAAAGTAGGTGGGGGAAACTATGACCAACAAGCACCATATACTGTTTCTCAAAATCTGGAACACTGAGGAAATTCCCACTGACCTAAGGAATGACAATATTGTCACTATGTTTAAAAAGGCAGATAAGCCTGACTGTGGAAACTATTGAGGTATCACCCTCCTCTCCATCGCTGGGAAGATCTTTGTTCAAACTCTACTGACCCGACAGTTCCCTCTTGCTAAGGAAACATTTCCCCAAGTCTCAATGTTGTTTCAGACCACCAAGAAGCACCACGGACAAGATTTCTGCAGCCTAGCAGGTCCATGAAAATTGCCAAGAACAGTACCAGGAATGTATGCGGCCTTTATTGATTTAACCAAAGTCTTCAACTCCATTAACCGTGAAGATCTATGGAAGATCTTACTGAAGTTCGGCTGCCCAGGAAAATTTATCACCATCTTAAGAGTCCTTCATGACCAAATGACCACCTCCAACCTATGCAGTGGCTCTGCTACGGAGCCCTTTGCCATTCAAACTGGCATCAAGCGGGGTTGTGTGAATGCATCAATTCCATTTTCTTTCCTGCAGTCATCAAACCACTTATCCACATGGCATTGGCACTGAACACAGGATGGACAGGATCCTTTTCAACCTCTCCTGCATCCATGTCAAAACTAGACTTACATCAGCCTCAACTGTGGAACGTCAGTACACCGATGACTGTACTGTCATTACACATATTGAGGAATACCTACAAACAGCCCTTAACTGCTTCCCTCAAGCATACCAGTGCCTAGGACTGACCCTTAACACTGCAAAAACAAAGGTGCTTCACCAACCTGCTCTGTGCCAATTAGCAACCCAGGCAAATATCCTCACTGATGGAGGGGAGCTGGAGAATGTCAAATACTTTGCATACCTCAGCAGCCATCTCTCAAAGAAGGCCAACATTGACAAGGAGATCCAGTATAGGATCTGACGTGACAACTTTGCCTTTGGAAGACTGAATCATTGTATGTTCAACAATCGCAACATCAGGACTCGAACAAAACTCCTACTGTGTAAGGCTACGGTAATCTCAACTCTTCTCTACAACTGTGAAGCTTGGTTGACCCACAGGGACCATGTGAAAAGCCAAGAACACCATCACCAGCACAAACTTTAGAAGATCCTTTGCATAAAGTAGAAGGATTATCATACACATGCCAGTGGCCATCAGTATGGAAGCACTGATCATTCAACATCAGCTGCAGTGGACAGGGCAATGTTTGTGCATGCCAAATGTACATTTACCAAAATAACTGCATCGCCTTGTGAGGGATAGTTTACTTTCAGGAAAACAGTCTCACCCTGGAGGCAGAAAAATGTCAGAAACTGAAGGAAAGAAAACAAAACTGTGGTCAGATCCTTCCTTTAACCACAGCCTGTGGCATCTGCCAGACAGTCTGTGGCGCTAGGATCAGCCTTCTGAGTCATCAACAGATTCATCTGCAAGCTTTCATTCAGCCCATGGGAGTGGTCATCCTCATCTGCAACGGATCACTGACAATGACCCAAAGCAAGCCAATTTCATGGGCAGATTGTGGAACCAGCCACCATTTTTGCAGGCGTATCATGGTGAGCACCCCCGCCACACACACACACACACACACACACACACACACACACCTGATTGGCCAAGGGCCCCCCACTGGCCCCACCCCTCACCACTGATTGGTCAAGAGTCTGGCCATCATGTGGCCCTGCCCCTTGCCAGACTGGCCGAGGGCTGCCTGTCACATAGTCCCACCCCTCAACACTGATTGGTGGAGAGGGGCAGGGCTGCACAACAGGCAACCCTCGGCCAATCAGCAGTGGCCACCTTCTTGCCTGTTCTCCTTTGCACCAGCACCACCCCCCCAGCTGCACAGCCAGGCCGCGTTTGCCATAAGGACCGCTGGTTCCCACTGGGTAGCCAGCACGGATTTCAATTTTGCAATTTCTGTGAAATTCACAAAATTGTAAACTGAGTAGGTCCCTACTTCTTACTAAACACATATTAAATAAGAAAAAAACAAAAAAGGAGAAAAAGCAACTTACGAGGTGGGAACAGAAAAACAGTTAACTTCCACAAAGAAACTGCCTTTCTTACATTGTTTGTAATGGCACATTTGGGATGCACAGGCCCTACCATAATGCCAATAAGGATGATACACTGATTTGTCACAGTGAAGACAATCCAGCAGCACTACTCTCTCAATCTAGTGAAAAAGTAAAGGCTATCAATACACCCAAGGCATATTTAAAATCTTCTTTCAATCCCAACA
The DNA here is from genome assembly GCF_052110815.1 of Crocodylus siamensis. Lineage (NCBI taxonomy): Eukaryota > Metazoa > Chordata > Crocodylia > Crocodylidae > Crocodylus > Crocodylus siamensis. Next base: position 52,883,021 of record NC_143400.1, on the reverse strand, counting down.
GCCTCAGGACTCTGAATCTTTGCCCCGCCCCCCAATTTTTTATCCCACTCTCAACATTGGCACTATGGGACAGAAACTAGTAATTTTAAACCCATCTGCATTTTCTGCCTCTGAGGCACTGGATTTTCAGACTAGACAGCTTTACTTCCAACTGCCACAGCTTCACCCTAAATAAGACATGGTGGATACAAAACCATCAGGAAGGATTTATTTTTTGGCCAATTTCCTCCCCTTGAACTTTTCCATGTTTATCTTTGTTTTATCTTAATAGATAAAATACTATTATTATGACACTATAATCAATTGTCTTAATTACTCCACAGTAAGGCTTCAAGCCAAACACCAAATGATCCAAATACTTCTGGTGAAACAGATCCTACCATCTTATAGCCCATATTAGAACTGGAGGCTGTTTAATGTTGGGCTGCAATGTTCTTACATGGGCCATAAATGGACCCAGATTTTTCTCTGATGACAACTCAGAAGTTTCTGTCCTGGGGTTTGAGAAGGAATGCGTAGCGCTCTCCCAGAAAAATTAAAACCAAACAAAAATTTACTTGAAACTGAACCAGCATGAAGAGAAGCATCAGACAATCCAATACACAAGCTTGCACAGGTGACCACACAGACAGATGCCACTGGATACCGACTGGAGATCACCCATTCTACTAGCACTGTTGGATTTTGGCTGTTCCCCAGGCTTCCTTCAAAGGACCTGCCAGTCAAAACCAGTGGTCCAAAAACTCTTCAAAGGGAAGAAAACTACTATAAAAAGCAAATTAATAGCAACTAATTCATTTCTCAGCTTCAAAAGAATGGTTCTTACCATGTATACATGTCTTTTTATGTAACTGAATTATGTACAATGTCATAAAGGCATATCTGAAAAGACAACTGGGTACTTGCCTGTCATCCAGCTCTATTCTCTTCATACTATGAAGATGCAAGACAGCTAATATTATTGCCACCAGGAATATAACAGCACAGCAAACCCCGACACTGATATAAAACACACGGGTAGATGTGGTGGGAGCTGCATTTACAGGATCAACTGAAAGAGAAGGACAAAACATCACTGAGAAAGACTTCTAAAAAGACGACAAATTACATGCGTGACAAACAAGTTCAAAGGATTAAGCAAAGAATGTGACTGCATTTTTACTACAATGTATCATAGCCTGAAAGAACAGGACCAAAGAAGTGACTTGAGTCATTTCAACTTTAATTAATTTTTAAATATGTGTCTATGTTTTGTCAGGAGAGGTCAGTATAGCACAGAGCAAGCAGGCTCAGGAAAGCAACCACAGCATTTTAACAAGGGAAGCATGCCCTAAACCAGGGGTGTCAAATTCAACCTATGCCCAGGGCTGGATCTGGACTGTGGGACTTCTTAAGCTCAGCCCAAGGCATGGGGACACACATACGACACACTTGTGGTTCTGGCATGGGACACAGGGCACAGCTCTGATTCCCACTGCATGCTCCAGGCTGGAACCAGAGCTAACATTGCCACCATTTGCCCTGTGCTAGAGGCAGCTCTAGATCCAGCATAGGGAATGCAGCACATGGTGGCAGAGCTGGAGGACAAGGAGTTAGAGCCATGAAAGTGGTGATGGGCAATGTAGACAGAGGGCAACCACGGCTGTATCAGCCCCGACTTGCTCTCCTGCTACCAACAATCATGTCCACCAGGGCCCAATAGCCATGCATTCAGCAGCAGGCCATACTTCCCTGAGCCTCCCTTTCAACTTCCAGTGGCCCTGTGGTATGTCAGCAGGCTGGACAGAGCAGCTGTACTTCCGGCACCCCTACCCTAAATCAAGACAGGGACCAGCACCCTGATCAGTATGAGGGCAGAGGGGTGCCCTCCAGCTTATGGCAAATGGTCAGGGAGCCTCCCAGCTGCCAGGCTTTGGGAAAGATGTTTCTAGAAAAATAACACTCCTTTCCCCATGCAAAGTGCTATCACTGCCACAGTTCATACAGCAGAGCTGCAGTCAAGCCTGTCACCCGTTTCAGCATGCAATGGACCAATTGACACAAGGCACACTTTGCTCCGTTCCCCAGCACAGAGGCACCTCACTGCTGCACAGGCGAGCCAGGAGAACTGCTCAGATCAGCTATGAATACCAACAGGGGTCCCAACAGAATAGGGGTATCAAACTCCAGCCACATCCAGACTGTAGGGTTCCTCCTGGGCTGGATCCAGCTGCTCTAACTTTGGACACACAGTGGCAGCAGCAACTCCAGCTCCTGTAGCATGCCATGCACACAAGCTGCTGCATACCCCATACTGCTGCAGCAAGTCTGGTTCTGGCACACAGCTGTAGGGGCTCAAGCATAGGCTGGCAATAATGCCACCTGCAAGGAGGTAGGGCTGCAGTGGTAGCTACAGGGCAATTAGCTGGAGAGTGACCAGGACTATAACAGCTCCTGCTCATTCTTCTGCTGATCAGAGCCACATCCTCTGGTGCCCAAGAGCCTTGGATGGCAAGCTACTCCTCCTGGCTATAGCCTGTAGCTTCCAGCTGCCCACCAGTGATTCAGCAGGCCAGATATACAACCCATGGGTCAGATGTGGCACACAGAGCAACTGTTTTGAAACCACTAGAACAGAGTATTTGGACACAGCCTTCCCAACCCCCAAAACAAACATGCTAGCAGGTCTCTCAGCTGGACAAAGTGGGATTTAACACCTAGAAGCCATGACCCACCAACACTAACCTGCAATTTGAAGACTACCTAACAAGTAACCAGAGATACCTCCTTTCATGCTTTAGTTTAGAAAGTGTCATGAGTGGCTTGTGGAAACCTGTCCCTTGCACCTGAATACAGCAGCATGAGCTGGTTAACACTGCTTCCCACCATCCACCCCAGCTACATCCAGCCTAGATAAATCTGTCACCTTGTTTTAGCAGTGACAGGGCTGCCTGACTATTCTAAGCACTAGGAGGAGGCAACAATTTGCTCATAGTAGAAGGGGTGTTAACAGGAGGCAAGACAAACTTCTCACTTTAGAGACTGGACTTCTGCAAGGCCCTGTTCACCTGGTTTTTCCTTTTTTATTTAAAAGGACAATTATTTCTAGTACTTTAAGTAAAAGCCAATTAGCATCAATAAAAAGCGAGTAAACCCATCTGTTGAGTCCTAAGCATTTTGGCATAAGGCTTATGTTTTGGTTACCAAAAACAAGACTGAGAATGCTGCAGGTAGCATTTCTATCTCCTCCTTCCTTTGTTCCCAGTTAAAGTAGTTAGTTTAACTTGCCAAAGTGAATGTGCAAAGCAATGTTAACATGCTCCAAAGGCCTGAAAATATGTTGGTTTTTGCAACACCACTCCAGAGGCTTTGGGCCATCGGGGAAAGATTGTGATTTCACTGAGTGTAGTTCCTTCTTGTCCCCACTGAATATTGCTAGCTGAAAGCAGGAAAACTGTTTTGTCAATCAACTCCAAACTGCTTGGCTGCATATAACCTGAATGGGGAAGAGTCTAATGTTTTGACAAAATTCCTTTCACCAGTACATCAAATGTTTTTTGTTCACTTATGCAACAAGTAGTAAGAGCACTTTAATGCTGCAATACTTACAAATAACTTTGCTGCTGTTTTTGTCAGAAGTTGGAGATTTTACTACTTGTTCAAGTTCTAGACAGACAAGGGAAAAAAGTGAAGTTTAACACGTGTCCCATTTAAATTCCTTTATATTAAATCACCTGCCTCAGTTCTATTAAAAGGATACATGTTTTCCTTTGCTAGGTCTGTCTCCATCTCTCTGTCCCAATGAGCATACTTTTATGTTCAGTCCAGTTTAGTCTGGGTTCTGACAGCAGGGCCCACTGTGGTTTAGATGTTTTCATTCCTCCAAAGAGCAGAGGTGAGATGCAGGTTCAAACTCCCCTGGGTTGAGAGGTACATAAAACCCGAGCCTCCTACTTGCTGGGCCAGTGCCAAAGCCACAAGGCTATTGAGCTAACAGGAGAAAGGGCCCTCCCTTCTCTTCTCACTAATCATGGTTTTTCAGGTAACCCTTACAACTGATACCTAAGAAAATTCATGTCTTCTACAGGGAAGGACCTGGTGCTGGAGATCACCATCTCCTACCCCTGTCAGTCCTCAGTACTCTTGGCTCTGTCACCTGAGGTTTTACACACAGATATTCCTGCTTTGAGTAACTTACACTGAGCTCCATGCATACAGGAGGATGGAGGGGCATTTCTAGCTGATGAAGGCTCAGAAGTTTGTCGTGGAATTTGAGGTAGAATGCCCTCAAATTAAAAAAAATAAAATAAAAATCAAGTTTCCTTAACTCTCTCGTTCTCTTGGAAAACTATTTACAGATGTACAGATGTCACATGCATCTCAGACACAATGAGCATCTGGTATGCCTGCAGCATAAAGGGATAGTCTCACACGAAAGGCAATATTTTAATCATGGTGATTCCAGTCGCACAGACTCATCCAAGCACTCAATCTGTACTGAACTGCAACAAAAGCTTTCCCCTCACAAAAAAAGGGAGAAGAAAAGCTATCAAATTACTAACACTAAGCTTAACCACGACTCACCCAAGATATATTTAGAGATATTTTGCATAAGAAAGAAAAGCAGCACATGAAATGGAAATGGAGACACACACACACACAATGCAAGTTTTGGCTTTTAGCAATAAACAGAGAGAAGGAACTGAGGGGCAGCTGAAGCTGTCCCGTCCTTTATGACCTTCTCTGTGGGCTGAAGACACTTCAGGACAGGTGCAGCAGCCCCAAAAGGAACTGCTGCCTAAGAGAATCTGGATACAAAAGCCCTGGACACATACATGCCCACACTGGAATGTATATGTGCATTTTAACACACAGACAGACATTTAAGGAACATGAAAAAGGAAGATTTAACTGCTGAAAAGTTGTCTTTTTTCAAATAAAAGTTTGCAATGTTTTTGGTTTTAGCTGACAGCCCTAATCTAATGTATCCCATCAACTTGGGGAACAGTCACCTAACCTAGTGTTTAGCTAAGCAAGGCTGGAAAAAAAAATAATGATGCTATAAAACCTTTGCCCAAAAAGAATTCCAAACCAGATGCATTATGGAAGATGCAACTTTACAGGATGGTATTCAAGTTTTTACTGAGGGCTGGTCTTTATGTTAAATTTGCAGAAACCATGGCGGTTTAAATGTTTGGGGGGAAATGGGTTTTCATATGCATGATTCAAATGGATTTTTGCATTAGGATCCAAGAGCCTAATGCATAACATGTAGCCAGTGTAATTGCACAGTTCTCTAGATAAGGTTTCATATTGCTGTACCCAGCTGGTATGCTTGTCAGGACAACTGAGATCCACCCAGTCTTGCTTCCTTTCCTGTTGACAGAGCTCCCTTTTATTAAGGAAACATAGGGTACATTATGGTTTTATTTCATCTGAGTGCAAAGAGCCTGCAGACATTGTTTTGGGTGGAATTTGCTATAAGAGGAATGAAACAAGCAATTCTGATATGTCATCTATTTTAAGTTTCATAGGAGATAGCCCCCAGTTTCTACCTTGTGAGACAAACTGCAGGCAGTAGTACCATGCAGTGCCACCTCTGTGTCCCTACATATTTATAATCACATATAGCAGAGACAAGGATTCCTGTGTAGCTCTCCTCCTCCATTCAATACCAGATTTAAAAAAAAAAAAAAAAGCAAGCATCAGTTGATGCATTTAGGCACCCTTAGGTAACACGCACTGAATGAGAATGTTCCCTGCAGAATTTAAGAAGTGTCCCAACCCCACCCACCCTAACAGCTGCATGGTGGTTTAAGGATGAACATTAACTATGAGCTTGATTAACAATGCATGCATGAGCAGTGAAAACTTCCCTAACTTAGAATGCTTAAAGAAAGTACCTAACTAAAAACATAAACCAGTATCAAAAGGCCAACAGATGAAGGAACATCCGTCTCAAAACTGCCTCAAGTCAGCAAAAACCCAAATAATTTTTTTCACCAGAAAATGTGAAACAGTCGAGAACTATTTTCTTATGAAACCAAGCGGTGGTGTTCACTCTCCTTGCATAAATGTTACATGCTAAACATTTTTAAGATGTAAAAACAAAAGCCACTTTAGCAAAATTCACCTTCAGGCATTTATAACCAATGAGAGTTAAAAGGCAGGCTGCCCTCAGGGAAGCTGGTGACTGACACCTATCAACCCTATAAATACTCTCAGGATGCAGAAAGGCACTATGAGAAGCAGATGAATGGGAGTTGTGGTCATCTTTGCTGAGATGCAGTCTAAAAGCAGACATTTCCAGCCATTTTAGAAGGGTATTTCCTGGAATTCTCCAAATCAGAATATTTTTCTTCCGACTCCAGTGAAGGAGAAATGTTCAATTAAAGATAATGGCAAAAACCAACACTGCACTTTAAATCTTCAAACTGTAGCTTACCCCTTAACACTTCACTGCATCAACTAGGTGGCAAGTGTAAAGTCTGCATTATTTCACTAATAAAGATCAAACAGGACTAAAGTAAGTGACACAGGGTGCATCTACTTGTGCGCTTTACTACAGAGTTGACTAATTAGCTCTGCAGTACTGTCACAGTCTACACGTATGCCAGTATTAGGGTGCAGTAAATTAATTAACTTGGTTGTAGGACAGTACTATTGGGAACAGTACTGTCCTATGGCAGAATAGTTTACTCCATTGAAACATACGTGTAGACAGTGACAGGGTCTGGCTGGGGTACAAGGGTGCTAAAGTGCAGGGGCTGCCTGCCACCTACTCTTGTACTGTAGTACCGTTGTGCCCTAGCCAGCACCTCCACCACCCAATGCCACCACCTGGATCCCAGGGCTGACCCCCACCCCAGGGCTGCTCCGCCTCAGCTCTAAATGTTGTGGTCCTGGGCAAACTCTGCTGGCATTCATTTCTTCACACTAACACCACATGTAGATGTACCCACAGAGTGCTAAGTTTCTTAACTGAAAATTACCTTAAGAAACTTGATGTGCAAAATGCTGTAAGTCTGGGGAGACAAAGCTACATCCCTCAATTTCCATAATGGAAAGATTACTATTCAATTAAAATGTATTATTAATTTTTTCTGCCATCTCTCCTCCTGTCCCATTTCACCAATTCAGTATATACTTCAAATTTCTGTTTTCCCGTCCTCCTCTTTTACCTAGAGTTCCCATTTCCTTAGAAGACAAGTTATTACCCTTCTGCCCTCTCTACCCTCAATCTTCCCAACAGCATTTCTCCTCCCTCCCACCAAAAACTCCAATGGTTTTTTAATCATATGGTCATCATCCTAATCTTTGCTCTTTTACTCCCCATTTCCTCTCCCTTTGGCAGCTTCATGTCTTACTTTTGTAGCACATTTTCCTTCGTTTGAAATTTAACACTGTGATATTTTTTGAGGAATTTACTGTCAAGTTGAGCTGCATTAGTATCGTAACCTCAGAGTCTAGTCTGCCAGTGCAGGAGATTTCAACCCGAAACACTGCAAAGACAAAGAATAAGACAAGCTTTTTTAAAGTGCATGTCAACCATTTATTTTATAAAGCAATGTTTAAATGATAAGAGTTAAAAAGGACAACATTTTTCAAGCACTTTAACTGAGAAAACATCACTTTGGTCTTTAGATCTTGTGATTTCTGGGAAATCTATTACAGTGGGTGCAGTCAACTATATTTAGTTACATAAACCGTAGTAAAGCTCAAAGACTGCAAACACACAAGAAGTCTCTATAGTGACTTGCTAGACGCTGCAGTTACCAAGCACTTAAATCGATCAGTTGAGGCAGAAGCTCAGATGTGTCCTGCTATTGCTGTAGTTCAAAACAGAAGTGCTTGATTTCTCCGCCTAACCTCCCTCACTTTTTAGAACCAACGAGGCAGTCTTTTCACAGCAGCCAAGTTGGAAAATTCTGGTCTCAGAAAGGCTGTCTGGGAACAAAGCTTAAAATTAATATGACTAGATTTGCCTTCTAGGCGATGTACCAATATCCCTGATGTCAGCACAACTGCAAAAACAAGAAGCCTGATATTCCACTGCCTTTACAAAGGAAATAATACAACACAGACAGCAATATGCCAGGATTTTACATCCATTGTGAACAAAAGCCCCAATGTTATTTTACTGCAGTAGTAACAAAAACACTTGAGCATATTCTTGCACAAACTAGGCAAGTTTTTCCCCTAACAGTTTTGAGGGGGTGGAGGCAGAATATTCTTGAGCTGACTTCTTTACAAATGGACAATACTACCCCTTGGTGCTAATTAGCACTGCGTTTCTTAAAAAAAAAGATAAGGTGAAATCATTATTTAATATATATTTATACGTTTATAAAATCCTCGTGCAACTCTAAAACTTTAATAACTCTGGATGTACACATGATAAACAGCAACTGAAAACATAATTCATTAACTTTTAACACAATACAGCTCAAATTTCTAGACTTCAACGTAACTGTCATCTTTCGTGATACACTGTTCAATCTAATCCTTCCATTTGTAGAAAACATTTTCCAGTTGCTGCTGAGTGATTTCATGAATTACATTTGTGATCCTTACCCTATGCATAGCTTATACTATGCTAAAAAACTTAATGAATCATGCTTTCAATAGCCATTTACAGTTTGCTTCTATCATGTATATATCCAAAATGATTGAAGTTTAAAGTTGCACAAGGATTTTATAAACACCCTGTATATGTTACAAAGTAAGTTTACAATCCGGTGCATCTGTTAGCTGCAATAACGAGACTGGAATATAACTTTACGTATATTATGGAAACGTCATGCTTTTCTTTAGGGAACAGTTGTAGCTTTTCCCCAAAAACAGGGGAAACAAGATTCATTCCCAAGCACAACAGGAATCTTGATTTACATTCTTATTGGAAAAGAATGATAACTGCTGTGCCTTATTATCTACAGCTAAAGTTGTGTGAGCATATACTACTAGCATTCTTAAGAAAGTATTGTGCTATCATAGTGCTTGTGCCTTCAATGTTGAAAGTCAGTTTACTCACCTGATAATGTGCGAGGGACCTCTCCTTGTAAAGAAATATTGGCCTGGGGCATATCCATAGCCATAGGATTATCTACCTGAAATCCCAGTTTATATTCAACCTGTAACAGCATGTTGGAAACTGTTAAGAAACCCAGGTGTACACGAATTTGATAACACCGATAAAAAGAATTAGTATGTGCACATTTTCTAGCTTTAGCTTGAATAAATTATGGGTTATTTCTGAAAAACAATACCGACAGGTAATTGCGTGTGCCCAAGATCAAGGTATTTAATAGAAGTTCAATTATAACACAGCAGGCTACTAAGCACTTTGATTGCCAGGATCCTTTAAATGATTTCAAATTGGGCATTAAAGGGGAGAAAAATACTTTAAAAACCCCGCCAAAAATCACTAAGCACTTTTGCAAATTAGGTTGGAGAAGATTTACCAATTCTTAAAATGCTTAACATAGGGATAATTAACTCATGTTATTGCACTACATTTACCAGTCAAAAGCCAAATCATTAATACACTAAGGGAATTAAGAAATAAAGTTCTCACTCATTTACTACGTCTCCAGTTATAAGGTAAATGACCAAAACAGTATAAGATGTCAATAAGCAATGTTCTCTTTCCAGCTGAAGAATCTGAACCTGCAAACACTTGTGTACAAGAAAGAAAAGGGCTGTACAAATAATGTAGAGTCAATTCCCTTCAGAATCTCATCTTTGATGTTAGATTCAGGCAAGGTCTTTCCAGGATCTTTTTGTTAGACTCATCTGAATTAGTTTAAGTCAGTATATCATGAAAGAATGAGCTGAGCAAGTCTTAAAGCCACCACCACCATGATTTCAGCATCATGTTTTAAAAGGTGCAGAAAAAAACTGAAGAGTATCCAAACAAAACAAAAAAGTGATAAATGGATAGGAAAGCAAGACATATGAGGAAGAGCTGAAGAAATTGAGTCTAGTTTGGAGAAAGGGCTGAAGGAAGGGTAGAGTGGGAATGGAGAAGGGAGGACATTGAAAACTTGTTATAGCAGCATTTCAAATATTTGAAAGTGTTGTTCCTCCTTGCCCCAGAGAGCAGGGTCAGAGACAATAGGTCTAAGAATAGCAGCAAAGCAGATTTAGATCAAATCTCAAGCAAACATCATTAACTGCAAGAAAAGTAGGCTAACTGAACAAGCTACTTAGGGAAGTTGTAGAATCATAGAAAATGAGAATTGGAAGGGAGCTCAAGAAGTCATCTAGTCCAACCCCCTGCTCAAAGCAGGACCAGCCCCAACTAGATCATCCCTGCAAAGAAATTAGTCTAGCCGAGTCTTCAAAACCTCCAAAGGGGGAGATTTCACAACCTCTCTGGGAGTATGTTCCAGTGCTTTACTACCCTCCTAGTGAAAAAGATTTTCCTAATATCTAACCCAGGGGTGGGCAAAATATGGCCTGTAGGCCTGATCCAGCCCACCAACTGAGTGGATCCAGCAAGGGCATGGGCACTGGCCAACTGATTGTATCCAATCCAGATGCCCCTGTGGTGCTCTGCATGGGCTGAGCCCCATCAGCTCCCACCTGGGACAGCCTGCCCTGCACCCACAGACAACACCCAGGCCAGTGTGCACAGCTTCCCAGCAGAGCTGCTCCTGGTGCAGCTGCAGCTGCCCAGGTACTGCTTGCACCCTCCCCCCAGCCCACCCAGCAATCCTTCCTCCTCCTCTGCCCCTGCAGTGCCACTCTGGGCAGCAGACAGCACTACTCAAGGAAAACATACATCAAGGCAAAAATTTTTTTTTTTTAAATAAAATTAAAGTGTTACAGTTTGACCCCCATCTTGTCCAGACTAAATAAGCCCAGTTCCCTCAGCCTCTCCTCAGAAGTCACATGCTCCAGCCCCCAAACCATTTTTGTTGCCCTCCGCTGGACTTTTCCAATTTGTTCACATCCCTTCTGTAGTGGGGACCCAAAACTGGGCATAGGACTCCAGATGTGACCTCACCAATGCTAAATAGAGGGGAATAATTCCTTATCTTGCTTTGCCTGCAATGCTCCTATTAATGTAGCCCAGCATGCCATTAGCTTTTTTTATAACAAGAGCACTGTCACCACCAGCAAGTATCCTACTTCCCAAAATTAGTCTGTGGCTTCAGATACACCCAAATCCATGACAATCCATCTATGTGCAAGCCCCAAGCCCAGAGGCATTGGAGTTCAGATGCCCCCTAGTCTCGCCTGCCCTTAGCCAAAAGGCCAAAGGAGCAAGCTAGGGAGAAAGCCCGATCACCATAAATTGTGTAGCCGAGATCCTTGCATTTGGAGGCCTTTGTAGACTCTCACAGGGGTCAGCCTGCCTGCAGTGCAAGAGTCAGGCCTTCACCCTCTAACTACACTCGAGTCATTCAAGGCTGAGAAGACAGTATCTCTCCTGCCAGGTAAGTTGGCTCATATTCAGTTTATGCCCCACTGGAGGTTGTCAATAAGAGGCTGGCTAGGCATCTGGCTAAAAGGATTTTGGAACAGCAAATCAAGCATCTGCACATGGGGTCAGACAGAAGGCCAATTACAATCCTGAAGTTCTAGGAATTATTTAACTGAGTGTAAAATTAAAATTTCCTACCATTTTAAAAGTTTTTTAAACTTTAAGTGGATTTAAAACTCTTAAAAACTTTTTAAAAGTTTTTTTTCCAATCACACATAGCTCTACAATGTTCAAGATAGAAAGAAGACACTGAAGGAGTAAAGCAGAGCAAGTGATACAATGAAAACTTGTTTTGATTTGCCTGACCTATAAACTTTTAGGGAAAAAAGTCACACTCCATGCATATACCACATGTTTAGTACTTTTTAAAAGCACTTACTGGCAAAGTTACAACTGAGGATGAACTGGACTGTCTGTGTGTAAGGAATGAATCCAGGGTTTACCAGAGTTAATGTTTTTTTTTTTAATAGGGTTTTTTTTAATGGGCATGTACGGCACACATTGGGAACTTGGAGTTGTATAAAAGATGCATGCAGTTCACAGCTGAGCCAACACAATTTGTGGCAATTAGGAACTCTTTCACGTTCCAAGCGGAAGTGCATGGATTTTGCAGAAGCAACACGCTTTCCACTCTCACAAGCTAAAGCAAGGCTATCCAACTTCTGAGCGACTGGGGGCCACATACCTTCAGCCCCCTCCCCAGCCACATGCTGTGTGGGCTGCATGCATGAAACTGAGAGTTTGTAATTTCTTCAAGAAAAAAGAAGCTGGAAGAGGGAGGGGGAGGCCAGAGACCCCCATGCCAGAAGCATCAGGAGAGCAATGTGGGGAGTGGTGCCTACACTGGGAGCCTAGGGACTATGAGTTAACCTGCTGCAGGCCACACAAATTGGACAGCCCTGGGCTAGAATGTGCAACAGGTGTACTGGCTTGAACTGTACAAAGCTGCTACCAACAGCTTCAGGGGTAAAAATTCACACTTCACACTAGAAAGCTGTACCTGAGCCAAAAGAATCCTTGCAAGAGACTTATTTAGGTATTTCATTTAAAGTTTTTGACACTACAGACCAGATTTTAAGGCCACCTGTCAGAGGTCTAAATGGGCTTTGGCACCCAAACATGATCCTATTCCACCTACTCCTGTCCCCAAGAAGTCATCAGTGCAAAATGTGAGGGGCTGCACATTCCAAAGCCAATGATTAAGCAAAATCCTTTCCATCCAATTGGGACCTGGAAGTTCTCTCTACACCCCCATAAACACATTTCTGGGGTTCTAAATGTGTCAAATTTCCAGAGGCCTTAATTTCTGGCTGCCTGTTTCACAAGTGTGTAGTTTATCTACAGTACTATAAATTCAATGGATAATGAATGCATTCCAACTAACTATACTGAATGGTTAAAAATATTATGTAGCCAACAGCCTTCTTCCTCCATCTTTGGGTTTTTTTCCCAGCTCAACAATGGTTTGGTTCCCCTTTGACTATATGAATAAAATATAACTACAGTAGTATGTCCCAGCATACTGTAACTTTTTGCAAAGAAAAAAAGCCACCAAAAAGCTATAATATTGGCCCTGAATTACAAACACCTGACCATGTATTCATATAGCCAGGCATGAAGTGGAAATGGTTTATACTTACCTTGGATTTAGCATGCCAGCTGAAATGAAGACTGCTGGTCTCACTAGGTATTAACAGATTGAAGGACAATGCGCAGTGATTAATAACATCATTCCTCACATAATATAACTCTGCATCAAGACCTAGAAAACAGAGTATTAAATTATAAGGCAGAAAAGAAAATCCATTTCTTTGTAGTACTCTAAGCGCCACATTTTAATACAGATGTTGTGTTTACATGCCCACACTTTTCCTAAAATTCTTAAATTCTAGATATAGGGTAGAAATCAACCCTCATTTATGCCCATGTTAAGAGAAGTATTTTAATTATCATAAAATGATTAATCTTTTAGAAGTGCTCAGAGCCTAGGAATGGACAAGAATGGCTGACATGGTCAATGAAGAAATTTTATACAAACCATAAAATTCATTTCAGGTTAGAAAGAATAGACTCATCTCAGCCACTCACTGTGCACTCTCTATTTGTGTGCAGAGGCCCCAAATATGCCATCCTTTACAAAAGTATACATTCAAAATATGCTCTAATGGATTTATACAGAAGTAGCTGCAGATGATTTAGACTGGAATCTCTTATTTCTGGAGCACTGCCTAAATTATTCACTGAATGAGACAAGCTCCGTGGAATTGAGAGCACATAATTAGACCATAATCCTGCATATACGTCTACAAAGAAATCTTTAATATCAGCACTTTCTGACTCTAAGCGCTTTGCTTTTTAATTTTTTGAAAACAATTCTTAATATTTCCTAAACAAAGTAATCCATAATATTACATTTGCTCGAGTTCCGGTTAATGCATTTTTCCGCCCCAACAAAGGACACACAGGCAAAGATTACTGAAAGAAGCAGGCATCTGCAATGCCTACTGTGGTCATGCTGAATAAAGCAGGGCCCTGTATAACTCAACAAGGGTCCCAGTTTGCAACAGACCCCATGCTAGTACAAGTTCATTAACATAAGCCTATTCTGTGCCTCCCTCCCCACAAGCTATAAAATGAATCTCAGTTCCCCACTTGCAGTACAAGTTCATACAACATCCCTAACATATACCAACCACTACAATGCAAATCAACTACATTTTCCTTCCATGTGCAGGATTACAGCACTGAAAGTTCAACATGTGTTTGGGTAGTATGCCAAAAATTAAGTAGAACAGACACTTGCTTTAAGAAACTCAGTCAAAAGGTGAGGTGAATAAAATTTAATTCAATACTCTATAGAACAGTAAGGAACAGCTAAGTTTTCAGCACTGTACCTGCTGTTCCATTCAAGACCTCCAATGAAAGAGGGAAAAACAAAAGGAATTTAAAAATGGTTTAAGCCAAAAAAATTGACATAAACCATACACACGGAAACAGATTTCCAAATAGCCTCTACTGATATACAAACAGAAACTAAAATAGTGCAGAAGGAGCTCCCTCAAGATGAAGCTAAGTTTATAAAACTTAGTTAAGGAGTGCACAGAAACACACTAACTCAGCAAATAAGATACTCCATTCAGTCCAGGATAAAACTGCACCAATTATTAAGCTTGTGACTACACCAATTAAAGCAACTCATCTTTATCTACCTTAGAATGGTTAATTTTAGAAGGTTTTGTAACATTTTTATCCCTTATGTAGCTAGCCAGTGAAACAGACTCACTTTATACAGGTACTCCTCACTTAACATCATCCCAGTTAACGTTTTTTCCTTAGTATGTTGGTGATCTATTAGAGAACATACTCATTTAAAGTTGTGCAATGTTCGGTTATAATGTTGTTTGGCTGCTGCCTGCTAGTCGGTAACTACTGTGACGTAATTGGATTTGCTTAACGTTGCATTTTTCCAGAACGTAACTATGATGTTAAGCAAAGAGTAGCTGTATGTTAAAGCTGCAATCTAATGAATGCAAATAGTTCCTTAGAAAATAATGATTTAGAATAATACGAAGGCAATAAAAATAATTAGGTAAAAATTCTGCATTGTTCACTAGGACAAAAGTTGAGTTAGTCAGAACCACTTTAAAAACAGGTAATATGTCTATTTAAAAGACAGGGGCTTGCTAGCTTCTCTTCCTGATAAGAAGGCAGTCTCTAAGGCAGGGGTTGGCAACCCCTGGCACACGTGCCATTAGTGGCAAGCGGAGACAATTTTCCTGGCATGCCAGGAGGCACGCAGAGAAAGGTTTTTTTTAAGTTGCTGCTCCAGGCTCTCCTGTGCAGCCACAAGTCACAGCACCATGGCAGGCACTGGGGCTGAGCCAGAAGAACAGAGGCAGGGAGACTGTGCTCTACTACCCCCCACCCATGCTACCAGGCTGCACCCTCCAGCCCAGATGGCCCCTGGAGAGAGCTGCCCAGGCAGGCAGACACCCTGTCCCACCCAGGGCAGCACTGAGGTGCTGACTGCTGGGGCAGGGTCTGGGCAGCATAAGAGGAGATGCCAGGCAAGCCAGCCTGGCTGAGTCATTAGGAAGCGGGGGGGGGGGGGGAGGCGGGGCAGCAGGAAGTGTGGGCTTTCCTGGGGTTCTGCAGGCTTGAGCTGTGGTGGGCAGGCAGGCAGGCAGGGGTACCCAGCGGCACCCGTGGTGGGGCCTGGCTCAGCCTGCACAGCTCCTCAGGGATGAGCCACAGCCACTCTGTGCACATGAGGATGCTGCCTGGCTGGGGCAGGACGCCCGGCTCAGGGGGGCTTCCCTCTCCGGGATCGGCCTCCCTGCACACTGGGCACAGTGCAGGCAGGGCAGAGCCATCCCCAGTGCAGGGGCCTGGCCACAGGAGACCCCTGGAGCCTGTGAACAGCCACCGGGGCTGCCTCAGCCTGCCTGGGTCCCAGCCTTGCCCACCTGCAGCTCCCCTCAAGGGGCCAGGGCTGGGGCAGGCACTGCACAGAGCCGCTGTGCTGCGGGCTCCTGGCTGGCTCAACCCTGAATACTGGCTGCGGCGGCTGTTCCCAGAGCCCAGGGAACAGCCTGTGGCTGCAGCTCCCACTCCCAATGTACCTGGCACGCACAGAGACCAAGCAGGAGCCCCTGAGCCTGGTGTCCTGCCTCAGCCACGCGTCCCTTTGTGGGCAGGGTGGTTGTGCCCCATCCCCACAAAGCTGCGCAGGCTGGCTGGGCCCCACTTCCAGTGCTGCTGGGCCCCACGCTGTGGCCCGAGTCACGGAGCCCTGGAGCAGCCCCTGCTCCCCACCTGACATCAGCTCTCTATTTACTGTAAAAAGTAAAAAATTAAAAAAGCAACATTAATGATTATTAATAGTATTAAGCATGCAGTGCATCCTGTCATGTACCCTCTCCTACCCAGTTTTGTTTTTGTGGTGTGCCAGCGCTCCAGCACCTTACAAGGTAGACACTGTGGTCTTTTCAGCACTCCAGCCAAAAAACGTTGCCTACCCCTGCTCTAAAGTGTCATCTTGCCCTATCTTGTTCCTTGTAGTACTCTATATGCCACATTTTAATAGAAACATGGTGTTTAAACACACACACACACACACTCTCACCAACACCAGATACACGGTGGAGACCATCCCTCATGTATGCCCATGTTAAGAAAAGTATTTTTAATTCTCATAAAAGCTTTCATAGGTGAAACTGCTTCATTAATCTGATGAAGGAGCCCATCTCCTATGAAAGTGCATGCCTCTGAATTAGTTAAGTCTGTAAGCTGCTATACTGCCCTGCCTTCAGCCTGACTTCACACTAACATAGCTAATTACCTCTCTTTTCCAAGAGCACCAGGTGAGAACAAAATTGCCTCTAAGTGGCAGAGGTTTGGAAGAAGCTTCTACCTGTAGCATTGTATGGGGATGTCTTTACTTCAAGAGCTATCAAACTGTAAGGGATACAACTTGTAGGAAATGAAAGATACTGAAATATGGAAAAGTTTTAAGATCTTATAATTTGCACAAAATCTAAAAGCAACTTAAGATACTGAGATAGTAGGTTTGCTAAGTTTCTGATATTAGCTGCGTCTCCTATCACGCCTATGTGGTTGAGGAGTCCAGCTTCTAAAAAAATTCATTTGCACTTTCAAATATTCACTCTCTAGAAGAAACTGTTCAGGTAACAGGAGCATGCACATTGTGAGTGCATGCTACTAAAACACTCTTGAGGAAAACTGCTCAAAGGACATAAAGGGGCAGATGAAGTCACACTACTGGACATGAAGGAAACTGAAGAGAAGTCCAGGTTCACTTCTTCCCATAATTTTAATTCTGACAGGCTAGACCAGGGGTACTCAATCCCCGGCACACAGCCCAAAGCTGGAGCCACAGTATCCAACCCATGGGGCTCCCCACAAGTTGGGAAATTTGGCAGCTAGTAGCCATTAATATCGCCACCCTTCCCCCTCCATGCAGCCAGCTCAAGCCCCACCATGCTCACTAGATTCGGCCCACTGGTGAACTGCTGGGGGGTGGGGTGCAGACCCAGCCCATGACAGCTCACCAAAACTTCCTTTGTGGCCCTCTGTCTCAAATAATTGCCCACGGCTGCCATATAGGATATGCACAGGTATTCACTGGAGATGGGCTAAAAAGAGTTGGTGGAACAGAGGGTATACCAATAAAGGAGACTAATGGCATGGTCTAGATTTCTGTTGTATAGCAAATAAGAGAAATGTGTGAAACCAGGTGGCCCTGCAACTTCACAACAGGATCCTTAGACTGAGAACAGGAAATCAAATATATAGCTTCTCTATTTCCAAGTGTTACTATAAGACAAGTGCTAAATCTTCAGTGGAAAAGGTCAAAAGATATTCAAGATGCAGTAACAACTGAATATGACATCTTTTGCCAACAAGGCAAAGTTGAGGGCGATGTCAATCCTGTATGAGGGCAGAGATGAATCTGAACTTCATTCAAAGAATAACAGCTTTAAAGAGATACAGTATTTTCTTAGGGACTTGTGGTCAGGAGAGAATGCATTACTTTGATTTCCCATCAAGAGTTACTATAATCAACACAAACAAAAAGCTGAGAGAAATACACTTCTTCCAGCATTTCTCCACTGCACCAGGAACAACCTGCCCCATTCAGATTGCTCACAAGGGGGATGGGGATGGGGATGGGAGGATAGAGAGGAAGGGAAAAAGTCCTTCCTCAGTGGCTCAAAAAAAGCTCTGTCTTTATACCAAAGTAGAACATGGGGATTCAGTACAAATTTAGCACTGCAGCAAGCACAGAAAAACAATGAGATGAGTGTCCTCAAGAGGAACCTTTGGCTCTAACATCATATATAGAAACAAGTTGAATAAACCCAATAAACACATCTAGAACAGCGATGCTCAACCTTTTTGGCCAGCAGGCTGGATGAGCAGTGCCCAGGCCATCTGTGGGCCGGATCTGGCTGATGATCCCAATCAGCCAGATCCAGCCCACAGATGGCCTGGGTACTGCTCATGGTCACGGTCATGGCACAGCCCCATTCAGTGGCACAGAAGGGGCAGGGGAGGGAGGGGACATAGCCCAGCCCCAACTTGGCCCCACCAGGTGGGACGAAGCATGGCTCAGCCCTGTGGGGGGAAAGGGGGCATGGCCCAGCACCACAGGCCTACGACAATGAAGTAGTAGAAAAACGTTTGAGGCCCGAGCAGAAAAAAAAGAAAAACATGATCAAATTGAAATAACAGAGCGACCAGGGAAGCAAGTTAATTTTGAAATACTGCATATGTACAGTAATTAGCCATTTGATTGAGCTGATCAGGTGTACTCATGCTAATAGATATTCTTTTAAATAGGCTGCAATTAACACCCCAGTCCTCTACAAAGTACATTTTAAAAGGAGAGACGTCTCCCAAAATTGAGGCAACTACCCCTAAACACGGGGTGTCAAAAATACAGCTCACATGCCAGATCTAACCCACAGAGACCTATGAGCCCTGCTAGAGCTGGGGCATGGGGCCAGTCAGGGGCTTGTGCCAGACTGGCTCAGGCTGCTGGATCCATCTGTATGCCCCATTCAACCTCTGGACCAGCCCCACACCCCTCATCCACCCCTATATACTCCTCATAAACAGTGATCCAGTTAATTAAATGTATAAACACCTTTTTCTAGTATCAGCTTCCAGAATATAGTACTAACCATGAACGACTGGTGCCTCCTGAGATGGGGCAGGGGGCACAATTTGTGGATGGCAGCAGGGTGGTGAGTGGCAACTGCCCACAGAAGCCAGTGAGGGGGCAGGGTTGCGAGTGTGCCCTCCCGTGCTCCCCCTACCAGTCACCTATGGTACTAAGATATTCAAAGGTCTCTGTAGAATCAGGAAAACAAATCCAAGGCGCAAAACACCTGTTTCATCTCACAAAAGTTACATTTCACATTTAAGAATAAGCAGTACATCACAGCTTCAAAAACAGGGGAGCATCACTGCAATATTGTGCATAGAGTGAATGCTGTCCACTAGGTCCAAAACAGAAAGCTCTGACACTTTAGAGGGGCATTTCTGCTTGCCTTTATTTCCTTGTTGAGAAGGCACTCTACAAATGCTACTTCTGTTACTCTGGTTTTCTTTTGACTGCACTAATGACTATTCTGATCCTGTTTTAACATCAAGAGAAATGGTCCCAAGTCAATCGGATGAAATTCAACAAGGAGAAATGCAAAGTCCTACACTCAAGACAGAATAGTTGCATGCATAAATACAGACTGGGGAAGGATTGACTAGGATGAAGTAATGCAGAAAAGGACCTGGGTGTTACAGTAAAGTTAAATAGGAGCCAACTATGTGCTCTTATAAACAAGCCAACAACGTACTAGGTTGTATTAACAAGAGAGTCGCTTTGTAATTAAATGGAAGCAATTCTGCCCCTCTATTCAACCCTCATGAGGCATCACCTGGAGTACAACAACCAGTTTTGGGCATAACACTTCAGGAAGGATGGGAACAGACTGGAAAGAGTCCAGCAGAACATGACAAAAATAACTGGGAAACTTAACTTATGAGGAAGGGCTGAAAGAACAAGGGCTGTTTAATCTGGAGAAGACTTTGGGGGAATTTGATAACAGTCTGCAAATACCCAAAAGGTGATTATAAGGAGGATGAAGATCCTGGGTAAGCTTTTTGAGAGAATTATCCTGGCACATGTCCATGAGGGGCCAGCAGGGGAGATTATGCTTAGGGGTAACCAACACGAGTTCATTAGAGGCAGGTCCTGTCAGACCAACCTGGTGGCCTTCTATGACCAGGTCACCAAATCCTTAGATGCAGGGGTAGCAGTGGATGTAGTCTTTCTGGACATTAGGAAGGCCTTTGACACAGTCTCTTACCCTGTTCTCATTAAAAAACTGGGGGACTGTGGTGTCAACACCCACACAGTAAATTAGGTTGCTAACTGGCTGGAGGGCCGCACCCAGAGGGTGGTGGTGGACGGGTCATTTTCGACCTGGAGGGATGTGGGCAGTGGGGTCCCCCAGGGCTCGGTCCTCGGGCCCGCACTGTTCAACATCTTCATCAGCGACTTGGACGAGGGGGTAAATAGCACCCTGTTCAAATTTGCTGATGACACTAAGATGTGGGGGGATGTGGGCACATTAGAAGGAAGAAATAGGCTACAATCAGACCTAGACAGGTTACAGGGGTGGGCGGATGAGAACAGGATGGGTTTCAATACTGACAAGTGCAAGGCGCTGCACCTAGAGAGGAAGAACCAGCAGCATACCTACAGGCTGGGGAACTCCCTTCTCGGCAGTGCAGAGGCAGAAAAGGATCTTGGAGTCATCATTGATGCCAAAATGAACATGGGCCGACAGTGTGGGGATGCAGTCAGGAAAGCCAACTGCACCTTGTCATACATCCAAGATGCATGTCAGGCAGGTCCAGGGAGGTGATACTCCCCCTCTATGTGGCACTGATCAGGCTGCAGCTGGAGTACTGCGTCCAGTTCTAGGCATCACACTTCAGGAGGGATGTGGACAACATGGAGAGGGTCCAGAGGCGGGCCATTCACATGATCAGGGGCAGCAGGGCAAGCCCTACAGGGAGAGGCGACGGGACCTGAACCTGTTCAGCCTCCACAAGAGAAGGCTGAGGGGGGATCTAGTGGCCGTTTACAAACTAGTCAGAGGGGATCAGGAGGCATTGGGGGAATCCCTGTTCCCCAAAGCACTCCCAGGAATGACTAGAAATAATGGTCACAAGCTGGCAGGGGGTAGATTCAGACTAGATATCAGGAGGCGCTACTTCACGGTCAGGGCGGCTAGGGTCTGGAACCAACTTCCAAGACAAGTGGTGCTGGTTGCTACCCTGGCGGTCTTTAAGAGGAGGCTAGATGTACACCTTGCTGGGGTCGTTTGACCCCAGTACTCTTTCCTGCCATGGCAGGGGTTGGACTTTATGATCTGCTCTTGTCCCTTCCGCCCCTACCAACTAGGAAACTATAAGATGAGCTTTCTCTGTGGCTATACAAGACAGGACTAGGAGCAATGTCCTCAAAGTGCAGTAGAGGTAAATTAATTCCCAATTTAGGCTGGAAATTAGGAATAATGCTCTGACTCTGAGGGTACCTAGAGGTACAAGCCACCTAGAGAAATTAAAATTTCCAGGAATGGAGATTCCATAAAGGACGGGTTAGGCAGACGTTTGCCTGGGATAGTTTAGCCAGCATGATCCTGCCTTGGGCAAGGGGCTGAACTAGATGACCTCATGAAGTATTCTCTATTCTTAGGATCCTAAGACATTTTTAAAACAAAATGCCATCCCTTCAATTAGGATTTTTAAAGCACATTTAAAAAAAACAACCCTAATCTTTAGCCAATCTAAGTATCTGGAGGGACCTTTTTAATATTCTGCCACTAGAATATGATCCGTCTCCTCTCAAAAAGGTAAAGAAGAACTTTATTTAACTATTCCAGTGGTCCTCAACCATTTCACACTCCCGGCACCCCTCAGAAAAATGCTAGCTCTTAGCTTTTGCTAACTTTTGACTACAGAAAAATACAGCAACTCTCCTGTTGCAAAGAACTCAGAAATACCACAACAGGACAAAATGTTTTTGACATTATGGCTTCCCATTTAAAATCACTGGGTTTATCTTGCAAATCATGTGGAGCTATCTGCAAAGCAAAATGTTATTAATGGGCAGCACCCTTAAAACGATTTCATAGCACCCCCGGGGTGCTGCAGCTCCCTAGCTGAGTATCACTGAACTTGAACTATACAATTGAGCTCTTCCCATTTTCTTACAACTGAACACAACAACCTCAGGGCTTCTATCTTTTAAAAACGTAAGTGTATCTCTCTATATGGAACAGACCACACAGCAAAAAACATTAGCCGCAGCTACTGGACAATTACTCTCTTCTTTATCTCAAGAACATGCTTCAGCATTTGCAAATTTGTGATTATTAGCCATAATGCTCACCAATTTTTATTTCATGTGAAAACTAAATCAAAACCTTTAAAAAGTGTGAAACACTTTAAATAAATTACTATATTTTAAAAATGATGGTCCTGGTAGTTAGAAAAACTCTTTAAAATGTGTAATAATGGCTTACTGTTACAAGTTTTTTTTGGTGTTAAAGTGAAGAAAACCAAAGCAAACAAAAACCAAATCTGTTTATTTAACACATTTGGCACCACTCTGCATAGAGGAATTTCGTGTTTTGCCTATTTCATTTCCCCAGCACCACATCACCACAACATCCAAGTTCCTTCTTTATTAGGGGTGTTTGATTTAAAAAGAAAAGGAAAATTTGCTTACAACCATGGAAACTGGAAGGGCAGCTTATCTACTTAAAATAAGGTTTAAAGTCTAGTCAGTTTGCAAAGATTTCATTTTGCCCAAATCTCTTTAAAACAAGGGGACACTGCCTAAAGCCAGGGAGGTTCCTCCCCTTGTCTCCACCCACTCCCCATCAAAGGCACTTTTATACATGGTGGGGGGAAGGGGGAGGCTGGCACTTTAATTAGCATGGCTTACTCTAATTAAAGTGTCACCACATATCATGCATCAGCACCCCCCCACTTAAAAATGGTGATGGGGTGCTTGAACCAAAGGTTGCTCAATGGGCTTTAGTTCAAGCACCCTGTCACCATTTTTAAGTGCAGGGATGCTGATACATGAGATACAGAAGCAAGTGCCACACTCCGCAGATTCAGTTAATCATGTCTGCTCCAATCCGCTGAAATTCCAGCCTGTTAAAGCAACCTCTGCACTTGTGTATAAGCGTCCTAAGGTTCCCGCCAAAGTGACATTTAATTTCAGCTATTATTGGGTATCTGCAACGTGCTTAAAGTATTTTTCTATCACACAAGGTAGAAAATGACAGTCCAACTTTTATAAACCAAACATACATGAACACATGATCGTCCATGTGTCAGATCTATTCTTCCACGATTAGCACAATTTAATCAATGTGATCAATGTGAGATAAAAGGATACATTTTCCATCAGTGATGCACTGGACGCGCCCCATAGTCCTTCCACCACTTTGGTTTTGTACACAGGGAAGACACTGGAAAAACTGCTGGGAGTCTCTAAGCTCTAACTTGGCTACTTTTAACACCAAAAGGAAATGTTATAAACAGAGACCATCCTAATTTTTAACCTGATTGTCCCTCTTTTCTTTTGTGCAGTTTCTTTGACATCTGAAGCAGCATTTGACTTCACTGTTAATATCCAACTAAATGAGAACAGTGTGTGTCTGTTATTATTTAAGCCCCATATCCACACACAACTCCCCTGTAATAGAAACTGCATTAACTACTTCCATTTTCAAATAGATGTTGTCACAACAGTAACTCTCTCTCTCTCTCATGTTGATACTAAAATTAGTTTAAGACAGGCCAAGTCCAGCCCATGGCACAGTGTAACCTGTCCCACGGGGCGCCCAGGGGGGCAGGAAAGTTACTGGCAGGAGAGAGGTAACACCACTCGCACACCACTGAATCCAGACCAAGGGGGGCCACATGCCTGATGTGCTGGATTGGGTGCCTGGGAGGGGTTGGCACCAGGTCCCTGGAGGACCAATCTCAGCAGGAAAGGGGTCCAGTGATGCCCTGGGGAGCAATCCTAATGCTGGAGCAGGAAGAAAGTGGTGCCGGGTATCAGGGCTTGATCCTGGTGTGCACTCAAATTTGCTCTCAGACCTGCCATGCCCCACTCACCTGACCCACGGGGCCAAAAAGCTGAACACCACTGGCTTAAGAGGATTAAGAGAATAATGTAGTGAGTCTGCTACAATTTCTGTTTGGATTAGGCCTCAGGCAGATGCAGCTTCTAGAGAAGAGACCAGCTTAAACCAACCACAGCCATCCTGCCCTGTCTAACCTGAATCTCAAGCTACAGCACCTTACTCAACATTTAAGGAACACTTTCCCATGTAATCCTAGCATGAAACATAATAAGCCTAGTCAGATAGATTGATGGGCAATGACATTAGACTAATATGGGGATGAATGGGAAAAAAACCCTGAACTTAAATCTCAATAACACATTTTATTTTCAAAATGTTGGTATCACTTTTCACTAGTGAAACTTAGATAAGCAAGGCCATCTAGGTGATGTTCACCAATATGATTCAAACACCTAAGCTTATAAGGTGCCATGTTCTTCCCAAGGTGCTGAGCAGTTTCCCCATTCCAGCCCTGCTTTAAATTTAAAGTCAGGGAATGCAAGAGTGCTCCGAACCTCACAAATCAGACCCAAAATTAGCAAGTAATGGTCTGTGTCATATGTGGAATGAAGTAAAGAAAGGGGAAACAGATGTCTCAAGGAGAAGTAGCTGGATACAATATTTTAAAAAGTAGGGAAATGAGAAATTCCGCTTTTGAATTCTGTACGCAAACCAGCAACACTTTAGTTAAATACATGTAAGGGTTTTTGGGGGTTTTTTTTTTGTTTTTTACATTTTGCATAATCTCCAGGTGAACAAATGCAAAACAAATCATAAGTGGCTTAAAAACCATATTGGACATAAACTAAAACAAACCAATCCTAAAAATTAAGCTGTAGTTTTGCTTTGGTAAGGCTCCCTAAACAAGTCCATATGCAGACAAAGCTCAGTGCCGATGGATTGAGCTTCTTGTTACTCGGACTTGACTAATCTAAACCGACCCACACAAAACAATATAGTCAATCTTTTTGTTTCTTATTTAAGAAAAAGCTCCTCTCCTTTACCCAGGCAACCTCTAAATCACATTATTAACTCCCATATCTTTGGGCCTGCTCTTGGACAGGAATCAAAATGCATAAATTAGCTCAAGTACACACAAAAAGGTAAATTTAGGCAATGCCACAGAGGGACACAGCCATTCTTCAAAAGAATTTAACATAACAAAACATTCCCAAGTAGCTCAGGCAAGAAAGGGGAGAGGCAGGGTTTTCATTCCCAAGTCACACAGTATGGTGGAGAGTCCTTGGGGTCACTACAAAACTAGACCAAGTCACTAGCAGCGTAACAAAAAACCCCCATCATTTCAAGTAAATGCACTCATCTTCAACTCCTTAAAAAGCTTTATAAAGAGCGGGGGGGTGAAGGGAGGGAGGGAGAGGAGGAAAGAAAAGAAAGAGAAAAGGAAAAACCTCACATCACTTAAGCATGGGAAAAATAAAGCTTCAGGTCTTAAAGACTGTTCTAGAATATGAATCAATAAATAATCCACTGCTTAAAGTAGAACTGACAACACACGTGAATTTTTTTTCCTAAATCTTGAGTAGGCTCCAAATAATTACAAGACAATTCTCTAAGGACGGTATTTTTTACCTTCATATTTTAGGTTTGTTTAAACAAAACTCAAAGTTTCAGAGGAGTTTCTCATGTGATAAAGCATGTTGGGTTTGATTTAAATCAAATCAATTTAAATCACTGGTCAGGAAGTCTCAATTTAATCATTGTTTTCTCAAAAAAGCGCATTCTTGTTGTTTGATATCCTTTATTCATTTAACTGCTTGAAACTGCACTTTTAGAGAAAGGTAAGGGCTTGGCTGTGTGTACACAAACTTGCAGAGAGGGAAGAGGGCTGATGGGTGAGTAATCAGGTCTGTTATCTCATCTTCCTATACTGCTAAGAAGGATGTTAACTCTGGACACACAAATCCACATTTTGAGAACTCAAACTAAGCATCACAGAGATGCTCAATGGGATCTTACAGACTAAGCACTGAGTCCCTTTGGGGAAAGTGGTTTTCTTTAATCTTTACTAATCTATAGAGGAGCTCCAGGAATCCCATAAGATTGAGCTCCTAATATAAACCATGGCCTGTTATAACCCATTTATAAAACTTTTCTAACAAGGTTACATGAATATATAGTCTCAAATAGTATACAGTTAGAAGTTATAATCTCTATTCCATGATGATACTGAGCTTTAATAAATCTTAAACTAGTTGTATATAGTTTTTTAAAGCATATTAAAAATAAATGTGATTAAATAAAAAAAAAATCTGACTTAAATAAAAATCCATTTTTTAACAGTTGATTTTTATCCACCCTGTGATAAAGTATTGTTTTCATCTGGTAACATTTCAGATTGTTAGTGGCAGCAGACATGTGAAACCTCACCTTGCACATTTCAACACAACTTTAATTCTGACCCTACAAGATATCCTTATGAGGTCTTGTTTGCATAAAACCTTAAGGGTCAGGGAAGAAGGACAGGAGTTAAAGGGTTTTTTGTTTGGGTTTTTTTTTTTTTTTTAATAGAGTAAAGTTTCACGCTTCAACAACATTAACTCTACAAAGGTTTACATGACAAATTTATATAAATATCCTGTTTGTTCGGTGTTCAACTTGCTCCAAAAAACTGTCTCAATTTCCCCCCTGCAGTTATGTAGTCATGTCATGTAGCCTCCTGGCCAAACCATAAATTTCTCCTCTTCCACAGTAAACATCCAAAAAAAAAATCCTTTAACCTTCCTGAGCTCAAGTCCTTTTCCCATCTCTGCACTTCCTGCTCCCTTAAACTTAGAGAAAAGAAGTGGAATGTTCAGGATAGATTACAAAATATATACATTTTCTTAAAAATTATCATTTCAAATAAATATTTTTCCAAGAAAATAGAAATTAAAATTATAACAACCTATAACAACAATTAGCATAACCTATTACAATAATATAAATTTGCAAGCAGTACATACTTGCTGTCCCTATTTTGAAGGATGACAAATTATTTAACTAGTGAAAGTCTCTAGCTATATACCTGAAGTTGGTATTTGCTGACATACTAAAATCAAGTTTTAACACCAGTCACTTCTTTTCTATGTGCAAAGAAAACTTCATTTAAATGTATTCAGCTAGTTTATTTCAATAAGTGGTTTGTGAAAAGCTGAGAAACCAAGGAGCAAGACGATAGAAGAAAACAAGCTTTCCCATCTACGGGTAGGAATAAAGAAAAAAGATATGAATATAAAGGTAGATCTACTATTTCTACAGTCTTGTCTGGAACAAAACAGTTTGATTCACTAACCACAGATAGCACTTCCTTTTTTTTTTAAATATAAAAAAGTTAGTTTTAAAAAATGCAAGTAATGTTTTGATAAATTTGCTTTTTCTTATGCATCAAATACATCTAAAGTTTTATTTAAATAAAAGCTAAATTTACAAAAGCAGTATATTAAATTAACTAGTTTCCACCTATGTACAGCTTGACACAAATCATAATCAACTAGATGAATTTATTATTTAACAACATAAAAAATAAGAATCAGAATAAATGTGTTTTAAGAGCGATGTCACACTTAGATGTGATGCATGTTGAGTCTTTTCTGTCCAACAAGTCAATTTTAACTTTTCTTTAGGAACATAATTAGAGTACAGCTACAAGGTAAAAGATGTATACGATCTGAAGAGAAAGCAGAGGAGTCTTCTACCTTGCTGATTTAAATCATGATGAAGATGAATCGTTTAAACTACTGAACCTTGGAGAGCTTCTGCCTATCTTCTCTAGAAGCCCTAATGTGGAAGCCCTAACCAAGAAAGGTTATCTAACCTCAACTTCCTTTGTTGCAAATTGAACCCATTGCTCCTTGTTCTGTCAACTGTCACCACTGAGAACAGTCCAGCTCCATTCTCTTTGGAACCAACCCCCCCTTCAGGTATCTGAAGGCTGCTATTAAATCCCTTCTCAGTCTTCTCTTCTCCAGACTAAATAAGACCAGTTCCCTCAGCTTCTCCTCAGAAATTATATGCCCCAGGCACCTAACCACTTTTGTTGCCCTCCGCTGGACTTTTCCAGTTTGTCCACATCCCTTCTGTAGTCATGGGCCCAAACCTGCACACAGGACTCTGGATACGGCCTCACCAGTGCTGAATAAAAGGGGAATAATCACTTCCCTCGATCTGCTGGCAACACTCCTACTAATACATTCCACTGTGGCATTAGCCTTCTTAGCAACAAGGGCACACAGCTCACTCATATCCATCATACTGTCCACTGTAACCCCCAGGTCTTTTCTGCCGAGCTGCTGCCCAGCCAGTCAGCCTCAGGCTGTACTGGTGCATGGAATTGTTCCATCCTAAGTGCAGGACTTTGCACTAGTCCTTGATGAACCTCGTGAGATTTCTTTTGCTCCAATCCTCCAATCTGTCAAGGTCTCTCTGAATCCTAACCCTACCTTCTAGCATATCTACTACTCTCCCAGTTTAGTATCTTATGAACAATCTTTCCAACTATTTTAGTTGGTCTAATAAAAGATATCAGATTTACCCTAAGGACCTTGTCCACTTATGTCCTTAGACCAACATGGCTACAACCAACACCCTTTTATCGAAGTTCATCCTTCTTCCTTAAGATCCTTAATTCTGTGTTTGCCCATGTGCTTCAACCCTGGTGTATTTCAAAAAAGTTCTCCTCTAACTTTGTGATGGAGAGAGACAACTCCAAGGCACAGCCAAAGCGTACAACAGATCTAATGCCACCCTCACAGGACAGAGTTTTGCCCTTCCACAACAAGCCTCCTGTGAAGAAACAACTGTATCGCTAACTTCAGGAAGGCCAAAGGAAGCAGAGTTAGGGAACTATGTGAAAATATAGCTGAAGGTGAGAGTAACAAGTAAAGATAGAGAAAGGGCATGGCAGAGCCAGTTAGCTCTCTGGTAGTAACAAGAAGAAAACAGAAGCTGAAGGCACCAGACTGCTTATACAAATAAATTCAAAATGTGAGTATCAGAAAAGGAAATGCTTCCTACTTTGTTATCTCTGGATCAAGAAATTTATCATTTCAAGTCTTGAGTCCCATGAGGCTCAGTACACCAGAGAAAAGCTGTACAGAGGCAGCAGCAGCAGCAAAGTACTTCCCAGCAGTATGCCTGCTTATACATTTTGTCCCTGAGCAGAGGCATCGATTTCGTTCCGGCTTCTCAGCCTGGCTTCCTTCATTCCCATCACCTCTCCATCCTGCGACTGCTGGTCACCTTACTCCCTGAACACTTAACAGTTCAACTAGTGAGGAATTTTCCAAGGAAACAGCTACCAAATAGGCATTTTTGTGGGCTTTTCTGAGGTTGGTCTCCTGTTTTTCATGAGAGAGACTGAAAGGTCTCTGGTCCCAAGGTGGAGAGGTGTGTTTCTGAATCTCAGAAATATTCTCACAGCAGGAACGCAATTTCCTGCCCAGATCTATTTAACCGCAGCCTACTAAACCAATGTTTCCCTCTGCAGTTTTGCCCTCTTGGGCTCAGTCCATCCACTCGGACCCTTGCACATGCCAAAGTTAGGGAGTGTTCACTTCTTGGATATCCACACATACAAGTTTGCAGCAGGACATCTGCCTGCAATCAAGCAAATGTAGTAAGGAAGTAAATTTACTTTAAGTAAACCCATACTAGGAATTCTATAACCTGCTAAAATTTGAGACATGCTCTAGGAAAGAAGTGCAATACTTTTAAGGTGATGCAGTGCTATATCCTCAGAGTAACCACTTACTCCATGTTTTCAGGCCAAGATGTTAAAATGCCTTAATGGAAGGATTTCCTTGACTATAGGTTTGCCTGTTTATAGGCCAGATTCTCTACCTTTAAAGGAAATTATTTTTCCTTTGGCCCCTGGAAACAAACAACTTACTGAATTTCCAGAGAGTTAGTCTTTGCCAACTAAAATTTGAGCACCAGGGTGGGATTTCCAAAGAGCTTAAGTGACTCAAAGCACAAGGCATTTTGGTTTTGTCTATACACACATGTTTATGTATTAGCAGCACAGCTACAGTGGGTTGACACCCCTAGAAAGGATGTAGTCAACCCAGACACTGATTCCATAAAATGAGAAGTTAAGTTATATAGGAACTGTCAGAAGTCTGCTGACTTGCCAGAGCAACCTTCCCACTTATGCAGAAAAGGATATTAAGCACGGAGGATTACTCTTCATCAAGAAACTTATGAGCTGACCAACTGATTTCAGGCCACAGAACAGTCTTCTGATGGTAGTTGCTGCTAGTTTATCAGGCTCCAAGTCCCAATTTCTCTTCAGAGCACGACAGCACGATCTTTCCAAACCTCCCCCTCAAGTCTAGTAGCTCCAGCGCCTGTCTGCTGCTACTCTTATCTTTTCCAAGCAACACAGTGAAACATTCTGGTTAATCTCATTACTGCTATACCATTCCCCATGCATATCAGGGAAACTGTAAAGGACTGCATTATTTTTTGTGCTCTCACTGATTTGGTAATCTTTGAATAGCAGCAAAGAGAAACTGGGGTTACTCACAGGAAAAAAAAAGGGACAAAAAAGGGTAGGAAGGGACTGCATAGACTCTCAGAAGGAATTTTACCCCACATCTATATATGCTTCCTGTTAGCTTTATTGGTGGCATTCACTTTTCCTGACAAATTTACCAGACACAAAATGACTTTAGCTGCTTACATAGTACGCCCTTTCTCAAGAGCCCGGGCTGCTATAATGATATAACCCAAAGCTGCACTCACGCCGCACTGACTTCAAATGAAGACCTTAAGCTCTACCTTCACTATTTCAGTATTTCCAAGGAAGCTATGGGACAGCCTTTCCCCATGCAAACTTCCAACGAGCCAAGGAAATTATCAAGCTCGATGCAGAGTTGCCACTGTGGATGAAAGGGCTTCTCCGACAGCTAGCTCAAAACTAAAGATGCCAGTACTGCTCATTAGGGCTGTGTGAAGCTTCAGGTGCCAATTCAATTTGGAGGAGGTTCAGCCTGATGGCCGAATTTCCAAATCCGAATTGAATCAGGAGACCAATTAAAAGGTCCGAACTGATTTGAAGCTCTCCAAATCAATTTAGAAAAGATTCAGTGTTTCAGCAATTTGGACAACTCACTGCAGCAGGGAGCTGGACCCAGAGTCCATGCTGGTAACAAGGGGGAGGTAGGGGAGGGGATATGCTTGCTCCCCAAGCCCCCCGTAGCACCCTCTGACCACCAACCACTCTCCCAGCACCCCCCTACCCACCATGGCTGTCCTGCCTGGCCTCAGCTCCTGGCTCTTTAAAATAAAGCCCACATTCACTGGCTGCTGCCCCCCCACTGCCCCATGCGGGGCTCTGCCCCAAGCCTCCTGACCTCCATCCACTGTCCCAGCCCCCCCCATCCCCCACCCAGTCCCAGCCCCCTTACCACCCATAGCTCCTGGCCTTCAAAAAAAAAAGCCCCCAGTCACTGGATGCTGCAGCAGTCTTGGTGCTTCTGGGGGTCCATGGCAGAGCCCCCTACGCAACACAGGGCAGAAGGGGGCAGCGGGGATTGCCCCCCCCCCACACCTGGCAGGAGCCAGCGAGTACAGGCTTTTAAGAGCTGGGAGCTGGGGCAGCCATGGGGGGCGCAGAGATGATTTTGAATTGAAGACTCCCTCCAAAAAAATTAATTCTGTACATGGAAAACAACAAATTTGTTCTAATTTTTCCATGTATACAATATAATTATTGGAGGACTGTCTTAAATTCCCCCAACCAACACCACTGCTTTGTCAAAGGAAAGTAGCAGATGG
The DNA here is from genome assembly GCF_052110815.1 of Crocodylus siamensis. Taxonomy (NCBI): domain Eukaryota; kingdom Metazoa; phylum Chordata; order Crocodylia; family Crocodylidae; genus Crocodylus; species Crocodylus siamensis. The sequence continues at coordinate 52,851,041 of NC_143400.1, read as the reverse complement.
CCTCAAGCAAGCAATGGGGAAGCAAGGGGACAAGCAACTTGACCCCAGCTCCTTGCCCTCCCCTGGCGCCTAGCCCCCTACACACCATGCCCCCCATGCCTGCCCCTGGCCCCGTTCCTCTCCCACCACATGTTGCGCTGCCAGGTGCCTCTGTACTGGGTCCCTCACTGAGAGGATTCCTGCTATCTTTTCTGACTGCAGATACTGCATTTATATTTGATACTTTAGGGCTACCCTCAGGTTGAATGGGGGGGGGGGGGGCGGAAAACCTCATCTTGGAATCAAGTAAATACAGTGCGTTTTCTTTTATAGCCTGTACCAGGAAGCTTAGCCTTAAGTCATACAGATACCAAGTGTTTTCAACCTCAGGGTAAATCCATGCAACAGCCACAGATGGAAGCATTGCTATGTAGCCCTGGACCTCTGCCAAGACTGCAAGGTTGCAGCACTTACTGAAATGTTCCCTTCCTGTTAATGGCAAGGTATATCAGCATGATGGACTTAGAGCTGGTGTGGCTTACAAATGCCATCCACTGCAGACCAAACCCCGTTTGCACTGGGGGGAGAGGGGAGAAAAAAAAAATCATTAAAATAAAAATGCAGAATGAACTTTAAAATGTCAACAACATAAACTAGAGAAACTGACCGTTCACTTTAGGAACATCTAGGATCAAACAGAAAAGACCCAATTCAGAATGAACTCTTTACAAATCAGTTACACCAGCTCATCAGAACTCACAAATTGATTCTCCCCCGAAAAAAGCTCAAGTTGCTATTGATCCATGTGTCTCACACTTTTTTACATGCTATTTAAATGCCAAGGCTTTCCAGAGTAAGCTAATTCTGTTGACCGATGCATATTACAAATACGGCAGTGGTGTTGGGTTTGTGATTGGACATATTTTCAGAAAGCTGCAATTTCCATGCAGTGTGTGAACTTTGTAAACTTAGTATGACCTACACAGTGTTTAAAGATAACTTTACAGAAAAAAGCAGAAGAGCCCCCACAATCATGTTTTGAGACAAGGTAAAGCTGTCTCTGTACCTTTAAACAATTCTGACACTATCTACAGCAAGAAGTAAATCAGAAAGAGAAACATTCAAGCAGACTTAAAGCTTGTAAAATGAAAACAGATGGCATAACCGTAAGAGACAAGTAACTTGTCACAACCTGTTGTAAGTTTTTGTAAATACCAAGCTCTTTGTTGTACGGGCATCTCTCCCTCCTCGACCTCCTACAGCCCAAATCCTTTTATATTTTAAAAAGGAGTTAAAAATAATGGAACTGACCCCACAATACTACAAAATAATGTATTAAGCACCAATTTATTATCCTATGGGCAGCAACGGACTGGGTCAACTGCTGGGAAAGGTCAGACCTATTCCTACAGCATTTTATACCAACACCAAATGAGTCCCCTACTGGGCATGACCTTGATAGAGAAGCATGGGTCAAGATGAACAGACTGAGATCTGCATATGGATTCTTCATAACAATACTTTACAAGAGGAACATCTCAGGCAGCCCCCTCACCGTGAATGCAGTATCCAACAAACAGCACAGCGCTTTGTCAGAAGTTGTAATCTCCACACATGCCTGAATGGGGTTGATGGAATCCACACACACTGAGTCACAATACCAGACAGTGGCTCATACATTTGGAAGTTGACATCTGATGCCACATGAAAGAGAGAGTAAGTCAGTTATCCTGGAGAAGTCCCAATTAAACAATGAACCTAAAATAGCCCATCAAACCTAGTACCTGTAAAGTCTTTTTTAAAGTCACCATCAACAAATTCTCCCTTCTGAGTTACTAACATGACACGCATTAAGATATATTCTGAGGATGGTTCACCATGTATTAGTAGATGTTTAGTTCACTGGCCCCTTGGCATGCTCTGTTTCAGCGACAGAATGAAATGCTAGCCAGCATTTTTTCCCATAGCTCCAAAGGAATCATAGTAAGGGCAAATACATACTGCATACAAAACCCAAGTTATTTCAAATCCTAGTACTCAAAAATAAGGAAAGAGAAGCAACATGGAACACAGCAAAATGAATCTGGCCAGCATCCAGAGGCAATTTCAAAGCCTAAACATCCCCTGCTTCTCTGACATGTCATTGAGATCAGCTCACATGCAACAGTGTCCATGATAAATTTAACAAATAAGCTTCTTGAAAGCAAACCCATTCAGAGGACAGTTTTAACTCGCCATTGTCGACACTAACAAATCCTTTCCTTCGGACCCACAAAATCCTGGTCCCTGTGAAGAAAGGCTCTGAACTGAATTCTTCCAGAAGGATTCCTATCTTTCCTATATCTCCACAGGGAAGCTGAGGCTTCAGAACAGGTTACCACAAACTTGAATTTGATAAAAATGATCCTGTATTACAAAATTAAGATACCAGCCAGTCACTGAACAGATCCTTTCTCTGTCTCCACTCAAATGTTCATAAGAGTTAAACTGACGCAGTCTTACAACATACTTGCTGCTTAAACAGTTCTTGTGTTAAAGGATAACAACATGAAGCCTGGAGGCTGAATGAAGTACACAGCAAGAAAGATGTTAGACTAAATGAACCAGTTAGGAGTTTGGATGTGTATTACTAACTTTAAGATTATTTATGACACGTTAAATATGAATACTTCTTGGAACTACTAAGAAAGCAGTCACATTTCTGTGCTAACATGTCCTTAGTACAAGTTTACCGAAAACCCATAAAATGGTATCCAGAACAAAAAAAAACCAAAACAGACTGAGACGCACAAGAGGCTAACATGAAAAAGTCTATTTTATTGTATTATAGAACTGAATCAAACATCCTAAATCTCCCAACAAATCCATTTTTACTAAGCTACACACTGGTTTTAGAGAAAAATTATATGTGACAACTAAATCAAAGGTACTAAGACCTGCTCTGTAATTAAGCAAGTGCACAAATATAGTAGCAGCAAGAGAGGATAATCCCAATATATACATTACTACAGAAATTAGGTCAAAAAGAACATTATAGTTGCAAAGTCAAACAATGTCCACACCTGCAACCTTAATTTAGCCCCTCTGACATAAACAAAGTCTTTCACAACCACAAGCTATTTTTCTATCAGACCTGTGCCTAATTCGCTGCACAGGCTGCATCTGTGCCGAGCATGACTCAGACTAGTGCAATGGAGACTAAAATCCCTGCTTTATTTGTTCCAGAAGTCAAAAGGTGTGTCCACAGGTAAGAAAAAGTAACAGGAACAAGGATGGCCTCATGGTTAAGGTACCTGAATAACATCCTCAAGAACTGGACACTATATCTCAGAAGCTCCACGGCCAAAGAAACAGAATAGCAGGCAAATCTCTTTAGCTAACAAGTGGCTGTTAACTGTACTTGCCTTATTTTCTGGATGTCTGACTTGGGGTCCTCCAGTCAGACTTGCTGAACATTCCCAGCTGCAACCAAAGTCAAGGGAGCTGAGCTTTGAATATTCAGAAGTGCTATATAGGGCCAAGCATAGAAAAAAATCAGGCCCGGAACAACTCAAGCTGAACACCCAATATTAGCAGAGATTTTATTCTCAAGATCCTAATTTGCAAAATGGGGATAATGCCAATTCTTCTCCAAGGAATTTCCTGAAAATTCATTAAAGTGTTTGAAATAAACAGTATAGTGATAATAAGTATGTTGGAGAAGTCCACAAGGAAACTATTCTGTGTTCTGATAAGTTTGAATAGCAGCAAACAAAAAGCATGGAGCCATCCAGTGAAGAGCTGCCCATCATCCTCTGTTCTTAATGAGATAAGGATCCCTTGGAAACTAACAGCACGTGCTCATGTAATACAAGGTTGTTATAAACCCTTCGGAACAGAGGGGCCAATTTCAGGTTACAGTAACTCCTACTTGAGTACTTGATTTCATGACCTCAGTAATAATTCATTTAGCCTTAGTGACTCTTTCTACATCTCAAAAGAAAAAAAAACCAAACCGGAAAAAAAAACAATTTAGACAATCACATGGTATCACACTAACACCCGCATTGGCTTAATCACATTCTCACAGACTTCTTGTCACACTATTGGCTTCTTTTTTGCCTTGGAGAACTGAGAACAACAGCAGAGTCTCCCTATGCCTGAAGAAGGGTGTTTGTGCTCGAAAGCTGGCAGAGAACTTTTCCCCTCGACTATTTAGCTGCTCTAACAAATAATACCACGTCTATCCAAAGAACCTTGGGAACAACTATGGAAACTTTAGGTCAGCGGCTCCCAAACCAAGCCAAGACTGCAAACAGGGTCACAACATCAGCAGATAGGACGGTGGGGGTGGGGGACTGTGGGGCAGTAGCAAGGGGTCATGCTTGAGGGGCCCTGCTGAGGAAAAGTTTGGGAAGTGCTGATTTAGGTCTGCTACATGTACCTCCACCACCACATCTTTGCAACCCACCTTCATCCTTCACATGTTAGCAACCAGGCGCCAGGCAGGTGCTGACAGCCCAAGTGAGGGCGTGGCACATGTGCTGCAGGAGCCCACACTTCGAGGAGCGCAGCTCCAAGACCTGCTCTAATGAAGCGCCCTGAGCGAGTGCCTCGTGTATCAGCATCCCTGCTTCAAAATGGCAGTGGGGGGCCCTTGACCCTAGGCTTGTTGAGCGAGGTGCAATTAAAGCGCCACCACCACCCACTTCAAGCGCAGAGACGCTGCCACACGGGTAATGCGTGAACTCCTGGGGTCACCCGGGCGCCGGGCAGAGGCGGGCACGTGAGGACGGGCTCGCCGCCCACGGCCCCTCCCGCCCGGCCTCATCCGCGCCCCTGCCCGCGCCGCTTACCCAGGAGGCGGCAGACCTCGCCCTCGTCCATGTAGAGGCTGAAGCTGGGCCCCGCGCCGAAGCCAGGCCGCGCCCGTGCCGCCGCCGCCAACAGCACCGTCAACAGCAGCAGCGGGGCCGCCACGGTCGCCCGCCCCCCGGCCCGGCTGCCCGGCACCATGGCGCCCGGGCAGCGAGCAGGGAGCGAGGCAACCCCCGCGCCCGCGCCCGCGCGCCGCTTCCGCCGCACGCCCCACCCCTCCCCGCCCCGCGCATGCGCGCCTTGCCTGGCCACGCCCCCTCCGCCCGTGCCGCGCCGCCCTCGCACGGGCCCCGCCCCCTTCCCCTACTACTCCCCGCATTCTTAGTCCCGCCCCCTCCGCCGTGTGACAGTCAGGCCGCGGCTGGGGGCGGGAGCGCGGGACTCTGTCAGGCTTCGTCTGTGCCACCCGTCCCGGCTCAGCGCTGGCTGGTTCACCTAGGGACACGAAATATGTTTAAAATAATAATAATAAAAGCTTATGTGGAGAAGTTCCTGCTCTCCCCCGTTGGGGCTGCTTTTATTCGGGCCTCAGGGGCTGCTTCAGCCTCTGCCCTGCGTCCTGCCCCTGCTTCTACCCTCAGTTTTGCCACCCTCAGCGGTGGTGAAGTCAATGGTTGTGTTGGAGCCCAGCACGGCACTGGTCAACAAGGGGTGGTCCAATGTCCAAATCCCTCTCCCTTGAGGCATCGCTGCAGTGTCCAAACCCACTGCCCCTCGCAGTGCTTCGGGGGCCGTGCTGGTCTCAGGGGCAGGCGCAAGGAGCCAGCCCTGGTGACCGTGGGCTCCAGTTCATGCTTCCCACCTGCCTTCAGCACCATGCCCCTCCCTGGGCCCTAGACAGCCTGCCTCTGTGACAGCCCCTCTCAGACGGCCCCTCAGCTGCCCCTGTCCTGCTTTGCGGGGGATCTGTTACCCACCCCAGCTGGAGACGAAGAGCAGCATGGTCACCTTTGTCCTCTCCCCACCCAGCACTGCTCAGCTCGGGCATCACTGAATGTGCCTGCATTGCGTCGGCCTTGCCTGGACAATTTGAGTTGGAACAACTTCTCTTTGGAAAACCATCATTTGATTCGGCCATTTTTCCATGAAATCCTATGAGTTTAAGTGAATATCACAGGGAAGGGGGGAGGTAAAAAGCAAAAACTTTAAAAAGTGACTTAGGAAAATTATTAAAATGTCAGAACTCTAACAGTCCTTGGAATTATGACACAATTCATTCCTGAAAACCACTAAGGTTGAAACGTTGTAACTCAGAACCAATTTTCTCATGAGAAACAATGTTATAAATGGGGGATTGGTTCCTGAACCAAGGCCCAATACTCTATTTTCACCAAAAATAACCCAGAATTTTGTACTTGATTAATTATAGATAGGTAATATAGCTACATTAATGTATTTATATTGTAAATAGCAATCATATTGATTTGGAAGGACTTCTTTGAGGTGACTTTCCTGGACTTTTTGAAGGGTTCTTGGCTCAAATCTTCTCAGGAGTCTTGGCTGCAGGTTTTTCTGGAGTCCTGTCTGCTTTCTCAAAGAAAGTGACCAAGGAAGTTTGGACAAATGTTCTCCAGGGAGATGGGCAACACAACGAATGTGTTTGATGGCATGGCATGGCATGGCATTGGATCAAGTGTTGTAAAGTTGAAACTGTTGTCAGAAAGTTGAAACAGGGCATCAATTTCTAAACATTGTAAGTGTGAAACATAGCTTGAAGTGTTGTAAGTCGAGCACTGCCTGTACATTATTTCACGTGTCAGTCATAGTAGCGCTTTGTTTCATTGCCACACAAATGGATGATATGTGGGTCTGCAAAACAACATGAGATATTTTAATCACTATTAAGTAGCAGCTGTCCTTAATGATCTTAAAAAAATTGAATAGATAATTTTACCAATCCAATGTGCCATATTATATAAGGTCCATAATGGCACTGCATCCTGTACTATTGTGGCATTATGTGATTTTAAATTATTTAAAATAATCTAAAATGAAAATAATCCAATATAAGGTTTCTTAAATTCTAGGAAAAAGATCTGGAAGAAGCCACTAGGAACAGCTGCTTTCATCCCTGCCTTCCTAACCTCCTTGATACCTGGCTGCCTATCAACCTCGCGCTAATTTGAGAAGATCATAAGAAGGTTCGCCTTCAGCAGATTTCTCACCGATGGCTTCTCTCTCCTGACCTGTGACCATCTGGCTGCTATACTAAATCTTCATTTTTTATTAAGTTAAATCAGTGCGGTGGTTTGCAGTTAATAGCCTTTCATTTTCGTTGCTTCTGGCCTGCCAAGCCACATTCTGTATGTACACAAAAGGGCAAAACAAATGCTGGTGAGGCAACTCCTTCAGCCCCAGCAGTGTCCGTGTAAGGTAGAGAGAGAAAATTCTGTCCAATTCCTATAGTGAGGGAGGACTTGCCCACATCGCTTTCCACAATAAACAGCATTTATTTAACAACTTCAAACCCAGCACATAGCCAGACTGTGGAAGAACCACAGGTTCACCCACAGAGAATTTTCTCAGTCTTCTAAAGATAGGACCTGGGTGTGCATCTTTATTTTTGGATCAGACACAGCCTAAAAAAGAAATCTTAAATTCCAGGAATTTTTAAAGCACCTCAATGGAGACATATAGGCAGACAGGGTATTTTACATCTAAACTTACCCAGAATAAAACTGAGACTCATCTATCAGCTTCCAGACTTCTAAACCATATTAGAAAATTAATCACATGCTAACTTAATACACAAAATGGCCAGAAACTGTACTCTGAACATCTGAGTAGGCAATCCTGCATTATCTACAAGTTGCCAAACGCAACATCACTGCTTCTCAGTAATGATCCTTACCCATTCTTCTAAATCATAGAACCCATCTGCACAATTGCAACAAACCATTGCTCAGACTGATGGGTGTGAAAGGTCTTCAGATCCTAATCATTCTGAACCTCAAAGATGATTCTAAAATTGATTACAGATTGTCTCTTGAAGGTTCCTGCTATTTTTTAAATACTTTGACTACTTGCTTCAGTGACTGCAATCTGTTAATCTGTTATAAGATTTAATTGTGACTGTGAGAAGGGGCAAGCTTGGGGCCAAGTCTCAAGTCAGTCCACCTACCTGTCTACATAGGGCAGTCTGCCCAGTCTTGTATGCCATGACTTCGCTATTACAATAAGCTGGGGGTAAATGCAGGAGGCTGCTCATTCTATGCCCTGATGCCAGGGGCGCTATCCACAGCTCCGTAGCTTCCCTGCGCTGTGGTCCATGCCTTGTAGGTGGCATCCAAGATCATACTCCCAGCCACAGGCCGGACTAAACCTAGCCCTCTGTCAGGTCTCACACACACACATACACTCATACTGCCCCCCTCTCACAGGGGCCTCTCGCACTCCACCCCCTCTCACAGGGTCTCTTACTCGCTGCACCATACTGTGCCCCCTCCACTCTGCCCTGCTGTCTCCTGGAGCGACCCTTCTACCCATCAGGCCTATCCAAATCATATCTTGGCTGGTGTCATGCAGTCTCTTGGGCCTCTCCTGCAACCCTCACTTCGCTGGTTCCAGCCAATTCACCAAACAGAGAGCTTACTTTGCCCTAGCCTCTCATACACAACACTATGATCCTGTGGGGGGTTGGCCCATATGGCGCCCTTCTGGCTGTCCAGCCCTAGTCAATGCACCCCCTGGGGATGCTCTTCAGACCAGCCTTCAGTCCTACTCATCCCTGAATTATGCCCAGTCCTTCAGGTCATGAAGATGCCCCCTACTCTGGGCAAGCTCACCGACACCCCTTCTTTCTCAGGGTCTCTCAACTGCCCCCTCCCTGGGGTCACACAGCTATCCCTTCCCCAGGACCTCCGGGGTCTTGCACCCCTGCGGGCTCAAGTGGCCACAGTCATGCCTGGCCCCACTCCTCCCTCTTAGTAACCAACCCAAAGGTGGGGGTTGGGGTTTATGCACCCTGAGCCGCCTCACACCGGGGAGGTTCACAGTCTTGCTATTTAAGTGGGCATGCCATGCCACTGGCTGTCCCACCAGGCCTCCCTATCCTGGCAGGGTGCAGTTTCAGGGCATGTCCAGGACCACTAAGGCCTCCTCTGTGCCCATAGCCTCCCTTACCTCCAAGGAGGACACTGAAAATCTCAATCTTGAGCTCCTGAGAGCACACTCAGCATGGTTCTAGTGGCTAGTGCTCTGCATTTTTTTCAGCACGGGCTGCATGCATAGACGTGCAGGGCCTGCTTCTTTGTAGTGGTAAAAGGTGAGACAGTGATATAGGCATTCTCTCAATGCATCCTTTACATTGAACAGGACACTGATGGAACAGCTCTGATGTTCATGCACTGTTCAAATTATGCACAGTTCTTGCATGATCAGTGGTTTTTGCTCATCGAATGGAGACCAGCCTTCACCAGCAGCACCTGGCCCAGGATGATACCACTAACTGACATCCAACAATGTATAAATTGAAATGATTACTTTAGCACACGAGGGCTCAGCATGACACAGCTCCCATTGGATGGCATTTTCTCAAAGTCTGTGGGACACTGTAATGGCACTGATACACTAACAGTGGGCACTAGGTCAATCTCATGACCAAAGTATACAATAGACTTCACTAAACTAGATCCTCTCTCAACCCAGATTTTGTTCCCTCAGTGGAAGATGCCAGATTGAGTAAATGTTCTATTGTAAATTATGGAGTAGTCTTAATTATGGGCAAATACATGTCTTCACCACCATAGGAGAGCCTCCTCTTAAATGTGCTACTTCCATGGAAGTTAGGAAGTCGGAAATACTTTCACCTTCTACTAGTGGGGTAGCAAAAGCCATCTTGCATTTGACCAATGAATGGCAGTGGGTGTTGGAAGCAAGGCAAACAGCGGTTCTTCCAATGATAGCCACCAGTGCACCTTGCTGAACTGGAAAGTGGAGAAAGGCTATCTTTCTGGGATACTGATCATCTAGACCAGGGGTTCTTAACCTTTTTTGTGCCATGGACCCCTTTGGCAGTCTGGTGAAGACTATGGACCCCTTCTCAGAATAATGAGTGTCTGTAGACAGGAAGACTGCGATCACGTGTGATCTAGCGGCAGGTCTAATAACTACTGTAATTTCAAAGTAGTGATGAGAGTAAACGATATTTCGAGATATCTGCAACAACTGTAATGTGATATGAAAATATCTGTGATTTCTATTGGTGACAAAGTCACAGGTACTGCTAATACCACTGTGGTTTGTTGCCTACATTCATAATCAAAGGAAATGCTAAATTTCAGTTAGAGGTTAGTGAAAATAAAGATGTAATTTTTTCCCATCCAAGTTCATGGACCCCCTGAAATCTATCCACAGACCCCTTGGGGGTCCGTGGACCCCAGGTTAAGAACCCCTGATCTAGACCATCTTTCTGGGATACTGATCTGGCAAAAGGTATTAGAAGCCTCTTAGGAGTCATACAGACTCACTGGAACCCAAAAGGAGCCGCTGCCATCTTGCATTCCCTGTGCCTTATTTTGCCCAGCAAGTGAGGTGTTATTTATTTTGAAAAGGAATCTAGGACTCTGAATAATCCTCTTAGGACCTTAGAGGGATGAAGGTAGGGCCCATCCAGCAGATCCCTGAATAAGTCAGCCAGGACATGACTGCTCCTGTGAAAGCAGTCTCTACTCAGCGCTAAGGCGTTTTCCAGAACATATGTACTTTCTCTCTGGGAGAGCTGCAAGCTGCAGGTGTTTGGAAGGTGGCTGTTCTGGCTGGCTGAAAATTAATCAGCAGGTCTTTTTAGGAAAGGAAGTTTGCCTTTCCATGTGCTTTAACTTCTTGCTGTCTTTGATCTCTGCCACATGGCCAGAAGAGGAGAAGTTCCTTTTCCCTTTCAGTTATGCTTGCCCACTAGCATGTGACCCACGAGTCCAAGTTGCCACTGCCTTCCACCTTGTGGGATTACACATATGCAAAGAGAATGTAAATTACTGTCCGGTCAAACTCTTCCACTCCCGACCCCCAACCTGGGAAATAGCCTTTTATACATACATTGCTCTGATACAGAGTGCCAGGCAGTGAAGAATCGGCACTTGTGTGCCACCGCATGTGGCACCTTCAAACATGTTGACCCGAAGCCTGTTATGCTGCTGCTAGACTGCAGTCACACACTTGTTTATGTGGGCCAAGCTGGAAGGTAATGGGAGGGGCAGGGATGCAATCTTCATCCCTGGACCTGTAGTCATCAGGGTGTTGCTACTTGTGCTGCATTACTACAGCCAAGTCACCTATGCCATTCTCCTTGTTTTTGTTGGGTGAGTTTAACAGCAACAGCTTTCCCTAGAACCAGGCCCTGGGGTGCTGGAGGCAGGGGATTCTGTATTGGATCTCAGCAGTTATGTAGCTAGTCATGACATCCTCCCACCACTAACCCAGCTACCTGCATTGCTCACCATTCTACTAGGTGTGTGCTTCTGAAGGTCAAGGAATCTCTTTTCCTGCTATACCTGGTGCCACTGTTCAGATGAACTAAACAAACTGTGACTACACTTGAGTAAGTGCTGTTGTCCAAGCTGGATAGATACAGCACAGATCTCCAGCCTCTGTCATATTTTGCCAATCAAGCTCCTAAAACAGTTTGCACTGGATCTGGCTCCTGAACCCACCAGCTCTGTCAAAGTACCTAATTCCCAGCCTGCAGTACCACTAACCAACTAGTTCCACCCAACTGGATTGAAGTGGGAAGGTATGTGTGACGACTGGCTGAGCTGCCTCTGATGTCCCAAAGCTGTTCTGCCTCGAGCACAAAATGTAGAAATCAGGCTTGTCCAGAGTTCTGGTTTTCTGATTGCTAACCACATTCAGGGGGTTCTTCCCATTTGGCCTACGATGCTTTTGATATCTTGGAATCAAATGAACATAGCTTTCAGAAGTTATTATATTACATGTGCACGTTGATAAATAGAGACATGGCAACAAGCTGAATACCAGGCTCATTTTGCTCAACTAAGTGCGAGGATATGCCATTTCACCAATATTAAACCGGTGGCACCAGCAGTTCTAGCAGTTCTGCATGTGAGCACTTGTTTCACAAAAGGAGGAGGTGCAAACCATCAGTGAGTCTTCTTACAAATGTGCAAAGCAACCCTGTTTTTCTGAATGCTGCTACACTCAACAGGATCTTTGTAGAAAGCATTTCCTGTTTTAGGAAATAAAATATTTTAGGTGCAAGATCAATAAAACATTTTATTGTCTTTCTTTTGCATACACAGTCCATCTTCTGTAACTCACTGAGTCACTTAATAAGCCCATCAAAAGTAGACAAACCAAATACAGATAAACAGATGTATTGCATAAGATACAACAGACCATGACCTTGCACAAACCCATTCCTTGTGTTACACCACTGAATTGAACATTTGCATTAGGAATGAATTTGACGCACGCAGGCTCTACAGCAATATAAGTGCAGGTTGTTTGCCCTCCTGAGTTCTGACACTGAAGTTATAATTAAAATTTTAACTACTAGACTTGGAAGAATAATTGGTGCTATTATACAGAAGCCAAATGCAGATTTCTTGATGTCAAGTAACATATAATCTGAAGGAGGTAAAAAATGCACTTCACAGGCCAGTTCAGATGCTAAAGCTCTTCTGTTAATTTTTTTTGGCTCTAAAGAAGATTTTTGGCAGAGTCAAATTTATGATTCTCTTCCTTCATAACTGTTTGGCCTCAGAGAAGCTTGCAAGAGAGTGTATGAAGTCCTTGTATCGGAAGCTTCTAGCAATAGTTGTGAATTAATGAAGGACTTACATAGACGTTTTGTTTGGCAAGTCAGAACAAAGCATTGCTTCTTATCCTCTCAGCTTGATAATATTGACTCTCGCTTTCCACGATTTTGTCCTACAAGATCTAGAGGAATTGGGAACTAGTTTCCAGCTGTAAAACAAACATGCACAAGCAAATGGCCCATGATTAGCTTCATTGATGAGAATTTGGTATGTTAGGGAATCTTGGGCAGGATTCAAAGTGTTCCCTTAGCTGCGTAAATGGGACTTAGGTGGAGTTTAGGTGCCTAAATTCCACAGAATGATTCAAAACGAACCTGGGCCAGCAGCCACAAAATGCATTAGGTGCCTCCATTTTTTACTGCAAAGTTTTCTAGCCATCTATTTTAACTGTGAACACTTTTAGAAGCAATTTAGATGGTATGTCTAGACAACCACAGCCCTTCCTCCCTTCCCTTTTAAACCTCACTACCATTCAAAGGTGGTGGTGGTGTCACGCATAGGGTGGCCATCATAGACCAGTTGTCCTCTGTCCTCTATTGATACAAAACCCAATGCCTTTATGTCCTCTATTTTTCTCTTGAAAAAGAAAAATTGAACACTCAAAAGAGAAAAATAGAGGACATAAAGGCATTGGGTTTCGTATCAACAGAGGACAGAAGACAGAGTAGCAGAAAATAGGAATGTAATCTATGATGGCCACCCCTATGAACCATTTGCCCAGTCGTGAAGTGGCTACAGTATTTTGCCAAGGACCTAGATTTTGCCTCTCAGTACAAGGGGGTTTGAATCCACATCTCTCACTGGGCAGCTAAGAGCACAAGACACATGGGACCAGAAAAATAGACAAGAGGATGCCTGACTCCATAGCTTACTAGTTCTGGTGCTCCCCTCATCAGGGCACCCTGGGCTCCATCCTCTACTGCCAGAGTTATTTCTGTTTTATAACCAATGGTCATCTGATGTAAAATGCACAAACAGTACAGAGAACAGAAACCAGAACCCAGTTCTCCCTCCTGCCAGGGGAGTGCTGTAACCAACAGGATACTGAGGCCAGTTCTTCTTGTTTGACAGTGCGTGGTTCGTGCCTTTGATGTTAGACAGTCCTTAGTTATGAAACAGAAATAAGTCTGGAAGCAGAGGCTGGCTTTCAAGGAAATGCCACAACCAGCAGACTACAGTAGGGGTGTCAAAAGCATCTGGCCCTGTGGGCCAGATGTCTGGCATAGGTTCAATCCACAGGCTGGATCAGGCCCATGGACCCCTTGCACACGTTTGATCCGGTGTATACAGCACCTCCTGGTTTGGGATGCTGGACCCAGTATGTTGCATGGTCAACACAGCCCAGGACCTCGCCTCAGGAAATGCTGCAGGTGGCACAGCCTGGGGCTGGCCTCAGCACGTGGCATAGCCTAGGACCCAGCCCCAATGAGTGCTGGGTGTTGCACAGCCTAGGACTGCCACGTGTCTTGGGCACTGTGCATGCAGCTGGGCCAGTGCAGTGTGAGGGACAGCACTGGGGTTGAATTGTGGGGCTTCAAAGGCCAGATCTGACCCAAGGGCTGTTTGACACCCCTTGGCTAAAGGGTCAGGCTCCTCCTGCTGACCTAGAATTCAGGTCACCCACTTGCTAGATGATTGCTTTGGCCTCTAGATTTTTGGGCAAAAGTTAGACAACAGTTATCACACTGCTACTAAGAAAATGCTGAATTGGATGCAAGTTATGTGTGCTTTCCTGTGCACTTACCCTCTGGGGATTTAGATGGAGTTTAGGTGACCCCCTGCATCAATTTGAATTGCAACAGAGCTTAGACAGGAGTTAAGTGTGCCATCCCAGTTGCTTCTGAGCATGCCCAGAAACCCTACTGTAGCTATCCACAGTACTTCCAGTGCAAAATGGAGGGGTTGAATTGAATTCAGGCACCTACAGAGTTTCATGCCTGCCACTCCATGGCCCCCATGAATCATTCTTTGAAATTTAGATAGTTAAGCTCCACCTAAATCCCATATAGGTGTTTAAGGAACCAATTTGAACCTGGCCCAAGCTTGTTAGACCTCCAGTCACCTATAGCAGGGGTGGGCAAAATGCGGCCCGTGGGCCGGATGCAGCCCGCCAGGCCATTCTGTCCAGCCCGTGGGGCCCCTAAAAGTTTAGAAAATTAATATTCATCTGCCCCTGGCTGCCTGTCATGCAGCCCTCAATGGCTTGCCAAAACTCAGTAAGCGGCCCTCCACCCAAAATAATTGCCTGCCCCGACCTAGAGACTTCCAGTAAGAAATAAGGTAGAGAAGACCTGAATTTCTCAAAATACAACAAGCAAGGGGAAGAAAAGACAACGAGAGCATCTGATGGAGCATTATGTTCACTCCATCAAGAGCAAACAGAAACCATACCCCAGGCCTTCTTTATACGTTAAGTATAAAAAAGGTGGCGCTGACCCTTTGCAGGTCCCTCTATAAGAGATTGGGCTAAAAACAGCTGTCTTCTGGATCTGTTACAGGGAGAAAAGATGCCTTTGGGCCTTCTGCCTGTTTCCCCTAGCAACAGATTTTTAAATTTTGTTTTTTATTTGAGCATACAGGTCTCCAAAACTTTGACCTGAAATGAGAGGAGGATGAGTTTTTTAAAAGGCCAGAGTGATCCCAGCCAAACCAGGGCAGCTGTACTCCAGGGTCCTGGACATTGGAGCTGGAACGTATAAAGAGAGGAAAATGTAACACACATGACTGCAAAGGGAAATCTTGTATATGAGTTGCTGTAGATGTAGCATCAAATGGAAAAAAGCATTCTGAGACCATTAACTGAACAAGCTAACTATAGCTACTATAACATTAAGAAGAGGTTGGAGTGGAGCAAAGCATCTGAATATTATTACAGCCTGTGGTTAGTAGGATACATACCATTCTTTTGTTTGCCTTATAAGGGGAGTGGTGTGTGGTATAATGTTGCTAAAACATGAAAGAAATTGTTCAGGTTTTTGAGGGGCTCATCATCACGCCTCTTTCCTTATTGGTAGGCTCGTGGAATGCTAGCTGGACTGGCTGTTAATTGCTTCTGCCTTTCTGAAGCATTTTCGTGGTCAATACATGCAGGAATCTTTGACCATTCCCGACTCTGATGTACATAATAAGTTTCTAATTACAGCCTATTACCTTTGTTCTGCATTCACATGATCATCACAGCCTAACACTCATGTGACCATCAGTTCTAGGGAACTGTTATAAAATGCCAAAAAAAAAAAAAAGAGAACATTTGGGTGACCAAGAGGAAAGGCAATTTTCTGAGCTCTCTATCCTTCTTGCAAAAATCATATACAAACTGCCTGCCTGCATTACTGCGCTGTTTTCTGCTCTCATATTTATACTTTGGGCTTCGGATAGGGCCCACAGGACATTAAAACTCTCCAGCTCATATATAAGAAATGGATTATTAACATTGGCTTCCCCAGCTGGATCAGACCCAACTAAGGTCTCTGCTTCTTTTATGGCCACATGATGATACTGCCAAATTCTTCAGGGATCACTTAGCTAAGCACTTTTAATTAAGAAAGATCTTTACCACAGAGGAATAGATTCCTGTGGCACATACATTCTTGTTATGGTAGGTGAAACTGCAGTCAAAGCTGTTCTTCATTGATCCACTTCAGTTTTAAGCATGCATACATTGTATACCCTGGAAGTCAGAATTCCCCAAACTGGGGCACAAAAGGCTCCTGGGGGGCAGTACCCCTCTACTTAGGGGGCAGGACTCCTCTACTTCAGCTGCCACTGCCACTTCCCCTTGCCACTGATTCCCTCCCAGCTGCTGCTTGCTTCTGGCAAGGGGAATCAGCAATGATAGCTGAAGCAGGAGGCTGTGAGAGTGACTGACCTCACTGCAGTTGGGTGTAAACTCACAGAGTCTGGGCAATGCTGCTGGAAGCCAACTGTTTTAATAGCTTTTTCTGACTCCCTTTCTCCAGGGCTTTGAACATATTCAGTACCAATAAACCTAACAACTTAACTGGATGTTTCAGCTGATTAAAATGCTTTGTGTGGGCTTCAGTCTCTTTTTCCAAGGTTGGTGGGAAAGTCTATCACAGTGAGGGTGGGTGCAGAAAAGTGATCCTGTACAGACAGCCCTGTGCTTCTCTGCCAGACTGCTGCCTGTGAGCCATCAGAGTTATGATTGCAGAACTTATTAATAAAAATGGGACTGGATGTTGCCTTACAGTCTAAATGCCATTTGTATACAAGTCAAACAGCTTACATGGGTATTAACCATATCCATTCTGATTTGCTAGGACCTGACCAATACTTGACAGAGATTTGAATAATGGTACAAAGTACAAAGCAACAATGAAACTGCCTTTTGCTATTTTTGCTCCTTTATTTTTTCAATGGGTTTGTTTTGTTGTTTCTGGCAAATAGTCTATTCACTATATAACGCAGTTAAGGTTGCCCTGAAACTATTTGCAGATTTAGATTCAAAGTTGGTAAATAGTTTTAGCCAAAGGAAAAAGAGCAAAGTTTTTTTTTTAATTATCTAAATGAATTATTCCAACCTGGACAAGCACCTAGCTGGGGCCGTTTGATCCCAGCGCTCTTTCCTGCCCAGTGCAGGGGGTCGGACTCGATGACCTACTAAGGTCCCTTCCGACCCAAACATCTATGAATCTTTTCAGTGAGATTTAAATATTGTTCGCATTGTTCACCAAACCAGGGTGAAGGTACTACTTTCTGGCCATTTTTCTATAGTACAGCTCAATATTTAAGCTGCTCAGCTAGGAGACAGAAACATGATTCTACCTAAGGTTGCTAAAGGAAGGGTACTTGATGCTGAAAAATGTATCCGACACCTTTTTTCAACTATAGTTGGTCTAATAAAAGATATCACACAAAACCCTTTCCTCTCGTATATATATCCTAGATCATCATGGCTACAACAACACTCCAACCCTACTGAACTCATAGATTTATAGTTGTTAGGGGCTGGAAGGGACCTCTTGAGATCATTAGGTCCAGCCCCTTGCGCTTGGGCAGGAAAGACTGCTGGGGTTACATGACCCCAGCAAGGTGAGCATCCAGATGTTTTTTGAAGATAGCCGGAGTAGGTGATTGTACCACCTCCGGGGGGGAGGCTAATCCAGACCCTGGACACTTGAGTTTTAAAGAAGTTTTTCCATATGTCTAATCTAAAGCAGTCTTCTAGATATTTATGACCATTAGTCCTAGTCTTCCCTTAGGGAGCCCTGGTGAACAGACATTCTCCCAGTCCCTGATGGGCGTCCTTTATATATTAATAGGCTGCCAAGTCCCCTCTGAGTTTTCTCTTCTCTGGGCTGAACAGACACAAGTCTCTCAGCCTCTCATCATATGGCCTGCTCTCCATACCTCTAACTGTATGTGTAGCCCTCCTTTGGACTCTTTCAAGCTTCTCCACATTCTTCCTGAAGTGTGGTGCCCAGAATTGGATGCAGTACCCTCCTGCAGACTCACCAAAGCTGTGAAAAGCAGGAGGATGACATCCTTAGTCTTGTTTGAAATGCATCGGTATATGCCTGCCAGTGTTTTGTTTGCTTTGCCGGCTATAGCATCCCATTGGTGGCTCATGAAAATCCTAGGACAAGGACCATACCACGTGTTACAGAGGAAGGCAACCCCTACCCGAAATGCCAATGTGATCTGGGGGGAAAATTCCTTCCTGATCCCAAATGTGGTGATTGGTATGGAGAACAAGAAGGGTTTTGCCAGAAACCCCTGAGTACTGGAGCATTAGCACAGCTAAAAAAGAAAAACCTAAGCTTAACTGTGGCCAAAATCTTAGGGCATTCTTCCAAATGCTGTGGGGGCAGGGGCACTTTAATTAGAGCGGCTCCAAGAACCACTCTAATTAAAGCGCCTGCAGCATGTCATGTATTCAGCATCCTGTGCTTCAAAATGGTGGCAGGAAAGCTTAAACTAAAGGTCATTTGAAACATGGAGATGCTGAATACACAAGACATGGAGGCTGCTGGAGTGTGTTAATTAGCATGCTTCAGCAGACTCAGTTAATTGAGTCTGATCTGACATGCTGTAATTACAGCACATTGGAGCAGCTTCTCCACACATCTACAGGAACCCTTGATGCCTCAAAGGAAGTAGAGAGAACAGAAACCAATGACTCTCATGAAGGGACCCCTGGGTTCCTGTCCCTGCTGCAGGTAAAATGGCCCAGTGTCAGGTGAGTGTCCTATACTTCCTGTTCCTTTTTGTAGATGTAGCTTGTGGCTATTTTTTAAAAAACCTGGAAACAAAATTTGGCTTTCCCCCCTCAATTTTCTGAAAATTCCCCAAAAGTTTGGTTTGAGGTTGGCCTGAAATTAACTTCTTTTTGGGGAGGGTATTTTGTCAACAAAAGCCATTAGCAGCACAGAGAAAATTCAGTGGTGGAAGCTTAATACCTTGTCGGCATACAAAGGCTACATCTAGATGAGCGTGCACGTGCAGGACCATGTGTTTGATGTGACACAAATAGTAGCGGCACATATTTTGGTGCTGCAGCTTTGTGCCCCAGGGCACGCCACTGCACGTACACTCTGGCGTGAGCCAAATTTTCCTGGGTGGGGTAGGGGAGGCTGGGGCTCTGGATGGCCAGGCTCCATTTCTGACAGTGCACACTGCTGCCGTGTGAAAAAGAAAAGAAAAAGAAAATTGCTTTTTCTTGCAGAGATTTTTTTTTACACCATGATCTCCCAGTGTTAAATTTTGGCACCATGCTACATATTAATAGCATGGTAAATGGGTGCATGTGCGCTGCCTGCAGTTTGTGGCACCTCAAACAGCTCTGAGACACCACAAACCACATGTGAATGCTCAGCTGGAAGGAAAAAAAAAAGGAGACGTCTATATTTAACCAAGCTTCTTAATACATTACTAGGCATATCTAAGGCCCAGATTTACAAAGGTGTTTGGATGCCCAGCTCCTATTGAATACGTAAGTCTTATTGGCTTTAGTGGGTGGTTGGTGCTAAAATACTTTTTTCAGATCTGACCCCCAAGCATTTTCTTGCTTCTACTGAATTTCCATCTATGTAACTTTCTTCTGTCTTCTTTCTTCTGTTGTAAAGCTGCAAAATAAAAACAAAGGTTAAGATACAAAGGGGGTGCATCTACACGAGATGCTTTAATTTGCATTAGATTAATTTAATGTGCACTGAAGAGTCAGCACCTATACATGTGTGGGATTTACTACGCAGTAAATTAAGCTAATGCGCTATTTGCTAGTACCAACAAATACAGGTACTAGATTAACAGTGCATTAACTACTGTGCGGTAGTGTATGTGTAGACATCAACTGGGGACAATTTGCTCTAGGTCAACCTAGGCAGCAGGAGGCCACAGGGGTTGGGGGGAGCTGTCTGTGTGTGCAGCTCAGGATTGCAGCCTAGGTCGGCGGTGCTGGCTTGGGGCAATGCCCTGTGGCCAAGCAACAGCACCGCCATGAGCTCTCTCCTTGCTTTCCGTGCTGAGGGAACAAGGGAGCTCCCTGTCTTAGTCCTGGTGCTGCTCAGTTCCTGGTTCTCCTCAGGAGCCCAAAGCTGAGCGCCGGGACAGGGGAGCTTTCTGTCTCTGCAGTGCCAGGCCAGAGACAGAGAAAGTGCCTGTCCCCGCAGCCCTGCTACTGCCCATTCAGCACATACCAGCTCCCCACCCATGCCTGGGGGAAGTCAGGAGCCAAGCAGCATCCAGACTGGGGACCAGGAGTTTCCCTGTCCCCTCAGCAAACCAAGTGAGGGGACAGCTCAGGGTGCTGCTGTCGCTTGGCCATGGGGCATTGCCCCAAGCCAGCAATGCCCAGCTGCGCTATGATCCTGAGAGCCACAAGGCTGGGAGTCCGGGACAGCTCCCCCCCATTCCACAGAGTCCAGAGTCCATAAGAACTATTTCACTGTCAGGGCGGCTAGGATCTGGAACCAACTTCCAAGGGAAGTGGTGCTGGCTCCTACCCTGGGGGTCTTTAAGAGAAGGCTTGATGCCTACCTAGCTGGGATCATTTGACCCCAGTTTTTTCTCCTGCCCAGGCAGGGGGTCGGACTTGAAGATCTACAAGGTCCCTTCCGACCCGACTTCTATGATTCTATGACCTGACTCCTGTGCCTCCTGTCAGCCCAGGGCTGGCACCAGGGAAGCCTAGAGCTGCCCCTAGCTGCTGCAGAAGGTACAGAACAGGGCAGAGGGGCAGGAGTAGCCCTGGACTCAGCTGCTCCCATTGGGAGCTAATTTGCTCTTGTCACAGGCACATGTGTAGACACATTCCCAGGTGCAGTTTACTGTGCCTTATATTAATGCACAATAACCTTCAGGCACATTAATTGCATGTATAGACATGCCCAGGGTCACCTTCTCATCCCAAACTTGCTGTTCAGTCAGTCCATTAAGAATTTTCCTGTACTGCCATCTGCTGTAAGAAATGAGTAATTACATGGAAAATGAAAGACGATTGTAGCAATACATATACCATTGCCTACTGCACAGTCTATGGAAGTCCAGGACACTGATGGCTAGTTAGGTCCAGTAGTGGCACCTGTTGTCCTCATAGACACCTCGGTCTTCAATCCCCCTTACCTAGCCTTCATTTCTGAGGAAGGATTCCCAATAAACTCCTGCAGGCAGAGGGGATCTACCAGGCCTCTTCAGCAAGAAACAGAGACTCCATCATTCAGGTCAACATTTCTTTTAACTTAAAAAAACCTGTTAACTAAATGTAGGTTTTATCAAAACAAAACAAACAAAAACCAATTTTAGGAGTTCTAGATTTTTTTTAGAAAACAAGCCAACCAAACCAGTGAAAAATACTGACACCGGTGCATGCCTACCAAATATGTTCTTTTAAAAATGTTCATGGAAAATAAAATTAATTTTTGACTCCCTCCAATAATCCCATGTATGTGCATTCTTTTAGAAAGGTCAGGAAACAATCAATATCATTAAATCATTGTCATTGTTCTAAGAGTGATCACAAAAAACAGTACTTTATTTTGTTCAGGTCTGCCCCCTGTATGTCTTCGATGACTCTGTGAATCTATAATATCTTGGGCCACTGACAAATGTGGAAAAAAATGTGGTGCTTTACTAGAATAGGAACCGTGTTAGTTTGACCCGTCTCCCCAGAGTCTGTATAGATTCAGCAGAACTTTTTGGCATATTAATAACTGGTTCAATCACCTATTAGATAAAAGCACCAAAAAGCCCCACTAAAGCATTCAATCTATACAGACGTTAGGCAAGCTGGCTTAAACTAACATGGTTCCTCCTCTGGGCATGTGCTGCGCTTGGTGAGGGGGTGCACTGAGCTGAAAGTAAAGCACCGTTTGGAGGGGTGTCCATGTCTGTCAGCATCCTTGGATTTTAAGGTTAGAAGGGAGAAGATCTGTGGCATGATCTATTCTAGTTTGAAATCTCCCTGTCACCAGTGATTTCAGCAAATTGTTTCTACATTGGACCATAAGTAGAGGTTGAGCTAGATCATATACACACCAGAAAGAAGACACATGTTTTTAATGAGGACCAGGAATTAACCACTGGATCAAACTTATCAAGGGAAGGACCCGAGTGGATGTTTGTATGGTTCCCTTTGGATTAATTAAAAATCCTGCTTCTTTTAGAAGCTAACCGGTCATTAAAAAAAATGTTCACTGATAAAACATCCAAATCTGATGTCAGCTGAAAATAGTCATTTCAGCACTAGAAACTGTAAGCTATGTTACCACCTTTACTCTTTTTAACATTCAGTAGGTGCATCTACACAAGATGCTTTGAGGGCATTAGACAATCTACTGAGCTTTAGTGTGGCAGGTAAAGCCTATGCTAATACTCAGTAGATTTAGTCTAATGCACATTAACATCACTAAAAGACCATTCAATTGCACTAATGCTCAGTAGCACCAATTATGGAGCATTTAGTACCTGTCATTACAGGTATTAAACTCAGTGCGCCATAATTATGGCATGTTAATGAATGCATAGATGTGCCCAGTTAATATCTGTTCAAATCCACCATGCTTTGTGACTGACTGAATCTGAATTCAAGCTTAAAAACTGCTGCTGCTAGCCCTGGTAAAAGTGGCACACCACGTATACTTCCCATGATGGTAGCCATGGGGTGTGTGCCTGCGTAGACAAGACAGCGTAGACAACCACTGTGTTGTCTAAATGTGCTGGAGCAGGGTTAAAGAGTACTATGCTAAATATGTCTGAGCCCTCCTATGTGCTGACACCATGGCTGGTATTGTACTGATGCATAACAGTAGTTTTAACCATAGGTCCAGTATTTGCCACAACAGACACCTCATGGGAAATGCTCTCAATAGAGTTTCATTGCAAACTGTTTTTACATCATCATTTAAATTAAATGTATAATCCATTCTTTTCAAGTTCTTACATTGCTATTTTTTCATATTTGATTGTGACTACATTGCTGCTCCACCATTCCCCAAAAGTCATACTTGTAAAAATTTCTTATTTAAAAAATGGAAAATATTGATGGAAAACTACTTGATGGAATTACAATTTCATGAACGGTTTTGATGTGCAGATATTACTGTGAAGTTTTGCCTGATCTGTTTTCATTTTCAGACCACCTGTAGCTCTGAGTAACTTTGCTACTCCCCATGGAACTCCAGTCCCCTGACTCCAAGATGAAGAATGCATATAAAATAGTGCATAACTGGGAAAAAGCAAGCCTATTGAGGGGAGGTTGAAAGAAGTAGGTATGCTTAGTTTGGAGAAAAGGGGATTAAGAGGGAAGGTTATAGCAGTTTTCAAATATTTGAAAAGCTGCCGTGAAAAAGATGGAGAAACAGAGTTCTTCCTTGCCATAGACCACAGGGAAAGAGACAGTGGGTTTAAGCAGCAGCAAAGGAAATCTAGATTAAATCTCAGGAAAAAACTTCCTTCGCTGCTAGAAGAGCAGGACAAATAGAACAAGCTGCCAGGGGAAGTTGTGGAATCTCCATCCTTGGAGATTTGCAAGAAGGGGCTCGGCAGCATCTTTCCAAGCATGGTTTTAGAAGCAATGAATCCTGCATACACATTTATGACCCTTGGCAAAGTAATGAACCTCAGGTCCCTTCCACACCTAGGACTCTTTACCTAGCATGAGGCACTGTAGGGGTTTATATGCTAGTACCAGCAGTAGAAGACATCCAGGTACTCCCACCTCCACTGTCCATAACAAGTCATTAAAGGGACAAGAAGGTAAGAGTAGGGCAGGGATTTTTTGATGTAGTGTCACTAGGTGACGCTGTTTCTTCAGGTTCAGGCAGCAGCCCTCCAAGTTTGCCCATTCCTTGGCCTCCAGCACTTGCAGAGCCTGTTGGGACACAGCTGTTTGCTCTGTGCATACCTGAGCTCTTGTGCCTCAGCTGTGTTTCATGGATAGATGACAGTTTGGACAGCAAGGGGACTGACAGGTTGGCCTCTGTCCACATGCCTTGCCTCACTCACATTCAGGGGCTGATCCAATACCTACTGAAAGCAACAGGAATGTTTGAACTCTGCTCACAGTGGGCATATCTACATGTTCATTAATGTTAAATATTGCACATTTAGTTTAGTACTTCCTTAATAAAGTACTAATTAAATATGCAGTATCTAGATTTCCTGCACAGTAGTGCTGATGCATGGTTATTAATAAACATTACTGCACATTAGCTTAATAACGCTGTGTGCATCTACACATGTGCATTTACCGCACAGTAACCAAAATTACTGCTTAGTATGGGCACACATCTATACACATACACCTGTACTGCACAGTAAATATGGCAACTTACGCTGACTTGAGCATAAATTTGATACTTGCATCATGCAAGTGTCAAATTTATGCCTGATTAGTTTTTACATGGTAACACATGTGTAGACACTTTACTGCACAGTAACATTGTGTGCGGACTGATTTGGAACTAACTTTAGTCCCAAGTCAGTTCACACACAGCGTTAATGTGCTTTAATGTCTGCACATGTTCCTGCTTACTGTGCAGTAAATTACTGCACAGGAAATTTAAACCAGCGAAAATGCATGTGTAAACATGCCCAGTGCTCAGTAGGCTATTAGCATGGTTTGTGCTGTGATGTGCTACCATGCAGTGTTATTAGGCTAATGTGCAGTAAGCGTTTTGAGTAGACGTGCCAAGTGAGTCTAGCATTAAGCCTAAAGTTCATTTAGTTTAAATGGTCAGTATACATCTATCCTGAGGGAAACAAGACAATCAGCTCTGAGAACAAAAAGTCTCTTAACAGATGAGCTTATGGCTGAGTTATGCCTTTGTTCCTATGTCCTGAGAGGTGAGGGGGAAAAAAACCACAGAAGAATTATTTCCCTGAAATATAAAAGGGCAAAGGCAAGTGGAGCATGATGAGGCATTCATTCGTTGCTCTTATTTGTTAGCGACTCTGGCAGGGTTTTCCAAGGAAGTGTATGTGGCAAGAAGGGAATGAGTTTGTTCAATATCTCCTGGCTGGGTAAAGACCAGGCAATGCACGGCTGGTAAGCTGGTATGTGGTAGGAGCCACAGAATTGAGGACTATTGCCCCACAGGGAACATTTCTATCTCTGTCCTCTTGAGATCCCATCTCTTTTTAAATGAAATTCTCCTTGTGGTT
Source organism: Crocodylus siamensis (assembly GCF_052110815.1). Taxonomy (NCBI): domain Eukaryota; kingdom Metazoa; phylum Chordata; order Crocodylia; family Crocodylidae; genus Crocodylus; species Crocodylus siamensis. The sequence continues at coordinate 52,825,809 of NC_143400.1, read as the reverse complement.
TTACACCTGGGGCTTTCATTGAGTGCTGCAGCTCTCAAATCCCACCCTCCTCTCCACCTTCCTACTTTCTTCCCCACTGCATCCACTGAATGAGCTGTCACCTCCAAGCTCCAAGGAGCTAAGAGAGAGCTCTTAATCTCCCCTCCCAAACTCTTTCTGCTGTCTCTTTTCTCATTCAGTGTTGACAGCCTCACCATGCTGCCCATCACTCCTGCCAGTAACTGAGTCAGCTGCAACACAGACCTTTCTCTAGTCCCCATATCTGAGCTATTTTGCAGAAAATTTCTGCATAAATTCTCTAAGATATGGTCTTTCCTGTCCATCCACCCAGCTAAAACTTTGATCCAGGGTCCATTCATTTTGTATCTCAATTACCACAACATCCTTCTCTCTGACATGGAGAAATGCAGTCTGACCCTGCTTATATCTACCCAGATTTCTGCTGCAAGATGATTTTTCTTTCCCTTTGCTGGTATCTCTCTTTCCCTCTTCCTCCCTTCACTGACTCCTTCTTTTCTGACTCATCAAACATAAACTGCTTGTCCTTGATTTAAAAGCACTTCACAACCTTTCCCCATCATCTCTCATTCAGTATTGAGATGCTGACTTTGACTGGTCCATGAGGCCAATCTCCACTGCCCATTTTCACACAAGTCCCTTTATGGCTTCTCTCATGCTGTTTCTCACACTTAGGTGTTCCCTATAGGCATCTGCAGAGCTACCTGACTAGCTCCCTTGGAATACCTCCTTACAATTCTCTTTTATTTGCATGCCTATAAAAATTGTCACTTGTGTCCTGAGTTCACTGCTTTTTCTGCTGACCGATGTTTTATTATTTCCTTGCACTCTCTTATCTCCTTGTATTCAGATCCTAATGGAGATGTGTATCGCCACTGGTTTTTTGGAAGGCTTTCTATAGAGCTCTGGATCCTAGAAGTGATTTCTTTCACCATATTCAGGTGAATTCCAGAGTGTCCCAGTACCTTGTATTCCAGTCTGTGTTGTAATTAATATACTTGGTGATCATATTAGAACTTCAGATAGGCACGAAATGGCATAGCCTCAATTTTATACAGGAAAGCCATCCTTTCCTCCATGGACACTCATCTGCTAAACCTGTGCCCACATGGGCCACATATATTTTATAAGCTCATTCCATCTAATCTCTGTAGAATCTCAGATTCCAGTAATTTGTGTTTTAGAAGTAACAAAAGCGATGGGGAATCTTCTGCTATAACAAGCATTGCTTTGGGTCCAGACTGCTTCTAGTCTATCTTGAAGAAGCAACAGGCTTCTCTTATTTGAGAAATGTTACACTCAGGTTATTAAAACAATTTAAAATTGATCTAGATACACACAGGTGTATACCCCTCAGAGGTGCATACGTTTTAGACTCTAAAACCATTCAAGTGGTCAAATTCATTAATATAATTAAGTTGAACTACAGCAACTGTACTGAGCTTAGACTCTTGACTGCTTCCTTCAGGCCTGATGAAGAATGCCTGAAACCCAGGAGTTTGTCCCATATCTCTTCCAAATGTACAAATTGGTGCAATAAAAGACATTACTATAATTTCTCGCAGACCTCTCCACTCCTCTCCACCCTCATATAAAACACATATCTTGGGTTTGGAAGGCAGAATGGGGTGTGTGTGTGTGTGGGTAGGGGGTTATAGTCCCAGCTGGAAGTCCTCCTCGAAACACAGTGTGTCCAGGCCATGGGGCATTCCAGGAGATGAACTTTCTGGTGTGGCAAAACAGCAACAAAACTAGGCCCCAGGCCCTTAAAAGGGCTGTAGTAAGACTGTTACTTTTTTTACTGTAAATAGTCCTTTATATAAGTTCCTGTAAATAATGTGTTGTTTCCACACCACAAGTCTCATCAAGATACTACAGATTACATGCAGCAGCTCGCTCACCCTCAGCCAGCTCAGTAGCTCTTCAGCCAAAGGCTACTGACTTACCAGTGGCTGTGAGAGGCTTAACACTGAAGTCCTTCCCTGCTATTTGCTTCCCCAGGGAGAAGTGGCAGCTATCTTGGTAGCCATGAGTCACAGCTCTATTCCACCCTGCTTCTGTTGCAGCAGAGACAAATCAGCTTCCCTGCTTAAGACAAACCCTCCCAATTTTGGATGGTTGATTTTGGGGGATAAGATGCACTTTCAAACCATGATTGTATCTGCAGTATTTAACTTTGCTCTGAAGGCATAAGCTCATGCTATCTAGGCCTTCTGGTGCCTTTCTACATGGGACAGAGTTCACTCACAGAGAATGATGAATTGCAAACTTCGGAAGGAGCGGTTCACCTGCATACCAAAATGTGTTCACAGGTACTGCTGACTACGTGATTTCAAACAACCAATGCATCAATTAAAAATGCAATTCCAAGGTCTCCATACATAGTTTTGAAACAAGAAAACTTGGCTGAAGACAGTAAAGCTATCTCTATTGATAAAGAAACTTCTTAAGATCACAGGAGGATGGAGGAGTTGCTTGCAGGGATATTGGTGTGCTTAACTAACATGCTGCCATCTTGACCGGTGCTTCCCCAATGGTGTATAAAGCCCATGCTCTTCATTTCCAAATAGCTGCTTATCTATATGGTGCTAATTTTTCCCCTAGTTTCCAGGTGCATTTGGATTACACGAAGTTCCTAATATATCAAATGCTCCTCTGACATTGCTTTTCCATGTAGGAAAACATACAGTAGTCCATATATGAATAACGGGGGGAGAGGAGTGGGAGGCACGATCCTGAACAAAAGAGGTTCTCCACTAAGATATAATTCATGCTATAAAATGTTTGCGAGCTGCTTATCTAATCAATCCAACAATCATGCCCTAAAGATATATAGTAAACAATAAATTGCTTTAAAGTATCAGCATGGATTGGACTATCACACTACACGAAGTTAAGCACCAACTTGTCCTAGTGTCTTGCCAGTTCCTGGAAATAGGGGCTTAGATATTTTCTTGTTCATGTTTTACATGCCAAGACTACTCTGCTTTCCAGCTCCCTGACCAATAATCCTTATTAGGCCTACCCTGACAGCCTTTATAACATCTGAAAAAAGATTAGACCCATCATCTGAAAATAGTGTCTGCTCTAATGACCCTGCCTATTGATTCTAACAAAACAGGCCACGTTCTGCAGCTGGGAATGAATCTGCTGTCTCTTGTCCCACATGCTTACAAGGGAAAGCTTCTGGACCCCAAGACTATCTTTTTATTACTCGTTTGTACAATGCCAAGCACTGGGCAGCCCTGCTGTATGACAGGAGTCCAAGTACACAATTAAAATATTGACAAATGAATGGGCTCTTTAAGACCTTATAATCTAAAATGGGGTTTCAACCTTTTTTAAGGACAGTACCCCTTCTTGTGAGTACCCCCTTTTGGACATAGAGCGGGGTGGGGGTCCCCTGATGGCTTAACGTGAAGCAGTGGCAGCACTTCCCAAGTACCCCCGTTTCTCCGTGCCGCCACTGTGTACCCCCTGGGGCCTTTCCAAATACCCCTGGGGTACACATACCCCCAGTTTACAACCCCTGATCTAAAAGAAAAAAAAATAGAGCAATTTTCTGTTGCCGGTGTCTTGGGATGATCTAATACCTTGTGGCCCTGAAATCCCTTCTTCTCACTCCTCCACATTTTTCCCGTTATTTGTTTTCCCTTTCTCCACTGACTTTATCTTCTTGGTGCTCAGGGCTTTCATTTGCTGGACTAATGTTTGATTTCCATTTTCAAGTATGCAATGCTGTCAGAGAGATGGATGAGAGAATTCCAAGATTCAGACGGCACATCCTTGGGGTGTGGAGGGGCGCGGAGGAAGGGGTGATCTACTGGAGGAGAGAATTCCAGCAATTCACCCTCGCTAGGGAGTAAAGGTTGGTAAATACACACACACACACATACTCCACCCCTGGCTTTTCCTTGTCAGCCTTGGGAAGAAAGCACAATTCTGTTAAAAGAGCTCCCCTGAGGTCTCCTCCCTCCCCCCAAAATCAGGTGACAGCCCTCGCAGTCTCCCTAAAAAAGATTCCGGCCAGCATTCTTGGGAGCAGCATCTTGAAGGAATGCAGTCTTTGGCGTCAGGACAGGATCTGACATTCCCGTCCCAGGCTCAAGAATGTGGACAGAATGTACACTCCAGACTCCAAGCACATGAGTTCATTCACCCGCGCTACCCTGTGCTCGGGGGGAAGGGAAGTGAGGACTCCCAATCCAAACCACACTTCAGATCTTCAGAGCAGCGCCTGCTCTAATCCAGGGGTTTGTGCGCGCTGCATCTCCGTCAGATGACTCCCTTTGCGGCCTAGGCAGGCAAGGCTCTTTGGGTAAATGCGATTTTTTTTTATTAGATGAGCTAAATAGTTGGAAAAATTGTTCTTTGCAAGCTTTTGGGCACAAACACCCTTCTTCAGGCATAGGGAGAGTCTGCTGGTGTATTGTGTTCTCTGCAATGGAATAGAAGCCAATATGCAAAACGCAGGTTTGTGAAAATGCAAATGCATGGCAAGGACTCTCAAACTCCTCTCTCAAAGCATGGGCCAAACTGTAAGAGAAAGACTGTCTCAGGAACCACCTCTCCTCCGATTGGGGAATGTACAGCCTCCGCCTCTCCCATCTGTGGTTACATAACATCTGTTTCCCCTCCAGCCGTTGCTTACATGGAAAAATGCTAGCGGGAAAAAATGTAGTATATTTTGGTTTCTTTTAATGCAGCATAGCAGCTAGAAACAAGCAGAGGGCAGAGCCGCGTGGCCAGTCAGCTCTCTCTAACCCACCACTCTGGACAAGTTAGGTGGGCTGGAGACCACCATACGTGAATCACAGGTATCTGGTACAATGATCATCCCATATAGACAGACAACAGGCAGGCCAGGGACAAAGGTCTCATGGGGTTTCTACACAACCAAAGCCAAATCAGTAGCCTAGCTAAGGTCTGGCACCTGAATCTGAGCATGATCCAAATTCAGACCCTCAGCCCATCTCTCATACCGAGCTCATATAAAGTTGTATATCTCTGTAAAGCACTGTGCAAACAGCAATTACCCTGCCCCTCCCACACCCCCTTTGGAAAGCAGACAAGTGTTATTTATATAGTTTATAATATTACACACAACTTAGATCACCAAACAACATCCAGTTTCTTGAGGCAGGGTCCTGCGAACCAAAATAGTCTCGTCTCAGTGGCCTCATAGCTGGTTAATAGATTCTGCAACCAGATACTACAGAATTATTTGCTGGCTAACTATTTACTGAGCCAGACTCATATAGCCATCTAGCTTAAAATAGCAATGTTTCAGCATCAGGCAACAATGATGCTACAGTGCATTTAGGGAAAAAGAATCCTCCATCTGATTCATCAGCCCTTTACCCAATTTCTACACCAGTGGAAACCCATTAATTCCAGTGTATTAAATCCTGACTCCTGACTCCATTTTGAATTCTTGGCCCACAACCCTCTTTTGAAGGTAGGCACCATGGTCCTTTCTTTCAAAGGAAGAGAAGAGATTACTGCTAAGTTTCTGTCCATAATGAAGTCTCCCTACATTTATCCCAATCCCCAGTAGTTAGGGGAATTCCCCCAGGATATGGAGACAAGGGTTTAATTTCTTCTTCTGCACAAGGCAGTTCAGACAGGGCTCCAAACCAGAGGTGAGGGCTGGAAGGAACAATTTCCATGCTTTCTGTTGCTCCATTTTACCTAAGAGAATGAAAGATTCATTGGGTCAGAGAAAGGCACTCTAGGGTACTCACCTGGGAGAGGCATGAGTCTGCTATCCCATTCCTGACTGCAAAGCTTGTTATGTATTAAACTCATTGCATAAAACAGAGGTGTTCAGGATCACAGTTTGGGACTTAAGCTCCTAAATCCTATTTTAAGCATTTAAGATCTTGAGTTGTGATCTGGGCTCAGGCTCTGCTTCAAGAGATGGAAAGTTTTCTTTCCATGATTAATTAACAGCACTGCTAAACTTTGAATTTCTAGTTTGAATTTTTGCCCTGGAACTGACTTCTGGCCTGTTTGAATCTATCTTAAAAGATGCTCTTCCACCTGAAAAAATGAACAAACAAACAGCTGCTTGAAAAATGTTCAGGTTTTTTCCTTGAAAAGTTTTTAAAAAATGAACACGAGAGAATTAAAAAAAAATGTTGGATAATTTCTGATTTACAAACAAAATGAATGCCAAAAATAGTGCCTGGGGGAATTTTTGTTCAAAAGATGAACACAGAAAGCTATGTCTAGGTGAACAAGCATTTGCTGAGGAATAAAAGTATGTCTACCTGTCAATAAAATGTTTAGGAATCACAGCCCCATAAGACTCTTCATCTACCATTTCATTTTTCCCAGGAGCTGGGATCAGAGATCTGTCCCAACTCTGTCAAAGGTAAAAAAAGGAAACCTCATCTGTAGCCAGTTCACTCTCAACTGAGCCCTGGGAAATCCAGTCCACTGCATTTACCAGGCTAGTTGAGCTGGATTTTTACAGTGTAATCACCACCCATGCTAAGCAGTAACCAGAGAGCTGCTGCTGTAGGATAAGCAGCTCAAGTGTGGGACTTTCCTGCGTTTGGGGGGTTCCCCCCTCTCCTGTGGTGTGTGTTTACTTTTTTCCTCCCTCCTCCTTTCTCTCCTCTCTCTCTATTCTTTGCTTTTCTCCTTCCTTCTGGAGGGACAGGTCTTGCTCTGGCTGGGGCTGGTTAAGGTAATAGAGGGGTGGAGCTAGGCTAGACACACTTAGAAAAAGGCAGCCCCCAACATATTGTGTGAGCAGTGAGCAGGGGCAGCAAACAGAGAGGAGTTTGCTGTAGGAGGGCACCTGGGAGCATGTGTATGTGTATATGGTGTGTGCATGCATGTGCAAGCGCCTCGATGCAGGTGTTCGGCATGCAGACTGTTGTGAGCTAGCTTTTTTCCTCCTCTCTCCCAACATTTTTTTTCCTCTTTACAGCAGAGGGGTTCTGCAGGGATCGAAGGAGGCACACGTGGAGTGTGGGACAGCTGTTGCGACCTGCATGAGATCTACCATGTTTGTGTTCCTCCCTGAGGGGCAAGAACACTTCATCTGCACCAAGTGTAAGCTGGTATCTGCCCTGGAGAAGATTCAAAGATTGGAACATGGGCATTGCATTGGGAACCAGGAGGGTTACTTGGACAAGAGTTACAAGAGGCTGGTACTGGAGGGGCCAAAGGGCAATGAGAAGTAGCAGCATGTGACTACTCAGAGAAGAAGGGTCCCAGAATTGAAGAGCAGCAGATTGAAGTCAGCAGCTGCTTGCAAGCGCTCTGTGGTGGAACTGCTGAGGAAGAAGCAGAGGAGAGGACATCTGTAGGCATGAAGCAGAGGAGGCAGCAGCCTAAAGAATAGGTAGTGCAAAGCCCCAAGGACAGGGCCTCCAGGACCACTGCCTCAAGGAGGAGAAGAGTGGCAATGGCTGATGACTCCCTTCTGCAAGGGACAGAGGCACCAATTTGTCATTCAGATTTGGGGGCCCAAGGGGTGTGCTGTCTGCCTGGAGCCTGAATTCAGGACATCACAGAGAGACTGCCAAAGCTCATCCATCCTTCAGACCACTAACCCTTCCTGCTTGTTCATGCAGAGACCCATGAGACTACCAGGAATGTCAATGAGCAGATCAGAGGTGACTATGAGGCTTTTGGCAAGAGGTTTAAGAAGCCTGGAGCACAAGTGGTGTTCTCATTGATTCTTCCTGTGGGAGGCAAGGGTCCAGGCACAGACCACTGCATCATGGAAGTGAATGCATGGCTGAGACAGTGGTGTCAACATGAAGACTTCAACTTCTTCGATAACACGTAGGTGTTCTTGGGAGGAGGACTGCTCAAGAGATGGGATCCATCTGATGACAAGGGGGAACAGCATCTTTAAGCATCATCTGGCTAACCTAGTAAAGAGGTCTTTAAATTAGGTTCCAGGGGGGATGCTGATCAAAACCGTCTACCAACAGAGCACACGGTCCAGAGATGAAAAGACTTAAAGAAGCAATTCCACTCTGGGAGAGGGCCAGAGAGCTACAGGATGGCAACAAGTGATGCAAAAGGGAAGCAAGGAGGTCAAAATGCAAAATACATTTGATGCATTTATACAAATGCAAGAAGTATGGAGAATAAACAAGATGAGCTGGAAGCTGCAGCTTATGAAACAAACTGTGATCTGACTCTCATCACTGAGACCTGGTGGGACAGCTCTTATGACTGGAATGTCCTCAGTTTCAGAAGGACAGGGTTGAGAAAAAGATGGTAGCATTGCCCTGTGTGTAAAACATACGTACGCTTCCCTGGTTCAGGAGAAAGAGATAGAAAAGTAGAATGCATTTGGGTAACAATGAAATGTGAAAGATGCAGCCCAGTATAATGATGGGGATTTATTATAGGCCACTTAATCAGGACGTGGAGGTAAAGGAGGCACACTTCAAGCATCCAGACAAATCTATCCAAAAGCTATGGGATGGGACTGATGGGAGATTTACATTTTCTGGACATCTATTAGAAGAGCAATGCAGCCAAACATAAAATGTCAAGCCAGTTCATAACTTGTGTGGAGGACACCTTTCTGTTCCAGAAAGTGGAAGGTACGACTAGTGGATCATCTATCTTGGAGCTTGTCCTGACCAACATGGAGGACAGGTGGCAGATGCGAAGGTGTTGGATAACTTGGGAGGAAGTGCTCATGATACGATAGAATTGCAGATCCTGAGACAGGGAAAGCACAAGGTCATCAGAATGAGGATGCTAGGTTTCAAAAAGGCAGATTTCCTCTGACTCAAGAAGCTAATAGGCATGGTGCTATGGGAGGACAGACTGAAGTATAAAAGCACTCAGGAGGGCACAGTATTGGAATCCCAACAAGAAACTGTCCTGACATGATGGATGCACAAGAAGAATGGCAAAAGATCAGTGTGTCTGCACAAGGAGCTTCTAAAATGCCTCAAATACAAAAGGAAAGCATACAGGTAGTGGAAGCACAGGCAGGTCACCAAGGACACGTACTGGGAAATAGCAAGAACCTGCACGGACAAGATCAGAAAGGCAAAGATAAAGAACAAGCTGCAGGCAGCAAAGGAGGTTTAGGACAAGAAGAGGTTTTTTAAGTATGCTGACCAGAAAAGAAGGACCAAGGAAGCTGCGGGTCCACTGTTAACAAGCCAGGGGGAACTCCTAACCGAACACGCAAAGACAGCTGCTTTGCCTCAGTCTTCACAAAAAAATTAAGCTACGGCCAAAAAGTAATGAGGATTATCTGAATATGGAAGAGGGCAAGCTGATAGAGGAGATAACAAAAGAGATGGTCAGAGAGCTTGTGTTGGGACCGAATTAATTAATGTCAGCAGGGCTGAATTAACTTCTTCCCAGAAGAGGAACTAGCAGAGATCTCAACCCTTGGTGATCTTTATGAAGTCATAGGAGACAGGCTAGGTACCAAATGACTGGAAAAGGGCCAACATAGTGCCCCTTTTTAAAAAAAAAAGGCCAAAAGGAGAACCCAGGGAACTACAAATGGGTTAGCCTCATCTCAATATCTGGGAAATTACTGGAGCATATCCTATGGACAGTAATTTATAAGCATCTGGAAGAGGAAAAGCTGATCACAAGGAGCCAGCCCAGATTTATGAAAACAAATCACATCAAACAAACTTGGTCTCCTCCTTTGACAAAATAACTACTTGGGTGGATGAAGGGAAGGCTGTGGATATAGTGCATCTGGACTTCAGGAAGGCTTTTGACAAGGTCCTACATGACCTCATAAACAAAATGGAAAATGCAGGCTACATAAAACTTCTATAAGGTGGATAGGTAACTGGCTCAATAGCCTCAAGCAATAGGTAATTTTTAATGGGTCCATATCAGAATGGCAGAAGGTTTTGAGTGGATTCCCACAGGGGTCTGTCCAGGGCATGGTGTTATTCAACATGTTTATTAATGATTTGAATGCTGGCATAGAAAGCTTTGTGAGCAAGTTTGCAGAAAACACAAACCTGGGAAGGGTTGTGAGTGTGTTAGAGGATACAAATGCAATTCAGGAGGATCTCCACAGATTGGAAAGCTGGTCTACAGCTAACAGGATGAAGTTCAGCATGGACAAATGCAGGTGCTGCACCTTGGGAGGAATAATCAAAAACACAAATATAAAACTGGTAATGTTTGGCTGGACAGCAGCACTAGGTAAAAGGACTTGGGAGTCTTGGTAGATCACAGACTCAATATGAGTCTGCAGTATGATGAGCCACACAAAAGGTGAATGTGGTTTTGGGAACATCAGTAGAAGCATTAGATACAAGACATAGGAGGTGATAGTGCCTCTTACTCAGCACTGGTTAGGCCTTATCTGGAGCATGGTATGCAATTCTGGGCTCCACATTTTAAAAAGGACATGGAGAAGTTAGGATCCAGAGGCAAGCAACAAAGATAATTAAGGGCTTGGAAAGCAAGTCGTATGAGAAGAGGCTGAAGGAGCCAGCCATGTTCAGCTTGCAGAAAAGGTGCTTAAGAGGAGACATGATAACACTCTTCAAATACTTGAAGGATTACCATAAAGATGAGGAAAAGCACCTTCTCTTTTTTGCTGTAGGGAGGAGGATGCAAAGCAATGGCTAGAAGTTGCAGCAAAGTAAGCTTAGATTGGATAACTGTGATTCTTCACTGTGAGAGCAGAGAGGCAGTGGAATAAACTGTCTAAGGAAGCTGTGGACTCTCCATCACTGGAGGCGTTCAAGAAGAGGTTGGACAGCCACTGATTGGAGATGATCCAGGCATAGTTATGCCTGTGGTCTGCTAGGGGCATTTCCCATGCTTCTGAGCTCTACTGGTTGTCTTTGCCCCCTCACCCTTTTCTGCTACATGTGTCAGAGTATATTTAAGCCTTCCTGAGACGCATTGGATGTTGGCTACAGCCAAGGCTGGGGAATGGGACTGGGATGTGCCAATTCTCCTGCAGGGAGAAAAGCCGGAGGGTCTTGCCTCTCCACTCAGGGTCAGGCTGATCACCATATATAGGATCAGGAAGGAATTTTACCCCACGGTCAGGTTGGTATGGACTGGGAGGAAGGCAGGGGGGTGCCTTCCTCTGTAGCAGGGAGCATGGCCCTCTACTCAGGATCTCTTGAGCATATATTGAAAATGTTATAATTATTTTGCATTTGCTAAGTGCTATGGGTGGCCATGTTCGCATGTGTTTAGTGTTTGTGTGGCAGGTGCTGGGTGGATGGGAGACTCTGGGGCTGCAGTGTGGAAGCACCATGCGGCTGGAATTTTCCGCACGGGGGTCTCTCAAGGGGAAGTCCAGGGCTTGTCAATAATGTGACGGTCACTGCCCCGGGCAAATGAGAAAGCGCCGCATGTAATTAGACCGCCCCGCATCACAGAGAGTATAAAAATCATCGCGCTGTGAACTTTGGGGTCTTTGCGCGCCCGACGGAACGGAACGTACCCCACGCCGACTGACACGGAGCGACCTTCGGCCTGATCAGCCGGAGGGAAGGACGCTAGACCCGCCTGATCCCGGCGACCCCTCCCCGCTTCCACACGAGTGTGAGTGGGTGCTCCCTGGTGCACCCAGTATAGTGATTTTGTTTGTTTAGTAATAAAATCAAGCCTGACCCTGTAAATCGAGTGTGATCTGCATAAGCCCAGCCATTATAAAAGATCCTGTCCACAGAAAACATTTCAAAGAAGCAGGACATTGTCTGCTGTGGTTCCCCTGCATTACCTGTGTCAGGTCTGTGTTGCGTCAGGGCTGATGCTAGTCTGATATAGAGTTTAGATTATGGATTGTATAGGATGGTTTGGATTGGGATGATCCTGCCTCAGGCAGGGAGGTGGACTAGATGTCTTCTGGAGGTCCTGTCCAGCCCAATATCTCCATGATTCTCTTTGATGTCACCGCCGCATAAACCCTATACACATGTGGATGGCAAAGGTGAACCTTGCAATAACAAAGAAACATGAGGAAAGTAGATGAGCCATTGCCTGAAACCTCCCTCTCAGGGGTCTCTCATAAAGACAGGAAAAGGTTAGCTCCAAAGCAGACCTCTTCATCCTTAAATTCAAAAGGATTTTCCTTAGACTTTCCAAAAAATAGAAGTTCTGCTGTGAAACAGGGAATGGGAAACTTCACCTCCAAAGGAAAATGTTTAAAAGCTTTCCTTTGTGAGAGAGGACGAGGAGTTATGACTCCAAATTTGAAATGCAGGCGTCAGTAGATGGTGCTGTTACATATAATCTTCCAGCTTCTTTTTCCCTGGAATGTGAGCAGGTTTGGACAACTGAGAGTGTTGTTACTTTTGGGTTATGCAAGATTTTTGTGCAGAGACAGCTTTGGGAGAGAAAGAGCTCTGGGAGCAGCAGGAGAATTTGTTCTCTATTATTTGTATTATCATAGGACCCATGAGTCCTGGTCCTGGGCCAGAACCCTGTAAACTCTAATGAGAGAAAGCAGTGGAGGCAGGGTTTTCACATGGTAGCTGAAGACCTGGAAGTAAGGACTGCCCTGCATGATGTTTTGACCATCTCTGTTCCAGGTGTACAGGGGTATGCATGTGTACATATAAAGCACTCATTAATGCTGTACTTAGATTCCAGAAAGTAGGGATTGCCCTGCATGCTGGGGTGTGTGGGGGGGTGTGTGGTATCCAGGTTGTAGCCATATTGGTCTACAGGCAAAAGGAATCAGAACTTGTGGGAGAGAGATATCTTTTATTAGACCAATTTTTTTTTTTTTTTTTGCAAAAATCTAATTGTTATTTGCAAGCTTTTGGGCACAAGCACCCTTCTTCAGGCATAGGAGAAAAGTTTGTAAAAGTTCTCCTAGGTAGAAATGAAAGTTCATTTTTCATAGGAGAGTTGAAGGTGTGGTAAAATCTCCCGTTTGTGTTTGTGTGTGCATGCGTGTATGTATGCACACATTTAAAACAAGTCACATTTAAAATGAGTCTAAACACATTGCCAGTGATTCCTCCCTGACCTATGAAGCCCTAGGTATCTGCTACTATTTAGAAGAGAAGGTAACTTCATTAAATGTAAGTTTTGTGACTCGGTCTCATGCACAGTAGGCCTGTTTCCTCAGGATATCAACATCTGCCTAGGTTAGCTTAAGTGACGTTAAATGTCAGAAAGCATTGATTTAACTTCACCTTTGCAATCCAGCATTTCCACCATGTCATGCTAACAGTTCACTCTCCCTCACCCCGAAGGAACGTGGAATGGAGATCCATTTCTCCATAAAATGAGTGACCTCTCCCATCACACTGCAACCAAACACAGACATCCCAGAGGCCATTTGCCGATTCCAGCATTTCCTCACACACCCCCAGGCCTATCAGAGGTGCTTCATTCCTTTTACATACCTATCTGGTTTTGCAAAGCAAAGATTAGCTCTTCTGTTTTATCAACACAACTTTCCACCCTTGGTTTTATCTCACTGGCAGGTGTATAAGGGTCAAGGATCTTTCACCGGCTTGCAATATGCATTACGGCGCTGCTGGTGAAGACCTTGCACAAGAGGCAGGAGCAGCAGTTATGTTCTGCTCAAAGCGACAGACTGAAGAGTGAGCCAAATTAAAATGAGAGAAGCTTGACATAGGATCCACTGGGGTGGATGGGGTTGGACAGCATCTTGCCGAGTCCTGACAATCCTATCTGTTCAAAAACCATAAGTCAGACCCCAGTACGGATGCTACTGCCTTCACATCAGATGTGGACCCTTTCAGCTTCACAATTTCAAGCATTTCTCTATGGTGTAGTGTACAGATGCAAAATACGTTTACACTGTGCATAGATTGGACAGATGATCTGCTTCTCCAAAGAAGCGGTCCAATATTAGTGATTGTAGAGCCTCATCAGGAAACCTCCACAGGGATGAAAATGGCAGGAGCTATGGACACTCCACCCTTATCCGTGTCTGTTTACTGCTGACTTTCTTACATGTACCTTCACCACAGAGTGGAGTGACTTACACTGGTGGAGGTCTATATGGTGTTGCCCCCAGTGTAAATGTGTGAGTGTGTCTGCACCCCGAAAGGGCAAGACATAAACGTTGTTTTGGAAAGGGAGAATTCTGATGGTATCACCCAAGTCTGGGAACTTCACTAAAACCAGCAAATATTATGGCAAATTCCATCAGAAAGCATGGATGGGCAATGCTTCATGCTATGGAGCCTCCATACAAGAGACAAGACAATTATTCTCACTCTGTAGGTGGGCATGAACTTGGATTTTCATTTGTTAGCGCCCCACAAGGAACAGAGGCTGTGGCAAGAAAACAGCAGTGCAGAATAACAGAGACCTGAGAGCGCTGTTGATGACAGATCTTCAGTGCCCAAATCATTTGCTTGAGAAGGTGAAGGGCCTATACATTACCCTCATCCTCAGGCCTCTGTCTCAGAAGGTGAAGTCTTTGGCCAATCCTCATGATGACAGACACTACCAAAGGCATCCACACAGTGGTATAAGACTTTCCTCAGTTGAAAGCCTTTAGTCAGGGTTGAGTTTGGATGCTCTAACAGACAAGCCGTGTTTCTAGAGACCTGACAGGTTCCCGCTAATGAGATGTGCGTGGAAATCATTTGTTTCTGTCATAGTTCACGCCATCGTCCCAGTTCCACAGAGGGCAGAAGTCACTCCAGGGAAACAGAAACTGAAGGGACAATTGGTAATTCTCCATCGGCACAGCCTGGTACAGGGCTGGTATTGTTTCCAACCAAACTCAGAAGTTGTTAAGAGGTGCATACACACCTCCTTGTAAGTAGAGAGTTGGAGAGACTTCAATGTCAAGCCAAAGTCCAACCTTACACCCGTGTATCCAGAACCAGCCCAATACTGCACAAATGCTGCATCCTCTTCCCCGCCACCGCAATGTCCTCAAAAGAAAAATCCCAAACATACAGCACAGCCCTACCTAGCATACACAAGAGAGGAAAAAGAAATTAGTTTCAAGCCAAGAAAGAAGTTGTGATCGAGCAAGACAAGGGAGGGGAAAACAATTGAAAATAAAGACAAAGGAGGTCAAAGTTATGGAAAAATCTTGAGAACGTCTGTTTAACCAAAGCACAACTGAACTGTGCAGGAGAAGATAGAAATCCAGGGGAAAAAACCAGATCCAAGGTTAACTATGGGCTTGTCCACACAAAGGTGAACTGACCAGAATAGCTTCCAGATGGATATCCTATTCTAGGATAAAATAACTTCCATGCTCCTATTGTGGGATCAAGTGACTTGTTGCGGCACAGAGTGTCCACACAGGGAGGTATTCCAGAATAGCTCTAGCAGGATACTTTATTCCTCAGTTGCTATCCTGGCCATCTTCCCTGTGTAGACAAGATATCACTAATGCCACTGTAAGGTTCCCAGCCTGCCCCCAGCCAGTGTTTGTGAAGGAGAAAATTGCAGCCAGGGCAGGGGGAAAGAGAGCTGCCTGCTTTTTCTCCAGCTTATTTCATTTTCTTAGAATTTCCTCTCTTGGTTTCTATTTTTTTTTAATTCAACATTTTTGACAGCTGGAAAAAATAATATGTTTTAGTTGCCATGGCAATGTGCTTCTAAACTTTAGATGGGCCAAGAGCTCTAGGACAGCCAGTAATGTTCAAGGGGAAGTTACCGTAGTTCCCAGAAAATAGCATGCACCTTTTGAAAAGATCTGAGCCTATTTAATTCTCTTTATGTGTGGTTTTGGTATGCCAGGCAACAAGTGCACCGAACCTATGGCTACCCTGCAAATATAGTATCAGTTAAAAATGACTGGCCACCGTTCTTTTTGTGCATATCATCAGATCATAAGACTGGGCTCTGATCAGCATGATATTACTTCATCCTGGATCTTATGCAAAAGAAAAAATTCACTTGAAGGCTATAAAAATGTGGGTGGGAATATTTTCCAGCATGTGTCATTTTCCATTAAGGCCAGTACACACACTCTGCTTCTCCCGTTTGTGGTTTCTGTCCCTGACACCCATTTCTCATTTAAGATTGGGTAATTCGTTCTCACCCACCACGGCTTTAATTGCACCCTAGGGACTCATAATACAGGCTCCACTGACAGGTCCAGAGCCAGTGCAACATAATACTTCCATGGGATCTGGAAAGGCACATCATGGTCTAACAGGAGCCAGCTAAATGGTTCCAAAGAGATCAATCCCAGGGCTTGTTCCAGTGGATTCTGCCAATATGTACGGCAGTGGGTGGCTTTCCCATTTCATTTCTCATTTGTCAATTCACAGTAAACAAAGGTATTGTCCATTGCTCTGCAACCCCTGCAGGACCTTCCAAATATACAGCTGGCACTCCTGGCACCTGTCCCATCCAATTAATGGAGCTAAGCAGACAACACTAACTTTTTTTCCTAGATGAATAATGCCCCTGTTTGGCCCTGCATTGGAAAATGAGCTCCATTTGGGCACGTCTGTGTTTATGTGGAACCCCACCAATGTCATCTGGGGTGTATCTATCCGTGGTGGGAGGGAACAGGACTTAGTTTAGCCACAAAATCCATTCAGAAGATGAGAATGCAGTCACAGGAAAATAAAAATAACCAGGACAGAGGAGATGGTGATGCTAATGGTACCTTGCACCACAGGGAGTCTCCCTGAAGGCAAGGGAGCTTGAGTGAGGAGATCACCATCTGGCCCATATGAAAACCAAAGAACAGCAGTGTCCCCTGGTGAGGTCAGAACCTGCATCACATGCAAATAAAGCAATATTATATTATAGCATGAGGTGGTCCATTGAAGAGACATTTGTTTCTGATCAGAACAACACTTGGATGTGTTCTGCTGCAACTGCCGAGGGGACAAATCTGGTTGTGTGTAAGGGAGGTCATCCAGGCTCAGCATCTTGCCTTAAGTCAATTTTCCTTTCCAAAGGCACCAACAGGAGTTGTGTGCCAACCTACTGTTTCTGCCTTGGGAAATGTAGGCCCCTTTGTAGTCAGCAAAAGCATTGCTACCAGCTTCAGTGCAGCCAGGATTTTATCCAGAAAGCCCACACATGATGAAAGAGGCAAAGCAATATGTCTGAATTTCCCTGCCCTCAATAGAAACTATCCAGTCTTCCTTTGAAGGTTCAAAATACCCTGTGACCTCATCCTTTTTTGCATTTTGCAGTAGGGGCTGGGCTGGGCTAATGGACACATTTCCTTGCATTTGAAATGCTGGGCCTGTCTAATGCATGCTTGACTATCTCCCCAGGAACTTGTTTACTGATTTCCTAGCTTCTACACATACACTGACAAATTCAACACTACTGTAGATACTGCAGTATTCATGTCTGTGCATCACACAATGGCCTTAAATAACTGCCACTATTATAGACTTATATTCAACGATTGGCGGATGTAGAATTTTGAAAAGCAGGGTGCGCATAGTGAAGTGCATCAACACATATAAAACAACATATTTTTCTCCACTTAACATTAAATTAGAAGCTGTACCAATATTATAGGGACCTAGGGAAGAGAAGGTCATTAATACTTGTGGAATGAAGATTTTAGAAGGGATCAGATAGATGATAATGAGCCCTGAAGTCAAGTGACCAGTTCAACCCTGCCCCCTCCCCCCAGATCTGCCCCTATATTCAACCTTTCTACCCCAAGATGCTCATTTCTCATCAGTAGATAGGCTGAGAAAACCTTCAAATGAACCAACTGCTCAATGAAATCTCTCCCATGTGTCTCGCAGCTCAGTCTCATTCTGGACAGTTCCAAGACTGCCGTCTAAAAGGGGAAAAAAATGGAATCTTACAAGGAAAAGTGTTTTGGGACAGAGTAAGTCCTTAACAGCAGACTCCATCAGACAAGCAATATCAATATAGAAAACAGGTGAACAGTGGATTCAGGAAGCAACAGACTCCTCACATTTATAGGCTGCTATGGAAAAACAAGTGCAGACACCTCAGGTCAACAATATATCCAGGCACAACCATTTGTGTTCCCAAATCAAACACAAGCATCCTGAAAAAAAACAGGAGGCTCATTAAAAATCCCCTGTTCAAAGCATTTTCGTTATTTAACAATATCTTTTCCCTCTCTGCTATACTTGTATTGTCTAAAGTACAAACACTACATGCTCTATTCATACTATATATACTATAATCACCAAGGGAAAGCTGACCACCGTGATTGCCTTCTATGATATGACTGGCTCTGTGGATGTGGGGGGACCAGTGGATGTGAAATACCTTGACTTTAATAAGGCTTTTAATACAATCTCCCACAACATTCTTGCAAGCAAGCTGAGGAAGTGCGGGCTGCATGAATGGACCATAAGGTAGATAGAAACTTGGCTGGATCATCAGGCTCAAAGGGTAGTATAACCAATGACTCAAGGTCTAGCTGGCAGCCCATATCACGTAGAGTGCCTCAGGGCATCAGTCCTGGGCCTGGTTTTGTTAAGTATCTTCATCAGTGACCTGGAAGAGGGAATGGAGTGCACCCTCATCAAGTTTGCGGATGAGACCAAGCTGGGGGGAGTAGTAGAGACAGTGAAGGGCAGGACTAGGATTCAGAGAGACCAAAGAAATCCCATGAGGTTCAATAAGGAAAAGTGCAAAGTCCTGCACTTAGGATGGAACAACCCCATGCACCAGTACAGCCTGGGGCTGACTGGCTGGGCAGAAAAGGACCTGGGGTTACAGTGGACAAGAAGATGAATATGAGCCAATAGTGTGCCCTTAGTGTGAAGAAAGCTAATGCTGTAGTGCATTGCATTAGTAGGAACATTGCAAGCACATCAGGGGAAGTGATTCTTCCCCTCTATTTGGCACTGGTGAAGCCATACCTGGAGTACTGCATCCAGTTTTGAGGTCCCAATATGGAAAGGATGTGGAAAAATGAGAAAAGTCCAGCAGAGGACAATGAAAATGGTTAGAAGGCTGGGGCACGTGGCTTGTGAGGAGAGGCTGAGGGAACAGGGCTTATTTAGTAGGGATGTGCGAAGCAGGCCCTATTCGATTTGGATTTGGCCCAAATCAGGGACAGTGATTCGATTTGTTGATTTGGATTACTGTCCCTGATTCAATCCAGCCAAATCCAAATCTGAAGATTTGATGCTGACTCAGAGAATCAACGATTCAGACACAGACAGAGCTTTAAAAGTTTTTTCCATATACCTCAAGGTACCAGGCGTGGCTTGTGATCGCTGCGACACTGGGGTAGATGGAGCATCCCACAGGAGTGCAGGGGAGTGGGGGGCCTCCACATGCTCAGCAGCGAACCTAGAAGTGGACTGGAAGTACTTCCAGTTCACTTCTGGGTCTCCTGGGGAGCACGCTGCCCGCCCCCCAGCTCAGCAGTTAGCTGCAGGGGGACCCCAGGTGTCCCACCCCCAACCCAGGAGGCACCAGTTGCCGAGCCGGAGGTCACAGGGGGGCCCCCCTGCACTCCCTGGTGGACCCAGAAGTGGACTGGAAGTGCTTCTGGTCCACTTGCGGGTCTGCTGCCAAGCGTGCTGGGGAGCCCCCTGCGCTTCTGTGGGACGCTCCATGCGCCCCAGCATCGCAGCATTCACAAGCCGTCTGGTACCTAGAGATACATAGAAAAAACATTTAAAGCTGTGTCTATGTCCATATCGTTGAATCTTCCCGAATTGATTCAGAGGTTTCCGATTCCATTACGAGAGATTAAAGGGTCCTCTGATTTGACTCGGATTTGAAGATTCGGCCACTGAATCAGGCCAAATCTCTGCCAAATCGAATCAGGGATCAAAGCTTCACACAGCCTTAATATTTAGTCTAGAGAAGGGAAGACTGAGAGGGGATTTAATGGCAGCTTTTGTCTCCCTGAAGGGTGGTATCAAAGAGGATGGAGCTGAAGTGTTCTCAGTGGTGGCAGATGACAGAATAAGGAGCAATGGGCTCAAATTGCAGTAAGGGGGGTGTAGGTTGGATATTAAGAAAAAGCTCTCTCACAGGGAGGGTGGTGAAGCAGAGGAACAGGTTACCCAGAGAGGTGGTGGATTCTCCATCCTTGGAGGTGTTTAAGACCCGGCCGGACAAAGCCTCATCTGGGATGATGTAGTTGGGGCTGGTCCTGCTTTGAGCAGGGGGCTGGGCTATATCACCTGAATAATTTTAGGGGACCTTAGTAGAAATGAGAACCAGGCTCATGTGGTATGTGATACAGTGTGTGACCTGCAAACTAATGAGTAATTATGTAATCAGAGATTTGCTTCTAATACAGGTGAGCAAAGGGATGGAAGGAAGATGTGGCCTGTTTCTTACAGCCTGCAGCAAAGCCAGGTAGGTGGCAGCTCAGGGAGACTCCAAGCCAAAGCTCAACAGCGAAGCAGTAACAGAAGCTCTCGGGCTGGCCACGTTCTTATAGTTTTACTAGTGTGAGAAGCGATTGACTCTGTCACTGCCTTAGGACAATGCCACCTTGCCATCGGCCAACTTCTGAGGGCTTTCATACAGCCGATCAAAACAGATTAGGACATCTGTTGCAAGAGAAATTCTGGTATTGTGACATTTGTTTTTTTCCTGAATCCTGAGGAAACACTGAAATCATGACAATCTCCCCTTCCCAGCTGCCCTAGCTTACCCATGAGTCACCAGGCTTCCTCACTATGACTGAGATGCCAGGGACCATCACAGATGTTCAATGGGGCCTTGCATCACTGTTCAACCTGAGATGTGGTCTGGCTCAGAAGTAAGACAAGATGATCCCAGAGGACCTGGCTACCCTGTTCCCATGAGGCTTCTAGTGGCCCAGGCAGATTCAAAGATTCACCTGCCTTGAAAAGAAATGTTTCATTTTGACCAACCCAAATGAAAGAGTTTGTTTTTTCCGATTGGAAAAGCAGGCCCAAATCAAACGTATCCGGCAACACCACATGATTTCAACAAGCCCTGATCTCGGACAGGAAAATATTTCATGTGACATTTGTTGAGCAGTCCTCCCACTCGGTGATTCAGCTCTGATGGTGTTGGATCATATTTTTAATTGAATTTTCTTGAGGTTAAAACACTTCCCTTTCAAGGGGTGTGTACACACACACACACACACACACACACACACACACACACACACACACACACATATAACAGCAATTACTCCTCCCTTTCCCTTGCTCTCAGAATACAGTCATTTTAATTCAAACCCATCCTATATATCCGCTGTCCCTTCAAGCTGGACAATTCATGCATAGCATATAGCCATACTAAGGACTCCATAATTAAGTTATAACCACCTTTCCGTTATGCAAGCCTGAGTTTGACATCGTTCCTGAACTTACTCAAGAAGTTGCTTTTCATCTGGAACGTCTCAGGCACATTCTGTAGCCAGGAGGTAATTTGTTTTGTAAAGTTTGCTATGAATTAAAGCTCTTTTGGAGCTAGGAGGCTGTGAAATCTAAGAAGGTCTTTTCTTTTTTTGCCTTTGTTATAGGTTTATACTTTTATTTTGGAACACCATGTCACAAATAACTCAGGCTGCAAATTCCAGGTTCATTTTAGTCAGTTGTCCTAAATGTGAACTTTGCATATTTTTGGGAAAGTTGGGTAGTTAATTTTAGAATTATCTACAGTAAACTTTGAAACTCAGCTCATCCTGTCCTGGCAGAATGCATTCACTTGGGCAGTTAACTCTTAAGGGAGCAACCTTTACTAGATCTTACTTTCTTTAGCACAGCAAATGCTGCCATTTTGGAGCAAAGACAAACTGATCATTAGGACTTAAACTGTATCGAAGGTCCTAAACATACAATACGTTTACGTTGGTGTCATTTACGCAGCTTTTGTAAACTGGGGTATGTTGCACTAGGATCCAGAGTGGACAGGTAGGCAGCTAGTCAAGGATTTCTCCATGCCTCTCTGCAGGGACCCCAAGATAACCTGTAGACATAGGACATTTCTTCACTGTGACTACCTTACCTCTGATTCTCACCATGGTAATTCTATATCAGGTCCAAGTTACACCAGTGTAAAGCAGTATGTTATGCATCTTGGTTTTTACATGGGTGTAAGGGCTGATTATTTGGAGGAAATGCATTAGGTGTCCAAGCCTCAGAGGTTTGAACGTGCAACTTCCATGCCCTTCCAACTAGTTCTCTCAAACCCTTTCCTCTCCTGACACCAGTACTAGTCAGCAGGACCCTCAATGCTCCTAGCCTCTACCTATACCCAACAGGAGGACAAGCCACAGTGGACATTTCACAAAAAAATCCCAACTTTGTTCTTATGGCTCAGGGGCCACGACTCTCCAAAAACAAACAAACAAACAAACAAAAAAACCCAGGTGATGCATTATTGACCTATCGTCACTACACTGCTCTGCTGAAGATATCAAAGGGTACACGGTGGCACATGTGTAGAATGTATTATAGTTTCATTTGTACTCTTTTAGAACCTGAACCAGCAAGATGGTTAAGCATGTGCTCATAAAGAATCAAACTGACTTCTACATAGAGTTGGGCAACATACTTTTTAAACTAAAATGCTGTAAATCCCCAAATTACCCTATTTTAAATGCAATACACTTTTTAATTTAACAGTTTAATGACTCTATTTCTTTCAAGTTTTGGGGAAAAAATCATTTTGAGGGAATTTTCTTTCCTCACCTTTATCATCCCCTTTCCCATCTTTTAAGGCAAAACCTAGAAAAAATAAAGCCCTTGGAATGCATGTTTTTCATTTTGGGGCATTTTGTTAGGGAAAGATACATTTGCAAAGAAATTACAAGATTTCATTGAAATCTCCACTGGAAAGTCACAATGGGAATTGTCTGCACCCAAGGTTGGGGTTTTTGACTGGGCTATGCCAGTGCTCCTGCTGGGATTTAAATTCCAAGGCTCCTGGCTAGAGGAACCTTGGCCCTTTGCTCAAGGTCAGAACAGTCATCATCTTTTGGGTCAGGAAAGCATTTTATCCTATTGCCAGATTGTGGGGGGTTTTGCCTTCCTCTGTAGCAGGGGGCAAGGCCCTCTTCCTTGGATCTCTTGAGTTTATTTTAACTGCTGTTGTGGCAGCAGGACATTGGCCACCACTGTCCCCCTGCATGACCTGTGGCAGGTTCAGGTCTTGTGGTTGTCAGGGTTGACTGTGTAGCTTTACTTACAGGTTTGACAGTAGATTTGTATAGGCTAGTTTAGATAGGGATGATCCTGCCTCTGGCAGGGGGTTGGACTGGATGCCCTGCAAAAATGCCATTCAGGTGTGCTTTTCTATGAAATAAAAAAACCCAAAACATTTATTTTTAGCTTTCAAAAAGAGACATTTTTTCAATATTCAATTAAAAAAATATATACTTCCATGGGTAACTTAAAACCAAACAGTGTTGAAATGTCCCATGACAAATATTGTCTTATTATTTCAAGCACCTCTGTGTCTATAAACTTATGCAGACATGGGCCTTGTCAAAAGCCCATCAAAATCAATGGGAGCTTTTCTACAGTCATCAATGTGGAAAGCTTCCAACAGTGATAATATTTATGGCATAACAATATCCATATTTCATGGAAAGTCATGAAGGGCACAGAAGCAGAGATAAGGTTTTGTGAGGAGCCTTAAGTCTGAATTTCCTTAGATTCACACAGGCCCCTGCTAACACATTACATACATTATGCAATTAACTGGCTAATTGTGCAATACATTTAGACCAGTCCCACATGCAAAGTCATGATCACACCATGACTATCGAGCTCTAAAAAGAGGCAACCAGCTACAAAGTTGGTGCTTGAAACTATGCAAGCACTTCGTAGCTGGTTTCTATCCAGCTTTCATCTGAACATATAGGAGGGCTTGCAGCTAGCTAGGCAGCTCTGTGCCTTGGGCAACCATGCAATTCCTTGGGCAGCACAAGTTGCCGCAGTGCCGACTGCAGTGATGTGATCAGCCGCTGCTGTGGTCATAGCTATTTTTGCACCTTCCACAGAGGCAGTGCCCAGGACAACTGCCCCAGTCAAGCCTCCTCCTTTAGTTACATTACTGGATTCAAATGTGTTTTTAATGACTTACAACATTCTAATACTATCTAAATTTTCATTTAATTAATATAAATTTATCAATTAAGCCCTTAGCTAGCTCCATGTATTTTGTCTCAGAATTTTTCCATTCCTTATCTCAGTCCCAGCTCCTGTACAAATGCAGTCAATGAATGCCTTGCTATTGAATTCAAAGAATTCAAGCCCTTTGATCAAGCCATTAATGGACAAAGGATCAAAGTTTGCACTGGCATGCAACTCTAACAGTTATTGTACAGAGAAGTGCAGTCTTTTATTTCAAAGTGGAAGCAGTCACAGCTCAAGTCAGAGTCACTGAGCTTGTGGCTTTCAAATACATAGCTCCAAACACTGGAAACAAGTGAGGAAGGAATCTGCAGTGCTCACACAGTAGTAGTAGGCATCTGGCCGTCTCACAAGACAGTAAGAATTATGCCAAGTGAGACATCAGCTTGCTGAATGTAATCCTCACTTGAAAGATAAAGCGAAGCTGGAGATTTCTCCAGTGTGTAAAAGCCTGGGCATTGTATATGGAGACACTGAACTGCCCACACACCAATATCCCCCTCTCAGCCATGCTGGTTTCATCCCGAGGAAAGGCAGGTGCCAGTAGATTTGGAACCAGTTTGGCCTCAAGAGCTGCCAGAGCAAAGATCATCCAGATGTCTGTCTACCTGGGCTCCATTCCAAGACTGGCTGTGGACCAGGATTAAAGAGCCCAGCCTATCCTATCATGGAGTGGACTTTACTTCCACAACCTTTTGGTGGCATTTCCTCCACCAGGGGTAAGACTAATACCCACCTCTAACATGCTCTTCTGCACAAAGCCTTTGGCACCCTAGAGATTACCAGGTTAATTTAACCGCCACCCAGCACTTGGCAATACAGGCCAACCTGGCCTGATCTTCATTAGCACCACTACAGTGTTCTTAATGCCCTGAGTGTGAGCACGAAAAATACATGGAAAAGGAAAGCAAAGCAGCATCAGCCTTCAACAAAGAGTCAGTTTTGGCTCAAGGGTTATATCCCACAATTCAAGAAAGCTAATTAATGGTGGTTTGATTCACTGCCTGAATTGATACATTGAACAACAACTACAATTATTTTAGGTCAACGGGGAAGAGATTTTTGTGGATTTTGGGTTGTTTGTTTTCTGAAAGCCAAAAGCTGAAGAACATTCATTTTGGGCAGAACTGAACATGTCAATTCTTTTCTCCCCCTCCCTCCCCCCTTTTCTTTAAAAAAGGTTAAATTAGCACAAAGCATGCTTTGGCAGCAACAAAAATCAAATGTTTTGTTCAGAAATTGTCAAAGAAAAACATTGCCACTTTTAAAAATATTTCTTCAGGTTTTATGCCAAAACAATTCAGCCTATATTTGTGCTTTGTTTTCTTCAACCTCAGAAATGAAGGTTGAATTTTTTTCTGAATTCAATTAAATGGAAAAAAAAAATACATAAAATGTATTTTTCATTTTAAAAAGGTTTTTTCTAGAAAAAATTTGGCCAGCTAGCACCCTAGGGCATTTTTACGTGTGCAAGCGCTGCAGCGCTACAATCCTTGCAGTTGTATAAGCAGCAAAATGCATATCAGTACTGAGAAAATGGCAGCGGCGCGTTTTTGAACTAAAACACCTCGAAGGTGCTTTAGTTCAAAAGTGCACTGCCACCATTTTCTGCATGCTGACGCGCATTTCACTGCTTATACAATTGCATGCAGCAGAGGAGACTTGATTAATCGAGTCTGCTCTGAAGTGGTGGATCTCTGGCGTGTTGCGGGGAAAAAAAAGTATGTGTATAAATATTGTTTTACATGACTAACATACGAAGAACTGTTGTCCTGAATAGCAATGCCCTTTCCTGATTCAGGACTAGGATACAGATATCAGCATTTTAGTGCTGCATGTTAAATGGAGAAAGCAGAATTCAAATTCACTAAATCTGTTTTCACACAGCTGGGAATGGATGGCTGTGCGCTTCATTGTGATACAACTATCAGCAAAGCAGCTGGGTCCTTCATGTGGGCTGTGCAGGTCCAAGCAAAGCCCATGGATGGGGGAGCTGGTCAGTCCAGCAGGATGCTAAAACATGCTTAGATCTGGGCACATGATCAGTCCTGCAGCTAACTTCAAATTACACACCATGTCCCCCTGCGCCTCTGTTTTTCCTCTTCAGAGGCTGGGCAAGGTCAGCGTGGCTCACAGTCCAGTACCACCTAATTAGGATGGGAAGGGATATACTCCCTGTGGCCCATTTAGTGCCACACTCAGGGGGCATGTCTACACAAGATGCTTAATGCGCAGTAGCCTAATAACACTGCACAGTAGCATGTCACAGCATGGACAATGTTAATATGCTACTGCACAGTATTGTCACTAAAAAGGTGTTCACTGGTACTACTATGCACTAACTCTAGTTACTGAGCATTTAGTTAGTACTTCATTAAACAAGTAATAAATGAAATGCACTGTAACTACTGCATTTATTTATTTTTATTTAATTTTTAATATATTTTAATTTAAATTTAATTTTACAATCTTTGCATTGTCCTATGCCTGAAGAAGCATGAATGTGCCTGAAAACTTGCAAATCAATAATTTTATTTTGCAACTATCTAGCTGGTCTAAAAGATAGTCACCTCTATAACAAGTTCTGATTCCTCTTACCTGTAGACCTATATGACTACAACCTGTATCCCAGTAAATACTGTGCATTAATGAATGTGTAGACATGCCCAGAGGGATTTAGGCCATCCCTCTCTACAGAGTCCCTGCCCTGGGGTTGTTTTCTAACCAACTTCATTCTTGCCACCCTACATGTCAGAGGGAGGGTTCCTGCCTCCACCCATTAATCTAGGTTTTACCATACCCACCACAAGCCTAACCTCCACTTTCACTGCAGATGCCCAGGGTGCAGGCCAACCCCATCTTGACACAAGGCTTCTCTCTGCCCCAGAAGTGTCCCAGCCTCCCTTTCATCTTTTTCTCATAGCCCATGTCTGCCCCGTTTGGTTATCCGTGCAACCTTGGTCGCTGCAGGGTCCTAGTTTCTCCACTGTTCCCATAATTTCCACCCCCCCCCAGCTTTGCTGGGTTTACAGACCACATCACTGCTGGCTTTCCCGGTCCCACTAATAGGCACTCTGGTGCAGTCAGATCCAATCTCATTTGAGAGACTTGCATGGACAACTGTGCATAGGTTCACACAGCTATGGGAGATGCAGAATGTCACAGGTTAAAGCCAGGAGTGTCATGGAACTACACAGGTCTAGCTGCATGCTTAGCTGCTTTGTTGGAAAGCAGTCTTTATGCTACTTCGTGCTTTTAAAAGCATCATCAATATCTTCATTTTGCACTTACTCCAAAAGCCAGTTTCTGCCTTCAAGAGATATATACTGTTCCCGCCGATTTCAGTGGAAGTTTCACAACTAGAATCTGACCTTAAAAATGGTAAGAATGGAAAATTCATTGAAGACTTCTCCCTTTCTGATATGGTGGGAACTTGCTAGCCAAATGGTTTCAGAAGGATGTCACAGATGCTCTGGAGCTATTATTATCAAATATAGGTCAGTTCAGTTCACTGAGACTTTATAAACATAGCAAGCTCTGGCCAGAGTCTATCACAGACACAGAACCCTTGGCTCTCCACCAAAAGCAGGTACAATTTGTCTGTTCTGCGTACATTATATTGAGTAATACTACACAGGTTCTAAGCTTCTAAACCTCATCTGCCTCTTTAGTAAGAGACCCATTGTCACAGCACTGCACATGTTGACCGACTTCCTGACACCTCTTCCAAACACTTCCCTTCTGGACCCTCTGCTTCTCTCCACAATCCATGCAGGTTGCTACATCTTTCCACTTAATGGTTTCTCTTGTGTTTTTGGGGTAAACATTTGTTGGTTTGATGGATTGAGAGATTCATAGAATATAGCTCATTCTAGGGACATGAACTTTACTGCCAGCCCTTTGCAACCTCTTAGGTCTTCAAGTGGGTTAGTCCTCAAATCAATCTTGTACTTCATACTTGGGTTACCATGGGTTACTTTTACCATGCTGATGCCTTTGCTATCTTGTGTAGTGTTCTGTTGGTTTTCTGTTGCCCACACATCTCACTTCTTCCAATTCTTCTGCATAAGCCCAAGTGCTGGCTCAGGTATTGCCTGTATGTGTCTAGATGTTCTGTCTGTCTGCAACTACTCTGCAGTTGTCTTTGATTGTATTTCCAACCCTGTCCCAAACTTGTAGCTACCCCCTAAGGCCTCTGTCTCACTGCAACTTGGACCGGTGCCTTCTACTATTGCTCTGTGTGGCTATTTGATTTCATCTAGACATTAAGGGCTGGAAGGGACCTTGTGAAATTGAGTCCAGCCCCCCTGCCAGAGGCAGGAAGTCTGCAGGGATCAGATGATCCCAGCAAGATAAACATCCAAATGCCTTTTGAATGAGTCCAGATTAGGTACTTGCACCACCTCTGGGGACAATCTGTTCCAGACCTTGGACACTCAGACTGTGAAGAAGTTTTTTCTTATATTGAGTCTGAATTGGCCTTCTAGAAGTTTGTGGCTGTTAGGCCTAGTTATCTTTTGGGGAGCCCTGGTGAACAACTGCTCTCCCACATCCTGATGCATGCCCCTTATATAGGTCATAGGCAGCCACCAAGTCCCCCCAAGCCTTCTTTTCACCAGGCTGAAAAGTACCTTGTCCCTCAGTCTGTCCTCTTAGGGTTTGCTCTCTTGGCTTTTGATCATATGGGTGACTCTCCTCTGGACTCTCAAGCTTATCCACATCCTTCCTGAATTGGGGGGCCCAAAACTAGATGCAGTACTCCAGCTGTGGTTTCACTAAGGCTGAGTAAAGCAGGAGGATGACATCTATGATTTTGCTCAAGATGCATTGGTGGATGTATGCCAGAGTTTGGTTTGCTCTGCCAGCCAGTGCATCGCATTGGGAGCTCATGTTCATCCTGTGGTCAATCAAGACCCCCAAGTCCCTTTCGGTCATGGTGCTAAAAGCGTAGCACTGCTGAGCCTGTAAGTATGATTCTGTTTTTTTCTCTTAAGGTGGAGTGCCCTGCATTTCTCTACATTGAATGCCATCAGGCTTTGGTCCATCCACTTTGCAAGTGTGTCCAGGTCAGCCTGTATTCCCAGCTTGTCCTCCAGCGTGACCGCCTTCCCCTACAGTTTAGTGTCATCCGCAAAGTTTGCCAGTCTGCATCCGATGCCTGAATCCAGGTCATTAATGAAGATATTGAAGAGTACTGGCCTGAGCACTGAGCCCTGGGGGACTCTACAGGTAATCTTGTGGCACATTGATTTGTTCCCATCAGGGTCGGACCCAAAGGGTACTAATTGGAGTCAGTTCCCCAGCCATTGAACCATGAGATGGTCAAGGCCATAGTTCCCCAGCTTGGTCACGAGGACATCATGGAGACCAAGTCAAAGGCCTTCCTGAAGTCCAGATAAATGACATCAACCTCGTCTCCCTTGTCCAGGCAATGCATCACCTGTTCATAGAAGGAGATGAGGTTGGTCAGGCAAGACCTTCTAGTAATAAAACCATGATGGCTGGCATTCAGTAGGTTGCCTTCTGTTAGCCTGTTGCAGATGGACCCTTTGATAATTTTCTCCAAGATCTTTCCAGGAATGGACGTCAGACTGATAGGTCTGCAATTCCCTGGATCATTTTTCTTCCCTTTCTCGAAGTTTGGGACCACGCTGGCTCTTTTCCAGTCTTCTGGTACATCACACAAGCACCACAAGCTTTCATATATCTTGGCAACAGGGCATGCTATGATGTCTGCCAGCTCTTTTAAGACTCTCGGGTATGTCCTTCCATGACAAGTGAACAGATTTATTTTCCCCATGGGAGGATATAGGGTTTTGAAAAGAGGGGTGCAGATGGTATGGAACATCACTGCATTTAAGAGCACATATTTTTCTCCAAGTAAAAAAAACCCTAGAAGCTTTCCTTATATGTTAGGGGCCAAGGGCTATATTATTTAAATTTAAGATCAAAGCAAAAACAAATACAACTTCATTAGAATGTACATTACTTTGCTATATCATTTATTAAAAAAATACAACAAACTAGGCACAAATAATTCAAGTGTGGTGTTTCTTTAGTTTTGTAGTTATTAGAATTAAATATAGATCTTTCAGTTTCATAAATCCACTCTTCTTGAGCATCTTGATGGTGCATCCAATGCTTCACTAAATGTTATTTCTACCCAAGTTAGTGTTTCCACTCCTAAATTGATGGTTTTAGCTAGAGTTAAAAATAAACAGTCTGCAGGGCTGTGAAATAGGAACTCCATTACCAGAAGCAGCTAGCAAACCGCAAACTGCAGAGGAAAGAAGAGCTTGAGTGGCAGAACATCAAGACCATTAAAAAGGAGAGAGGGCCGTGATTCAGGCAGACTGTAATGAACCATGAGGTCAAGTGACTCAGTCAGTGTGGCCTGAGTAGAAATGCTGCTGCCACTGCCAGGCAGCTGGTTTTAAACTTTAGGTGCAGCAGGAATCAAAGGGGAGTGCAAGTGCACCGATGCACCCCCTGGATCACCCCGGTTCTGATCTTTGATCACGACACTCTTTGTACTGCTCCATGTCCACTCTCAACTGAGAATTCATTCCTGGCTGGCGAGCTTACTCTGTCATCTCAGGCCTGGCTCTGTCCCCAGACTTGAACATACAAGCTGTATTTGGGTTTTGATCTTGTGTCCATTTGTCAGCAGTATTCATCCATGATCTAGCAGCAGGTTTTTATGTAGCCCAACACCATCTCTGTTCTCCCTCTTCTAAAAACAATTTTAGGTACCAACTCAGACACTTCCCCTGATACCAGCCACAGCATTTCCCAGATTCATGGTACTGTACATTCCTTGGTAGATGCAAGATATATCCTTACACTCTTGAACAGAAAGCTCCTGAACAGTCAGATGTTTTCCATCACCTTCAGTAAGTTGTTCAGTGCCCAAGAAATCTGCACTTTAACACCTGAGGTCCCTCAACCACAGTCTTTGTTGAAATACTATTTCTAAAATGTCAGAGACTATTACTTTCCTTCCCTTCTCAGAATGCCTTTTCACATCTCTCTTGGAAGCGCTTTTAAGTGAGGCCTGCTACCACAGGACACTTCTAGCCAAGACTAAGCAGAGAAAAGCCCTCTTCTCCCTCAGGCCCTGGAGCTCCTCAGCTCTTTTTGGCTTCCTCAGTCTTTTGCCTTCATGCCCTGAGCATGGGCTAAAGGACTTGGTTTTGAAGCCATCAGTTTACTCTGCAGGACTGCTTTCCCAACTGTGTCGTTTAAATACTAGTCATATTATAAATATTTCAGCAAAAATACATGATGGATTTCTTCTTCTACTTGTTTTTCCAAGACAATTTTTTGGTGTTCACTCCAAAGTACATACTTGTCATAGCTAAATGCAAATCCCAAATATGAAGGCAAACAGCTAGCCTTCGTTAAAACATTTTTTTTTTCTTATGAAAGCAGCAGCCTCTCAGCCTGAAAAACAGCTCACCAGAATTTGTGAACCTTGGGAACAGAGGGTCTGTCAAAATTTGGTTTCAGCAATTCCCCAATGTGGAGTGCGCTTGTATGGCTGTTTCTAAATGAGCGGCTGGCTGGCTGTTTTTTAACTGAATAGCAGATTCTATGGGAAGCCAGTGGGTCACTCTGAGATCTCCGAGTAACCCCTTGGACTGCGACAAGCTCGCGCACAGGCTTTGCTCCAGCAAAACACTTAAGAACGTATGTAACTTTAGGGCTGCGAGTAGACTTTTGGACTTCAATGGGGCCACTCTCAGACTCAAAGTTAAGCGTGTGCTTAAGTGCTTTGCTGGATCATGGCCATAGTTTGTTTCTCTCTCCAGAATGACTCAACCTTCCAAAATAAATACACAGAAGACGGCAGTCCTCATTACAGCCAAATCAATAAAAGAAACGGGGCATTCTGAGACCAACTCTATATTGGATACTTGATGTTTCAAAATAAAAATAAATTTAAAAAGAAAAACCAACCTCTTTTCAGTAAGTGCAAAAACAACCTTTCCTCCAACTCTGATATCTCCAAAATACCTGGCTCTGCCAACCTCAAAAACTTTCCCCTCTTTCCAAGGTCATGTAAACACACAATCTCTCTGTAGCACGTTTGCCATGGTTGCTCACGTCAGATCTGTTTTCATTTTCAGGACAGGCACAGAGGCTACTGTGTGTAGTTAGGAAAAGCATGCTTGATTCATAGATTTCAAGGCTGGAAAGGACTACTATGATTGTTTAGTCCAGCTTGCTGCATAATGCAGGCCACAGAATTTCATGCACAATTCCTGTAGCGGAGAGATGTGTTCGGCCCTGCTACTCCAGCAACACCATCTCAAGTGATAACTTCTGGGGCAAGAGCATTTCTTTTGAAAGATATTTCCATCTTGCTTTAAAAGTGTGAATTCCCTGTTCCTTTTATAAGGGTAAGAGTTCACTCAGAGACTTTTGAGTGATGAGGAGTTGACCATTACCATCACTGCTGAAGTCATGTCTTATTTCCAGGCTGAATATTTTTCTGACTTTGAATTCCAGGCTTTGATTCTTGTTAGATATTTTCTCCTTTGGTTGCTGCATAGAAACTTTGGCCTTTTCACTTTGCAGAACCTGTTTAAAGGCTAGAAGTTACTCAACTCCTCCAGCTTCTTTGCATTTTATTTTCATGTCTGTCAGCCAGTGAATGTAGCTTTTCATATATTTTACAGTGTTGTGCTGATGTTAAGTTTGTGGCTGGTTCATCTTTGTTTTACAATGGCTGGTTCTTCTATGCAACACACCCTGTGTTTTAATGGTTATTAGCTTTTTTTTTTTTTTTTCTGGAAAGATTTCTGGATCCTTTGGTCTCCACAACCTGAAGGTTTTCCACGAAGGAGCTTTTTAGATCAGATACATTTATATGCCGTTCTTTGTAATATATTATCACTGGCTCTTCTGCTGTTTCTGCAGAGCTGGAAATAATTAGTTATTTTTCTTCGCTTTGTTAGTGAAGTGTGTCAGAAAGAATGGAAAAGCAGTTGTTGGCTGTGGGAGAGGTCATGTAGATGTACATAAACTTGTCAAATAGAACCCATCTTTTAAATGTCGGTACTTAGGCTTATTAGCCCCACAATGAGGTGGTATAGTCAACCAATACAAGCTGGGAAACAGGAGTTCAAAGTAAATAATGCTATCCTTTTGGACGTCTTCACCGGGGATTTTTTTTCCAAACATAAATCCAGGCAGTGTCATTTCCCAGAGCCTTCAAATGGAAATAATTACTGTAAGAGAGGTGTTTAGTGATTGTTCATTTCATTCCAAGCCTATGTTGACAGTATAAATTGCAACATCGCCAATTATTCCATTGCTTATCATATCAGCTACTTAAAAATTGGGGTTGGCGCTTGAGAACAGCTCTGGCTACATTTTTTATCCCTTCAGTGGTAGTTTCAGTGCCTTTTCTTGGCTTCTATAAAGTTAATTGGAAACAAATACTTAAAGGTGACTTAAAGGGCATAAACCATGACAGATTTTTTTAATATTGATTTTTGGTTTTTTGCACTGCAATTGCCAATAGTGTTTCAAAATTAAGTTGGCTAATTATAGGTCTCCCTTTCCAAGTCAGAATCCCTTCTTAAGCCCCAGGGAAATTAAAATGTAGTGTTTCTGAAATGAACAGATTAACATGTTCCAACTCAAAGGCCCAATTCATCAGCACCTCTACCTATTTTTAAGCATGTGGATGATTAAGAATGAGCTGAAGGGCTGTCCTGATCACAGAGGGATTCAAGAGTCTGCACAGGTATTCCTCACCTGGGGTCTAACCAGGGGAAGTCAACCTAAGCAATGGTTCCAGGGGAATTAAGTGCCTAGAGTCTTATTCAGGTGCCTTGGGTCTTCCCACCATCCCAAGTAACACTAGTGTGAATTAGATCAGAACTGGGGCCTGTTCTCCGTCAGAATTGCAGGTGTGGAGGCTGAAGTACAGCAGAGGTAAATGACATGACTAAAGACATGGATTCAGTCCCCTACTCAGACGCTTATGCCAACCTGTCTCTGGGGGGGCTCCAAAGGTTTCAGATAGGTGCACACAAGGGTTTACTCAGTTGGGCTTCTCTTTACCAGGCCACAAGTTCCCCTGAAGGGCTCCTTCCCTGAGCTGGGTCAGAGGATGCTAGTTCTCCCCACCCTGCCCTGGGTTATATAAAGTACTTACTGGGCTTAAATTGCATCATCCCTAAGGTCAGACAGCCCTGCAAGCTTTGTTTCATGCAATTACTGCAGAGGGCCAGGATGCAAAAGCCTTGACCAGATGAACCTGGCAAATTTAGTGACTTTCAAGAAGGCTTCTCACCTTCTCTCTTCTTCCTTCCCTCTCCCTTTCCTCATTTCCTCTTTGCTGGCTCTTCCTCTTGCATCTCCTTTCCCTCCTCCTCCCTTCACCAGTCTTTTCCTCTTCCCTTTCCCTTGCTCCATTCACCTCTCCCTTTGGGGTCCATCTATATGGAGCATTATGAGATAAACAACTTGATACCAACATTCCCTCCCTTCCCCTTTCCTAGAGATTTTTCCTTGGCAAAAAACCATCATCTTTCCATTGAAATACTAAATCTCTATCATCTTTAGACTGAAATATTCTGATGTCCTGTGGGAAATTTCACAATTTACCCCAGCATTAAAAAAAAACCCAAACCCAAGTATGGGTATGACATGAAACCCTACACCATTGTAACTTATCTGAATTGAGGAGAGAACTATCTTGGAAAAAATTAAGAATAAAATTATACCAGTTTAACTTAAGCTAATATTCATAGTGTGTGTTTGCCACTTCCCCAAAGTTAGGGTGGCCACTGATGCATCCTCAGAATACTGGACCGCCCCTTGGCCAATCAGCAGTGAGGGCCGTCAGGCCCCTTGGCCAATCAGCAGTGAGGGGCAAGGCTACCTCCATCCTCCCTGGCTGGCTGGTAACACTTCTCCTCCTGGCTGTGCACTGTCCTACCTCCAGACACAGCCAATAGACTCACAAGGGCAAGCGATTGACATACATTTCTGCCAATTAACTGAAAAACAGGACTTTTTGCTGTCCACTCCTGGCTCAGGAACGGATATGGTACAAAGTGTTTAAAAACAGGACCAGTGGATCAGGTAGAAAGCAGGACTGGTGACCCCTATTACCTGCTCTCCCCCACCTAAGGTTGAGGTGGTTAAAAAAAGCCTACTGCAGGCAACTGCCCTGGGAGAGAGGACATCCGTCCCCTTGAGATCCCAGTGTAATTTAGGCCGGTATACAAAAATATTAAAAATGCTGTATAATCACAAGAGTGTCAAGCTCATGTGTCCAGGCCCATTATTCAATTTACTTTTTAAAAACCAACCCTCTCAAGGTTTTGGGGTCCCCTTTCTTTGTTTCCTCCCTCCTTTTGCCATTTTTCCTCTCTACTCTTCACCTCCCCACCCACCAGTAAAAAGAGAGAGGAAGATAAAAATATGCAAGAGGGTTGGGGAAAATGCACATTTGGTTGCTTAATTAAAATGGAAATGAGGCATAAGCAATTTCTGTCTCTGCTTTTCACTTTTAGGCTGTGCTGAAGCCACTGCCCATTGTGAAAACAGCCAAAAAGCTGCTGTTTGACCAGGCCCTTTTAATGAGAAAACTTTTTAGTAAGAAGTGTTCAACTAGCCCTACTCATGAATCGAAATCCAATCCTATAACAGTGAGGCTTGGGACCTCTGGGAAGACCTTGGTGATTCCAGGAAATATCTGTCTGAATGGTCTCTTCAAGATGAAGCTCAGCTTCTGTGCTGTGTACATACCCCCCCAAAATGGCTCATCTTCCCTGCCAGACTGGGTGGGGCTGCATACAACGAACAGACATTTTGTATCACCCTATGGCTAACATTTGAAGTATCCCAACCATTTTCTCAGGATTAAACCACCAAAGGATGAATCTGGACCCAAATGAGAGATGAAAGGGCAAAGAATCCTGACAGTGATCTCAGAGGCCAGTTCACTAATCTGCTGCAAGGGGCACCTGGTTTTGCAGAGCACAGTTTGGAGCACTGCTTCTCAGGCATAACACAAGAATATCATTGAGAGCAGTGGGCATCACTTATATGGGCAGTAATCAAAACAGGGAAACTGTTGCATAAGAAAGCATTTCCTATATGTTTGGGACTTCCAATATATTATATGGGACCATATATAAAGCATCTATTTTCTTCCCTCTTCCCCCCCACACAGTCTAAGATTTAACAGGCCAATTTCATTGCTGAAGGTCCTGCACCAAGTCATGGGAATGGCACCTGAGGTGGATAAATTTGCCTTGATGCATATCAGTACAGTCAGCTAGATCCTCTGCTGGCAGAAATGTGCATAGTTCCCTTGATTTTAGTGGATCCAGGCTGATTTTATGCCAGCTGAAGGTCCTCCCCCCACATGTTGAGCACTGAATACACAAGGCCATATATCTACTGACATAACCTAGTTACGTTTGCCAGCATTTTAATGAACCTTGCCACATGTATTTGAAATCTGTGAGCAATCCAACTAATGAAATATGTATCCAGTGATGGAAAGTACCTGTGAGAAGTAAATAATCATGGGTATTTGCAGTTTCCCACAGATGGGCGGGACTGGAAAGTATGCCACTTCCGGCACATCTCCATGATCATTCTGCCATGCACTGGCAGCCAGCTGGTTGGCCGTGGCCATGGCTTGTGACCAAGCTGAGCCGAAGGGAGGGGAATCATGGTATTAGCGTTAATCAGCATCTCACGAACCTTTTTTGTGGGAAGTGGTATCAAAGCTGCCTGGGAACATCAGAGGCAGCACAGGCAGGCTCTGTCATCCACATGCAGGGAGGGGTGGCGCTTACTCCATATCTCTGAATATGAGGAAGAGGAGGAAAGAATCTGTCCATAACTAATCTTTCCACCTCAGCAGTGACTCAGTAATGACTCCCAGCTGTGAGGAATGTGCAATGAGGCCCAGAGTGACCCACATACCATTGCTCAAGGCAAGAGAGGACTGACTCATTTGCCATGTGAAGTAACACGCTGGCAAAGAAAACATGTTTGCAGTGGGCAGATCTCATGCGTCTCCAAGCTGGGGTTTGGGTGTTTGCAGATCTGGCTATGGACAACTTGTATGTGGGATGCAGAAGTAGCTGGCCAGATATTCATGAGGCTTGATGCTCCCAAGCAGCTGGCCGGGCCCCTGACCCAAGTGACCTGAACATGTGCAGGCGGCAGGCCAAATCCATAAACGCATGCAAGAAGAGCACAGAACTTCTGGTATATATAAATGACTTGGAGGCACCAAGACAATACCAGCTACAGTGACCTGAATGCACGCAGCCTGCTGTCACACATGACTTGGATTCAGGATACCTGATCCATGCAAGTGCACACAGTCAAAGCATAGGGTCCCCGACACATGCAGCACACGAGGGACCTCCCTCCCACCCAACCTGCTCCCGGCAGTGACGCACAGAATACAAATACTAAACAGTAGCCCTAAGGCAGTGGATGTGTATTTCTGCAAGGGCATTCTTGAGTTGAAATCAAACATCTGGAAATATCCTTGCCCAAAATGAGGTGGTGTCTCAACATATATTATAGGAACACGAAGACACAGAAAGGGAGAGGGCACTAGAGGAAGAGATGTCAGTACTGCCAGAAAAACTGAAGGGGGATACATGGAGAATTATGCAATTACCTGCAAGTACACAGACCTTGTGGCTGGGATTTTCAGGGGAGTTAGGGACCCAACTCAGATGGAGTTAGGTGCCTAATTCACCTAGGTTGTCAACACACAGCTGAGTGAATCGTTCACAATAAGCAACTGATTTGACAATTATAGCTTTTTTTCTGCTCCTAAACATGGGCGTGAGCCCTCTTTTAAAAATCAGTTCTGCAAATGTGCGAGGAGCCTGATTCCGCAGTCTGTAAGCATGTGCTTACATGCATTCTTGAATTGAGACCTTGAGAGTAGAGGTGTCCCACCTTTGTTCACAGCCACCCCCTCCACAGACTTGGAAGTGCAGCAGTCTCCCCACAACCTTATTTGCACATACGGGTAATAGTAGCCCACCTTGATCCAACAATGTAAGGGCCACATCCTTGTTCCAAAGCCAACGGCAGTTTTTGGCTGTTGATTACCAAGGGCCCTGAAGGTCCCTCCTCAGTGTAGCAAGATGGTTAAGATGAGCCGAGTGGTATCAGGAGTATAATTGAGGAGAGACCAATAAAGCTTGTCTGCCTGGTTTTTCAAGGTCACAGAGGTGGTGGGAAAGAGAGAGAGAGAAAAGTTGACTCAGAAACCGCATGGAATTTTTTGCCTTTTTAGAATTCTGGGAAGAGAAAAAAATAGCCACAGTTATTCAAAGCACGCCAGGATAATAACAGGCTGTTTACTGTTTATATGCAAAGAATGTCAGGCAGTCGATATAGTACAGGGAAGAGGGATGAGGAATTCATCAGACTTGTTCAGACACACAAAGGCTTCTGCTTATCCAAGCAAACTTCAGGGCAAATATCCAGCTCCTTCCTACCTGAGAAACAGAAGAACAGCAAACCCGCCCTCTGCGTTACACGTACACACGCCTGCACACATTTCACCCAAATGCACCAAGATGTTACTGAAACAGCAATAAGCTATGATGTGGGCAGACAGCGATCTAGGGCTCGAGAGGGATAGTCTGTGACTTAGGAGACCTCGTTCAACTCCCTGATCTGCTACTGATTGACGACTACATCCGTGACCTTGGGCAAATCACTTATTTTGATAGGGAACTGAAGCTCAGCAGGGCTACCCTCCCATCTCTCACAGGAGTATGGTGGGGAGAAATATATTAAAGATTGTCAGAAATAGATTAAAGAATCCTTAGGTAATGAAGACCAGAACATTATATCAGACGGAGAAGGTCTATAAGGGTTAAGAAAAAGACAGACCCATTGGGTGTCTGTAGAGGAAAGTTAGGTCTGCCATTATCGATCTACTGTATAGTACTCATGGCTGTCCAGTGCCATATCACCTCTGCTGCCCATCTTCTAGAGTCGGGCATGGTTTTCCTCATTCGATTTTAATGAGATGCCTTTAATGGCTCTTTATAATGTAAGGAAATCTCTCTCTCTCTCACTTCCTTGTATTTTGTACACTAGAACAGGAAGCACTGAGATCTCTTCTCTGTCAGATCGACACACGCACGCATGCATAAGTGTATGCCCTATTCATAGATGACTGGTAGGGGGTGCATGTGCCCCCTGATGGCCAACACCGATCCTGTCGGCAGGGCTGGTGCTCCCCCAACAGGGCTGCTGCCGTTGGCAGCTTCTGCAGGCACCCCACCACATTCAGGAGGCACCAGTCACTCATGCCCCTATTAAAGAGATGCCCAGTGGACACTAGGATGAGATAACATTGAGCCCTAAGCCTTAGCACTATTCCAGTGACATCCCAGTGGAAAGAAGATGCCAATTTTTTTTAACAATGTAATCAACCACAGGAACGTATTACAATGAAAAGTGGTAGATTCTGCAGCCCTTCAAGGTTTTAAATGAAGATTGAATGGCTCTCTAAAAGATACACTCCACTTCCCTCAGGAAAATGGCTTTTATGCACAAACACAATTCAAAGACTCTTTCTGAGTGATTATGGAAGGGATTGCACTAAAATGAAGAGCATGATCCCTCCGGCCTTAAAAAAAAAAAAAAAATCTGACTGAATTAATTGATCGGTGAATTATAAAGAAAGCCTCATGAACAAAAAAACCCACGCACAAAGAAATCACTAGAAATTGAAACTGAAGAGAACTGCTGGAGGAAAAGGATAGAAGACATCATGAAGGGCAACTGCTGGGGGAAGAAACCTGGGACACGGAGAAGGAGGACAGGCTAGGTTGGTCAAGAAAGAAAAGCAAGGCTATATTTTCCTGTTTACTTATCTCTGTTCAGCATTCTGCAAATAATAGGAGTGATTAATTGCAGAACGTTGTATTTACAGGGAAGCTGCCATTTCATAAATGTCAGGCTGAAGCGTCATCTGCTCCCTGCCAGCTCTTCACAAATAGAGAAGTTATCAGGAATTTGACTGAAATGGCTCGGTACATTTTTAAAATAGCTAAAGAATGAATAGCAAGAAGGACACTTAAGCTAGAAGAGTATAAACTGGTAAACATCAGTCCTTAATCCCTTTGGGGAAGCTAGCCCAGAAAGGGGAAGAGAGGACAAGCTAGGAGGAGGAATGCCTTCTGTACCTCCATAATACGTATCGCATTAAGTTGCGCACTCTCAGACCGTACATATAGTAACTTGATGGGCTGCTTAAATCTGTTCCACATTCCTGTCATACCGTTGTCTCCACGCTCATTCGAAGAGCACTCTTGGGCATTTGGCTAATCAAATTGCTTAATAGATTGAACATTCTGAAACTTATATAAGAAATAACACACCCAGATGTACAGAGCAAGACTGTCATTCCATCCAGGGCCTCTTGAGACATCCCATTATAGCCTCTGCTGTGCAACTTTGACCTCAGATGTAGCAATGGACCAAATTTATCCCTGGTATAATTCAAGTAGAGTTGCACCCAGGATGAATTTGGCTCTAGTATCTTAAAGAACTATTTTTCCAAAGAGCACACAATTTTGAATGCACATTATGTGCTGAACACTTAGAAAGTTAAACCTCGAGGGCTTCAGGAATTTGGTTTTAAGACCTTTTAACACTTTCAAGCAGACACTTTGGAAAATAAAAGTGCATGCCAAGCCATGGTGTCCATTTCTGGTTCTAATTTCCTCATTCTCACGTATAACGTATACAGACTGAGGCAAGTACTGAACTTCAGAAAGGTTCAGCCATATTGGTCTAGAGGCAAAAGGAATCAGAACTCATGGTAGAAGTGATATCTTTATTAGACCAACTAGATTTTTTTTAAACCAACTCTTTATTTGCAAAAATCTAGTTGGTCTAATAAAAGATATCACCTCTACCATGAGTTCTCAGCTTCAGAAAGACCCTTCCCAGAGTATAAAGGACAAAGGAGAGATGTCTGGATTGGGCCCTTTCTCCTTCAACTTGTATTACATCAACTCAGAAGAAGGCATTGCTTCCACCTGTGGGAAACTGTTTGTCTTGCAGCAAAGAAAGTGAAGGAGATAATTCTGCTTTTCTACCAGATGAATACCAGAATTGGGAAGTCAGGTGGTTAACTACAGGATGGATGGAAACCTTTTAGGGTGGTAGCCAGTCATTGGTGGAAATGGTCTTTATTGGCTCTTGGTGCCAATTTGTGTATGAGGAGGTTTGGAATTTCTTCATGTCAAACGTGGTAAAACAATCAAGAATCTGTATTGGAAAAGTCTTATAGAAAGGGTCTCCAGAACTAGGTTGAGATATAGCCACCTCAAGAAGGATAACAGAAATAACCAATAAGCTGGGGCGGGGGGGTGAAGACTGATCAACAAAGAAAGTTATGGTTTAGAGGTCAAGAAGTATAGGAGTGAAGTGAGAATCACCAAAAAACAAGCTGAGCTAGATAGTATGTAGTATATTAAAAAAAGAATATCAGGTTCT
Organism: Crocodylus siamensis; assembly: GCF_052110815.1. NCBI lineage: Eukaryota > Metazoa > Chordata > Crocodylia > Crocodylidae > Crocodylus > Crocodylus siamensis. The sequence goes on along the minus strand of NC_143400.1, from coordinate 52,784,269 downwards.
TCTACTGCACAAACAAAAAAAAGAAAAAATAAAAGTGGAGCCATAAGATAGTTAGGCTAGAGATTAAGGATAACCTAGGTTTGGCCAAAAAAAAAATTTGGCCAAAATACCATGCCTCAACTTTCACTAAGGATGATGGTGGGCATCTTCCATCTGCTGAGGGAGTTAGTTAGCCATGTTAGTCTGAAGTCAGCAAGTTAGAAGCCAGACACGGGCAATCAGCTGGATTGTGGGGAGTGACGTGGGGTCTGCAGCCAAGCCCAGTGCAGCCCCCAGCACCAGCCAGCAATCAGTTGATTTTCAGTATTTCAGGTAGGCCGCACACATGGTTTCTACAAGTCCCCAACACATGGGGAACTTGGACTGCCACAGCTTGATCCTGGGGTCCCCCTGTACCACAGTGCATACAGCCCACATGGTTTTATAGGTCCTGGAACATAGAGGCCCTGGGGTGGGCAGCTGTAGCCTGATCCCAGGGTCTCCAGGCACCAGGTTGAATAAATATTGCATGTGCAGCCCAATATCTGGTTTTTATACATCCTGGCACATGGGGGCTCATGGATCAGGGAACCTCTCCCTGATCCTTGGGTCCTGTCACAAAAAGTGTGCATGCAGCTGGGCTGCACACAGTTTTCTGACATCCCCAGTACACAGGGATCTTGGGAGACCCTGGGCACCAGGGATGTCAGAAAGCCATGGATGCAGCCCAGCTGTGCCTGTGTTTTTTTAAAGGTTATGAGGGAAGTGAGCCCAAGTTCGGTGACATACTCCCTGATGTTGTGCTCACTCATCCCCCACCTACCTCCCAAGTCAGGCAGCAGACTGGGGTCCAGGAACTGGTTTTGCCCCCAGCCAGACTGGGTCAGGAAGAGCTGCGTCCCAGACTCTGGGGCTGCCCCATGCCATATCCTGGCACTTGGCTGACACGAGCCAGCCCCAACCTGCCACACATTCAATTTATGGCACAATACAAACAAGCCACAAAGTTGTTACACATTATGTCTACAATAATTTTGTGGCTCATTTGCCATATTATCATGCCATAAAAATCAACTTAAGTGTGTGGCTGGGTTACTATTTAAAACATAATTAACACATTAATCTCACCTTAAACGTAACATGTCAGCAGCTTTAGATACCAAGGCCATAAGTGCCCTTGGCAGTACCTTGGATAGATCCTGCTGTTTCACAAAAGGCTAGCCATGCCCCACTTTCTCACAAACTCCATGTGTACTAGGCCTGTGCAAAGCAGCAAGTATTTGCTTGGGATTCAGCAGATTTGGAGGGACAATGATTTGATTTGGCCATTCGAATCACTGTCCCAATCCAATCTGGATCTGGAGACTCAGCCATAGACTACACGGCAGCAGTCCTCAACCACGCTGGACACAGCTGCCTTCAGCTGGTAAGTCTGTTGTGGTGGGCAGAGTGGGGAGGGAAGGGGTGTCAGGGGGGCAAGGGGCAGATCAATGCCTCCACAGCAAGGGAAAGATTGGGACTCAGGCAAGCTGCCTAGCTGGGGCAGGGGGCGTGGGACTCAGGGACAGGGGCTCCCCCCACTGCGCACTGCTGCACACCACTGGTCCGGAGCTGCTCTTCTGGTGGCTCCTCTGGTGGCTCTTGCTGCTGGTCCGGGAGGACATGGGAGTGGGCGTATGCCCTCCAATCTGTGTGGGGCAGGCTGGGCCAGGCTGCTCTCCAGACAGGCAGTGGAAGGTGTTGGGAGCAGGGGCTATGCCCTCCTGCTGCTCGCCCAGCCGGGGCAGGGAGGCATGGGACAGTGCTGCTGCGCTGCCTTGGACAAGGTGTGCACAGTAACCCAACTGGCGGAGTAACCGATAGTTTCCCATGAAGTTAGAGGCAAGAGTATGAACTGAATGTTGTTGAGAAAATCCAAGCAACCACCACAGCTCAGGGTGTTACCTAATGAGGGACCATACCCTATATCAAACGTATCACAGGGAAAGGGTATCATTCTAGCTGCCTCTTGCTCAAGTGAGGCGATTTCATAAGAGCCTGGCAAACTGAGTGCTATGGCAGAGGTAGGGGTGTCCGTAGGTGTGTCATCTGTCTGCGAGACGAGAAGAAGTTACTGAATCACTTGCTCCCTCTACTCATGCACTGCACAGCCTATGAAAATGCCCAGAGAGGAAGTGCTTTAGACTGTGTTTTCCCATTTGTAAGTGAAAATACATAGGCTGAATGAGTAAGTGAGTAAATATAGAGTTCATAGCAAGCCTGCGGAGATAGTCATTGCTGCCAGCCCTGAGAGCAAGTTGGCACTTGAGATTCTAAACAGAGAGAAAAAGCATCAACAGAAGGTGGAAAAAAAAAAAAAAGGAGGGTGGTTTCCCTGGCTGGTTTGCTAGCAAGCTGGTTGCAAGGGCAGCCTAAGCACCAGAATGAATCAGCTGGACACTGTCAGCCCTCACCCCCACTGCTCATGGAAACACCACAGACCCCTGGAAGACCTCCGTGAATAATATTTAGAGTGGCAGGGGTTTAATTTACATAAACGTTAATCTGCTAATAAAGAAATGGGCCTGCCACCTACGCTCTCTACCCCGAGGTGAGAGGTGAAGCAGATCGGATTGAATGGATTCCGGGTACTGCATGTACTCCTGTGAAATTAAGTAGCCATTGTATATCATGGATAATTTATAGGAAAGGACACATCTGGTATCAGATACCCACACAATCCAGGCAGGATGGTCTCCTGCAGAGCCGCACAGCTCTGCCACCTGCATCTCTGATTATATTAGAGTGCAAATGTACGTCTCCCTGAGATCTTAGAGTACAGAGTCCTGGACTGACCTCAAAACTAGTGAAGACTTTGGTACTTAATGCCTTTTTTACCTCAGTCTTCACAGGCACAGTCAGCTCCCAGACTACTGCATTGGGCAGCAGTTTCAGGAGGAGGCAAGCAGCCCTCAGTGGCAGAAGAACAGGTTAGGGATCCTTTAGAAAAGCTGGACATACACAAGCCCATGGGGCTGGATGCAATGCATCCAAAAGGTGCTGAGGGAGCTGGCAGATGTGATTGTAGAGCTGCTAGCCATTATCTTTGAAAACTCATGGTAATTGTGGGAGGTCCCAGACTATTGGAAGAAGGCAAATATAGTGCCCATTGTTAAGAAAGGGAAGGAGGAGGATTTAGGGAGCTACAGACCAGTCAGCCTAACCCCAGTCCCCAGAAAAATCATGGAGCAGGTCCTCAAGGAATCCAAAATGGGAAATAAGAATTAAAAGTTTGGACCATGTGTAGGTCAGACTTGCCTCCATTTTTCAGGATGAACCATGAGAGAAAGCAGGACACTAGCCATAAGTAAGATATGTCTGTTATATTCAACAGGCCCATGATTCATCATAAAAGATGGGTCTGAGATGGGATTTAAAAACAGTAGGAGAGGCAACAAGGTAAAATGTGTCAATAGATGACAGAACAAGGAGCTAGGTCTGAAGTTGCAGCAAGAGAGTTTTAGGTTGGATATTAGGAGGATAGTGAAGCACTGGAACAGGCTACCCCGAGAGGCTGTGGACTCTCCATCCTTGGAGGTTTTTAAAGACCCAGGTCAACAAAACCTTGGCTGAGATGATCTAGTTGGAGCTGGTCCTGCTTTGAGCAGGGGGTTGGACTAGATGTGACCTCCCGAGGTCCCTTCCAACCCTCATTTTTCTATGACACTATGAATAGCATTACTCCAGACGATGAGAAAATGTGCTAGGAAGATATAAACCACCCAATGTGGGGAATTCAAGAAACATTCAAAGGTATTTCATTGAGTTGGTACAAAAAATAAAAATAAAAAGAGCCTTATGTTCTGCAGCTAAAGAGGGAGAAGAAAACCAAGCTTTTTCCATTTTTAATCTATATGTATGCAGCTTTTTTTGGTTTTCATTAAAAGCAGAAGATTTGTATTTACATTTTTGGCTCCCAACCGGAGAGAAAAGGAAATGGTTTCCAGATTCTTAGTGAATCCCTCATTCATATTATATACTTTGATCTATATAAGATATGAGGGATTCATTGTTTATATATATATATATATATATATATATTCATCTATATTTTAAATCAAAACTGAAAGAAAAATTGAAGATGATTTTTTAAAATCTAGCCCTAGTATTTAGCAGGTCTAGGAAGCAGGTTGGAAGAAGAAAGATGAGGCTGCAGAAGGGTAGGAGAGGAAGCAGGAGTGAGGTAGGAGGGAGGACTTGGGACTAGATAAATCGTAGAAGTTGTTTAGTGAGAAGTAGTTGAGGCATAAAGAAATGGGCTGCTGGAATGATATAGTAAAACGTAATGGGGGAGGAAGGAAGAGCGAGCAAGAATAAACATAAAAATGAGGGGAGTCAAGTGGAAAGAAAAGCAGATAGGGACCCAAGGCGAGAGACAAAAGGACAAGGAAAGAGTGGAGGGGGAATGCTTGACTGAATGCTTTGGCATCCTGATTTTTAGCTGGTTTAAGTCAGTACTGCTGATCACTATGGAGCAATGCCCATTTACACTAGCTGTGGCTCCATCTTACTGTCCCAAGCAGTTCTGGGTTGAATTACACCAGCTGGAAATCTGGCCCCATCCAAGTCAATAGGCCACCTTGTTATAAGAGGTCTGGGGATCTGGTACCTGGCCTGACACCCCATCCAGCTGTGAGCCCATCACTCTTATGCTTTTTGAGATGCTTCAGAAAGCAGTGACTCGCACCTTCTTCCAAAGCTGTCAAGCAGCGCCGTACTGGGTCGGACCAGTGGTCCCTCTGGCCCAGAAGCCCATCTCCAGTAGTGGCAGAGCTGTGTGCTTTAGAGGGAGAGCACTGAACTGGATATATCTAGAGTTTGTTACCCTCCCTATGAGGGAATACCAGAATGCCACCGGTAACCCAAACCTCCCAATTAATAAGGATGTCACCATGTCACCACCAGATGGATTTTTTAGATTTGAGCCTTTCTGGAAATACGCCAAGAAGCTCTATGATGACAACAAGAGCACTGAAGAACAATGGAGGGAAGCCTGGTCAAATACCAACCTGCCCCAGAAATACATCGTCCCAGCCAGGATTTGACCTACCAAGAAAGTTTTTGTCCTCCCCGAACCACATCCGGACACTTTATGGAAAATGTGGACACCACATAAAATGTAGAGTTAAAGAGAGAGTCCAGGGTGAGGTTGTGGTGAGATTTTTTCAGATGGTGCGACACATTGTGAACAATTGCCCAATTAGATCATTTAATGGCAATCTAAAAATTAATGCATGCGGCTGCATCTGCAACAGTCAAATGGTTATTAAATTTAATGCATGTATGTTGTAACCCTAAAGTGTCATACACAAGAGGACGACACTCTGCGGCTCCCACCATCACTGGCCAGAGCAAATGCCTCCGACTATTCTGCTTCATAGCTTTTAATAGATCTATTGGACTAGATAAAATTTATGGACCTTCAGAACCTGGCCACACCATCTGCCTCTACAGCCTCCCATGGCAGCAAGTTCCCCCAAGTTAACTACATGCTGCCTAAAAAGAGTACTTTCTCTTGTTAGCTTTAAGTCTGTCTCCTACTCATTTCAGTGGGTGCCTCCTAGTTCTAGTATTTGGGGACTGGGTGAACAACAGCTCCCCATTCCCTGTGTGCACATATAGAAGAAAGGAGGATTCACAAGCTGAAAGGAGGATTTGCAGCTAGTTTATTAGACATAAAGTTCAATAGAAAGGTGAATTCCAACTGTGAGGATGACTATCAAAATCACAGCGCGATTATCCCCTTCCAAAACAGTAGGTTCCTCAGTATCATTGTGGCTCCAACTGAGTTCATGCCCCCCTTGGCCTGGGCATGCTGCAAACATATTCAATGGCAGTTCCTGCCCTGAACAGTTTATACCCTAAATAAGTGAAGAACAATCCCCATTTAAGTCACAGAGAAACAGAGCCCAAGGACAAAGATTCACTCAAACACACACCAGAGGACTGAGGGAGAACTAGGAACAGTACTTCAGCCTCTTTCATCCTTTTCATCTCCCCGAGGCTTCATTCCTGGAGGTTTTCCGTCACTGCGTACAGCGTTCCTGAGTCATCGTGGCCAGATGGACTTCAACCCCAAACACCGAAAGAGCGAAGCAGACACTGTCAGGGGAAATCCAAGTGCAAGGGGCTCAAATAAGACAGCCAGCTCATAAGGGAGGCCAGGTGGCCTGGAGATGCAGCCAAGATGACAGAGGAAAGCTCCAAAAGCCTTGCAACAAGTGGTAGGATGCTTGACAGAGATGCCCTACAAGAAAAATGATGCCAGCCCTTTAGATTTCCCCTCTCTCCCCCTCCCTCCTCCCCTGCCCTTTGGCCATGCTGCCAACACAAGTCTTATCAAGAAAGTATGAAAAGCATTTCTCACCTGAAGACTCTTCCTGCTGTGGAGTTTAATCAACCCATCCCCCAGGGCTAAAGGGAGCTGCAGCCGTGTCAGGAATGCAGCCCTGCTTGCTACCCAGCGCAGCCGCAGGGGGCTGCAGTTCCTGCAGGGTTCGTGCTGCCTCTCATGGGTGGAGCAAGTGCATTGACACACCAAAGAACTATCTTCTTGTACCACATGCTTGTGTCACTTGGGGAAAGCCACTGGTCCACTGTTTCTTCATAGTGCAATAGGGTCAGGGCCCACAGTGCAAACCCATGCAAGTCGGAGAACGCCACTCCTTCAGGGCTTTCTTTGAGACTGCCCCCATTGAAATACGTTTGCAGTGGAGCCTGGGTTGGTGGCAAACAGGGAAAGGGGGCTTCCCTCATCCTCCGATCCCTTTGAAGGTGCAGTGGCTAATGTAGCCTGGCAGAAAGTGGTACTGCTGTTGTGCCTACTCCTTGAAATTCATGCTCATCTTTTGGGACAGCTGCAGGCATCTAGCTGCATATCCTCCAACTTCAGTGAGAGAAAGGCAACTAAATGCCTCAGAGGATCTGGACCTTGGTGCCTGTACCCTTCCTCCCCACAGCAGATTAAACAGATTTTTAAGGCTAGGAGAGACCATGAGACCACCTACTCTGACCCACAGAGGCCAAGGAATTTCACTCAGTTACTTGGGGGTTGTGTCAAGCTAAATCACTGCTGCAGAGACAGAGAATTGTATTTGTTCAACAGTTAATCACTCTCACTGTTAAAGTGCACAGCTAGTTTAATTTGAAGCCATCTGCCCTCAGCCATTAGCTCTTTCGAGCTGTTAGACTGAAAAGCCCTTGAATACCTGGTATTTTCCCCAAAGGAGGTACTGGATACACAGCAGATCTGTTCGCCTCTTCATCCGTTTTATGATAAAGCTACAAGCTGAGCTTTTGCAGTCTCTTGCTTAGAGATACCTCTCATCCCTGTCCTAGAATCACTTCTGTGGCTCTTCTCCTGTGCAAGCTGGGTCCTTAAAGCAATGGGCTGAGGACACCCAAAGGGTCCACAGTGGGCTGGATTTACTGAGGAGCACTCATAGGGAGGAGAACAGAGAGTCAGTGAGAAAAGAAAGGGACCAGAGACTTGCTGTAAGAGGAGACTGGAACCAATGTGGAAATGGGAGTTACAGGCTAGAGAGGATGGCTCCCTTCTCCTTATGGCACGTTCCCAGGCCTGACAGCAAATGGCTGGCAGCAACCAGGCATATTTGAAGGAGAAGCTGCTGCTGGGACTGAAATAAATGAGCTGTCAGCATGCGAGGTTCCTGGTATGCCAGGAATGCAATAAAGCTCTTCATTGGCGATTGCCTGGCGTTTATGAGGGAGGCGGGGAAAGACAGGCCTGATGCTATGCCCATTGCCAGGTATGACCAAGGCTGCACACATATGCCACTTGCCCCTGGCACACTGGTGCTGCCTCCAGCATGGGGCTGTGCTAATAGCCCTTCTTGAGACTAGGGGGATTTATTGCCCTCCTGAAAGCGGGTCCATCAGTGGGCTTCAGGGTTCTTGATGCAGAATTGCCCCACACACCTCTTTGCCTGCCCTTATCCTGAAGGAGGAGCGTGAAGGGCTAACCAGGACAATCTGCTTCTTTGTTGTTCCCTGCTCCACCTATTCAATCAAATGACCTTCTTTCTTAAATTCATCCCTGATTCCAGTGTATACAACATGTTGACCAACTCTGACTCAGGCTTCAAGTGGGGGGTCAATTTTAGGCAGCCTCAACCATTCTTAAAGAGCTAACTTGAAAATGACTTGGCAACTGAAGGAGAAGAGCAGAGAAGAAATCCGGAGTACAGTGGCTATTACCAGAGAAGTGGGAGGAAAACCGGGCAGGTGATACCTAATGATACGGTCTCCCCTGAAGTGCCATCTTGGGGTGTTTTCTTATCCTAGCGATGATGATGGTATCTAGCCCTTCCATGGTGCCTTTTCAGATAGGAAAACTGGGGCACAACGAGGGGAAGTGATGTGATAAGGGTCATCCAGCAAGTCAGTGACAGAGCTAGGGAATGGAAAACAGGTTTCCAAAGCCCCAAGCCCAATGCCTGGCATGTGGGGGATGCTCAGTCACATCAAGAGTATCAACCTCATTTGGATCCCTGGACTCTGGTGGCAGGGAAAGCAGCAGGGTAAGTGGGACCAGGCAGCTGTGGGATTAATGCAACCATTGCTCTCCCCCCGCTGCCAACCCATGTCCCAAATGGGTCTCCATACCCAAGTTAAAAGCTGGACCCTGCCCTTGCTTGCCCCACTCAAGTTCTTGGCCCCTGTTTGAGCCCCACAGGCCACATGACATGGATCCACTGGCCAGATCCAGCCCATAGGCTGTATGTTTGACACCCCTGATTTATCTAATTTAGTTGCAAGCATTGAGATCAGGGCCTTTATGATGGGCACTGCAGAGACGCAGGCTAAGCAGGCAAGACAAGATGAGATGGGGACCTGAGCAGCCAAATGACTTCCCCAAAGTGACCAGCAGGCCACTAGTAACACAGCTCTCTGAAAGCTACAGCCAGCTCCTGAAGTGCCTTGCTACGCTCCCCCTCAAGCCCTTCCCCTGCAACAGTACAGATGGCCTCTCACCAAGGGTGGGAGACAGCCTTGAACGTGGCCATCTCCTGGCCTGCTTCCTAGCTAAGCATGCTAGGAGTGAGCTCTTTCCCTGACAGATTGGCCCCTAGGCAGCATACGTGACTGTTTCTGCAAGAGTATTTTTAAAAGGAGCTTGTGTACAGAATTCCTCCGCTCTGCTTTGGAAATAACCCCCGTCTCTGAGCCCGTCTGCATCTCTTCTGTAAATAGGGGCACATTTCTGGGTGGTGCGAAGGATCACTGCTTTTCCTGTAAATGCATGTGCAGTTGCTGTGTCTGGATTCACAAGGCATGTACCCCTCACTTTTATTTCAGGGGCTGCTCTGTAGAGCCTTTCTACTCGGAAACACAAACAGATTAATGTTCACAGAGCCCATCGGGGGTCTTGCAATGAGCTAAATACTTAAAATAATGAACTTTTTTTCCATCAAAAGGAACAGGCTCACAACAGTGAGACACTAGCATTTTCCCTTTCTGTCCCGGATGCCCATCAGCAGCTGTAGAGGGATTTAGGCATTCATCAGGATTTGCCTGGTCTGCGTGAAGGTGGAGGCAGCTCACAAAAGGCTCATGATAGCAGGCCCTGTCAAGACCTGCTGTACTCTCCTGTTAGGTCAGATTGATATTGCTATTGAAGTGCACCAAATCTGACCCTTCCAACAATGGCCAACATTACTTGAGGCTTCAACAAGGCTCTGCTCTCCCCATCCATCCCAGGCTGCTCTTCTCATGTCTCCATTTTCCATTCTACACATCTCCCTTTCCAAGTATTGTTCTATACAAGGATGCTGGTGGTTGGCCCCTTCCCCGAGCCCATAGCACATCCATCATGGCAGATGCCCTGGCTTCATTCCTAGCTCATGTTCCTAGTATTTCCATCTTCTTTCCTGGATCACTTACACCATAAAGGAGATTGCCGAGAGACGGTGGCACTGGATAGAATGTCATTCCTTTTAATGCCCAAGTATGTTCTGGAGGCATGCATCTATACCTTGGTGGATATCCATATGTTAATCCTGCTGGCATGTACTTACTCATGTAAGCTGTTGTGCCGATTTCAAAAGTGCTCCCAGGATGAATAAGTGCTCACCGACATACCAGTTGAGCACCCTGGGAAGGAGCCGATTGTGTATGTATTCCAGAGGGGATTTTCAGACATGCCCAACATTTTTGTGGGAGCAGCCAGGCCCCTTTCTAGTAACTTTAGCATCCTGTCTAATGGGAATGGAGTTAAGCCAAAGGTGAGTTCACTGGGGAATCCCCCTGTTTGTGCCAATGTTGTGCCTTCTTCCTGCATGTGTGTACAGCTATGCCAGACGCCACAGCAATGGCAGAGAGCAGAGGCCAGTGGCTCCTAAGCTCTTGATCTTGCTCAGCCACCAGTGTGCCAGGCTGCTTCAAAGAGACCACTGGATGCAGGTCCTTTGTTTTCTCTATCCATCCAACCCTAGTCCTGCACTGCCTCTGGATGAGTTAGTTAAGGTTTTAAAAGCTCTGGGAAAGTGGCAAGCCCTAGAAGAACCCATCATTTTCCATGTAGTTGGACAGGAGCGAGTAGGATCCTGCAGGCAAAATTCAGAGCAAAGAGCTTCCCTCCCTTCCTTGAAGCTTGTGGCCCTGCTGTTCCCTCCATGCCAGCAAATTGTGCTGGCTGTGCTCCGATTTGTTTGCAAGAGCTGCAATTACATTCCAGCCTAAGCCTGGAGGCGGTCATTCACTCCGATGGTGCTGATAAGGCTGGCATTCAGAGAGATAAGAAACCTAGGCAGGCAGGAGGGTAAATACTGGCATGCACAGGGCGAGCAGGAAGTTTCAGTCTGGCCCAGAAGAGTTACTGTAGCTGGGCTGGAAAGGTAGGCACTTCCCTGCCTCCCTCTTCTATTCCACCGAGCCAAACCATGCTGGTCCTTTCCTCACTGCCTGCCCAAGACTCAGCCCAACAGGGGTGTGAAGAGCAGCCTGAAGAACTTGAGAAAAGCAGTAGCTGCTGGTTGCTTGCAATATCTCCAACCCCAACCACATCTGCTGGGACTTTCTTGCACTTAACTGATTAAAAAAAAAAAAAAAAAAAGGGGAGTTGGGAAGATGGAGACAACCTGGTTACAGGTTTGCTCGGGATCTTCCCAAAGACTGCTGAATGACACAACCTTTAGTCAGAAAGGTGTCTGCATGTGGCTTATTGATGATTAAACTAACTGAATCATAGGCACATTGGGCCACGAGGAGCCTCAAAGGCCCTGGAGTTCAGACCCCTGCTTTCATAGGAACCATTTAACCCACAAACCCTTAAAGAAGTGTCCAAAACCTGCATGCACCAGAGCTGCAAAAAAATGAATGAAAACAGAACTCCAAGCACCTATAACATGCCTCATGTTCAGGGACTCCCTTCATGCTTTGAGAAAACAAGAGCAAACAGAAATATAAACCGCTGGTGCTGGGCTCCCCTTCCTCCCCTCTCTTGCTGGAAGACATTTGCACTGAACAGGGCTGAGGAGCAGGTACCAGGTCATAGGCCAAACCCTGTGCAATGGTCAGTAGTACCTTAGCCACTGTGAAGACAGGGCTCTCCCTTCCCTCCAGGCACAAGCTTCCCAATGGGGAGGCCATCAATGCTACAAATACGTTCCAGGTCTTTTCAATAAGTGGAGTGGAAGAGACCTGCTGCGTGCCGAGTTGCCATTGCTGGCTTGCTGTGATTTGCATCTGAAGCTTAAATACAACAGAAAACAGTAATTAAAGCTATTTTCTTGGCTGTACAGTCACTAAGATTTGCATGAAGCCACCTTCTAGAATTATGCTTTTTTGTTTTTCCAGGAGTTGGTCTAGCAAAACCACCAGGGGCGGCATTTTTAAAAAAAATCAATGGTAGAACACCAGCTGCCCTAGTTGTGAAGACATCTGGTATTGAGGTTCAATGGGACCACAAGCATCCCCTGTATGAGAAGGTAGCTTTTAGGACACAGACCCCTCTAATCAGATGGGGACAGAACATGCGAAATGCATCTTGCATCACCCACAGAAGTATGCAAACAATTCCCTAGTTACATGCAAGCAGATGAGCGGATGAGCCACCAGTTAGACCACATGACTCTTCCTGGACTTGTCCCTTTGTCCCATGTAGATGGCAAGCTACCATTGTACATTTCACAAACTTCTGCCAAGCACTTGGAGAGCTGAATGCCAGCCTTTTACAAAGGACTGGAAAGGTTAAAAGTAGCAATAGGATGACCAAGAGGGTGAAGCACAGGAGTTTGGGGTTTTTTGGTGTTAATTGTTTATTGAACCAGCCATCTAGTTATGAGATGTAGTGCCTTTCATTTGTGCCCAAAAGCTTGTCTAACAGTTCCAGTTTGTCCAATAAGAAATATCACAAAAAACACCCCCCTTGCCTTCTTACAGATTTGCTACACCATCACAGCTACAAAGTGCTCCAACAGTACTACAAAAGGGTAAAGACAGAGAGCAAAAGGCTAGAGTAGACCTTGTGAGATGGCAGAGAGGAAGCTTCTTGGCTGAAACTAATGCTCCTCAGCCTGTGGGTCCCTGCCATCCAGGGATGAGGGGTTAGGAGCCACTGAAAATACTATTATTATATTTCAAAGCAAAGAAAAAAAACATCTCTCTCCTCCCTGTTACTCTGGCCCTTCAAGGCTAGATATTTTATGGACACTCATACAAGTAAGTTATACAGCCAATCATGGATGCACTCACTTTTCACTTCTCTATAGGAATCACAAAAACTCCAAATACAACCTGGCTGTGCTGAGCCCCACAGGACCACACAATAGACTATTTTAGCTCTGAACAGACAACAAATAAGAGAGGAACCAGGCCTATTCAACATGCACTGGGGGCACAGGCAAGAGAGAAACCAAGAAGCTAAACCAGCTTACTTTAGGTCCCATCACAAGGCAGTAGCAGCCAGGACCAGCATCCAAGCTATTACACCCATCCCAGAACCCTTCCCTCAATACCCTTCTTCCAATATTCAGGCCTCTACTTTTATACTTGCCTGAAGCTGCTTTGGCGGACTGGAGAAGCAGTAGAACAGTCGCATAAGAGTCGGAAGGCAAATAACACCAGGAAAGTATCTTTGTGGCCTAGCTGTGAGTGGTCTCCTGGGCTAGAGGGCTACAGGAAAGCTGGATGATTAAAAACAGGGGATGAGCAGCAGCTGAAACTACCAAGCATGACCTTCTTCACTCGAGGGCACCTGGGAGGCTTCCTCCTGGCTGCATTAGAAAAAACTGCAAGCAAAGTTTTTGGGTAGAGGGGATATCTTTTGTTAGACCAACTAATTAGTTGCAAAAAAGATCCCTTAGAAAAAAACTGTATTAAGGGAGCTGATGGAAGCTCCCACAGGTGTTTCCAGAGCCCGTCATGTGTTGGGGGATGTGTTGTCTTACCTATACCTCCTGCATCCTCTGCAACCATCCCGCTGTTCCAGACCTACCTTCCCCCACTACTCTGCTGGCCCCAAACACTCATTTTCCCTACTGTGTGCTCCCAGACAGCCCTCATCCCAGTCTGAAATAGCCCTGATGTCTAGTTCCTGGCGCCTTCTGACCAGGAATTCCTACGTGTGCTGGGCTACGTGATGATCTCTGATTTGTGTGGATAAAAAGCTCGAGGGACCAGGCTGAAATTAGCAGCCCCATTTCATTCATATCCGAAAATAGCCTTGGACCCAATTTTTATGGCAGTAAATAGCATAGACCTGACTTTTCCTGATTATTTTTGAGCAGGAAAGGAAAGTAAGCATGCCATAAGTGTTCCTGTCCTCCTCACAATTACACTGTTGGCTCTGGAGCAGAATTCTTTGGGTTAATCACAGCACATACCAGAACTCAATGCATCATTAGTGGTTACAGATTAACTATCCAGGTCAGCCTTTGCAGGACACAGAGCTGTGCTGGTGAAGCAGAAAAGCTTAATGGACCTTACCACGGCTTTTGGGGAAAAGCACATTCCCTGCCCAGGAATGTGGGTGATAAGATATTAATGCCTCTCTGAGCCCAGCAGGGCAAAGCTTGCTGGGTGCCAGGATGGGTGATGACACAGGGGAAAACAGCCACTTGCTGTTGTCTTTATCCCCAGTTTGCAGAGAAAGGGGAAGGCTGAGAGGAAAAACAGTGGGGAGAAATGGGGATGGGGAAATGAGGTGGAAGGGAGAGAGAGGACTTCCCTGCTGACATGCACCTTGATCATCATGAGCACATTCCCCTCCAGGAAGGGGCACCAGGGACATTTGGACAGTTCAGAGAAGAGGGACTCAGGTACAACAGGTAGCAGGCAGCAGCAGGAAGCATGCGCCTGACAACACAGTACAGAGCGGGGAAGCACACTCTGTGCTGCCGGGCAGGGAACAGTGCTGCTTGTTCTTGCTCCAGGACCTGTGGACACCACATCACCTGTCTGCCAACAGCAGCGCCTATTCAGCTAAGCACGTCCATTGCATGGGCATATAGGGACCCCCTTACCATAGCAATAGGGTCTCCCAGCTCCCCTCTGAGGTTAGCACATGTTGTTATCCTACTACTCCCTTCACTTGGGACCCCATCTGGATTAGGTGCCCAAGGGTGGGCCTACACGAGCTGCACACCACTCTCCAGGTTGCCCCTGCTCCCCCCAATAAACCCTACCCACATTTCAAGCCTGAAAACATAGTGATGAGGGTGATTAGAGCAAGGCCCCCACTGATGGTCCGGAGAGATAGCACTCACCAGGGGCGTGAGGCCTTGGGTCTGTTCCCTCTTCTCCCTGAAAGGATGCAGATCCATATCTCCTGCGGATCCATGTCTCCGTAGAGCTTTATAATCTTTCCTCTCTGCTTCATTGCAAGCACGTGCTTTGATCCTGCTGATTTAAATGGGGTTTGCTTTCCACACCCCTGACTATCCTCCCCACTGGCAGTGCTCCTACAAATGCTTTACTTTCACACCTATCTATCACGGACCCAGAGGAACATATATATCCACCTTCAGCTTCCTCTGTGCAAAATGAAGTTTATTTTCTACCTGAGAGGACTTTTACCATCTTTAATTTTCCCTCAGCATGAAGAAGGGTGTGTGTGTGCCCTAAAGCTTGCAAAGCAAGACATATATATATATATATTTTTGCGATTTCTTAGTTGGTCTAATAAAAGATACCATCTCTGAACCAAGAGTTTTAGAGTTTTGCATTACTTTCACCCCATAAGAAATTCCATCTAATTATCGTGGCATGGAAGGGGACAAGGCTTTGTTTCACTTGTGTAGCAGGGAGAGGGGCTGATTCTCCAGCCTAGATAAGCCCCCCTTGGCCAAAGATTTCTGGGTATTATAAAGTCCTCTCATGATGGGCTGGGGAAGCAACAAGAACCACATTTCTGAGGCCAACACTTCTGAGAACACCTTGGGAATGGACACATTATTAGGACTGAGAAGGGGCAGGCCTGAGAGACAGTACAGGCATATTGGAAACACGTAGTGCTCTGGAGGGTGATGCCTGGTAAGGATGGAGTAGGACAGACTTGCCTGGCTGTGGCCGGTCATTTCTAGGTGCTCCCTGGCACTGTTCACACCTACTTGCACCTCTCCCGAACGAATTTGCAAAGAACTTGATCCCAGAAAGCAGAGAAACACCTGTCAGCGAGCTCCAGAGAGGGAAGGGGTGGAGGCAAGAGAGGAATGTTTAAGCAAACACTATTCGTTTTTATGGTTGGCCTTGGGCATAGAAAAAATTTAGCGATCAATCCTGTCACCTGCACAGGGAAAGGGGTAGTGGGGAGGAAGCCTAGAAATCTAGCAGTGGTTTGAGGCTCTGGAAAGCTCAGTTCTGGTCTTAACTTTGCCACTGCCCTGCTGGAGGACCATGGCCATGTCACTTATCTGTGTCCCAGTTCCCACTCCACTCCCCATCGCTGTCTTGACAAGATTGCCAGGGCCTTGGGGCAGCGACTGTCTCCCACATGGTGTGTGATGCTCTGCACATGGGGTGCTGTGGGCGGGCAGGGCTGCTGCAGCTGCATGAACTACGAATGGCAGAAGAAAGAATTATGACAGAAAAGAAAATGACCATTCAAAAATGTAATGTGCAAGACTCACTCAGATCACTGCCAGACCTGGCACTGTTGTCTCACTAGACCTGGACAGTTCTGCCTTTCCCCCGTGACAATGCTGAGTGCTTCGCTGTCATTTACCAATGGGGAAACTGAGGCAGGAATCAATCTCCTGCCCCACAGCTGGTTTGCACCTCAGGCTGACAGGCAGCTCTGCAGAATGGTAAGGCAGCCCTGAGCGGGCATGCCCCAAAGCTGTGAAAGGCACATGAGGCTGGGGGGACTCCAAACCAGAGGAGTTAAGTGACTTGCCCAAGGGCACACAGGGAGTCCATGGCCAGGATGGCACCCCGCCTCGCACATGCAGACTCAGGCTGCTGCCTGTGCTGCTCTAGCAGGGGTTTGACTCTGGGCTCCACTCACTCAAATCTGAACCTTTCACTTGGCTTTATATCCTCCGCCTTGGGCACCAGTATGGCTGTGCTGGATCTGCGCACTAGGCCCTAGATGGCAAGCCTTGCCCCTGGCACAGTCCCAGGATTGCCTGCTACCCTATTTCCACTGGTCACCTTCGGGCCCTTCTGTACCCCATGTCCTGTCTCTGCTGCCTGTCGTTAGGGCTGGGCACAAGACAAACGTGCAGCAGATAGACGGGCTCCTAGGAAGGCCACTGAGAATGGCTCTGCCACTGCTTGTCTCTCCCTTTCATGTTTTGGGAGCAGCCCCAGGTATTGTGCACAGGGAGAGGTGCCTCCTGTGGCTTGGACTGGCTGAGGGAGACCCCAAGGTCAGCCTGGACATAATATCCCTTGCAGATTTCACCCTGAAGGCCACAATTCCCTCTCTGTGGAAGGGGAAGATAACAGCTCTTCCCTTTTTTGCAGGGGACAAATACCCAATTATGAGATACTCAAAGGCCAGGGTGATGAGCCCCTCTAACATTTAAAATGAGACAGGGGTTTTTGGGTAGATGTAATCTCTTTGATTAGCTACATGATATCTAATAAAATTGTATTAGATATGTGATTTTATTAGATATGCGAGATCACACCTACCCAAAGAACCTTGTCTGCCTATGTCCTTAGTCCAACATGGCTACAACCAACAACCCTAAAAAATGAGACAAAGCATTTCAAATGACGGGCAGGATTTTCACACTCGTATTTCCAGCTATAAACTCATCCTCCACCCCTCCTTAATGACAGAAGAGCAAAGAGGGCATGGAGGAACTTTTCTGGACTCTCCACTCATTCTTGGTTGCCTTAAGTTTTGGATCCTCAGCTTGAAGGCACCCGACTCACATCGCTCCCAAGGGACTTGAGGATGGCTTCCATTAACTCTCTGCTGGAGCATCTGCTCCTGAGTCAGTGGGGCATTTCTGAAAATCCCAGCCTGGGTGTCTTAACGTCACACAGGGGCAAGGATCTTCAAGGCTGATGAAGGGCATCAGGTACTTAAACTGACTCTTAAATTCACGCTCTTTGAAAAACTCAAAGAGTCCAAGATGGGCTTGAGCAGTGAATGTATTTGAAAATTGTAGCTAAGTCTTTTGAGTGCCCCAGCTAAAATTTCTCTTACCCTGTTTCATATGCAGGGAGTTTCTCTCAAGCCCTGCACAGTAAACTGAGAAAATACAAGTGCTGAAAGGGAAGCTTTTCACCAACAAGACTGTTCTCCTTTGTCACCATCACTCTTTGGTCATTGCCTGGCCCCATGGTTTTACCATTCTTTAAAAAAACAAAAAGCAAATCCCCAAACCTTAAAAACACCGTTTTTATTTTTTTATTTTTAACACCACCCCTCTGAGTCTGAGAATAAAATAAAATAAAATAAAATAAAATAAAATAAAATAAATCAGACCGGCCTTTCCCTGCCCCCAAACTGGAGCTTCAGCACAGATATAATCCAATTTACTCCATGGGGAAATAACCTGCAGCCCATCTGGAGCAATTTGATCTCTGGGCACACATTTATCCTATCCCTGGCATCCCAACTATTTAGTTGGTCTAATAAAAGATACTGGATTTACCCAAAGAACCTTGTCTGCCTACATCCTTAGGCCAACACAGGTACAACCTACACCCCTTTCCCCACCCCCTGCATTCCTGGGGCACAGAAGGTCATTTAAATTCACCACAAAAGAATCCTACTTGCTGCAGCACTTTGGCCCCGATTCAGGAGTGCACTTCAGCATAACTTTAGGCCTGTGAGTCGTCTTATTGACTTTAACTGGGTTATGTATGTGTTCACGCTAGTCTGAATCAGGGCCTGTCTTCTGAGTTTTTGTGCACCCAAGAATGTACTTATGCCACCATGCAACTGAAATACTGGTGGGCAGGTGGGTAGGAGCCAGGTCCCAAGCCAGTGGTTTGCACATGGGACTTAGAAACCAAAACATGCTTGTTTCACAAGCGGCTGGTACATGTACCTCTTTTACCTGTGCCTTATTTCCCCATGCCTGCACCTTTACAATTCCCAAAGACTGCTTGTTAAGTGAGGCAGACCCAGGCAGAATTGGTGGAGCAGGTTACCAGGGGGTCCCATGTCATGCTCTCCATTTTTTTTGCTGTACTTTTGCATATTGATTCCGAGTCTTTCAGGGTCCTTGCTGGCTTTTTGTGCATGGGGGAGCAAAACACCCAGTGCTACAGAGATTATTCTGCACTTCCTAGACTCTCTCCTTTAGGAATGTGACTCTAGCAGTGAGATTTAGAATGCAGGCTCCTAAATCACTTGGGCGTTTGGGAATTCTCTCTCAGGTGCAGAAATGCAGACAGCTTACTTGCTTAAAACCCTAGCTTCTCTTGCACGCGGTATGGTGTGAGAGAACACTACGCCTTTGTCAATATTTATTTTTTTTATTAAAATACTGTTATACCAAGTGGAATGCTACAGCAATCTCGGTATAGGGTGGCATAACAAAACAGCCAGGTTTACATTTAAATACTTAAGATAACTTAAAACGCACAAACAAAACCTCATTGTCTTTGGCAGAAAAAAAAAAGTTCACAGCACGAAAAAAATACTTAAAAAGAAATACCAATATTAATATAAAATATATTAAGTTTTTTTTTTCTCTTTCATATTTTTGTTTTGTTTTCCTTGTTGTAAACAATGCACGCGAACCAAATGCATTTGTTACATGTCTGGGAGAGAAATATAAAAAAAAAATGCAGTTGTCCAGCAAATGCAGATGTTTAAAGAAGTAAGAAAGAAAGGAAAAAAAAAAAAATATATATATATGAAGGTTAAGGGTGGAAAGCTTCTGAGTTTAATGGATTGAGAACACTCATTAAAATCCAGATTGGCTACTGTCAGAAGCCAGCTGTCAGTAGACAAGGGCAGGCATGAGGATTGTGAATGGTCATAGGCAAGTATATCTTGGGAGGGATCCAAGAAAGGGGGACTGGACTCCCACACTGCACTCTGAGCCGTTTTTCCTCTCCAATTACAATCAGATCTGCCTTCATTCCCCTTGTTTGTGTTTTTAGATAAACACTGTTCTTCTCCCTCCCTTTGCAGATACAAACAGAAGAACTGAAACACAACACATTGCTTCTGGTATTGCCAAAGACTCCCTCCTGCCATCCCTGACCCTCTGGAGCAGTGCCCACTTGCAGTCATGTGGACATTCCTCAAGCCGTGTACAAGCGCTGAACACCCAGGAGAGGGTCTGCAGCAGCTTGCCCTGGGAACACCTGACATAGCCCCACTGACTTTGATGGAGCTACTGGGACTCGAGGAGTTGCTTCCTGCTCCCCTCTGCCCACAAGACCGGCTCCTGAGCTAAAAAATATCCACGCATGCTCAGAGACATTTGGCTCAGGGCAAGTATTCAAATAAACAGAGGGGAAATTCCAGTTGAAGGAACCATGGGAAAGCGCCCCAAAGGAAATAGCCAAAGGACTCCAATGACAGATACACAGCTTCAGAGACAAACAGGATATGAAATGGAGGAAAAGGAACAGCACAGTACTGGAGACCTGGATGGAAGACAGATGAGGGAGAAGCAAAAAAGAAGGGGAGAGATGGAGCAAGGGAACTGAAATGATAGATACAGGGCTTGCTTCTGTTGTACAAGACAAGGAGTTATTTACAGAGAACATCCCCTTCCTCACACACTTCCCAATGACACGCACCCTGCGCTGCCTCCCCATCTCCCCCCAGCTACTGAACAACCTCTTTAGGAAAATGCCAAATGCCTCTGGGATGCTACCTCTCACATCCCCCTCACCCACAGCAATTTCCAGTCCTCTTCAAGAGAAGCGTAGCGCAGAGCGGGGGATAAGATGAGGAGCAGGAATTCCATCCACACCAGCAGAATTCAAATGCTCCTTATTCCTGGTAGCTTCAAAGTGTGGAGCAGGTGCCACCAGCATGTCCAACAAAAACAGTCCTTCCAGTACCAGTTTCTAGCCATCCACAGCATGCCATTCTCCTCTGCCATCCACTGCTGAGAGGCAGAGGAGAGCTCTGTACCTCTTCACTTTCAGCTTCTCTTTTCTCCTTTCCTGGGGATTTCCAAGGGCAAGGGGAGCTTGGAATAGTCTTTCCCAAGCCAAAGGCTTCAGCAGCACTGCCCAGCACTCTAGCAGGCTCTTCCTTCCAAGGGGCAGGTGAGATCCGGCTCTGCCACAATGGAAAGCGAGCAGCAGGCACAAATGAACATGGACATCAGCTGCGGCTTTGCTCCCAGCCCTCAGCTCATGGACTTGCTGTGATCTCTCTTGCATACCCTCCCCCAGTCTCCTCTATCCATGAACTCACCACAAAATCATCAAGGGAGAACAAGTCCCAGCCAAGACTCCCAGTAACTGAAGGGCACTTGCACCAGCAGATGCTTTCCTCCGATATGGCCGACATGGCCTGCAGGGGTAGAGAGGACAGTGGCCAGAACCAGCCCTCCCTTAAATCAAAATTTCTACCATGTCCGACAGGTCGAGGGTTCTGGCAGCAGTGAAGGTCTCTGCAAGAAAACAAAGTTGGGACTGTAAATACCTTGTAGCACCTTGACCCGAAGCCAGCACAATGGGGGCCCTGTGCTCACTACAGAAATGCAAAAGACAACTTTGCAGCTGAACCCAACTTGAAAAGGAATCAAAAAGAGGTGAGAGACCCAGGTCCTACATAAGTGATGAGTGATATGCAGGACCCATTTGAGAAACCATCATGGGACCTGTATTTCAGAGCGCAGAGGAAGTACTGTTGGAAAATCAGGCCCATTTGGAAATCACTAGCTGCTTCTGTAAAGCTCTTCTACACTACCCAGCCCTCTCCTTCTACAGCCCGTGCAGAGGCATCATCATCTGCACTGAGCCTTAATTCTAACCAAATGGGACATCAGATAAAACCCAGCTCCCTCTATTCATCCCACCAGGCCCTGGCCCCTCAAACTGCCAAAGGCTGAGACCTTTGCTGGTCTCTTTCAACTGGTTGAAGGGCCTGGGGAGAGGCGGTGAGGGAGAGGTGCTGAGGGATTCTTCAGCACAGGGAGATCTATGCACAGTTAGTTGGGGGACGCAGCCTTGCAGACTCCATCCTCCAAACACCTTCAGGTTAAAAGCCTGATTCTCCTGCCAAAGGAAGGCAGGTATTAAGCCTGCTATGCGTCTGACAAGCTGGGTTTCCTTCAGGTCTCTGGCCCCAGAATGAAGCCAGCCTGGGAATCCTAATCTACAGGTAGAGCCCAGAGCCTGATGGTAGATCCTGGGTTGGGGGAAAAGCTGGGTGTGCTCACATGTGCACACCCACTGTCCCCAGCCCCAGCAGGCCAATCTGTGGGGGAGAGAGGAGGTGGGGGCCAGACAGAGGCCCCTGCGGTGAGTGGCTGACTGTGCAGCCCAGCCAAGAGCAGGGAAAAGTAAGTGGAGCTGGCCAAGTGGTGGGAGGACTGGAGCCCAAGGAGGCTCCTCCAGGGGCATGGGGGACTCCCTCCCCATCTCTGTGGGGGCAGAGGTGGCAGAGGCTGCTGCTGCTGCTGCTGCTGCACCTTGAGTCGTGCTGCAGCTGGCCATGTGTGGGCATGGCTCAGCTCAGCAGCAGGGACTCACGTGGGGGCAGCCCTGGCCCAGCCGGGTCTGGGAAGATCTGGTCGTCCAGGGGTGGGGCTTCCACTGCTGGGCACAGGCTGGTGGAGGCCCTGGGGGCCCATGCCCACCCCCCACTTGTGCTCAGGGTGGACAGTCTGCAGCAGCACCCACCTCGTCCCGAGCACAGGTGGGGGGGGCACGGGCCCCCAAGGCCTTTGCTGGGCTGTGCCCAGCGGCAGGAGCACCCCCCACACATGCCTCTGGGCTGTGGAGAAGAGCCGGCTGAACCAGGGCCCAACGCCACGTTCCTCTGCCAGGCAGGTGCAACTCAGTGCAGCCACAGCACTGAAATGGGATCAGGCCCCATCCCAGCCAGGTCTGGGACACTCCACAGTCCAGGGGCGCATGAGGCATGGGGTGGGGCAATGGGTGGGGGGCATGGTAGATCCTGGGGTGGCCTTTCATTCCAAAAAGTGATCTTCACTATAAAAAGGTTGGGGACTTCTACCATAAGGAATAAAGAGAAAGCCTGAGAGATGTTCCCTTCCTTCTTTCCCTCTCCTTTCCTTCCTCTCTCATCCCTTTCCACCCTTTTTTTCCCGGTTAAGACATTCCTAGTCTACTATGCCTGATGTGCCTCGTGCCCACAGTTAGTCCCTACCACAGCAGGGGCTGCACCCTGGCCAACAAACTGGAGTACCCCACTCCCATGCTCTCCTCACAGCTATGCTGAGCTTGGACAGTACTCAGGGCAGAGGGAAGGGAAGTTTCTGGATTTCCCACCTCACAAGAAACCTGTACTCAGATCTGTACATGTCAGAGTGAACAATGGCCCCAACTCTGTCCGGTGGGGACTGGGGGAAAGGGCAAACACAGCAGGTGGGACTTACCCAATGAGTTGGCTGCGCAGTTGCTGCCGTCGCGCTGGGGTTCGGGCCCATCGCCCTGACTGCTCAGGATGCTCTCCGACACACCATCTGTCTGCGTGCTCCCATCTTTGCTGCCATGCTTGGGGTGAAAGGGTAGAGGGCCGCAGGGAGGTGGGGCAGACATCTCTTCCATGGGAGCCTTGCCTGCTGAAGGAGAAAAAAATGCTGGCACCTTCAGTTGGAAAAGGTTTAAATGAGCTTTGCTTGATCTGGGCTTTTCCTAGGTCAAGTGGCACTGGCAGGGCACCCCTGTTCTCAGTGGTGGCAGATGACAGAACAAGGGGCAATGGTCTGAAGTTGTAACTCCAGCAGCTCTGCCCACCGGCTACCCCCTGGGGGTATTACTGAGGTTGGATATTATGAAAAACTCTCACTAGGAAGGTGGTGAGGCACTGAAACAGGTTACCCAGAAAGGTTTTGGAATCTCCATCCTTGGAGGTTTTTAAGACCCAGCTAGACAAAACCCTGGCTGGGATGATCTAGTTGGGGCTGGTCCTGCTTTGAGCAGGGGGTTGGACTAGATGTGGCCCCCTCCGAGGTCCCTTCCAACCCTCATTAGTCTGTGCCTGCCGGCCAATCTGACAGTTCCCGTTATGTCTGGTGTTCCAAGCTGCCGTCCTCACTCTGCCTGAGGGACGTTGCACTCAAGCTGCTTGCTACCCAGAGCCCCATTTGACTAGGTAACATCCTGGTGTGGGGGAAACGAATGCCACAGAATGGAAGCATTTTAGGAAGTGCCACAGACCAAGGGAGCTCTCAGGCAGGGCTTTAATACTGATCAGAGGGGTGAGCTTGCCACAAATGTCTCAGCTGCAGAATCCCCTCAGCACAGGGAAGACTCTCCACTCACCTGGAGTCCCTCTGGAAGTAGCCTCATTCAGCCGCTCGCTGGGAGTATTGCCCTGCCAGCACTGGGCTCCAGAGGCCGCAAAGATGGATGGCACAGATTTGGCTGGCCTCAGGGCGCCCTGCAGAGCCTTGCTAGGGTCCTTTCTTGAGCGCTGCTGCAGGACTTTGATGACTGCATCCTTCTCCAGGATTTGGGCATGAAGGGCTTTTAATCTGGAGGACACAAAAGCAATGCGCCAGGTGAGATGGGGCTATCAGCTGCCAGAGATCTGGCTGAAGGAGTTTGCAGAAGGCAAGGACAAGGCTTCAGTCATTTTGTACCTGAAGCAGGCTTCATCCTTAACGTTAGACCTTAGTCAATGCCCTGGCAAAGATGCCTGGTTTCCATGATGGCTAGCTAGTCAACAAGAGGCCAAGTTTGAAATGATCCATGAGAAATTGTGTTAATTGCCCAATCAAAGGCTGACCATAATGGAAAGTGAATGGAAAATGGGCCCTGTGAAACCCAAAGCTGGGCATACCTGTTCTCCATCTCTTGGTGCTTGTGGTTGGCCAGCAAGAGATCCTCGTTGAAGCTGTTGTTGGGGGAGTGGCGCGGGGAGTGGTTGATGATCGTGGTGTCCCGCTGCGCAGCAGCAGTGGCAGCAGCATCCATGGCAAACTGCCTCATGGTGCACTCCTCCAGGTACTTCTGCTCCCACTTGGTCATGTCCGCCTCCAGGGCTAGGATCTTCTCCTCCTTCTCCCTCACCTGCTCCGAGAGCACCTGCGCACTCAGCTCAGGGGATCCTCCACTTGTGGCTCCCACCTGCCTCTGCATTGGCAAAGAAAAATCCATGCATGGTGTGAGACTGCCTCATGGAGAAGGGGCCTGTGGGCCTGACCAGCAGGCTCTCAAACAATGAGACACTGCACATTCTTTACCACCTTCTTCCTCAAGCATCTGGAACTGCCCCTGCTCCCATTCCCTAGCCTCCATAAGCTCCCTTCCTCACCTGCTGAGCCCGCAGCATCTTCAGCTCCTGCTCCAGGCGGGTGCGGAGACGCAGTTCCAGCTGCTCCCGCTTCTCACAGGCAGCCTGGAGTTGGCCCAAGGCCTGCTGCAGCCTCTCCACCTTCTCCACGTATGCCCTCTTCTTCCTCAGCTCATCCTCGGTCTTGGCAGCCCGTGCCTGAGCATTGCTCAGCGCTTGCTCCAGCAGCTCTGCCCGCCGGCGCTGGTCCTCGTTGGCACTGCGCAGCAGCAAAATCTCCCGCTCCAGCTTCTCCTTCTCCTGCTGGTGCTCATAGTCTGGAAAAGGCACCAGGAGCAACGGTATTAAGGCTGAGTGCAACAGTGCTAACGCTAAGAGAAAGGCACATACTCACAGCTTCCCCAATTTCCTCCCAGTGTGCGACTGGCAGACACTGCCTCAGAGCTGTCCTGCCAGTGCACTAACCCAGGAATAGACCGAGGGAAGTGTCTCCTGCTCCACCTACGGAGACCAAGAGGCTCCTCAGGCTCTCTCAGGCAGACATCAGATATGGGGGGGGGGGCCCAAAAGGGATGTTCCCTGCCATACTGTGCCTTCCTTACATTCTGACACCACTGCTATTCTGGTCCCAGAGCCACTCCTCAACTCTGTCTGCCACCTGGCTACCCCCTGAAGCCAAGAACTGAAATGGCCCTGTCACTGACTGCCTTGGGAAATAATCTCAGGGCTCACCCCTCAGCTCACACAGCAGGGGCTGCACCTCTGGGATTTTGGAGCCTGGATGCTAGTCCCTGTTCTGCCACTGACCAAGTCATTCTCCTGCTCTGTGCCTCAAGCTCCCCTGCCTATAAAATTAAGCCAGTGATACTGCTCCCCTTGTAAAAGCTCTTGGGAGAGCTGGGTGGGCAGGTAGAGGAACAAGTTCATGGTGGGCAAGACTGAAGCTCTGTGCAAGAAGCCAGCATTATCTGCCCAAAGCCCTGGTCCATTCCATCCCCCTCTTATCCAGTTATCAATGGGCACTGCTGTGCCACTGACTTCAAAGGAGTTTTGCTGCTTTACACCAATTGTGGATTCAGCTTACAGCAAGTATGTTTTAAGTGACAACTCCCTTCCCCCTGCCCAGCCAAACAGGGTGACAGGGGACTCTCAGAGGGTGCCTCCATGGTCATGAAGCAGTGCATGCTCCAAAATGAAAGAACAAGACCACCGGTTAAAACTATGTAGTGTTCCCTCTGCCTTTCTTTCCAAACTGAATTGCAATTTCTGCAATTGTATTAAACTGTTATGTTCTGCATGCAGCCAGGCCTGAGACTGAGGGACTAAGGCAGGTGGTAAGAAGGGAATTGCATGGCTGTGCCCCCTTTTTGCTTCTTGGGCATGGTGGACATCCTGCTGCTGCTCATGGGAGCCCACACAAGCAAGGAAGAGAGTGCCTGGCTCATTCCTAGCCTCCAGCAAAAAAAAAGTTTTCTCCTTTTTAAAAAAAAAGCAAAACAATAGAGAAAGGGAGAAAACCTCAGCCTGGGACTGTGAGTGGAGGGAGTGTGAGTTGAGCTGGAACAGCCGGAACAGCCTCTGGAATGCTAGGAATCCAGGTCACACCGATGGCTGTTGTGATTAATGGCTCTCGTTTAAGTGCCAAGAACAGCTTTAGCTCTCCCTGGGGAATGGCAAAAAGCTTCCAAGAGAGGATCCGCCTCCTCTTCTATCTTAAAGGGACCTTACTCACCCTCCCAACAAACCCTCTGTGAAAAATGTGCCAGTCATGCCCTTATCTGCTGGAAAGATTTACAGCAAAGGGCTCGAGATAGAGAGAGCAAGAAAGGCTCAACCAGACAGTTCTGCAAGCCACATCCATGAGGTTTTGGCATGGAGTGGGCACTCACTTTGTGCCAAGAGTTTTGCGACAGTCCCTTGGTTGCCTTCTTGGTTCTCCTGGTTCTTGCTGGCCAGCTGTTTGTTTGCAGATTCCAATCGTTCTGTTTTCAATTTAAAAAAAAAGAGTCAGACATATTTTCAGAGTTTGCTTAATGGGGAGCAGCCTGGTTCCTGGAAGAAACCAGTATTATTATGAATTCATCACACAATGCGTTCCACAAACTGATCTACCAGGAAACAATTTAGCCTAGAGAAGAGAAGACAGGGGATTTGATACCAGTCTTCAAATACCTGAAGGCTGATTACAGAGAGGATGGGGATGGGCTTTTCTTTGTAGCTGTAGGGGACAGGGCAATGTAGCAGGAGAAATTTAAGTTGGAGATTAGGAGGAGCTTTCTGACTGCAAGGCTGGTCAAGCATTGGAACAGGCTGTCCAGAGAAATTGTAGAATCTCCATCCTTAGAAACTTTCAAGAGCAGGCTGGACACACATATGGCTGGATAGTTTAGGCAGAGATGCTCCTGCCTTGAGCAGGAGGCTGGACTAGATAAGCTTATGAGGTCCCTCTTCCAGCCCTACTTTGCTTTGATCCTATGTCCAGAGACAGACTTTGCTGGGGGACTTGTTCATGACAGGTGACTCTCTCCAGTCAGAGAGAAGTAGGTATTGGCTGGTGCTTCTTGGGCAGAAGCACATGTGACCTTGACACATGTGACCTTGTAGGGCCACATATGGGGCCATGCACTGAACAAGGATCTACATACTGGGGAAGAATGGTTGTATGAGTGTTATCTGGGATGCAGAGGGAGCAGCAATGTGGGTAACCTCAGCCCAGACCAAGGCCTGATTATAATCATTATCTTCCTTGGTATGAAAGACAGTCTAAAAATAAGCAGGCCCCAGAAATTCCTTGCTCCCTCTTCCCTGTCTGAGGCTGCCCCAGCATCTTACCTTTCAGATCCCGGTTGAAATCTTGTAGCCGACGCATCTCCCCATCCTTCTTGTTCCTCATGGTTTTCTCCAATGCTTCTCGCTTGGAAGAAGCCTTCATCAGGTTCTCATAGTCCTCCGAGATCCGCTGAATCTCTGTCTCCAGCTAAGAAAGAGGAAAACAATGGAGTGACATTAGATATTTGTGGTATGAGGCAGAAAAGTGGAAGAGGACAGTAGGTCACCACCATGTCTGCAGTGTGACGTGCACTGCAACACACTGGGGCTGCTGAGGATTAGTAAATTGGTCTTTTCAGCTGCCAAGACCTGGGCTGGAGCTTGGTGGTTGGTGATGAGTTTGGTGAAATGGTGTCACCCTCCTCTTCATGGATGTGGGTCAGGAGTGAAGTGCACATTGGCAGACAGACAGCACATAGTGAAGGCTGTGTGCTGCCTGCCTGTACTTGCTGCCTGCCCTGAGCCAGTGTTCCTTGTTTGTAATTGCTACTTACACTTAAATAAAGTAATAACAAAGACTTTCTCTCCACCTCACAGAAAACCCCAAGCACAACCCAAGCTGAGAGATGCCACCCACAAAGTGCTTGGCTAGCTGTCCTTAGTGTCTATGATAACCTGCTTACCTACCATGCACTTGTTCCTCTACCTGCCCACCCAGAATGCTCACCAAAATCATGACACTGTTTTGGGACTTTAGACCTTGTTTTTGTTTTTTGATTTTTTTTTTTAATTTAGATGGTACCTCTTAAAAAGCCCCAGGCATAATAAAACTCCCAAAGATTCAGACTGGTTTTTCCTCTATTCCTCAACTTGCTGGCTTGCCCCAGAGAAGCATTTTCCCCCTTTCTCTCCTGTGAGGAAGTCTCTCCAATACCATCTCAGGTCAGGGAATTGCTTTGCTCTATCCCACAGGGATAACTGAAATGTGCTGAAAAGTCCTCATATTCTCCTGGGTGAGATGCTTCACACAGAGATGGAGAAGAGAAGGTGCCCTAGGCTGGGTTGAATCACAGTAATAAAGACTTCTAGTACACAGTCCCACCTCTTTCTAGCTCTGGGCCTGGCCCCAGAATGGGAGTGGGGATGTTTCTGGAGCACTTTAGCCACAGAGAAATACTGGAATATTGTAGCAGCAAAGCATTCCTGGCATATCTGCACCTATGCCGGGCAAGATGTGCTTTGCAGTGATCTCGTAAAACTGCCCTTTACAGGTGAAACAAGCTAGACCAGTAACAGTGCATTTTTGTTGGCTTAATTGCATTTATACCAGGGGCTTCTGCCGGCATATCTGTTGGTCAAAGGCCACCCCTCTTCACACCCCGCCTGAGAGCTATGCTGGCAGAAAGTTGCAGCATAGCTCTGGTCCATGCCTGCACTTGTCTTGTGGAAAATTCAGGCTCTTCTCCCCCATCCAGGAAGAGCACAGGCCAACTGCAGATGCTTCCTCAGCCTGATGAAGAGTGTCTATACCCAAACGCTTGCAAAGAAGAATTTTTCCAACTATTTGAGTTGGTCTAATAGACGATATCAGATTTACCCAAAGAACCTTGTCTGCCTATGTCCTTAGACCAATGCGGCTACAACCTACACCCCTGGCTCTTATCCCTGTAATTTGAATGGATCCAGGGATGGAGCAGGGTTGAGGGATCCATGCAGGTAAGCATGTGCTTTATGAAGGGTGTCCCAGCTTGTCCCCTCCACCAATGGCCTCAATTCTGTCCCGCACAGGTGGTCTCCTGCTCTCCTGACCCAGGACTCACTTTCACCTCTCCCTCCCACCCCAGTCCTGGCACATGTTCCCTGCCTCCCCACCTCTGCAGCCCTGGCACGTGCCTCTCCTGTTGCCAGAAGCCCTCCCAACTGCACATTTGTTCTGCAAGGAGCGACTTTCCCCTTGGCTGAGGCTGGGCTGGAACAGGCCTCCCCTTGTGTGCCTCTGCACAAAGGCCTTTCTGTGGCAGCCCAGCACAGACCCCAAGAGGGAGGGACAGGCAGAGAGCGGGCCCAACTGTTAATAGAGATGGTGAATGGACTCTTTTTTTATCCATTCAACAACTGCCTCAGCTGAGGACCTGTTGTGCTGTGTGCTTCTGAGCCACAGCTGTTTAAAGGGGTGGGAGAAGGAAGGAGTAAGCAAGTGACAGGGGGAGAGATTAAAAAATTAGAGGGGATGAATTTTCACAACAGCTGTTTGGTCCTTCTCCAGACAAAAATCAAAACCAAAAACCAGCCAGAAAGTGCCTTTAAAGAGAAGCAAGGAAGCCGGGACTCTGAAGGGATTTTTCTTTTCCCTGGGTCTCATCTTATACAGAACTTTTCCCAGTGGAACAGCATCCAGTGAAAACAGCTCCCTTATAACCCAGAAACACATGTCCCAAACACAGGAGGCGGTGCCTGGTCTGTCATCCTAGAAGGAATCTGAGGTGCCCTGCCCCTATGAACCTTCATTAGGTGGCAACAGCCAGGAGCTCAACTGCTATCCCCACCAGAGATGCTGCACAATGCTGGATTGTCCCCTTGGGATGGAGCAGGGATTGGGAAGTCCCATATAGCCACCTGTACCTGGTGGTGCTGGGATCAACGTGCATGTGGGGCTGACAACTGCTCTGAGACCCCCAGGCTGCTGCACTGAGAGGTGGGAATGGGAGCTTTACCACTGCCTTCAGTGGGAACAGGGCTAGGGCAGAGTTGAGCTGTATTGAAAACTCCACCCCTCCTGGCTCCTCTGGAGTTGTCCAGCTGAGTGAGCAATGGGCAAGGCTGAAGGGTCCCAGAAGAACTCAGAGTGATTCCAAATGTAAGCAGCATCATTTCTTCCCTGTCCCCGCCATATCTGGTTTCTCAGGAGGAGGGTGGAGAGTGCAGCTCCTTCCCATTTCACTGGTGACTGGTTGAGTGTAGAGCTAAGGAAAGCAGAAGGCCTGGTAGAACCAGGCACTATGTATGCAGGAGCTGAACCAACTTCCTCCAGAGTGTTGTCAAAGCCCTTCTATCCTGTCTCCAGGGGACTCCTTTCTATCCACTTTCATGGATCCCCTTCCTGCATAACTGCCAGGGTATAAAGTATGATGCCAGGTGCATCATATCTCTTTCAGTCTGTAACAGCCAGGCAGGCAGGAGGGGTCTGGCCATGGTTCTAGGCAAAAGCTCTGGATTGACACACAAAGGGCAGCTTCAGGAGATAACAGTCTTGACAGAGGCTTCTTGTTCAGTGTTAGCAGAAAGCCATCCATCTGCTAAAGGACCACAGGCCTGCCTTGTCCTGAACAAAGCCTGCCTGCCCATTGGACTCTGCTGTTCTCTGAGGAAAGCACTGATGCCCCCTTTCTTAGACATGTTTCAATCATCATTTAGTGGTGAAATGCATGCTGAGTCCCCCTGGCAATCCAACTGCCCAGGGGTCTTAGCCTGCCCACTGCTTTGCAACAAGGGCTTTGGCAGAGCATACCATTGGCAAGACCCTGGTAATGCTAGCTCTGTTCATTTACCTTCTGGATGCGGCTCGCTTTCTCGCTGTAGCTCTCAAGCTCCCTCCGTAGCTTCTCATTCTCTCTCAGCAGCTTCTCATTCTCTCTCAGCACAGTCTCCATCTGGGCCAAGTGGCTACTAGCAGAAGCAGCTTGGGCTGTCATCAAGGCCTCCATCCCAGCTGGAGTGAGAGACCCCAGTGGACTATGGCACAGCGAAGCCTGCTGTGGCAGGAAAGCCTGGGGCAGGTGGGCCTGCATCACCCTGGAAAATATTTTTAAAAAAATGGTGAATACACAGGCCTGTTGACACTGCTCTTCACCCACTGTGTGCACTTTCAATGAAGGGATGGAGGGTGAAGAGCTGCACAGCTCCACTGACCCCCAGAAATGTTTTAAGGCCCCGGTGCTGTCCTTGGATGGGAGGCAGTGAGAGCTGCAGATGATACCTCTGCACACAGGCATGTGAGGACAAAAGCTGGCACTGGAACACTGAAAATACTCTGCAGGACAGTCATTGCAGAATACCCCCAGGGGAATACTTAAAGAGCTCCTGATGCATCTTTCAAGCAGGGGTCAGCCACAGCAGCCCTTAGCACATCTGACAGAGAGAGAGAGAGCGCACGCAGGGGTTTCAAAACAGGCCAGACTATCTCTGCCCTCTGGTATAAGTGCTCCAATGGGAGCTGATGTCAGGTAGAGATCTGCTGAGATCTCTTCAAAACCCCACCTGAACCTAAATAACACCCTTACAATTCACTCTCCTGTAAAAGAACCTGGGGAAAGTTTTTGAAAGCATTTGAACAAATGAGGGTGAATAAGTCCCATTTCCCAAAGGTCCAGATAATTAATAGTATTTAAGCACCCAGATGCAGATGGCCCCTAGTAGGCAAACCAGGCATTGAAATATGTTTCAATATGGGGCCTTAAGAGACCAAATCCTATTGATCTTCACCACCAACTGGTCCTCTAAATGTCTAAGCTGTTTTTGAAAATGGGAATTGAGTGCTCAAGTCACTTCAGTGCTTTAAAAAAAAAAGTGTTACCCCTTATTTCTAACCCATGTTTAAAGAGAGACCTTGTACCACCCAACCCCATCCCAGCACTCAGAGAAAGGAAATTATTTGCCAAAGCTAAGCAGTGACAAATCTTTAAATCTCCACAGCACCGCCCCACTCCCCTGGTGAACTCCAGGAAGTTAAGGATGCCTTGCTCCCCCCTAAGGTGATTCCTGATCAGCAGGCCCACCCTGTATGCAACTCATATACGTTTTACCTTACCTAGTTTGTGTCAGAAGAGCATGCTAAGCATATCAAATGCAGGCGTAGGTCTCCCACACCTCCCCCACCAACACACAAAGCAACTGCCCCGAGCTCCCAGACACTGTCCTTGGTGGCAGCCTGGAATTCCCAGAATTTAATATGGCTGCTGTATGGGATGGGAACTGTACCGGATTTAACCAAGGTCTGGTCTGGGAAGGCTTATTTAAACGTGGGTCTGCATTCTTGTGAGATGATTCGGTAGCAAAAAAGAATAAATACA
This sequence comes from Crocodylus siamensis, assembly GCF_052110815.1. Taxonomy (NCBI): domain Eukaryota; kingdom Metazoa; phylum Chordata; order Crocodylia; family Crocodylidae; genus Crocodylus; species Crocodylus siamensis. The sequence goes on along the minus strand of NC_143400.1, from coordinate 52,751,590 downwards.
TTTTCCTTTCTGCTTGTGACCCCCTCCCCTCTTTGTTCCCTTGAAGAGAGAGCATTTCCTGCCAGAGATGCTATCTCTTCCTGCCAGCATTCATTCTGACTTATCCAGCAGCAGGAACCCATATGCACTCTCCTCCACCTTTCCCAACTATGCAGCCTGCTAAGAAGTCACTGGGAGCCCAAGCAGCTACCAAATGGGGGGCAGTAGGGACAGGACACAACACCTCAAAGAGGTAACTAAGGTTTGGTTTCTCCCCTGTAACTCTATTCTTTCCCTCATTTTAAGTAACCACAGACACTGTTTATAATGTGATCAAACTCCCAAGCAAACTGAAATGAGCAATGCTTTGTGCAGGCTAAGAACTACAGCAGCAGACCTGCATCGTTAGCAGTGCAGGGTGTGAGCATGCCCCAGCTTGGCTTGTCTAAGGTACTTGATGCACTTGTCATCTTCCCCACTACCTCTTAACAACCCTTCACTGAGACAGCCAAAAGAAGAGGAGCCTTAACTCATTTTATTGGAATTACCCTGGTGTAATAGAGAGCAGAATTTGACTAAGGTTGCAATGGAGGCAAGTAAGGCTGGATTTGGTCTCTGGTGTTTGCAAAGTGGACAACAGCATGGTATCAATGGCACTGCACACAGCTGCTTATAAGCTTGTAATGACCAAGGCTGACCCCAAGAAAGTTCGGGCTATTCTGTACTCAGCACGGTCATCAGCTCCCACAGGCCACCGGCTACTTATGAGACAGTAACTGCACTCTCCTCCTGCCCTCCCAGGGCAGGATTGGTACTTGTCCGTGTAGCGGGGGGGTAACTGTATTTTCTTTTCACCATTGCACAAGCCTATTCCAAATTTAGCCATTTCCTAATTCAGTTTCAGTTCCTAAATCAACCAGAAATTCCACTCATCACACCAAGGGAAAGGGCTTTTAAGAACAGTTTAATTTTCAGAGCCAGTGGGCCAAATGTAACCCTACACTAGCCTCACCTGAGATGCACGTAGCTTTAAAAGCATGATAAAAAAGTAAATGCCCATATTCTCTGCCCCTCCATATCTGCCAGCACTTCCAGATCTGGGGAAGTTTCCACAGAACTGGGGGGAAGTGAGGACTGGCAACAATTAGCAGAAGACTGTAGAGTCCCTGCCTTCTCTCCTTATTCTGCAATGCTGGGCTTTCTCTGCTTATGCACAAAGCCTTGGGCATGAGAATGCATTGGAGGGCAACAGCCAAGGTTCTTCCTAGGAGCCATGTGGGTCGGCAGAAAGTTACCCAGCACTTTTTCTATTCGTCTTTTCCAGGGCTACGACAACTGACTGCCCCCAGGACTGCAGGGATTGGCAACGCAATGCTGTTCTGTTGCGGATGGTGAGGTGCAATATATATGCTGTTGGTTACCTGACTTCAGGGTGCTGATACCCTGGGCCATCCCTGGAGCAAGGTCTGGGACCTGCCAGGTAGCTGACTGAGGGCTCCTGGGAGGGCAGAATGTAGGGGTATTCTGGAGGGGGCCCCCGTGGCTCCATCCCCTCGGCATGCTGGCCTCTCAGAGCAGACAGCTGGTAGTGCCTCGAAAGCTGGGGATAGCTGTGGGAGGAACTCATGTGGTTCTGGGCCTTGGCTCCATTCCTCTCCAGTGACATCTGCATGAGGCGTTCGCTCAGCGACCTCACGTGACCGTGCTTCAGATCCTTCAGGGACTCGTCCTGGCGCTTGCTGCTGCTGTCGGCGGCGTAAGCTCTGCGCTGGCCTGTCTCGGCATGAGCCCCTGAGCTGGCCACCCCCGCCTGCTGTCCCCCTCGCTGCGAGGCATAGTACTGGGAGTGGGCCTTGGCCTCCTCGTAGGTGGGCAGCTCCTCGCCTTTGTGCTGTGGCTGGTAGAGCCGGTACAGGTTGTTCTCCAGGTAGATGTGGTCGGAGTGATGCTCCTGGCCCTGGGGCTCCTGCCGGGTAGACTGCTGCACCATATGGCTCTCTTCTTGTGTAAGGCTCTCCAGGGAAGAGCGAGGGCTGCCGCTGCTTCCTCCTCCACGCAGGGCCTGCTGCTGAATCGCCAGCAGCGTGCGGTTCTCCGTAAGGTTCCCATATCTCAGCTGCTCCTGGATGAGCCGGTGCAGGACTGTCCCAGAGGAATCCTCTGCTGTCCTCATCTTTGACTACTCAAATCGGCAACCAGTGCTCCCAGTGGGAAGAGATGATACAGTCCCACGGATCTAGCAGCGAATGGCCACTGTGAGGAGCCTGCAAGAGAAGGAAATTAAAATCAGAAGACAGCTCTTGCAGTCAGGCAAGAAGGAGCAACGTTTTTTTCATAGCGTATCTTCAGAGAGTTGCATTATTCCAGAAAGCCACTGCAGCATTCTGGCCCTGAAAGAAACTGCCTCTCCTTTCGTCCCATCCGATGGGAGCTACGATGGGGGAGGAGAGGGATTCTGAGCAATGCTTATATGCTCATACCCTGGGACCAGCAGGGAGTTACAGCTAATTCTGCAGGGGGTCATTTACAACCAGGGAACTTCAGCTTCACCTCCTGTCCTAAGCACTGCAGCCTGCCTTGCGGATGCTGGAAGTGGACCAAACCATGCAGGTTCAATTCCGAGGGAACCCACTTCTCTTGCAGGATGGCACCCTACTCAGCTGCTCCATTACATCCCATCTTGTCCAAAATGTCCTGACCTCAGCTTGCTCAAGAGGCGACCTTAGGTGGGGAGTGAGGAATGTCGCTGAACAGGGAACTTCTATGGGGAACTTCGCTGGCTTCCTATTGTTACACAGAGCCTTGGCGCACTGGCTTTCCCTGGGACTTGAAGCACAAACAGTGCACTCGCGGTCCAATGCAACTAGTCTGTACAGCTGTATTTACCACCTTGGAAAGAAATGCTTATGTACCTAGTAAAAATACCTGAATTTGGTGCATCTATCTGCAGGTGCACGCACACATGCACACAAAGGCTAGGTAACAAAGAGAACCACGACAGGGAAAAGTGGGGATTGCTGCCTAAGAAATCCAGTCCATCTGCTAGGTAGAGTCAAATTCATCCCCTTAGACAGAAGACCCTGCAGTTCTGGGAAACTGCAGCATTGATAACGGAGGCAGGGAAGAGATTTTATTAACTGCAGTGAAAGATGTGCTCTCGCCTAGACTGAACTAGGCTGTGCTGGGCAGCCCCAGGGGCATACCAGTGCATGTTATGCCTCTTCCCTGTGTTACCAGCAAAACAGGACAAATGCTACAGTCCACCTCACACAAGGACTTTGGTATAAGAGGCATTTGTCAAACGCGGACCATAAATTAGCCTTTTTAAACCAAGCTTTGGCAAACCCCAAGATCGTTATGCACCCAGGGGACACTTTGTGATCTCCAGAGACTTAATCGCCAAAGCGAATAAACCTCCGCAGGTATGCTAGCAAACACTGCAACACCGAGCGCGCAAAAGGGAGAAGTGGACTCAAAAGCCCCAGGACGCAAAGGGGAACAGGACGTGTCTATCCCTACTGCCCGGCCGGAGGGATGCGAATAACAGCACGACAGCTTCCGAAACGCGCCTCTCCGGTGTTTCGCTGCCTGCTCCGGCATCTCCGCCTGCGCCCCGACGTGTCACCCCCGCGGCCGACCCTCTGCCGGCCAGGAGGACGGCCGCTCCCGCTCCAGACACGGGGGGTCCCGGGCCCCGGCCTGCCCCCGCCGCTCCCCCCGCGCAAAGCCGTCTCCGCCCGAGCTCCCCCCGCAAGCCGCTCTTCCCTGGAGGTGCCGGGCCCGCCTGCCCCCGCTCTGGCTCCGAGCACGGCGAGGGGCCGCCGGCCGCCCCGCGCTTAGCCCCGGCCCGGCCCCGCCGCACTCACCCGCGCATCGCAGCCGGGACCAGGACGAGCGGCGCGCGGCGCCCGAGCCGACAGCTATGCCCGGAATGTGGCCGCCCCGCCCCGGCCCCGCCCCCTGCCCCGCCCCGCCCCCTGCCCCCGCCCGCCGGGCCCGCCGGGCCCGCCAGGGGGAGCGCGCGAGGCCGCGGCCCGCCTGCCTGCGGGGCTCTCCCTTCCCCTCCCTGCTTCTTCCTCTTCCTCCCCCTTCCCTCACTCGTTTCGCTGCCCCGTCCTTCCTTCCCCCGCTCCTTTCCTTTCCCTTTCCTTCCCCTTCCCTCTTCCCCTTCCTTCGCGCCTTTCCCCTTTCCCTTCCTTCGCTCCTTCCTTCCTCTTCCCCTTCCCTCTCTGTTTCCAGGGCTTGGCGCTGGGCTGAGGCTCGGCCAGGTGCGCGCCAGCTGTCCCCAGGTCTTTCCACCAGCCCATGTTGTCTGGAGGTCTGCCTTCCACCTGGCCCGGTTGTGCCACCTCTGCCCACCATAGGGTGGCCATCACAGAGGACAGTCTGGTTTTCTGCTGCTCTGCCTGCTATTGATATGGCACCCAACGCCTTTATGTCCTCTGTTTTTCTCTTCAAGACAAAAATAAAGGACATAAAGGCATTTGGTTTCATATCAATACAAGACAGAGAACAAATGGACACAAACTTTCTGATGGCCACCCTAGCCCACCACCAGCTCGCAGACCAGAACTAAGCCACAAGCAGAGCACTTGTTTTGGGAGTCCAGAGTCAGGCATCCATGCACAAGGTCCAGCCCAGCGAAGCTGGTGCTTGTGGCCTGCCATGGTACTCTATGCTGGTGATGCAGGCCCAGCACGAATGGGATGCTGGCACTGGCACTGGCACAGCCGTCTTCCTGGGTGATGTGGGGGAGTGTCGGCGATCCCTCTCCAAGCTCTTGAGGTGACAGCCGTAGTCACCCATGTTTCATATCCATACAGGAGAGTGAGGATGATGACTGCACTGCAGACCTTGGTGTTTTACCAGAACTGGTGATGAATAAAGACATGCCAGAGTAGATCCTGTGCTGATCTCCTCATCCATACTCTCTCTGGGAGGTATCAGGGGAAGGGATCCACTGCCTCCAGGGTTTTAGCATTGCAGGCAGCAAGCAGAATGCCCCGTCCCTCTAATGGGAGATGTTCCAGTGGACACCATGGCCTCACACCCTCCATGTGTATAGTCACTGAGAAGGGAGGCAGCAGGTTTAGTGTAAAAAGCATCTCAAGCCTAATCGGCTTTGGCTTGCAGCTGTTATTCCCCTGCAGTGGCCATCTCCACCCCCTGTGCGGGGTGCAGGCAGCATTGTTCTTGCTGTGGTCAGAGCAGTCAGGGATGAATCCCATCAGGTGCCGTCCACTTAGAAAGAGATGGTCCTTGCTCTGCAGAGCTGATCATTTAAAGAGGCAGGCTAGGCAGGCTCTTAGAGGAGAAACAGAGGCATGAAGACAGGCTGCGACTTGCTGAAAGTTTTGTGGCAGGTGAGCAGAAGATCAGGACAGAGGAGTTTTGGGCCTGCAAATCAGTGCTGCTTATCTGGAAATGCACATTCCCTTCCCCACTTAATTCATAAACTTCTTGGAGTAGCCATGAGGAGACAACAAGGAGTCATGTTCACCCAGCATGAGTTACAACACAACCCATCAACCCAATCAGCTGTGTCCCAGAAATGTCAACCCAGGTGGGAGAATGTATGGGGACACGAGGATTGTATAAAGAGCGGGGTTTGGAGCGGAAAGTGTTTGGTAATCTTTATCACAGCAGTCCCCGCTGGCACCCTGGTGCTGCTATGATTTTGTGACAGGCGCCATTTTCTTCCTAAGTAAGGTCTCAGATAAGAAAATGAGCTCTTGTCTCTTCAAAAACTCACAATGAAATCATGAGGATTGGCAACACTGGGATACCAACCCAGAAGGTAATTCACTGGGATGCGCGTTGAAAAGCAGGGGTTGCCCTTGACATACAAGAACCATCTCGGCCCACATAACTCATGAGACTTGCTTAAAAACTGTAAGTTTAAAAATGTGATAGTAATATGTCTGGGGATCTTTTTTATTTGTCTCTTGGTTTCTGAGCTTCTAAGTTGTATGCTGCCCAAACTTCAATCTTCACCAACAAAGCAGGAAACTCCCTATTTTTTAATGGAAAAACTGAGATTTTCACTTAATAACGTGACTCCAGGAGCTGGGGCTTTGAGAAACTTCGAACTCTGATGAGACTTGAATTACTAAATTTATGACAGCTGGCAGCAAGGGAAAGCTACACACTCAAGTCACTTGTGCTCATGGTTTTTCTGTGGTAGGAGCTTGTTGTGTGTCCAGAACGCATGTCCAAAACACACACTGCTGTCAGATGTGTGCATGAGTCAATGGGCTGACCGCTGGACTGGTGTCTGTCGATGAAAACTGCAGGCTGGTGGATGGGGCGCTGAGTCCGTATTTGTGAACGGAGATTAAGACCAAGGCAGGAGTAGGTGCACTCGCATTGTTCACATGGAGCTTTGTATTGGAGGTCTGAGGAGTGGTGGGAGGCAGCCGCGCTGAACCTGGGGCCAGAGGTATTGTGTGGGTTGTGAGTGAGGAGATAGCAGGGAGCTTGCAGCTGGCGGTGGCGTGCCTGCTGTGTGTGAGGAGGTGGCAGGGAGCTTGCGGCTGCCTGGGGGGTGTTTGCCGAGGGGGTGTTAAGACTCTGCCTGCCAGCTGTCCAGGAGAATAAATCTCCTTGTTTAATCAGAGCTTTGAGAGACACACCATTGTCTTTAATACCAAACAAGCCTGATAAAAACCTGCCTTCGCCATCTGCTCTTCCTTCACGCTCCCTTCCAATGCTACTCTTGGCTTCCCCTTCCCTCCCTGCCCCCATCTGAAAGGTGATGGCCAGTTATAAGGCACAGAAACAGAAACTCTCCTTGCTTTCCTGACCATTCCTTGGCCATTTGGGACTCTTTCCCCCTTTTCTTTCATTAGTGCTATTGTCCGCTCCGCTGGACGGGGGGATACCTTTTGTGACGGGTTATCACACTGAGCTCGTGGGGAGAGACAAGAAGGATAGAGGGAGGGCGGCAGATATGGCAGGCCAGACAGGAAGACACGCTGAAGGAGACAGGTTTTTCTCTTTCCGTTCGCTTTGCATCTGTAATTCCACGGCACATTAAAGGGAGCAGCAGGTAGACTCCTTCATGAATGGAGAGAGGACTATAAGCAAGGGAGTGGGTCATGCACATACAGAAATCCATCACCCTGCCATGCAGGCCCTTGAATGTGAGTGAAAGGCCCCGTGGCATTGAAACCATGTCAGAAGACAGGTGTTCAGCATGGCTGACTCAGGCGCTGCGCATGTGTTTTTGCATTATGGACTGGCATTTAAAAACTCCTGACTGTGGAACAGCTTCCAAAGGGCACAGCATGCCAGCCAAGCTGTGCTCATGGCCCTTGGCGTGGTGCTATCCCCATGGCTGACGTGCTGGCCTAGCTGGGGCCTACCAGACCACTTCCTTCCGGACCTGCCCCTGTGCAGACAAGCCTGCTTTCCTCCAGCTAGAGGAGGAAATCAGTAGAGGGGACGAGGGTGGGGAAATAGAGCTTGATTTGCAGAGCCAGGATGGATGTAAATCAGGATGGATTTCCCCTGGTCCAGGATCTGGCCTCATCAGACCCTAACCATCCTAGATGAGATACGTTCAGACTTGCTGATTCCTCTTCCCAGCTGACGTTGCACTGGCTGGGGCCAGGTGCTGATCTAAGCCACTTTAGGAACAATTTCCTCCCCCGGGTCCTTCCTTGGAACAATAACAGCTGGGAAGCAAGGTAGAGCTGGACCACAATGTGGTCCACGGACAAAGGCTGGGATAGTAGGGGGAAGGAGCCTGTGTCTGACCTGTACTCAGCAGAGTGGGTTTCCATTTCCCTCCATCTGTTTGGCCTCCGGCTACAAGCCATCACGGGCAATACTGCAGCAGCTGCAGGTGCGCTGAGCACAATGTGCAGTACTGGCTGTATAGAAAGCTGCATGCTCTCTTCATGCAGCCCAGCCTCCGCACAATAACGTCTCAGCCTGGTAATTGGACCCTTTCTCCTTTTAGCTTCCCATTGTTCCCTATGGAAACGAGACAGCTCAACAGATGTAATCGTGTCAGGGAATCAACTGCCAGGCAATAATGGAAGGGGTTTGGAATACACTGACGCCATTAGCCAGGGGAGCGATCCTATCTGGCATGATCTTATCAGGGGTTTCACTGCCTGCTTTTCTCAACATGGGGCTGGTAGAAATTCACTTCTGTGAGGGGAAGCTGAGAGAGAGAGAAATCCACTAGGCAGAAGGTAGCTATCCCTGTCACCTCATGAAATCATCCGCACTCATGCACAGAGGGTATAAAACGCTGCCATTGTGAGCCGGTAGCACGCCAAGGCACTTGGCACTAGTGGAGATGATTATGCAAGAGCAAGAGCTGCAGTGAATGAAATGCAGGCAGCTCTTTAAAAATGCAGTATGCGGGGGAAAGGGTCTCTTCAAATGAGCAGCACTGGGTGCATGTCAATGCATGCTTGGGGGCTGCAGTGGATTTAAAGGGACTTCACATTCTCAGCTGAAATAGCAACGAATAAGGGACCTAATGAAATAGGAAGCAGTTTGTTCAGATTTTCAGAAGCGCTCAGCTTCCAATTAGGCACCCAAATAAGCGGCCAGATTTTCAGCAGAGCTCCAGATGCTCAATGCATGATGGGGGCTGAGCCCTTTTGCCAATCTGGCCCTAAGTGACTTATAAGCAGTAAGTAACTTTATTATTTATTACTGCGGCAGTGCTCAGACTGTAATTCTCAGATTGCTGACAGTCTGCTGCCAACTTCTAGGTCTACGTGACAGTCCTTATCGCCTTGCTGCAGCATCTGTCAGTCAGTGTATGAGCGGTGATGCTTGGAGTTGTCTGCAGTTCAGTCCCCAACCTCTTTCAGATTTCCAGAGGCTATGTGCATTTTTATTCACCAACCTAACCTAAAAGGCAATGATATCAAGTTCCTTGCTGCAACATGAATGGCATCTTCATACCTTTGTCTGTCAGATGCTTCAGCACAATCAGTTCTGAGTGGCACCTGGGGGTAGTGAACACTTAGGAAGATGAAACCAGAAAGCAAAGTGATCTGGAGTTCTTAAGCAAGAGGAACTGAGAGCAGTGAATATTTGGCACTAAGAATAAAGGTATGTTTCTTCTTGTTGAAATTAGCAGCTCAGATACAAGTTAGTCATTAACATTTCTATAGATGAATTCATCCAGAGATCTCAACACACTTTACAAAGATGGGCGAGTATCAACAGAGGGACAAAGTGAGGCACTGGGTGATGAAATGACTGTCTGAACATGATGCAGCATAGCCAACAATAGAAAGCAGAAGGTATGACTCCTATTTCAATGTCTTGTTCACTGGGCAGCCTGGAAGCTCTCAAGGATGCAGTCAAAAGAGGAACAGCCAAAAACCCAAATCTTGTAACATTAAATTGAATTTTGTTTCATGTTGGCTCTGCTGTCTTGTGCCCGACCTATTCATGCAGTCAAACCTAGTATTTAATTAGGAATGTAGGAAAGTGGAGCTGGACATTTAGAAGAGGAGGTGGCTAACTGGAGACCGCCTGGCAAATTAGGCCAATCTATGGAGAGGTTTAAGGAGCCTGAAACTAATAGATGCAGGACTGGTCACCTGACCCAGTCAGATGGACAGATGAGTCTAGGAAGACATCACTAAAGGTTCAGGTTACCCCTATGACAAACTGATGGTGGCCTCCATAATACACACTGCAGGTTTCAGTAGGATGCAGTGCCATCTCAAGGCAAGGTCCTGAGAGACCTTAACCCTGGGCCCCCAGTTTGGAAGGACCCCAAGACTCACCTGTCAGTGCTGAAGGGTGACATGTGTATTCTGTGCCCCCACACAGGATGCAAACACTCAGGGGTACAAAATGAAGAGAAAAACAAGATATGAGCACACAGATGCACTAAAATCCAAATGCACCTGCACATATATTCAAGCACAATCCCTGCAATAGCTGTCATGTGCTTATATGTGTAGGTGCCCCAGTCAGCACTATGTCCAGGTTCTCCAACAGCCTTAAGACGGCCCTTCTAGCTTCCAAGAGTAGGCAGAGATGCCAGGGCCAGCTGCACATGTTGCCATGCAGCTTACTGGCTCCCACCATGCAAGGCCAAATCATGTCAGATATTGCTCCCTCCCATAAGTTTCTGCTTCAATGTGGCCTGCACATTCTCTGTTATCGCTGTGTGCTCTGGGAGATCATGAAGGAGGCATCCAAACAAATCCAGAGAGGTGGTGTAAGCAGGGAGGCCATAACCGTTCCTGCTTTGGGATATATCTGTGAAGTGTGAACGGACCATCCTCTCTGCCACTCTGCAGAGCTCTCCTGGGTCAATGGGTTTCCAAGGCAGACCTCTGATGGTGTGCCCCAAATGCTGAGCAAATGACAAAACTAAGGAGTGTCTGAAATGCCAGCCCTGCTCTTTTGAGCCTCCTTAGACCATCTCCAAGGCACCATCTACTGTGGCCCCTGGAGGGGAGGATGGACCCAGTGGCACAGTGGGCACTGGGCCCTGATGCGAGGCACATACAGTGTTGACTCCAAAGAGAGGAAACATGGTGTCTATCGTGCCTGAGGAGAGGCTGCTCCTCCTTTCGCGTAAAAACTGGTAGGGAACAGGGAAGAGGTTATGGCTTTGCCAGGTGTGCAGTTCAGAGGGGTCTCTGCTTGACTTCATTCCCCTAAAATTTCCACCGTTGATCTCAACGGTAGGAGCACTAGTGTAGACAGCCTTGTGACAGATCCTGGGGTTTTAGTGCTGGGGTCACCTAAGCTGACGCAGAGCCAGACCCAGTGCTTAAAATGCCTGAAGTTGCCTATTCTCATCTGTGCACATCAGAGTTGCAGTGCTGTGGCAACATGAAGTGGCATGGTCCCATGGCTTCCTCAGGTGCTGGCCTGGGGTTTGGGATACTTGTGCTCTGTTCCCAGCTCTGCCACAGAGGTGCTGTGCGACCTTGGGCATGCTACTGCCCCTCTCTTTTCTGTCCCCCTCCCTGTCTGCTCCACAGAGCTGGCAGCAAGAGCTGGTTCTTACCATGTGTTTGCACAGGACGGGGGCAACAGGCCCTGGTCTTGACCTCTGGGCCTTACTGTCATATAGAGAATAATAATTTGAGAGGAATAATGCTGCATGCACAAGGCTGGAGAGGGGAGGCAAAGCTCTTTGTCTGCCTGAGTCCCCCACACCCCCCCTTTGTGGTGTTTACATTGACATGGCAATGTCTGGAATGCAGCTATTTCCTCTGCCCTTCCCCACACAATACAAAGGGGGACAAGAGGCAGCAATTTGCTCACCTCAGGTCAAAGATTAACTCCCTCCTTCCCTCCCTGAAGCAGTCCCCACTGCATATTCCACCCCTTCGGCCCCTATTATCCCAGCAGGGGGGTGGAGAAAGCCATTCCTTCTCCTCAGGAGCCCCGAGTTCCCTTTGGAGTGGAAAGGGGCTCTAACACCCCTCTCCACCCGGTTCCTCTGCCCTACCTCCGCTGGGCACCTCAGCCCTCTGGATTTTGACCGCCTTGCTCATGGCAAGTGGCATCTGACACCTCTCCATTGATAATAGGGGGGCTGAAGGTGAAGCCAGATTCTGTTTGGCTGGAGGAAATGCATCCTCACATCACTGCTGGGGCCTGAGCACTTTCCTGGCTAGAAAGGCACCAACCTGTGATCACTATAATTATTTGCGTGCACTGCGGTACAGGGGAGTGTTCTAATCCTGAGCCAGGTACTGCACAAATACAGAAGAAAACAGAAAGATGGGCTGTGCTGTTAGTTAGAGCCTGCAATCTAGCAGGCTAGCATTTGGCCAGTACAGAAAGGGCTGTTAGGAGCCATGTTAAAAACAGCGCAGGGGTAGGCAGGGCCTGACATTAGCTGCCATTGAAATTCATGAGCTACGTGATCATTTTTGGAAGAAATGAGCTGAGAGGAAAGGGTAAATGATGGGGATTAGCCAAGACAGGAGGATGATGATGGTGGTGATGATATCAATTAGCGTAACACCTAAGATGCCCAGTCATGGATGATGTCTGGGGAGATTTAACCGCAGGCATAGCGGTATCCAGGCAAATATGTGATGATCCAAAGACACACTGAACAAAACATTGCCTAATGGAAGAGAAATGTAGTTCTAATTTCAGTATTTCTCAGGTCAGTTGGAAGCAAGTCCAGAGAAAGAACCAGCCAGAACCATAGCCTGAATCTCCAGCTTGGATTAAAATCAGACCCTCTTTCCAAATTAAGTCACTTGCCTTTCTCTCTGCACCTTGTGCTTAAATCCATCCCAAGGATTCTCACCTATTTCCTCAGTCTCTGGATTTGTTACTATAGAGGTAGTCTGCTCTAGGATTTGCAGGTATGCTGGCAAACAACCCCCAGGAACATATACTAAAAAAAGAGCTTTTTTGCTTAAACCAGATCCTGGAACAGTACAAGGTTTTCTGGGAAGAAAAACATTCCAGTGTAACTACATTTCCATTTTTTTCCCTCCAGCACAGCTGTGTCAGTTAGGGATATAACAAAAGGGCCCCTACAGAGCTCTTGAAAAAATGTTTCAGTACAGACCAAGCCTATTTTAGATTAAAAACAAATAAATGGGGGCATGATAAAGTTATACAAAGTACCAAGTGCTTGTTAGTACTGTGATTGCAGCAACGGTGGCTAACAGGGTGCCCCATTCCCCCCTTTTTCATGACACAAGAAAGAAGGGACATTTGATGAGAATGAAAGGCAACACATTACAAATAGAGATTCATTCCTTAAGCCTGTAATTAGCAGGTGGGACTTGCTGCCACAAGAAATTAACTTGCTGCCATTAAGAAATCAAGAAATTAACTTGTAGCACTCACTGCCCCAAGATGTGGCAGGGGCTGATGATTTAAGCAGGTTCAAAGGAAAATTGGACAAATTCACATGGGATCTGTCTATCCGTGGGTGTGTGGATTATGCAACATAGATGATGCCGACATCCATAGATACCTTTTATCACGCAAGCATATATAAAACCCTCCTGCTTCATGCCAGGTCATTCCAGTTACTCCGGAGTTGTTCTTTAGGGGTTGCTGACACCTTCCCATGAAACATCCAGGTCTGGCCACTGTCAAAACAGGAATACTGAACTCATTTTGGCAGTGGTCAGCTCACTATGGTTCTCATTATTCAGGCCTAGATTTTCAAAGGTGTTTAGGCATCTAACTCCATATGGTTTCATTACAAGCTAAGTACCAAGGCATTTCTAAGGATGTGAGATTCTGCTCCTAAAATAGGCTGCTGAATTGTGCAGCAAGGGAAAGTGTGGCTTTTAGCCAAATTGTGGCTTTCTTCGTGGTTGGTTTCAGCTCTTTTGGGTCATTCAGTCAGATTGGCTCTGGCACGCATCATAATCCCATTTGTACCCCTTGGGAGAGATGGCAGCTTTACTCATGCTCAGCAGATCTTTGTGAAGCACAGATGTATGTGCACAAAGCTTTGTGTCCTACTGAACATGTGCTGGCAGCCCCTATCTTTAAGAGAGACTCTAAACTCTGGCACTCACGTTTCAGTCCCAGCTTTTGGAGTATGAGTCACTTTGAAAATTCAGCCCATAAATTGGTGGATAACAGATGCCAACATTGTTCCACCACACAATCAGCTTCTGCTTCCTTAGAAAGCTGTTGCTTTATTTCTGTGATCCTTCCTCCTTTCCAGTGTGAAATAATGACCATTACTGACCAACCTCTCCAACAAGGCGGGAGAATCAGGATGACTTGTTCTGCTCTTCCTTGCTGGGCTACAGTGGGTTCCCCTGGAACTGGATTAATTTATTAAGGAAGCATGTTTGCAGAGAAAAATAGCAGATTTTTGAAGAGGAGCATTCAATTAGTACAAATTTTCTTTGAGAAGCTGAAAAACAGTTTAGGGTTTGATGGAAGCCCTGAACAGAAGTGATACTAGTAGTCAGAACTGAACCCAAGAGAGATGCAGTGCAAAGGATTTGCTTCTTATAGCATTTGCTTTGCTGTGTGATTTAAGATCACTGGTATTGTCAAACCCAGGATGTAAAAACCAAGAGTAAGGTCCCTGAAAATTATGAGAATGGTGTAAATCATGAGAGCATTAACAATAGTGTGTGTGTGTGTGCGTGCACATGCACATGTGGCACTTAAGAGTTATATGCCCTGGGGTTTCACGTTTTCAAGCTTTTCCCTGCAAATAGAAAAGCTTTTTTTTTCTGCTTTTTTAAAAGCAAAGGCTGAGATTCCCACATAATCACAGGAGTCCAGAAGCAGGAGCCTTGAAAAAAAACACCAAGGGCTAGATCCTATTCCATTTATTAGATGCGGAAGTGTAATCCTATTCCCCCTGGTCAAGCCCATGAAAATTCACTAATGCAGCCACCTCTGTAACATGCCCTCCTCTTAGTCTTAAAACAAAGTCACAAAAAAGCAGTGAGGGAGAGAACTCACCCACCATTTTTTAAGCGTGGGAAGAACAGAAAGTCACTCAGGTGTTCAAAACATGGAACAGGATCTGGCCTCACATAGCATGAGACTCACAACTACCTTGTCAGAGTTGACTGCCCTGAGTCACTATATGCTCTGCGCTCCAGTCTGGCAGAGCCTGATGCCAGCTGCGCTGAGGATACGGAGTTCAGGCCTAGAACAATCCGGCCTCCTTTGCCCCCCAAGTGAGAGGACATGAAGACTTGTTGTGCATGTCTTCACTGTCTCCATGTCATGCGCAGCTGTGCCATCCTGAAGAATGTGCCACCCCTGCTCTGTGCACACCAGCCCCTGGAAATGTGGCAATGCAGCTGCTTTAGAGCGCTGAGTGTGTGCCAATAGATATGGTTTCAACAGGGACCCTGGCAGTGGTGCTGGACATGTGCACTATGGTGGCAACATTGCTTCATCGTGGGGAGTTGGCAGGGGTGGAGTGAGGGTGAGTAGATGGGCTGTGGTGCAGAGGCGGTGCAGGCATGCCCATAAAAAAACAGTATTTTCATCTCCATTGCCCCTCCCTTCCTCCTGGGGCACACAGCATATGGGATGGATTGTGCAAAGAGTTCAGTTACCATGTAAACACCTAGATTAGTGGGTCTCAAGGTTTTTAAACTTGAGGCACCCTTTGGAAAATGCCAGCTTGTCATTTTCATTTCTTTTTTGACTACAGAAGAGTAATAGAGCAATTTTTCTGTTGCACAGAACTCAGAAAGACCACCACAGGTCAGAATATTTTGAACACTGTAGATTCCTATTTGAAATCTCTGGGTTTATCTTGTGAATGATGTTTGCACACCCAGCAGTGCTGACATTGCATGGCACCCCATGGCACCACTGAAAGGATCTCACAGTATCCTAGGGTGCTGCAGCACACTGGTTGAGAGTCACCGACATAGATAAGGGCCACGTTTTCAAGAATGCTCATCCCCCAATGCGCTAAGCTGTGTTGGTAATCCAGTCCTGACTATGGGTGCCCATTTTGGCCTTTCAGACCAAGGGCTGACAACTCAACAACCAGAATTGTCACCAGAGCATTTTTAGCCTCTGCTTTTGAATAGTGAACGCCCACTGCCCTGCCGTGGCGTCCTTTTCCATGCAAACAGCAAGCTGCCCTGACAAAGAGATGCCAAGCAACTGCTCGGGCTATATCCCAGGGCATTTCAAACCATAAAAGCTCCGGGTGGGGAGGAGCGTACTTGGCCATCAGCCCTTCTGCTGTTCTCCAGGGGCACTGATAAATGAATCTGAAATAAGCCCCTTCTTGTCTTCTAACGGCTCTCTCCAAGACACACATGTGCCCAGCCGTCCAGACACGGAGCTGCTGCTGTCTGCATTGGCTCTGAGACAGCAGATGGTCAGAAGGACTACAGAGAGCGGGAGGGAGAAAGAGAGAGAGGGGCAGGTGCAGGGAAAATTGCTAATTAGATACGGAACATTAAGCTTCCATTCTAGAAAGCTGGAATTCAGCACCTTTAAAAAAAACCCAACAACCCTCGCCCAGGCCTCGGAGTTTAACTGGTGATTTCTCAATAAGCTGCATTCTCTGCTGGAGGCTGCAGCTCCCCAACAAAAGCTTTGTCTCAGGGGAGAAAGGGATTTTACTGCTCGAGAGAAACTTCTTCACTTGCTGTGCACTCTGGACTCAATCCAAAGCCCTTCCACCAATTCCAAGAGGCTTTGGACCAGCGCCTCCAAGAGAGACGAGTTATTCAGCGGAGAGAGGATCTTGCAGGAGGAATAAATGAATATGTAAAGGCTGCATGCCAATAAAGCAAATGGCGCCCCATGAAAACAACCGGGACACTCAAAATCCCAGACAGCAAACGGCATCTGCATAAGGAATTTCTGATTAAAAAAATTAGCCAGCTAGTTCTCCCCATCGCGCCCATCCAGACAATGCCTTTGCTATTGCAGCAGCACGAGGGGATTGTCTGATCAGTCACCCATCACTGCTTGGAGGGAAAGAAACCAGGGGGAAAGGCAAGCAAGGCTGCTTCGGTACTGCAATATCACTGGCTACTAGTAACAGTCCATAGTGGCATCCTTGCCAGTCAGGATGGGGACAAGGTGTCAGTGTGCCAGGCTGGCTCTGAGCTGCCATTGCAAAGCTCGTTCTTTAATACTTTCTCCTTCTGTTCCTGTCCCATCCCTCTCTGTGCCTTTCCAGGCCTCTTCCACCCTGGGCAGTGCAGTGCAGTGCTTGGGTGCCTCCTTAATGATCCCTTGCCAGTCACCTGCTTCTGGCCGCACCTGGTGCTAGTGTGCAGTCCACCTGCACACTTTGGCCCTGCCTCCTTCTGGGGAAGGGCAGCCAATCAAAGCTGTAGGAAGGGGCAGACAGAGCTCCTCCCTCTGCCCCCAAGAGGTTTTAGACAGGGAAGGCGGGGAGGGCAGACAGTACCATTTTCACATGAACTGAGAGGGAAGGAGCAGCGGGAACAAGCCCAAGGACCCTGGCTTGTCCATTCCCTTCCCTCAAAGAATAATGAGCCAGTCTCTTCCTCCTCCCCACTCTTGCTCCCATGTCCCTCCCTGCAGCCCCAGGCCCTGGGAAATGGGTGACACGGCTATAGCTTTCCCCTGGGCCCTGGAAGAAGAGATTGTGTCTCCAAGCACAGATCTGACAGTCTCCTGGCCTGGCAGTGGGGTCCAAGCTGGGCATGATAATGTGGAAGGGAGGAGAGAAAAAACATTAGAAAGAAAATACTGTAAAATATTTGGTTTTATTTTCAGTTTTCACTAGTTTTTTTTAAAATTCTTTGCATGTGCTGTACTTGAAAGTCATTTTTCTCCCATTCAAAAATTCATTTTCTTTGGAGAAAAAAAAATGAAGGAGCTGGGATTTCCTTCAGTTTTGACTTTTCTTTGTCATAGGCAAGTTGAACTTGCAGTTGTTAAAATCTCACTTTCACACTTTTCCAGTGGCAGGAAGGATGTGTGGGGGATGATGTGACTTCACTCCAATCTGTGCATTAGCACATTGGTCTTCCCTTCCCGCCTATGGGATTCATAGTTCAAACTTCTGTAAACCGATGCACGCCTCCAGATAAGCCCCTGGGGACACTCCTTGTGATGCAGCTGAGTTGGATTATGGCTTTCTCATCTATGGCCTCCTTCTCTGAGAGCCAACAAGCATTCCCCTTATAAGAGATGCCTGGACCTACTGTATTATGTTAATACTCTCTCTTGCCCTCCAGTATGGAAATGAACACTGAGGAAGTGGTGCTGGCTCCTACCCTGGGGGTCTTTAAGAGGAGGCTGGATGAACACCTTGCCAGGGTTGTTTGACCCCAGTACTCTTTCCTGCCATGGTGGGGGGACTTGATGATCTGCCCAGATCCCTTCCGACCCTACCACCTATGAAACTATGAATGAGTTTAAAAATTCAGTTTAGAAAGCCACATGTGGTATAAGCAACTGCCTCCCTAGTTAAGTCCATGGAATCACAATGTCAAGTTTAAATAGATTTCAGAAACCCGCTCATTCCAGAATGATCTTATTTCCCTCACCTGCCAGAAGAGAAAGATTCGGGAGGAACAACTTGACAACACTACTTGAACAAACATACAAAGCACATGAGCTAGAGCAAATCTTTTATTGTTATATCTACAAGTTCTTGAATGCTAGATTTGCTAAAAGCCAAACAAAGTCCCCTGCATAACTGCACCTTGTTAGATAGTGCTGGGCAATGCGGCTGTGAAAACACACCCCACTCACTTGCTGTCACATGACACATATCGAATGCCAAAAAATGTCACAGAGCTGCATTTCGGTGCTTGATCAGGTTGCGCCCACTGCTGCTGTCCCGCTCCTGGTCTCACCCATGCTCATTAGAGCAGAGCTGAGCATGCCTGACATTGCTTTAACCGTGACTACGTGTCATTCTTCAGGATGCAGGACATATGGAGTGGGATCTAGTGGGCAAGGTGTGTTATCATGGCAGCAGTGCTAAACACACTCCAGCGTGGTACATACTGGCCCTAAGTATTTTAGTAGAGATTCATAACATTTAAAGACAGAAGGAAATATTATGGTCAAATCAGATAATGATACGATACTATCAGCGTGCTTAACAAAGGCCACAGTGTCACTCAGTGTCACTCAAGCCTGTATTATGGGACTGAGAATGCTTCAAGAATCCCTTAATAAAGTTGCTAAGTAAACCAAGTTCTTGGTATGTTTTCACTGAAAAGAAGTAAAATCCTATAGGCCAGATCCTCTGGCGGTGTAAATTAGCGTAGCCACATTAAAGTCAATGAGTGATGCCTGGTTCCCTCAAGAAAGGGCCTGCCCTTTCAGTATTAGGCTGTTATTGTTTTCAGATTTCTTCCTTGTGTCATAAAACAGAAGACTGCACAGCCAAAAGTGTCTCCCTTTGTCACTCCCCCTCCCCAGCATTATTGTATTTCAAAACCTACATACGCAACACCGCCTTCCCATCCAACAAAGGAGACCTTGTTTAATCGACTTGTGAACTCTGGCCCTTGTCCCTTGTCACACCAGCCGTTCAAATGTCCCTTTGATTCTCCTCTGTATTAATTTGTGAAATTCTGACGGCGGCAACAAAAAAACAATACACCTTTCTTTTTCCTTGCCTCAAAGCAATTAAATGGTGAGAAAGTCAGCAGCTTGAGGTCATGGGAGACCTTTAGTGCCATGGTAGCTTCTCCCTCTGATCTTCATAAAGACAACCTTTCTTCTTTTGAAAGAGACCACCTGTGCCCGGAGAGGGCTTGCCAAGCACATCCCCACCTGCTCTGCAGTCCTGCTGTGGTTAGCTTTGATTTGCAGAGCAGTTGAAAATGGCTCTTGATTTGTTTGCAGGAGGAACTAACCACTCTCTATCCAAAATGCTTCTGTGGTGCCTGCTACCTTATTATCCGAGCTCCTCACAACACCCCTGGCAGGCAGAGGCTTACTATGGTCCCTAGATCTGGGGCATGCAGTCAGGCTAAGGGCCAAATACAGACCAGTCCTTTTGGCACCTAAACAGGACCCAGGGGAATGTTGGTGCCTGGGTTTCAAAGAGCAATCCAGGTGGGTCCTGCTCCAGCTGCTCCTAAATACATTTGGCAGCCACGCTTATTCAGCATATCCATTTTGGACTGCAATGCCCCCAGGTATGGCACTCACATTCACTTCCACTCAGAAGCATGGCTGCTGGGGATGGTGCTAACACCCATACTTTACAAAACAGCCCAGTGGTCAGCCCCCTTCATTATGTTGCTGGTCAGATGTCTCCCTTTTGGGAAGCCCCCTTGAGACGGGTCCAGGGGTGCCTCATGGGCACTTGACCCCTGCCCCCACTCTGGCTCCTGGGGTACCCTCCCCTTCTACCTGGCTTTAGCCTACATGGATTAAGCCTGCTATGGTCTTAGTCCTCCTGGCCGTGGCACAGTTTCCCTTAGCCTTCTGTGGTTCCTGATCCAAGGCCAGGCTGCTTTCAATGCCCCAGCCCTCGGCCATCAGGGTCCCCAACCCCAGGCTGGGCTGCTTGACATTGGCCTTAGCTCTCTCAGCTCCTAACTCATCACACTGGCCCCAGCACTCTGGGTCCCCAACCCCGGGCTAGGTTGCCTGCTATTGAATGCCTTGCCAGGCACCCCCATGTGGCCTCCACACTGATCGCATATCCACAGCCCGGTTCTCCGGTTAGCTTAGAACAGAAACCCTAGCACAACAGCTGTACGACAAAAGTCATCCCCATGCTGGGTCATTGCTTCCCCACAAGCTGAGTCCACTTCAGCTCTTCCCTTGCACCCTTCTGGGACAGCTTGGGCGCCAGCCAGTCCATCCCCTGCAGCCATCGCCCTCAGGAGCTCCCCTCCTTGCTGCCCACAGGGCTAGAGTACCCGCTTGCTCTCCTGTGCCAGCTCACCCCTTCCTGTCAGGTAGCTATCTGACCACACACAGGGGTTTCCGCTTTGGCCTGATGACTAGCCTGTAATCCTTTGCTGCAGCTCAGCCCTATTGCTTGCAGCATCTACTTCTGGGTTGCCTAGATGCCCGCCCCTTAGCTGCTTACTGTAGGGCAGCTGGTTTCTTGATAGTCACTGCCCAGGGATACCTCCTACCCCTGGTATTGCTGGCCTACTTACCTGCTGGCAGCTGGCCTTTACCCAGCTGCTGGCCCCATGCAGCAAGCTCTGTCTGTCACTCTCTCCTTAAGGTAACGGGAGCCTCTGGCTCCCTTTTGCACCCCTCATTACTAAACCATGGAGGCATACGCTCTTCTACTTGGCCACCTTTTGGCCCCGTTCCTGGCTGCCTGACTTCAAGTGAAGAGGTAGAGAGTGGCCCTAGTCTGCCTGCTCTATAGCCTGGTAGTTAGGCCACTTTCTGACTACATAGAGACTTAGGTTTGAATCCTCTCAGGCTCAGGAGGAAACTGAACTCAGGTCCCCTGCTTCCTATTTACTAGGCATGGGGTCAGCAACATATGGCTACAGGCTGGAGTTGGCCCATGGAAACACTGGATCTGGCTCACAGAGCCCTGGCCTTTGCCTATACCTGCACCCATGCCCACACCAGAGCCAAGCAATGGGCAGTAACTTCCAGCTGTGCTGTTGCTTCTCCCTTTTGCTCTGTAGCTTTCCCCCAGCAGTGGCAAGAGCACAGCTTCTTCCTCCCCTCTCCCCACCCTGCACCCCCACACCTGCATTGTAGAAGCAGCAGCAGCACAGACGCAGGTCCCAGCTGCCCAGCCCTGGCAAGCTCCCCACCAGCTGGAAACTGCTATTATGCCCCTGCTGAAGACGGGGGGCTGGGAGAAATGGCAGCAGCACAGGCACAGCTCCCAGCTGCCTGGCCCCATTGTGGGTTCAGGCAGAGCCCCCCACCACTGATGCACCACAGATGCCACCTGGCCTGCATCGAACCAGAGCTGGGTTGTTCTGGTTCACGGCTTGAAGAGCTTGCCAGTTGCTGTACTAGGTTACTGGACATGATGTAAGCAGTAGCATCACTGGTCTTAAGCCCTGAAGTGACTTGGGCCCTAAGTGGACAAGGTGTCTAGTGTTAAGCCCTGGCTCAGAGGCTTGGCATGAGTCAACACCTCTGTACTCAGCGTCTCCTACTCGCTAGCTCTGTTCAGAGCCTAGGTGCTCTGGGTTGCTCTTCAGAGGTGACCACCACTCCCCGTTCACGGTGTAAGGATTCTCAGTATCTCACCCCCTCTACGTGGCTCACCCACGTGGGGCAAGGTGCTTTAGTTTTTAGAAATACTGAAGTAAGGCTAAGCTGGATCTGGCCCTATGTGACTTGCCCGAGTCACAGGGACATAAAACATGGGCTTCCTTCAACCCTGTGTTAGTGCCCTAAACACTGGACTCCCCCCTCTCTCCTGAAGCTGCTGTCTCTTTACACTTAAACCTTGGAGGAAACCACACAGACACAGCCCGGTTCCAAAATTCGTGTTTACTGCCTATACTACAAACACACAAGGCCTGGAATGCACTACCAGAACCCACAGCAAACCCAGGTCTCAGTCTCTTCCTCCCACTGCCTCTTCCAGCCCATCCATCCATCTTAGCTATGCTTATGTCATCCTGTTTTTCTTCTCCTGAAGCCTTAACACTGTTCTGTTTTCAGCAACAGAAATCCTTTTTTCAAATGAGAACTCCCCTTGGAAAGCACTGCCCTCCTTCCCTCCCACCCTTCCTTCCTTCCTAGCAAAATCTCCATTTGCCTCTGAGGAGAACATGATCATCCCAAACCTTTTCTAGCCTTGTTTATTGTTACTAATCCTAGAAGGATAATACCGAGAGATCCCAACGGATGTGTTAGTTGGAACCCACACATCGTAAGACCCTGTTCCCATCAAGCTTACTGACCCAACAGACAAGTGGCAGAAGGGAAAACAGAAACCTAAAGAAGGAAGTGGCTTCCCCAAGGTCACACAGCACATCAGTTGCAGAGATGGGAATAAAACTCAGCTCTTCTGAGCTGTACCCAGCTGCAGTCTTCAAGCAACTTCTTATGATCCTGACCTTGCAGAGTATGGTGATGCATTCACTTGATTACCATATGGTTAATATATGTTTATTATACTTGCATAAGCCCTAATTCAGCATGGCACTTAAGCCCATGCTTACCTTAAAACATATATAGTAATAAAAAACAACTAGCTCTTCCCTGTTGGATCTCAAGCTCTTCTTAAATGTGAGACTCAGGGAAGGGAAGTGACTTGCCTGTGGTTACACAACAGACCAGTTAAAGGGTGGAAGGACCAGATGCCCAAAAACTAGAGCTTTATCTATTAGGCAATACTGCTTAAAGCTAGGGTCAGACATACATACCTTGTTGAATGAAAACTGCATGACAGTATGTTTTAGGTTTTTTAATCTGATTATTGAGTTTTTCTTATTTATTTTTCTTAAATAGACTAGTACAGCCAGAACTAGTACAGCAAGAGAGAGATGTTACTGAGGAATGCTTCAAGCATAAAAGTACATTTAGCTAAATGAGTAAGAAAGAAGAAATTAATAGAGAGTAGGCAGATTAGATCTACTCTAGTAGATTATCAAGAGGGGTCTGTTATCATCTTAAAGAAAACGATAAGTGTGCATGACATCCCGCAGAAGTGGCTTCAGGTGTTTGAAATTTCCAAACTGTCCAACAAAAAACATAACTTCTTGCAAATATTTGCATGACAAATTCATCCTGCTTTCCAATTAGCAGTCATTTTCTTTCAAAACATGGCTCTTTAAAAGAAGGAACAAACATTTTTGGTGGAAATTTTTATGAACATTGTTATCATTTTCTCATCATCTCCGATTTCATGGTTGAGCTTGAAGGATTATTTTATTGAATTCCCCAATACAGAGGCTAAATTGGCAGGAGGCAAGATGGGCTAGAAACTCTTCAGCAGCTGCACAGAGCATTCCCCACTGGAATATGCCAGAACGGTGAGGAACCTGAAGCAGGGACACATGTGTTGGGTTTGTTACTTTTGTCTAGTTCTGCGCTACACTTGTGCTGTTCGTGAAGAACAGTGGCACGTTCAGAAACTGTGAAAAGTTTGCCTGTCTCTCCCTGCCTGCCTATGTCTACCATGTGCTCCTGAAGAATTAAACAGTAAACCAGGAAGCTCACCCCTTCAGTGGTGAGCCCTGGCAGATGATATGCTAAAGCCATGTGGGAATCTCAGGGGTCAGTACTGATCCCTGTGGTCAAGTGGTTGACCCATAGATTCCAGTGCTCAAGCCTATGTCCTAGAGACTGAATTTACTTCCCAAAAATGTGTTTAGAGTCCCTATTCAGGGATAAAACTTCAACAGGCTCCCTCCAGAGGTGGTACAGTCACCCACCCATCCTGGCAATTTTCAAAGCTGTCTTTCCTGCCCAAGCACAGGGGGGCTGAACCCGACGATCTGTAAGGTCCCTTCCAGCCCCTAACAACTATAAAACTCTGTTCAAACTTTAGAGGCTAAAATACCCTGTGCCTGCTGGCTGGGACTCAACAGAGTAGTCTGTGCAAGGGAGCTTGTCCAGCTGTGCTGCGGTAGTGTATGTATATTATTTGCAATTTTTTCTGCCATACATGCACCTCAGAACTTCTAAAATTGGGTACTCATGTCTCTGAAGGGCTTTTGCTTTTTTCTGTTTGCACCTATGGAGCACTTTCTGTCATTGGACAATGGAAATATGCTGTTATCTCTTTATATGGATGGCTCACTCTCACAGCAGAGTCTAAAGAGGGATTTGAGATCAGTGTAGATTTGGAGAGTCAAAACCCACTTCTAGGACACAGGTCCACCATTTAAGTACTTTTAGATTCTCACTGGGCATGTCTACATGAGATGCTACTGTGCAGTAACAATGAGCTACTGTGTAGTAGCTTGTTGTTACTGTACAGTAGCGTTGGCAGGTCCTAAGTGTGACACAATGCTACTGCGCAGTAGTAATGAGTTATTGCATAGTAGCTTATTGCTGCTGCACAGTAGCATCTGAAAAAAACTATGCTGGGATGGTACTGGACAGCAATGCTCATTACTGAGCAGTCATTTAGTACTTGCTTATGCTTATGCAAGTAATAAATGTCCATCGCTTGCATAGACGCAGCCGCTGTGATGCTAAAAAAGGTATCCCAGTCATCCCAGGTATACTCTGTATTGAGACTCCATTTATGAAAGGTTAATAGATACTTACTAGAAGTTTTCACAAATAATTCATTACTGTTATTCATGGTTATTGACTCCAATACGTTACTTGCAATCAGGTCTTACGACTACCTATAAAATCTTCCACTTATGTGATTATAGCCATCTAAGGACCAATTCCTGCTCTATTTAATGGTGGGTATATTAATTTATACATGGTTGCACATATATTGGAGGGTATCTGTGATGCCTGGGCAACAGTCACAATATCCTATGAGAAGAGTAGGACAGTCCCTAAGGGTATGTCTACACCATATTCCGTGTGTCCCAAGGGATAAGCTCCTAAGCATGGCCCAGATACCCACTCTGCTTGCATGTGCACATGCCAAATCCAGGAATGCCTCAGTGAACTGGCTCCAATGCATTCCCCTGAAGCTGTTTTTGAGATCTTCGTCCCTGGCATGGCTGAAAGAGCTCCTTGGGGATACCCCCAAAGGAACATCACACCTATCTTTTCAGGCTCAGTACACAGAGCAACGCCTATGGGGTGGAACATAGCTTGCTCAGGGGTATCTCTCTGATGACATCCCAGGGAGGTGATGGACATGTACCCTAGAGAACAAAATCTCTGATGACTTCGAAGCTTTTTGGGTCAAAATGAGAAGCAACCAGAAGCCAACACAGAGCACAGGTGTCACAAGCACCCTTGAATGACACACTGCTTCACAATCCAAACAAACCTCCCTGACAGACCTCACTAGCATGGCTTTATCTACTAGGCATTGGTGTTAGATGAATAAGCAAAGAAAATATTCAAGAAATGAGGTCACCTCAAGTTTTGGAATGTTTGCATCTCCCAAATGCCTTATTTTTTTTACCCAACATTTCCAGTTTACCCTAGCATAAAACATAGCTGGGATGTTTCAGGCAGATAGAATAGCTTTTTCTTTTTCTTTTTTTGAGTTGAAGCAAGAGGATTGGATTAAAATCAGCTTTAGGCTGATGTCAGAGTTGCCAGTGGGAAGACTGGTGTCACTCCATAAAAAACATACTGACTGGCCGTGTCTACATGTGCATTAAAGTGCTTTCTCTAATGCACATTACATTTTGTACTTCCAACGTGAGGTACTAAAGAAATGCGCATTAGGCTGCCTTAATGCACAGTAATGCATGTGCATGGTTTTTAAGTGACACTTAATAAGCAGTAGCCTTTTTTACTGCACATTAGCCTAATTGCACAGTTTTTTATGTGATTGTTTAATTCACAGTAAAATAGTCTACTGCACATTAAAGTGCATGTGTAGACTCACCAACTGAGTAGCATCAATCCTGCTAATGAAATAAGTTAGCAAAGACTTGTCAGGCAGGAAAATATCCCAGGATGATGACCTGCCCTGCAGGAGTCTTCAGATGGATTTTCCTAGAAAGTTCATGCTGTTATTTAATTTTCCCTCAAACTTTAGCCAAATATATCATAAATGTAATTAAAATTAGAAAAGTATTGAAGAGGTAAGTTAATTAAGTCTGCAGGAATTATGCAGATTGAATCTCCACCTTACTCTACAATACCTCCAGGCTAGTGCTGTGATCCCCGCTATGAATCAGTGTAGAAAAATCCAGGAGCGGATACCTGGCTGGTGAGACTGACTACAGTTGGAGTCAGTCTCTGTCTGCCCCCATCTGGTTTTGGCATCTATTTTGGGAGCCGCATAGTTCCTCAGGACCTGGATATTGAGTTGATTCCCATCGTGGCACAGGTCCGTCAGTGGTGCAGGCAAAAGACGTGGTTTCCTCACAGGTGCATGGTTCCACAGGGTAAGGAACAATGGGTTTGTGTTAGCATCTGTCCCCTAATACCTTTGAACAGAGACCACATCAAATAGGACAGTGAAACCAATGACTAATCCATTCTGTGGCTGCCAGGAGCAGACAGTAGACAATACCAGGTACATTCCTTGCAGCATGTATTGATGAGATGAGAATGAAAGAAGAAAAAAAAGGTGTCTGTGCCTGAATGCTAGAACTGTAGACCAGAAGGAAAGAAATGATCACTCAGGCTGTCTAGTGGGCCCTTAGGGGGCTAATTAAAAATGGTTCCCTGCAGTATATTTTCTGAAGTTTTTTATGCTTTCAAGCATCCTGCTGATGAGACCTGTATTGCTTTCCTAGAGACACAATGACTTCTGATTCTCAGTGGGTGCATCTTCATGTCCATTCATGCCCTGTACTTACTGCACATTAAGTTTACAGGTGACCCTTGCCATTCGCGGGGGATACGTTCTTGGATCCCACACGAATGGCGAAATCTGTGAATAAGGCACTGCGTTCATGAAAGCAGTCTGCGTTCCTGAACGAAGTGCCCCTGGTGGCTGGGGGGTGGGGGCAGGGCACAGCTCCGGCAGCAACAGTAAGAGCCCAGTGGCAGCAAGCGCGGAGCTCCCGAGGAGCTCCTGTAAGTGTACAGAGTGCATTTAAAATGAGAGTTCGGCATTCACAAATATTTGAAACCGCGAATGCCAAACCCGCAAATAGCGAGGGTTTCTTGAAGCACTTGGATAACCAAGTACTAAATCAATGTGCAGTAACTTGCACTACTGCACAGTAGCGCTGGTGCACGGGTTTTTAGTGACACTTACTGCACAGTAGTCTAACACTACTGCTCAGTAGCATATTAACGCATTTTTTGCCCAGGTAACTACTGTGCAGTGTTATAAAGCTACTGTGCAGTTAGTGTTTTGTGTATATGTGCCCAGTATGATTTCCAGACTACTCATTCTATAGCTCCTTGACCAGGTCCCTAGTTTATGTTATGTAGCATAGCTCCAGGGAACTGGCATTTGCTTTCTTTGGGATTTTCAAAGGATCCTGCCTGGTGTCTATTTGCCTTATGCCTTTTTGGAAATCCCATCCCTAAAGACTGTCAAGTGCTCTGAGACTTTTACCATCCTGAATGTTTCCTCTTCCTCTTTGATGTTGTCATGAAGCCATTGTTTATGATGTCTGATGATGCCCCTTCTCCACCCACTCCTCAGTTGTCATTTCACCAAGGTACGCGCATTTAACACTTTAAATCTTTCACATCTACGTCAATGGCAAATTCTGCTTCTCACCCTCAAAGGAGTTTTCAGGTCTTGGAAAACAGTGGAGCTACAAACCCAAACCACTTACATAGCTGCAAGATGAGGCATTGGCCAAGACAGACAAAATCTAAATTGTTCCTGGGTGAACACTTACTCTGCCTGCCAGCATTTTTTGTTTTGAAAAAATGTGACCACAGTGGAATGAAGGCTTTGTGGGATACCTTCCGCTTCTCACAGATGATACATTGGTGTTATACATGTCTCAGGCAGATGGATCACTGTCATGGGAAACTATGGCTGGGACTCAGAGACTGAAAGCACATATGGCTTCCCAGGTTCTGCTTGGGGGTCCTCGGCCCCACAGGACATTTATTGCTCTAAATATTTTTACCACTAAATTTGGCCAAGTTAATTCTTTTTAAATCACAAGTCCACATTCCCAGCTGGTGTAAATTGTAGTTCCATTGAAGCCAAAGGGCCTCTATTCATCTCTGTCAGTAGAAACTCTTCCCTTACTTTTTTGGAAACATCCAGAACTGTGACTGCCAATAGCACCATGTCCAGCCACCTCCTACAGGAAACCTACCCAGTGCATGATATGGGAGGAAATCTCTTGAAGTACCATCAGTGAGGGGGCCATGAGCCTTCCTACCCCCAACCCCTGACAGTGTGGGTCAGTGACTTTTCCAGGGACCTCCCTTGCAAGATCCCAGTGGGTAGGCAGTATAAACCGTGTCTAGTATTCCCTTATTATACAGCTCAACTCAGGGCTGTGCCATTTCTTTGCTCTGACCTCCACTGACCGGGTTGGAAGGGTTCATACTTTCCTGCTGCCATGCTGATAGTTCAGTGACACATGACACATGCATATCAGGGGCATGACTAGGCTTGCTGGTATTTCCCAAATCCACCTTAGAGTCAGAAATGCATGTGAGGTGACAAAGGGGTAGGTTGTTTTCCATCTTTAGTTGCATAGGCCTAGAAGAGGAGTAGAGTGTCCCTCTTTTTCCATCAGAGCTATTGCAAGTCAGGCAAGTCTTAGAATATCAGTTTGGCCAAAACTGTAGAGCAGAAGCCCTCTGAGAGTCACAGTTGGTATGGTTACCTCAGCCACAGTCAATGGAACCTATACAGACTGAATGACACAAGCAGATGCTATGTCAGCTCCCTCAGGACAGCTCTTCAGATGCCCCTGAGTCCTGGCCTGCAACATCTTTCCTGCTATCCCAGCCTGGAGTTTCTTGTAAATGGCAATTTCAAACTCTATCCAGTTATGACCAATTATCTAGAGAGTTTGTATTGTAGCCACATTCCAGTTAGTCACTTTCAAGCTCATTTCACTTGTGACTGAAGGCTCTTTTAAACCCAGATCCTTCACTGATTCATAGACTAAAATGGTAAAAGCAGCTACATGAGATACTGAAATATGTCAGTGCTGCTCTGGCACTGGAATCAGGACAGCTATTGCACAGGACCGCTGAAGACTTCCTTCCCTATCACCCTGAAGCTTGGCTGGCCTTCTATACCAGTGCATACTGAACACAGCATTCAGAGTTGATAGCCCACTGCATATTGCACACGTTTTATCCTGCTGAAGTCATCTAGAAGCAAACCCATCTGAGACGGTGCAGACTTTTCAAATGTGATATATGCTTCTATATCACATAATTAAATGTGAATCATGTTGTTTTACTGGTATTTCTGACTTCATATAATGGCTCAGTGTTTCCAGGGAGACAGTGTTCTCATTTTTAAGTGTGAAAGTTTGAATTGGAAATAGCATTTTTTTAGGAGTGGTTGATTTAATATTTCCCTGTTTTCTGGCCCCTCCCAGTAGTACTCATGTGAAACTGGAAAGGTCATAAAACAAGCAGGAAGCTGCTCCTCAAGGTAATTAAGGGTTCAGGCGTGAACAATTTAACTCTTCACATCCTTGTGCTGTTCTCAAATCCTCGTGTTTCATTTCTCACTGCATTTTGACACTGTTGCTGATACACCCCTCTGAGAAGGCAGCAGCTGGGAGAGAGGAACCACCATCCCTTCCTGCTCTGATGTACAAGACTGGAGAAAGAATAACCCTGTGCTTGTACTAAGAGTGAGTCACAGCTATGATTTTCAGAGGGGATGTGGACAGTTAGGGCCCATTCATTTACATGGTACATCCAAATTTGTTAGGCAGGCTTGAAAAGTTCAGCCTTCTCTTACAGATCCTTCTGCTATATCCATCTGATCTCAGCAGCGAGAATGATAAGCTGTGTCCAGTTATAACCAATTACCCAGAGAGTTTGTATTATAGAAACATTCCTTAGTCACTTCCAAACTCACTTCACTTGTGACCTAAGGTTTCTTTGAACCCAGATCAAGGATATATATTATAAAGGCATAATACACCCCCATGTCCATCTGGCTGGAAACATTAGAACAGTTTGGCTTAACACTGCGTCTGCTGGGTTGTGGCTAGCTCCCATCTCTTGGCAACAGCTCCCATCCTTAGTCACTGGATCCCGCCACTAGGTTACTGACTTCTTACTTAAGTGAAACCAGCCAGTTGGGACTATCCTTTGCAAAAGGGATCTGTGTTATTTTGCAATGAGATCATTAGGACACCTGACTTCCTCACGCTGTCCAGC
Source organism: Crocodylus siamensis (assembly GCF_052110815.1). Taxonomy (NCBI): domain Eukaryota; kingdom Metazoa; phylum Chordata; order Crocodylia; family Crocodylidae; genus Crocodylus; species Crocodylus siamensis. The sequence continues at coordinate 52,721,350 of NC_143400.1, read as the reverse complement.
TTGGATGGCAAGTGTAGCCTCTCAAAAGCACTGAGGCAGAAGACAAGGCAGTGGGGCACCCTACAGACTAACTCATTCAGAGGCATGAGTTTTAGGCTACAGCCTAGTTTTTTAGATGTTATGAAAAATACTGTAAGCTTGATTCTGCGCTCTGTGGCCCCTCTCAAAGGAACATCCACACTTTAAATAACTATCTTCAAGTAACTCTTCAAGAGTGCTGACAAAGAGCACTCTGTGCTAGGAGCTAAATCAATGAGGAGACCAAGATAATGCTCTTGGCCTGCTACATGTGCCATGACTCGGATATTTTATTTTAGCAGAGAGTCAACAGATTGAAAATACTGTATTATTTGAAAAAGGGGGCAACTTCATAGAAGCATGCACAGTTAGTTGCCGAGATTGTAAACTCGTTGGGGCAGGGACTGTCTTTACCTCTTTGCTTGTACAGCACAAAGTCGTCCTGGCCCGTGACTACAGCTTGAAGTACAATTGCAACAACTGCCACTACCACTGCTACCACCAAAATGATAACCACCACCACCACCACCACCACCACCACCACCACCATAATAATAGCCACAAATAGAAGAGAATTATTATCACAGTAGGATTGACAAAAGTCATATGATCATAGGGTAAAAATACTATGGTATTTTTTTATTCATTGCTGTTCAAAACATATATATGCTAAGTAACCAGATATCATGGCTATAAAAAGGAGGAAGAATGCTTTATCATGGATTTTTCTTTTCCACCTGATGGGATGTTAAACTTAAAATGGAAGAAGAGATTAACTAATACTATCCAGTATAGCAGAAACTGAAGAAAATTGGGGGCCTGGAAATTCTACATATAATAGCAGTATAATAGCTGTGCATTTGGGTTTTGAAAATAGCATTATAACAACACTTTGTAAGCTGGAAATTGAGTCTATTGTAAGACCAGGGGACCTGAAGAAAGCAACTCTAAAACACTGAGGAAGGTCATAATACTATGTCACAAATCCCACTTTGGACTGAAGGGTTCATGGGGCATCATGCAGATCTGCTGGTGTTTATTTCCCTGATATGGCATGTGTGGGAACTTGCTGGATCCATTTATGTTGCTGTTATCACTGTATAGGCTATGTTATGCTGTCTGTATCTATCTTTATGATTTTGGGTAGGTTGTAGTCAAGGGAAATGAGAGATGCACAGCTAAGGAAAAGAGAATAGGCGTGACTACTAAATACTTTTTGCCGTTGTGTGCTAGGGCCAGGGCAACTGCCACTCCCAAATGCAAACAGAAGAGGCCACTGGTGAGATGGGCACCCAAGTTATTGTCAGCTTGTAATGGGGAAAAAAAACCTGGACAATAGCAAAGGCATCTGAGAGAAATAGCCCATCATGCAGAAGAATGGCAGACATCCCAGGAAGAGAAATTTCTAGAGAATTCTGAAACCCATGAGCAATCAGGGCTGATTGAGGGGTCCGGGGTGGCTCGGAGGTATTTTAGGGTCTATGTATGACAGAATTGTGGTCTTTAGATTTTCCCAGGCCCCAGCAACCAGGGCTGGCAGATCAGTAAGAAGGCTCATTTCTTGAGACTGGCAAGACTGTCAGGAACCTAAGTTGTAGCTGGTTGAAAGGATAAGAAACTGTCTCCTTATCAGTTGCCTGTGGAAAGAAGGATGTTGGTGTGAGTGATGCTCCAGGTTAGCTCATTCTGTGGACAGGGGGAATCTAAAATGTCTTTCAAAAACCAAGTTTCCCGTGCTGCAGCTGTGAGAATCAATAGAAGGGCAGTGGGAGGATTAGGAGCTATCCAGGGGCAAACCTTGATCTATTTCTTAGGACAAGCAGAGGGTCAGCAGGGAGGAACTTGGGGCTCTGGGGGTACCCTGCAGCTGAGCATGTGACACACTGTAAATTCCCCGGTGTCTAAGTTAGCGCCACAGTAACGACAGCATTTCCTCCAGCATCTTGGATGTTGAAAGTGGGAGAATATAGTTCTATGGGGAGTAGGGAAGAGACAAGGCTGAAAATATGTAAAAGGCCAAAAATGTGATCTGTGAATATGACCCTGAGGAGATGAAGGAGTTTGTCTAAGAAGCGAGTAGTTAATTTACAGGTTAAACTATGATGAGAGTGAGCTATGTACTTGGCAGGAAAGCCTACTACAGCCTGCCAATCACTAGCTCACCACAACTGTTTCATTATCCACTGCATTGCTAAGCAATAAACCACAATTTCATATGGCTGGTGATAATAACTCAAAGGAAACTTTGAAAAATATTCTAGAGAGAGACAATTAATTCTCAATGCCTCTGTTGTTTAGTAATAAGTACCTTCATATGAAAAAAAAACAAGTTTGCTAAGAGTGTATCTGCTAGTATATATTCTACTTGCTGAATCTTAGGGAAGAATCCTATTTCACTTTATGCTGCAATCATATGCTAGTTATCCACCTGCAGAAGTGCCCAAAGCAGTGCTTATACACAGGTTGTGATTCACATCTGGGTGGACTGCAGATGTTGCAAGTGTCCATGTGGCTAGTGAGCATGCTCAGTTGAGCTGCGCTCTGCCCAGACATGCATGCAAACAGTGCCATATATTTTCAAGTCCCAAAATTGTAGCTAGGCAAAAGCCCATGACTAGCAGGTGTTACCCTGTTTTAGCACAATAATCTAGTGGTTAGAACTTAGCCCAGGAAATAGGAACCTCAAGCTCCAGATCCCCTCACTCAGAGGAAGTTTGACCCAGAATCTCCCATTCACTAACATAGTGCTCTAACCATTAGGCAACAGCTTAGGTATCATCCAGCCACCTTTCCAGCCCTTCCCTTGACGCTGATCTGCCCGGCAGCCAAGTGATGAAGGTATGTGGGACTGGAAGGAAAAGAGCAAGACAGAGGGTATATTGCTTAGTGAGCGGGATGCTTATCTGCGTGGATTGAGTCCTAGGGGATTTTTACATGTGCTCCAGGGGTACGAGCACATTGGTTAGTTAAAGCACCCCTGCTGCCATTCTGAAGCGCAGGGACACTGATGCATGAGATGTAGAGGCTAGCTGAAGCTCACTAATTATCACGCACCAGCAGACTTAGCTAATCAAGTTTGCTCCGCTGTTCTGTAATTACAGTGTGTTGGAGCAGCCTCCTCACACATATACAGGCACCCCTCAGTTCTAGGCTAGGCCCTCGTTTTCAATAAGACACAAACTTCCTCATTGCTCTGCATCCATTTTATCCAGTGACTAGTAAATAGAAAGTGAAATGGGCCAGACTCAAACAAAGGACCAGAGAATGGACTGCATAATGCCTAACCTGTGACTTGGAGATGCATATAAATCCCTTCTGTGTGTAGGAGGGGTCTTCTCCCACTTCCAGAGAAAGTGCCTTAACCACTAGGCTAGCAGACTAAAACACAGAAGAGTCCTCTTTGCTGCCAGAAAGCAGATGTCCACAACAACTCTGTTTCACCAGAGAGCAAAACAGATTCTAATACAGGCATACCTCAGAGATATTGCGGGTTCGGTTCCAGACCATCGCAATAAAGCGAGTCACACGAATTTTTTGGTTTCCCAGTGCATATAAAAGTTATGTTTACACTATACTGTAGTCTATTAAGTGTGCAATAGCATTATGTCTAAAAAAAATGTACATACCTTAATTAAAAAATACTTTATTGCTAAAAAATGCGAAGTGAGCAAATGCTGTTGGAAAAATGGCGCCGATAGACTTGCTTGAGGCAGGGTTGCCACAAACCTTCAATTTGTAAAAAACCGCAATATCTGCGAAGCACAATAAAGCAAAGCGCAATAAAACGAGGTATGCCTGTACTATGTCTAAGCACCAAAAACGGCACTTCCACAGCTGGGTAATCGCCATTTAAATGTGGAAACAAAATAACATTCTGCCCTTAGTCGGGTCTTTATGATGTCACAATTGCTGTAGAAAGGATTGTGAGGTCATCTACAAAGGTCTGTGGCTTTGTATGGTGCCTAAGTAGCTGGGGCAGATGAAAGCTTGCATAGGAATAGTAATATGAGAATTCCCTTTAATTTATAACCAAAAACAAGGAATGAGAAATAGAGAGGACATTGCAAGTATCCCAGGAACTGAACTGTTTTGGAACAGAGCGCAAGGGCTACATCTGCAGGGCATCCCCGTACAGCCAGGAAACAAGGCCCAACCCACTCCACACATACCAAAACTTGGCAATTTGGCAGCATAAGTGAACCTGAGAACAGCATTAGGGTATGTGCTCAGGACCCCTCTAAGCTGTTTTTGTGATGGGGTGCATGTGGAGCAGGAGAAAATAGGCAAGACTTGTTTCTCAGTGTTGGGGTAGGATCAGCAGGAAGGTGGTGTAGACAGCCACGTACTAACAAAAAGAATCACAAACTCAGTAATACACAGTTTTGCTCTGACTGGTGCTGCCCAAACATTTTCCATGCAAATGTTTTTCCTGATGGAAAATTGGGAGTTTGAGGACAGGAAATTTTCATGGCAAGTCCCTGCTTTCCGCTGGAAACTTCTGATTTGTGTCAGGAAACTGAGAAAAAGTCAGCCAAAATGAAACAAATTTTACATAAAAAAAAATTGAGGTACATCTCAAGTTTTGTCTGATTTTTTTTTTGGACGAGAAGCCAACATTTTTCCACCAGAAAATGTTTAAAAATGAAATTTTGGGTCAGGAGGGTGCCTCATCTAAAATATGCTGAGGTCAGGAAAATGAACTTCCTATGGACTTTGGATCTGGGCCTTGGTAAGAGGTTGTGTATGAGATGCCTCCCTTTCCTATCTGCCTCAGTTTCTCTTTGTCTGCTTCACTATTTATTCCTTCAAATGGCCTTTTATTTACTTATGGCAGGGCCCTTACTTCTCCTTTCCTCCTCCTTTTTGGAACAACACATGTAACAAATGGTGACCTGAAGGGTACATCTCAGAAATGAAACACAATGAAGAAAATTTCCTCTTTCAAATGCCAGCCAGAATCTAGCAGAAGGGCTGGGCTGTATCACATCCTGCAGCTGGCCCCTTGTGGGGTTCAGATAAGGGTGAAGACACCTGTAGGCAAGAAACAGAAGTAGAGCAACACTCTCAGCTTTGCCAGTTCATGCTGCTGGCATAAATGGATTTTGTTTGTTAATGCTGAAAAAAACCAGGGACCCTTATTTTGTTCCAAAGACAGTGACTGATCCACAGCACCTGCAGTAAGATTCACTTATCCCTTTGAACGTTAGGATTCATTTTGCCTATTCATCTGTCAGTGATGGAGCTATCTGGACTTCTTCTGTTTACTGCTGCATGCAGGAAGCTGTTATCAGTGCGCAATTTTTAAAACTACAAACATAGGACCAATCCAAGAGAAACTTCTTTGCTTATATGCCATCATAGGGCAATACTCATATATAACACATGCATGGATACTGCTTTTGATACATGTGTGTATTCAGATCATACCTAAATTTATTAGAAAATGTAACAACATCCCAGATGGTTCCTGGGTGGGCAGGGGGAGGGAGAGGGAGATGTATGGGATACATCCATTTTCCAACGTTTAAACATAGCTGCACGTTTAATGTATCTGAAATGTCTCCTCAGGTGACAGTGCTTTCATGACATGTAACTTCTGGTTTTGCATCAATGTTCCTATCTCAGGGAGGTGAATCTTGCACTAATGTTGGAGTCTTTTCAGTGAATTTTGTAGACTTGGGATGACCCAGCCCCAAGGGCAGAACTGGACACATAGCTTTCAAAATAATTGGGGTGTTGACACTGCCACTGGGATTTTGTTTAAACACATGGAAAAGATGCATGGCACCCTCCAACTAGGTGTCTCTTATTGACCAATGTTCAGCAGAAGTACCTGGCTGCAGTTCTTTCTTTGGTTTCAGATACCCATAGAAGAAATACCTTGTCCTCATTGCCCCATCATGGGAAATATTTTCATCAGGACATTGCATCCTTCCAGCAAGGCTATCTTACCATTGTACATTGCTGGAGAAGCAGGGTTTTCTTAAAGGTGAGAATATAGGTTTGGTAAAAACCTAAGTGCTTGTCTATGCAAAAAAAAGTTATTTCAGAATAAGATAAGGTGTGAATTTAAAGAGCAATTCCTATTTTGGTGTAACTTCCAGCATGGACGCTTTTTTTCTGGTCTAGAGCATCTATGCATAGAGCTATGCAGCAACAGTTATTCTGATCAACTTTTTTCAGGGAGACAAGCCTTAAAAACTATCACTAGCTTTAGCCCATGCATAGAATAACAATGTCTCAAGACCATTTTGCAGTTCTGGATGAGGGTGAGAGACCACAGCAGCACCCGTATTTTGAAAACCCAAGATTTTGGGGCACATGACTTCTGAGGAGAGACTGAGGGAACTGGGCTGATTTAGTCTGGAGAAGAGAAGACTGAGCGGGGATTTAATAGCAGCCTTCCACGCCCTGCAGGAGGGTTCCAGAGGGGATGGAGCTGGACTGTTCTCAGTGGTGGCAGATGACAGAACAAGGAGGCAATGGGCTCAAGTTGCAGCAAGGGAAGTTTAGGTTGGGTATTAGGAAAACCTCTCTCACTAGGAGGGTAGTTAAGCACTGGAACAGATTACCCAGAAAGTTTGTGAACTCTCCATCTTTGGAGGGTTTTAAGACCTGGCTAGACAAAGCCTTGGCTGGGGTGATCTAGTTGGGGCTGGTCCTGCTTCAGCAGGGGGTTTGACTACATAAAACCTCCTGAGGTCCCTTTCCAGCCCCTACTTTCTATGATTCTATGATTCTGTGCAAGTTCCTGGGGTCCAGTTCTTGCTGCCTTTCTGCTGGGTGGTCAAGTTTTGACCTAAAGTCTACAGAACTCACTGAAAAAAAATTCCCTTTGACTTCAGATCAGGCCTTTCAGTGCTGTGTTCAATTCTCCCTTGTTCTGCTCCTGTGCAACAGTGTGCTCTGGGCCACACATCTCAGTTTGCAAAACATGTACTTGGCAACAATCAGGTAACATCAGCAAACTTGGCTATATTTTGACATGCATTCATACTTTCTGACAATGTCCACACTTGAGCCAAGAAACTGGTTCTTCTGAGGTCCTCTCTCTGCTACTGTTACTAGCTGACCACTGCTCTAAAAAGCCTTGGGGCACAGGATTTAGGAGATAATGGAGGGGACCAGCCCATCAGACGTCCTCCATTACCTTTATTGTCCATGGTAGGTCCCAACACGGAAGGCACCAGTGGTAAGATTCCTTGTGAAGGCCCATATTTCTGTAGTAAAATAGGTAAGTCTGGTACATAACAGCTGCTCAACTACTGAAGCTATGGCACAGACAAGCTAAGTAATAATGGCTGGCCAAGTCATGACACAAGGCCATGTTAGGAAGCGCTGTGAACAATGCATTACTTTGCCCACAAGCATGAGTTCTTTCCCCCAGCTCTTTCTAATGGGTCTGTTCTTACAATTAGTCATTTCCATTCCTGGATGTTATTCTTTTTGATCCTTTCTTTTTAGCTACTAGGTTTCCTGAAATGTGTTAATTGTTTCTGGGCTTCCACCTTGTCCTCTTTAGCAGGGCCAGCAGTAGTTGTCATGGGACAAAGAATATTATTTTTGGTAGTCTATCTCATGAATGGTGTTAGAAAGTAAAAAGGTCATGAATGCTATATTGAATATCTACATATCAGATAGCAACTCTAGCATATCAGAACTCTATGGTTTTCTAAGTATTTCCAATCATAGCAACATTTTTCAGTGGGTTATAGTAGTCACACTTCCACTTTGGAGGGCATTTTCATTCTCTTTGGGGAAAATTCAAAACCTTAAGTGTGAATTCTTGCCTCCAGTAATAGCACTAGTAAAACTCTCATGAATCAGCGCAGCCAGAATTTAACCCTTGGTGCATGAAAGTGGATCTACTCAGTGCTCCCCTGAAAGACACTGTTTTATCGGAAGGTGGGTAGTGCTTTTTGTAGAGTGTGGCATTGTCAGCCACAGCTATCATCTGCCTTACGCCTCTTTGTGACAGGCCTGAACAAAAAATAAGCTGGGGAGGGATGTTCAATGCTTGAGTAATGGCAGCAGGGGATTCTGCTCTGGAGTAAGGCAAAATGGCTTTAGGGACACTGTGCAAACAGCAGGACCTCCAAAGCCATGTAAAGGGGAAAGCCATCTGTCCCCCCTGTGCTCTCATGTTGGTCCTGTTTGGTGGACAGAGCTGAAAGGAAGGGTCTTTGGTATGTTATGGCCTTGCTAGCATAGGCAACTATACCTCTAGACAACAGCCATTGCCCCTTCATATTATAAAATGCTATATAGATGCACTAGTTTGGGGTGAAGGGCCTTGCTGCACACTCTCCCTTACTTTAGCCATCCCTACAAACTCTGCCATAGTCTGGCCTTTCAGATCTGAGTGGGATACCTTAGCCTGGATGGGTCTCAGGTGTGTTTTTCTAATAGAGGACACACTACGTGAAAGGGTGAGCACTTTACTGATGCTCCCTTTCTGGAGGGGCTTCAGTTCTGAAGTAAAGGGTTTCCCCTTAATTAGCCCCTCAATCATTCTGTAATTTCGCTGCTGTCAAAGCAGCAGGAGTATATTGATTTTCAGGGTCACCTGAACGCTTGTTACTTCCCCTCTTCTTCCCCCAGGCTGAACTAATTGTCAGGTTTCAGTCTCTACTGTTACACATTAGAGTGAGAAATGGATAAAGGTCAGCCCTCCAATTTAGCTGATAACACAGCATGCCCTCCAGGCTCCTGAGCTCCCCCCATCTCCATCCCTTGGATAGCTCGCCCATGCCTTAGTGCTGATGGAGCAGGCTTGTGAGACAGGACTGTTGGTTACACAAGTCACGGTCCCAAAGGCTGCTTGCCCCCCCCGCTATCATTCCCATTCCTCCAGCCTTCTGGAGCTGAGATAATGAACTGGAGTGAAGGGGACCTCCCAGCCCAGGAAGTCATGCCTAGCACAGAAACACATGCTGCCTTGCAGTTATTTCCTGCTCATTTCCACAACTCGTCATTCCAATCCCATTGCTTCATATCCTGCTTTTGATGAAGCAGGCCCAATGCCACACGGTAAGCGGACACAACGTGGCCTACCATGGTCCTCAGTGCATAAAGGTGACTTTTGCTTAATGGAGTCACCTTGCTCTTTATTTGCAATTTTGGTTGTGATTTTGTAAGGTCTGGCATTGTCAGGCACTGAGAAGTTAGGGTTACATTGTGCTTCTTTGTGACGCGCCTGCACAGATATAGTGCTGAGGGAAGAAGTACAGTCCCTGAGCAGATGAGAGTCTGGGGTATACAGAAAAGAGTGTCTGCCATGTAACAGAAACACAGTAAAAGACATAGGAACTTATTTTACTGGGAGGAAACTCAGGGTAAGACATGAAGTTTGTTCCATGTTCTTCTGCTGACCAGCCATGTGCTGTTTATCTCCTCCCAAGACAAGAGAAGGCCTTTGTTTTGACAACTCTTTTGAAGAAGGACACAGTTTCCCTTCAGCAAGCACCGTGGGGCTGATTTTAGTTACAAGCCAACATCTCAAGAGGTACTTTGGGCCTGCAGTGATTGCACATTTTCATAGGGGCTTTATTTGCTGAAAACTGGCTTGTTGAGGAAACAGAAATTTTCAGGAGAAAAGTTTGAAAAACCTGAAAATGGCTGGATTTTTTTGCTGCTGCTGTTTTTAACAGTCAGGCACTGAAATATTTTTGGCTCTTGAAAACTGAAAACTTTTCCACTGTGAAGCTTATCAAAGGACATACTTTTTGAACACCTTAAAAATTAAAATGGAAAAAAATGACAGAAGTTTTAAATGAAAGTGAATTTAAACAAAACAAAACAACCCCCCCAAAACCAAACAAAAAATTGCCTTTCATATGCAAAATAAAATCCAGCTCCTCCAAGAAGGATTAAACACAGAACAGACAGCACTTCTAAATGATCTACACTGACAACCTGTAAGGGATGACAATCAGGTGCAGGCAGTTTTAATTTGTATTTTATATTTTAAGCAAAGTGTATCTTGTTTTCTCGCCTGGAGAGAGTATGTGGAGCTTATATGAAGAATCCCTCTTCCACAGTCACAATTTCAGTGTGGAAGATATACCAATACATGGAAATAAATGACATGATGCTAGTGTGACAGCATATGCATTTAGATAGTGTTTTTCACTTGAGGCTCTAACCAAACAACACTGGGGTTTACCATATTTTCTCACATACAACACAACCCAAACTATAATGCACACCTTGTTTTTGAAAGGCAGAATGAGGGAAAAAAAGATCTTTTCTTGCAGTAAGTAACTGAGTACCAGCAGCAAGGGACCACAGCTTGCTCACTCTTCTGCTCTTTGTGAATTGTTTGCAGATTTTACTTTTGTCTGTAATGGGCAGAAACTGTTCTTAATTGTATTTCTTGCATATAATACATACTAGTTTCCAGCAGTATTTTTTTTGTGGGGGAAAAAGTGCATGCTGTATGTGATAAAATATGGCTTACTGAACAGCCGATCTCTGTGAGAGGTCTGCTTTGCTAGTCCCTATTATCAGTGAGGAAATGCAGCCACAGTGGTGAAGTGATTTACCAAAATGTTGCCTTGCAAACCAGGAGGGTACACAAGTGTAGCAGCCTGGAACCTGGATCTCTTCTCCCTGTCTAGACACTGGATAATATTCCTTCCTCTTAATCAGTGGTCACCAACCAGTGGATTTTGATCTACTAGTAGATCTTGGAGCCTCTTCTGGTAGATCTCGGAGCCTCTTGGAGTCGATCGAAGGCTGGGGTGGGGGGCTGCATGCATGCACATGTGCGCCCCAGCCCTGCAGGTCAGTCTGTTGGGGAGGGGAAGGGGCGGGGGCTAAATTAAGGCCCCCGCAGTGAGGGACAGTACCACAGAGGCAGGAGCAGGGGTAAATTGAGTGGGGCCCTGGCCGGGTGGAACTTACCTGCTGGGGAGGCGTGCCCCCAAATAATTTTTTCTCTTTCTGCCTTGATCTGCCCCTCCGCTTCCCTCCCCACAGACTTACTTGCTTTTGCTGGGGGTGGGGGAAGAGGGGTGGCAGTGCACGGTAGATCTTGGGGTGCTTTTAAATGCCAAAAGTAATCTACTTTAAAAGATTAGAGACCACTGCCCTAAAATGTTTGTTGGCCATGCATATTCTCTCCCAGAGGCATTCATCTGAGCCCTGATCCAGAGCCTGTTGAAGTCTGTAGGTATCTTTCCATTGACTTCAATGGGTTTTGATCAGGCTCCATAGCTTTACTGTGTGGTATAAAAGTACAAGCTTGTTGAAGGTCCCTTGATGACAAGGATACCATGGGGATGCATCCAGTTCAAGGAGCAATACACAGCCTCTGACAGCAGAATGGGGTCAGAGGAGGGGCAAGCTGAAGTGCTCTGGGTCAAGATACAAGGGAGCTGTGGGGAGAGGGATTTAACAGTGGGGGTCTACTACAGACCGCCTAACCAAGGGGAGGAGCTGGACCGGGAATTTTTGGGCCAGCTTGCAGAGGCACTTAAGGCAAGGGATGTAGTTGTCATGTGTGATTTAAATTACCCGGACATCTGCCGGGAGGAACGTCAGCCAGGACGGACCGTTCCAGGAGGTTCCTGGCCGAGATACAGGACCTCCACTTAATTCAGGAGGTGCACAGTCCCACCAGAGGAAATGCCCTGTTGGACCTGGTCCTGGCCACAGGCGATGACCTGGTAAGGGGCCTCCAGGTCCTCGACTAACTGGGTGATAGCAATCATCGCTTGCTGGAATTTACCATCCAGAGCAGGGTGTCAAGGGCCTGCAGCAAGGCGGTAGCCCTAGACTTCAAGAGGGCCAACTTCAACGAGTTGAGATTAGTGGGAGAGGCGCTGAGGTTCCCAAGAGCAGGGGAGCTCAGTGCCCAAGATGAGTGGTCGTTCCTTAAGGAGACGATACTCCGGGCCCAAGGGGTGACCATCTCAACAAGAAGCAAGGGGGGCAGGAGTGCCTGAAAGCCCCCCTGGCTCACCAAGGGCGTCTGGGAATGGCTGATTGCCAAAAAGGTGGCGTATAACCGGTGGAAGGGGGGTGCTATCTCCAAAGAGGAGTATACCTCCTCTGCTCAGGCCTGTAGGGGGGCTGTCAGGAAAGCTAAGGCAGACACAGAGCTAGGACTAGCGTCCAAGATCAAAGATAATAAAAAGTCTTTTTTCAACTATATAGGGAGGATGAAGAAAGCACTGGAAAAGGTGGGGCCCCTGCAAGATCCTCTGGGCAATCTGGTGGTTGCATCAGAGGAGAAAGCAGACCTCTTTAACCAATTCTTCACCTCTGTTTTCTTATGCAGGAACCGGGACTTCCCCACCGTGATGCAAGACGGACTCGAGGGGAACGCCTCCAGACCTCAGGTTGGGGAGGACCAGGTTAGAGAGCTTCTGGAGGGGCTGGACGTGTTCAAATCAGCAGGTCCAGATGCTCTCCACCCCAGGGTGTTGAGGGAGCTAGCCGGGGTTATTGCAGGGCCCTTGGCATGGCTTTACGAGCGCTCGTGGTGCTCAGGCCTGGTGCCAGATGATTGGAAGACAGCCAATGTGGTCCCCATCTTTAAAAAAGGGAGAAGGGAGGACCCGGGCAACTATAGGCCCATCAGTCTTACCTCAATCCTAGGGAAATTCTTTGAGAAGATCATCAAGGAGCACATCTGCGATGGGCTGGCTTCAGGGATGATGCTCAAGGGCAACCAGCATGGTTTCATTAGGGGCAGGTCATGTCAGACCAACATGATTGCCTTTTATGATCAGGTCACAAAAGCATTGGATGCAGGTGTCACCGTGGATGTAGTCTTTCTGGACTTCAGCAAGGCCTTTGACACCATCTCCCACCCCATCCTCATTAAAAAACTAGGCGTCTGTGGCATTGATGCCTACACAGTCAGATAGATTGCAGATTGGCTGAAGGGTCACACTCAGAGGGTGGTGGTGGACAGGTCATATTTGACCTGGGGAGAAGTGGGCAGCGGAGTACCCCAGGGCTCGGTCCTTGGGCCCACACTGTTCAATCTCTTTATCAGAGATTTGGATGACAGGGTGAAAAGCAACCTGTTTACATTTGCTGATGATACCAAAATTTGGGGTGAGGTGAGCACGCTAGTAGGGAGTGAAAGACTGCAGCAAGACCTGGATAGGTTACAGGGGTGGGCTAGCAAAAACAGGATGCGTTTCAATACTGACAAGTGCATTTGGGCAGTAGTAACCAGCAGCACACTTACAAGATGGGAAACTCCCTTCTTGAGAGCATGGAGGCAGAAGGGGATCTTGGAGTCATTACTGACTCCAGGATGAACGTGGGCCAACAATGCGAGGTCATGGTTAGCAGGGCTAACTGGACCTTGTCGTGCATCCACAGATGCACCTCAAGTAGGGCCAAGGAGGTGACTCTCCCCTTCTATGTGACACTGGTCAGGCCACAGCTGGAGTACTGTGTTCAGTTCTGTGCGCCCCATGTCAGGAGGGAAGTGGACAACATTGAGAGGGTCCAGAGGAGGGCCACCCACATGATCCGGGGACAACAGGGCAGACCCTACAATGAGAGACTGCGGGACCTGAACCTGTACAGCCTTCACAAGAGAAGACTGAGGGGGGATCTGGTGACTGTCTATAAACTCACTAGGGGGAACCAAAAGGGTTTGGGACAGACCTTGTTCCCCTCGCGCCCCCGGCATAACAAGGAATAATGGCCGCAAGTTGTTGGAGAGTAGGTTTAGATTAGACGTCCGTAAGAACTACTTCACAGTTAGGGTGGCTAGGAGCTGGAACCAACTTCCAAGGGAAGTGGTGCTGGCTCCTACCCTGGGGGTCTTTAAGAAGAGGCTTGATGCCTACCTGGCTGGAGTCATTTGAGCCCAGTTTTTCTCCTGCCCAGGCGGGGGGTCGGACTTGAAGATCTACAAGGTCCCTTCCAACCCGACTTCTATGATTTTATGATTCTGTGACATGAGGCTTTTGGATGAGGATAAACAGTCTGCGTCTTTGTACCTGCACTACAGAGTGCTGGAGTACATCTACGTGGGCTCTCATCATTCACACCCTAAATCTGGAGCCATCCCAGGCTTGGGGGGTTGGGAGGAGGTGGGGCCGGGGAGGGGAGAGCTTGAACAGCAGGGGGTAAAGCAGTAACAATTCCCCCTTCTCTGCCTCACGATAAGCATAGAGCTGCTCTTTGTCTGGGTGACATTCCAGAGCAGTAACCTGAATGTCAGAGATGCAAGGAATGTGTCCAAGGAGGCTGTTTACCTCCTTTGGACAGGACCATACTGTGTTTGAAAAAAATGAACACCCAAATACTGTGTTGGGAGGCACAAAGAGTCACTCAGCAAGGTGGAGTTAAGCATACTGTATGGCCACTTAAGCAGAGCTAATCCCGCACACTTCCCTGCACAAACAGGGCTTCTCTGTGTTTGGCTGCTGCCCACCTCTTTCTGGAACATTGGTGATGCTGGCCCAGTGATGGTCAACACTTGGTACTTGTGATAGCCTCTGATTTGGCAGAACATGTGCTCACTACAAAATCCAGAGGAAGATCCATGCCCTCCTTTTTGTGAGATAACCCTCTGTGATTGGGACTTAAACAAAACCAATGCAGTGTTTTCTTTCTGAGTGTACCAGCAGCCTGTAATACGAGCTCTGGTAGATGATTGCTGCCCTAGTCATCTAGGAGTGTTAGGTCTTATGCTAATAGCAATGGCACTCCAAGAGCCAGACTGTCAAATACATTTATGCAGACAGTTACACAGACTGTCTAATTACATGCACAAATAGCAAATTAAACAGCAGAAGAAATAATAGTGGTAGTAAAAGCCCATGATGTCATTTTTTCCTAGTAAAAGTCCATTTTTCCCATTTTTTCCTACTGGGTGACACTGAATGCAATGGTAATATATGAAGCCTTCAAAACAGGAGAGAGACACCCAATTCATTTCCTATTTACAGGTGCTATTCTGGCCTTCAAAAATGTAGTGTAAGAGGAGAAATCTCTCTACTTCAGTGATTCTAAACTGGATGCCACAAGATCTTTTTAAGGATGCCATGGGGGTCACATTAATATTAGCACTGTTAGGTGTCCAGATACCTAGACATGATTCATAAGGTAAACCTACAGATTTCAAATAGGAATCCATAGTGAGAAAACATCCTGGCCCGCTGTGGTCTTTCTGAGTTCTTTTCAACAGAAAAATTGCTCTAGTTATTTCTTCTATAGTGAAAAAACAAATGAAAGCTCAGAGCTGGCATTTTCCGAGGCGTGCCTTGAGTCTAAAAAGGTTGACAGCCACTGCTCTAATTGCTTGTACAGTGCAAGCAGAAGCAGCAATGCAAATGTTGCCCCCAGTGCCTTTGACAATGAGTCTAGGAGTGTAGCTGCTTGGAGGTATTTCTATTCCTTTGCAGGAATAAAACTTAGACTATAGGGCTAGGGACTGACATTACATATAAACTGGTTTAAGTGATCAGAAACTGGTTTAAACCTGTAACAGAACAAATGTTTAGTGCACATAAACCAGTCTGAAAATGGCTGAAACCTATTTGAGATAAACTTGGTTGAATGTAGTATCAGACTTAACTGATTTGGCTCACACCAGTTTATGCAATGTCTGTCCCAGACCCCTTGCTGGTTTAAGATAAATCAGAGTAAATCAATATCCCAGCATGCTCTCTGACTGGGCTGGCCCCTCCCTTTTGCTGCCTCCTTGGAGTTTGGCAGTCTCTGCAGGCCTCTGCCTGGCTTTTGCACCCCCGCTCCCCACTCTGTGCTAAGCAGGCATTCCTTCATCCCTCACAGACACCTCAGCATTAGCTAGCAGACCACATGCTGGCTAGTGTCCATGTTGTGGGAGATGACAGAGGCAGACAGGCTTTTTGGAGCTATTCAACAGCTAGCTTAATGTCCTTCCTTGGAAAAGCTGTTTAAGAGCTGTTTGCTTCCCTCCCCCTCACCACTCTCTGCTAAGCAGGAATTCCCCCCTCCCCTTTGCTTTGCAGAGGTGTCTGTGTATTAGCTAGCAGACCACATGCTGGGTCCATGCTGAATCAACAGGCAGAATCAACAGGTAGCTGGTAATGTCCCTCTGTTTTCTTAATGGGGCAATAAACACTGAGACAGGGATGATACTGTTATCAGCTCCCTCACCCCTGGCTTACTTGCTTGTCAGTTTGCTGCAGACAGTATACAGAAGCAGGGAGGAAGATTGAAAAGCTCTGTATCATCAACAGATGCATGCGCTGCACACCCCCTGCTTTGCATCAGTGCTAGCTGGGGGCTAGCAACACACCTGCCCCTTGAGCCTGGGACTGCAGCCAGGCTGGGGGTTTACACCTCTCCCTAATCAGAGCCTCTTGCTGAGACCTGGCCATACCCCCATCAGCTTAGCTCTGCAGGGGAAGGAAGGGCTGCTCTAGCACCCCCTGGCTTCCAGCCTGAGCCATTGCAAGCATGTGCCTGAATTTCCTCAATCCAGAGGGATTGTCTGTATGGTTGGAAACTGGTTCAGCTTGGCCAAGTTAGACTAACCTGTCAAGGTTGAATCAATTTAAGCTCAGGCTTTTTGAATGTCTGTCCCTAGCCTAGGCCTGACTTTGTAAGTTCTTGCCAGGCTGGAGTTGTGTTCACATGCAGGCAAGTGAGTGGGTCATTTCAACAAGTTGGTGCTGGGGTGGCACAGTGGAGTCTGGCATCACTTCTTTCTATTGCATTGATTAGGTCCTCCTTCCCTACCTAGAGACTAATGGGAGAGTTCAGTCTTCTCCTCTAAGAATGTGTGTACACCGTGTCCCCAGCTTATTTGGGAGAGAGAGTCTCAAGCATACCTCACCTTACTGTTTTCATATTCCAAATCCAGACACGTAGGAAGACAGTTGATCTGGGACACTTAATCACCCCAGAAACTGAGGTCTTGAGAACAGCTGTGGGGGGTGCCTCCAGGTTGGCTTCACTTCTGCATCCAGGTCTAGTGCCTGCAATTAGGAGCAGATAGCCAGGATGTGCTCCAGAGCATTGTTTCACAACCCATGGTATGCATACCCCTGCAGGTACACGAGACATGGGCAGGGGGTACATGGGTGTTGCATTTTGGTCTTTGCCTACTCGGGCCAGAAGTTCTGGCTGCCACCCCTCCTGCCATATCCGGTGCACCAGGGCTTTCACTCCCCAGTGTCAGTGTGCTGCGGAATAGGGAGGGAGGCCCTGTGCAGGCTACTTTGTCCTGGGCTGCAGTGGAAAAAGTGGGACTTGGCTTGAGGTGGCAAAACTGGAAGTGCCACAGTGGGACTTCTGGTTTTGCTTTTGCTGCATCGATCAGGAGGGGGTACGTAAGGTACCAAAGGTTGAGAACCACTGCTCCAGAGCATCCTTCCACAGACATGCCGGGAAGTGAGTTGTTGCTTATGGAAGTTTATGCATATCTGAATTAGTCTATGAGGTGCAACTCTGCCCTACCTTGCAACATGGACATGGCGCAGAGCAAAGAGAAGAAGATCAAGCAGATGTGTAGGTGACTTTAAGGTGAAGGGAACCCATTGGTTGATTGTCACTTATTGTACGCCACTCTGAGCCTTTTGGATGGGGGAGACAGAAATCTAATATCATCATAAATAAGTATCAACAAGCCATTAAAAGAAGGAATTAAAATATGACAATTTTCTATTACAAATTATGCAATACATTTGTGCAGCATAAAGTGCCATCACCAATCTAAGCTGCATCACTGAACAAAGAGGGGATTTGATTTGGGGTCTTTTGGGAAATGAGTCAGTGTCATCTCAGCCATCTGCACCAAGTGCTATCCACAGCTTTGATCTTACTGGAAGGAGCATGTGGTGCAACTGGGGACATCTGAATGTGGGTTCTACATGCAGCCTTTTTGCTCTCTTTCTTTTGTCTTTCACTCTGAAGCTGCTTCAGAGTTGCAGAGCTCAAGAATTTGGAATAAAGACCTTGCTGTTACTGTGCGTCTCTGAGGTGGAAGGAGTGTGTTCAGACAGGCTCTATGCTCTTTGGACTTTGTGAAAGGCTCATCCAGTGCCTGCACAGCCTGTGATGTTGCTCTAAAAGATCCTCTGCTACTTCCTGGCAGATCCCTAACTGGCAGCCTGTGTTCTTGGCCACAGATGCGGAGTGCACAGAACAACTTAAAGGGTTTGTCCCCACAAGTGGGAACATGTTTTCCCAAGGACAAACAGTGTATCCCTGAGAAATGCCCATGCCATGCATACTCTGGTGCATGGCACATTACCTCGGGTGGAGTAGGGGAGGCTAGGTCCAGCAACTGTGCTGGCCCCAGCAGCCTTACCTGAGGTCTTGGGGCTCTGGGAGCTGCAGCCATGGCAATCCTGAAGCAAGGAGCAGCCAGCCAGTCTTCAGTTTTGGGTGGCATGTCCTGCCACCATGTGTAGTACCCTACTTTTTTTAGGCGTGTTTTTTTTTAACCCCAGGATTTCCCAGGTCAAAATCCTCCCTACCCCCTGCATTGCAAATTAGTGGCGTGGGGCATGCCTGCATGTGCGACGTATGCAGAACCATAAATGGGTCTGCAGTGATGCATACTGAAAGTCTCCGCTCATCTGGATGTGTCCAGAAGGGGCTTTTGCCCTCCTGAAAATCTAAGCCCAGTTTGTTGCTTCTCTGGTCCCTCACTGTAAATGAGAGCAGCTTTTCACTGTCCCAAAAGGGCAGTCAAAGACCAGTAATCTGTCTTCCCTTTCCAATGGCTTTGCCCCCTATCTCAGTGGCTGACAAGCTGGTGGTGTAGGATCTGCAATGAATTTCTGTATCAGAAGGGTCCCCCCTCCACTGGGATAGTAGTCCCAGGGCTGGTTACCTGGCTTTCAGGGCCTGTACCTGATGTCAGTGCAGCTGAGCTGCACCCCACCTTGGCCATTGTATTGTAGGTTTCCTTACATTCTTTCCCTCCCTATTTTATTAGTTGGCACGTTTACATAACAATAGAATATTATCCCTGAGGTGTCATCCACTCCTGCTGTTTTTTCCCCACCTGAAGGCATAATCCTGTTGGCAGTTTCATGAATATCTGCACAGGACCAAGCTGTGAGCTCTCCCACACAAGATCAACTGTAGGGGCCAAAGACACAGCAAAAGCCCACCTTAGAAACAGGGAACCTGTTTTTCTGCAAAGTCCGAAGAATAATACGAAGAGGAAAGGAAAGGAAAGGAAAGGAGGAAAAGACAAAAGATGGATCAAAAGAATTCCCTTATAAAGTGGGCCAAAATCTTTCACTGAGTACGCGTTTGGCCCAGTCTTTTAGCTCCCAAGCCCCCTGCCGAATCATAAAGACAAATTGAGACACAGAACACATGGGGAATATATAATGTGTGAGCAAAACTTTGGCTAACAGAGATTAAGCAAGAAGAGATTTCCCCAAGCCTTAACCCTGAATACAGATTTTCGGTGGAGAAGGATGTCTTATCAGTTTGCTCATTACAGAACAGAATTCTTTGAAGCCCTGGTGATGACACATGAAGTCCTTTATAACCCACTCAGCTTTTGAGCTTTTTCTTTTGCAGTAGGCAGAAGCAGATATGGGTGCTTCCTGCTAAAAAAGAGGTAAGTGCCAACAAAGGGTCATTTAGTTGAGGCTTGGACACGGGCAGTGATGTTTAAGCAGTGCATCAAAGGTACAGTTCTTAGAAAGCACCAAACCCTGGGGAGGGCGTGGAGCAAGCAAGGGTTTTGTGGTGTGGCCAGCTGCCATTGTGGGTGGTATGCAATCAGTGTATTCCTTTAATGAGATTAGCCCTTTGTGAGGGCCCCGAATTACCAGAGGCACTGAAGACACTTACTGAGGATGCTTACACCAGCTTTAATGTGGTCCCCCTTCTCCCCACCCCCGCACTTTCCCTCATCTATCTCCCTTGCCATCACCAAGTGGAAGGAATTTGCTGAAAAGATCTCTGCTACCACAACATGACACCTGCCAATTCTGCCACCTCTAATTGTCCTCTGCCATTATCTCATTTCCATCCCCTCCCTGTCCCTTTCTACGTTCCCTTTGATCTCCCCACGCCTTCTCAAATATAATTCTGTTAGCCAATTATGGGACAGCCTGCACTAAATCTAATAGTCCCTGTCAGACAAGCTTCTTTGGGTAAATGTGATATCTTTTATTAGACCAACTAAATAGTTGGAAAAATTGGTCTTTGCAAGGTTTCAGGCACAAACACCTTTCTTAAGGCATAGGGAAAGTCAAGGTACATCTTCACTGCAGAATGAAGTGAGGCTCTTCCTTAGTTTGCTGCCAAATCTCTCCTGCTGTCCACATACATTACATTTTAATATGTGCTTTGCACCTGGTTTTGCTTGTCTGCCTGGGTGCATAGGTCAGAACCCTTTCACCCTGGCTTTGAACTGCCTGCTTTGCAGTGTGGGCACAGACTATCACCTGGGTCATGAAACTCAGTCTTCTGGTGCCTCCCCACAATTCACTGGGGGCCCCACGTTCCCTCTGACCTACCTACTGTCATCCCATGTACCAGAAGTCATTTATCAGTTATACAGGCATGTCCTAAGGCAGTGGTTTTCAACCTGTGGTCTATGTGCCCCTGGGGGTCCTCACACTATGTCTAAGGGGTCCAGGAAAGATGACTATGATCAATTAAAAGTATGTGAATACCCACACTTACTATCCAAAGGGGTCTGCACCTCCATTAAACATTTTATAAATGTCTGCAAATGAAAAAAGATTGAAAACCACTGTGTCAAGGCATGGGCTGACTGCAACCAGGCCCTGCAACTCCAACTTCAAAGGGCCAAAGACTCAGCAGCCAGTGGTGAAACAAGTCAGGTGCAACACATGCCACAGTGCACAGCATAACCATTCAGGGGCCCAAAATGAAGGAGCAAACACAGATGGGCCAAAATCTAAACATGTGATGCAAAATGCCAAATGAACCCTTAGGTGCACTTCATCATGTCGCTACATGTGTAGAGGCCTCAATCAACAGCTATGCCTATGCCTCCAAAATCCTTAAGACGGTCCTGGGGATGCATGTGGCACATGCAGATATGACTATCTCCATATGCTGCTATGTGCTTATCTCCACTCTGACAATGTGAGCATCAGAGCGTTGTCCAAGGCAGCTTGATTTTCAGTCCAACTGCATGACATATTGCTTTATAAATTCAAGAGCACTTTAAAAGTCTCTTGATACCAGTTCATTTTCTGCAGGTGGAAGGGGATGGCATGCTGCAAGTGCACATCTGGTAGAAGCAAACTTTTGTATCCCAGTTCAGCACCTAACTTTAACACATGCCTGGCCAACGATGTGTGAGAATGTCTCATACAGGAGAAACTCAAAATAATCCATGAGATTCTTGGGCAAGACAAACTTTCCATGACCCACCTAGGAGCTTGCTAGCCCTCTCCAGTTATTAACTTCCGGCTCAATCACTAGGTGATGGAATAGCTCCTTGGTCTAGTGAGAGCTTATTACCAGGGGCTGGGAAAAGTGGTGTGGTACTCCAATCTGGACTTTCAAACAAATTCTCCTTTTCCAATGCTATCCCTGTCTGAAAAGCCTTGCCCTGTCCAGGCCCCAAAACACTTGTTGAGTTTTTTAGAAATAAAATAAATATGAAATATTTGTTATTGTATTGGCAGCCTGGTAACCGGGGATGCAGCTGCACTGTCTCTGCTGGACCTATTCTCTCACATGACGTGAGATGGCCGCCCAGCCTCTGTGGTGAAAGAGCCTGCAGAGACAATGAAAGGTCTATTATAGTTTTTTGTCTGGGGAGGGAAAAAGCTCTCAGAAGTTTCTCTCCCATAAGCAGCAATTTCTATCTCCTTGGCATGTCTTTATTCTCTCTCTATTTTCCTGCCCAGAGGCAGCTGCATCCCCAGCAGGTGTGATGTGGTAGAGCAGAGAGGAGGCCAGTCCAGGTGTCTGCAGAATGGATGAGATGTTGGTCATGGATGCTGGTGTGGGTCACAGAGTTGAAGGAGCAGATGGTGGTGGAGCGGACTGAATACAGCAGCAGCAGGGTGAGCTGTCTGAGTGGGGCTGACAGCAGCAGAAGGAATTATTTAAGCAGCTGCATAGCACAAAGGGCAACAAACATCAAGCTCTACCACACTTGCCTTCACCACTCCCTGAACAGCTACCCCGTGCCAGCCTGCCTTGGGGCAGTGATCCCAGGTGGACTCTCTTTCCCTCCCCTCCATGCCACTGCATCATGTAACTGTTCCAGCCCTGGGAGAAAGCACCAGGGAACAAGCCAGTCTCTGTGCTCTTAAGGAGACACATAGGCAGGGAGATGCATCCTGCTCCCTCTGCCCCCATGCAGCCTCCAGTTCAGGAGAGCAGGTACACTGGTGTTGTGCAATCCCATTTCCCAGGAGACTGTGCTGTCTGGCTTGGTTGTCAGCTCTGTTTACAGCTCAGTATAGATTTTCACTGCACTTTGCACTTTGCCTAATGTCGTGGCAACTGAGCTGCTTCTTTTTTTCATACAGTATTTGGTTGCACAACCAATTGGTGCACGAGTGCTGGGGAAACAATTAAGATGCAGGAAATTTAAACCAAAGCTTTCAATAGCCATCAGATTAACAACAGCTCAAGAGATAGATGTAATTCACATATATAGTAGAGGTAAGTCACATAAATCCACCTAAGGGCATTTCCATACACAGGCATTTCTCCCTGACAACCAAGGATGTGGGCACGCTGGGCATCTCCTACTACTCTCACCCTCCTGGAGCCAGCTCCAGCCCCTGGTGCTGAAAACTTATTTTCTGGCTGCCTGCAAGCAGCACAGGCATCGACCCATTCCTGGCCAAGGCACCTCTCCCCTTCTCTTCCCATATGCTGTGCAGTGTGCAGCATGTCTCAAGAGCAAGACTGCAGAAATATCTCTGCCCACAGCTCCTATTCCCAGGTAGATCTAGGATGTCTCTCAGCAGAATGGCTGTTGCCAAAGGTGATGTCAATGTAGCAGGCCCTGGTTCAAAGCCTTGTTCTTCCCAACTCAGACTAAGGACTTGAAATGGGATTTTCTAGATCTCAGGTGGGTCCACTGGCCACTGGTTTATTGACTATTCTCAAGTGCATGTGTGTGGGGAGATGATCCCTCTCACCAGAAATTCCATCCTGGACTTGACAGAAGCTTTGCAACAACAAAAACTTTCCCTCCACCAGTTTTTATTCTGCTGAATTGGCAATTTCTGATGAAAAACCATTTTTGTTGAAAATGTTAGCCTGTAACCTCCTCAGTTTCTGGGATGCAACTGTTGAGAAAGCAGTTCTAGAAGGATGATGGTGTTGGTTAGCATCGATTTGTTAGCTGGTCGGTTAAAGAGTCAGGGCACAGGAGGCAGACTGTCTTACAGCAATGCTTTCTGCACACACATCAGGCATTCAGAATCACTCCACTAAGCTCCTGTTTGTTCCAAATAGCTGGGCACAGAGCCTACCATCTGTCCTACACTGCTTCTTTATGAAATAGGAATTTTTAAAGCCCCTTCAACATCCTCATCTCTGGCTTGCTTTGTTCCCCTGTTCTGTCAATAGCTGGAGGTGCTCCTGCTACCTCTTTCCCTAGTAATACTGAATATTTGTGTTGGTCAGTTGGGCTCTGGCAGAAGCCTCAGACTTTTCAAGTTTCTGAAACTTGCAAGCTCTATTTCCTAGAAGGAAAAAATGACTCAAACCCTCAGAGCTTTCAAACTCCATAACCTGACCTCTGGATTGCTTCAGTGGACAGCAAGGGACCACATAAGGTTGTCAGTACTGAATGGGAACATCTTTATTTGACCACAAGTTTTTTTAATATGCTGGCAAGAAGGTTTCCCTCTGTCAGGAATTGTATCACAGTGATGCATCACAGCAATGCCTTCTACGTCCCACACATCAGCCCTGGGAGAACATAAACAAGGAGATTCAGCAACCACTGCTCTGCAGTTGCAAGTGGTGATCTCAACCTTACTTTGGCCCATGCAACGATATCACATCTAGCAGTGTCTGTAAATAGCAGGGTCTGCAAATAAAGAACTAATTTCTCATTCATGATAAGACTCCTACACACTATGCTGACAGTGCAAAGGGCCTTTAAGTCAGTGTAGATGAAACATCCCAACTGTGGACACTTCACACTGCCCAAGTGGAGAATAGGGGCTTTGACCTAAAAAAGAATGGCCCTGTAGGGAGGCAGAAGATGCTGAGAGTCTTATTGTAGCTAGGAGATGGAGGCCCACAGGGAGTCTGTTGTCTAACACAGGAGACTATCCATCTCCATCCCTCTTCCATTACACCTCTTAAGTGAAGAAGTCAGGGGGATGCTTCTCTACTGGGAGAGAAGACCTTCAAATTCACTTCCAACCTCAGCAAGGGGCCCTTTCTCTGGACATGTGTCCTTAGAAAACAAGGAGTAACCAACTGGGAATTTCTAGCTTGTTTTGTGAGACCTCCGGTTACCACCAACACTATATACAAGGATGCTTGCCTTAAAGTATTGAAATGAGAGCTGTTCCTCTGTGCACCCATTTTTTCCTAGCAAGCAACCTGATACCCAGCACCAGGGAACTCAATGATATTGAAGGAGAATGCTCCTCCCAAAGCCTTCTTCCTTTCAGTGCAGTCAAGACTGGATAGGCCTCCTCTGCTAAATCATATCAAAGCATTTAGGGGAATTTGTGAGAAGTTTAGAAATGTAGAAGGAAAACTGGAATCCTTTCAATATATTACACTGAGAAGGTGTGTGGGGGACACTTGGAAATGGACTGGAAATAGCGAACTGAATAGTGGGTTAACCCAAAGATGAGTGAAGCCAACTGGGCTCTCTCCATAAACATTGGAGGGTTGTGGATCAGGGCCTTGAGGAGGCTGGTATATCTGCAAGCTGTATACGACGTGGGATATAGAGCAATTAAGATTAAATAGGAAGGACCTGAAGCAGGGCCCGAGAGGATTTTTAGTTGTTCCCTTTTTCAAACTGCTCAGGCTGTGTAACCTCCTCTGGGTTTTCACCTCCAAATCTGATAAGCATCACCTTCTCCCAGCAAAAACATGTTCTAGAAAGGCTATCCACTGAGTGAAAACCTGTGTGCAGCGCTGTCTTTTAGCTGTGATTCTGATGATACAAAAAGGGAAGGCTGCAATGTCCTGGCTTTCTCCTGGCTCTCTGCTACATTTCCTTAGCTTGCTGGAATTTCCGTTTAGCTCTTCCCCTTCCAGGCACTGATGGAAGAAGAATGTCACCATATGTGTTTCCTTGATAGAAGCTGGCAAAGTGCCAATCTGTTTACTAAATAATAGCTTGGCCCCTCTATCATTACATTTGCACCAGTGTGTTGGGCATTTGCACAGAGCAGGTTTCACCCTGGTGTCAGGTTGGGTCTTCTGCTATTATTCATTGAAGGAGATTCTGCCAGTCAAAAGAAAGATTTACGAGGCAAGCAGGAAGCTTTTGTTTTGACAGGAGTGTCTCAAACACAGGCACACAGTAGGAAAAGCAAACATTCCAGACATACCAAGGGATCCATGGGATAAAAATTCCCCAAACAGCCAAGATTAAGATACTTGCAGCACATGGAAACACTAAAATCTGAACTCAAGAGTTTAGCTGTCTTATTAATGCTCAGTATTGAGCACCAGAGAGAACAATCTGAACCACACATGTGAAGTCATTCTTCGTGGGAGGGAGAAGGCCATCCACTGCCCCCTTGCAACACTACAGGTCATTCTCAGCTCTCCCATCTCTCCCTCTACCAGGTTTTATATGGTGGCCACCATCCTTCCAGCTCTATCAGGTGGGAATTCCTTTGGAAGCAATCACAAGGGCCATGGTGTACGAGTCAACAGGCTGTGTCATCTACACCTTGTGGGGGCAGGGATTGTCTTCTTTGAATGTTTGCAATAGCACCCAATAAAATGAGGCCCCACTTCTTATTGGGGCCTGTGGGCATCACCACAGGATAAATATTTTCTATGACTAAGAGGCATAGGTTGCAGCTGTGTTGGTCTAAGGGTATTCGCAGATGAGGTTCTTTGGGTAACTCTGATACCTTTTATTAGATTATCTAAAATAGTTGGAAAAATTCTTCTTTGCAAGTGTGTGACAGGAGTATCAATATTGGAGCCTTTCTGGGAGTGGCCCCGCCCTCCCGTAATGGGCCAACCACCTGCTTACTCGCCTGCCACGCCTTGATCTTACTTGATTAGAAGATGGTTGTAATCAGCGGGAGGCTGCCCATTCTTCCACTCCCCGGTGACAGGGGGCGCTACTTGTGGCTCCTTTTCCTCCCCTACACCGCAGCCCAAGCCTCGCAGATGGAGTTGACATGGTTTGACCTGGGCCTTGCTGTTTTCTGGCCCTCCTTTTTACTCCCAGGGCTCCTCACTGCCCCCTCTCTTGCTCGCTCTGGGGCGCCTCGCTGCCCCCTTCTCTCTCTTGCTCTGGGGCTCCTCGCTGCCCCCTTCCCTCTCTCACTCTGGGGCACCTCATTGCCCCCTTCTCTCTCTCGGGGCTCCTCGCCGCCCCCTAGCTTTGGGGCTTCTTGATGACCCCCCCTAGCTCCGGGGCTTCTCGCTGCCCCCTAACAAAGCTGTGTCCTCTCCTGCGCCAGGAGGCCCCACGCTACCGTGGAGCTCCTATGAGGCCTCCTCCACCCCTAATAGCCTCGCCCGGTCCTCTGGTCAAAACAGTAAATATAAAACATAAAGCCCCTGGGCTACAACATAAAAACTAGACTGTCCGGTCAAACAAAAATCTACTCCCTACTAGAGAGCGAGGGGGCAGGGGAAGAAGGGCTCCAGCAACCTCCGCAGTGACCAGGGGATGCTCTCATGGCCAGAGTCCTCCCCTCTGTCTGTCCGAGCTGGGTCCCTACTCCCACAGCTGCTGGAGCGGGACTGCCCTCTTGGCCTCCTACCTGGGCTTAAGAAGGGATAAGCCCTGCCCCTTCCTGGTCAGCTGGTTTTACCAGTTGCCCCAGCAACCAGCACCTGTGTAGCCCTGGTGACTGGCAGCTGAGCCCCCCCTTTTCTGCCACTAGGGGTCTCCCCAGAGCAGTCTCTGCTCTCAGGCACAGGGCACATGAGTGCACTGCGACAAGTGTCTACCACTAATAGTAACTGGAAGCCTACTGAGGTCAATGGGAGGACTCCATTATCTTCAGTGGGCTTTGGCTCAAGGCACAAAGTGTCATTCCGTGGGGATGAGTGAACTACTTCATATCTAGCCACAGTTGGTCACATCACCATAGTGAAAACAGAGAGCATTCACAGCTTTACCATTAGGCTACTGAGCAAGACCACAGCAAGCAAGCTATTCACAACTAGAGCAGGTCAAACACCATGGGTGTGTATATACATGCTGGTGGGGGGAGTGCTTTAATTAGAGCAGCTCTTGGAGCAGCTGCTCTAATTAAAGCACCCAGAGCAGAGATGATCTCAGCAGGGCATGGGGCCTGGAGCAAAGCAGCCTGTGTGGGGTCCACCTTCCTGTCCCACGGCATGCATAGGCCAGGGAGTGAAAGCCCTGGCACACATCGGATGCGGTGGGACTGGTGGCAGGCTGAAACTTCCAGCAGGAACAAGCAAAGAGCCATGTAACATACCAGGCAGGGGGTAAAGGGGGTGCTAAACTACAGTTGCGGCCTTTCCATCTGGCTCTGTGGGGCCCCCCAAAGTGCAGGGCCCAGGGCAGTTCCTGATTCGCACCCCCCCCAGGGACGTTTCTGACCCACAGCATCATGTGAATCAGCATCCCCATGCCGAAAAATGGCGGTGGGGGCACTTTAACTAAAGTTCATTGAACGAGCTTTAGTTAAAGCACCCCCGCCACCATTTTTCAGTGCAGGGACACTGATACATGTCAAGCTGAGGTCTGCTGGAGCATGATAATTACCACGCTCCAACGTGTTGTAATTACAGAGTGTCAGAGCAGCCTCACCACACTGTATATGCACCCCATGAGGTGAATAAGCTACTTGGTTAATTTGAACTTATTTGTAATTTACTCAGCAAAAATCTGTGTATCTATTTGAGCAGCTTAGTCATTGGTTGATCACCATTTCCCAAATAATTTAGCAGCTATAGCTACATTTATCAAGGATGGAATTTTCAAAGGAAACTAAAGGGGTCAGCTGACAAACTCCCATGGGAACTGAACAGAATTCAAGCTCCTAATTCATTGAGTTTCCTTTTGCCCAAATAATTGATTAGATTTTCTCTTCTCCTTTTATTGAACCAGGTCTAGGCAGAAACAAATAGTTCTTGGCTGGATTTAGCTCTTTTTCTATTCATGAACCAATCCTGATTTTCTGGAACTTGTTCATAATCCATATTTGCTTGCTAAATTATTTGTGCAAACAGCATTCTTTTTAGTGAGTGCTTTATTTGAATGTTCGTACTGTTTGTTATTTGTTTTGTGCAGTTGGTCACTTCAGTCACATAGGCATTGCTTCTGCTCCCTGATTGGATGACCTACACTTTATGAACAAGCTTTGAATTTTTCATTTAAAGGGAGAGGAGGAAACACTTTAAGAGAGGAGAATTAGTAGACTAGTGAATGTTAAGGGACTTCAAAATCTTGTTTTTCTTTTTGAAAGGTGTGGTTGTCCTACAAAGCCTGTATTCTCCCCTTCATCTTTGTACAGATGTCCTAGTGCCATCAATGCCCCCGGAAACCATATGTTGACATCTGTGCAGCTTATACTGGTATTGAACACTGATGTAAATTATACCAGTGTTAGAGTAGATAGACAACCAGCTGTCCCTGGGGACTTGCCACAATAGGTGTGCTATACCAACTCACCATCAGGTGGTAGGCAAGATGGCAATAACCTGTTTGCATTGGGCAAATAGCAACTACTGAAGTGGATACACAACATCCACTGCAGTGTAAGTCACACCAGTGTTGTTTACCCCTGAGTTTTCCCAAGGTAACCCTACACCAGATTCTTGGAAATTACCCCAAAGTAAGACTATATTTTATGTGTCTGCTCCTTGCTGTACTAGGGGAAGGGCCGGTTACATGAGTGTAGTCACTGTGTCTAGGCCCAATGAGCTTTCTGCTATGCACTGCGGGTAGGTATGATATTCTCTTGCACACAACATGCCTCTGGATAAAATATGCACCATGTTTTTGCAAGCATGAATGAAGGGGAAAAAAAGACTTTCCCTTGAGAGCCTCTGCTGAGGAGAAGAGACAGAGTGTCCACAACCAGGAGTTAGGGAGCCCTGCAAGCAGCACAAGCAGCTTTACTTTCACTCTTCCCTGGCAGGGGCTTAAGCGACAGAAACAGCTGCTACCATCTTTCCTTGATTAGTGTGAACCCCAATTTCCAGCAGCCGATTTTGAAAATAAGGTGGGTATGTAAGAAAATATAAGATGTAGTGTTAAGTTTATATCCCAATCACCTCCTACTAATGCCATTGATATTCCCAAGACAACTGTGCAGAACCCACTGACTTCTACGGGACTCGGCATGGGTGTCAGGGTCTGCGTATATGGAAGGAGCTGGGCCTATGTAGCTAACAAGGCTTGCATCCTAATAATGCAAAAACTATTGGCTTTTATTTTGGTTGCTCTGCCCTCCCATTTTTTTAAATTTGTGCTTTTGAGCAGCTTCTGACAGCAGCAGTACAAGACATCTCTTTATTTTCTGGCTGCTGCTTGCTGCTTCTTGAGAACAGGCTAGTATACTGGTCTTATAGACATAGGTTGTGGAATGGGGTGGGCCACGCGGGCCATGGCCCGACCAAAGTTTAGCACGTTAATTTATATAACGCACAAATGCGCATTCCAGTTAAAACTGTGTAGCTATTTTTTTAACCACATAGCTAGCTAAATTAATGTGCTAAAAGTTGGTCGGGCCATGGCCTGGGTGGCCCACCCCATTCTGCGACTTATGCTTATAGGCATATATGCTGCTGTCTTGCAGTTCCAGTCTTCAGTCTCATTGATGTTAATGGGGTCAAATGGATGCGACACTGAGGCATTGCAGGATTGAGTGCTCAGCACCTGGCAGGCTTGAGCCCTGCAAATGCAGTTGTGCAAAAGAACTGTGTAACCCTGCATTATGTTTTACTGCTCAGAGCGGTTCCCTGGGTATATTTAGTCACATCTGCTGATTTTAATGAGAACAATCAGTTCTGAATGTTTTTCACTCCTGCTAGCCTTGCAGAGCCAATACAGCTGCAGGAGTGTGGGCTGGATTGGATTCTTTTTTATGCATTGTCAGGAGAATAATTTGCTAAACTTGAGGCAATCCCATGGAAGGCATGTTATCAGAAGTTAAAATGTGATGACAGTAGGTGCCATAGATGTTACTGAGGACCTCAACTGTCCTAAACCTTTAGTGGGTATGATGCAAAGAAGGGAAAAGAAGAAACCAAGTTTGTCTTTCAGATCACAGGATGAATTTGCAGGATGGGCAGTCACAGTAAACGTTGTTTCAATATTACATTGAACTACTACATTGCACTTAAATTTGATTGGGAAGGATGGAAAGGCAAGTCATCATATCACAAGGGTACTTTTATAAGGTTACTTTCAGAGCAGATCCCCGCTTTGATTTTTTTTTGTTTTCAGTCATCTATGCAAGTATTTAATACCATCTGCCATAGAAACAAATGATCCATCCTCAGTCATTGAGTGACAACAAAATGCACCTCGCAGCTAGTCTGTCTCAGGGAAAGCCCTAAGTGAACAGCAATAACATGCAGGTTTAAATACGCTCTGTCCTGTGATTGGTTGGCTTTCAAATGGAACAGCTGCCACCTGCAACTCCAGTCTCACATCCATATGTTTCATCTGTCACAGGTCATCTATACACCAAGGTGCACTATTTGGATGATGCATGAGCAGAAGGTCTTTAAGAGCTATTACATCTATAGCTGTGAACAACAGATGGTCATAACAGCCCACTAGGGCATTGTTAGAATGGGCCCCCAGCTGAAGAGTACTGTCTTGAATAGATGCCTGTATCTGACTCATTGGGAACTAGGAAACGATGAGATTAAGAGAGGCAGAAAATGAGGAAAAGGCTGAGCCCATGATGGGGTTGTACATCTGAGTGCCTTTGGTGAAATGTGATAAACAATGCTGAATTCAGGAAACAGGAGGTCAAATAGAATAGTGTGCTAATATATAAGAATGGGTTGTATGGTGGACAGGTTCACTTTGGCAATGCTGACCTGTACTAGTCACAAAAGGCATTTGTTAGACTGGAGACTGGGTACACACACCATATTTTCATGCCAACTCTTTATCTGAATCAAAATCCTCAATATCTTTATTTACAGTTCTTTTAGAAATGGCAACCTTGACATAAAACTTCAGGACTTCCCACTGCAGACAGAGTGGTTGGGTTGCATCAGATTGTCAACAGTCATGCCTTCTTCATGCAATGGTTCAGCCTATTTGATCCAACTATAATCAGGAAGTATGCATCCTCCAAAATAATCCCCAGGAGGGTAGGAGGATAAGTGTGCAAGCATACTCCTCTTTTGACTCTGGGACACACCAGTTCAATTCTCTCAGTCCCAAATGAAATGAACTGGAGGATATCTCAGCCTTGCCCCTTGGCTTCCATCCACATTAAAAATCTACTACATGATTTGGCAAAAATGGCAGCATTTTAAGAAAAGATTGGGAATGAAATAGCAAGGCAGTTGCAAGTGACAGCTGCAAGCAATTGGCTGAGCTGTGTGGTGGTGGCCCAGGATTGGGAACACATGGGATGTGGCTGGTCAAGCATGTTCTAAAATGCAAGGGAAGCACTGGGAGTTTTGGCCTTCTTTTGCACTATGACAGACTCCACAATGAGGCCTAGATGATAGACAAGCTATGCTGATCTTACAATGATACTTATAGGACCCACTGCCCATCATCAAGCATCTATGTATACACAAATTCCTCTATTACAGGAAGTTCTCAACTTTTTTAGATTTGAGGCAACTCCTTGGACATAAGGCACCCCTCAGAAAATGTTAGTTCTTAGCTCC
This sequence comes from Crocodylus siamensis, assembly GCF_052110815.1. Taxonomy (NCBI): domain Eukaryota; kingdom Metazoa; phylum Chordata; order Crocodylia; family Crocodylidae; genus Crocodylus; species Crocodylus siamensis. The sequence goes on along the minus strand of NC_143400.1, from coordinate 52,689,382 downwards.
AACTTGTTATTTCAATGTGGAAAAGTAACAGAGCAGATTTCTGTTGCAGAGAACTCAGAAAGGCTCCCACAGGTCAGAGTTTCTAACATTACAGATTCCTTTTGCAATCTCTGAGTTTATCTTGTGAATAACAGTTGTCCACCTAAGAGGGCTGACATTGCAGGGCACCCTATGGCATCCTTGAAAGGACCTCAAAGTACCCCAGGGTGTCACAGCATCTTGGTTGAGAATGATCGCACTATTAATTATTGCAGGGGTTTTCAACCTTTTTCGTAAGCGCACCCCTGGTGGCTGGACACAGAGCAGGAGGAGGGAGGGGTTGGCTGGTTGGCGCCTGTGCGGTATGTAGAGGGGTGTCACTGCTTTTGCTGCCCCCCCAGCCCTGCTCCTGGGAGGCGGTGGAGTGGGGTGGTGGGCGGCGGCGCTCTGACCCTGCCTGCTTGCACGTACCCATTGGGGCCGTACCCCTGGTTGACAACCCCGGAATTATTGTATTTTCTTCCTGCTGTCTACCTATGCCATAGGCTCAGAAGCCTTTGCTTCTGACATCACAGCCTGCTGCTGTGGGAACAAATGTGGCCAAAAAAAAAAAAAAAAAAAAAGACAAGCATACTGATAAATGGAAACAAGAAATGTCTGTCTTTTTTCAGATTTTAGAGGGTATCTAGAAAAAAGTGAGATTATTGAGTTAGGATGAGCATATCCCACTTTCCCAATTTAACCTACCCTGCCTTCTCACTGACTTCAGACTAACACGGATAACTGCCTCTCTCTGGCCCACTTTAAAGCATTTACACCCTTGCAGATGTCCCCTCCCAAGCCTATAGGGAATGCATAAGCTGGTAGTTCAATACACTATGGAAAGAGGGAGCAGGGCAAGAATTTTCTCTCCATTTCATGGTAGCTTTAGGCTTCACAAGAAGTAAGTGACGTTTATTAGGAACGCTGCTGCCCCCTGCGTGCTCCCTGGACAAGCTTTTATTTTTCCTTTTTAAATGAGAGCTTTTCTTGTTCCAGTGAGGCCGAGCGGGCCATGCCAAAATTCCTCTGCCTCTGTTTGTTGCTATCCTCGTGGCCGGTTTCCATGGCGACGCAGATTCCATGCGAGCTGGCGGAGGGCCTAGCACAACCCCATACCTCAAGGTCTCCTTGGAAAAGAACCTCCCCCCTCCAAAGGAAGGCACTCGGAGGGGGGAAAAGAAGCATAAACACATGCCCCTGTGCCCAGTACACACACAGACTCTATCACCTCTATTGCTTGTGTGCCGGGAGGAGCACAGTTTGTTTGGAGAGTGCATGCAAGTTGTTTTAGGGTGACAGGAATCCACAGCACACCTCCCCCCTTCCTGTTTCCCCCGTGTACACACAGGAATGACCACATCATGCTAACATTTCAACATGAGCAAGCACTCCAGATGGTCCGCATTAAAATTCCGAGATTTCTTATGTGCCAGTGACAGATTGTGCCCTAAAATTATCTCCAAGAATAAAACCCAAATATTAGCACTGGGGAAAGACACAGGGGGGAATCAAGGTGAGGGGAGTGGAAACAGGGAAGTGGCTGCTTCGCCCCCTCAGTTTGATATACGGCTTCCCCTCCCCCAGTCCTCCATTCTTGCTGTCATTCTGGTTTGCTGCATCTTCCTGGTAGCTGGTGGTTTCCTTGCTGATGACACTGTCTCCATGTGGGTGAAAGAGGTGTTTTAGGGAAAATTAGTGTGGCTGGAACTTCCCATTCTGACTTCAGGATTCAATTAGGGCATGCAAGCCGTGCGCTGTTTCTCCTCGGGCTTTGTGGACCCTCTTGCTCTGTTATGTCCGTGCCCAGCTCAGATCCACACTGGGTTTAAATTAGCTAGCTTGCATCCTAGTAGCAGTCTAGCTATAGCAAGACAAGCTTCCACATGGGCTACTCTAGCTTCTTCAGGACCCTGAATAAGGATTTAAAGGCTAACTACTTTCCGTATCCAAACTACTTTAAAGCAAACTTGGGCATGTCTATGCAAGCTGCCTCTGGAGATACCACTAGATGCCCCAGTGGACACAATACAGGTTAACCAGACTCTTACTAACTGGCATTTTGATGATCCCTTTTCCTTTCCCTGGCCAGAACCATGTAGTTTTGCAGTATAACAACTGTGCAACAGGATGCATTTTGAGGAAAACCATGTCTGAGATGGATTAAATTCCAAACTCTGGCTCTGCAAGCCCGGTAGGTGCTAGACATGTGACTTCCAATTCATGAGTGAGCTCTTCACTCTACCTATCTGCTGCTGCAAAATCCAGGTTGTTGCATTGTTAATGCTTTAGAGCAGCCCAACACCTTGCTCTACTTTTATATTCTGCTATCCTGATCAACTGAGAGCCTTGGAGAAGGTTGTGGTGCATCTCATCCTGACCTGGATCTCTTCTCAGCCTTTTGCCTCAGATCAAGTGTTTTGGCCTCTTGCGGGCCAAGATCAAGTGGGGGCACCTAAATCCCAATACCTCGGGGCTTGGGCCTGCATATAGGATGCCTGCCATTGGATTTGGGAGCATCTGAAGTCCCATGGTGAGAGCCTGGAAAGGAGGATGCTCACCGGCTGTAGCGCCAAACATCATGTTTAGAATGATTGAGTTCTGCCTGCTTAGTTGATATGGTTTTTGGAACAATTGAGTTCTGCTCAGTCGATATGATTTGGAACTGATTTGGCTGATTTGACCTGGAACACAAAATATATTATTAATAATAATTTTTTAAAAATCTTTTCCTTTAACCTGGATGAAAAAGGACAAATGGTGGCCTTAATGGAAAATAGACCATTAAGTAAATTCTTAGTGGTAAGATAAGGAGGCGGACATGAACTCACGCTTGCCTTCCCTTTATGATTTATGTATTAAATCAAAGTTGTGCAGATTCAGATCCAGGGAACTAAAGCATGGTACTTTATAAAAAGGGTTCTCGCCAGTAACAGCATCTTTGCACTTTTCCCCAGAATAACACTTGTTGCCTGGTGCCTTGCCTCCGGAGCAAGAACAGCAGGCGTTTCATCAGGGAACAACAAAACATCCTGAAGGATTCTCAAAGGAAGGTCATCCCAGGTCTTGCAACATTTGCTCTCATGTTTTCTCCACTGGGTCAAAATGCTAAAGCAGAATTCCTAGTTCTAATATTATATAAGCCATAATCTGTCTGTCCATAACTCTTTATTCGCACTCTGATTGGCTGATGAAAACAACCAGAGTGCAAACACAGCATTTGAACAGAGGGTGGCAGCGCAGTGCAGCGCTGCCATGACGGTGGGGACACACACCATCCCCACAAATGTAGTGGGGGGCGGGCAAGACCAGGGCAGCTGGTCTTGCTCCCCCTGCCCTGCTCCCTGGAGGCAGCAGCAATGGAGTGGACAGAACAGGGGGGAGGCGCTCCCCACCCGCTCAGTGGAGGTGATGGTGGCAGCAACGGCGTTGGGGGACTGGGATCGGGATGCTGCCGGGGGGGGGCAAGACCAGCAGCCCCCTCTGCTCCCTGCAGGCGGTGAATACGGAATGGGGGTCAGGGCCAAGGCAAGAGCTGCTGGCCTTGCCCCTCTCTCCTGTGCTGCTCCCTCCGGACACGGGGTGGGGGCAGCATGCCTGGGCTGATGTGGCAGCACCAGGGGGGCGGGGAGGAGCAGGCCTGGGGGTGGTGGGGGGTGAAAGCCAGTCCACCGTGGTGGTGAGGGGGTGGGGAGCAGCAGACCCAGGCAGTTGCTGGGGGGGTGGGAGGAGCAGGCCCAGCTCCAAAATGGTGGCGGGGGGAGGAAGGACACGCGCCTGGCCCGGCCTCAAAACAGAGGGTGTGGGGTGTGGCCCGGTGCAGCCCTGAAATGACAGCAGGGAAGGTGGGGCCTACAACGGCGGCGGGGAAGGTAGAAGGGGCATGCCAGGACCCAAAATGGAGGGTATGGGAGGGACATGCTGGGCCCAGCCTGGCCTGGAAATGGCATTGGGAAGTTGGGCAGGGGGTGGCCATGAAATGGTGGCAGGGAGGTGGGGGGAGGTCTAGGCCCAGCCTTGCAACAGTGGTGGGGAGGGTGGGGGGGCCAGGCCGGGCCCCATGGCGGAGCCGGACACAGGCCTCTGTCCCTCCCATGCCCCATGCTCATCATTCTTGTTGGGCAACTGGCTAGTCTTAACGTAAGTATCCAGCCAGGCATGGGCACTTTAATTAAACACGTTTAATTGCAGTACATCTAACCCCCATTTGTTACAGTGGGGCTTAAGCATGTACTTTAATGATTTACTGAATAGAAATGGACTTAAAGTTAAGCATGTCAATGTTTTGTCAAACGGGGGTCATGGTGAGGAAGTGCAGGCCTTGGCCTCAAACTTTCAAGCTACATTCTTTTAGAATTTGAGACATAGTATCCAAGTTGATATAATTAGTACCAAAGTTTAAATGGGTTGACCAGCTAAACATGCAAGACAGAAGGAAGCTCTACTGGACAATCTAAGCACTTTAAGTGGTATTACACCCAAGGCAAGGAATTCTGAACGTCAGGAAGCAAACAATGCGACTGTATCAGCACACGTGTATTGCTAATTCTGCATTGCTATGCCACGAAACTACCACTCCAAATAGCATTTCACATGTTGCACAAAACCAAATACACAGACATGTATGGGCAGATGGATTATGTATTCACTGGCTAGCAGTGTATACCATGGATGCTTTAAGACACAAACCCACAGATTGTGTAACTTCAGCCACACAAAACCACCAGTAACATATAACTGGATAATTGGTAACTTGTTGTGGCTTGTTTTCAGTGTTGATTATTAATTGAAACAAAGTATATTTTTGGCTAACAATTATTTTATATTGGTAATTTAGTAGGACGGTGGCAGCCTGGAAGGTAATTTGGAACTACTTTATAATGGGAGTGATTTTAATTATCATGTAAATTACAATACAGTGCTGCTTTCTGATATCTGTAATTATCAGTCATTCATATATATATGCAAGACTAATTGCACAACAGATTTTTTTTAGTTTAAAATATGTTGTTATAGAATTGAAATGTGTTGACTGGATTACACTGGGACTGAAAGTACTCCAAATTAAACATTTGGTGGTGCAGCATAGAGAATATACCTGGTTTCTCAAATTGCATGCATTAATTCTGGTGTTAAGCACAAGTAATTCATTCCATTTACTGGTATTTTACTGTCTAGTACTAGGAATCTGTAGGAGTTAAATGCATCACGAGGTATAACTTCAGAGTAATTACAGTTTATATTCCCTTTGAGTTTCATACTCAGTACATTACAGAATTAAGTCATGAAACTAACCTTCATTTATATAAATTACAGAGACTGAAAAGCACAGCTGATGTAAGATTATACTATAAATGCAATATAAATACAGTCACTCTATTATCAAGTAGAAGCATATTTTGGATATGCTTATTTTTTCCTTTTAAAAACATGCAACAGAAATGGAAAGGGTCCAAACCGAATATAAAAATGAGTGGAGACATAGGAAATCTCCCATAGGAGGAGGATCTGAAGAGTGAGGTAGTTTATTTTATAGGCAAGATAATAGTGGATACAACTAAATAGCTTACAGAGGAAAAGAAGAGAAAGAAAACTGGGCACTTGACTTTTTCCATATCTTCTAAAACAAGCACCTAGGGACCTTTTGCCTTATCCTGGTAAAACCCAACTGACTCAAGTATCGGGTTCTAAATGTACCCACTGGGCACCTGTTTCAAGTATCATGCACATTATAATGTACCTTTTTCTTACCAGATTGTATAGGTCACTAGACAGTGGTTAACTCAAAACAACTTTTATTCAGTCCCAACATTTTATATGCATATAGAACAGATCAAACAAAGAAGAGATTTGAGGCAAAGCATAGCCAGGGCTTCTGAGCTTCTCCTTAGATTAACAACAATCCTATTTTTGCAGTCCAGTGCATGAGTTTAACCAAGTTCTAAAATATGCTTAGCTGGTTACTGATGTTTGACTGCTAATGGCAAAATCTGCATACCAAATGCTGTGTAAAAAGAAAGAGTCTGACCGCAGAACTGCATGCCAGTTGTAGTCACATATTTGGGACAAGGCAGCTAGCCTGTACAGACAAGTAACCATCAATTTGTAACTATTTCTGACTGGTTTTCCAGCTGCATTGGACCTACAGTTCTTGCCGCTTATTCTTTCCTGGTGCTCATTGCCATAGCATAAAAGTCTCCTAAAACCCAATATTAATAATCCTCATAATAGACATGCCAGATAGGGGAATATTCTCACCATTTTACAAAAGGAAACCATGGTAGCAGGAGAGACGTGCTGGTGTCACAGGAAGAACTAGGAATAAAAACACAGATATCCCTGAGTTCTGGCAAGGTGCACTAACCAGAAAACCATTCTTTCTATTTTACTAGCCTCAAGGGCTGCATTATATTTGCCTGAGTTCAGTGCCGTTATTCTAGTTTTGTAGTCTTCCACAGGACTGTGGGCCATCACAGAAACAGCAGGAGTCATGCACAGAAGCCTTGATGTTGCAGCACTGAGGAGGGAAGGCTTACATTTGTGCTTCACCAGCAGTGTGTCAAACTCACTGGGTTTCTTCCACTGCTCTATCAAAACCGAGTAATAAGAATGCATTTAAAATATGCAGCACAAGCAAAAATCACAGGACAGAATAACTATTTGGATAACCTTTTCAGAAGCCAAAGGCCTCCTAGCCTGGAAACTTCTTAAAGAGTTCTTAAGATGAATTCAAGTTTTCTGAGCCAGCTAAGCAAACAGTTGTACCTCTGTGCCCCCTACTGGATTTAGCTCATGAAAAAGCAACTGAAATGAACACCATTCAATCATTACATGGGAAAAGGAAAGGTCCTTTAGCTCCCCCTGGTGGTTACAAAGAGGTTTAAAATAGCCAGAATTTGTATCCCTTAAATTACACTGAAGCATTTCAATTTCAATAAACTTTCTATTTGGAGAATGTAAGACAGTACAGGCCAACCTTTCTGGCAGGCATGCCACAAATAGCCCCCTATGCTCCCCAGTTGCAACTCCCATCCTCTTCCTCTAGCCTAGCCAATCAGCTGCTCAGCTTTCTGCTCTCTGCCCTATCTGCAGCTGCCCTGCCTGTCCACCCTTTGGTCTGTTATGTGTCATGTACAGAAACTGCCCATGTCACTTGTGGCACATATGCCGCAAGTTGGCCACCTTTGTATTAAAGCACTTAATAGATTTCATAGATATCATAGACATTAGGGTTGGAAAGGACCTTGAAGGTCATCCAGTCCAGCCCCCTGCCCCAGGGGCAGGAAGTCAGCTAGGGTCAAAGGATCCCAGCAAGATAAGCATCCAAACATTTCTTGAATAAGTTCAGAGTAGGTGCCGCACCATGTCCAAAGGGAGTCTATTCCAGGCACTGGGGGCTCAGACAGTAAAGAAGTTTTTCCTTATGTCCAGCTTAAAACGGTCACAAAGGTTTTTATGACCATTGGTCCTTGTCATCCCTTGGGGCGCTCTGGTGAACAGACATTTCCCCAGATCCTGATGCACACCCCTTATGTAATTATAGGCAGCCACCAGGTCACCCCTGAGCCTGCGTTTTTCCAGGCTGAAGTCCCATGGCTCTCAACCTCTCTTCATAAGGCCTGTTCTCTTGCCCTCTGATCATGGACATGGCTCTCCTCTGGACTCTCTCAAGCGTCTCGACATCCTTCCTGAACTGTGGAGCCCAGAACTGGATGCAGTGCTCCAGCTGCGGCCTCACCAAGGCTGAGTAGTGGGAGGATGACATCCTGAGATTTACCTGAGAAACATCTATGGATGCAAGCCAGAGTTTTGTTTGCTTTACCAGCTGCAACATCGCATTGGTGGCTCATGTTCATCTTGTGGTCATTGAAAGAGACTGTATTCAATCAATTCTTATAGTAGCTGTCAACACTGTTTTAATAAAAAGTTGGCTTTATAATTACTTATTATTATAATTATACATTGCCCATAGACATCAAACAGCAATTAGGATTCCATTGCGCTAGGGGCTGCATGTACAAAAAAATAAATTGCAATCTATGTTCTTAACATCTCCCAGATTCACTTGTTTTGGTTATCCTAATTCATAGACAGTATTATGGAGTTTTCCAAAGAGAAGTTTGTTTCTTTATATCTTCATACTATATCTTCTACCCAACTGCATTATATTAGAAAAACATTTCATTTCAATGGATGCAAGTATCTGGGCAGCCGCAGGCAGGTTCTTCCCTCCTAACCAGCCCCCCTTGGTGTTTCCCACCAGCCTGGAAACAGGCTGAGAAAGAACACCCCCCTCCCCCCCCCCCCCCCCCCCCCGAGTCTGGATTCCCAGTACCTTGGCTGGAGTGGCTCTGGAGCTTTGCTTGCTCCCCTGATCAGCTGCCTGCCTAGTATTTGATATAAATATACTTCTGCCATTTAATTGTGTAATTGGAAGATATGCAAGGCATTTAGCACATACCCAAGAGATATCCAGCTGGTATGCATTTTGGGCCAGGCAGGGTGGCAATGATGGGTGTTCACAAAGCAAGTCATTCCTATTCACAGGTCATGTTTGGTTCTTGGATATATTAAAACAGTGGCTAACTAAATAGGCCCAAAAGCTTTTGTTCAGAAAAGGGAGTGACACCTTCATTCACTCCTACTTGGTGGAAAGGTAAAGCTCATCTACATAATATCCTTTCTTCCCAGAAACAAAAGGTATTTGGAAGATAGAAGAGCTTATGCCTGAGAAGAGGGGGGTGTTCAGAAAATTCCCAGGAAAGAGGTACCTTTTCCAATCCCAGCTTTTGAGCTGGTGAAAAAGACTAGATACTCCCAAACTTGGGGAAGCCATCTACGGCTGAGCTAGGGCAAGCAGAAGGAGTCCGTGAGCTGGCAGGATACTATGTAAGAAGAGCCATCTGCACAGAAATTGCTGGTTACAAAGAATTACTTTGGAGCTGTTTCTAGATAGAGAAGAAGGGTGAAAACTTGCATTTTCGACCTCTTATCTCTCTCAAAACGTAGTTGCTTTCAGCAGTATTTTTCTTTTCAAACCTTTTTTCCTGCTTTATCCGATTGTCCACAGCAAGCATGATCATAGAGCAATACATGATTCAGGCATTTCTCTTCCTTGGAAGTGGAGGGATGGGGGGAAATCTGTTGTCTCTCTTTTTTGTGAGCCCAGAGTGACAACCCCAAAGAGTGGCAGAGCATCTTCCGCTGGAGCTCTGAAGGTCTGGACTCAGGTGAGGGAGCCTAAGGTTGGCTAGGGGTGAAGATTCACCTCAGGAGCGAGATCTAGTCTATCCCCTAGACATGCAGCAAAACAGAGGGGAAAAGCTTGGGCTTTGGGGCCACCCCAATATCTCAACAGCTCAGCATTTGTCACAGCAAGCACCTAGGTACTTAAAACTTTAAAAAAAATTCAGACCAGTTAATTCTATATTTATATAGCTAAATAAACAACTTAACTTTCTTCAAAGGAGCTGAGAGCCTAGCAGCTGGCGTTTTGTAAAGCAGGACACATGGCCAAGTGCCTAACAATGGTTAAAACAGATTTAACCCCCTCTTAACCATAAGGTCTACTCAGTAGCAACTGCTCATGAAACAACTGAGTGGCCTACTGAGTAGAAAGCCAGAATAAAGGCTGTGTATAAGCAGACACAAACCTGCTGTTTGAGCTTTTGCAGAAGAACGTTGCAGGCGGGAGAACTTTGCCTTTTCTTCCCCCAAAGCTGTAGAATGAGGATTTTAAAACTCTCTGATACAATCAGTAAGCTTCTATTTGTCAATTTTCCACCACAGATGGTGCAACCATTTTCTCTCATGCTTCATCTGTTAGATTTGTTGTCAAGCAAGGTGACCAACAAGCACAAAGCCAGGGAGAGAAAAAGGCCAAGAGACTCTCTGGTATAGGAATAGGACGAAGAACATCAAATCAAAGCATCAATAGAGAGGTCTATTGGTTGGATCTCAGGGCTCTTTGGAACCCCACCCCCCAGTTCTATAGATGTCAGATTGTATGAGGAGTATTAAGGATTATAGTGAACTGTATGGTAGGTTTTAGTACTTGAATGCAATTACAAAACTCCTGCTTCTTTCTGACCCGAGTCTGAAGCACCAAGATATGAAATACTGGTTCAGTAACAGAGCTCCACCCCTTTTAAGCTCATCATTTCTGATCTCTTGTTATGGAGAGTCATCAAAAGTGGTAACAAATGATGAGTGGAAGTGGAGAATCAGAGGGAAAGCAGGGGTGGGGGTGAGGCATGAGCTTTGTGCTGCTTATGCAGAACTGGGCTGGGTTGAGTCCAAGTCAATTTCTAAGTACTTTGCTTGGGAGAATAGTGAGACATGACTGACAAAGGAACAAGGGATCTCCCCTAGTCTTTCCAAATTAACATGCAACCAAAATAGTTCACAGGGAAATGTTCATGGCCATCTGACAGGCAACATTTTTTTCATTCCATAAAAATGGGGACTGACGAGAACAATCTCTAAAACTTTGGTCTAGTGGATCTGAGAACTGTAGGCTCAAAGAAATGCATTTCAACTGATGGCTTGGCTTATGATAAGTGTTTAAAATATTTTTTATTCCAAGACCTCTTACTTCTCTATCACCAACATTTCTAGAACTTATTAAAATATTTTCAGTTCAGTGGGAATGAAACCCAAAACCTCAGAATAAGACTTACCTATAGCAATGGACAGCTAAGGACTAAAGAGGTGGAGGGACAGAGATCAGGGAGGAAAGAACATTGTTTCTGTTTTCATAGTGAATAGATACCATACAACTTATTCAAACAAATACAACTACCCTTAGGAAAAAATAAAACATTCTTAGCATATTTGGGTTACTCCTCTGAAGCTAGAAACTACCTATTTCTTGATCCCTTTTTCACAGCTTTCTTCTTAGGGGTCCGTGAAGAACATATGCAGTGACATTTAAGGCACAGCTCCACAGCTGTTCTACCATATTCAAGACACTTGTAAATAGTGACTTACTACTTATACGTTCTTGAGGCCAAGGTCTGGGATTTGAACAAGTGTCCAAGGAGGAGAGGGCAGACTTAGACAAACTGCTGAGGTATAGATGGGACTGAAATGAAGGTGCAGGGACAGAGGTTGAAGGGGGCTGGGGGGCACTCTCCAAGATATGAAATAAAACCCAGAATTCCCAAATCTTGGCATGCTGCTGCTGTCAGCAAGCAAGCAAGCTGTGGAAACCAATGGCAAAGTGTGTGCTTCATCCCTGTAGAGGTCCACATGGAGGATAACAGTTTAATACTGCTCTTAGGAACCTCACTAATAACACAACTCCAATCTGCTCCTGAGCTCTGTCCATCCTGTGCACAAAGTGGGGTGAGATCCTGTGAAAGAACTGTATGAAGCTGAAGACTGTCTTGTAATGCATACACATAAAAGCAGTGGCATTCAGGTGGAAATAGCAATCACAATTCTGGCTTTTTGAAGTACTTGCTTTCACAGCCAAAACATTTTTTAAAATGAATATTTGTATGTGTTTTCAGTATTAATAGAAATATATTCTGTCAGTGTGGTCTAGATAGTATTTAATATATGCCTTGCATTGACTGGTGCTGTGATGAGAGCAAGATGATGATTCTCATGGATCAGTTCAACCCTGGTATAAGCAACTGCAATGGTCACCAACTTCAACAGGCAATTCAGCTGCTCATCTTAATGACCCAACCGGCTGAGTTGATAGTTTGGCTATCATATCCCTTCTGAGACTTCTAAGAAGGTTCCACGAGAAGTGTGGATACCTGTTCAGTAATACCTTCTAAATAACAGATCCAAACCCAAAATTCAATAACTTCAAGTGACTTTCAACAAGATCTTTTAATATAAAGTGTTTACAGTATGTAGCTTAGCCAACATACCACAGGATGTCAGCACTGGAAATGTTCTCCATTCAGAACGTGAAAACTCCAAGGTTGCCTTCATTGGAAAGAACCTTTCCTCCTCTCTTTGTGTTTACAAATTTCAGCCCCTTAATCCAGGGGTTGGCAACCCACAGGTCAAAACTAACGCACAGAGTAATTTTATCCAAGCAAGAAAGTCTAGATGCAGCAGGGAAAAGTAGTACTGGCTGCAGCTAGGTTGGAAGCACCATCTTGCCACAGTAAAAGTGGCATTCCTGCCACTCCTAAAGACTGCTGACCCCTGCCTTAATCCCACTGATTAATCTTTCTACCCAGACCCAAATGACCTTTCTGTGCCAGAGGCCAGTTAAAGGCAGTACAAATTGGTTCAAAATTGCTTGGTTTTTGTACTATGATCTCTAAAGAGTGGCACTAAAATGTGAAATGGATACCCATGGGGCTATAAAACACCATAGCAACCATGAATATTCACCAAATTAATTCTGATAACAATAACCAACACCAGGAAGCGATACCTACAAATTCAAAAGTATGCAAAAACTAATTAAGATTAAGGTAACTTTGCAACGAACTTATAAAAAATTCTCAATATCAGACACCAACTATTTTCACATTTAAAAAATTAAAACATTCTGATACCTGTCTGGCAGTTATAGCTCATGTCATAATTGCATCGTATTTATGGGCTTTTCCAACTGTATTTTGTTTCTTGTGGAATTCAACAAGTAGGTTAAATTGAGACCATTTTAAAGGTCTTATTTCCTTCTTATTTGACTGGGCACAGTGAAGCGCTGCTGAAAAATCATCTTCTTGAACTGAAATTATTCCTGGAAATAGCACTGATTCACTAGTTTCCTGTTGGAGGAACATTTTCATGCAAATACTGCAGAGCCAAATCCGTCCATTTCATCTCTTGTTCTTTTACTGACTCCGTTGTGCCACCATTGTCCTGCTCTGGTTCAGGAAGTTCATTCTGAGAAGACAAAATAGGACAATGCATTCCACAGTTACAAAGCACCCTAAAAGAAACAGGTTACCAACATTTTGTTTTGATGAATACGTAGATGCACATGTGCTATACATATTGTTCACATCTTAATTTGATGATATTTTTAAATGGAGCAATATGTTTTTAACAAAATTATGCTTAGTTTTAGATCACGCTGGCTTTCTGCCTTGGTGGCTTGCTGGCTCAGATGTATGCAGTGAGACAGATGATTGTAACGTATGGAAAATGTAAAATAAATAAGTAACATCACAGGGCAAGTATTTCATCGCTTGTTTGAAATCTTTTTCTGGCAGCTAGGCCCAAATGAGTAGCTATACAATTTCAGATTTTTAAATATGGCAATCTGCTGCGTATCTTTTTAGTCATCTGGAAAGTAACAAAATAAATGTTCTCCCTTGAAGCTGAAAACAAAGTGGCTATGTGGGAAAACTGGCAAGCATTCCCAGCCTGTACTTTTGTGAAGGCAAATAGATGAACACACAACTGGGCAAAATAAGTTATGGTTTGACTGAGATTTTGTTTTTCTTATTAATAGTACCTACTGTGTTTTGCCATAACTGTACAACTGCTAGCGTGTGTGTTACTCTGAATGAAATAGCCAGAGCAGGATTCTGAGTCATGGGCTTCCCAGCACGAGACAAGACAAATGGACCTTCTCAAAATCTAAAATTGGTTTCAATTAGGACCCAATCCAAGCATACTGGAGTCACTGGGAGCCTTCATGGTTTACTGGAGTTTAGATCAAGCATTAAGGGAAGCAGTAGTTAGCACCATAATTAGGACCCTCCAGTCAGTCCCTTCTTGATGTTGTTGAGTGAAAAAGCCTTCTGAAGAAGCTGTGCTGGATTTTCAACCTGTTCATAAACGATCATATTTCAGGTGTCAGGAGGTCCATCCCCAGGCTTCGTATGCTATGATCTAAAAATCACTGTTAGTTGGGGAGGTGTCAGCATGAAAATAGATCTTGAGCCCACCAGCACAGAGTACCTCACAAAGGCCTTTACTCAGTTCATTTGAGGCTGTATGAAATCCAAAAACGAATGGGGTTTATGTGGGGAGGGTGTGTGTTTGAAGAGTGACAGGATATGCAGAGCTGGGGGGCGACAAAGGCACCAGTAACAGGGCTCAAGTGCCCATACACGCTAACGCTAGGAGCATGGGGAGCAAGCAGGATGAACTAGCACTCCTGCTTGCAGAGAACACTTATGACTTAGTGGAGCCAACAGAAACCTGGTGGGACTCTACCTATGACTGGGCGGTACACATTGAGGGCTATAAGCTGTACAGAAAAGGTAGAGTAGGGAGGAGAGGGGGACGGGTTGCATTCTATGTCAAGGAGCGTTATACATCGATCCTTATCAAAATGGAATTGGAGGAGGAGAAAGTAGAAGGATTATGGGTTAGGATACATGGAGGTCAAGGAGAAAGGGATTTGGTGGTAGGGGTCTGCTACACCAAGGGGAAGAACTAGATTTGGAACTCCTGAGGCTCTCAGAGACCATAATCACTAGGGAGGCAGTAGTCATGGGGGACCTAAACTACCCTGAGATCTGCTGGGAGATGGAGACAGCAAATTCCCACTGTCCACACAGGTTCCTATCCTGTGTACAGGACCTCCACCTGATGCAGGAGTACTGAAGGCACTGGCTGATATCATTGCACAGCCACTGTCAAGAATATTTGAGCACTTGTGGCACACAGGACAGGTCCCAGAGGACTGGAAAAGGGCCAGTGTGGTCCCCATTTTCAAGAAGGGGAGGAAGAAGGATCCAAGCAACTACAGGCCAGTCAGTCTCACCTCCATCCTTGGCAAAGTCTTTGAAAAGATTATTAAGGCTCATATATGTGAGAGCCCAGCAGGAAAAATTATGCTGAGGGGAAACCAGCACAGGTTCGTAGCAGGTAGATCATGCCTGACTAATCTAGTTTGTTTTTATGACCAGGTTACAAAACACCTTGACACAGGAGTAGGGGTTGATATTGTTTACTTAGACTTCAGGAAGGCCTTTGATATGGTATCCCACCCCATACTGGTGAACAAGTTAAGAGGCTGTGACTTGGATGATTACTCAGTCCGGTGGGTGGCAACTTGGCTAGAGGGTCGTACGCAGAGAGTGGTAGTGGATGGGTTGGTATCGACTTGGAAAGGAGTGGGTAGTGGGGTCCCACAGGGCTCTGTCCTTGGACCAATACTACATATATCTACAGCTCTGTATATCTACCAGTCTCAATATCTCCAGCTTTGAATATCTCCAGCTTTATATATCTCCCTATCTATATATCTCCAGCTCTGCATATCTAAACCCTCATATATCTACTACTCTTCAATGTCTTCACCAGTGACTTGGACAAGGGAGTGAAGTGTACTCTACCCAAGCTTGCAGATGGTACAAAACTGTGGGGAGAAGTGGACACACCGGAGGGCAAGGAACAACTGCAGGCAGACCTGGACAGGTTGGACAAATGGTCAGAAAACAATAGAATGCAATTTAACAAGGAGAAATACAAAGTGCTGCACCTAGGGAGGAAAAACGTCCAGCACACCTACTGCCTAGGAAATGACCTGCTTGGTAGCATGGAAGCAGAAAGGGATCTTGGAGTCCTAGTGGACTTCAAGATGAACATGAGTTGTCAGTGTGACAAAGTCATCAGAAAAGCTAACTGCACTTTATCAAGCATCCTTTATCACCAAGGAGGTGATACTTCCCCTCTATCGGGCACTGGTCAGACCACAGTTGGAATACTGCGTCCAGTTTTGGGCACCACACTTTAAGAGGGATGTGGATAACCTGGAGAAGGTCCAGAGAAGGGTCACTTGTATGGTTAAGGGCTGGCAGACCAAGCCCTATGAGGAGAGACTAGGGCACCTGGACCTCTTCAGCCTCCGCAAGAGAAGGTTGAGAGGTGGCCTTGTGGCTGCCTATAAATTCACTATGGGGTTGCAGAAGAGAATTGGTGAGGCTCTACTCACCAAGGTGCCCCTGGGGGTCATAAGAAATAATGGCCATAAGCTAGAAGAGAGCAGATTTAGACTGGACATTAGGAGGAACTTCTTTACAATTAGAGTGGCCAAAGTCTGGAATGGGCTCCCAAGGGAGGTGGTGCTCTCCTCTACCCTGGGGGTCTTCAAGAGGAGGTTGGATGGGCATCTGGCTGGGGTCATCTGAACCCAGCACTTTCCTGTCTATGCAGGGGGTCGGACTTGATGATCTATTGAGGATGATCAATGCCTATGAATCTATGTATCCAATGGAAAGGTGCTGCAAAGATCCTGGTGTACTTCAGAGTTCATGACAGATCAAAAATAGTTGCTAACAGATGGAGGAGAAATCAGTTCCTCCCCTCACACCCCTTGCTGGCAGAATGGTAAGGGAATATAGACAGGACAAGTCCTTGTGACTCACTCCAGCTGACAGATGAGAAAAGGGGGAGTGTAGTGGCCCTTAGCACTGGATGCAGTTGAGGATAAGGGGAGCCACTTTTCCCACTAGCTCTTGACTGGTGACACTATACACTCCTGGGGAAAGGGAAAGATGTCAAAGATAAGATCTATGGGCCAGATTCAGCCCACGGAGCCACATCATCTGGCTCTCATCCCCGTGGTGGATCCAGCTCCTGCTCCAACCAATTCAGAACAGGCACCACTTGCGGCACAGTTTCAGAATGCCAGAGCAAGGGCTGGATCAGCCATGCTGGAAGCAGCAGTGCTCCACTGGATCCCCTGCATTCCAGATCTGGTACTTGTTCTGGCTGGTCAAGGACCTGTGCTGCTTGGAACATCCACCATGGACTGCCCAAAGCAGATGCTGGATCCAACATGTGGTGGGGAGGGTCCAAGACAGTTCATGAGCTGACCCCTGGCTGTTTACCCAGCCCATGAACCAGTCTCATGCCATTCACATGCCCCACAGGGACAGATGAGTTGGCACATCCATGTCCTGAAGGGAAGCTGCCTTGTGGTGTAGGTACTTTTATGAGCAAAGAGACTACCAATATGTTCAAGTGCACAATCTAAGGGGCACCTCTGGCATGGACTGTATTTCAATACTGGGATCACACAACAGATGCTTCCATGATCACCATTTTAGTAATAATTACAGTGATTGTTTACATGGAAAAGTACTCTTAGGAGAACATTGAATGCATTTTAGCAGCTGGGAATGAAAAGTAGCCAACAGTACTTAAATGCTAACTCTCCACACACTGCCAACACAAAGCTACTTATCTGAGACCCACAGACCCCAGTCTGGCAAACTGCTTCAAACACAACCAGCACTATAATCAAATGTTGTTTGATAAAAGAGCATCACTTATGCTTGCCCCTAACCCCAAACAGAGGCAGGGGATGGAAAGAAGCATTGCACCCTCCAAAGAGGCTGAGAACTGACTAAGAGCAGGGGAGATGTTTCCTCCTTCCAAAGAGTCAAACAGCTGTGGGATGAAAGCATTTGTACCCCCACCTGCGGAGAGAAAAAAAAAAAAAGAGTGAGAGGGGAGGGGGGGGAAAGAGAAGGGAGGAAGTGGGTGAGAGAATCCCACGTTCTTGCCACACACAAAACAAAGGGGAAGCTGAACAGAGCAGTATAGGAGTATTTCTGGTACAAAGTGGTGAAGTTGCAAGGATCATTTGCTTGGAAGGGGTTAAGAAGTTTGGAAATGCAAGGACTCAAGATCAGGCTGTTAATTCAGTGCACAGTGGTCACCTACTAGGGGTATTGCCACATCCTCATATGGTAACTTGTCTTCCCTCCAGGCATCGTCAATCAGATCCAGAATTCTCCCATCCCTCTGCACCTCACTGTCCATCAGTGTGCAGCCAGCCCACACCCACGCAACACCTGCGAAACAAAGAGGACATCATTCGCAATGGCCCAAACCCTCCAGAGTGGTGCCTTGGGAGTTGTTCTAATTCCTGTTGAGAAAAACCACTTGGGTGATCTTGGCTCTTGCAGTCATATGTGCATCACATGGTTTGGGGTTGGGTTTTTTTTAAATTCCATGTCTCAGGCCAAATCAGCTCCAAATTCTATCGACTGAGCAGAGCCCAACTGTTCAGGTCTGTGTGGTGCTGCCACTGGCAGGTATCTTACCTCCCAAACTCTTCAGCCTGGGGCTTAGGATACTCCCAAACCCATGGCAGGCATCCTACATGCAAGCCCCAAGGCCTTGGGGTTTAGATGCCCCCTAGTCTTGCTTGCCCCTAGCCAAAAGCCAAAAGAACAAGCTAGGGGCGCATTCACCCCCTACAGTGTCAGACGCCTTTTTGTCAGCGATGCCTGTGGGCAGTTGCCGCTTGCCACCCTGCCACTGACAGTGCCTGCAGGCAGTCAGTGATCCCCACTGTCCACTGCTGAAGCTGCCAGTGGCATCTGCAGGTGATTGCCAATGTCTGGTCAGCGCTTGCCACCCCCCAGTCAGTGCTGGCAGCATCTGCAGTAGCTCCCTGCTCACCACTGACATGCTCCTGCTGCTGCTGTGCCCCCCGAAGAGCAATTCTCAGTCATCAGCATAAACTGTGTAGTTGAGATCCTCCCGTTAGGAGGCATTTGTAGAGTCTTGCAATGCAAGGGTCAGATCTTCACTCTCTAACTCAAGAGTTGGACAAAATATAGCCAGTTGACTGGATCTGGCCAGCAACTGCCCCTGTGGTGCTCTGCATGGGGCCAAGCCCAGCCCAGGCTGAGCTCCTGACTGTGTGTACAGGCCCCAGCCTGTGTGCACAGCTTCTTGTGGGAAGGCTCCTGGTGCAGCTGCAGCCCCACAGGTGCTGCTCAGCTAGCCTCCAGCAGCAGCTCTTCCTCTTGCTCCTGCCCATTGTGCTGCTCCAGGCTGGGGGAAGCTGCAGCTGAGTGGGTGGAGCAGGTAGAAGGTGGCTGGGAGCTACAAGAGCCCCATGTGCTGGGGTAGGATCCACTGGCTGAAGCTTCCACCACCCTGAGCAGCACATCAGGAGCAGGAGGAGCTGCCTCTGGAGGAGCTCAGCTGAGCAGCGGGGCCCAGCAGGGAGCAGATGCCTATCCTTCTCCCGAATGCAGCTCCCCGCTCATGGCCCCAACCCACACTGGGGGCATGTCTACTTGAGATGCTTATTGCACATTAGCTTAATATCACTGTGCAGTAGTGCATCACGAAACACACCATGCTAATACCCCGCTGCCAGTAACTGTAGGTACAGTGCACTCAGTTAGTCCAAAATTAAGGAAGTAGTAAATTAAACGCGCAGGATCTGAGGCACATTAATGAACGTGTGTATGCATCCGGGGAGTTTGGGTGAGTTGTTGCATAGACCCAGCCCACAACAGCTCATCACAGTTCCCTATGGGGCCCCCGGGCCCAAATAATTACATAGTCCGGCTCTAACTACCTCGGCCTCTCAGGGAGGAGAAAACGGGGGTCCCACTACAGTGCGCTGAGGGGCTCGGGGAGGATGAGAAGGGTGTTTCTCCTCCGCCAGGCTGTCTCAAACAGACCCCACCCGCACCCCTCAGTGGAGCCCTCGAGCTTCTGAGCACATGCCCCACCCCTCAGGGCCCGGGCACGGCACTGCGCATGCTCCGGTTCCCGCACATGCGCACTACCGACCTGCCTCCGCGCCGCAGGATTAGGGCGGGAACCCAATCACCGACAGTACGCATGCTCCAAATCCCGCACATGCGCACTACCGACCTGCCTTCGCGCCTTCGGGGGGGATGTCTGCTCCTCAAGATTAGGGCGAGGACACGGGCGGCAGCCTCACGGCCGGCGCATGCTCCAGCTCCCGCAAATACGTACTACCCAGCCGGCCTTGCGCCTTCGGGCCTATGTCCCTTACCCACCGGTGAGAGAAACCCTCCGTTTCCGCCCCCAGAGCCCTCCCGCGCGCTCACCCCTTCGCTCCTCCGCAGGTCCTCACGTGACTGGCCGTTCTGAGCCGCGTGAACCATAGAGAGGAAGCCGGGTCCTCCGCCAGCACCGGCGCGGGTAACGGCTCGCCGAACCGGGACGCCCCCTCCTCTCGCACCGCGCAAGCGCAGGGCTGGCCCCGCCCCCTCCGCGCCGGGTGACTCCAGGCGAGTCAGGCGGCACCGTGGCGGTGCCTCAGTTTCCCAGTGCCGCTCCGGGGTCCCATAGGTCCTGCGGGCGGGACGCTGGCCCCTGGCCCCGCGCTGTGTCTGCGAGCCCTGTTCTGGCCCTGCCGAGCCCGGCTGTAGCTCCTTATTTGCCCCTCTCAGGCCTGCGGGGCCCCTGGCCCGCGCTGCACCCGGCGGCGGAGGGGGGCGCTGACCCGGACAGGCAGCATCCAGGGACGTCCCCAGACCTCTGCGTGTCGGGTCTGAGGCGCCAGGGGACGCCGCTCCGGCCTGTTCAGCAGCCGCTCGGAAGCCGGTTTGCTGCCTTTCAGCGCCACCCGCCCACCACCTTGCCCTTAGCCTCCCTCGCATAGCGAGGCGGCAGAGAAGGGGGGCAGTTGATTGCTGGGGACAAATAATAGGAAAACAGGGACAGGAGTGAAGGTCAGAGGGTTGAAACGAGTGCCAAAAGGATGATGCCGAGCAGAGCTCACTGACCAGTGCCTGCTGGCCCCCCAACTAGTCCAAGGAGCCAGTGGACACTGCCTGGTGATACTCAGCTCAGAGACAGGGGTGAAGACTGGCTCTGCAGTCCTGGGGCCTCCTGGCCACAGCCTCCTTCCTGGTCAAATATCACCGGGCCCCCCAAGTCTGACAAAGCACAGGCTGCATTGTCTCTGTGGCTCCTGCTACGGATGGGAGATAGGGTAGCAGGTGTTGGGACCCACAGGGAGCCCTGCAGGCCGAATGACATGGCTCTGTGGGGCACATCTTGGCTGTTGGCTGGGCACTGAGCACCGTGGAAGTTGTGGGTTCAAGAATACAAGTGTTTTTAAACTTGCATATTAAAAAATCCCTTATTTACAGAGTATTTATTGGCACTTGTAACTCCTAATGTTAAAGCCCTTTGGAAGGTATCACTGCTACTGGATCCTTCAAGGATTAGAAAGAAATAGCCAAACTGACTTCTAATATAATGTATGACGATAAACTGACATGTGCCACCTTTGGCAGCAAGGCATTTTCTGGCCATCCTGGTTGAGGGGACTGGTCAGAAGTTGCTTCTGTAGCAATGGACTCGCTCTGTCCTTGGAGTCCACCCTGAAAGTTCAGATGTGTTGTAACCACGTGGTTACACAGCTTGCCGGGAAAGGGTTGTGGGTTCCCCTCTGTCTTTATTGACCCCATTGCTGAGCTGGCTCATTGCCTCTGCTCTTTTTACCTTGCAGTTAGATGTCCCAAAACAAGAACAACTGGTGCCATTGAGCCATCTGGATCTTTTCTCCAATTTCAGTCTTGGAGTCCATCCCAATCAGGAGGTATCACAGCTTAGTGTTCAGAACAGTGTGACCCTATCTTGCACTTTTTTCACATAGGCCCTGGATCAGGAAGATGTCCACATATGTGTTTAAGCTTGATTTTGCTGGGACTATTTCTGTTTAAAGTTAGACTCCTGTTAGAGCACCTTGTTCAGTGTTATGGCCTTAACTGACTGCTTTAGTTGCTGCTGTTTGGTGTATATAAAACATTCATTTTTAGCTTCATACCATCTGCAAGCTTGAAATAGCACTCTCTCATGGTTCAGTGAAGATCAGCTAGTAAAATCATATCAAATGGTAAAGAAAAGAAAACATGCAATGCAATACAGAATGATGTAATCTAAAAGTCCCAGTGTTGTGTTACCTCCCAGAGCTGGAAACACCTGTGCCAAGACAAAATGAAAGCTTTAGGTATCGGTGAACTTTGTGAAGCATGAATCCCAAAGCAGTCTCTGCAGGGAGCAATTCTTGACATGTTTAAATAAACACACTGGGTCTTATTGTAGGCTGTTTAATTGTGAAGGTAGGGCTTCTGGCCTTTCCTATTTGATTTTTTTCAAGAAATATCTATGGAGCCATTTATTTTAAAAATTCAGAACTTGGGAATTTTGCAAGCTCTTGTTATTGGACTTGAGGAAAACAATATTATATTTCACAATAGCAGCCTTTATGGCTACCTATTTTAATATTAAATTCAGGGCCTGACATGGATACTGTGACTGCAGTATCCATTGTTCACCATGGAGCTGTGCTCCAGGATCTGAGTTGTCATTTAATGGAAAACAGTATTGAACCATTTTGGTTGGAAGTCTGACTGAGGTACAGCATGTCAGGGTACGAGGGAATTTGTATCTTCTGGGAGATAATTGGATGAACTGGGATTAGGCTGGTAAAGGAAAAAGCTGTGAGAGGTGAGGGCATAGGGTGGAATTCTGCCAGATGGTTGCTTTGGGCGTGTATGTGAAAAAAGGTGGAGAGTCTGTCTGTGCAACCCAGCTGCATGTAGTCAACAGTTAAGAGTGCCTGGCAGGAAGGGTGACAGCAGCTGCAGCTAATGAGGGGTTTGAGGTGGAGCCACAAAAAGGCTTAGAAGATCCAGGCACAGGCTGGCAAAAGGTAAAAAGAGGGGAGATGTGGTGCTTAGGTAGAAGTAAGGAGTCTGTGTTAACTCCTCCAAGGGTCTGAAAAAGACCACAGCCTTTTGGGTTTTGTTTGTTCATTTGTTTGCACACTTGCTTGTTTTATTAGGTTTCCTTTACTGTGGGGACAAGGTTGTTCTGGTAAAACAGGGAGTCTGAATGCCTGACCTGACTGGTTTCTGTAAGGAAGCTGGGTGAATGATGAATTGAGACTAGCTAAGGTGGGGTATGGGTGGGATTAATTCACAGAAGTTTAGGGCTGGAAGGGACCTCATGAGATCTTTGGGTCCAGCTCCCCCCATGATCCGAGTTATCATCTCATTAGTAACACTTCTGCAAGGTTTGAGGGTGGGTAAGAAGATGTATGTAGAAGTCCTGCTTTGTCCAGGTGAAAGGGGGGATATGATCGCTTGGGGAAGTTGTGGGCTCAAGAATACAAGTGTCTTTAAACTTGCATATTAAATCCCTTATTTACAGAGTATTTATTGACACTTGTAACTCCTAAGTTAAAGCCCTTTGGAAGGTATCAGTGTGACTGGATCCTTCAAGGATTAGAAAGAAATGACCATACTGACTTCCAGTATAATGTATGGTGATAGAGCAACCGAGTTTTAAGACCTACTGGGTGATGCTTCTGCTGTTCTTCATAATTCAGCTGTTCTGAGGTTGAGAGGCTGTGTTTGGCTAAAGGCAGATTCAAACTGAAAACATGAAGGCAGTCAAACAAATGGTTCTGGTGTTGGCTATGACTTTTTAGAGCAAATAAGCCATCAAGAATAGTGCTTTATCTGTCAGATTGTAGAAACAGTGACATAGGCCTTTGCTCGAAAGAGAAGATAGTGTTTTTAAAAGTGTGCTTGCTTTAACCCTTTCCTTGCTGGCTACTAGAGTCCAGTGAAGACTTCCCTGGAGTACATTGGCAAGAGATGCACTATTTGACATTGGACTCAACTATTGTGTGGCCTATATCTTTAAATTGGTGTGAAGGTTATACTTTATGAGATCTTAATTTGACAGAAATCCTTGGGCCCCAAGTATGTCCCTGCTCCTCTTATTAATATATAATTACATTTATAGCTGAAGACTCAGTCTGTTTACCACTGCCAGCAGCCTCAGTCATTTTTAAGCCAAGAGTCCCACCAAGCAGTCCTCTCCCAAGGCATTTGTACCCATCTAGATACTTACATTTTCACCAGTATCTCCCTTGATATTCATCAGGGTTTTTCCAGCACTCCAGTTACCTCTTGTCAGATGTGGCACTTACTTCAGCATGGCTTTTGCTATCAATGTAGCTGCCAGAGCATTGGCTAGGTTGGAGCATACCCAATGTTGGTGTCATGCTGATGTGGAGACAGCACAACTTCCCTGTACAACAGGACCATTCTGCCCTTAGCTATTTTCCTGAAGGGTTCCTCTTGTGTGGCCTCTGACAAATGGCCTGTAGTATAAGTAAGTACAAAATACTCTATTCTTTAGTGACTTTAGAGGGTCTCTCTCTCCCCACCCTCAGGGGAGCATGAATTTTCTCTTCTGGAGATACCTTTGTTTCTTTTTTTTCCAGTCTTTGGTGTTCTTTCCTTTTAGCGCTCATTTCTTCTTTTCCCCATTCCTCAGAGTGACAGACCAGCCCCCTCCACTGCAACTTTAATTATCAGGGAGGGGAGTTTGTATTGCCATTAGATTGCCTTCACGGGTGGAAGTCTAGAGAGAGTGCTCTTGGTTGCTTTCTCTACCTCTTTCTCCACTTCACACCTGGAGACAGGAGAAGAGGAGCAGTCAGCTCTCTACCTCCATGCTTATGAGCATTCACGGTTAGCATCAATTAATAAATTAACCAACCTCAGGCAGGAACAACCAATGGTCCTGGGATGTTGACCAGTGTTATTCAATCTAGAATTGTCCAACCCAAATCAGGCCACCTGGCTGGTGTGTGGAACTGGCAAGAGAGAGGCACTTACGTCAGGCAATAGAATATCAAGGAGCTTAGGGAAGGTGGAGCTGGATATTTTTCAGTGCAAGTACAAATTATCCCACAATTTCTTACTGCAGGGTTCTTATGTTTTTGTTGTAAGCAGCTTGTGCTGGCCTCTGTCCCAAACAAGATGGATGCTGGGGCTGTTCTAGTCCAGCAGTTTCTGTGTCTCTTTACTGTTCTGCACTGTCCTACACTCTTGAGGATGAAAATCCTCCCAGCCCCATCATGGCCTGACCCATTGAATTAACCAGCCCACTAAAGTTCACAGCCTGACTACATATTTCACATCCACTGTTTAAATCATTGTGTTTGCTGGATCACGTTATTGCATCAGCTAAGCTGATGGTAATCAGTGAGCAATGGTCCTGATTTTCTTGTTCTGACTGATATTTCTTTATTTTTTATATCTCTGGCCAACATTTGGCCTGCAAGTCTCTTGAAGACTCTGCAACTCTTTGGCCCCTTCCTACACATACCCTGTAAATTGTGTAATTTTTCACCTTCTTCTCCCTACTCCAGATTTCTACAGCCCACTGGAGAGCGTGTTATCAAGTGCTGCAGCCTGACCTCCACTTCGCTTGCTTTTCTACCTGCTATAGAGGACCACGTTTGTGATGGAGGCTTTGCTGGAGGGAATGCAAAAGCAAGGATGTGGCGGGTATGTATGCAGCTGTTTGCAATAGTCTCCTCTTAACTAAAGAAACACCTGTATTAGTTTAATGTTCAAATGCCGTAGTCCTTCAGTTCTTTCCTTAGTCAGCCAAACCTTTATCTATGCAGGGTTTTATGCTTGAGTAAAGCCTTCAGGATGTAGTTAGTGGGGCTTGATATACTGTGCCACTGATTTTTTTTTTTTTTCTTGGAGCAGGAGCAGAGCAGTAGTGAATTGCTTTTCCAGAAGTCTCTGGCTGCCAGCCTTCATAGTTTTAATAGTTGGCATATCTGTACTTTCAGCTTTCTGAATAATTGTCACTCCCTGTTATATTTACAGCCTTCTTACAAGCTCTTTTGACACTAAGTGCCGTTGTAGTGAAATACATAAAAGCAGCATGGTTCCGCTCTGCAGATCTACTCCAATCTGTTTGCTTTCCTAGCTGAAATAAGTCCTACTGCTTCTTGCTCCTGCTGGCATTGTAGGGACCATCCAGCGGCAAGAGTGCAAGCTGTATTCTTTTTTTGGCTTGCGTGTTATCAGCAGAACTGTTAAATGTCTTCAAGCTACAGAATCTTTAATGCTAGAGTCAGGCTAAGATACCTGAGAGCCTAGGCTGAATCTACAATTCAAAACAAGGAAGAAAAAGCAGAATTTTACGTAGTAATTGAGGAAATTTGAGCTGGAAGTCACTCTTCCACTTGTATTCAATCTCTGTGTAAGACCCTTTTGGTAATCCCTTTTCAGAAATTGCCCAATCCTTAAAGATGGCAAATACCACCTCTTCCTTGCATAACTAGCTTCAGAACCTGAACATGAATCTTATTATACAGTTCCTCCAAACAAAATAAATGTACTTGCCATAGTTCCTGCTTAATTTTTGGTCACTTTGCAGGACAGGGTGAGCATCAAATTTAATAGTGAGGTCGGCTCCTTTAAGAACGTATTTTCTTTCCCTATAGAAAAACTGTCAAGTTGTGAAGTGTGCAGCCACTCTGGGGAAACGGAGAAATTTCAATCCTTTAACCTATTGATTTCCATTTCTTTTCAGTCCTTCCTGTTTGACAGGCAAATTAAAGGGGTAAAGATCAGCATGGAGTTCACTGCTCTCTTGGGCTGTATCTTGCAATACTTAATAGTGTCCCTAGCTGAGCAACTTGTGAAGTTTCAGAGAAGTTAGTTGAATTGGCTTCACTGATTACTGCACCAAATTCGCAATCCCAGATTCTCTAGGGAGCAGACTCTCTCTAGTAGATTGCAGATGTTTTATTCTTCATTGTTGTGGTGTCATCCAACCTGTTCTGCTTAGCAGTTTGTCAGCATTTATGTGATAAACCTCTATTTTCAGGAACTGATAACTTAGCTGTAAGATTTCTCTTGTGACTCAAACTTGGTATAAAAAGTCTCTGCTTTGGGGCAATATTTTTTTAAAATATAAAATAAGAGAAACCTGTTTAGCTTATTGTGCATTATTCAAGTGCCAAATTGTAGCATTTAGTATTTTATTGATGTTTTTATGCTCCTATATAATAAATTGAGTTTTGTCTTTTTGGGCAGCGGTTCTCAACCTTTTGCACCTTATGTCCTACCAACCATTTTGTCAGAAACCTTGGTCCCACCATAATAAAAATAAAACCCCACAAAACTGCGCTGTTTGAGATATCTGTTAATTCATCTACTTGAAGGTTTTTGAAAAAAACAAACAAACAATTGTTTGCACTTCAGCTCCTACCAGTGGGACACGTTCCATTGGTTGAGAAACACTGTTTTAGTGTGTCATGGGGCGGGGCCTAGCGAGCGGCCGTGAAGCTCCCTAGTGCCCCTTGCCATGCCAGTTAGGCGATTCAGCACCCTCTGATCCTCTCCTGCCACGTCTTTGATGTTAACTGGTTCAGTTGGGGAGGCTGCCACTTATCGCCTAGACACTGTGCCAATACTACTTCCCGTTCCAGTTGGGATGGCCCCCTATACCCTCCGACCTTAGGGCAATGCGTGCCTCCAAACCTCCCCTTCAGCACACCCCAAGCCTCGCAGCTGTTCCTGGATGTTATTAGGTCCTTGCCCTTCGGCACCACTCTCTGGCGCCCTGGGCCCGTCATGCCCTGGTGCCCCTGTCTGGTGCCCCTGGGCTTGCTCCACTCTCTGGCACCCCTGGGCTCATCCTGCCCCAGCGCCCCTCTCCGGTACTCTTGGACTTATTATGCACCCACACCCTGGTACCCCTCTCTGGCACCTCTGGGTGTGCTACACACCGGGCGCCCCGGGGCTTGTCATGCCCCGGCACCCCTCTCAGGCGTTCCGGGACTTATTATACGCTTGGCGCCCCTTTACTGGTGCCCCGGGTTGCTCGTGAACTAGCACCCTTTTCCCGGTGCCTCTGGGCTGGTGCAGCGACCTGCGCCCCTTTACCAGCGCCCCTGGGTTGCTCGTGAACTAGCACCCTTTTCCTGGCGCCTCTGGGCCGGTCCTATGACCCGCACCCCTTTAGCGGCACCCCTGGGGTTTGCCGCATAACGTGTGTCCCTCTCTGGGTTCCTCTGGGCTTGCCTCGCCCAGGCAATGCCCCACCGGGGCCTGTCTTGCGCCTTCCACGCATCTTGTCCTTCCTGGGGCGTCTCATCCATCTCTGGGCTCTTCGCCCTCTCGGGGCCTATGCCATGCTTCCTCGCCCTCTCGGGGCCTATGCCACGCTTCCTCGCCCTCTCGGGGGCCTGTGCCGCGCCTCTCGCGCTGGGGTCCCAACCCCACACTCACCGGACGCCTCTCCAGCACTCTAAAATGCTGTGCCCATTGTGGCACTGCTCACTGTGCCCCCGCTGGGCACCGGGAACCCCCAAGCTACTGGGGAGCCCCCGTGAGGCCTCCTCACACCCCTACAGCCTCACCCGGTCCTCTGGTATAACCATAACTAAACCCAGAGCCAAACGGCTGTAACATAATCACAAGGAACCTTCTGGCTCACAACATAAACTCCGTGCCACACTGGCTCTTAGCCCTACCTCCCTTAGGGTTCTCTCTTCCCCTGCATCATTGCAGTCAGGCAGCAACCATACACCCAGCCTAAGGCTGTCTGGAGAGAACTGCTACTAGGTTTTGGCCTGGGCTGTTTATAAAGGCCCGGCCCTGCCCCCTTTCTGGTCGTATGACCAGCCTGGTTGCTCTGGCAACCAACATCTGTGCTGCCTTAGGGAGCTTCCACATCCCTTATTCCTAATGCCAGTAGCAGGCACCCTAGTGCCCTGCTACATAGTGTATATAATTAAGGTTATTTGTTCAGGTTGAGGTTTTTGAAAGTGCTTGAATTTGGCATAACTGCGCTCATGGAAGGTGGTGACAAAACTCGCATTGACTTTAACAGGACACATGTTGGGTTAGGGTGGAGTGCTTCTGAAAAATCCCATCTCTGAGGGTAGTAATTCATTTCTTGGGGTGAATAGGTGAAAAAGACCTAAAACAGCTAAGCTATTTTATTTCAGAATGCTGAGTGCTACATGTATGCTTCAGGTTGGCTGTTTAGCTATGTAAACCAGTTTGCTCGATTGACTTCTGTGGTGTTAGGCTGAGTTACATCAGCTGAGATTCTGGTCGCTCATGCATTAATGTTAGTTCAGTCTAGTATGAGTACAAGATTATGTTTGCTAAATTGACCCTGCAGGTTCACCATGTAGGTAAAGAATTCCTGAGTCATGTTGAGCTAAACTAGTCTGTCTGGTTAGTTTCTAAAATGTTAAAGAATTTTCTTTCGGGGGGGCCTTGATAAGGAAAGCATTATACCTGAATAAAACCCTAACTGCTGGCTCTAGAGAGTTTGCTTGTAATGGTGGAGGTGCCAAGGGGTGAGGTGGGTATGGGAATGCAGGGAAACCATACACTTTGCTGAGTTCAGTATCTGTACTGTCCATTCCCTGCTCTTAACAAGTTGTCTACCTGTCAGCAGAGGATTCTTGACATCCTGCGAGGCTGAGCTGCATGAGCTGATGAAGCAGATTGACATCATGGTGGCTCACAAGAAATCTGAGTGGGAAGGACAGGCTCAGGCCCTAGAGGCTTGCTTGGAGGTCCGAGATCAGGAGCTTTCTTCCACTAGAGCATTGTTGAATGAAAAGAACAAAGAGGTACTGTCAGATTTACTCTGTTCTGTATCCAGAAACTCTGTCCTTCCATCTGGAAACATAAATTTTCAGTGTTCGTAGACTTGGCACTTTCCATTTTGGTCACTGTTCTGTTCGAAGCATCTGTTTTTCCTTGCTGGTGTTTTATTGATTAAAGAGTAGAGATTAGGCAAAGCAAATGTTAATTAAAAATGTAAAAACACAAGCACAGGTTTTTTAGTCCTATGCCAAGGAAGGGCTGTGGCCTGTTTTGCACTACTGGGCTGGGATTTCCAGAGGGACCTATGGCAGTGACGTACCCGACTCCTAAAGTAACTTGGTGATAGTTGGGTGCCGAAATCACAGACTGGACTCTCAAAGCAACTGTGGAGAACACAGAAATAATAGCTGGTGACAGACAAGTGGTAAGCATCCTGAATGCATGTCATCACTTGGAAAGTGAGAATGGGATTTGCTAAACTGCACTGGGCTCTTGCTGAGAATTTCTGAGGTGATTATTTTGTGTAGATGAGCCATAGGGCTGGTTTTCTGGTGTTTCAAAAATACACATGATAAACTGTTGCATCAATATAGGAACGTCTTCTGTGGGTTGATTGTAATAAACTTTGCCTCCTGTAAACTGAATTGTTATGTTTCTCTTGGATCCTAGGAGGTCAAGAGGAATGTGGTGTGCTGTGGACCTCTCTGAGGTGTGGACAAACAGTTTATACTGACTTAAAAGGTGCATGTCTGGGGAAATTACCATGTGTTAGTTGATCCATGGTAATTGCTTCCTGTGTCTGCTCTTGTCCCAAAGCAAGTGAAAACTGAACTGGGGCAGTTCACCTCTGAACTAAGCAAATTTTAAATTACTTCAGTTTAGTCTCCACTTGCTGTGAAAGAGAGAAGAAACGTGAAACAGTTCTTATGGATCAACTAACAATGATGGACCCTTTCAGCGTGGTATAATTTGTGTGTCCACATCCTCTGATGCTCAACGATAATGCCTTCATTTAAACAGTCTTGATTGTGCAGCTCCTTTGTCATGTACATTTCTTGTCAGCACACTGCCCTTGCCACAAATAGTATTTTGGCAGCAGGTGAGGGAGGCATGGAGGACATTCAAGTTCTAACTCCTTTTGGACTGGAATTCTCACTTTTATCACAAAAGCCATTGACAATGCTTGTGTTTCTGTATGCCTTTGTTACCCAAGAAACAGCTGCTGTTTCTGTGGTCCTCAAAATAAACAAGTATGTATATACTTAGTGTTAGAACTGTTATGCAGTCCAGCTTAAAATAAAAATGAGTAGGAGAAAGTAGAGATTCAGGTAGGTTATATTTATAATGTACCTTAGAGCAATAGCATAAGCTGTGGTTAAGATCATTGCAGGACGGACACTCTACTGTTCCTGCTCTAGGATTGTTTATTCATCATCTTTCCCTCTCTGCCTTCCTCTGACTTGTTACATAGTTTTTGTTTTATGCTGCTCAAATATCAGCTGGATGCTTCAAAGACAGGCAATTGAACAGGTTGCTGCCCCAGAACCCAGGGAAGGTGCACAAATGAAAATGAGCTGAGAATTGTTGTTTGGGGTTTTAAAAAAATATATATATATAACATAAGGACAGTCTCCCATTCAGAAGATTCAAAGTCTTATTTACTTTGATTCTTTTTTACCTGCACATGTAATTTGGAGGCTTTCTTCTTCACCTGAAGGGATGAGATAAGGACATGACTATCTTTGTCAATGAAAGCTTGATTTTAATACGTATCTTTTGAACAGTTTCTGATCAAATAACATAGAAAAATATTGCCTTTTGATTGAAACTTGCCCAGCTTAATTTCTGTCTAAAAGGTGGAAATCTCAGAAAATTGCGAACAGCTGAAAAGTAGGGTCTGGAATTGACACAGTTGGGTAAATTTAGACCCAAATTCTGCAAAGATTTAAGCACATGTTTAACTTTCTTTGTGGTGAGTTACCCCTCTAGTTGGTAGGAGTGTCCACAGTGTAGAAGGTTTTGTAGGATCAGGCCCTTATGCTCATAGTTGCTACCACTTATATGTCCCACACAGAGGAATTCTTCAGTTTTGGTGTCTAGCAGTGATACAATCAGATGTGTTAAAGCCTGCTACTTACTGTGCTAACAGTTACTGAGTGGTTAAATTATTTTTTTAGGTTGGGATGTTGTGCCAGCAGTTGGAAGGCATGGAGAAGTCTAAGCAGGACATGGCTGTTGAGTATGAACAACAGTTGAAGACATTTCAAGAGGAGGTGGGTTGCAGAAAAATGTTATCTGGCAGATTAACTATTTTGTTACTTTTGTTTTTTTAATTTTGCTTCTTTTTCATTCTTTTTTTTTAATCTTACAGCCTCTGCCATGTGCCAGAAGAGAAAATAGATTAGAGACAGAAACACAGAACCTGTGTCATATGCTTTATTCCAGAGGATTTAAGGGCTTAAAACTGCTGTAGAAGTAGAAGTGCTTGCTGCAAAGACTTGTTGCTATTTTCATATATGTTAAACATCTGCAGAAGTTGACAGCAAATATTTCCTGTCTTCTCCCACCCCAGCTATCAGAATGTGTGTGCTTATGTTGCTATGGGTACAGGCAACAGCATCATTTCCCCAGCATATCATGAAATTAAAAAAGCATGACTGTGCAGCTGGCCTTCTTCATGTGAAATAAACGAGATAAATCATGGTAGAGCATAAAAATGCACATCCACAATCAAGTACATCCACAGGAAGGTAGCAGCCATCCGCTAACTAGTATAGTGCACCATTTTGTGTGCTCAGAACAGCGAGATATAACTTGGACCCAAGGACACCATCTTTCTCTTTCTGAAAATTGCCACAGACATATTTACTTCCTTGTAAATAAGAAAGACTATATTTTAAGGCCTCCTGCAAAGTCCTTTCTCCATCTCTTTGTCTTACGTTGCTAGTCATCATCCTAGCACTGGAGCATCTTCTTTATAAACACAGTAGCAATAATATATTGCAGGATTCTCAGGCACTTCCCCCTTTTCAGAACAGACGCTTTGTTTTGAGTAAGATTTTTTTTTTTAATCTTTTTTTTTTTTTTTGGACAAAAGATGTTGCTTTCACCACTTTTAAGCCAGTTGCACAGAACTCAAGTTTACCAGGCCATGAAAGATGCTGGGTTATTTTTCCTCGGGATGAGAACCCTTTTTTCTAGTGAAACTTGGTATGTCCATCCTGAGACTTAGCTAAGGCACTGCCAGTTGGGTGCAGGCCATTTTACCTTGTCATTGGCTGAGTTTGGCAGGACCAAATAACATTATTCTGCTGCTGCTTGAGTGGCCACTGTGGACTCCATTGGTGATCCACGGTCCTTTTAGCAAAGGCAGGTATCCAGATCTCAGACTTTCTAATTGCTGGCTGGGCAGAGAGCCTGACGCCACTCCTGCTTGTTGTTCCTCCAAAACCACAAGGCCTAGCACAAGACTCTTTCTGTGCTTAGCTTTACTGAAGAGATTTTGCTCTCCTGTGTATGTTAATTCACTTCCTAAATACTAAGTTTACTTGACAGAGACTCTTAAAAGGAATTCCAGACTTTCTGTCCCACAGAAGTCATCTTGCCCACAGTAATGCAGCAGATGCTGGGATTTCCTGCAGGTGGTAGGACAGCATTTCACATTTGGACCTTTGCTGTTTCCTTATGCTTCCCCAGTGTGTCAGTAACTTAGAGTTAAATACCATGAAAGGCTAGCAGTGTGTTGGCTTTACTTCTCTGGAGAACTGCTTGATTCTTGCTTATGGTAGGGCATACGTGAAAAGAAAAAAAATTGGTCCTTGTTTAAAAACCCCTTATTTCAGCATGATTAGCAGTCTTTGTTCAAGAGATGTTTCCACTGGAATAGCAGAGGGGCTGCTGAGCAAGACTGAGGTACATTGGCAGATTGAGGTACATTAATGTTAAGGACTAGAATAGCAGTCAGGCTGTGGGCAAGACTGAAAAGCTTGGGTTTTTTAATATGGACAGATTCTCCTGTCTGTTGTTCTCTTCCTAGTATTGTCACTAGCTTTCTTTGGGTCCAAGCTTCCATCTCTGAACTGCTTATTGACCTTACTCTTCATTACCAATGCATTTATATATTCAGTATTCTATTCACAAGGGTACTGCAAAGCTAACTCAATACCTGGGGAGCATTTTGGCCCTACTTCAGCTCGGGGCGTGTACATGCTTAACTTGAAGTCATTTATGTCCATCCCTGTTCAGTAAGGACGTCTCTCTTATGGCTAAATACCAGGGCTGAGAGTCATGAGATCTAGGTTTAGTTCCTGATCTAGTTTGCATAGTTCCTGATCTCATTTGCATTGTTTCATTTATAATCCTGGCCTTTGCTTTCTCCATCTGTAATATGGGATAATGTTTCCACTAACCACATCAGTGATCTGAGGTTCAGTTCATCCATGTTTTTAATGGAAAGAGACCTTCAGAAGGAAGATGTAGGGCAGGGGTGTCCAACCTTTTTGAATGTGGGGCTGGATCATGAACTTTTTATCACTCGGTGGGCCGGCAGGAGCAGGCGCTTGTGTGGCCTGTCCAGTCTGGCCACAGCCTGGGGGTGCAGGGGTCAAGGGGTGCTGCATGACCCCTCCGTGTCCTCCTTGCCACCTGAGCGGCCTTGAGGATGCTCCCACACCTGCGCACCTGGGCTCAGCAGCCGGGGGACATGTGGGGACTCTACAGGGGGGTGTGGGATGTGCAGGGACACCCCCCTGCTCCTTCTCCCCTGGGGCAGCCCGAGCCCAAGCGGCAGGGGTCCCTCCCTCCCTGGGGCCTGTGACTCACTATCCCCAGTGCAATGTCTGTGGATGCTGGGGGTATGCAGGGAGGCAGGAGTGGTGCCAGCTTCCTGCCTGGACAGCCACAGCAGCAGCAGCATCTCCCGCAGGCCTGGCTGCAGCATCCCTCTGCGCTGGCATCCGAGCCCTTTGCGCCCGCCTGCTGCACTGTGACCTGCACCAGGTGGGGACCAGTGCAGAGTGGGGCTGGTATGCAAATGAGGGGCAGGGCGGGGCTAGGAATGGAAACCCTACAATGTGGGGGAGGGGAGGAGCTGGCATGCAAATGAGGAAGGGAGGGGTGGGGCAAGGAAGGGACACAGTGAAATGAGGGGGAAGGGGAAGAGCCGCACCGCATTGGCAACGTCAAGCTGATGCAGTGTGTGTGGGAACCTTGTCCCTTCCTCAGCCCTTCAGCAGCCATTAGGAAGCTGCTGAGGGGCTGGGGTTCCTGTTGCAGCACCGTAGGCCACAGAAAATGGCTTGGCGTGCCACATGGCGGCCTGCAGGCCATATGTTGGACAAGCCTGATGTAGGGTAATGTAAATTAAAAATTCATATTTGGTCAAAAATATCATTTAAATGCAAAATATTAATTTCCTTCAAAGTTTGTGGCATGAAATCTTGACCTTTTCTTGTTACCTTTTTCAAGACAGTGGGGAAGTGGTATAGTGTGGCTAAGAAAGCAGTATAACAGGGTGAGTAGCTATTTGCATTCTGTTTTAAGGGAAGCCCTTCAGTTCTGTTCGAGTCTCAGAGGACCCCAATTCTTTTTGGAGACTGTCACTTCATGTTTGTATAACACTCAGAGCCCAAGGTAGCCCCAGATCCTCCTGATGGCTTTGCCACAGATGGAAGTTGATGAACTTGCTGCAGCCTTGGCTCCTGAGAGGCTTGTATATTTTAGGTTAACTTGTAGAGGTCCATGCCTCAGTATCCACAGGAGCCTGGCTCAGTCTCTGAATTTTGTTGAATTGAAGAAGTGTTTGTATGAGAGGCCTTTATGTCCCTTCCTTCAGAACAACTTTAAGTTCTTGCACTGTGACCTCGTGCAGGAATGTTAGAATTATATTGACTTCCTTGCAGCTAGCCAGACTGAAAAGGAGCTATGAAAAGCTGCAGAAGAAACAGCTGAAAGAAGCAAAGGAGAATGCCAAGAGCCAAGGGCATGGGCAGGACCAATCTGAAGTGACCAGACTGACCAAGAAGATAGAGGTAAGTGCATAGTAAGCAGTTGTTGCTAGGTCTTGTACAGGCTGAATTGAGTACCTCAACTTCAGTGACCAATCTGCATGTTTAATAATGGATTTTGAGTCCAGATACCCAATCTTCCTACCCTGGCATTACCTCTTAGTCTCTTCCAGGGCAAAGTACCTTTTTTGTACTGTTCCTGTCAGTTGTCTTCTGTGCATTGATCAGGATATGACTCAGTGAGCCATGTGCCCTCAAGATTTTATAAAAGAGATGGAGTAAGCTGTCAAAGGGGAGCAGGGGAGAACTGTTGGAAACTATATATCTTAAAAATATGATTTGTTGCCTGATCTCTGGGGCCTTGAAGTGCTATCATAATGCAAAAATATGCAAAGCTTCTGTTTTTATTTGGGACTAATTTAAAGGCAGGGATGTTTTAAGGGCAAGATAGTAAGTGGCTGTCACACATTCAAGAGCTTGTCTACATTATGAAGTTCTTTCAGCAGGGTGGTATTGACCAGCGGGTATGAAAATATCACACCCCACAGCTAAGGTAGCTTTGCCAGCAAGCTCCCTGCTATGGATACAGCACAGGCAGTAGAAGATAGCTTTTGCCAGCAGAGCTGCTGTCATTCAGGGAAGCTGATTTAACCCTGGTGGCAGAAAAATTCCTGCTGCTGGCAGAGTTGAGTCCACACCAGGGTGCCCAGCTGCTATAGCAGCGTGACTAGTTAGAATGGCAGCAGACTTCTTACATTGTAGACAGAGCCCAAGTATAATGGGATTTTCACCTTTAAGGGGTTTTGGTCAAACTCTCTACATGGTATTAAACTACTTTAAAATCCATCTTGTCATTAATTTTGCTAGCATGCTTAACTCAGTCACACACTGTCCTTTACAACAGCACCACTCAGACCTTTGGAACAAACCTATCCAAAACACCTCTGAGGCAGCTGACTGCTGGGTCAAGTATTGTTAGAATCCTGCACATTTGTATATGTCACTCTACATATATGCCACTCTACAAGTACACCTACAACATATCCCTGGCACTCTGTGGGGGCTGGTTTGGCACATACCCTGTCCATTCACTCCTGTTTTTATGCACCAGACATAGAAACACAGGGGTGAAGCCACTCTGATTTCTTCTCTGTGGCCAGCAGCTGTGGGTGGGCAGGTCCATTTCAGAGTGGCACTGCTTGAGAGCACTGGGGACCTGGTGTACTCAACCCATGGTCCACAGGCCAGATTCAGCCCCTAGCACTCCCCTACTTGCAGAAATTTGGCACAAGATTGTTGGTATCACTTTCCTGCTATCAAATTTGTGGACCCATGGAAAGCATCATGGGCCAGATAGTGTGATCCTGCGTGCTATACTGGCCCCACAGGTTGGCACAGGCCCCAATTCTGGCATGTGGGACTGATCCTGGCAGGCATGGGCAATGCACAGCCCAACCCCAGTGTGCAGGACTGTATTTGGCCTGTGACCTAGCCCTGCCCCACTGATCTGTCCTGCAGGGCCAATAATTTGAGCTGCACTGTTGTAGATGCACCCATAATGATTTCAGTAACAGCCTTTTTTTGAAAGTTAAAGGAAAGTGGAATTGCTAATTCCCTGACAGCAAATCTATAAAGTTGGCCATGAATCTGTAAGCACTTAACATTTCAAATAGTGATAATTTACATTAAGCTTTTAACTCAGGAGGGAGAGTCACAGCTTAAGAGGTTGTGTACTGCTGAGTTGGTGCATCATCAGGTGACTGGCTCAGAGTTTCCCTCTGTGAGGGAAGGTACTTGAATCAATGGTGGGGCAAAAAAGAGTAGTCCTGAGTGAGAGTTGGGGGCATGAGCCTGTCAGCCGTGTGGGTGGTGCTCTCCCTGTTGTCCTTGCAGGAGTTCCGTCAGAAGTCGCTAGATTGGGAGAAACAGCGTTTGCTTTACCAACAGCAGGTTGCATCACTAGAGGCGCAGAGGAAGGCTTTGGCTGAGCAATCCGAGCTCATTCAGGTACAGTTAATATATCAAAGTTTTTAGTTTGCAGTGATGGGGGGAGACCAGAGGCCAAGGAATTCCCTTGAGTTTGAAACCAGTTTAGGTTAACATTGAAATGACTTTTGAGTCTAATGCATTAACTTGGTGTATGGTATATATGTATTTACAGCAGCAAAAGATCTGAAGTCTGTATGTGGAAGTTAAGTAAGCCTTCCCCATGGCTTCTGCACACTTGTAAAGATTAGCAGGAGGAAGACAATAAGAGGATAGTTTTTGTAGAGGGATTGGTTACAGGCTATGGTTTAAAATAAATGCTGTGACATATTACTTTGTTCAAAGCTACTTACCTGGCTGTAGCCGACTATGCAGCTATGCAGGCCCTGTTCAGAACCTGCTACTGGAAAATAGCTTTCTCAGACAAAAGGCACTTCCATGAGGTACCAATGTAACGGCAGTTTCTAGCCTTGTTTGAAGCTCTTACGGCAAGAGTAGAATGGAGTGGTTCCTGGAAAGTCACTCTGTTCACTGTGTTAGTGGTGCTGTAGCGGGGTTAGGTGAGCTGACCCAGAGCCCAGCTGAGAAGTCACACTGACACAATCACAGCAGAGACTGATAAGAAGCGCTTGCTGGGAGCTTTTGTACTTTAATGGGCTCCTGAATTGCTGTTGAGTGGAAGCTCCTGCAAGGAAGAAGTTTTCAGTGACAGGTTTGAAGCTGACACTGGGAGCTTCGTGAGGGGCTGACTGTAGCAGATCTTCAGACGCAAACTGAGCCTTTGAGCAGAAGGTCTCACTGTTACTGTTTTTTTGCCCTTGATAGTTCAGTCTTCTGACCAGGCTCATGTCCTTGACATGTTGGGTGGTGTATTAGATTGGAGATGGACTCTTTAAACACAGTATACAACACAGGAAGTCATGGTGGGATTTTTGCAGCAGTTTCAGGGGCTTAGAGGCACATCTGCCATTAAAAGTAATAGAAGATGTTTGTCTTACACATTCGCTCTCTCACTCTGCCTGTTCAGTGACTTTTCTGAAAAGTGGGGCTAGCTGAGAACTGCAGGCTCTCAACTAACAGTTTTCCCCTTCTTGTCCCTGAATTAGGGCATGGCTGTCCAACTTCTGGGCAGCTAGATGCCATACACCATGTGCATGTCCCAGGGCTGTGATCCACGAGGCAGGCTGCAGACTGAGGGCTGTTCACTGTTGGTGGCACCCATCCACCCCTCTTCCCCCCATGCCAGGCCCTCCTGTGTCATGTGGGTAGTCTAGCACATTCCCTTTTTACTTGCCTCCCTACCACATGCATGGCACAGGCAGGCCTACTCCCCCCCTCCTGTCATGGGTGGTACTGCTCCTTCCCCCCCCCCTCCCAGCAGCACAGGCAGCCCTGTTCCTCCCTACCACAAGTGCAGCACCACCTCCTTGCCTGGCCACAGGCCCACCTGCAGTGTGGGCAGCCCTGCTACTGTTTTTCTTGTGCATAGCATGGGCAGCCCAACTCCCTCCCTTGCTGGGTGTGCAGAATGGGCACTCTGGCCCACAAATTCCCAGGGGCAGAAAGTAGAAGGTGGGGTGAGCCCCAAGATCCCAGTTGCTATAGCAGAACCAGTGGTGTGGGACGGGGGAGGGGGCCGGAGATAGGCAGTGTTGGTTGTGCTGGGTGCCCGCTGGCCACTTGTTAATCCTTCAAGGGCTTCATACAGCCCACAGAACTCCAGTTGCAGAGTCCTGAATTAGGAGCTCAATTTCGTGGTATCTCACAGTACAGCTAGAGATTACTTCTGCATGGCCTTCCGAGGACTTCTCTTGGGCACTGCCAGCCAGCTAAGCTTAAGACCCACAATTGAAATGGGGCTTCCTGCATGGTACCCAGAGTACTATGTAGCTATGGGCTTTTAAAAAATATATATTATTTCACTTTTAGGCTGTTTCTTACTGCTGAAACCAACCATTCATTCAGTCATTCTGACATCCTGTTGGTTTCCTGGACAGCTACAGGATAGCTTTTGCAGCCCTTGTACTTTTTACCCTGGTCTGTGTTTTGACTGCTGAGGTTATGAAAATGTAGGATTTTCACAATGTGTTATTCCTCTAGGTTTCTTTGCTTCTACTATCTGCCAGACAGTAAACCATGGCAAGTGATGACATCAAAACTTAAAAGAAAAAAAGATTTTTAGAAAGTAAAGGTTCTCAGATGCATGTCAGGGCTAGTTTATTAAATTACATCAGTTCTCCAATAGATGGTGGAGAGAGGCTATAGCATAGTGTGTAGTACCTGTAAATAAATGGGAATGTGTTCTTTACAAGTCATATATTTATTATGATTTCTCTCTTCCTTTTCCTTTCTCTCCCTTTAAAACAATAAAACCTTCAAGAAAGTGAGTTTTTCTTGCAAGCTTTCTAGTACCAGATTGTTACTGCAGGAAGCAGAGCATGACTGGCTTGTGCTGTCATTCCAGTTCCTATTTGATTCCTTCTCAGTCTGTGTCAGGAGTAGCTCTATGTCCCCGTATGGGATTAACAGGTTGACTGGTCATCCTAGCTAGTTTATGGAATTTGCCAGCCGACTTCCACTTTGTCATCTGACTAGGTTTAACCCTTGGGCTGATGGACAGGGGAATGGGCTGCTCTGATATCTGTTCAGCTTGTCTGAGAATGTCTGATCTGCTTTAAAGATTGTCTTTTTCCCAGACCCCTTTTCAAATCTCAAGGATCTCCCAAATGCCTTTCTTCTTTCTGCTTCCAAATACCCCTTCTGCATTGTAGGCTTATATCACTGCCTTGTGTTGTTCCCTGAAAGGCAGTGCTGCTGCTTCTCAAGGAGATTGTTTGCTGTACTGAGAAATCTCAGGGCAGAGTCTTCGAGAAGCTTTGAATCCAGATTTGGATTCCGCTCTCTTCATGCATTATGAAGAGTTTTAACACAACAACAATCACTGTTAGCAGACTCAGCTCAGCAACCGGAAGCAGCTGCTGGAATCTGTGGAGTTGGCCAACCAGTCAGAAATCCAGCATTTAACCAGCCAGCTGCAGAGGGCCAATGACACCATCTGTGCCAATGAGCTGGAGGTGGAGAGGCTTAACATGAGAGTGGATGATCTGACTGAAACCAATCAGAAGATTCTGGAGGAGGAGCAAAGAGTCGAGGAGGAGCTGAGACGCTCCAAGAAAATGCTGGAGGTCAGTGGAGAAGTGTAAGGAAGGCGGGTTCATGAGAAGTAACAAAAAGGGTTGTCCAGCAAGGGAACTAGTGGATAATTCAGTGTCTAGACCTTAAAATTATCACTTTAGAAGTACTCCTGTCTTTGCTAAGGACTTTGTGAGTTTCCAGGTGAAAGTCAAGGTCATCTTTATACCCTCGTGGCCCTCTAGCCACCTGTCTCTGATGGCTTCTTTATACACCAAAAACATGATTCATTTCCAGACTAGTCATAACAAGATGATTCTGCCCAACCCCTCTCTCTCTTTGCAGGTATTAAAAGAGGAGAAGACGGAGCTAAGAGCCACCCTGCAGTCCCAGGAAGACTTCATTAGCAGCTCCAAAATGCATGAGGAGCAGTTACAGAAGGAACTGGCCAGGGTGACTGAGACTTTGCACACCAAGGAGCAACTTGTCAGGTATTCTTGGCATCTGTGCCTAGCCAGCCCCTTCATTGCTGAATAGGGATCTAGATTTGTTCACTGGGACAATCAGGGTGCCCTTTGCATACACCTCAATGTTGAATCCTTAGTGATTGCTTTGTATGACAGGACATGCTGTTAAATATAAAGTAATGGCACAAGTTCTGTGTTTTTCATTGATTGTGTGTGTTGAATTATGTTTCTCTTAAAAGCAACCAGCTTCCAAACAATATAGAATACAGAAAATGTCAGACTTTTCAGTCTGATAGGTTTCCTGAGGCAGTGCATTGTGTTTGATTTTTTTCTTTATAAGCACTTCAGATGAGCAGTGGAGTCCTCTCAGGGTTCAGTCCTGTAGCTCATTGACATCAATAGCAAAGTTTCTGTATACTTTAATGGTATAGGATCAGGGTCTCAGTGAGATAATAATTGTGGCAAAAGTCCCATCAGCTTCCCACTTGTGCTATGGCGAGAGGCGGGTGCCAGAAATAAGCTTCTAATAATGGTGAAGGCATAGGCAGACACACAGAGGTTGCATAACAGCTGTGTTCTTCCTGTAGCAGTGTGTCCTGGTAATGTAGCCAGCAGCCATGTAATCTTTCATTGTATTTTAGTGATTGTGTCTCCATGTGATTGATTTCAAACATGAGCTTATCACCAGACTGGTAAACTTGTGACATCTGGAACTTCCAGAGATGTTGCATCATAGCAGTCGTTTTGGTGGATTTTCATGGAGCTAGGCATGTAAAAGAAGAGAAAATACAGCGTTCCCTGTGTTAGCAGGCCTGATGATGAAGTTAATTTCTGTGTTAAGAAGGCTAAGGCATGTGTTTCTGAATAGGTCCCTGGAAGACTGCTTGCATGGGAAGCGGCTGTCTCCTCAGGGAGCAGAACTGGAGCGTGTTCTGCTGCAGTTGGACCTTGCACACAAGAATGAAGAGCACCTGCAGTCAGAGATGGCTCGCCTTGAGAGCTGGTAGGCAGTGGTTACAGATTTTCAGAGGAACTTGAGTCATGGCACATGAAATGCCATATTCACCAATTGTCTCAATTGCTAGTAGAATTTTCTAGGCCCTGCATTATTTGGAAACAGCCTTTAGAAATCAAACTGAAATCTTACTCAAGTATGCTGCTGGTGGTAGTTGGAGGAACTGTTTTGTTGGTGTTTGTTGTAAAATAAACCTTTTGGGTATGTTTACTTCTTTAGCCTGCTTCACATTTTTTCTTTCCTTTATAATTATCAGCAAAGTCTTTGTGTTGCAGTCTACAGCCAGCTGTCTTCTGGGAGCCACACCTCATTCTTCTTGCTCTAGATAAAAGCTATAACAGGACTTTTCCACTGGTGGTTATGTAGGGATAATCCTAAGCTTATCAGGAAGCTTACCTAAGCTTAGGTGAGCAAAAGAGAAGTGGCTATATCTGCCCAGATAAATTTTCTGGTGGTTTTTGTCTATCAAAATTGTTTTGGTGTGCAGAAATATATGACTGGAACAGACCTTGTGGGTCAGTGAATCCAGTCCTTTTGTTATTACATGCTTGTGGGAAATAGGATAGAAGTGTAAGCATGAACACTGGTTCTTCCGACCATGTTCTCTGTGGTTTCTAGGGGACATTTTAATTTGTGTTTTTATGTCTCTGGCACCCAGCCTAGGATCTGCAAATGAAAGATGTATACAACTGAGTGAAGAGTTGACAAAGAGGCTCAAAGAGCTGCGGCAGATGGAAGAACAGCACTGTCAGTCAAAGGCTGAGATGAAAAAGGTAAGGGCCCTTCAGTCTCAGAGAATTTCCTACAGTATTCACAACACCTCTGAGCAGCTGTGGTGGTGTGTCTTCTGTAAGCAAGGTGAAGAAAGGATTGAAGGCACAGAGCTTTGTGGGGTAATGGTAGCCCTGAATGTAGGGGAAGGAGAGAACTTGGGGAAAACAAATTTGGGAGACCTTTTGTAATTTTCCAAACATTTGTATGAGACTTCATGAGTTTAAACCCCTTGTGGGCTTATCTGTATATGGTGTGGTATGTATCTAGACTGGAGATATTTTGATTCCTGCCTCAGAGGCTGTGGGTAAGGATGGATTCTGACCTTGATCATGACAGCAGGTTCATAAAAGTGAAAGGAACTGAGAGGAAGAGGTCATGGTTAGGTGGCCCAGTGGCATAATGTTCTACTTATTTGCTTTTGGAGACTTGGATTTAAAAGTATTCTAAGACTCGCATGGAATGATTGAGTTTGGTCTTGATATCTGGCTTGAAGGCTGAGTAATCTGTCTGCCATGAACTTCTTGTCCTGTATGCTAAGCCCAGTTCCTGGTTGCTGAGTATTAAGTTCCCAGAAATACTGCTGAGATGGGGAAGGGTCTCTCAACCAGAGGTTTCCACAACAGCTGCATTCTTCTAGAAGAGTGAAAACAAGTTTACTCTAGGGTTAGGCTTTTTTCTATGGGAGACAGAATATCCACAGGGACTTACATTAGACTAGGAACCTTGCTCCCATGACAAATGAGTGATCTTGGATATTACGCCTGTGAGAACCTGATGGAAATCTCATTTATTTGAAGTAGATTTCCATCACTAACTTAAAATATCTTGGCAGACACTGCCTGAGATGCACTTATTCACTTAAGCAGCAATC
The DNA here is from genome assembly GCF_052110815.1 of Crocodylus siamensis. Taxonomy (NCBI): domain Eukaryota; kingdom Metazoa; phylum Chordata; order Crocodylia; family Crocodylidae; genus Crocodylus; species Crocodylus siamensis. The sequence goes on along the minus strand of NC_143400.1, from coordinate 52,645,991 downwards.
TAATCAACTAATTTTGTTCCACCTGGTAAGAGGGAAGGAAAGAGACTGTTCTAATTTTGGTTTTTAAATACTTAAGAGAGACAGATATTATGGTGATGAGTACCAAATACGCCTTAGGGAGATGGATGCTGGGGTGTGTACTCTATGTGGTGTTCGCTAGATAATGATCTACAAGATGGTTTTCAGAAGGCTTAAGTACTTGTAGTTTCCTGTAGAGTAACTGAGGGTTGTCAGTGTTCTCTACATTGGGACAGTTGGGCTTCCACTCTACAGTAAATACTTATAGATTGCTGCTTGTCTCGACTGGTAGTTTGTGAAGTGGAACCCCAAAATAAGAAGAGCAACCTTAAAAATCAAGGTAGAAGTACATTTTCAGAGGTGCCTAGGAGGATTACATAAGAGCTTTGTATCAATCAGTTCTTCTGCCTCATGCAACCCCTGGGCCTAGCGCATCAGTCTCCTCATTAAAACATCTTTCTTTAAAAACCATATGTCGCCTGTTTCCATCCCTCTCCAGCTGAAGGAGCAACTGTCTCGCATTGAGCAAACTCACAACAGTGAGTTAGAAGGGATGAAAAAGGAGATCTCCCAACTGACGCAGGAGCTGCACCAGCGTGACATTGTCATTGCCTCGGCCAGTGGATCAACCTCTGACATGGAGCAGCGGCTGAGGATGGAGATTGAAAGAGCAGAAAGGAAAGCAGTGGAGCACAGGGTAAAATTGGTACAAGGGTCTCTGTCTGTGAGGAATGAAGGGGGTACAGAAAACTTTCTTAATTGGACAAGGGGGACTCCTAGGAACCTCCCTTTTATCTAGGTGGACTCTGAAACTCTTCCACACGGTCCCAAGGCTATAGTAGTTTCTAGCTCTAATTGACAGATTTTTAACAGCAGAATGCCGGTGCTATCGCTGAAAAGTGTGTACTGCTAGAGTTTCAGAACAAATGAGGACTACCGAGGAGGAAGATCTCTCACAGTCCTGTTTGAACTAGAGTGCCTCTTGTAAAATTCCTCCAGATTCCCATTTTGGTCTCTGTGCAATGCAGTTTGAAGTGGCCTGGATTAATTTAGATTTGGACAATAAGATTCTTTGAGAATGTGGGGCCTGGACTGTGTATACAAAATGGTTTGTATGCTTTCCATTAAAACCCCAGCAAGAACAGCAGCCCAGAACCTGCTTTATAAGATATAGTTTCATATAAGATATCTTTATAAGATATGTTGACATTGGAACTAAAAGCGTAGAAAGTAGTATAGGTCTTTGATCAGTTTGTTGTGTTTATCTTGTTTCCTTAGGTGATTTTGATTCAGCTAGAAACCTTGAGGCTAGAAAACCATCACCTCTCTGAGATGCTCAAGAAAGTGGAGTCTGGTGTCTCAGAGGTATGAAATTCCAATAGAGATTAGAAAGAACCCACTATGATGTCTGGACATGTAGTAAAATAATTAACAATAATAATAGTGATTTTTATTAAGACCTTTCACACAGTGATATTAAGATGCTTGATAAACCAATACATATGAAGAAAGCAGGGCCCTGAGATGGTTAGAGGTTTGCTTAACGTCACAAAGTAAGTTAGTGGCAGAACTGGTATTAGAGCCCAGGTCTTCCAGCCTCCAGCTGAGTGCCCTACCCATGGGCTGCCACTTGTCTCCTGTTACCACACCACAATATGTATTATGTTTATCCTATAAGAATGTCTGGCTATAAATCTCAGCATTCACTCACCAAGTTCCAGTGCTGTAACTATTCTGCCTTTTACAGCAACTGGGGTGAAAATATATTTTGTTTCTGGTAAGAAGGAGTTTGGAATTTTTTTCCCCCTCAGTTTAATCAATAGGCCAAAGCCCTGGAAGAGAAAGAAATAGCCTTGAGAAACGTCATGGAAATGTACAGGAAAAACATTTTACTTGCTTCTACCACTAGATGTTGCTATGGATGGTAGTTTGTAATGAGAGAGAGAGAGAAAGAGAAATGGGGTTTAGCATAAACGGTGGACTATACCAGTCACTAAGGCAGGGACTTATTAAAACAAAACGTCCTTTCAGCCTGGCTTAGACATCACTTGTACAGGGAACAGGGAAACAAAAGCAGTAAAACTAAGATGAAATAGTTGCAGCATTTTGAAGGAAGATGCTTTGAAAAGAGGGGAGGAGGATTTTAGTGCCTGCAAGAAGAAAAACGACGTCTGTTTTTTGTGAATGAGATTATCATAGAGGGAGAAAGGAGGCTGGATGCATGCAGTTGAAAACTTAACAGAGATAGTTAAAAATACTTCCTTAAGAACTTCTTTCAATGAAAACTGTGGGAAGAAAAAGGGTTGGTTTGGTTTTTTTTCAGTGTTTTTTCCTGAAATGTCTCAAATGCACAAAGTTGCAGGGACATGATTGTAAAGAATCTTGCTGTCTCTGTCAGAAACACCTTTCTTGTATTCTGATACAAGATTTGCAACTATAGAATGAGCTCCCCCAGGAGCTCAGGGCATCCACTGGTCTCACCCCTTTTCTCCTAGCATAAATACAGAACTACAGTGTGAGCATCCAACACCCCCACACACATGCATTTTCCCCCACAAAAGCCCTACCAAAACAAATTTTGAGCTGCATGCACAATTCCTCCTTGTAAAGAGAGCATGAGAAAAGAAAGCAAACCCAAAGTCACTTAATGTGGGAGTGGAAGGTGCTCAGTTACTTGCATGATGATTACAATATAGGAACCTGAATAGAACAGGCAGTTCTGGCATAGCCTTGGAAAGATTTGGGAAGAAAAGGTGAAGAAAAGGCATACAGGGGAAAAAATAGTTTAGAAATGGGAATTTCCTACCCCAATCAGGAAAAAATGGGAAAGAAAATCAGATATAAAAAGTGGATTATTTAGAGCTGTGTGCACAAACCCCTCTTTTTGCCTTTGGAAGTTATTTATTTGAGGCAGACTCGCTAAGCTGCAAGAGATTTTATCTAATGTACTTTAAAAACTTAGAGAAAAGATTGGAAGTGGCATTTCAAAACTAGATTTTTTTTTGAGCAAGCATCAGCTTGTGTGTGTGTGGGTGGGTGCGTTTGTGTGGGTGGGCGGTTGTTGTAGGATGGAGTAGAGTCTCTTCTCTGGGTTCTCAGCTCTAGAACTTCAGAGCTGTCTGTTCTGACTTGGTATTTAACTACTTTGCTGCAGCAGGTAATCAACTTGCTTGGACAGCAATAGTACCCTCTGAGAAGCCCATTAAAATTACTGGGCTGTTAGAAGGTGCCTGGTAGATCCAGCCCTACAAGTGCAAGCACGCTGGTTTGTGTAGCTGGGGAGCCATTAGAGTAAGTAGTAAAAACAGACAACATTAAGTGATGCCAGGGTCTTTTTCATTCATATCAGACACATGAAGAATTTGATTTCAGTATCTCTCCCTATGTTAGGCAAAAGATAACCCCTTAAGACACCTCCAAGAAAGCTATGCCAAAGCACTGAATACATTGGAGTCTGAGAACCAGCAACTGCAGAGAGACCTTGCAGAAGCTAGAGCTAAGCTGGAGCTTTCCACTCAGGACTCTGAGGACAAGGATAAGAAAGTTGTACAGCAGATGTCAAATAAAAGGATTGAGATCAAGGATGTGGAGTGCGGGTGAGTGAACTTTTTGGCCATAACAGAACATTTTCATTAGAAAGGAAAGTAGAAGACAAGTTGGTGAGTTAATGGTGCCACGTTTTTTTAAAGAACTTCTACCTCTAATACACAGTACATGTTGGTGAGCCTAAAGGCAATTGTAATATTTACTCTTGTACCTTAAGTGGGACAATAATTTTATTCTCTGCTATTGTGTAGAGCTAGACAGCCTCTGACTTATGACCTTCCTTTTTTTGCTTCTGTGGCTAGAACAGCTCATAGACCTTGGCTGCTTTTATATAGTTCCTGGCAAAAGTTAGCACCCTTTGGGTCCAACACGCATTCTCCTCAATTTATTTGTACTAGTTTTGTGGAAGAATTAGCTATGGTCCAAGTAGCTGTGACCCATCCTTTGCTGGTAATAGGCTGTGCAATGAACTGTAATATTTAAATGTCTAGAATAATAATAAAATGAATGTGAATTCCCTGGAGACTGGAAATGTCTAGAGGTCTTGTGAAAACAAGTGATAGCAGCCAGTTTGAACTGCCAAGCCTATCAGTAAACCAGAGACTAATTGGTTGCCTCTGCATAAATTCCTGCATAAGTTCTGCTGCTAAAACAGAGCCAAACTGTTAAACAGTTGTGGTTTCTAACCTGCTCTCCAGGGGACCTCAGGAGCCGCAGCATAAATGTAAGGAAGAATCAAGAAAATTGCAGGCCAACTTTGACGAGAGTTCTCAGCACCACAAAGAGGAGCTACAGGGTCTGAAAGCCCAGCACTTGTCAGCTGCAACTGAGACTGCTTCTGCTTCAGCAGGTGGACAATCCCCCCCGATTAGCAGGAAGAGCTCCCTGGAATCTCTGTCTTCTGATTCTTTGCCAGATGTAAACACAGATTTTACTGACGAAGCATCCAGAGAATCAGTCTCAAGTCGACAGAGAGAATCTGTGCTTTTGGTGAGTGACAGCATACTGTTGGTAACTGTATGACAGTGATGAGATTCTCTTTTTTTTTTACAGGGCAAATGTAACCAGCTTTCAGAGACTACCTCCTAAGCACCACTATACTGTATGTGTAAGCAAGCATCAATCCTCTGGATCATGGTGTACACATAAGAGGTCTAGTCAGGTGCCTGATGAATCTGCTCTTACAGAGTGTGACCATCACACCAAGATGTTTTGAGTATGCCTAGGCAAGCATATTGAGGAGTGGAGGCTGCCCTGGACCTATCATCCCTCTTTAGACCATTGAAACAGAATTCAGAGGCCAGACTGAGTCCTCAGTGCCTCAATGGCTGTAACTTCTGTCATGAGCAACAGATAAGAACTGCTGCTAACTTGCCCAGCATCTCATCGAGAGCGTGTTTCTATCAGGGCGACAAGCTTAGCCTTTCTCCAACCGAGGAGTTACTCACAAAGCAGTGGGTGCTAGGGTTTTGAGGCGTCCTATACTCTCCTTACTCTGGAGGTTGCAACATTGTGGTACTTTATAGGAGCTACCCTGCCATGAGTAGCCCCGCCGTGTTGCCACCAGACCCTCCAGTTGGATGTAGTTTATGGTCATACCCAGGACTAGCTATACTGTATAGGGTGTTAGTTGCAAATCATACCCTGGGTAGAGAAAGTGATCAGTACTGGTATAGTGAAAATTCTAACAAGAACTGTGGTGGGAAATTAAATTATTTTCCCCAGCTTTCTGCAACAAGACTTTCTTCACAACTGTAAAATGGAAAGCTTCTCGCAGAAGGTTATTATAAGCTGGTTCTGTCTGCAGTCAGTTGTTCTTTTGTATTGGAGTTGTGCATTAATGTACATGAGCAGCTGCTTTGGAGGTAAGGATTTTTGATCTCTATTGGACCAGCTGCATAGTTGGGAGAGCTGTTGCCCAAGCTCTTAGGCATCAGGTATCCGTCTCAAAATTGACCGTCAAGTGCCTCAGCTTAGACCTGAGGATGGGCACTTAATATCCAAAACCTGTCCAGTAGCTCTCCTAACTCTACAGTTGATCCAATAAAAGATGTCACACAAAATCCGTGCCTCCCTGGCATTTCTTGGGCTATCCTGGCTACAATGGCACTCCAACTCTATTGCAACCTGCTTTCATCACTTTAATATTCAGTGTCACTTTTGTGTAACTTGGATCAGATATTTACACCCAGGAAAAAAGGGGTTTTGGCATTGCACTGCCAAGGGTTGCCACACATAACTTCTAGGTGCCTGGCCTTCTAGTGGGATATGGAGCCTGAAGTTAGGTGCCTGATTTTTCTCTTTGGTGTATGAGGCGCTTGGAATGGGCTCTGTAAAAGCTGGCATACTGAGAGGGGTTACCTATGCTAGTTAAGGATGGAGTCTGTCTGAAATCCTGCTCGTGTCTGAGAACTGGTTGCCTTAGGCAGCACTACCAGGAAATACAGAAAGGACAGAGTGGGGAAAAGTGGGGGAGGGGTTGCGCTCTATGTTAAGGAGCAATATACATCAACCCTCATCAAGACAGAATCAAAGGATGAGGAAGTAGAAGGACTGTGGGTTAGGCTACATGGGGGGCAAGGAGAAAAGGATTTGGTGGTAGGTGTCTGCTACAGACCCCCACATCAAGGGGAAGAAATAGATTTGGGGCTCCTGAGGCAACTCTCAGAGACCATAAAAGCTAAAGAGGCGGTGGTCATGGGGGACCTAAACTACCCGGACATCTGCTGGGAGACACAGACAGCAAAGTCCCACCGCTCACGCAGGTTTCTAACCTGTGTACAGGACCTCCACCTGACGCAGGAGGTACATGGTCCCACTAGGGGGAATGCCTTACTGGATCTGGTATTGGCAACGGGGGATGACATAGTAGGGGACCTACAGATCGGTAGCCATCTGGGGGACAGTGATCACCTAAAAGTACAATTCAACATAAGGCGTCGAGTGGGTAAGGTAACCAGTAGGGTGAACGTGCTGGACTTTAGGAAAGCTGATTTCAGCAAACTCAGGCGATTAGTGAAGGATGCACTGCAGAGTAGTAGTTTTGAAACGATGGGAGCCCAAGAAGGGTGGCTGTGCCTTAAGGAAGCTATCCTTCTCGCACAAAGCGAGACGATCCCCGTGCGAGGTAAAAGAGGGAAAGGGGCCAGGAGGCTTCCCTGGCTGACCAGAGAAATCCTGGGCAGACTAAGGGCCAAAAGGGGAGCACATAAAAAGTGGAAACAGGGAGAGATCACCAAAGAGGAATATACCTCTTCTGCTCGTGCTTGTAGGGAGGCAGTTAGACAGGCCAAAGCTACCATGGAGCTGAGGATGGCAACCCAAGTAAAAGACAATAAGAAATTGTTTTTTAGATATATAGGGAGTAAAAGGAAGGCCCAGGGAGGAATAGGACCCCTGCTAAATGGGCAGAAACAATTGGTGACGGACAGAGGGGACAAGGCTGAACTCCTCAACGAGTTCTTCGCCTCAGTGTTCCTAAGTGAGAGGCATGACAAGTCTCTCACTGGGAGTGTAGGGAGGCAGCAGCAAGGCACCAGACTTCCATGCGTGGACCCTGAGGTGGTGCAGGGTCACTTGGAGGAACTGGATGCCTTTAAGTCGGCAGGCCCGGATGAGCTCCATCCGAGGGTACTGAAGGCACTGGCCGACATCATTGCAGAGCCACTGGCGGGAATATTTGAACGCTCGTGGCGCACGGGTCAAGTCCCGGAGGACTGGAAAAGGGCCAATGTGGTTCCCATTTTCAAGAAGGGGAGGAAGGAGGACCCGGGTAACTATAGGCCAGTCAGTCTCACCTCCATCCTTGGCAAAATCTTTGAGAAAATCATCAAGGCTCACATTTGTGAGAGCCTGGCAGGACAAATTATGCTGAGGGGAAACCAGCACGGGTTCGTGGCAGGTAGATCGTGCCTGACCAATCTAGTCTCTTTTTATGACCAGGTCACAAAACGCCTCGACGCAGGAGGAGGGGTGGATGTCGTATACTTGGACTTCAGGAAGGCCTTTGACACGGTATCCCACCCCATACTGGTGAACAAGTTAAGGGGCTGTGACTTGGATGACTGCACAGTCCGGTGGGTGGAGAATTGGCTGGAGGGTCGCACCCAGAGAGTTGTGGTGGATGGGTCGGTTTCGACCTGGAAGAGTGTGGGCAGTGGGGTCCCGCAGGGCTCGGTGCTTGGACCGATACTCTTTAATGTCTTCATCAGCGACTTGGACGAGGGGGTGAAATGTACTCTGTCCAAGTTTGCAGATGACACTAAGCTATGGGGCGAAGTGGACACGCCGGAGGGCAGGGAACAGCTGCAAGCAGACCTGGACAGGTTAGACAAGTGGGCAGAAAACAACAGAATGCAGTTCAACAAGGAGAAATGCAAAGTGCTGCATCTAGGGAGGAAAAATGTCCAGCACACCTACAGCCTAGGAAATGACCTGCTGGGTGGCACGGAAGTGGAAAGGGATCTTGGAGTCCTAGTAGACTCCAAGATGAACATGAGTCGGCAGTGTGATGAAACCATCAGAAAAGCCAATGGCACTTTATCGTGCATCAGCAGATGCATGACAAATAAGTCCAAGGAGGTGATACTTCCCCTCTATCGGGCGCTGGTCAGACCGCAGCTGGAGTACTGCGTGCAATTCTGGGCGCTGCACTTCAAGAAAGATGCGGATAACCTGGAGAGGGTCCAGAGAAGGGCCACTCGTATGGTTAAGGGCCTGCAGGCCAAGCCCTATGAGGAGAGATTAGAGAAACTGGACCTTTTCAGCCTCCGCAAGAGAAGGTTGAGAGGCGACCTGGTGGCTGCCTACAAGTTCGTCAGGGGGGCACAGAAGGGAATTGGTGAGTATTTATTCACCAAGGCGCCCCCGGGGGTTACAAGAAATAATGGCCACAAGCTGGAGGAGAGCAGATTTAGATTAGATATTAGGAGGAACTTCTTCACAGTTCGAGTGGCCAAGCTCTGGAACGGGCTCCCAAGGGAGGTGGTGCTCTCCCCTACCCTGGGGGTATTCAAGAGAAGGTTGGATGTGTATCTAGCTGGGGTAATGTAGGCCCAGCACTCTTTCCTGCTTATGCAGGGGGTCGGACTCGATGATCTATTGAGGTCCCTTCCGACCCTAGCATCTATGAATCTATGAATCTATGCTGCCCTCCACTTATAATTCACAGCTCAGAAACTTCTCCATACCTAATCTCTGTCTCCTAGAAAGTGAGCAGAGGTCACCCTTTCCTTCTAAAGAAGGTTGCTGGTGCTGTCTATCTTTTTATCCAGCCATTCTGTGATTAGAGCACTCATCCAAGAGTATTATGTTAATTTCCTTTCTCTGCCTGAAGGGGACTGAAACTTTGCAGGCAGAGCTACCCTGGATCATCTCCCACCTTCTAGGAGACTGCCCTAACTGCCAAACTACATTTAATTTTTGAGCCAGAGGGAGCAATGCCTTCTAGCCTGGTGGTTAGGAATGAGAGAGTCGGGGGTTAAAGTCCCTGATCAAGGGTTGTTTGCACATTGTATCTAATAACTCTGTAAAATACAAAATATATCAGAGGAGTTGTCCTCCTTTATTCAGGTTGTGAAAGGATGTGGCATTTTGTGCAGAGCCCAATAGTTAGAGATTGAGTCCCTCAGGGGAGAAAGGCAGAAGACTGTCTAGTTTGGGATTTTGATGGGACTTAAGCATCAAATAGGAGCAGAGCTGCTCAGCTCTGTCACAGCTGAGGCACTTCTGTTTCTAGGAACGCACAGGATTTTAGTTGCTTGGGATCTTTAATGTCATAAAACTGAGGCATTTAGAGAGTTTATGTTCATTCAGGGTTAGGTAGTAGTTCCCTGGGGGCATAGTTTAGGATTGCAGTTTGAGCCTTCAATCCTAAATTCCACCTAAATCTCTTTTCAGATCTGGGACTTAATATTTAGTAGATAAGGCATGCTTTTTTCTATGATGAAAGTATGGAATGGAGAAAAGAAACACGGTTTCTGAAAGGAAATTGGTTTGAATGTTTTTTCTATGTATTGACTGGGACAGCTGGTGTTCATCCCCTACGTTTAAGTCACTATTTTAACAGCTCTTAAAAGACTAGTTTTGCTAAATCTCTTGCTGGCAACACTAGTAGGGAAGGGGACTTTCTCAGAGATCAATGGCTAGCAGAACAGAAATGGGAAGGCTGAGGGGAGAGCTTTGGCTGATTTTTAGAAGGAGAATAGATGAGACTGGGCCCTGCATTTTGGTGAAAGCCCAGGATTTTCCGTCTTACTGCTACAGTGCAAGAAACTCTTTGGACTGGAAACAACCAGTTGTCTACTCTAGCCAAGAATTTCAAGCCAGGTTTTTTTTCCCCTAAAGGACAGCGGCTCCTCAGCAATTTCATGTTTTCACCTTCCAGTTTCTTCTCTGAAAGTCCTCTCCTGTCCTTAACTTAAAGTGTAGCTTCCAAGTGTCCCCATTTTTGCGGCATCTTGTAAAACAAAGAGCATGGTGGGACTAGCTTCCTTTTTATACATGAAAGAATAAGTGGTAATTTATCAGCAAGTGCTGATGAATAGAAGTAGCATTAACCCCAGCTGAATGGGAATTTAGGAACATAACTTCTTTTATGTTTTGAGATGATGGTACATAAAAGAAGGTAGAGACATCCAGAAGTGCTGTTTCAACTCAGGAGTGCCTTCCCTTCTGCTGGTCTTGGAATATATAAGTTGTTGCTTCCAGTTTCAGAAGGTTGTACTACAGCAGGGAGGAACAGGTAACACCTGTGATGCTGAAACATGCACAGGAGAATCTGGCCAGACATTTGGGGGCGGGGAAGCACTGTACTAGTACTAGATTGTAGTTTTATACAACACTGATTGTACTCCCAAGAAAGTGTGAAATTTGATACAAGGGGTGAAATTGTGGCTTCTCTGAAATCAGTAGTAAAATTCTGGTCGACTTTGCTAGGGTCAGGATCCCACTCTCACATTTCTCTGCTCCATCATTGTACTTTGAAAGTCATTTCCCACTCAACTGTAACTTGCATCTCCCCTGACATGAACTTTTATGAAAAATGTTTACATGTGTCAAAGCTCTGAATTGATCCCTTACTCATTTTTGGTAAATGTTAAAGGATTTGTCACTTTTGTTGGAAATTGGCTATGAAAATACCTGGAAAGTCAGGACCTCTAGCTACTTATCTCCATAACTAGTACTTCATGCTGTTGTTAATATCTGGTATGAACATGAAAACCATTGCTGGAATCCTGTTTTTTGCTAATCTTCTGTTTGGGCTTTAATGCAGAGGTCAGTTTGAAAGGATGCCCAGCTTCTACTTTATCATTTTTGACATTTTGATGAGAAGACCTTTACTGTCTTGTTGTCAGCCTGGTTCCTTGGTGTATGGCATTCATCAGTGGAGGACATGGCATGGGATGGGTTTTTTAAAGTGCCTAAAGAACAAGCCATAATTTTCTTAGTGGGACTAATGCTCCTAAGTTACTTCAGTACTTTTGAACCACTGTGTCAACCAATTAAAAAAAATTTAACATTAAAATTAATACCACTTTGAAGAGTCATGCAACTATTCTTGCATTTATGTTCCAGTTTAGCTTCTAAAGTTCATAATCTACTACTTGGACATTTTAAAATTCATAATCTACTACAGTTATGCAATACCTTCATGATCCTGCCTGTGTTTTCTGGACCCCCTAAACATGGTGAGGTGAAAATTTGGTTACATTATTAACGTTAATTAAATACACTGCCTTCTCCCTCACAGTCTTAAGGCAGAACATTGTACATGTAGAAGCCTCTTGCTGGAGTTCCATTTTTCTGTTCATCAGTTTTATTAATATTTCTTTCTTTAGTGCCCCCTGCCTGCATCTCCTATTGGCTCAATAGCTGCAAGATTTCTGGAAGAGGAAGAACTGAGATCTCAACATATCTTGGATCGCTTAGATGCTCACATTGAGGAACTGAAAAAAGAGAGTGAAAGGACAGTGAAACAGTTTGCACACCAGGAATAACATTTCTTCAAGGTCCGTGGACTTGAACACTGGTTTAATTAAATGATATTAGTCTGTGAAAGAGAAGGTACCTATGAAACTATTAGCCCTTGGAGCTGGACGGACAGACATCCCTCCTTCTCCAGGCTGAATCACAAGTTGTGGAAGCTAAGAAAATTATATTTCCCTGTGGAGCAAATCTCTCTCACCAGGAAAGTATTGTGCTATTGAAACTGCATCTCTGGTCCGTAAAGCTGTGTCAGTGGACCTTGTCTCAAGTGACTGCAGGCTTCTGCAGCAGAGATAACTGTGTTTGTGTGTGTGTGCGTGCACATGTGTGTGCATGCATGCATGACCACATTCACTATCATAGAGATTTTGATGGCTGACAGGACTGAACTGTGTAAATTAATTTAAAATTATTTTTATATATGGAAAAAGAACCTCGAATAAAATAAAGTAATATGGGAAATACTCTGTCCCCTATTTTTCCTCAAGGGCACAAAGTAAGTTTAATCCAGGCAGTAAGTATTCATCTCTATCCTGTTATCTCCAAGGAGTTAATTTGACCATCTGGGTGAGATCCAGAGAGCAATCTGGACCTGTGAGGAACTCCACAGGCTAGATGACAGTCCTGTGTGCTACATTGTGCCAGCACTTGGGATTGCTCTGCAGTTGGATCCGATGTGTGAGAGAGAATCCATCTGTGGCCAGATCTGATGCGTGGAAGCCATTCTGGGATGCAGAGTCACTTTGTAGCCATATCTGGCACACAGGGTTGAGCTGGCTCACTGGAATACATCTGTGGAGTGACACCACGGACTGACTCCAGGCTGAATCTGACCTATGGACTGGTCCCATCCCATTCATCCAGCCCATGGGGCCAGAAGATGAAGTACTTCTGCTCTAAAGTACTCAGAAAACATGCAAAGAGTAGAATTCACACTGGGGTGCTCATCAGTTTGGAAAGGGAGAAGTTGAAATAGAAGGTGCAGTTGAATGTAAGGGATAAATGAGCATATAAACCAGGTTCTCTTCATTTGTACAATGGCCATATTAGTTCTGAGAAGCTGAAGGACTGATTTTTAGGAGTTTGGTTTTGTTTTGCTGTAAGAAGAGACGGGCACCCTGAGGGACTTATCTGAATATTTCTTGCGTGTTCATTCTGTCACTTATGGGAAAAGAATGGAGAGCAATTATGATCTTTGTTCTGTTTATGATGAATGATTCTTAATCCTTGCCAGCTATTTCATTGTACCATTCTGATTTGTGAAATGGACTGCATTGGCCAAGTCACTCACATGACTAGGGGTAGCCCTAATGTTGCCCCACAGGTGAGAACTCTCCTCACAATACAAATATAAGATAGCAAGCAAAGCTAATGAGATATACTGTCAGCTGAAACATGGATTGAACCCCATTTTCTATGTTGGGTGAGTTTTCACAAATGTCAGGGGAAGTCATGTACCCAGCTCCCATTAAAAGTAGATGAGAGTTTGGTACCTAACTCCCTTAGGCTCCATTTAACTATCTCAGCTGCTGCCTTTTTCTTAGGCCTCCTCTGTCTGTTCCTCATAATCCACCCTCATGTTCCATTTGTGGAATAGTTGAGCTTCCTTCTTGGGACACTGCTCTTTCACAAACATGACATCTGTGGGTAATGGATCAACTCTACTGCACTGTCACCTGTCTTGGTTTGACTCTGAATTGCTGCCTGGTTTCTTTAAAATGTATAAGATTGTTTTCTCCAGTCCTAAATTTGCCACTCCTTATATCTGTCTGATTATTAGTTTCTCACAACTTTTCATCAGTGTCATCCCATCCTGGAGCAGCTTGATATGGACAGATAACCCAAAATCAAAAACATTATGAAGATGTGCCAGAAAACAGCAGACAGCTTTGTTTGATCCAGACTGTCCAGTGAAAGATGGTAAGTCGTGCCTGTCAAAACAAATGCATTTATTTTCTGGTGCTGCCTCATCCTCTCCCATCTCAACAAATATGAGCAAGTTTGAGAGCAGTTCTTCATAACATAGAGTTTGAAAACATGGGAGACTTGCGAGTTCCTTTCAGCTGTTCCATTGAGAAATCCTTATGTTTTTGATTTTTGTCTTGGATTCCATGATGCATGGGAATTAAACTTATAGGGTCATCCAGGATACTGGTGTCGCATGATGACACGTGGGCAAGTCTTACAGCTGCCTTACTTAACAAGTGGTACTGCAATGAAACCTGGTTTACTGCTCTGCTGGTGTCACATTCCAAACCAGAAGTGGCATAGCTACATTGCTGATTGAGGGGCAGAATTAAGTAGGATGAGTGCAGTGCTGGGCATATGAAAGTGTGCTACCTCCAGGGCAAGGCATGTTATTGTTGGAGCACTATGGTGTTCTAGCGGTACCACCTGGTATTGTAAATGAGCAGCGTAGATATGTTCCTGCTCATGGATACTGCTTCTCTCATAAAACATACACTCTGATACTGGGATTTTCCAGAATATTCAGTCATGGCCTGTCTCAGCGCTGGCTGTTTCCTCCACTGTAACAGTTTAACCAGCAGTGAGCACTTCTGAAATATTCACTCTTCACATCCATATCTCTGGGGTGATATGTTGGCAACCAGCTGTCTGAACAAAAGCAGCACAGGAAAATGAAGTGAGTTAAGTTGTTTCTCTTCTCTCCTAGGGGTGCATAAAACACTGGAGTTTGTCCTGTGAGTTCATCACCTCCCTCATCTGACAGCACTCCGCATTTTTTGTCTCTTTTTTTTCTTTTCTCCCCCAGCTTCTTTTTGTATAACATTGAACACTCTTTACAACCCTCTTCTATTTTCCTTGGGTATTTAAAGATCTACAGTTATTTGAAATAAGTTAGTGTACTTAAGGTTATGCGCTAAGTGCTTCCAAGAGTAGAAAAGGGCACTTTGACCAGTTAGTAATGTTTACTTATCTTTTCTCTTCTTTTGGGAGCATCCAGCACTTAATCTTCAAGTTGTGACTTGAAGCGGGGGTGGGATTTGCAGATTACCTTTCTTGTCCCTTCAGCTCCTAATACATGCAATAGGCAGCTCTGTTCAGCAAATAGGCTTGGAGAATTCCATCTACAGAGTTACATTTATAACATGTACTCACTGATTCACCTCACCCCTTTGTCCCAATGGCGAATATTGTCTGTTACATCTACACCCTTTCTTTTCTTAAGTACACTATTTCTGTCATTTTATGATAACATTATTCCATTGTAAAGTACAAGAAAAAACATTTGGGTGAAGATATTCTGCTCCATGAAAAGTTTCTTTTATAAATGGTGTATTTGGAATTAATTTTTAAATAAGTAGCTACAGGAGTTCTACCCCCCCCACACTCCCCAAACTTTCCTTGCTTTTTTTGGTCATTTCCTTTTAAGACTTGGCAAAAGCCAAACTCAAGGTTACAAATTCTGTCCTTTCCAATTGTAGTTCTTTATAGGGCCTTGAATAAGAATATTGCAGCAAGGGAAAATAATCCACACTCTTCTCCTCTTAATTTCCAAGTGTGGTTGTGTCTCCTGGGACAGAATGCACATAGATGCTCTCCTGAGGAAAGGCTGATATCTAGTAGGGGAGAAGACTTGCTGGGAACTGATAACGTTATGCTGAATTTTTTTTTAATTTCTTATCAAGCATGTATTTGACTATAGACAGGACTTGTCTCCCAATACACTGGCAGTCATGGCACTAGGGAGCTTGAGTATGCTCAGCTTACCTGTGTCTGCAGTCTTGGTGAGGCTGCTCTCAGTGGCTGCCCTCAGTGGCTGCTCTTGGGTCAGCCAGAGATAAAGGCCTCAAGAGTGGGAAGTGAGGGATAAGTCTGGAGCAGTCTTGCTGATGTATTTCTGAGTTTGAAGCATATCTTTGGGCTTGGGTGAGTGAGACGTACTTGGGACCCACCACCACAGATCTAATTAAAGCTGAAGGGTATGCCAGCAGTTACCGTAAGTTTCTTTTACATAGGAGAACCAAGACACATGGCAAGGCCAGAAGCTAAGCTGATTGGATTGATGGGTTTGCTGGTTGCAAGCACAGTGCTAAGGAATTATCTGGCAAGCTTGGGAGGTACAAGAGAGGGAGAAAGCCAGAGAAACAGTAAAGAGCATAGTCCTGCGAGGGAACAAAGGGGGAAAGATCCTTGGGGCACCAGCCTTGCTGAAGCAACAGGCTTGGAAGTTGCAGGTAACCACCTGGTGATTGTTCCTAGCATGTTCAGGAAAACAGGACTTAGGTACTGTCAGAAAGAGGTGTAGATGCACAAATGTACGTGATTTGTATGATCTGTTTCTCCTCCTTATTGAAACAATGTGATGGAGCCCCAAATATTCAGGTTTAAAGGGGTCCCCACAGCAGAGGATCTCAGGTTTTTTATGAACTGGAGAATGCAAACATTATGGGTGAAACCACGGCAGGATTTCCACTGAGTTGGATGTAAAACCAGAAAAATCCTCAAGAAGATGCAGCAGAATACACCCGTTCTCCTGGTATAAGTAGTCATGGTAGAAAATGTTTCTCAGTTGGGAATATCAGCTCACTCGTGCTGCTGTTAGTGACCAAAACAAGATTCTCACATGTCTGTTCTTATAGGCTACATGTAGATGACTGGATGAGAGGAAAATGAATTGAGCAGTTTGTACCATGAAATGAGCAGTCAGTGTGGCTGCATGAGGGCCTGGTTTGTACAACCAGTATCTATGGGATTTGGAATGAATCGACTGCTCTAACCAAAAGAGAATGATGGCTAGTTAGCCTCCTTCATTTAGGAAAGTCAGAGGAGCAGTGCTACTCTTTTGTGCCCCTTAAGTGGCACAAAGTTATTCTGCTCCCTTCTTACGTACCTAAAACACTGTTATGTTTGGACTGTTATTGAAGCAGTTAGCTAGAGTAATGGGAAGATGGAGGCAAAGAGAGCATTTGCCACAGATCTTCACTTGTATGTGTGCGGAATAATTTGCTGATATCAAAGAGGAGGAGAGCTTTGACATTAGCAAATAACACTGGGCGGTCTGGAAGCTTAGCTTAGTGTAATTACTCCTCTGTATGGCATAGAGTTACAAAAGCTGCCCAGTGCCTGTTTGTACTGGAAGATAATAGACAGTTTGAAACGGAGGGTCAGTGGCCTGTAGATTACACTATGAGGACATCTCTTGAATTGACTTATCAATAATGTGGGCTGTAACACTGTAAAGTATGCTCTTTTTTGTGAGAAGGAGCAGAATTGTTTATCCTAGAGGGAGATGACACAGTGAGTACAGACTTCTGAGGCCCTTTTATCTGGGGCTGCAGGGTTCCCATGCATTCATCTCTGCCTTCGCAATCTTGAACATCCCCTTGGAATAATCGCTCAGTCTTGGCAGTTTTATAATTAACGAAGCTGGAGGGTTTTTTTGTCTTTGAACTCATCCTTTTAATAACACCAAAGAGTTTCCTATGAACTTGCAAGGCTAAGCCAGATGTTTGCCTTCTGTTGCATTAAAAAAAAAATCCCATGGAAATCAATTTGTAGGCAGTAGTACCTCAAATTCTAGTTTGAGCCACCTGAGTTCCACAAAAGAGAGAGGTAGTTGCCATCTAGGCCTGCCTTTAATATGCGGTCCACACAAGGTGTGGGAAATTTGTTTGCTCTTCACGCATTGATGTTGTTTTTGGTCACCTTCTAACCCAAGGGGCTAAGTATATGTATGCAAACTGTTTCTTTTGTGTATAATAACAGCAGGAAGGGAAAATGAGTCCCTGAGGGCCTGCACAGATGAATGTTTAGCATGGTGCAAAGGAAGTAGTAAACAAGTGATACAAATCAGGAGTAACTTTATTCCAACACAGTGAAGATTTACCTCTGAAAGACTTGGGGGTAGAACTCCACCAGTGCAAGTTATGTTGGTGTAGCTGCCTTTTATTGACTTTCACCCATTGAAACCATTTGCAAAAGGCAAGCAAGCTATACTGCCACCTAGTGATCAGCCGGGGTCCTGGTTTTCTCTGATTTAAAAAAAAAAAAGCCAATTTTTTGGATTAAAAAAGCACATATTTTTTGTAATTAAAATAAAACACTACTAATATATAGATGTAGCTGTATATATTAGTGGTATTTCATTTTAATCACTGACAAATGCGGATTTTGGGTTGCTTTTTTTAATTTAAAAATTGGCATTTTTTTTTTTTAAATCAGAGAAAACCAGGATCCCTGGTGATGAAATTGCAGTAATAGCGAGCTACTGTATGAATTGCTACCTGTGGCATACCTGTTGTTCTGTCTGTTCCTGATTCCAGTATGATTTACATTGGCGTACAAACTTGATGGCAGGGGTATTGTGGTATTGTGCTGCACAGAGGGAAATGCTGTGCAATTGTCCTTTAACTGTTCCTCTATGATATGATGTGTCCTATTCCTCTATTCACTTTACCTGATGTGTCCTATTCCCCCATTCAGATTCCTCTGACAAGAAATCCCTAAGGCAAAAGAGATGGAGCCATATTTCCCTCTAGCTCCTTGGGAGGGAAGTGGTGGGAAGAAGGAAGCTTCCAAGGGAAGTGGTGCTCACGCCTATCCTGGGGGTCTTCAAAAGGAGGGTAGATAATCACCTAGCCGGGGTTGTTTGACCCCAGTACTCTTTCCTGCCATGGCAGGGGGGACTTGATGATTTGCTCAGGTCCCTTCTGACCCTACCAACTATAAAAACTATGACGGGTCCTGACTGGCCTTTGAGGGCAAGCCCAATTTTCTGGGACTGGCCTGTATCTGGGTGTATATCGGGTGTGGTGTAGGGCTGCCACATCCTGAATGGGAGTAGTCTCTTGGCATGAGAAGAAAGCAGTTGGTCTGTACCAAGACCACCAGTCATGGTAGGTGATTGTCACCAATAGTCCCATGTCTGGCCTTGTTGGAGATGCATGCTGCAGGAGTGGGTGTGGCACAAGAACCTGCATGGAGCAGGTGTCTGCGATTAGGTTACATGCAGGAATTTTCAATTTTATGAGAGACAGAAATTCCCAGTAACTAAAGGTCAGTCAGAAGGGCACCAGTTGCACCCAGTGGGCTCCATATGCCTGGGCTTCAATTGAAATATCTTCTAGGATCATATTGTGTAAAATCAGCTGTATCAAATTAGGGATGTAAATGGTTAAATGACATTTACCGCTTACCGCTTTAATGGTCAGGGCCTGGCACTGTGTGGGAGGCTGCATGAACAGGGGTGTTGAGAACTAGGTGCTGTCTAGCTGTGTCACCATGGCTTCCCTTCACCCCCATAGGCTGCAGGCAGTGCTGTGGAGCTCTCCTGTGCCTGGATCCCACCATCACGAGGAGAAGGGGAGATGCTGAGCCCCCCAAAAGGGGTTGGGCAGGGCCTTCCTGCAACAACAGTGAGACTCCCTGCTCTGCGGTGGGTCTGTGCGGCCCCACCCCGAACTGCAATGGAGGGGCCTAGGCAGGGCAATGGGCTCCCTGTGCCTTGTGCCACGCTTGTGCTGTCACTGCCTGGACCTGGAAGTTTACTCCTCCCCAGCTCACCCCAGGGGAAGGGGGAGTCTGGTCCCAACAGGGTGGCCTCTGCTAGGCATGGTGCATCCTTCCCACTCCTGCCTGTGGTGCCGGACTTATGCAGAGCCTGGCCAGTCCTGAGGCGGGGCTGAGCATGTGAAGGCCCGAGAAGGTGCCACAGCAACTGAAGCGGGTGGCACTGGGTCTGAGGGGTCGCCGTGGGCCCTTCACACAGTGAGCACAGCCCCGAGGTGAGGGGAAGCATGGGGAGATAGGAAGGGTCAGGGCCAAGCCCTAGGTCATTTCTGCCCAAAGGCTGCTAAACTAGATGTGTACTGTCAGTTAACTGTTTAACAAATATAATTAGAGGAGGTTAAACGAATCACTTATAAAACATTATTTACATCCCTATATCAAATACCTTGGTCATTTTAGGCTGAAAGCTTGTAGTCCAAAGCAAGAGGTATTGCTCAGAGCTCCGATATGTAACTGGAGACAGGCCTGTTGAAAGTCTCTGGGTTAGGGTCAGTGGGGAGAGCAACAGGGTTGATGTCATGGTGGGGATCTGCTATAGACCACCAGATGAAGAGGATGAGGTGGGTGAGGCTTTCCTCAGGCACCTCGGAGAAGTTTCCTGATCATGGGTCCTGGCTCTCACGGGAGGCTTCAGTCACCCTGATATCTGCTGGGAGGGCAGTACAACAATGCACGGGCAATCCAGAAAGATTTTGGAGAGTGTTGAGGACAGCTTCCTGGTGCAGGTTTTGGTATCAAGTGGAGTGCCCCAGAGGCCAGTCCTGGGGCCTGTCCTGTTCAATATCTTCAGAGATCTGGAAGATGAGATATAGTGCACCTTCAGCAAGTTTACAGATGACACCAAGCTGTGGGGAGTAGTAGATACACTGGAGGGTAGGGCTAGGATTATGAGGGACCTCGACAAATTGGAGGACTGGACCAAAAGAAATCCTATGAGGTTCAGTAAGGACAAATGCAAAGACCTGCACTTCAGACAGAAAAATCCCATTCACCGATACAGGCTGGGGTCTGACTGGCTGGGCAGCAGCTCGGCAGAAAAGGATTTGGGGGTTACAGTAGACAAGAAGCTGAAGATGAGCCAACAGTGTGTCCTTGTTGCCAAGAAGGCAAATGGCATACTACGCTGCATTTGTAGGAGCGTTGCCACCAGATTGAAGGAAGTGATTCTTCCCCTCTATTTGGCAGTGGCAAGGCCAGATCTGGAGTCCTGTGCCCAGTTTTGGGGCGCTTACTACAGACAGGATGTAGACAAATTGGAGAGAGTTCAGCAGACAGCAACAAAAATAGTGAGTGGGCTGGGGTATGTGGCTTCTAAGGAGAGGCTGAGGGAACTGGGCTTATTTAGTTTAGAGAAGAGAAGACTGAGGGAGGGGTTTAATAGCAGCCTTCAGCTCCCTGAAGGGGGGTTCCAAGAGGATGGAGCTGGACTGTTCTCAGAAGTGGCAGCTGGTAATAGAACAAGGAGCAATGGACTCAAGTTGCAGCAAGGGAGGTTTGGATTAGATATTAAAAGAAACTTTCTCACTAGGTGGGTAATAAAGCACTGGAACAGGTTACCCAGAGAAGCTGTGGAATCTCCATCCTTGGAGGTTTTTAAGACCCGGCTCGACAAAGCCTTGGCTGGGAGGACCTAGTTGGGACTGGCCCTGCTTTCAGCAGGGGGTTGGATTAGATGTGACCGCCTGAGGTCCCTTCCAGCCCTATTTTTTTATGATTCTATTATTCTACGTTCCTTTGCTATACACCAAAAAGAAAGCAGACTTGCTTCAACTAAGGCTGTCCTTGGTAGTGTCAGGGAAGTCTTCTTTCAGCCTTTGTGGACCTAGTCAGGCACACAGAATGCCCATGGGTTTTCCTTTTTCTTGTACCTCTATGCCTTCTGTTGTGTATATTCTGCAGTTCAGGAAATCACGTGTCTGCTGGCTGACAGGGTTCACTTGCATTCCTATAGGGAACAGCTCCCAAATACAGAGAGCACGAATGGTGGGGTGTTTTTGGAGGGCTTTAGAATTGTTCATAGGCCTTGCGTGGAATCCCATCACCCTCCCTCCAGTCACTAAAGCACTACTTTTGGCATTCTGGAAGATGAATTGTTAGCTATTCTTTCTGTTAACAGCAGAAGCTAAAGTCATTCCATAAATGCAATAAATAGAATGAGAGAAACTGACTTTTTAAAAATTTAATTTCAAACACAAATGCTGTTTCTTGGATCACACAGATTTATGGACATTTTACATTTTTTATGAATAGGAAGTTTAATTTTGTGGTTTTTGTCGCTTATTTTTTTCATTGATTAATAAAGTAAGGCCAAGAAGAAGACTGCTGATTTTTGCATGCAAATTTTTGTGTGTTTACAGCACAGACTGGTTTTGTGTATGAAGTTAGTAATTAGCAGTCATGTTTCTATATGGATCCAAATTCCATTGATTTATTCTTTTTTCTTCCAGGCTAATATCCCATATAACCATCAAGTTCAGTAGTTACTCTCCTGTATAAACAGGTTAGGGTCCTTTTTAAATATTATCTTTGAGAACTAATGTTAATCTCAGTATAACTGTGGCTTTAGGTAAAATTGAGAACCAATTTTGTGGCCAAGATAACAGAATTAGCTACAACATAGCTACAACATTGTAGCTGAAGTGTTTATCACTCAAATGCTCCAATTCATGTAAAAATATGAATGAGGTAAAAATAATTTATTAAATTTAAGATGAAAGCTGTAAAAACAGTCATTTTAGAATATAATGTAGATTTGTAAGACAATGAAGTGCACAAGAAAGCCTTCAATTAATGAAACTTCTCCCAATAGCATGTCTCTTCCATGGGATTTATTTTGCTGCCAAGCTAGAGATGCACAGAAATCCTGGCTGAAAGATCTTTAAACTACTTCCATGCCATATTGCTACTCAAAGTTGCTATGGTAAATCTTCTTTTGTGATGTGTGATGTTTTGGGAACCAGTCGTTGTTGCTTAATGAATTGTGGACTAAGTCAATTGCTTTCCTCAATTCATTTTTGGATGGTGTTGCCTAAATATTAGTGTAATATTTTGAAGTCCCTACCCTGCTGCCCCCTTCATAACAATTACAGATCTTTGCTTTATTGTTTTGATCTTGTTCAAGCACTGGCTCTTCCAAAAATATGAACACACAGTTCAATATTTGCTAGATGAAGGGAGCTAATGATCACATAAAATGATACAGTTCTTGGACATGCTGAAATGTTGTTTTGGGCAAGTTAGGGAGAGACTTTACTGTGTTTCTACTTCATACTTCAAGATGTGGGAGTAGAACGTGTGGTTAGCATTCTCCAGCACCATGACAAATACCTCTGTGCATCCAGAAGTGTTAAAGGTTCCTTCCCAGAAGCCATCTTTACTCAACGTCAGAGGACAAGTGTTTTCACACTGAACAAACACCTTAGCTATACCATGCAGCTTGAGCTTAAAATGAACACTGCGATTGGCTGGCAGCAGCCCAGAAAGGGGTTCCAGTATTTCGTAGTCTTCTGCCCATTTGCTGTAATACTGGGGGAAAACTGGCCATTTCACTTCAATGTTTGGGCAAGAGATGAGGTAGTTGAAGATATAATTGTAGTTGCCTGGATCAGCCTTCTTCTTGGTATAGATTTTAAGAACGAAGTTCCCTGAGTGGGGCAGATGGATCTTGAACTCAATCTGGGTTCCACGATGGATTTGCATGATGTGTCGCCTTGTCACATCCTCAGTTAAGCTGCTGTTATCTGAGTGCAGTGAGGCTAAGACACTTAGATCTTTGCTCAAGGTAAAGGTGATGGAGCATCGGCCATCGTTGGTGTGAATGATGGGGTCAGGGTGTGATGGCCTCAGGAACCCTTGCCGCTCTGTGAACCAACTGGGCCCTACAGGCTGATGGAGGTCCTTTGGAAAACAAATGTTTTTGTCCACAGAGTTGCACTCAAGGGTATATTCCAGCACACAGTTGTAGAGGTCCTCAGAGCCTTTGTGGGGCTTGGCAAAGACCTCTAACTTGTGTTTCCCAGTCATCTGGGGGTAGACCTCCAGCTTCATCCCATTTTTCTTTAAAGTCATTAAACCATGTTCCTTTGTTCCCTTTATCTTAAACATAAATAATGCTGGAGAACGGCTCTCAACAGAGATGGTTGCTTTTCCATTTACTGTGAAGTACAAAAGAAAAGAGACGGTTTAGGCATTTTCTTTTATATTGATATAAAATTCCTACATACAGAATGACCAGGAGGACTGCCTGTCCCACTGGGTCACCAGCCATCCTGGCAGTGAAAAAAAGGGATGCAGTTGGTTGGTTATAACTTGTCAACTGTCTGTCAAATCTATGCCCTTTTAGAAGGAACAGGGCAGAGGTGGGTCCTTGTTTTTAGGACACTTGCTTATATTTCATGAGACATGAAAGGGAATTGCCCATGTGTCTTGGATGCTGTAGTATACCAAAGCCTGCAGGAGCTGTTGCACTGCTTTCAGTTAAGTCTCTAGTTGCTCACACTTTAGGGATTATAGGAATTGCTAGGCTTGACCAGCCCAAGGGCTCTATGGTTAGTCCCAAATGCTTCAGATGAGCCCCATAGAAAGCAGCTGAGATTAATGCTAAGAGTTTGACACAGATATAAGCCCAAAGGCCTGTGTCTGAATATTCCTTCCAAAGTTATTATTATCCTTGATTATGACAACTTGGGGTATTCAAAACATTCATAAAATGAGCTAATCTTTTTTTGAATTATGTTAAGTTCTTTCAGTCACTTGTGAGTTAAAAGAGCCAGTTCTGATTTTGCAAACGTTGGGCCAAGACTTCAGAAAATGTGGACCTGAAGTCAGGCCTGAAAGTCAAGAGTTGCTACCTGAATAAGTGGCTTGACTGAGGGGAAAAGGGGGTTGTCAGCTGGTCAGTTTGTCTAAAAGTCAGGATGCTTACATAGGCATCTATGGTAAACCGGAGTCAGACTTCAGACATTTTTTCAAAAAAAAAAAATGGCCTTACTTGAGGTGTAGTGGAATTTTCATGGCTGCTAAGATGGGACTAAGTTTAAGTAGCCGATCATAATAGGAATAACTCTTCTAGTTCCAAACCACTAGTCCTGAAATGGTAAAAGCGACTTTTGTATCCCCTGGGTATTTTTTAACAGCTAATATTTAAAAAACAGAATCCACGTGCTTGTCAGCCATGAGCTGGAAAAGTGACTCATCAGAATAGCAGGGTACCATGAATCCAGATGTGGCTGACTTGCGTTGTTACCAGCAGGGTGGTTGCGAGTCTCCCAGTGCCTGAAGAAGTGTGTTTGTATCCGAAAGCTTGCAAAGAACTTTTTTCCAACTATTTAGTTGGTCTAATAAAAGATATCACATCTACCCAAAGAACCTTGCCTGCCATTGTTTCCAGCAGTGTGCTGTTACCTGTTTGGATGATGGGTGTGTCCGGGTGTGCGCACAGCATGCCCATTGTATAAAAATTACTCTTGTGCCACATGTTGTTCTCAAACTCTTTCAGTGTCAGAGTGGGCTTAAGAAGCTGCCAGTTGATGTTTTCTGGGAAATGGTTATTAATAAACAGGGCCGGGTGCGTAAGAAAATAAAATTCGTTGTATCTGGGAAAATGATACGAGGGAAGAGGTGAGAATAACATAGAAAGTGATTGTTTGCT
Source organism: Crocodylus siamensis (assembly GCF_052110815.1). Lineage (NCBI taxonomy): Eukaryota > Metazoa > Chordata > Crocodylia > Crocodylidae > Crocodylus > Crocodylus siamensis. Next base: position 52,621,258 of record NC_143400.1, on the reverse strand, counting down.
AACTGTCTTCAAACTTGCAACATGAAAAATCAATGTCATGCTATTTTAGAAGACAAAGCAGTATGTAGAAGTAGATGATATGCCTATCCATTATTATCTTTTTTTAATAGGTTGTTTTCACATGAACAGCTAGCGGGGGGAAGGGCCCAGTCCTATATTGCCTATACACCCCACAACACTCTGAAGTCCCATTTTTTTCAGTCTGAAAGGCACCCACTTATTTTTTTTTTTCTTTGACTTTTTCAAGGACATAAATGAAGGCACTGTTGATCTGTTTGGTTTCCATTAAGGAAATGTATCTGCTTAAAATTAAGCATGTTCATAAGCATTTGTAGCAGCGAAGTCTTAATATTATTGCCTTTCATGCAGATTAAGAACCAACTCTTTCATAATATGAAGGTGCAGATTTATATGGTCCTCTGTGTTCTCAGGCATCTCAACAAAAAAGCAGACTAGGACCACTCGTTTCTAGTGACAGATATCAGAATGATGCCCTTCTAATTGCAGGCTTACCATGAGACTTAGGAATTTCATGTGTTCAAGTGCTTTGGTTGACTTTGAGACTTTCTCACTAGGGAATTAGCGTTTTTCCCAATTGGAAATGCCCATGGTGCCCTAAGGGGCTTTAGAACATTTCACTCTAGTCCTTTTATGAGAACTTTTTAAAAATTATGACAGAAAAAGTCTCTGCTTCTTACTCCTGACCCAGAAAATAATAATCTTAATACTATCTCCATTCCACACACCTCTACCATGCCCCTTCTTGTGCCCTGTTTCTAGCTGAGTTGGCACATTGAATTAAAAAAAAAAAAAGGGATCCCATACCTGAATGTGAACTTCCTACAGGAATCATCAACTGAGCCGCTTCCCCAGGTGCTGTCCAGCAGATGCCACCTTCCATCCAGGTAAACTGCATTCCAGGCATGGTCTGAATCCCCTTGAAAGGTCTGTCCAATTTTGTAGCCATACCCTTTAGAATATCCTGACAACTTCATGCACTGAACACCTGCAATCCTGGGAGGATGGAGAGACTTTTGAAGCAGCATCTTACACTTGGAAGATTTCTATGTCTACATATTCAAAATTTTAGGATGACTTAAAATTTAGCATTTCACTCAGAACTAGAATCTAGGTTCCTTAGAAACCATGGTTTCATATGCAGCATATAATATTTTGGTCAACAAGAGACCACCTCTTACTGAGCTTTGATGGTGGATGTCTGTATACAGGTTGCTATGTGATCAACTCTGGAGCACCTTCCTAGTATAATGTGAAGTCATTTCTTTATAAAAAGTCCTTTTTCAGATATGTGGGGAGCTGGAGGAAAAGCAAGGGCAACATTGGACCCCGGCTGAACCAGATGGGGCAACTGACGCCCAGGAAAAAGCCAACCTATTAAATGGGTACTTTGTGTCAATCTTGCATTAGTCCCATAGGACACCCATGCCTGCTACAGGACAGGGAGGTCCAGGTAAGGGAGATCCCTTGCCCTCCATTAATGCTGACAATGTACACCCCAGGGTACTCAAGGAGCTGGCGAGCATCATAGCCCAGCCCCTGGCAGGGATCTTTGAAAACTCCTGGCGGTCTGGTGTAGTGCCTGAAGACTGAAAGAAGGCCAATGTGGTGCCTATCTTCAAGAAAGGGAGGAAAGTGGATCCTGCTAACTATAGGCCTATCAGCCTGACTTCTATCCCGGAGAAGATCTTAGAAAAGTTTATTAAAGAGGCCATCCTTAATGGACTGGCTGACGGCAACATCCTGAGGGATAGCCAGCATGGGTTTGTTGTGGGTAGGTCTTGCTTGACCAATCGCATTTCCTTCTACAACCAGGTGACCTATCACCTGGACAAGGGAGAAGAGATTGATGTCATATATCTTGACTTCAGAAAAGCCTTTGATCTGGTATCCCATGATCACCTCTTGGCGAAACTGACTAATTGTGGCCGTGGGTCCACCATGATCTGCTGGCTAGAAAATTGGCTCAGTGGTCGGACCCAGAGGGTGGTAATTGATGGAAGTCACTCATCATGGTGCCCTGTGACTAGTGGGCTCCCCCAAGGCTCTGTCCTTGGACCCGCATTGTTCAACATCTTCATTAATGATGTGGACATTGGAATCAGGAGTGGACTGGCCAACTTCACCAATGACACCAAACTTTGGGGCAAAGCATCCACACCAGAAGACAGGAGGGCGATCCAGGCTGACCTGGACAGGCTTAGCAAATGGGCAGATGAGAACCTGACGGTGTTTAACACCAAAAAATACAAGGTTCTCCACCTTGGGAAGAAAAACCTGCAGCATCCTTGTAGGCTTGGCAGTGCTACGTTGGCTAGCACTATGGAAGAAAGAGACTTGAGGGTCATCATTGACCACAAGATGAACATAAGCCCGCAGTGCAATGCTGTGGCTACTAAAGCGACCAAAATGCATCCATAGATGCTTCTTAAGCAAATCCCAGGATGTCATTCTCCCCTTGTAATCAGCCTTGGTGAGGCCGCAGCTGGAGTACTGCATCCAGTTTTGGGCTCCACAATTCAAAAAGGATGTGGAGAATCTCGAGAGAGGCAAGAGATCAGCGGTCAGGAAAACAGACCTTACGACGACAGGCTGAGCACCATGGGGCTCTTTAGCCTAAAAAAATGCAGGCTCAGGGGTGATCTGATGGCCACCTATAAGTTTATCAGGGGTGACCACCAGTATGTGGGGGAACGTTTGTTCACCAGAGCACCTCAAGGGATGACGAGGTCGAATGATTATAAGCTACTGCAAGACCATTTCAGGCTGGACATCAGGAAGAATTTCTTTACTGTCTAAGACCCCAATGTCTGGAACAGCCTGCCATCAGAGGTGGTTCAAGTACTTACACTGAACACCTTCAAGAGCAAATTGGATGCTTATCTTGCTGGGATCCTATGACCCCAGCTGACTTCCTGCCATTCGGGCAGGGGGCTGGACTCGATGATCTTCTGAGGTCCCTTCCAGCCCTAATGTCTATGAAATCTTTATCACAGGCTTTCCCAGAAGATTTGGGGAGTGCTGTTTTCTTTTCTGTACTTTGTATAACTTTTTGGTCACTAGTTTAATAGTATATTCAGTGTACTTTGGGCTAAACAACAGGCTGTGTTAGATTTCCTCAATCTTGTGATTCTTTGGAGTCATCTCTAAGGCTACCCCAAATTAGAGAAAACCGTGGCAGACATTCATCTCTAGAACAAATTTATATCTTTTAACTGCAGGAAAATATCTTGGTTTTCTTGGATGATAATTTTTTAAGCAATTGAAATTATTTTCCTGAAAGCAAATACTAAAGAGTATAGAAATCGGGGTCTCTGTCATGAGAGAGTAAATGGGAATTAAACACTCTGGAATCCTGTTTGAACATTTGTCCAAATTTGTTTCATTTAAACAGATCATCTTCTGCATAGGCTGAAACTGAGATTTTTCTAGTTCATTGAAAAATCTTGTATTAAATGCAGCAGCTGCTTAAAGTAATAAGCTGTGTACTTTAGAAACAAGATTATCTGCACAATACGGATTTGACTCAGATGCAAAGTGATATGTCTAGGGCAAATAAGTAGTACAGTTATGAAATGATGGATGGATATTTACATAGCAGGAGGCACTATGAAGAAACCTGGAGTTAATAGCTGATGAATTGGCTAGGAGTTGATAGTGTGCTGCTGCTTCGGAACAACAGGGAAAGCATTCTTTTAGAGAGAGAAATCTCACGTAAAGGTGGTTTGGTAATAAGGCAGCTTTGTACAGAACTACTCAACCCACCATGCCAGATTCAGATTGGTAAGCAAAATGACTGCACAGGATTTAGGTAGAATTCAGGGTTCTAAACTGCAAAAAGCAATTTAGAAGATATCCTGCCCCCCCACCCCCATCCAGCAACTGCAAAATTTGTGTCCAAGTTTATTTGGTGTCTTCATTTCTGGACTGTGAAAGCCTACACACAGGCTTCCACACACATACACAGAAACTCCCTAGGGTCCCAGCTCCCACCTAAACTCTGTCAGGGCCCTGGAGGAATCTAATCCTGTGGCATACTTTCTGCATAACTGCTGGACCCCCATAATGTTCAGTTCAGTGCAAAACTAGTCACCTCCACTCAAGAACATGCTGTGGGAAGTAAGTGGGAACGTCACCACCCATCTTTTAGGTAACAGGGCCTAATGGTTAGAGAAGTTGCCCAGGAAGTGGGACACCTGCATACTGGGACTTCCTTGGCCTGAGCTGAAGCACACTTAGGGGGTCCAATCCCTCAGGTCAGTGCCCTAATCATTAGTAGACAGGCTGGTGCTATTGCTTACTCCTTCTGGTCCCATGACTTTTGCACTCCTTATTGCACAGTGGCATAGCTTTCAACAAGAAGGGTAATAAGCATGGAGGTGGGGGAAAGGAGTTTCTATATGTAGCCTTTGTAGACTATCTAGACTTTTGGTTATGGCACTCTCCTGGGATGTGTGTGTGAATCCTTTCAAGCTAAGAAGAGCCTAGAACTTAGGATCTCCTCTTCTTGGCATACTGGAGTCTAGATGGTGCCTAAGAAGCCAATCTGGACTTTTGCCCTTATTCTGAAAATATTTTTGCCATATTTGTATAACCATAACACCAATGAGCCCTCGTCTTGCAGCCCTAGGCTCCCATTTTGCTGTGGCTGTATACTCGTGCCTGTGGACTATTATGGGCAGTCACAGTCGTCTTATTAGCGGCCTTATTGCAAGATTGAAAAATGATCTTGCTTCAGAACTTCAGTAACTTTGCATTAGGCCCTTTCAGAAAAAAGTATTGTAAAATTAGGGAAGGATCAAGGGATTGCAACTGTAGCGACACCAAGACAAGAGTATAATGAATTTGGAACTACTGTTGGAGATCAAGCTACATAGCCTGAAGAGGAGAGAGACTGAGGGGGATGGTGGACTAGGATAAGATATCACTGTATAAACTGTTCTATTAAAGGTCAGAAACTATGTGTTATCTGGGAAATAATGAGATGAGTATGTTCTTAAAGAAAGTTAAATTACGTATGAGGAAACATTACTTAAGCCAGTGCCAACATGTGATATGGAGTTTGTGAGACATGGCCTGTAATTGGAGGTATGGAAAGACAGGCTGGGCAAGACTGTACCTAGACTTGCAGTGAATAGTCTATTGCTCCCTGCAGCAGATCTTACAAGGTGACTCAGTCTCTGCCAGCCCTGAACTCTGCATAAGTCACATTTTCCTGTGGAATGGGGCAGTAAACCTCAAGAAATTCCATTGACGGGAATTGGAGGTAACAAGATTTTATGCTAGTGTGACTGAGAGCATGGCTTAGTGCAGGGATGGACAATTATTTCAGGTGGAGGTCTGCTTACTGAGTTTTGGCAAGCCATTGAGGCCGCATGACAGGCAGCCAGGGGCAGATAAATATTTATTTTCTAAATTTTTTAGGGGCCCTACAGGCCAAATACAATGGCTTGGCGGGCCACATGCAGCCCGCGAGCTGTATTTTCCCACCCATGACTTCAAGGAAGACTGATGCTAGGATTTTAAAATGGACTGGATGAGAGCTAGGCATATAATTCCCACTAATTTATGAGGAGTTGGGTCTATCGTTCCTGTGATACCTTTTAAAAATCCCAGCCTTCGAAACAAAGTATCAAAAGTCAAGTCCTACCTTTCTTTGCCAGGCCCACACACATTTTGGAAGGCTATTAGTAAACTGTTTCAATGGAGAGATATACTAGAATGTGCTTGGGTCTCCCAAGGGAAGTGATAGAAATGCCTTTATAAGAAAACCATTTAACAAAACTGTAATTGCATAACTGTAGAAAGAATCCTGTATTGGCAGGGAGACTGAGCAAGTAGCCAGCTTTCTTTCATCCTTCAATTAAACGAGTTTATACAGATCACTTAGATTAGCTAGGACTAGTGAGGAGCTCCAGTAACAATTAACAAAGTCAGTAGATTGGACAACATGATGGCAGATGATGATATGAAGGATGAGGTAATGGGGACTGGAAGAAGCAATTTAAACTGACACTAGCATTTCAGTGGAAACTTCTGCTTAGTGCACTGAGATGATTAAAAGTTGGCAAGATGTTGGTCTCTGTTAAACAGAGATGTTACAATACAATGCAATGTGTTAGTGCCATTGTGTAACTCAACTGCTTATCTTTTCCTTTTATTCTGGGCCCAAGAAAGGAAAGGAAAAGAAAAGAAATGGGTATGTTAAAGAAAAAGGCAACGAAAATATTCATGACATGGGGTAGAAGGACTGAAGCTCCATTTGGGAGAGTAAAAGGATAAGAGTTATTGAATATAGAAGAGGCAAAAAGCAGATGTGGTCAGATAGACAGCAGGGGGAGAAGGCCAGTTGTGTATCAGTGTATGCTCCTTCCCAGGATATCTGAATAAAAACAACCTTGACAGTTAAAGATGCATTAGAAACTACAGGCAACTTTGCTTCAAATGCCCATACTGAGCCCTCTGAAATGCCAGCCAGTCTGAGTATTCACACTAGCCATTTCCAGTCAGTTTCTTTTTTGCCTGGGTCTGTGCTGAGGGGTTTACAGCCCCTTCCCTGCTGCTAGCAACCTCTTAGAGTTCACTGGCACCAACCTGGGAAACAAATTGGTGGTAAATATTGCTGAAATCTATTTTTAAGTTCATTTTGGATATGTCTAACTGTTGAAAATTGGCATTTTAGGTTTGGCATCTTAGTAGTAGCCTCCAAAAATGCTCTACCTTTCCCAGGTATGGGACTCTCAGCTGGTCAATTATAGGTCTGTCTCCTTGAGCAGAGGTTAAAATGACTTCCCACCATTTATGCCAAGAACCACTGTCCTCACTCAAATGATAGGGTGTCAGTTGGTGTCAACCACTGATTTCTACAAGAGTTGTGGGGTGCTCGTGTTGCCTCAATGTAGCATTAGGAAGCATAATTTTAAGGCATAATTTTTTAAAATGTCGGCCGTGGAAAACTTCTAAAATTGGGGAATCTGTTCTTTCTGTACTGTCTTCATACAAAAGTCTTGGATTGCATGTAGTGGGTTCAGAAAAGGCAATGAAGAGCCTCTTGCAATAGAATCGTCTTTGATGGCAGAAACAGAGGAACTATATTACAGTTTGTGAGGAGGAGAGTCCGCAAGGTCAATATTCAGTTAACATTTGATAAAAACAAAAGACTGGCTACCCTGGGAGTTTGCTGAATCATAAAATGAGTAATCAACCTGCAGTCGAGGAAGGTGATAGCCTTTATTCAGGAAGAAGAATAGTTGATCTGAATGTGTGGATCTCAAACAGATTCTTGGATAGATTCTTTTTTAATGAACAAAAAATGGGCATTGATTTTTTTTTTTTTTTTTTTGCAGTATGTTTCTCTAATTGGTGGTTATTTCAAATATAATAACAAATGCAATTATAAAATTATACTGGATAATCATTGTTTCTTAATTTTATTGTTTGCTTTAAAGTACGCAGTCTAGTGTCATGGGATACTGTAAAGTTGGCTAGACTCATTCTCTGCATTCACATTTCACACTTTTTTTTAAAGTCCCTTTTTTCTATCATTGAAGATTTCAATTATCAATGTATATTTTAAGACAGTGGTGTCCAACCGTTTTAAGTAGGAGATCACTTTTGGCATTTAACAGCAACTCAAGATCTACTGTGCACTGCTGCCATTCCTCCCCTCCTCACAGCAGGTAAGTCTGTGAGGAGGGGAGGGTGGGGGGTAGATTGAGAAAAAATTATTTGGGGCTGCACCTCCCCAGCTGGTAAGTCCCACCTGGCCGGGGCCCCACTCAACTTAGCCCTGCTTCTGGCTCTGCGGTACTCTCCTTCATTGCGGGGGCCTCGATCTACCCCTGCCCCTTCCCTCCCCCATGGACTGATCTGCTGGGCTGGGGCACATGTGTGCACGCATGCGGGCACTCAGCCCCCAGCCTCGGATTGACTCCAAGAGGCTCCAAGATCTACCGGTAGATCGAGATCTGCTGGTTGGTGACCACTGTTTTAAGATGCATGTTTTTTTCTTTTGTGATAGCTTTTATTGGGACAACTTTACAGTTGGGAGAGAATTTGGGCACACATATTTTCAAGCATTCTGGGAATGGAGAGAGGTTTCAGTGATTATTGACACCTTTCAATTAATAACTGATATTTTGCAGCCCACTTGTATATTGGAGACCATTGTTTCAAACAACTGGAATGGGCTCCATTTTGTAAAGGGTAACTTAGGCCCATCTTTCAGGTAAAGGCAAAATTAATTTTGTATTAGAGGAACACAGGGGATAGGGCTTTCCTGGGTCACTTGATCCAGTTTCCAGCTATCACAAGCAACTCCCATCACATAATCCCAGTTACAAATTTATCAAGCTCCATTTTCCTGTTCCTACTTCTTCCAGTATCATGTATTGTTTATATTTAACCAAATGGCTAAGTGCAAGTGAGGCAAGTGATAGACAGTTATTGGTGTTTTTACTAGCAAATCTGCTATAGTGAAGGAACTTGCACTACACCTGCCCTAAAAGGCTTTGGACAAAAACCTGTTCCATAGATTAGATACCTAACTGCATGTAAGCACCTAAACATGATACTATTTCCACCCGGCGGAGTCCCCAAAAAACAATTACTGTGTATACTTTTGTGATGCATCTTTATCTTAATCTTAAAAATAAGTCTCAAACTTCACAGAGGAGAAGGAAGGTCCTGCTCCCTCCTCATCTTTTGCACTAATAGCTTTTCTTGGACTCAAAGCAGAGTGCGTTTTCTGCTAAGAAAGGAGTCTCCTTGTACAAAAACAGCATTTATAATTGTTTGTCAAAGCCTACACTTGGTCCTTTAGGGCAGTGGTCACCAAACTTTTTTGATCACGCACCCCTATTAGTAAAAAATTTTTGAGCATGCACCCCCAACATATGTATATTTATATTCGTGCACCCCTATCAGTAAAAAATTTTTGAGCACGCACCCCCAATATATGTATATTTATATTAAGAGTAGTTCTAATATTTTTTCTCGCACCCCAGTGGATCATCTTGTGTACCCCCTTTGGAGACTACTGCTTTAGGGGACAAATCCTCCTCACCTATGTCAACAAGCTACTCGCATGCAGAAGGTGGATAGAATTTGGTCTATAAATAGTAGCTCCTTTGCAAAGTGCCTAGGGATCTACTGATGGAAAGTGCTAGATAGGAGTTAGATACTGCAGTCCTCCTAGCTGAGGTGTGAGGGTATTTACAGAGAATTTTGGAAAGGCTCATGCTGATGCTTCCATAATTATACAACTGCCTCTATGTGTGAGCTGGTTGCACTGATGTTCTTCAGCGTTCCAGCCTTGCCATTCGTTTAACCTTCAGATACAGAGATACTCAAAGAAAAAACCACAGACTCTTCTAACCAAATTATCCCCGTACATTCATCTACCATTATGTTAATGCAACGCGAAGCTCAGCAGATGGCACAAAGTAAATTATGCTGGGAGGTGGGGGGAGGGGAAAAGCAAAATTGACCTTTCTAGGACTCACTGTTATGCCACAGCATGGTTTGAAAGCTAAAGTTTTTCAAGTCCTGCTTAAAGTCATATTAGTCAATGTAAAGGGATACAGAATAGGCACAGAGATGACAATTACCATTCACTCTCCCTGGCATTGAATGTTTCTGATCTTAATTTACCTGCACATCTGTTCAAAGAGCCCGGCATATCCCTCGCAAATGCTCTTCCCCGTCTGAAGCACATCCATTGGTTTACTGGACCGCTGGCTTTTATTATGGTATGCCACTACGTCATATTCTGCAGGAATGAAGATACACTAAAGTTCATCTAAAAGCCTGGGGCACAGTGATCAGCAAGCAGAAGCAATGTTTGTGTTATTTTCATCTTCATAAACACAAAGAGAAATGATCTGTAGTAGAAGCTGCATCAAAATGTTTCCTCTGTAGATTTCTACTTTAGGGTCTCTAGTTTCATGTGGATGCATCTCCTAAGGGACTGCAGCTATGGACATAGAAACAGTTCACTGCAACTTAAAAGGCAGGGGAGCTTTACTGTGTGTCAAATAATCCAAAAGTAACTGCATATGAATGCATTCTTATCCTCAGCAGGTGGAAGCTAACTCATGTTACCTTAGCCCTCAGTGAAAGAGGAGTAAGTTATCACAGTTTAGTTGCCACTTAATCAAAGGGTAAGGTTATGTACAGAAGCAGATACCACTCACTAACTGTACACAGTAAAGCCCCATTCCCTTTTTCCTTGTAGTAGATTTGTTCATATCTTCTAGGCTCTGATTCTTCAGATCTTTCTTTCTATGCAGTCATTATATCTCCTCAAGGATGCATCTCCATAAAGATACAGTTGAAGGATTGTGGCCCATTATGGTAAAATTTAGAGCCACTTACTGGAGAAATGGTGAGCCACATTATTCAGGGAAAACAAAGTCTGTTTTGCCTTTCTGCCTGTAATGTATTATATTTAAAGAGAAAAAAGCCTTTAAAATATTTAATCCATAAAAACTGCATTGCAGTTTCATTTGAATGAGTTGCATATCAATGTGAGTAGGGAATGTTATCGGTGTGGGTAGGGAGTTCAGAGTTTGTGTTGGAGGAAACCGTAATTTTCAAAATAAATGCAAAGAAGGAACACAGCAGGATTCCTTCAAGCAGAGCTCGAGGAAGTGGTTTGAGTAGGTTAATTTACATACCCAGCAACCTTGACCATGTCCATAACCCTTTTTAAAATATGAACATATTTTTTTCTGACAAAGCTCGAAGGAGTGCTGCATCAGCTGATTCATCCTGCCTTTAATGCTATTCAGGAGAAAAGGAGTCTGTACTCTTTGATGAAATGCTGAAACTGTCTGCCTTTCATCTCAAAGGTTCTGTTAATATATAGATGCCTTAGAGTCAGTTCCTTGGGGCGTGAGAAAAGCAGGCTACAGAGCAGTGGTTTCCAGTGGATCATTGGGGATCAGTGAAGCAACTTCCTGATAGGATACAGCGAACTAGCTGGTCCTGTGGTACTGGCTCCTTATTTCCCCCAGCTATAATGCATGCAACACTTTCGTAAAAGCTACAGCTTGAGGGAGCTGCTACAGGGCTGGTATGAATCATAGACAGGATGAGAGAGAGCCCAGCCTGCAGTGGGAAGGGAGATATGGACTTAGGAGGTCATGGATAGCAGTGGAGATGTCCAGGAAATGTGGCCTCTTTAAAATGTGGTCAAAAGCATAAAATAGTTTATGACCTTGGATTGCTGGGATTCCTCTTAGAGGAGTGAAATGTACCAACTCAAAGTTCCCAAAAAGGAACTCCATGCCTATTTGAATGGCTTGTTCCTGATCTTTATCCACTGCATGCAAATAAAAAGGTTAAATAAAAAAATAGAATAAATAAAAAATTGCAAATCTACCCTGCCTTTTGCAAATAAGTCAAACAGGCTGGTCTCCAGTGCATATGTCTAGGGAGGAGTGGAAATACAGCTGGGAAACAACATGGTAGGACCAGTCAATACACATAACGCATCAGTAGATGCTGGGAGCCTGAAGGGAGATAAATAGGTTCCCAGGTAATACTGATGATCCTGATGGGATCTCTGATTACCAGGACACATCTAGAGTGCTCCACCCTGAGTCTTTCAACTCAGACACTAATTAAATGTCTTTTAACCCATTTCCTCCCAGCCTATCTTTTTACCACATTACAGCAGGCATATCATTCATTAATGCACTGTAGTTATGGCACATTAAGTTTAGTACCTGTAATAACAGGTATTATGTGCAGCAGTGCCGGCACACATCTTTTTAAGTGATGCTAATGCACAGTAGGCCAATTCTACTGCGTGTTAGTGTATTAGCACAGCTTTTGCTGTGATGCGCTGATGTACAGTAGAACCAATATATTGCTCATTTAGCATCTTGTGTAGATGTGCTCAGAATGTGTTTAATGCCTGGTATATTTGGTCTTGGAGAGACAATCGCATCTAGGAGGATAGAGTCTGGTGGAATAGAGCTATTCGGTCTCCATCTTTTTCCAACTTAATTGGCATAGCCAGGTAGAAACAGACACATGTCAATTGAAACAGCTGTTTGAATTAAGAATGAATTAAGTGCATTGACATTAACTGCAGTGAATTAAGCACATTGGAATACACTGTTAGGAAGACTGTGAAATGTTTTACTTTAAAAATAAGCAAGGTTGACCCTGTTGTACTCGTTCTGCACCTGTCTTTGTTTTTTTTGTTTTGTTTTTTTCCTTTCCTTTCCCTGGACTGTTTAGCTGCCCTTTCTTCTTGGAGACATTTCCCTCGGGTTAGCTCCATTTCTCAACAATTTCTCCTGTAAGTTGGAACCATGCCTCTCATAAACAAGCCCATCTCTAATTAGGGAATCTAAAGTCTCCGAAGTTATATGTGAGCAGAAGAGTTGTCAGCTCTGTAATCTAAGTATCTATTCCCTCTTGTGCTTTTCATTTCAGAGCAAGACTTTCGCAAGTACTTGGCATTGGCCTAACTCTGCTCTCACTGCAGTCACTGCTAGAACTTTCACTGACTTCAGGAGGAGCAGCAAGGTCTGAGCTCCTGAAAGATGCATCTGTAGTAGACAAGCTCCGATTGTTTGATTGTTTAGCTATGAAGATGTGCTGCACTGAGCTGGTTTCCAGTTCAGCAGATGCAGTGTTGCCAACTCTTGCAATTTTATTCTAGTGATCTGGGGATTTTTTTTCCACTTGCCACATGAAAATATGATTAAAAGCTGCCAACATTTAAATTTTCCCTAATTCAAAATAGCTGCCATCTCCCATCACTGTCGGTGGAGCTGAAGCTCCTAATGCAGATGCCTGCCACCTCCCACAGTTTTCATGAGATTGAAGCCATGCCCACTCAGTGGTCTGTAGAGCTAGATGGTATGCTGTTAGGATATGTGCTGTAAAAAAGCAATAGATATCCTGTTAAGGGTCTATGTGGAGCAAGGGGGGGGGAGCAGGAGGATGATTTAGCAATGGCAGAAAGCACTGTACACAGGAAAGTGAGAGGCAGAAGAGAGACTGACAGATAGATGCAAAGGTTAGGAGTAGAGGGTGAGAACTCCTCCAACTGTGGTGGGGAGAAGAGAGTCCTGCAAAGAGCCAGTGGGAAGAACAAATCTGTATTTTAGGCTGGAGTTTGATCTTTCAGCAGCTTACATGTGATTTGGGGTCACAAAGTTTTCTCCTAAAACATCAAAAACAATGTCACATTTTAGGAAAGTGAATGATTTCAAGCAAGGATTTTGAGGGGTCCAAGTTGTAGCAAATAGCCTGAAACCAGGAAGAAGATGCACAGGTTGCAGAAGTGAAGAATTTGGAGGAGGTGACAGGAGGTTGATCTGTTTGCACATGCCAGAAGGTGAGTTGTAGTGGTCGTATCTCTGGGAAGAGTCCTCTCAAAGATCTGGTTTAGTTTTACAAGCATGGTGGCAGCAGTCAGCCTAATGAAACTCACAGGAAGGAAGAAAGGCTGATAACCAGAAATTAAAGCAACACCTCAAGCAGAGTGGACAAGCAGCTTGAAAGGACTCAGATGAGTGTGAAAGCTGGATTTCTAGTCTATAACCTGGCAGAAGCATGGAAGCAGTGGATGTAAGAAATGAGGCTACATACAGAGCTAACTGGGGATGAAAATGAGAAAATAAAGATATAACTTTTTTACCATCACACTGGGGAGACAGGATGAGAAGTGAGTGAGACTTGTTGGGAATAATGCCTGAAACCGCTATAAAGGTATTTGATGAGTGCTGTGACTCCACACAGCAGAACACTTCAGAGAGAAATTGTTCTTTACCCAAAACCAAGGAATGAGAGGGAATAGATTATTACAGAGCTGACAACTTTGCTGTTTACATATCACTTTGGAAACATTAGATTAGTTAATTAGAGACAGGAATGTTTAGAAGACATTTGATTCTAGCTTACAGGAAAAACTGTTAAGAGAAGCAGTGCTAACCCCAGAGAAATGTATCCCAATTGGAAAGGCAACTAAACTGTTCAGGGAAAGGAGTAAAACAATAAGATGCTAGCATACAACAAGCCCAGTACTATCAAGCTAACAGAGCCCAGTCAAGATTAGGCCCCACCAACTAACCTGGGAGCATCCTGGTCTAATGGAATCATGTGGAAAGCCTCACAAAAAAATGCAGCAAAAGAGCCCAGCCTATGGGCAACAGTACAAGGGGGGCAAGAAATGGGAGCACTTCATATCCCAGGGCTGCAGCTAACTCAGGAAAAGAAAGCAGCAGGATGAAGAGAGAGCTAGCAAAGAGGAGGATGTTTTCAGAAGGATACAAATGCTTTCAGTGCACAAGCACCACAGAAGAAAGCTGCCACTCAATTCAGCTGCCATACTTGCAACCATTCTATGAGATCAATGACTGAATCGATTCCTGATGGATTGCAGAGCCAGCTGCAATGTAATTCCAGCAACCCTGATAAGCAGCAACATTAACTTGGAGTAATGTGACCAAACACTGGCAATTTATGGTAATAGCTTTCTGAGGCTAGTGAGCAACTACAGGCTGTCAATAAGAAACCTGCAAAACAGGACCACTGTTGCAGGGAGCTTGTAGGTGTTGACCCACGGATGTACCATCCTTTGCTGGACAGTGCAAGCTATGGATTTGTTTGCAGTATAACACTACAATATCCTCAATGTTACTGAGGAGAGAGAACAATCACTTGGGTGCTGTCTGACATTCAAAGAGACAGATTTTTCAAGTAGGGGGCAGCTAGAGGGCAAGCTGGAGTTAGAAACAAACCCTCTCTGAAGCCCATAAGATGACTGAAACATAAGATTTCATTAGCCCTAGTGGGGCCACTGAGAAGGAACGGGCAATCCTGCAAAGAAAAGACATCACTGCACTTACTGGCACTAGCACAGAGTTGGGCAGCAACCTGGCAACAAGGGGAAAATCTTCAATTAAATGGAAAATCTGTGTGGATCAAAAACCACTGAACAGAGCGTTCAAAAGAAGCCACTGTCCATTACTAGGGACCTACTTAATTTGTGATTTCACAAAAACTGAAAATCTGCCACTGTCCATGAAATCAAAAATTTTTTTTCTCATAAAAATAAAATCCTGGCCTCCCCAGTTTGCTTCTGTTTTATTAACTTGGGCAGAAAACCTGCAGAGTGGCCACAAGTTGAAGTTCTCCAGCTTTGCAGCCTATAGCTTCCCACTGCTGCTTCCTCCAACTGGCTCCACTCCTGGCAGGAGCAGACCCAGCTCGGTTTAAGCAGGAGAGGGAACTGCATTTCTTGGACCTGTCTGGCTGAGTAGAGCTGGGTCTGAGTGATGCAGTTCTTCTCAGCCCCTGGCTCATACCTGGCTGGCTTTGCTCCCAGCAGGAAGAGAGCTGGTCAGAGCAGTGGTAGACGGCACTATGGCTTCCAGGAGCTGAGACTGTAGTACTAGCTCTTCCTTGAAGGAGCAGAAAACCTGTCCTGCCTCTGCTCAGCAAGCCTTTTGTGGCATGTCACAGCTGAGCAGGTGAGGGGCAATCAAAGCAGGTTTTTTGCTTTAATGTGTGACTGCTTCTCTAAGTCAAACAGCACTAAACTGATTAACATTTGTTTGGCTTACAGCTTAAGGTCTGACAAGGTCCTTACAGAGATACATCCCTGATCTTTCCCTGGCCAACTTTACACTGGATTCTAGTCAACTATACTAATAAAGGGCTATATGTCATGTGTCCATTCTCTGTTTTCTCTGTTGAAAGAGTGGGTTACACCCAAAGGTGCCATGAGTGCAGGCACTCAAGCAGTTGCAGGGAATGAAAAATGAGGCTGATATCCAGTGAGCTGCACTGAGAAGTCAGATCCACTGTACTGGAGACCTGTTGACTTGGGAGGGGTTCTGGAAAGAGTGAAGGAACTCAGAGCCATTAAGGAAATGCCTAGAATAAAGTGTGTAAATGATCCAATGATTTATATGGACGGTCATCTGTCTTCACAGATTCTGCACACACCTATTAGAAGTTTTGAGCCTTCAATGCAGTTAATACACCAGGAAGCAGTGTGGGAACAGTCAGAGACCCAAACACAAGCATTCAGAATAGGAAACAAAAATGATCAGTGAGGCACCTGTCCTAATTAAAGCCCCATGAAACAGCTAGAGCAACAATGTACGAGCTCAAAAGGAGGCCTAGGGATAACACTGGTGTAAGGTCATTAGCTCAGAGTGCTTGCTGGTAGAGCCTTAGTGGGCATGGGAAAGAAATGAGGGTAGGTAGGATGGGCTGCTGGCTGTGTTCCTTGGACTAGAAGGATTTCTTCTGGCTGAGGTACATGTGAAGGAATCATGAAAAAGTACTGCTGAATGCACCTAAGTGACTGCAGTGCATGTAATGGAGAGTTCACCTCTATGAGATAAGGATAAATGAGCGTTCAGGGAAGCTCCTAGTATTAGCAGAAACTAATGTGTCAAACCATTACTGAGAAAAGGGCTGGGCAATAGACTTACCAAGCTGCAAGCCCCACTTTATAAGCAGATGGCAAGTAATTAAGTAATGGCTTGCTGAGCGAAGTGAGGACACCTGTAGCCTGCTAAGCAACATGGAAAACTGGAGACAAACCCTGGCTGTGCTAGCTGAAGTTGTTCCCTGTGCTGAGTAGAAAAACAACATGAGACACTGGGGGAGCTGTGAGTTGGCCCAGGAAGGCCCAAGCTGGGAGAAGCAGCCAAGCTGAGTAGAAGCCTGGGGAGAGCCTAGGGAAAGGCACTCAGCTGCACTTGGTTATGTTTGCTTTATGTTGCTGTCTAGGCTGTGAGGTGTGGGAGTGTCTGAAGGGGAGATATGGGAGTGCTGAAGATGCCCTACAGAGGGGTTGAATAGGTAGACTGCCAGAGGCCCTATAAACTGGGACAAGGCTGTCAGGGCCCAAGAGATGGTGTGGGGCAGGGCACCCAAGGGTCATCATTCTGGATCTCTGGAGACAACCTCCCAGAGTTATAACAAGAGCAAAGATGTGGCAAGGGAGGACAGAGTGATCCCTGGAGTGAGGCTGGAGCAGAAGGGGTGGGATGAGAGTAGCTACAAGGAGATGCCCTTCCCAGCACAAGCTGCAGAGTCTGGTACAGATATGCTGAGTGGGATGCACCTTCCAGACTATGTCACAGACAGGTCTGTGGGACAGGAGACACAGAGTCCATCAACATGCTACAATATATTTGCGTCTTCACTAGAAGACTCTAGGTAGTCCTTCAAAGGACCAAAGAGCACCAGGTTCTGCAGGCAGTAAAATGATTCGTATGACTCTGAAGTGGGCTGGGTTACAGGGTCACTGGTGGACAGGATAAGCTGTGTACACAAGATGGGATTGTACTTTAAGGGGAGTGAAACCATCCTAGCATAATTAGGGTCTGCCATCATGAGATAGATATGTGCTTTGATTCTGGGACAAGATAAACTAGAGAGCAAATCTACTGACCAGGCATAAGTTAGTAGCTGTTAGTGCAAATGGAATAGTGTACAAAGAAAGAGTCTCTCTGTTACCAACAGAGTAAGATTGTATAGCCTCAAGGAATCCCAGCCCCAATTGTGGGAAAAGCACAGGACCGATCACTTCATTGCAATGGCAAGAACTAGACAGTCCCAGGAGATTACTGCCCCAGGTTTCTGGGAGGCACTGTACCTGGAGGATACATGGGTGAGGACTGATCAGAAAATTGAAAGTGCATTTGGTAAGGTCCGGCTTACACGATGCACTATGCTCAGACAATGGGCCACACTACACAGCAGCTGAATTCAGACAGTTTGGTGTGGAATGGGAATCTGAGCAGAAGAACCTTTCCCTGACTGATCACAAAGCAACTGGAAGGCAGCGTTGACAGTAAAGGTGGCTTAGGGACTAGTGAGAAGGACAAACCAGACAGGGAGGATATTACTTGGCAGTGTTGGACCACTGCAATACAGGGTTCCAGGAACTAGACAGACCAGCATGACACCTAATAAACTGGGGAACCAAGACTTTACTTTCCATGAGGAGCAGGTGGAGGAATGGGGGTACCCACAAGCAGCCAAGAGAATGCCAAGCCAGGCAGGCCTCCTGCTATAACAAAGGAGGCCAGGGACCATTTTATCTAGGTTGTTCTGGCTGTAACCATCAAAAAGCCCCACAAAACAATGGCAAGAGGCAACAGCTCAAGTTGCAATGAGGCACCAGTCATGTGAGACAAGCAGAGATTCAGGTCATCAGCAGGGACAAAACTCCTACCTCTACTGTTGGCTACATCTGAAGTCACAGCTGAATGGGTAGTGCTGCTGCAGCTTGGCATTATTGATGCTGCAGTTTCTTTTGTGTAGTGACTTGTGCTGTGACACTGCTGAATAAATCAGGCAGGAAAAGCAGACTCATCATACAGACAGAAATCATTTACACACAAGCCTTGCAATAACTGGCAGGGCTGGGAGAGGAATCGCAGAAATGTAGATGGCAAGGTAACCTATAAAAACATTTCTCCATGCTGACAGTAGACTTATTTTTCAAGAATCTATGTGAAGCTCCTCTCCTCCCTGCCCTCATCCCCATTGCAAACCTTCCCAAAGGAGATAAAGCTATCTACATGCACAATATGATGAGTGTGACAGCAGCAGCTTTCTCTGCAGGTGTTGTGGCAGCCAGAGATCTCAGCTTACCTATGTGATGGCATATCCACATCCACACAGCTCTGACCTTCTCCAGATCAGTTCGGGCTTGCTGAAGCAGAGTTCTCACCAGTTCCTCTATGCTGCTCTTGACGCTCACCTGTTTGGCAAGGAGTAAATGGGTCAGAAATGATACAGGGTTGATTGTCTCCCTTCCTTTCTTCTGCTTTCCTCCTAGTCAGAAGGACCCTTTTTTTTTGTCTGTGCCTGGCAGGACCACCTGTCATTTTTGTACAGTACTTGGTGTGCAAGACTAACACCTAAAAAGTAACAGCTGCCCTTTAAGTCTGCTTAGTGTCTTCCCTAACTGGAATTTTTCTTCCCTCAAAGGCATTAACAGTCATAACCCAAATTTGTCCTAGAGACAACCTAACTTACCATGATTGTAGGCCAGACATGTTGAGCCCTTGTGCCAAAGATAAACATTCATGAGAGTTGAGGGAATATTTTAGTAAATAGATTATTCACCCAAAAATGCAGTTTCAGAGTCAGGGGGAGGGGGTTCAAAACTATTTGCAATGTTGGGTGGTTGTGCTGAACAGTTTTGGTGGGGAAAAAAATAAACTAAATTTTGGCAAAAATCAATGTTTTCATTTGACATTTTAAAAATGAAATTTTCAAGTTTTCTAGTTTGAAATGACATGCATTTATTGTAAAGAAATGCTATAAATTAATGTTAAACCCTCCCAAAAACTACATGAAACATTTCATTTCAAATTGAACCAGCCATTTCATTTGACCCTGACTTTTTTTTCGCTTTGCCAAAAAAACAGAAAAAATGTTTTGTGTAAATCCATTTTCCCCCAATTCTTTTTGTTCAACCAATGAACTGAAAAATTAATTATTTACAGAAACTGACTTTTCATCACTGGGTAGACTTTCCCACCAACCAGTCAAAGGGTGAAATTATTAATGAGTTTACTCTTACCCTCTACTTCACAGACTGCATTTTCTTTTTAGACATATATTGCTATGTACACACACACACACACCATCCCTACATAGCTCATTGCTCAGTGTCTATTTGGAGATCCAAAACTATCTTGCCACTGCAATACCTCTTTCCCTCCCACCTCCCTGCAACACAGAAATATACTATACCTGATGAGGTTTCACGTGGGTTATATTATTACTAGAAAACAAAGCCATAAAACCACTCTGAGAACACCTAGTATTTTTTTCTGGAGTGGGATCTGTCCCCAGCTGAGATGACTATGAAAGAGTATTTTCAGTATACTTTTAGGAGTGCTTCTCCAAAAGTACTTAATGTATAATTCTGAATGAAGGACATACTTCTCTCTTTATGCTACACATGATTTTCTACCAGTCACTTGGGTCTAGGAGTGGCTAAAGCTCAATAGGAGTGTCTAGGGAGATAGAGTTAAGATGAGACTTACCTTTGAGGCATAGGCATCCAGCTTCTCAAATTTCTGCAGATCTAGTGGCATAGATTTCAGAGATGATTTGTCCCATGGATAGGCTGTAAACAGACATGGAGCCAACTTTTCAGGCGAGAAGAGAGATTTTAACAGGCCCAACACAAGGACAGGAGAATTAAATCTGCCGCCAAACTGACTGAATATAATATACCTAGAGCCCTTGTTGATGCTTGGTCTATCAGTAACTGCCTTATCTGCTGAATGGCAAAGACTGCCTCCTAGCTAAGCCAGTAAGATCTGTACAAGTTGGTCTGAGTTAGGAACGCCATTCTGTTATTTGCGCTAGATAAACTGCATAACGAATGTGACAACATGATTTCCAATAGGTGTCCAAAGGGGAAAACCCTAG
The DNA here is from genome assembly GCF_052110815.1 of Crocodylus siamensis. Classification (NCBI taxonomy): domain Eukaryota; kingdom Metazoa; phylum Chordata; order Crocodylia; family Crocodylidae; genus Crocodylus; species Crocodylus siamensis. Next base: position 52,600,801 of record NC_143400.1, on the reverse strand, counting down.
AATGTAAGCACTAAAGATGATCAAATCATGTTCATCAAGGCTTAGATCCTGATATGCTCCCTCCTCAGCTAACTTCACTAGGAATCAGTCCTAGTGAAATGAATGAGGTTACTCCTATGGGAAAGCTAGTCACGCTTGTTGGTGTTTCTGGGATTTGGACGTACGGTTCTACCCAGGGGGAGTAAAACAGTAAGACTCTGGCCTGGCATCATTTATGTGATGAGTTTTGGTATACTTTTAAATGAGTTATTGTAGTATATGTATTTACATACATATTTAAGTATGTATGTAGAGCTGATTGCGTCTTCCATACATAAATTGAGTCATTTATTGAATGGAGGCTGTTCCTGAAATTCATTCAAATATTTAATAAAAGGCTCTTTTCTTTTTCTTCGTCACTTCAGAGCAGGCCATTGCAGGGAGTGAAAACTGCAAGAATCCTGCGCTCTGCTGTGTTGAAGCCTTTCAGGGATTAAGAGATTCCTCCAGATATTGCTTTATGGCTGTCATTTCATGGGGAGGTCAGAGGAAAAGGGGAATAAAAAAAAAGATAATTAGACTTTAAATGTTTATTTTCTGACTCTTAAGTGCCAATAAATATCAGGGGACTACTCTGAAAGGGAGGGCTGGCAATGCTTCAGGAATACCAGTGCAAACTGCTGCTGCTGTGGCACAAAGACAGACGAGGGGATGGAGTGGAGAACCACTGCAGTCCCAGGATCAGTCCCTACTCTCGATGAAATGCTGTGCCTCTCAGTGGATCCATATACAGTTGTAAGGCTGTGTCTCTGGGTGGGTGCATTGGCTTCAAAGATGTCTTACTCTGATGTAAAGCACTTGGACTGAAAGATACAGCTCTTTCAGTCTGGGCTGGAAGAAGGTTCCTCAACCTTCCTGGGTGGACCAAACACCAGAAAGGACCAGACATTCAGCGAGGGACAGACAGAACTGATGGCCCTCAGGATACCTCACTCAGACAAGTGACCAGACCAGGTAGGATGTTAATCCCAGGAACAGGGTGCCTTCTGTGAGCTGATGTGTGTGCAACTTCTGCACAGGACCACATGAGGAGATGGGACTTCTGCTGCTGTTCTCTGTGCCAACCCTTGCACTGACCTGCCTAACATCAGGACTGTTGTCATTCCTATTACAGCTCCTTTGCTGCGGGTTTTGACTCCTGCAAGTGAGAGTAAATGATACTTCCTTTTAGGATGGGAGCTCAGCTCATGACCCAGACTCTGGGGGAACAGCTGACATCATGCTGATTTTCAAGAAGATGTGAAATCTTCTGACTGCTGTTCCATTGTTGGTCTCTTGCTGGGGAGCCCTTTTCTCTGCAAGCTAGAGACCAGCTGCTAATAGAAGTAGCTGCCTCACTGGCTGTGTTGTTGTTCGTTCTTTGAATTCAAAGATGACTGTGACAGCACTGGTTGGTATGGTTTCTGTGAGCACGAGTGGCTGATCAGGCCAATTTTGAACTGTGTGTAGAACTGAGCAAGAGATGCCACTTTGGGTTGCTTGATCAACAGCAGATGTGCTGATAATTGCGAGATTTATGCTGTTTGCACTTCTGCTGTACCTCAGCAGTTTTCCTCTGCTCACAGACTGTAGCTCCAGTGTGGATAAGGCTTTGCCAGGTGGAACGATCATGAGCGAGACCTTCCCAAGACTTCAGGAAGCATTTCAAGGATGACTTGGAGTCCTTGAAACGTTTCTTCTGGCCTCCCTGCGATCGCTTTCCCTCCTTTAGTTTGCCGTAGAAGATCTTCTTTGGCAGTTGCTCATCTGACATCCTAGCGACGTGGCCTGCCCATCTCATCTGTGATTTAATCAACACTCCACACTTCACTGGCTGTATACGGGTGACAGCCACCAAATCTGGAAGGTGGAGGGGCCTTGGCCAATTGTCCTCTGCCTTAGGTTTAAATATCACTGAAAACCTGGGAGGCCTCTGGGGCCTGCTAGGCTGGTGGTGATGGGAGCTGGGCTCCCTGCCCATCCCCCTTGTTTCACATAAGATAGCCCTCTGGCCCTGCTGCACTTGTCATTCCCTCTTTCACCTAAGAAAGGCACCAGCCCCCTCCCCTTCACCTTAGTGGCAGCATATTTCCCACATTGACCATGCCTCCAGCTAATGCCAGCATGTCTGTTTTCAGAAATCTCTGCCCCCACTGGCAAATGATGTGAGCAGAAATCTCTTAGCCTGGATTGCTCAGACTCCCTCCGGCTTTGCCCAGCCGCCTTCTCACAGTGTGATGGGAGAGACAGCCAATCAGCCAGTCAGTGCACAGGCAGCATCCTCCTGCTGTTACTGACTGCCGAATATGCATCTGTCTGCCGAAATCAGCTGTAAGCACGTGGCATCTGTTTCTTTAACAGGCTTGTTTGTTTATCTAGGATTTCACTGAAAAAGGCTATTACATTGACCTAAAGAGAGATAAAGCAGATTTACACATTTAAAGGTTCCTGCTCTATACAGCTCTGAAAATTACTTTTTGCCTTTTGGGAACTAGATGGTTTTATAAAATTGGTTATCAGTTTTAGTCTTTGTCAGGTTATAGCTGCAAAAGGCTCCCCACAGATGGAGGCTCCACAATAACTCACGTAGTCTTACACTATTACCTTGGCAGTTAGAAACATGTATGAGACCCATTTACAAAGCAGACTTCCACAGATAGGTTGCACAGAGGGTCTAGAGAATATCTAAAACATGTGTGACAGTCACAGGACTGTCTTGCCTCCAAAGCCTAGACAATCCAGCATGGAAAGCACTATGTATTTACAATGAGAGGCAGTAAACCATTCATTTGGTACCAGTGAATTTCAGTATAGTTTTTACAATTGCAGAAAGTCCTATTTTGATGACAGATTTGTTTCCCCAACTGGGTTACCCAGTTCAGACAAGATGCTGAGCTATCCTAATGACACAGAGCTATAATACAGCTGATAGTTACCGTGCAGATCTTTTCCAGTAGGCAGGCGTGGTCTGCTATTTTTGTTTTCTTGAAAACCTAGAAAATTGCCAAACTTGGTGAGAGGTAAACAGATAGGAAGAAGCAGAAAGGAAAGGAAGGAAGGAAGGAAGGAAATAAAGGAAAATGAGTGTAGTGTAGGTCTGCAATGAAGATTTGAAATACAGCCTTGTTTTTCCCCCTGATCACAGCCCCATGTTTATAGATAATAACTAGAGAAGCCGGGAGCCACCTGAAGAGAAGGGGTGAGGCAGTACAGGGCAGATGTTCCTTTTCTTTGTCATGTTCTTGTGACAAGGTATTTAGCAGAATTTGCAGATTTGTTTAGAATCTGACAGGCTGTGCACTGAGAGCATCTGCTTTGGCCTTGAATTTGCGACCGCTGGGCTGCCAACCATGTACACCAGACCCTTTGGGGCAGAGCTGAGGAGGATGAATAGCTCCTCTTTCCCCTCCTGGGCTACTCGCTAAGTTTTGCTTCCCTTCCCTACCAGTCCAGTGGCTCTGTGGGTGCCAAAAAGCCTATTTACAAGTAGTCAGTTGTATCCCTCCCTGGAGGCTGGGAACATCAAACCCCATCTCCCTAGCCAGCCAAATAGCTTACTGCATGGCAGAAACTAAAGTGCGGGTGGCATGTACACACGTTTTAGAGAGGTCTTAGCTCCTGTTAATGCCTGCAACACAGTTCTGTAACCATACTATATATACTAGCATACCACATGCACCTTTTCTCCCAAAATCAGCCCTCCAAAGTTGGGGTGTGCACCTAAAATGGGGGAACTGTTTTTTTTACTGGACCAGAATCATGGGGACACTATGATTTAGCAGGTGCCAAACTAGCTACTGTTTCTCTCTGTCCCGGCAAGTAGCAGGAGTGGAGTTTGACTACAGCTCTCTCAGATGCCAAGGCATTTGCAATATCTTTTGGCTGAACAGCCCAAAACTGTTACCAGTTCCTTAGTGGCTGTGAGAAGGTTAACACTGTAGCTTGTGCCTCAAGCAGCCAGTGAACTAGCTGAGGGCAAGTGAGCTGCTGCATGCAGTTGGACATGATGCTGGAGACATCTTTTTCTTTTCACAAAAAGACAGTGACCTTACAGAGAGAGCTACAGATGAGCAGAGAGAGGGTTCTGGTTAGCACAGCCATCAGCTATGTGATCTGGTGGCTGGGGAAAGGCCCAAACCTCACAAAGAAGATGTTGTTCTTGAAACCAGCTGCAAGATCCAGGAGCTGGCACAGCACAGCTAACATCTGCCCAGGAGGGAGAGTAGTCCCATGGCCTCCAAACAGTTCCATCATCATCTAGAGGTAGCATGGTAGCCTCATGTATACCAAGAGAGGAGGACTTACAGTGGGAGAAGCTGAAACCCCTGCTTGGCATATTGTACTGAGGAGGGATTAGTGCTCTCACCTTTGTTGTCCTGGCCTGTCAGACTGGGCAGCTTCCGGATTCCTGGAACAACCCCAGACACAGTTAGTTAAGAGTTACAGTACCATGGAAGGAAACTTCCCGCATTGTCCTGGCACCCTCACACTCTGCCTGACCCCACTTGCAGGCATGTAAGTCCCCTTTCCAGTCCACTAAAAGGAACAGGAAATTTCCTTTTGCCTTCAAGGGGTGTGTTGGATCAGGGCCCAAATACATTAAACATGTCATTTCCAGAAATCCTGTGCTTCAGGTCACCTGTAGGGATCAGGAAGAAACTGTTCCCTCTTTTAATTCACTACTGTCTTCTGGTGGCAGGGATGGGGGCAGGGGAGGTTGTATTCTGATCTTTTGGATGTTGGCCATAACTGGAGATAGGAATTTTCCTCGGGTGCACTTGTGCTCTTAAGGGCGCATCTGCACATGTCAATTTAAGGCACATTAGTTATTTTTAAGGTGCATTAAGGGCATGGGTCTACATGCCCTGTGCTCCAGAGAAAGATAACCCTCCTCCCCCTCCACACATGCAGTCTGGGCCAATCTGACCTACAGATCACCATATTTAAGGCACATTAAGGGTGCGCACATGTAGAACCACACCCTTAATGCCCCTTAAAAATGGCTAATGCACCTTCAATTGGCACCTGTAGACACACCCTTAAGAGCACAAGTAGTCTTTTTCCTAACACCTTCCTGCAAAAGCAGGTATCAAATTTAGGCATGAATAGCTAAAGCACCTTAATGCATGTGTAGATGCACTAAGGCGCATTAATGTTGTATATGTTGACTGACTTGGGATGTCCTTCCTGACCTCAAATTTGGTAACTGAAGTGGACTAGCCAGACCCTCTAGGCAGGATTCTCTGGGTTTTCTAAGTTCTAGTAAAAGCATTGGGACACCCCATTTCCTTCCCTCAATTCTACTCGCATTATGAGAATAAATAAACTGCCCTTTCACTTAGTGTCTCCTTTGGACTTGGATCATCTTTTTGTTTTATTTTGGGCACCACTGCAGTAATTATGCCTTATGTTTTCATAGCTTTGTCTCTGAAGGATTCCACAATGCTTTACCACCCAGAGGCAAAATTCTGCTATCAGTAACATCCGCCTAACTTTCCATGGTGTAAAAAGAGACTAAATTTAATAGGGCATGATTACAGAAATCATACCATCCACTGACAAATATAGGCACCTCTAGGACCAAATGCATGCATTGTTCTGCACTACACAATAGTTCTGGGAAGGGGAGAAAGGAACTGCACACAGATGTTGTGATTTATGGGTGTGGCTGAAACAGGCATTTCCTTTGTAATCATCTGATTTCTGAAACTTTCAACTACTGAACCGAAATCTCCAGTATTCAGTTTCTATTTGGTGCTAACTTTTGAAATTTAACTCAAAATCATTAATTGACTAGTCAGTAGGAAGGTTTTGAAGAATCTTACTGTGGAAAAAAAAATCCTGTGTCTCTTGTTTCAATAGCTTTCAAAACAGCTGACAGTTGGAGGTTTAACTGTGGCATGGAAATAATCCTGAGGGGATGTGAATGAGTTATGAGCTTTTGAAAATCACAGTTTGTACTGTTCCATTTTTACCTCCATCCTCACCCAGAGCACTGGGAAGAGACAAAACGCATGATGCGCAGCTCCTTTGCTGCACTTTCTACCTTTTAATCTCCTCCACTGCCTCAAACCCACCTCAAACTCATTTGGAAGTTTTCCTGTGCACATCAGATCTTTTATCATGAGACTATCACCTCCCCCTCCCTGCCCCGACTATAAAATGTTTCCTTAATAGAATTATGCACAAGACTTGGCCCATCTACATGTGTGCATCTATTGCACAACAAACAAAATTACTGTGCAGTATGGGTGTGGATCTACACATGCACACCTGTACCATGCAGGAAATATGGCAACTTATGCCAATTTACCCTGATCATGCAGGTATCAAATTTATGCCAATTAGTTACTGCGCAGTAATGCACATGTAGATGCCTTACTGTGCAGTAATACTGCTTGTGTGGACTGATTTGGGGCTAACTTTAGTCCCAAATCAGTCCATACACAGCATTAATGTGCTTTAACACTTGCACATGTAGACACTGGCCTATTCTCCCTCACTGCGCAGTAACTTACTGCACAGTAAATTTAAGCCAGCATAATGTAGACATGCCCACTGGGAAGCAGGAGATTATCCAATAACTGGGCTTCATGCTCCTTTTTATGGCATAACCTTAATTTTTAATGAAGTCTCAGCGTACTCCACCACCCTTGGCTATGGGGCAAGCTGATTTGGTGTAACAATACAGTGGATTTTGTCAGAAAGGAAGAAGCTTGAAACAGATTTTCACTGTTTGTCCAAGTGTCTGACTGCAGTAATTCTGCTGTGACTGTGCATATTCAGTTTAGTCTGTGGAAAACAGGTTTCTTGTTGTTTACTGCACAGTAAATTTAAGCCAGCATAATGTAGACATGCCCACTGGGAAGCAGGAGATTATCCAATAATTGGGCTTCATGCTCCTTTTTATGGCATAACCTTAATTTTTAATGAAGTCTCAACGTACTCCACCACCCTTGGCTATGGGGCAAGCTGATCTGGTGTAACAATACAGTGGATTTTGTCAGAAAGGAAGAAGCTTGAAACAGATTTTCACTGTTTGTCCAAGTGTCTGACTGCAGTAATTCTGCTGTGACTGTGCATATTCAGTTTAGTCTGTGGAAAACAGGTTTCTTGTTGTTTGGTGCATCACCTTTCAGTTATATACATGATCCAAATGTGGAGATGACAAAAGTTTTAAGAATGTGGTAATCAAATGAGCTCCTCTCTACCCTGCTTTTTAGTGCAGTTGACACCTGATAATTTGGCTGGCACAGATGTTTTCTTACAATAGGGACGTACCTTTTCCCATGGAAAATTTCTTAAGTAACTGTGGGGTGGTATTTCTAGGATGTATCTCTACCGTCACATGCGTTCCTGAAATGAACAGAGGATCAGAACTGTGCAAGGTGAGGGAAAGCAACCACCAGAAACCATCAGATCAGTCTGCCAACATCAGATCAGAACCCACACAGTATTCTGTAGGACTGTATTACCATAATAGAAAAAATAAACTGACACTGCTTTCTTCTCTTTTTTTTAACACCCCTATTGTCCAGCTTTCCCTGCCCCTGCCTGTTTCTTCTCTGAACAGCAGAGTGCCATTTGCAAGGCTGGGGCCACAGAGCAGACGAGCCACAAAAATGCCACTTATGCACAGGCTGGTTCTCAATTCCTGTGCACATTGCCCGGCACACTTGAACAGCTACATACACACCCAGAGATGCCAACCTGTGTATATGTTTCATTTTTGGGACTTAGACACCAAGTAGATGACCAGTTTAGTTGTCTAGGCATCCAGAATAGAAGAGAATGCTGCTCTATCACTGTTACTCTTAAGAATGTGAGCCTTATTTCTAGGCTGAATTTGTCTCAATTTTGTTCTCAGCTGCTGGATCCCAATGTGTTTGGGTCATCTATGTCCAACATCCCTCTACTGTTGGAAATCTTCTCTCCACAGTGGGGTATGCATGTGCCCACATATATATTGTTTTTCTCATGACACCTCTTGTTATTTACTGTATCCAGCTTCAAGGATGTGAACAGTTTCCTAGACTTCAAAGAGACAAGTCATGGGCTTAAAGATCATGTTTTGCCATTTGGGTCTTATGGCATTACCCTTCAGTGAACTCAAGACTCCTCATAGCATCAGGGCCTAATTTTGCATGCTGCTTTTTTTTTTATTGTCATTTTGAGTGGTCTTAGCCAGCTGGCGAAGGTTCTCCCAATTCTATGATTCGGTGCTGCCAGAAGCATGACTGAGAAATGTGATTCTTTTATGTAGGCTTTGTAAAGTGCATCCAAGAATAATTGTGATGGATGCCTTGTCAGCACTAGCACTCCTCCTAAAAATAATGGTTCATGGAGTATAACAGGTAATAACACAATTGCAGGATACCCTGCTATACAACTTACAGTTTGGTTTTTAAAATGCTTATTACCACTTGAAGCCATTTTGATAAAAAGCAAGAGCATTACAAAAAGGACACAAACATTTTATTGATTCGTTTACTGAACTGTAATACGGCAGGAAAAATATCAAAGGTGTCAAGGCAGCCCCAGCTGCAAAATTACAATATGTAGAAAAGGATATTGCCTGTATACTGGCAACGTTCCCACCAGAACCACAGAGGGTGATAAACCATTTCTCACTGGATGCTCTCTCTGCTGACGTCATGTTGTTCCCAGAAATAACCTTGCGGGAAAGCATTTGCCTGAAACCTGTACAATAAGCAGTAGTGCAATAGTGAGAGTTTGGAGTTCAGCACTCAGGATTTAGGCCTGAAATATTATTCTAAACTGAGGTTCCTCTACTCCCATTTTTGGGCCCATTTGAATCTATTAGTATAATTAAAACAGTACACCAGCCCCCAGTGTCAAACATTTATACCAGTAGAAAAGGGCTGTATGCTAGAATAAGTTATTTTGGTATAAAGTATCTATGCATCAGCATAAGTGAATCTCTGCTAGGGAATGCACTCTGTTTTGAGAGGGGAAAAAAGTCAATACCCCTCATCAAAATGGTTATCCTGGTACAAAAACTGCATGCATACCAGGCCTGTAGTCTTAGGCTTCACCAAAAATGTTTGATGGCACAAGTATGTTGGTCAGGAATGTGAAAAAACTCGCATTCTAAACTAACATAGGTGGGCAAATGGAAACCCTTTTTTTATTGTCATTTTGAGTGGTGGTTGAAGTACGTGTGGTTAAAGTGGCAAAAGGATCTTTTGCTGTTATAAGGACTTTGTTTGGGGTACTGCTTTAAGCTATACTGATATAAAAGTCTTGGTAATATAAACTGTCTCTCCACTGTGGCAAGGTGGGGGGTGATAATATACCTGTACTGGAAAATCCTTTAAATGTAGACAAGCCCTGTGAAAGTAAATAAGAATCAGACCAAGACGATCTGTGCTAAACTTACCTTGGTGCAGTTAATTCAACTGAAATCTCTAGGTTTTACCTATGATTGGGTGAGGATTTCTTCAGCAGTTGTTCCCAACTAAACAATTTGCCAAATGTTTGTCAAATGCTTTAGAGTACAAGTGAGAAAACTTAGCACCATTAATTTAGAAACTTTACAGATGCACTAGATGGTTGAAATTCTAAAGCCTGTAGAATTTAAGGTTTTGTTCTGGGTGTAAAGGGGGTTTTTCCTTGGTGGCAAAGTTCTGAAGCATTTCATATGGTCACTGTACAGTTTCATAAGACTTTGAGTTACTTTTCAAGTATTTTAGAAGTGTTCTGAAAAGTCTCTAGATTACTTCACCACATTTAATGTACCCATGACTCCTCAAATCTGATCTCTGCCAGATCTGGATATTAAAAACCAGATGTTACAGTGTCTAAGCATCACAGTCTAATCACAGTGTTGCTAACTCTATCTGTGTTATCACAGTCTTGTGGCATTTGGGGCCAGATCTTTTTCCAACTCGTAGGTGCTTAACTGAACATAGGTACCTATGTCTGATCCTATTCCACCCTGTTTGAGTCTGCAGTAAACCATTAATTCATCAGGTGGGTGGGTACTTCTCCTGCTCTCTGGTTTTTATGACTTTGTCTTAAGAATAAGATGATGTTACAAAAGTAGCTGCAATAAGATTTTTTTATAGACTTGAGTAGTGTGGAATATGATTGCACTTTGGTGCCTACGTCCACCTACATGCTTAATAGGTGGAATAGGATTAGAAGACTCAAGTTCCTTAAACTCCAGTTCTTGGAATCAAATTATTGTGTATAAAGCTGAGCTTTTTTAAGAGGTAAGTTTCAAGCCCTCCTGGTTTTAGTGGTAAGTTTAAAAATATGGCCCCTAAGGGCTCAAAGCCAGAAGGCAAATCTAAAGAACCCAGCATTTATTACCCTAGAAAATGTCATGAAATATAAAATTCTCATGATTTGTGTGGGCCTGATTTATGGTTTTTTGCACATTTGCAACTGGCAGGATTAGCATCCTGTCAAGACTAAGAACTGATTGCTATGCTTTGGTGAATAACTTCCACCTGCTTTGCAAAATAGATATTTTTGTGCAAACATATTGGGGTTTCCCCCCCAAATTTTGTCAGATTTTCAAACAAAATTTTTTCCCATCCATTATTTTTCCATTTTTCTTTTTAGTTCCCATTTTTTCTGACTTTGTTTCTTCTGCATTGCCAATTGCAAAGGGACCAGCTAAAACTAGAATGGAATTTTTTTGCCCCAAAGTTGAAAGTTTTCAGTTTTGAAAAGGCTCAAACTTTAAAAGATACTTTTTTGAAAGTCTAGAAAGGTTAATACCAAAATTCCACAGAACATTAGTGAGGCAAAAACAATCCCCAAAGTTTTTATGAGCTCTTTTACTCTCTCTAATCAACCCTCTCCCCCCCATTTTAAAGGATCAAGAGATCTCTAAATAGAAACATTAGTACTCAAAATATGTATGTGATGCATTAAACTAAGATGGTGCCATCATACAACCCAGAGAAATTATTTTGTTTTCAAGCTCCTGCTACTTTTCTTGTTGTCTACGATAGCCAAGCTCTACACTACACACCTATGTTGCTGGAATAGATATGCTGGCAAAACATTATGGTAAACCTTATTTTACTTAACCCCCCCAACCCACTTCCCCACAATGTAGCTGTGCTGGTCACCCTTGTGTGTGTACACTGAGCCCAGGAATTAGGAAAGAATTATGAAGTGACTATTCAAATTCTTAACCCTTCACATTGAGATGATAAGGAAATCTCAGGCTTGTCTCTTATTTCCATAGTGTTCTGAGTACATTTTCTCCCATAAAAGCATGAATAGGAGATGCCTTCAGCCTTGCCACAGCACATCATTGGACCCAGGACATACCTTCATTGGTGTAGGAGGTAATGACTTGTGTCTGCTCGGAAGTGTGTGTCTCAACTTGCAGTCCTGCATAGATGAGGAAGATATCTCAGTGACTAGAAGACACCAATGGGATGCCCAACACAGCGACAGATTGTATCTATCAGTGTGGTTCAGCAATGAAATAAATAGCAAAAGGACAAGAAATCTTCCCCTGATTCCATTCTGTAACTTGCAAGGAAAACTTGATATAGTGATAGATAAGCATGCCAATAAAGCCTAGGGTCTTACAGTCAAAGTTGTGTGAACCAAAGTGCTGGGAAGAATTTATGGCAGACAAGGTTCTTTGGGTAAATCCAATATCTTTTATTAGACCAACTCAAATAGTCGGAAAAATTCTTTCATTTGAAAATTTGAAAAGAGTTTTTCCAACTATTTGAGTTTGATTTACCCAAAGAATTTTGTCTGCCTGTGTCCTTAGACCAACACGGCTACAACCTAACCTGGGAAAAATCTATGTAATTCAGGCACTGGCGGATGAGTCTTGGCATGAGAAAGTAAATGGCAACAGGAGGACTATCTGAAAATGCCGGACTGGCATTGAATGCATTAGTTTACATCAGAACATACTATGCTAACACAGAGAATGCAGTCCAGTTTTCTTCAGCCGCTTCTGCTTGGCAAACCCTCTCACAAACAGCCACCCACCCACGCAAATGATTACTACAGGTAAACTGAAAATGTACCAATGAGCACACCTGATCTTTAGGTGCCTAGAGAGGCACTCCTAGAATGTTTTCAAGTTCAAGGGGTGCAGACGAGGAGGAGAAATCTTTTGGTTCAGATAGGAACTGGGCTGCGAGTTGAGAGGCCTGCATTGCATTCATACTGCTTGATGTGCAACCTGGAGTTCCCACTCCTCCCTTTCTCCTCTGTTCTGTCTCAGCTCAGACTGCAAGTTCTTTGGGGCAGGGACCATTTCTCCCTGGAAAGATGTACGTAGGTAGCTTAACAGGGCCCTGATTTCTGTCAGAGCCTCTAGGTGCTGCTGTATTACACACTATACTAAAACAACATAAATCCTCCCCACAGGGTTGCGATGACAGTCAGCTAGCGCAGTCAGCAAATGCCATTTACGGCTAAGCAATAGCTCACGTACGGCCTTGAATGTTAGAACCTGTTTGACTGAGGATGAATGCTGGCCAGGGCACAAGGGTTATCCCTCACTCTTTGTCATGGGATCCGTGTCCTGTCAGCCACCAGAAGGAACCTCGCTTGAATAGTTCATCCAGAAGGCCAGATACCATTCGTAACTCATGGCTGACAAGGATCAGGCCTGTGAATTATGTGATTTTGTTACACAGTATGTGGTAGCAGCATGTTTATTTTAATGTGGTTCAATCCCTGCTTATGTAATACAGTTTGTAAATATTGCAGCAGCACCAGCTGCTTTGTGGTGTCAGAGTCTTCAGAAAGACACAAATTTGGCTAATCAGGAGTGAATCCATTAACCCCTCTCATGCTGGAACATTAAGTGCCCTCACCATTCTTTTTTTTTGGCATCAGGAAGCCTTAATTATCCTCAAGGGGATTCATCTTCTGTCCTGAAGACAGGCTGAGAAGAAAATGTACTGATATGCAGATTTGCACTGAAATCCTCAGGATAATGAAGTCAGTACTGTGTGGTGGGTAATTAATTCTGTCCTCTCCATCCCTAGTAAATTTCCTGACCTCTACTGTGCAGCTCTCATTGAAATTCCTATTTAACATGAAGACAGGGGAAGAGAGAACTGTAAAGATATTCATATTTATCCACTTCTTGGAACCTGTGCTTTTCTGCTCAGGTGTTGCCTGTGTATACAGCCAGGTATATCAATATAGGTGAACTTTACCGTGAGATATTCCTTTTTTCTTATAATCTATGGACTTAATCTGGTTCTCATGGACTTTGGTGAGAGGTGGATCAGAATTTATACCCAGCAACAGATCAGTAATATACGTGGGTTTCATGCAGCATTAGTAGCTGTTCTGTGGCAGGATATCTATGTGGCATCAGTAGTATTAACCTGTTGGTCACCGCTTCTTTCAGTTGTTTTTCTCCACTAGACCATAAACGAAAATAATGGTCTGATCCCATTTCATATGACATAATCAAACCATGGGACAGATTTGTGCAGTTGATGGTAAGCTCTTGAGAGATGGCTTTGGTGAGAGTAACTGGGGGGCGTTCCAGGTCAGATAGAAGAGTAAAGGCTCAGAGATTCATTAAGGGGTCAGAACATTTCAATAAACCTGTGTAGGGAACTAGACAGTTGGGGTGTTTTTTCTAACAGTTTGTACTTAACTTTTCCAGGGGGACTGAGACAATGAAGGCTTTTCCTTCTCAGCAGAGTTGGGAGAGTTTTCAGTCTCCATATCCCATTGGTCCCCTGTGATCTACATGTATCCTGGAGGCACTCATTGCAGAGAGAGCCCTTTGGACCAATGAGTTTTCCCTTGTCAGCAGCTGTCCTAGGAAAGTCACCCAAAGGACACTGTGCAAGTTGTACTAGCTTTCAGGAGCATTCCTTGCTAAGTATGATGCAATTGTGCAATGGTGTGCCCAGCACCTGGCCCTCCATTATATCCCATGCACATACATGCAGCTCACATCCTGATTACCATGGACAAGGAAGTACGAAGTTGGCAGTCTGCCCATTATACTTGAACAAGGGGAAAGCCATGCCAGAAAGGACCCTCACCATGCAGATCTATCAAATATGCTAAAGCCTAGCAGCTGGATGAGCTGTTACAAGCAGGGGCGGTTTGCAGAGACATAGCTGGCCAGCAAAAGCCTACAAAGCATTTTCTTGCATGTGGGCTGGTTTGTCAACTGCATGACTCTTTCCACATACGAAATGAGAAGACAACGTACCACGAAGGTGATTTTCTCTGGGTTGCCCTGATCTGTTGTTTGCATTTCCATCAACTTGATAATCTACAAAAATAGAAAGAGTGTGAGATTCACAGAATATTGTTTTTTGCTTGTTGGCAGCCTGTTCAACATTGGCCAATGGGAAATCTTGGATGAGAAGCTCTCTTTGTCCCACTTCTGCTGCTGAAGTCAGAAGCAAACTTTCCATTGATTTAGAGGGGCCAGGAAAATATTACAAAGAACATCTCAACAGTCTCATGTACCCAAAAAAAAGTTCACAGAAGAACACTTTTGCCTTTATTTTAGGTTTGGTTGTGTTGCCTCTTTCTATTTTTCCCCATCTAAGAACGTTGAGAGCTTCTTTCAGAAGATGGAAGATGGAGAAGGTTGGTATGAAAACATCAGACCAACGTTTTCCTTCTTCTGCTATTTTTGAAGATGTTTTTCCTTTCTTCTTCTGAAGCCAGGTTCCTTTTCTGCTTTCTCTTACAGTCAAATAATTTATGACTTCATAACTTGTTGCCATAAGTATTATGATTATATCATGTATTTAATGGGTTATCACAATCCTTGATGTAAATCTAACGATTATAAGAAAGTCTCTTTTTTTCCCCTCTCCTACTTTGAGTTTCTAAACTGTTCCAGAACATACTGTGAGTGCATTTAAATGTTAGATGAATGCCTTCCCGAAGTAGCATGTTGGAAGGCTGTTAGAAGAAAATCTCTGTCTGGAAAAGATTAGAAAACTCACAATAACTCATCTAGAAAGGATATTCTAAACAAGTTGAGAGGCCATCAACAGGGCAAGACCTAAAATAAAAATTTGTAATTCCTTGTTCCTATTTTTTTAATGCACAGATCCCAAAATACTTTACAAAGGTGGTTAGTACCATTATCCCCATTTTACAACTGAGGACACTGAAGCCTAAAGAGAAACAAAGGTGTGGACATTTGTAGCAGTTCCAAGTGCGGTGGGGGAGCTGCTGCTCTGGGCCAGGGGGCAGCTGTTGCAGCGTAACTACTTCACTGCTGAGATATTAGCAAAGCAAAACTGCTCCAATTTTAACCTTGCTCAGGGTCAAAGTTGAGGTGATTCAGTTCCTTTGTATCATTACATGTAACAGTTACAGCTGCCATGCAGTCCTGAGCAGTACCTCCCTAAGCTTCTGCAAGTGTCCATTTGTCCATACCCTGACTTCCTCAGAAGGTCAGGATTAAAATCCAGACCTTCAGACTGGCACTGAACAATGCTACATCCCACGAGCATTTCACGTTGTTTATGAAGGTGAGTTGTACCCCTGGGGCACTGACAGAAGTGACATTTATCATGTGATACCTCCCCCCCCCCAAAGCACTCTACAGCCATGTTGTGATAGAAGTGCATGGCTGCAGAGTGCTTAAAAATTGTGCAACAAATTAACCCTCCTTAAATGAGGGATCAACTGAAGGTGCTCTGAAGTGGAGGACCTTAGGGAACTTTTGTTGCTTAGGGTTAGTTTGTCAGTGTGATTTGCGCTGGGCTGATGCAGTCCAGCTCTGCCCCTGGTGCTGTCTGCAGGAAGGGAGGGGTAGAAGGGAGGAGGAGGGAACTGCAGGCTGGGGTTTGCCTGGCCTGAGCTGGAGTGGGGGCTGGAGTGGATTGGAAGCTCCCCTTGCCTTTCAGCCCCTGCCTCCCTTCTTCAGTTCAGGCCAGGAAAACCCTACTCTCCAGCTCCCCCTCCCTCCCTCCATGCTGACTGGGGGCAGGGGGGCTGCATCAGCCCAACCTCATCTGTAGAAAAGGCAGGCTTAACCCCCCCCCCCCGAAACAACTGGTGAATGTGTCTGTTGGGTTAGGGGGCTCACTCTAACTCATGACGCTTTATGGAAAGCACCATGAGTTACAGCAGGGACCTGTGTGTCTGTCAGCACCCCTGGAATCATCAGCCTTCTTCAACAGAGAGGTTTTCAGTAACGACCTGTTTTATCATAAAGAAAAAAAAATCAGAGATTTTTATGTGGGTCAATACTTTGCAGTTTATTAACAAAACCAGACATTGCAAATGAAAAATATTTAGCTAAATATTTTCAGACAAATACTCAGTTTTTGAAAAGGGAACATTTTGGCTAGAAATAGCATGCAAAATCTGGACATTTTTCCCTTTCTAGGTACAATTTTTTTTAAATATAAAAAAGATACCTTACACATATTTTTCATTACCATACAAAAATAATTGACATTTCCTTCAGGTCTACTCAGGCTCCAGAGTCTACCTTGGGTAACACTATTAACATAAAAAGTACATAAGAGGAAATTACCCAGCTATTACCACCTTATGCAAGTGAACTAGTTGCAGGAATAATTAATTCCTAAGTTGTCTACTTTTCAAAATTGCTACTCATTTCTTCTATGTCTTTCCTCCCACCTAGTCCCCCATAAAGTTGCTTCCCATGCTGTCTCCTATCACTGCTGCTAGAGCCTGTATAACTTTCTTTTTTCACTCTAAGTAGTCCAAATCACAAATGCTTAAAGAGCATAATCTACTGTAACTGAAAAAAAGAAATCCTCTGTGGTATATCACTGCTACTTGCTAGAGGCAGGGAATTAAAGGGAGATTGCAGTGTTTGGAAATTAAGTTTAGAAAAAGGGGCTGTTTTCCTAAAACAAAGGTTATCATGGAGAGTTTTTGTTTCCCTTGCAACAAAAAACTGAAAGACTTACATTTTTTGTTTTTTTAGCTCTGACTCCCAGGAAAAGAGGTGCAAAAAAGAGAAAAAATCCTCAATTTCAGAATTTTTGGTACAAAATGGCATGCCATTTTTTAAACACAATTCCTTCCAAATGAAAACATTCTTGAGATTTCCATAACTTTTTTTGCCTCAGCCACTGACTGGGGGAATAAGCAAGTTGAAAAGCAGTGGGGGCCATAGGCACAGAGCTGAAAGGACTTGGTTAGTTACGGTAAGATTTGACAGAATTTAGACAGACTTAGAAAGAGTTTAGGCACCTAAGTCTAAAGCCTGTGATCCCGAGTATGAGCCCCATTTAGCTCCTGGTATAACTTAGGGCAGACAACTTCCTCCGGGAGATGGTTCATTCCTGTAGATCCAGCGTGGAAAGCCCAGAGCCAGGTAGGTGTAAGGTTTAAGATTTGCCTCCATCCCCAGTGCTTCTGTATTGGCTATTGCTAGGGAGCTGGATGCCAAGTGTACTGAGTGCAGGCAGCTACCAGTGCAGCCTCCTGTCTGTTGCAGGTCCTACTCCAAGGCTCCTAGTTGTCCCTGTGCACTTCATAGGGAGCCTGGGTCCTTAACACAGAGTTTGCATTCTGTTTTGTGCGGCCAGATGCCTAACTCAGATGCTGAAGCGCCTAAATCCTTATTGGAGTTGGTCCTTGGAATTGGCAGAAATCAAATGTAATGAAAGCTTATACTAGACATATCATCCATCGTTACCTGTTTTCTTGAGACGATTCATAGAACCTGGCTTTAATACCTGGCTAGACAAAGCCTTTGCTGGGATGATCTAGTTGGGGATGGTTCTGCTTTGAGCAAGGGGCTGGACTAAGTCCCTTCAAACCTCATTTTCTACAGTTCTATGAACCCCCACTGCCATAGTGCAGAGGTGCTGAAATACAGTAAGGAAAGACTTATAATGTCCCCTAAGAAAACTGGACTTTGGTCTCTCCTTTCTTGGTTTCATTTGGACTTGGATTGTTTTTAACTCACTGGTAAATGAAGCACAGATCTGACTCTCCTTGCCATCAGCATGCTTGATAGCTCAAGCTCTTGTTAATTTGAAACCACCTCTCTGACTGAGCTGGCTTTCTCCCAAACTCCCAGGGTTAAACCAGGTTGCACCAATTTAGCTTTTGCTGTTTTGAGCTTTGTGAGGGGAGGGTCTCCCAGTTCTCTGCAAACACAGCCCCTGCTTTTTAAGGTTTCCAGGAGAGTCTGGAAGATGCCCTGGGGGAGAGAAGATAGGCCATGGGGGATTATCACACACCATCGCTATAAATGGCTCATGTTGACATTCTTCGGAGACAAAGCACGCACACGCATGCTCGCGCGCACACACTAAATAACACTGTTGCATGTGCATCTCTTTGTGATAGCCATAGATCTGGAGTTAAATAACTGCAACATGGTCAGTTTTGCTCCCCCCTTGCAAAGCTGAACGACCCTTTGGAGGCCCTGCAGTCATACAGGATACTTGCAAGCATAGCCCTCGAAACAGCTACTGTGTAATTTTTCTAGCCCGATTCTGCTTTCCACTCAGGTGCTGCCCGCAGAGTTACCTGCACTGAGTCATGTGTGCCATGCATTGCACTGGCCCTCACATGTGCACAGGCCCTTGCTTGCTAGAAGGAATCAATGAAGCTAAATTAAAACAGGAAAGTTCTAGGAGGGAGTCTGCAGATTTGGGATTTTATTGCATATACCTTTAAGTTGGTGGGTGAGGGGAAGAGAAAAAACCCTGCTCTTCCCCCAGAGCTGATGCTCCGCTTTGTATTCTACAGTTTGCTTGCTCCTGAGTTGGCATGCACTGCAGCTGCGCCCCTCTATCACAACAACTGCAGATATTGCTTTACCTTGCTTCTGGTGCGAGGCACTGATTTCCATCTGTCTGTCTCTCTGCACCTTTTGCACCGTCGTCGTCTTCTCGGGGTGGACTATGAGAAGCATATCGATTGAGACTGAACTGGCATCTTGTCTAAACTCCATGGTACCCATCAGAGCATTTCCACTGCTCCCTTTCTCATGCAGAGCTGCTGCTGCTGCTTCTCCTGCGATCGCAGTGTTTATTTTCCACCCCTGGAAAGGCAAGTGCTCCCTGTCACCCAAAGCGAGGGCACACACAAATACACACACACACACACACACACAAAACTTGTGGCTGACTTTGCCAGTTGCACCATTAGTGCCCTGCCAAAAGCTACCCTGATGAATAGGTTACAAGTCACCTTTGAAAGGAAATCATGGAGCGGATTCATTTCCTAAATGCAAGGAAAGAGCCTCCTTTCAGAGGACAGTTCTAGTTTCAGGACGTGCTCTCCTCTCCCCCTCCCTTCCCTCTGCCCTTTTGGATTTAAGCACTCATCTATGCTCAAATCCCCCTAACAGCACTGTTACCCGAGGGGGAACTTATTTTCTGAAGCTTGCACATTCCTTAAAAGGATTTCTCTTTGATTCTCAGCTTAAGTAGAAATTTAAAGCTGAAAAAATCACTTAGAAACAAAACAAAACAAAATACAGAAGGAGTGAGGGGGACAGCGGGTAGTTGTGAATGAAAGGCTGACTTTGTGTGCCAGAGTGAAGGTTGGGGTAGGCATGGCATTAGCAGCCGTTTTCAGGTGGATTCGCTTTTCCAAAACCACTTAATGGACAAAGCGACAGAAACAAAAATGCAGAAAAAAAAATCAGACACTTTAAGTGACAACAAATCGATTGGCCCACCAATCAGAATGCAGGACACAGCCTTGGGAGGCTGTATTCACCTGGGAACACTAATAAAAGGTGAAAGCCGTGAAAGTTCTGCCGGGGTTGACGCTCTCATAGCCCACAAAATGAGGCAGGAGAGGGAGTACAGCTGTATGGTTTAGCAATTATGAGCGAACCTAGCTTAGCTTGCCCCTGCAATCTAGAGAAGGTGCTGGCACACAAAACCTTTCTAATTTTATCTCTGGCCTCCATCCTGCCCTGGAGCTGCCAGCAGCAGGACATTGGTCTCAGGGGAATGTGAACACCTGTGGGTTGAAGGGCTCTCCAGCACAGTTAGACCATTTTGCATGCTTGCAGGACTTGCTTATCACGCCAATGCTGGCCTATGCTACCAAATTACAGGTTTGCAGCAAGAGAGCTCAGCCTGTTCAAAGGCTACTAGTTTTTGGTTTCACTTCTGGAGTTTTAGGAGTATTTTGGTTCTCCCACAGTAATTTTAAGGTAGCACTGCTGTCCCTGACTCTGGCTGAGGAGCTGGTACTGCCGACAGATGCAGAGGGTACATCTACATATTTGTTAATGAACCTTAGATACTGTGGATTTAGTTTAGTACTTGCTTAATAAAGTACTAACTAAATGTGCAGTAACTAGAGTTACTGCGCAGTAACTAGAATTACTGCGCAGTAGTGCTGGCACGGTTATTTTGTGATGCTTACTGTGAATTAGCCCAATAACACTGTGCAGTAGGCTACTGCACAGTTTTTAACTGCCATGCTACTGCGCAGTGTTATTATGCTAATGCACAGTAAGCATCTCATGTAGACGCACCCACTGATTTCTCTATAGCTCTCTCCAATATGCTCCTGATCTGCAGCCCCTCCTTGTCCTTTCCTGAGATCCTTCCAAAGCACAGACAGTTGATATGCTTCTAGGCTTGCCTGCAAATCCAGTGCTAAGCCTCTCCTCAGCAGATCCAGAAATAGCATGAATGACTGTCCAAGTTTCCTGCTTTGCCAATATACCTTTGTCCACACCTGCCATGGACCTGATATTCCAGTTCTGAACCCTTCTCTCCTAGCTGGGCTGGACCAAGCTGGAACTGCAGTATTTAGCAGAGGAGGGGTCAGGGAAAGATCCAGGGGAAGGGACAGGTGATATTTCTGGGTACACACATTAATGGTGCTACCTGAGGGAGTTTGTGCTTTGGCTCAAGCAGGAGAGGCAAGTGCTTTTTGATTCAGAAGTCTGAGGTTCATTTCCTGCTGATAGCCCAGCTAGAGAGTCATCGTAATTGGGCTGGAAGGAAGAAAAAGAAGCACTCTGAAAAGAGGCACATGGGAGGGAAGTTAAGTACTCAAGCATTTCAGAGCTCAGGCAAGCAGAACCCCCCAGTCCCTCCAACGCATGGCCACCCCCATGTCAGATCCCCCACGGCCGTGGCTAGTGAAACAAGCCTCTCTCTAGTCATTCTTGCAAGAACTCCACCAACCTTTCTTCAACAAGGCTGGCATCTCTGGTGCCGTTTTGTGTTCCTCTCTTCTGCCACCACATCAAGGCTACCATTCAATCCTGGTGCTTCATCCTAGACAACTCCCTTTAAGCATGGCCTTTCCTCTCTATATCAGTGCCCTCTCCTGCAGACTTTTGTGGCCTCTTCCTCTCTAGTCTTCCCAAACACCCCATACCCCACTGTGCCAGAGAAGATTGTTTTCCTCATTGTCCTTCTTTATGTCCTTTTTCTGGCTCCGTCACATTTGTGCGCCCCATATTTGCCTTCAAGGCTCCAGAGTCTCTGATGAGACCATACTTAACACAATCTAGTCTGTGGATGAATTCGTGTTGATAATGATTTTTAAAATGATACATTCCAGTAATTTTGGGGGGAAATTTTTCATTGATTAAAAACCTGTTTTTTGACAAAATTTCTGTCATAACATTATATTCCTTTTTTTAGTGATTTTTTAACTGACTATAATAGTTATGTCTGGTATAAAACAGTTATATCATATATCGTATTGAAGGATATATATTATATTCATCATGCATGGCAGGGAATGAAGGTCTAGTTGTTAGAGTACTAACTGCTAAGTTGTGAGACTTAGTTTCAATTCTCTGCTCTATCAAAGATTCTGCGTGTGATTTTGGACCAATTTCTTAGTTTGTGAAATGCCAAAATATCACTTCCTCAGCTCATGGTAGTATTATGAGGAGATTTACATCAAAGCCCAAATCTTCTGGTGCTCAAATCTTACGGGTGATTAGGGGTTATATACGTTTTTTAGATACATTGGTGCAGAGGCCAGGAATAACGGCCACATCAAAGCCAGTGTTTCTTGATACCAAGAACAATTCAGGACATAGGATGAGAACCGAGACCTTCCTGAGGCAAAGAAAGCTGTTGTATGGGACATGCTTCTTTTCTTTTCTTTTCTTTTTATACATCCTTCTTACACACCCACCTCCAGACATTTTTAATTTCGATTTGTTAATATTTCTCCTTTCTTTATTCATTGGCAATTGTATGTTTCTTAGACTGCACTAGGAATAGTGCAGAAGTGAGAGTTTTATTCAGGCAGGTCCATCCTCTCTAGAGCTCATGTTAAGGTGGCTGCAGTCACTGATGACCTCTCTTAACTGAAGAGAGGGAGAGAGCAGAACATTTCCCTTGAAGGATTGTCAAGTGCTTGAATTTTATTCCCTTTTGTCTGTACGGAAATGGTCTCGCTGACCTTCAGGACATTTTGCAAAGCTTTCTTTTTCTTGCTGACCTTTCCAAGGTGGGAGGAGAAGTCCAGTGAGGCTGATTGGAACCATTAGTTTGACCTATGTTACTAGTTCCTCATAATCACTCACAAGTGAACTCATCCTTATAATGTGGCTTAGACATTAAAGTAAGGTTAGTCCCCAACAGCGGGAGATCTCTGATGGTGCTGCTTCTGTCTATTTGAAGTTACTGGAAGTGCTCCTTAGGCCAATAGCTTGAAGGAAAAATTAGGCCAATAGCTTGAAGGAAAAACAATGGATGCTGACATGGGGAGATCTTGGATTTTGAAGAGGAGAGGGCAAGTGGCCTGATGCATCATCACATATAACATAGCTCATATTTTTTTCCAGTAGAAATAAACAAGAAGCTTTACTAATATGCTAGGGACCTAGGGCTATATTTTTCAGTTTAAGATTGAAGCAAAAGCAAATATAACTTTATTGAAATGTGCATTAATTTGCTATATCATGTTGCAAAAAAAAAAATAGATCAAAAGTTGTTGTTTCATTAGCCCTGTAGTCATTAGAATTCAATGTACATCTCTTTCAGATTCATAAAACAAATCTAGCCTTTTGAGCATTATGACAGGGCATCTAGCACATCACTGAAAGTTATTTCCATACCTGTGTTAATGTCACCTGAGTTAACATATACATACCCGAGTTAATGTTTTCAGCTAGAGTTAAGAACAGTATGAAGGGCTATAAAATAGATGCTCCATTACCAGGAGCAGCTAGCAGACACCAGAATTGTAGAAGAAAAGATATCTTGATTAGTGGAACATCAAGACCATTAAAAAGGAAGGACGGTCATTAACACCTTTGGAATGAAAAGGTTAGAAGGGATCAGGTAGATTGCAATGAGCCACAAAGTCAGTTGACTCTCGCACTGCTGCCTGAATAGAAATGCAGCTGCCACTGCCCCAAAGGTGGTGTTCAACTTTGTGTGACCAGCCATCAAAAGTACTACTCCATCCCCTTGAATTCACCCCTGCATGCTGGGCAATCCCGGTATCTAAAAATCCATGGAGAAAAATAGCGGGGTAGTGCATGTGGCTGCAGCATGTACTGCCTGAAACTGGAGCCTGGCAAGCAAGAGCCATGTTCTGGCTGCCGGCCAGTTTCTGTGCACCTGGATTGCTGCCATTGCAGCTCCAGGAAGCCCCCAAGACTTCAGGTAGGCTGCTGGGGCAAGCCCAGGTGCTGGCCCCCACCTCCCCTACCACACCCAGGGCAATATGCTGCATGCCAGAGCAGGGGTGCAGGAATGTTTCCCAGGGAAACGCACATGCATGCTCATCTGGAGCTGCCCTCTGGGAGATGCCCTCATAAATCACATTTAACAGTGCTAACATTGTGTGGCCCCTGTGATCCACTTGAAAGGATCTCAATGCACCCTAGGGTGCTGTGGTGTCCTGTTTGAGAATCATTAATAGAAACCAATCAAAAGGTGTCCTGAGTCAGAATCCCTCTCAGGGCTCCCCTTGAGGACAGTAGGGCTGTGCAAAACAGCACTGTTTAGTTTTGACTTCCATTTCGCCGTTTCGACGGGACAGTGTTTTGTTTCAAGTGTCATTTCATTTTGAGAGCACTGTTCTGTTTTGTTTCATTGAAGCTGTTTCACTGTTTCAGTGCTGGTTCAATGTTTTGCCCATAGGCTATAATGGGGAAGCATGAAACTGCCTATGACTTTGTCATTTTTTTGGCAGATTTGGATGAAAACAGCAGGGTGGTAACTCCTTTTGAGGGCATGAAGTCTGTCAAGCTTCAAGGAGATAGGTGCAGGGGTTTCTGGGAAACTGAACCTCAAGCTGCTGACAAGCAAAACTTGTGACATGGGTAATGCTGTGTGTATTAAGATGCACCCTCACTGGTGCTAGGGCCTCTACACAACACGGTAGTGTGTCCCAATGAGGCCTTCTTGTCCCCTATAGCCTCAGTTCAGTCCACCACTTTAAATAATAACAGGTAAAGTAATAACTTAGTGAGCAGCACAGTAGCACCCCCAGCATCTCAGCAGCCAAACTGTGACAAGAGCCTTTCTTTTGTCTCCTGCAGGAGCTTCTTCTCCAGCACGTGTGTTACGGCGCACCCTCACTGAATCCTTCTCGCCTCTTCCCCTTCCCTCTCCTTACTTTCTGTTTCCCTGCAGGTAAGCCCAGCTTCAGCTTTGAAACTCGAAACTTTTTGAAACATTTTGAAATGTTTCGACTGCCCTCATTCCATTTCATTTCGATTTTGCTGTTTCGCGCTCGAAATGAGTCTAAACAGCATTGAAATGAAACAGTCGGAGAAATTTCACACAGCCCTAATGGACAGCAGTATTCTGTACGTTCCCACCACAAAGCAGGATCTACAGGCATAATTGGGCCCTGGATATATTCATTCAGATTTTACAAAACAGCATGTTAATTTTCACTTCCCAGAGCCTACACTGATGCTAGTCAGAACATCTCTTAGACTACTAGCATACAAGAGCTAAAGTTTAACAACCCAGCTCATATCATCATCATTTCTCTTTAGCAACCCTACTATTTTACTGTGGAGCACAGCTGGTGTCCTTGAGATGCTTCCAGACGTGTAGTCAACCTTCTTTTGTAGTGCAGTATTTGTCCATGGGATAGGTACAAAATACTGAAACATTTTACTTTAGCTAAATCAATGCATATTCTCACAGATATTTTTTAACGCATTGAAATACCCAATTAGCTGACTTAATATGTCAGAGCTCCCAGCCACCCTGCTGGTGTGGCTTCTACTAGCATGCACATCTTGTGAATCAGGTTAACCAGAGACCTTGGTTCAGGTTCCAGCTCTAAACAGCCACTAAAGGAGCAACTCATGGTCTTACATCTCTACAGTGAACTGTACAACTCCATTTCGATTCCAGACCAAGCATGTTGGGAACACCCATCCCTGGGTTACCATGCAGGTCCCTGGTAGGCATCACCAACTGTTGACAGACCCGGTGAGATACTCTTATGTCACAAGGAACTACACTTTTTCATGCAGAAACATAACCCTCCACTCAGAGGGACAGGGAATTTTCCTTTCAGGATAGAAGGGCCTTACCTGTAACATTGGACTCTCTCTCTGTTTCAGCTGTCCTTCCCTCCTCCACATGAGCTGTTGGAAACACAAGCAACTATTACTGGGTTCATTTCTAAAGCAAATAAAGTCGCACCATGCTTTGCATTCTGCCTAGTCTATGTTTTCAAGAAGCTGAGAACAGAAAAGTGTAACACTACACATTTTCAGAGTTACATAGTGTACATCACCCATGGATTGGATGTTTTTTTAAATGGGGACTATGAATTCTTTATCCCTTTACCTGGATTAGCTTTTGAGACACTTTAGTTCCTGGAGATCTATTCCTTGTTTGTTTGTCTCTCCCAGGATTTTCTCCCCCTCCCCTCTCTCTCCTCCTTCCCTTCCTCCCTTTTATATTCGGATCACTCTCTCTACTTTATATGCTACTCTGTGCATGTCCTTTCAGGGCATCTGATGAAGTGAGCTGTGGCTCATGGAAGTTTATGCTATATACATACATATATGTATGTGCGTGTTTGTGTGTGTGTGTGTATCTGATTTAATTAGTCTATATGCTACAAATCTACCCTGCCTTCTACAGTATTCTATCCCAAGAAGGAAAGAGGTGGATGTTCTGAGAAAAAGGAGGGATGTACATTCAATGCTAAAAATAATGAAGTATTGGAGCTGGACACAAAGGGTTAAAGCAACACAGAAAGCTTAGCAAGTCCCTCAGGACAGCTCCTGAGCAGTTTCAAGTAATGAATTTTCACTTCTATACTTTCATCATCATTGTTCTTAGCTGGAGATTTACCATTCGTCCGTCTCATCTCTGCGGCATATTATTCTGTGTCATTGAAACAATCACAAGGACAGTGCTGTTCATTCAGCTTTTCTCTTGGAAACATGATGAGGCTCAATTCCTGCAGGTTTCTGTTAAATCTAAGCACCAGCGAAGAATTGTGCATAGATTGTTACCCAAAAAAAGTTCCTTTGCTTTTCTTCTCTCCCCACTCCTCTGTCTTGGATGGGATGATTCAGCCCCAGACCTACCTGAGGACCGAACTCTCATGCAAACAACCTTCAGCACAGTGTCCTTCATTTTGTTCTCTTGGAGGTCACTGATAACTATAGATCACAGCAGTTATTAATGGACTGATTCATAGTGTCTGAATATGCTATCAGCTTTATTCCTTTATCCCTCATTTGCTCATTTAGTTAGACATCTTCAGATTTTTCAAGGGAACAGAAAATATGGTTGATTCTAAAATCACTAAGTCAATGGGAGTTTTGCTGTACACCAGGCAGGAGCCGGCCCCTACCTCTATATGACATATACAGTAGAGTACAGTATTTTGATATCCCCTAGGATTGTCCTTGAATCAAACTTCCTTGCCCAAAGATTTCCACATGTAGTGCTATTTATTAGGTGCCCAGAAGCCACGGAGCATGGGAGACTTAGCATTTGTTATTCTTTTATCAGTTTATTCAGAGTAGTAGCAGCTGTGCTTGTCATTCTGAGCTTGTGCTTTTCCCTCAAGAAGGGTTATCCATAGTTACATTTTTCCAAAAGGCCCAGGAAGTCAGGGGGCAGAAATGAGAAAGTTGTTTCCTTCATACCCTAAAGCCTCACGTAAAACTGCTGGGGAGTGCCCGTTTTGTGCATTAATACTGTTTAAAATACAATAAAAAAAAGGTCCCAGAATTCACTTACCAAGTTCATTGGGTTTCTCGTTATCTTCTCTTTCATGACTATTTGTGTAGCCTAGGGGATGATATCATAGCTGTTACAAATCCACAGAAACATATGCCTGTATTCTGCCAACAACTTCTTTTAACAATGAGTCTCCCATATTTGAAAATTCTCCTTTGTTTCTTCACTTCCTATATGGGATGTTTTCATAGTGCTCTGTTTGCCAAGGTTCTTGGCACGAGTGAGGAATTCTTTCTTTCAGATAAACATTTCCCTTGCTTAACCAAATTTACCCCAAGATGCATTGTGTCTCTGAGCAGCTTCTTTCTATGTACTCACCCTTTTAAAGATCATATTACCACCCTGCATTTTGTAGAACACCTTGTTATCACAGCAACAATGGTCATGATAGAAGAGGATGGTCCTCAGAAAGAACACATGGTCAAATGTACTG
Organism: Crocodylus siamensis; assembly: GCF_052110815.1. Classification (NCBI taxonomy): domain Eukaryota; kingdom Metazoa; phylum Chordata; order Crocodylia; family Crocodylidae; genus Crocodylus; species Crocodylus siamensis. Next base: position 52,573,222 of record NC_143400.1, on the reverse strand, counting down.
GCTACTCACACAGATAGCAGAGATAAAAAGGCAGCAATGGGAAACAAAAGATGGCCAGCAGTATCCTCTGTGTGGGGGACAGATGGTCGTGAAATGCCATTTCTTTTTATTAATTTTCACCTGAAATAAAAAAAACCTAATATTAAATCAGTGTCTAATGCAAGCAGACTTTACACATGACTTAAAGGATGTCACAGCAAATGGGCTGAGAGTCCAGCCAAAAAATCAGATTTCAATGCGTCTTGAGATAATTAAACAAGTTGAAGCCAATCCATACATTGAAAAATACACAAGCCAGGGCCCCCTGGGGGAAAAATACCATGATATTTAAAAATAATAAATGTTGGGTTCTGTTTATTTGCTTTCTGATGTTGTGACTTTTAAAAATCTTTTCTCTTCAAGTAGGAGGGTTAGAACTCATTTAAAAAGATGAATGCTGAGATGCTTAGGCAATAACCTGATTCTAGCTGCTAGGTCTTTAAGAAAACACCAGATATTACAGACATGTGATGAAATCACCAGAGAGGTGAACACTGTAGCTGTGATGCCTAGGTAGGGTCCAGTTTGTTCAGAATCAATGGAAGGTATCTCTCATCTGGACTGCTTTGGTCTGTGAAAGTGGGAGCTCCCTTTGGATGCTCCCTAATAAGTGACTCAGGCCTCTATTAGAACCAGTGAAACCTATGGTATTTTGGGGGTTGATGGCGCATCAGCCTTTGCTGCCAGCTTTCTGAATACATGGTGTGCCTGCTTCGTGGTTGGCTGAATAACAGAAGGCACAGCCATTATGACATTAGTAAATGCTATACTGCAGAAGAATCAAAGGCTAGGCAGGAAGTACACTTAATTAAGGAAAAGAAAAGAAGAATAAATAGGAACCAGGGATGAAGTGGGAAGGCAGGGAAGTCAAGGGGAGGAGCTTTACCAGTGACTAAGTTAACCCAAGGGCGTTAATAAAGACCCTCCTTCCTTGGTTGATTGTTTCCCATCTTACAAATGAATCTATTTGAGAATCCCAGGAGGAGCCGCACACTGAAGCAGGGTGGGTGCAGCCCCAGTCTTCTGCAGGTGATCCAGGGCACACTGGAGCTCTTTGGGGTAACTGAAGGAAGGTAAATTTACAAAAGAATAATCAGGAGAGTGTTGTAGACCCAACTTTTGCTTGTGTGAAGTACTGACACACTGTTAGGCAAACCCTGCATTGTTCACTACTCCTTTTGCTTCCAGTACATGGGAAGACTGATCAGGGGAGGTTGCCAGGTGGGCTTCTAGCCTTGGACAGTGAAGTCCAGGCCTTCTTCCTTCCTTTTAGGCCATGCTGGGCTGGTTGAATCTTGTCTTTTCCTGCTTCCAACTTGCGGCATCTGACTGAGGAACAAGAGTGGGTAGCTGGCTTCTCTCCATGGCCACTACCTCAGTCATGGAGCTGTTTTGAGGACCCCAGCCCAGCCCACAGGCACTTTTGAATGGACTCCTCCAGGTCTCTCTCACCCTGCAGTGAAGAACAAAGGAGTGAATTCTCCTTCCACTGATGACAGAAGAGAACGCTCCAACACATGCTATCATGGGCTATGTGGGTTATACACAGGACTGGAAAGCAGCTTCAGTTTCACTTTCTCAGCTGCTGCCTGTTTTTAGGGACGTGCAACCCAAAAGTTGCCAAACTGGAACCCAAGCATACAGAAAACATGACTCCACAGCCATTAGCATGAATGACAGAATTAAGAAGTGAAGGGGACAGCTTTTTCATTAGCAGTAGTGATGTGGTCAGCAGAGTTATAGGAAAGAGACAGGCATTACATACCAAGGCCTAGAATTCACCATGCCCCAGTTCACATGGCTGCCCTACCATGGCACCAAAACAGGTCTCTCACCAAATCTGGCTTTCCTTTCCAGTTCCACTACAGTAGTAAGAGAATAAAAATCCAAAAGTAATATGGAATTCACCTCTAACCTACACTGGGCTGGATTCTCTACTCACTCACATTGCAAAGATAAAGACGGACAGTAATTCCAAAAGCCAATGGAGTCACGCCAGCATCAAACTGGACCAAGTGAAAGGAAAATCAGACCACTGTGAATAGAGTCAATATCATATGTAGCCAAATGCTATAATGCATACTAGCCAGCTAGGTAGTAGGTTTCAGCTGCTTTGTATCGTTTTGACAACACCAAACAGCTGGGAACTCAGATCAACTGGACAGCTAAACTAGGTTCATGGCAACTTTGCATTGCCAGGACAGTGCAAGTAGCCAGCCTGTCAGTGAATCAAGCCTGAAGAGAATCTTGATTCACCAGCCAGTTGTTCCCACTAAAGCAAAGCTACTTTGCAACTAACTTCTATCATCTATTTCATAAAACATGGAAACCCATTTAAGAGGGTAAGTCGTGCATCCTCATCATCAAGTAAGCAAAATAAAAGTGCTATTCTAGAGTGCATTGGCTATGGTTCCTGATCCTGTGAACTTTGGAAAGCATTGAACAAGTTCTGGGCTGCCCTGCAATATTTAAATAAACCATAATACCAGTAAATCACACTGAGACATCTTAGGTTTGCTATTTGAATTAGCCATTTTTTGGACTTCAGCCCGGAGGCTGAGTGCTCCTCTGGTCTACGGTCCATGCAGCCCCCTGAGTTTCAGTGGAGTTGAATGAGGTCTCAGCTAGGGCAGACACTGACTTTGTGCAGCAAGCATTTTTTGTAGTGAACCAGAAGTCCACATTTTTGGCACCCTTTGACCCTTGTAGCATAGGCATATGGACTGGAAAATAGGAATAAACTGTCCACAGGACTTATGCTACCAAATTCAGTGGTGTAGTGCTCCAGAAAATTTGGCACCATGTTTCTGATTCACCATGTTCCCAGATGCTGGTTTGTTAAGGCTTTTCTACCTCCATGTTTTGTATTCCTTCAGATATGTCAGTTTAGCATCTGATATCACTAAATCAGTACATCTAGAGGAACAGTTTATGCTGGCTGAAGACGCTTTTGTATCCATAAACTGTGTACGCTTGAGAGGCTATACCACTTTATAACTATACCAGCATCAAGTCACTCCCCTGAGTAAAACATTTAAACTACTACAAAAGTGTGTGCATCTGAGGCCTTCACATCCTTGGTGTCAACAACTATGAACCCAATGGATGGTGGGTTGGAAAGCGCTTCTGTGCAGAGGCCTTGTCAAAATTTAGCTACCTGTGGGATAGAGGTTCAGGAAGATTTTCCTGCTATGTATTGGGCACATCTACACATGCGCATTTACTGTGCAGCAACTGAAATTACTGCACAGTACAGGCGCATGTCCACATGTGCACGGCTGTAGTACGCAGTAAATATGGTGATTTATGCTGACTTAAGCATAAATTTGATACCTGCATCTTGCCCAATTAGTTACTGTGCAGTAACGCATGTGTAGATGCCTTACTGAGCAGTAATACTGTGTATGTAGAATGACTTGGGTTGTTAGTCAGTCTCAAGTCAGTCCACACACAGTGTTAATACGCTTTAATGCTTTCACATGTAGACACTGACCTATTCCTGTTTACTGAACAGTAATTTATTGCGTAGTAAATTGAAGCTAGTGTAAATGCACATGTGGGCACGCCCATTGAGTTCAATGAGTTCTGTAGATCCTATTAACTCATATCTGCCAGAGATGGCTTATAAAAAGCCTGCTTATAAGCAAGACTTGTGCCTTGAAAAGAGATCACATTCCACTAAGTGATAAGCCCAGAAAAGAAAAGAGTAATCCTGGGAGAGGAAACACTTTATCACTTCTAATCTTAATCCCAAATACCAGGTGAACTTGGTTATACACACTGATTGTTGCACTATACTATAAATATACCTGGTGGATGAGGTTTTTCAAAGCTGCTAAAGGGGACTTGGATGCTTGGTTCTCTCTCACCCTCATCTCTTTGGCAGTTTGGAAATGTACTTGTGCATTTTTTCAGAAACAGTATAAAAAACATTTGAAGTCAAAGCCAATGTAATGTAATTTTGTTAATTTTTTTTTTGGTTGTGAACGAGTGCTGTTTAAGTGAAAAAATGGATATATTAGCCAGATCTTTATCATAATTTTTTTCTTTCTGAGCATGGGTGAGAGCTGGGCTTGCCTGTCCAACAAGAATTTAAATTTTCAACATTTTGTCTATCTCAAATTCAGAGAAATAGTAAAGAACGTCAGAAGTTTTTGCAAAAGTTTCAGATTAGGTCAGCCAAAACTTTTCATTCCAATAATTTGGCTGTGCTTTACAGAGACAATCTTGTCCTTTATGACATTGTTTTTTGCTCTATATCCATTTAAATTTATTGCAAACTGAAATGTTATTTTGGAGTCCAAAATACAACTTTTTACCTTATAAAATATCTAAAGAAGACATTCTGCCAATTTCAAAACTCTTTGCAGAGAGTTTTTAACACAGGAAATTGCTCAAAAGCAATTTATCAAATATTTTGGTTTTTAACTAATCAGCAATTTCTGGCGAAAGTGACGTTTAGTCAAAAAATTCCTGCTTAGTTCTGGTGCACAATGTAGTGATTGCTGGGTCAGTAAACACAGACATACACAAATGAGAAGAACAACAAACATTAACCACGGAGCAATAAACAACTTCTGCAAACCCTCTGTGTGTCTCTGACTAACTGGCTTAACTGAGTAACCATCTCCCAATTCCCAACCTCTTCAGTTTAAGTAAAGGAGCGTCTCCAAAAGCATCTCCAAACTACAACATCTTTATCAGAGGCCTGTTAAAATGCTCACTGTTCAGTGCCATCTATGCAATGGCAGTTTTTTGTTCAAATTTCATTCTCATTCCACACTCCAATACCAGATCATTAATGTGCTTTCTTCCCCTGAGGCTTACAAGTGTCTCAGTCCTGACACTGCAGAACAGCTCACTTCATTTTAGCACAATTTCTATCCAGAGACTAGGTTTGCTCTGATGGTCTTCCCTGAGGAGCCTGATCAGGTAGACAGTCTCAGAGCATGCTTAATGCACACGTGTGCAGTTGAGCTCCTTGTTAAATGCAGTGGTGGCCACAATTGTCTTTTAAACCATAGGCAGAGAAGGAGATGATTGGTGGTACCTCTCTTGTGCTACAACCTGGTGATTACAATGCTAACCCTCCTTTTCTTGCTTAGGCTGAGAAGGAAACTGAAGTCCAGTTTCCAAGTTCCTGGGTCAGTCCTCTACCTTCTGCACTACCAGCAGCCACCTTGAAGAGAAAGCAGTGGCCACAGTGGCATTTTGTTGGAAGCCCAATACTGTTGGTGTGCATTAAGCCCGCACTGAGAACCATCAGACTGGCCACAGAGACAGGCAGAGCAATGCTTAGTTTCTTTATCTCTATTGGATTTAGGCAGGAATTTGATGCTGGCCTGTGTGGAGCGGGGTGATTGTAGGCATAAGCCAGGAACCTGGAGAACTTAGAAGCCTAGCAGGATGGGGCACAGTGAGCTTGGGTGCATCCAGGCTTATGCCTCAGCTGAACAGGGCTTTTTCAGAACCAGGCATTTAATTCCCCTTACATCCCACTTTTTGACACCCGTGTCCTTTTTCTGGATCTAGACAAGGTTTCATCCTTGGGATTTATGAGAGGACTCTCTCCAACAGGAGGGAAAACAGCCACAGAAGCACCAAGCTGAATGTATTGTATCATTGGGGGGCGTTGGCTGTACCTGTGTTGGTCTCTAAGGATATAGGCAGACAAGGTTCATTGAGTAAGTTTGATATCATTTATTAGATCAAATAATTGGAAAAAAATTTTTTCAAGCTTTTGGGTACAAACACCCTTCTTCAGGCAGAGGAAGTGTCATTGGCACTCCAACCCTAAGGGCACTACAGTGGTTCCAGCAGCTTCTGGAAGCTGTTTTTTTTCCAAATCAATCCTTCATGGATGCCAGTCAGATGCATGAACTTTTTCTTTGTGCTTGAACAGTGTGAGCCAGAATGAGCCAGAGTCCTGTGAAAACATATGTCCTCTGCATAGGTAATGAGGATTTTTAGAAAAGCCTCCATCTTATTAAAAATATCAGTGTGAGATCAGCAATAATTCACCATGGTAGCACATCCTGTTGCCAACAGGTCACTCCAGTGCTGTCCAAGCTATATATGCTTGTGCTATCTTTTCAAACAACTGCTACAGCTTCCCAATTGACAGCCAAATGTCAGTAGGTTCAGATCTCCCGCAGCAAGGCGGATCAGCCAGCTTTTTGCTCTTTACTTCAGCACTGGGTCAGATGACAGGGCTTGCTACTAAAACCACAGATTATCAACAGCAGTATTTATCTGCATGGTGGAACTGCCTAGGAACCCCAGTCATTGATCTGGGTCCCAGCGTGCCAGGTAGAAATGCAGAGCAAGATGTGAAAGGTATCGGTGACACTCATGGGCATACATAGTAATGCTCGCCCCTCACTATTCTTACCCCTGTTTCCAAATCAGGTGTGGGATACATTCAGCCACCACTGCTAACGTAACCCTTTATTTTCTGGCCAGTTTGAAAGGCTTAACTATTTAAGAAATCAAAAATAATTAGCTGCAATGGCTGAAGTAATAACAGATGTCTGGAGAGCAGCACTTGGTCAGCGTCCTTGCTGCTCCTGGTGGCCATTTTCTAATGCAGCCTGTGAACAATTTGTAGCCTTTTGTGGGTAAGGAAACCCCTCTAATTATGACTGACAGGTCAATCACAGCTGAAAAGCATCTCAGTGCAGCAGATTGTGTAGGTAGGATTGCTCTGTTGGAGCAACAGGTCGCCAATTAAACATAATGGGACAGAATTGTTTCTCCGGGTTTTGCTCTGTTAAAGTGGTTGTTTCTATTAACTGGCTCCCGTAACAGTGTTTTTCAACTGTACAAAGATGAGCCAAGGACACATGAACGTAACGCGATCTAGGAAGATTCTTCGAGTTCCAGGAAGTTATTGCTGCCATCTTCTGACTGGCTAGGCTATCTTTTCTCTATATGGAAGTAGAGACAAACCAGGGCTTACACTATGTGATCTCTTTCCAAGACACGCCTCTTAGCGTGCATTAGGGGACTGGCTTTCCCAGGGACTTTTTGGTAGTGTCCTTGCTGATTTAAAGCTAAAAAAAGAGTTTTAATATCTTGAGCATGCACAGCTCTTTGCATTAAGTACCAGTTAGACATGTAACACGTTCATGTCTGTGCCGGATCCACACAGGTTGTGCCAGCCACAGCTAGAGGGCTGTGGCTGTTTAGCTCTTGCATGGGTGGATCCAGGATTGTGGCAGTGAGGGTGCAGCAGTGAAGAGAGCTCATGGTGCATGCACCATGGTCTGGGAATGGGTATGGCTCTACCCCCTTGCCCTGATCCTGGATGCCAGTGAGGTCTTGAGCGCATCAGCCTAGCTTCTGCTAGGGGTTCTGTATGTGACAGGATGTCTCTGAGCTGCCAGAGACCCTGCTTGCCCACAGCTTTGGAGCCTGGGGGGTGAGCATTGCTGCTCTTCACCCATCTTCTCCCTCCTCCCCCACCCCTTTGATGAATTCAGCAGCAGACGAAAAGAGGGGTCTGAGACTTGGCATCTGGAGCTGTATGAAAGCCGGAGCTGAATGCTGCTGCTTTTCCCTTCCCTTAAATTCAGGGGCTGGTGTTGGGGTCAGGGAGAGGGCAGTGCTCAGGAGCTTGGGCTCCAGGCAGACCCTGTGGTGATGCCTGTCAGATGCAGACACTACTAGCTGCTCTTACATTTGCCTAACATATATACAGGCTTCTTCCTCACTGCCTGAATCAGAGAGCTCTTTCCAGACTCCCAAGTTCCCAAAGTCTGGAATGGACTCCCCCCAGAAGTAGTGCAAGCACCTATTCTGGATGCCTTTAAGACACATTCGGATGCTTATCTTGCTGGGATCATTTGACCCCAGCAGACTTACTGCCCCTTGGGCAGGGGGCTGGACTCGATCTTGTGAGGTCCCTTCCAGCTCTAATGTCTATGATTCAGATATTCTGTGGCTAGTTCCACCTTCAAGCACTTTCAGGATACAGAAAAGGGATGGTGTCTCCTGGAGTCAAGCAGAGTTCATGCAGGGGGTGTTTAGCCTTCTCACAGCTCTCTCAATACACTTCAACCCTGACTTATTCAGTGCCCCCTACCTTTCCTGGCTATCCCTTTCTTGCATACACTAGCAAATGTGGTGGTTTCAAAGGTGGACCAATGCACAACAGAGCTATTTTGAGACTGTTTGAGTCATAACTGAGTTGAGGTCAAGGGAGGTGAAAATTACATTATTCCCTGGCCCACCAGAGCTACCCTGTTCCATGAGCCCAATTGTGGAGCGGGTAGGTGGAATAACCCTTAAAGGACTGCATAATACCTGTTATACAATCGTCATGGTCACAATGCATGGCATCAGTAGTAATTCTACACACAGGCAGAAGGCCACTGTGTGCTCCCCAGGTGCATGGTTAAAATCATGTGAGGCAGGGAGCGTGGGGCTGACAGCTCCTCTACGCCAAGTCATTATGGCCATCTGCTCTCTGTTGTGCCAGGTTGACGGCTTCTATAAAGAGCAAGCATGCTGCAGAACGCTGGAGGCCTGGCAGTAACAGGATCTGAAAGACTTCAGAGAGAAGCTGACTCTGTCTTTTCAGCTGCACGTTATGTATAGCTATCGGGATGCACAAATAGAGATACTGGGCCAGATGCTTAGGTCTAGCAGGATGAGAGAAAAAGTAGCCCAAAGTTGTCTGTCAAATGCTTCTGGTTTGGCTTTCGATGTAGCTCAGAGCAGACTATGGAGTGCTTATAACAAGGACGTCTGTCCCTTTAAGAGGGAACAATCAGTTCTGCTGTGAGAACCCAGCTCCAGGGCATTGGCTAGGTAGGGAATTTCTTTAGAAAACTATTGGAAGAGTGAGCAAGAAAGTAGGAAGCAAGTTGTGAGCAGAACAGCTTGCTACAAGGAGGGGTCAGGTTGCTGTGGTGGGGCCAGAACCAAAGGGCTCCCCTCCTAGTGCTTAGGATGGGGCAGAAGGGTTCAGTTTTTGTTCTTTTGCTTGCTTGCTTGTTGCTGTGTTTGATTAGGAAAGAGGAGCAGAGGAGCCCCACACAGAGCAGAACCTGCCTACTGGACAAACATGCTTAAAGTGCTACAAATTATTCTAGCTTGGGTTTACTAGCACTCACACTGACAGCCCCCTTATTGAGAAGAGGAAGGGGGCTGGCAGTGGGTGATGTAGACTCATCTGTAGCTGGAAGAAGGTCTGGCTCACTGAGCACTGGTAGGGATGATCTTTTGCCATGCCCATCAGAAATGTAAGCCCTCCAGAGGAATGTTTGATGGGAAGAAAGTCTGAGGATTTTCAGTGCACATTGTGGAGAAATCGCCACCCCCCCTGTAAATCACCATCTTTGTCTTCCTTCCTGCTCTGAGTTTGCCCAGACCCTCTGCCCCAAACTCTGGCTGCTGTTTCCACCTGGCCAGGAGAAATTCCTGAGCAGCGGGGGGGGGGAGCTTGCTCATCCTCTGTCTGTATAACCCTAAACCCTTACCTAAGGCTGCTGACGTTTTTCAAACTGACTAGCTGGCATCAGCCATGGTCTGAGGATACTGGTTATGGTTGGGTCCAGGTGATGAAGTTAGAAAGGTTATTTAGAAGGGTTCTTGCATCTTGGGGAGAGGGAGGGACATCTTGAAAAAGCACAGAACCAAGCTGAGACCTCCAGCGCGAGCTTAATCAGGCTTTGAATATATAAGTGAGTAAATTACCTGAAGTTTAGCTAGTATATTAGGAATACGTATTTTAGTTCCATATTCAAAGGGTCTTTGAACCCCTTCTGTTTTGCTCAAGGCGTTTTTCTCTAAAATCTCTCTGCTCTATATCCACTCCATTCCCTCTCTTCCTGAACAATAAAAGGCTACCTACATGCAGCATGCCAGCTGTGGATTCCTGTGGGGAGAGTGGTCAGACAGCCATTATAGTTCCCTTAGGTCAGCTAGCTAAGGTGGGCATGGCTTTTTACTGTCCTCCTCTACTGGAGGCTGCTTGTGAATGCTTCAGGCTAATGGAAGCACCACAAAATCCCATGGTGGGGTAAGCACCCTCAAGGTCTACAGGGTCTGTGCACAGAGCCCCAACAAAGACCTGAGTCTAGGTGGTGGCAGCAGTTACCCCAGGCCTGTGAGTGAGCTCCAGGAAGGGGTTCAGCCAGACATAGATGCCCCCAGGGAGACACTTGAAGCTTGGTTTTTGGTTGGGCTCAGTGAGGCAGGTGGCTCAGTGCAGGAGTGCCCCCTACTGGCCAGCTGCACATGTATCCTTGAAAGCTTCAGGATTTTCCAGGGTTGTCGTCTGTGCTCAGGAGTTAAGCCACTTTCAAGGAGATCTGCTTTTCTGAAAAGGCTTCTTTCTTCAGAAACAGTCACTTCTTTATGGAATGGAAAGAAGTCTCCTGTTGAAAAGAGAGGTTAGACCTAACCTAAATTGCTACTTTAAAAGAGCTTTCAGGATGTAAAGTTAACCACTCAGAAAATTAGGCCATTCAATACCAGCTTGTGCAGCCTTCATTCAGCACCTGCATTTTGTGCATTTTGATACAGTCTTTAATTCTGTGATCCCAAGCTCCTTTTTTCAGAAGACCTCTCTTCACTCTGTTCAGGTTAGATTGTGCTCATGGACTGGATCAGTAGGTGCATCAAACCTGTCTGCTCCAGAAGATGGGATGTGTATCGCACACATAGCCAGGCATGGCAGATAGAAAAAGGGTGGGCTCATAGTTAAGGCAGTTCAGACAGTCCTGCAGATAAGTGTGGGGATGGAGCTGCTCTGAGGTTTCTCTGCTACAGTAGCTGCTTCTGCTACTGTTTTCAAATACATCACACACACAGATCAAGAGTGGTAGCAAGCATTGCCTTGCAGGCAGCTTCACTGCCTCATTTCTGAGTTAGGCATGTGTGGAGCAGTACGAGATGGTAGAGGGCATGCTTTTTGGTGGCAGCTTCAGGAGTTCCAGGGAAATGATACCTTCCATGACTGCCCAAATCACTTGAATCACACGCTGCACAGATGGTGACTAAATGTGTGTTCCTTGTTTTCTTAGTGCTGAATTTCGGACTCTGGAGTCTGTTTTGCTGGAATGCTGAGCACTCGTAGCTACACCTGAAGTCACTGGGAGCTGCAACTTAAATGTGCATAGTGGTACCTATTAAGTAGTATTAAGTAGGATTCAAAATCCTAGATCTGCCATTAATTCAATTTGGGAACTCTAAATTAACGGATACACCAGTTTTCCTGTCTTTCAGGTTCCTGAATGTAAAAATGGAGCTAATAATAATGGTTTACTTCCCAGGGATGCTGTGAAAATCAGTTATGTTTATGAAGCATTCAGGTACTGTCATGAAGAACCCTTTGTAAAAGCGCATGAGCAAATTAATAACTCTGTCTCCAAAGCAGTTTTTCATGAGTGTGTAGTCATAACAGGCCCCTGCCCAACTCACCTCAGCATCACAGCTCAAGTGGCCAGGCTACAATCAATCTGGCTGGTGCCATGCCAACTGGAAGGGCTCTGCCAATTGGCATGGGGCCTGGAGGCAGTGGGCTAAAGGTGGACCCAGAGATAGAGGCAGCGGGGATGCACGCTGGAGCACCAGAAATGGGTCTAGATGCAATCCCTGCTGCCAAAAGGGACTCAGCACCTTCCCCCGAAGCCAGTACACCTGGAGAAGCAGCACACACCTGTTCCATTGCCAAGACATCTGGGAAAAAACATAGATGTTCACCTCACCACTGGAAGGAGACTGGCTGTTTTCCCAAGGCCAAAACAGCCAGGAAAGCACCAGATGCTATCCTCACTGCCAGAGCACTGGGGACCAGCCAGATACTTTCCCTCCGAATGTGGCTGGTGGATGAGAAGCTCAGCCCAGATGTGGCAGGACCTCTCCACACACAGATTCCTGTGCAGTCCCAGCACCCAGGTCAGGTAGGGCTGGGAGAGAGCAGCTCAGGAGGGCCTGCAGGGAACAACTGGAGAAAAACCGCAATGAGGGGGCTTCCTGACACCGCACACCCAGCTGGTATGCCCATGGGTTTGGAGTGCACCAGGAAGAGGCTGGTAGAAAAGTGAACCTCTCTCAGGCATGGCGGTGTCCATTGTGAGACAGTGCTATATCTGGCCTAGCACCAGGAAGAACCCCGTGCAAGAAGAGCTACCCACCAGGAGGCATAGGGGCTTGAAGGTGGGTGAGTGAGGGGTGCACCAGGCACCGGATCAACCCATGCCCAAGAAAGCGATCACTCAGTGTGGAGGCATCATTGCCTTTCCTGGCTTCCCAGGGTGAGCTGTTTAAGTTATATTATTTGTTTAGTTGTGATTTTAGAGATAGAAGGCAGCAGCAGGACCCCCATAGTCTCAGTTCTCACCAGGTATCTCACACAGAAGGAAAGGCTCTGTCATCACTCCAGGATGTCACCAGAGCTGATTACAACACCCAAATGAAAAGGGTGGGGTGTAGGGGAGGAGAAGTCCCACAGAAGTCACGCTAATGCAATCATAGTTTCATAACTGGTAGGGTGGGAAGGGACCTGAGCAGATCATCAAATCCAACCCCTTGCCATGGCAGGAAAGAGTACTGGGGTCAAATGACCCTGGTGAGGTGTTCATCCAGCCTCCTCTTAAAGACTTCTAGAGTAGGAGCCAGCTTCTCTTGGAAGTTGGTTCCAGATCCTAGCCGCCCTGACAGTGAAATAGCACCTCCTGATATCCAGCCTAAATCTACCCTCTGCCAGCTTGTGACCGTTATTTCTTGTCACTCCTGGGAGTGCTCGGGGGAACAGGGACTCCCCCAATGCCTGCTGGTCCCCCCTGACTAGTTTGTAAATGGCCACTAGATCCCCCCTTCTCTTGTGGAGGCTGAACAGGTTCAAGTCCCTCAACCTCTCTTCGTAGGGCCTGCCCTGCTGACTCCTGATCGTGTGGGTGGCCCTGCTCTGGACCCTGTCCATGTTGTCCCTCCTGAAGTGCGGCGCCCAGAACTGGATGCAGTACTCCAGCTGCGGCCTGACCAGTGCTGCATAGAGGGGGAGGATCACCTCCTTGGATCTGTTTGAGATGCATCTCTGGATGCATGACAAGGTACAGTTGGCCTTCCTGACTGCTTCCCCACACTGTTGGCCCATATTCATTTTGGCATCAATAATGACTCCAAGATCCTTTTCTGCCTCTGCACTGACGAGAAGGGAGTTCCCCAGCCTGTAGGTATAGTGCTGGTTCTTCCTCCACAAGTGCATCAGCTTGTACTTGTCAGTGTTGAAACCCATCCTGTTCTCATCCGCCCACCCCTGTAACCTGTCTAGATCTGATTGCAGCCTATTCCTCCCTTCTAGTATGCCCACTTCTCCCCACATCTTAGTGTCATCTGTGAATTTGAAGAGGGTGCTTTTTTACACTCCCGTCCAAGTCACTGATGAAGATGTTGAAAAGCGTGGGCCCGAGGACGAAGCCCTGCAGAACCCCACTGCCCACATCCCTCCAGGTCGAAAATGACCCATCCACCACCACTCTGTGGGTGTGGCCCTCCAGCCAACTAGTGACCCATTTGACTGTGTAGGTGTTGATGCTACAGTCCCCTAGTTTTTTAATGAGAATGGGGTGAGAGACAGTGTCGAAGGCCTTCCTAAAGTCCAAAAAGACCACATCCACTGCTACCCCTGCATCTAAGGATTTTGTGACCTGGTCATAGAAGGCCACCAGGTTGGTCTGACAGGACCTGCCTCTAATGAACCCATGTTGGTTGCCCCTAAGTGTAATCTCCCCTGCTGGCCCCTCGTAGACATGCGCCAGGATAATTCTCTCAAAAAGCTTACCCAGGACTGAGGTAAGACTGACTGGCTTATAGTTTCCTGGGTCCTCCTTCCTCCCTTTTTTGAAAATGGGAACCACATTGGCCCTTTTCCAGTCCTCTGGCACCATGCCAGAGCACCATGAGTGCTCTTAAGCTGTGCCAGGGGTCCCACAATGACCTCTGCCAATTCCCTCAGCACTCTGGGGTGGAGATTGTCAGGACCTGCTCATTTAAATACGTTCAGTCCCTCCGGAAGTTTCCTGACTAGGTCCTCAATGACCCTAGGCCTGGGTGCGCCTCCCCTGGGGCCTATGAAGGTCCCAGTGTGGGGGGGTGACTCGGTCCCTGCTCAGAAAAATGGAGGCAAAGAAATTGTTAGATAGGTTAGCTTTGCTGTCTGGTGTAACCACCAGATTTCCTAGTGTGTCCTGCAGAGGCCCCATGTTACCCGGTACCTTCTTATTACCCCTTATGGGTCACACCTGGACCCTCAGGAAACCACTTTTCAGCACCTCCAGGCAAGTGAAGGCACACCTTGTGTAAACAGCAAGTCATGGTGGGCAAATAGGCCCAGGTGCGATGTGGCCCAAGGGGATGGGACAGGCCTGCAGCCTGTTGGCAACTGTGTCACATGTTAGCCACGTGTTATTTATAGTGGTAAATAAGCCAGAAACTGTGGACTGAATGATGGGAAGAAAACAAACTGTTGAATAGCTGCTCATTAACTGTGCACTGTCCATCCTGTGTCCTGAATGAGGCAGGGGGCCTGTGCAGAATAATGGGTGACCAGGTCATCAGAGATGACTTCATGATGCATATAAAAAAGGAAGCTAATTTCAAGTTGCACATGCAAACTTAATTCTGGCACTTTCCCACTTCTGAGTTTTTGCTATCGCAACTGTAATGTTTAATGTGGCTTTTTACGTCATACCGATGAAGTGTCATTAATTCAGACTTTGGTGGTATGTGGTCTGACTAGTTCTTGTGCTTTCATAGTGAGTCATATTTAAATCCCACCTCCTGGCAGCATTGATTATGAGAGACAGTCAGCTTTCATCTAATAAAGGAAGTTTCTAGCCTTCAGGAACATGGAGGGAAGTTAAGAAATGTGAAATTCTGAAGTTCAGAAACTGAGGTCAAATAAAAAGATACCTAAGTATTTTTATTTATTTAAATCTTGTGATTTATAAGCCAACCTAATGCTATTAGGAGACTCATGATTTTTTGAACGCTTGGGATTGTCAATGTTGAGTTTGGAAATCCATTTTAACACATTATGAACCAGTTTCCTGTCAGATTTAACACTTCATTTGAGATACTGTGGTCGCATCTACACAAGATACTGATTGCACAGTTGTTACAGTGCAGTCCTATAGTACTTGTAAACACAAGTACTAAATGACTGCACAGTAACCAGCATTACTGCGGAGTAGTCTCCCCACATGGCTTTTGGTGATGCCCACTGCACAGTAGCTCATTTCTATTGTGCAGTAGTGTCGCATCATGGTTCTGGCCACATGACACTACTGTGCAGTAGTAATGAGTTACTGTGCAGTAGTAGCGAGTTACTGCGCAGTCAGTTTCTCGTGCAGATGTAACCAGTGGGTGCATCTACACATGCAAATAATCTGGGAGCAGTTTACTGTAGAGCAAATTACTTTTGAGTAAACACTCCAAGGCACACATCTACACATACAGGGATGTGAGAGCAGTTTTGCTGCTCATGGCACCAAATCTGCTCCCACCCCCACTGGCCCTGCACCAGCCCCCTGCAGCAGGCTTCCCCTGGGTGCTAGCCCAGCGGCTGGCAGGGAGCATGGGGCCAGGAGACTTGTCTCTTGGCAGGGGTTGGGATGTTGCTTCCTGTCCCTAGGAGCTGCCTGCTGCTGGGGCAGGCTCTGCCACCAGAGTCCCAGTGGGTACAATGTCCCGACAGCAGGGAGCTCTCAGCCCCTGCTCAGCAATTGTGATTGTGGAGCCTGGGGTGGGAGAAACTTATCTCCCAGCCCAAGGTCTGTACTTATGGGGCCTGCGCTCACAGATCCTTCTCTCCCAGCACCAGCTCTGTAGTCGTAGGGCCCAGGCTGGGAGATCCTTCTTTCCCAGGGCCAGTTCCACAGTCACTGGGCCAGTGCTGAGACATCCTTGTCTCCTAGCCCAAGGTCCACAATCACAGGGCCTGGGCTAGGAGATCCCAGCACTGGCCCCATGACTGTGGAGCAGATGCTGGGAGAGAAGGATCTCCTAGCCTGGGCCCTGCAACTGTGGATCTTGGGCTGGGAGATAAGGATCTCCCAGTACCAACCCCATGACTGCAGAGCGGGCACTGGGAGAAAAGGATCTCTGAGTGCTAGCCCTGTGACCATGGAGCTGAGGCTGGGAGATAAGGATCTCCCAGCCCTGGCCCTGTGATTGTGATCATAGAACAGGGACTGTGAGCTCCCTGCTGCTAGGGAAGGTGGACATTGTCCTTACCTGGGCTCTGGTGGTGGAGCTTGCCCCAGCAGCAGGCAACTCCCGGGGACAGGAAGCAATCTCTTGCTTCCTGCTGCCCAGGTGATTGGGAGCAAATGTGTTCCCCATCAGGTGTGTACATATGCTCTACTGCACAGTAAGTAATCAAGGGTTCATTTACTACTTGCATTTGCAGGTAGCAAATTTACTCATGATTAGGGCTAATTACTGTGCAGTAAACACCTGCATGTGTAGATGGTGATGCTTACTGTGCAGTAATTAGCTCTAATCTCGAGTAAAGTGTCTTTTGTAGATGCACTCTGTAAGTACCTCATGTTAAGGTTTCTGTAAGTACCTCAGGTTAAGGTTTTGTTGCTTTTTTTTGGGTAGAAAACACAAAAAATCCCTGTAATATCTACTTTCTCTTTGACATTTCTCATGGCTGAGAATTCATCTGAAGTGTATTTTGATTTCAGGAAGCTTAGCATCAGTTGGGTGAGGTGTGTGGAGAACTGTAAAATAGTAATAATCTTACTGACCTCCTTTCTCAAGCCATTTGAGACTTAGCTCTTATAGGGCACATCTACATGTTTATTAATGCGCTTTTGCTAATGCTTATTAAATTTAGTGCCTCCAGGCACTTTTACACATGCTCTGGGGATGGCACTTTAATTAGAGTGGCTTTGAGAGCTGCTTTATTTAAATCCCCGCTGCATTTCCTGTATCAGCATCCTCATGCTTATAAATGGTGGCTAGCGGACTTGAACTAAAGCTCGTTTGATGAGCTCTGGTTCAAGCGCACCCACCACCATTTTGAACTGCAGGGACGCTGATGCCTGAGACACAGGGGGCTGCTGGAGTGCAGCAGGGGCGATGCGTAGGGGGGTACATGGGGGTGCTGGTGCACCCTGTTGGGCCATGCTCCCTGTTTAGCCAGCAGGCAGAGGCGCAGGCAGGAGCACCAGTGCCCCCCCTGTGAGTGCCGGCCGGGGAGCAGGGCCTCCAGCAAAAGTGGAAGTGGCCATGAGACTTTCAGAAGTGGCGCAGCCACTTTCATGGTGAGTGAGGCTGGCCATGGGGACCCCCCTGACTCAAGAAGCACCATGTGCCCACCCTGACTCAAGAGGCACCAGACACGTATGGAGTGCGGCAATCGTCACGCTCCAGCAGTCTCAATTAATTGAGTCTACTCCAATGCACTGGAATTCCAGCATATTGGAGCAGCCTCCACACTTATGTATAGGTACCCTCCACTGTAAGATACTAGAAAAAGGCACATTAGCTTATTTTAATGCATTTTAGCAAAAGTGCATGGGGTTTTTTTCTGACAGTAATGCACATTAAAATATGCTAATCCGCATTAAAACACATGTGTAGACGTGCCCGTAGAATGCTTTTCATTGGTAGATCTCATACTGCTTCCCAAGGGTCATCAGCATCTCTATTCCAATTTTACAGATAGAGAAACTGAAATATGCAAATTAAGAACCTTATCCAAGTCAACAAGTCAGTGGTAGAGCTGGGAATAAAGTCCAGGTCTTCTTAGTCCCGTCCAGAGCTCTAGTGTCTACTGAGACTCACTGCCCCTTTCCCCTAAATACTAATAGCTGTTCCTTCCTTTCTTTTTAAATGGTGGGATCTACACAGTTCCTATTTGTTCTAAATTAGTCCTTAATGAGTGCATAGGACTAGTTTTAAAAAGGTTGAATTAGACATTATGATTTATTACTGGACAAATTTTGAACCTTTGAAAAATTCATGAAGGCTTTTCTGGACCAATACTTTTAACAGCAGGGAAATGAGTATAATGTCTGGCAGAGTTCCCAACACATCTTAGTTTGGTTTCCAAACTCCTTTTCTCTAGAACTTGTTAGAGAAGAATTGAGTTGCAGAGAATTAGAATTGGTTGCAGCCAAACCACAGGCAGGGCTATTGGATTCAATCCGTGTCTTCCAAATGTACTTACTAGCAAGCTTGTCCTGGAGCTCAAGGGTTTGTGAGGTTGAATCGGAAATAAACTTTTACTACTTAAAACATACCACAGTAAAGTGCATAAATGTATATCAATGTGGTCTGAACAGAAGAAATCCCAACCACTCCCTAACAGAACACTGTCCAGTTCACAAAAAGCATTATTAGACTGTACACTTTTGCTGAGAATTGCAGTACTGAGTGAGCTTGAAGACTTTACTACCATTGAGCTTGGATGAGTTGTATTGGGGCAGTTTGCAGCTGTTTGTTGAAGTTTTTGAAATAAGATTAGCTGCTCAGCTGTTTGTTGCAAGTTTTGCTTCAAAAGGTGCCACTTCTCTATTCAGTTGGAGCACAGGGCAGTTCCCTGAACCTGAACAGAGAAGTAGTGCCCTGTAAAAGCTGCAGTATTCAGCTGGAGCATCAGAGGAGCTCCACATTTACTGTGACTACTCTCTGGCTAGGTTGCAATGCCTTCTCCTTTGCAGGAGGGTAAACACCCTAATTCTGAGAAGAAATCAGAGTTCTCCTGTAATAACCTTCCAGGTCCAGGTTAATGCGTGTATATGAGATCCTGGGGTTGCCTGTAAATGAGTACGTGCCTTCAGTCACTACTAGTCAGAGTGCCAGCTTTTGCTGGATCACATGATCACAAGAAAAAAATTGAAATACCTTTTTGATACAGTACCTTTTTGATAAATACCTTTATGAAGCCTGATAAAACCTAACCTGTAAAATTACAGTATGGAATTTTTATTGCTGGTAATTTTTAGCTCAAGAAGTTCATGCAAAAGGTACGCCCTATTGCAAATGGGAATGAAGCCAGGAAAGTTAAGTGGCCTGTGTTGTACAGGAGGTCAGACTAGATGATCACAGTGGTCTGTGAATCTTTAGTGCAAAGTGCTCTGTACTCAAGTAGATGTTTCCTTTCAGTCAGTTTACCCTACAACTTTTGAAAGGATGGTGATTTCTCCAAGTCAATGAATGTTAAAAAAATTGCAATCTAGAGTTACAGTGTCAGCAAGAGAAGTTGTAATTCATGGTGCTGATGATGTCACAGCACTATTATATTTTAAATCTGACCCCATAAAGAATATTGCAGCATTTTACAATAATGGCCCAAAGTATAGTAATTCTAAACTCTAGTGCTCGAAGCAGAGAAATCTAGCTTTTTTACCCATGAATGGCATAAGTACATTTTCAAGTTAGAATAACAAAATGAACAACATAAATTTTACAGCAGTGCTTCAAAGGACAGTCGCTTGAAGAATGGAGCAATTTAGCTCAAACTATAATCCAATGCAGAAATCCTGATCCTGCAGATTTTACCCTGGCAAATACTAGTATCTGGCAAACTTTTGAACCATGTCCTATCTGTTTATGCAATGCATGAAAAGTCTGCAAGTCTATGTATTGCCCCCTAGTGGCAAAAAAAGATTTAAGTAAATACTACGACCCTGCTTCTGCTTCTGCAATAAACTTTAACCAAGCTCTAAGAAAATCAGATATGTATAAATTATATATATAGAATGGATCTCCTGGCTGACAGATTTGCTTTGAGATTAGAATTTTCAAATGGTAAATATTAAATATTAATTTCCCAAGAGTTAAGGTTCTCTGTCTTTGAGTTATTGGTGTTCTTTACAATTCAGTCCAGCTGAACTTGTACCAAGGAACTTCAGATTGCATCAGACCTGGCTGTTTCAAACTCTGGTCTGCTAGAGGCTGGCTTATCTTCTCAAGCAGTGGGGCCTATAACCAAACGTCATCTTAATTTAAGTTCTGGTTTCTTGTTACCCCAGAAGGATCTTACTTTCCATACAAATATCTAAATCCTGTTAAGATCTTGATAACTCATGACAAGAAGTTCCATTTAGATTAGACATCACAAAGAACTTTTTTATAGTGAAGGTTGCCAGAATCTGGAACGGGCTTCCAAGGGAGGTGGTGCTCTCCCCTACCCTGGGGGTCTTCAAGAGGAGGCTACACAGGCACCTGGCTGGGGTCATCTAACCCCAGTGCTCTTTCCTGCCCAGGGCATGGGGTTGGACTTGATGATCTGCTGAGGTCCCATCCATCCCAGACATCTATGAAGCTAAATGTAGATTGTGAGAAAAAGTCTTTCCTTCTGTTGGGTTCCCATCTGGTGCATTTTGGTTTCACCTACCAGCCCTTTGTTGTCATGTTAGGACATGATCTATTATTTTGCACTGGTTTGTGCATCTCTGTCAAGTCTCTTCCTAATCTCCTCTCTTTAAGCAACAGTGCTAAGGTTTCTTTCTGTCTTTCCATATGGATGGTTTTTCATTTCTTCAGCTATTCCTTTACCACAGCCACCCTCCAGAGTGGAGAATGTGAGAAAGAACAAGGGGGTACTGTGCAACTAACATTTGGGGACAAAAATGGGACTCTGGGAAAGTTTCAGGGGCAGAACTCACCTCAGTAGAAAAATCTGATAGAAAGTCTGTTCTCTGGGGGAAGAGGGGATGAATACAGTGGCTTGAATTATTTACTTTTCAAAGAAAATCACTAACAAAATCAATTACACAGTATAAGCAATATTCAGTAACTCAGTTACCTAGGATCTAACATACATGATTAAAGATTATTATTTTGACTCAGACAAAACAAGTCCTGCTACTACATTTAAGCATCTTGGGGCAGATCCTCACCTGGTGAAAACTCTCATAAGTCCATTGACTGCTGAAGTCCATTAACTGTAATGAGTTCTTTGGAGTCAATGGAAACATGACAGGTTATCCCAGCAGGGGGTAATCCCCCTTCTATCCCTGCTGCTCCAGCTTACTAACCTTGAGGAACAATATTTTGGTGCACAGAGCAGAGAAGCACTGAGAAACTTTGATAACATTTGTCTGGATTATGCTTGGTGTTAACCAATGCAATTTAAACTGTTATCTCCATAACGCCTTAATTAATTCCCATGCTTTTAGGGAAATGAAACAATACAGTGATATGCCACTAGTAATCACATTATGCAATACTGATGTCACCAGTTAATGTTTCAAGAAATAATGTCACACTTAGGATGCTGAATGCTTTCTCCCTTAAATGAATTTGTCAGTATACAATAAAATGATAATATTATCCTACTCAGGAGTTACTAAATTAACGTTCAGACAATGGCCAGAGTGGAATAAAAGAAAGAAGCAGGAAGTCTTTCTTCTTTTGTTTTCATTGTGCATCATAGCAGATAGTATATATCCGAGTAAGCATTATAACTTTGCAATTCCATCTCAGGATTCTGGTGACTTCAGCTCAGAGATTGTACCAGAAAGTGTCTTTGACAAAATAAAAGGTTTAGGTAATGTATATGCTCTCTGCACCCCTAAAGTCTGAGTGGAGTAAGTCACTAACCAAAGAGTAGACTGGGCTAGAAAATGAAAATTCCCTCCCACTAATTCTTTTCTTTTGGATATGTTATGGGGGGGAAAACCATCCTGAACTGAGCCAAAAAAAAAATCAACATTTATCAAAGCAGGAAAGGTTCTCCATTTGGGGAAAAAGGAATGGAGATTTCCAGCTAGGTCCTGGCTGCCTGACTCCTCAGCAGCCAACTCCTGGAGACTTGAGCAACATCGGACAGAGCAGGAAATGACCTACCTGGGAGTCATGGAGCCAGAGGGAGGAGGGCAGAAACCCAGCCTGCTTAGTTTCTATCAACACTTTGGAAAGAATCAATATAGTCCCAGCAAACATTCTGAATTGATGTTTTCTGGCAGGAAGCTGTTCTGATGGAAAGTTCATAGTCAGCTCTACAAGGGGGTGATGTCCGGCCAGGTGATTCTGAAGGACTTTCTGGTTGTGTTATTTTAGTCATGGCAAGTCACATAGTCGTTGATACCACCTTTTATCTCAGAGGTTCTGCATGAAGCCTTCAGACCAGGGACAGAGTCTCCACCAAGCCCTAGAAAGGTCTGCTTGTGTCTCACAGGTGGAGTTTACCCAAAGTCAGGAACAGCCTACTGAACAGGTGATCATAAAGCTATGTTGCACTACACCCCTGCAGTGCTTCTCTGCTACAGGCAGCTTTTAATTATTAAACATAGTAGAACTCATTTTAAATCAACTCTGCACCCTCCATTGTATGCTGCTGAAATACTGGTACGAAGTGGAGTGAAGCGCTGTCTTTCCCGTGGGGTATCATTTCACCCTCACTATCTACTTGCGTGACTAGGCTGCAGGGTGGAGCATGTTTCCCATTGCCTCTAATGATCATATAGAGAGATTTTTCCAGGGTTTTTTCCTTATTCTCCCCAACCTGTGGTTTCTCTCTTGGCTGCTTCTACTTCTGCTCTGCTGAGTTTGAGCGTCTTATTTTCTCACCTGCAATCCTTCACTGCTCTGCCTGTCCCTACAACCTGTTCTTGTCTCTTGCCACATCAGCCCCATTGCTCCTCTCTGCCAAGAACTCTGGTCACTCCTTTGTGCTCCTTTTTCCCTGCAGACACTCCTGCCCCTTCCACAGTGCTGCTTCTTATGCCAAGAACATCATTGCTGAACCAGTTCCTAAGGCCAGTACCCCATTTGCCTCCTTCTAATCCCCCATGTCCTATGTTGCTGTGATACTGACAGATAAGCAAACATCCCACCATGGGTGGCTAGGCAGCTGAGAGACACTTGGGGTGTACTGATCCATCAAAAGTGTGCTGTACATGATGCAAGCATTTCTGTTTCATTGGATCCCATCCGTATGTGCATTATATGTCATCTTAGTTGGTAAGCTCTTTGGGGCAGGGACTGGGTCTATATCAATACGACCTTGATCCTGCTCAGCAGCTAGAGGGGTCTATAATAATATAAATAAATAACAACACACATCTGAACAACTATAACAACTCACACTGCACTAGAATTCTAGCATTTCAAAGCTGACAGCAGATCAGCCTTGGATCAGCTCTTTTAACAGGAGTCATTGCTGACAGACCCTTTGAAATAGATGTGGCGCGGCCCGAAGCAACTCTTTAAAGAAGAAAGAAACAGGATCCTTAAAGAGAGTTTTCAGTTCAGAGTCAAGCTGAGAATTCAAATTAATCTCTCTTTCCTGGGAAGCAATGCTTCTTGTAGCATGTGTGCTAGTGCTACTTGAATCTTTGCTTTGCTGCTACCCACCCTGCCACCTCATATTGCTTATAGCCAGGCAAATATATAATGCAGTATTTTCCCAGAACTAGGAAACATTGAGGTCTTAGGAATCCCTGGGGTGAGCAGTTGCTCTTAGTTTGTGCTATGATTACCTCTTTGCCAGGGTGATGGACGTTCTGCAGCGTGTTCCCAGGCAGGTAAACCTGTGAGAAAGGCTTTGGGGATCCTAGTTCGCCGTGAAACCATTGGGACTTCACTTTCTTGTTGCTAAATGCTGTGACTTATCAGCACAAGGAAGTAAAATCAAGTGTAGTTTCCCTTGGAGTCACTGAGCTTTGTACCTGTAACTCAAATTACACTGGGTATTACATGGATATTTCTACAGGGTGAAGTCAGTCAGTCTCACCTGGTGTATCACAAATGCACAAGGGGATGAATTGCTTTTTATGAAAGGTGCTTACTACCCTGGTTAAATCCTTGAGCTCACATGTGAAGGTGAAACAGGAAAGGAGCAAAATACTAATATATGCAAAGTGCAGCATGACATCAAGGAGGTGCTGTAAAGATAAGCAGTGTAATGAGTTGCCTTGGCCCTTCTAGCTGGGCACAAGGAAGTTGGGGGGGGAAAAGAAAATGAAATGGAAAATGATCTTGCATGTGATGACATCTATGGAAACTGGGGGCTCTGGCTGCTTCTAAGCAGTGCGGGCCAACATTTTTGGCAGGCACAGCACAAATTAGCTCTGTACCCTTCCTGGGTGCCACTCCAATCCCTTTCTCCGTCTAATCTGCTGCTCTACTTTCCGCTTTCTACCCTGTGCCTGATCTGCTGCTCTGCTTTCTGTTCCCTGCCCTATCTGCTACTGTGCTGTCTGTCCCCTCCCCAGTCTGCCACATGCCACACAGAGGCTACCTGTGCCACTTGTGGCACCCATACTTTAGGCTGGCCACCCCTGCTTTAAATCATCCTTGACTTCAAGTTAGCACAGTCTTGCCTTATTCATTTATACTCTCTGGAAGCGACGCTAAGATTATAAATGCAGATAGAATCAAAGCACAAATTAATCTTTCTTCTGTCAGAAAACATAAGCAAGAGGCAACACAAGTTTAACAAGCCTGGTATGCAAACAATAACTTATCTCACTGGGTGAGAACATGCCTGATAATAGCAGGGTTACACCTAGAGCCTTTCAAAGCTACTTATACCAAGGAAAATGCAATATATGGAAAAAATTTTTGCTTTCCCAGTAAAGCAGGGCAGCTATGAGCAAGCTCAGGCTATAGCAAGGCCTTGTTAGTGTGCAAGTAGCTCAATGAACTTTGCCATCATCCTTGTTGGGCAACCGCATGTTGTCTCCAGTGTATGAAACCATTTCATTCTTCAAGGGCAGAGGAGACCTATCAGAAATTTGGTGTCACACAGTGAAGTGCTAACAGAGCTCTCTGGATAAAATGAGACTTTACCAGGTACAACAGGGAGTGATAGTTCACTGGGACCAACCCGTTTCAGGTGGAAACTTTGGTAGAAGAGAAGCAGCAGCAATGTGATAAACTGAATAGCCCACAGCTCTTACCTGGGAGCTCTGAAGGTACAAGTGATGTGGCTGAGCTGCTAACATAATATCACAGTCTTTTTAAAATCCTCTACCATACTAGAGGGCAGCAATTGTCATTTCTTTTCAAAAAGGTGTTTGAAGTAGGGCTAAGAATTGGACTATTCATGCACTGCTGTGCTCTGCATGCCTTCCTCAGTCCCTGCCAGTGCAAAAGTCTGTCCATCACGTCCTCCCATCTGTTCTCAGACCATGGAGCAGGACAGCCAGTTGATTTTCTGTTGTCCCCTCCCTCAACATAGTGTACCCTCTGTTTCCTGTCATTGGCCAGATATAACCCAAGTCTTTTCCAGGGGTTGTTAATCAGCTACCTCCATGCTGCTCATTGCTTGGCTCTGTGAGTATTAGAGTGCAACGACAAATACTTACCTTGTTGGCCTCAGGTACCCTATAGAGTTCCCAAGAGGCCACCAGTGTGCAGGCAGAGCTGCAATGCCCCTCTCCTATTTCCTCAGCAGTGACAAGGCAGCAAACAGGCAAAGGTGCTGCTGACTGTGCAGGGCAGGGGAATCCAGAAGTCATTTCCAGAGCACAAAACAGTGACTTGGTTTACCTTGCAAGCTTATGAATGATGTGGTATATCTTCTTGTGCCTGGAAATTGTGCTAGCCTCACATACATGCAGGTATATCTCTTGGAGAGCATCACTCAGCACCTGCAGCCAAGTGTGCTTTTCACTGATGCAAAGTGCTGCGCTGAAGGGGAAGTTGGGGAGGAAGAAGCTGTAAGGTGGCGTCTCCTACTTTAGCCACCCCCAGCTGTGGGAGCAGGTAGAAGATCACATCACAAAGCAGGGGTGTTACAGGCTTGGATATTCGCTCTCCTCAGAGTCTGGCACCCTTAGGGGCCGGACAGCCTGTCTGTGTTCCCCGACCTCCTCCCCCTCCCCTCTCACTTGCCATAGCTTGCTGTTAAATATGTGAAGGGAAAGCTAATGAAGCTGGCATGGCATACGCGTCCTTGGTGACTTTTACCTCTGTTTCTCACTCCATAGGGGTCCTTCCTTTATAAGAGAGCTTTAATCAACTTGGGGGCTACAGTCGTGACCTTCAGCTGCCCCTAGTCACATGTGTGTCTTGCAGATGGCTCTCAGTGGTCCCTGTGGCAGACCTCTATATCCAAATCAGTGCTTGGCTCTCAGGCCCCAAAACTCCTATCCAGGTTTCAGCCTACCTGGCCCTGCAGGTACAATCCAGTCCTCTGGTTTTAAGTTTTGTGAAGACAAACACAAGCAAACCACTTCCCAACTAAAAGTCACCTGACTTTGGCTCCTTGCCTCACTGCATGTTTTGCTTCCCTTAGCTTTCTCCTTGCAAGCCTAGGGGACCACTTAGGCATCAGCCAGTAGTATATCTACAGCCCTCTCCTTCAGGAGATCCTCTCCCTGCTACCTCCAGTGTCAGATCACCCTCCTAGCTCCCAGGCTCAGGTTTATATACCCTGGAGCTCCACCCCTTCCTGTCAGCTGGCTCTCCAGCCACACATGGGGGTTTTTGCTTTGCTTGATAATCAGCTGCCCACCCCCTTCTGTCTGCTGCAGCTTAGCTCAGCTGCTTCTGCTTGGTCTAACAAGATTTGGCTGCTTTTGTTCTGCACATTCCCGCAGTCCTTAACAGGCTCCAGGCTCAGGGTCTGTGTTTTTGTTGGGGCTGGCTGTTGTAGCCGTCGGGTCCCTCGGGTTGAAGTTCCCTGTTGCAGGGGTATATAAGGAGATGGGTGTCATGATGTTTATGTGAGAATGACTATGTGATTACCATATTTTCTTGCATTCAACACATTTCTCCAAATCAGCTGCTGGAAATTGAGGTGTGCATTATAAGTGGGGAAATGTGGTAATAGGAGGCTCTATATCATAAGCCTCTGTCGAGGAAATTATACACAATGAGCAGGCTGAGCTCCCTAGCTGCTGCAGCTCAGTTACTTATTGCTACTCACCAGTATTTTCAAGGTGAGATCTTATTATTTTCATTTTGCCTTTCAGACACAAAGGGCATTTTTACATGTGTTGCAGGGATGGGGAGGTGCTTTAATTAGATCAGCTGTGAGAACCACTCTAATTAAAGTGCTGCAGAGTCTTGTGTATCAGCATTCCTGCACTTCAAAATGGTGGTGGGGGTGCTTTAAAGCTCATTTGACAAATCACCACTGCCATTTCGAAGCACGGGGACACTGCATACACAAGATGCAGAGGCTGGCTGGAGCATGCTAATTAGCACACTCCGGCAGACTCGATTCATCAAGTCTGCTCTGATGCTCTGTAATTACATTGCATTGGAGCAGTCTTATAGCTCTACAGACACCCAAAGTGTGTAGCTTCTTGTGGGGTGTGTTATATGTGAGATAATACGGTATATGTAAAGCCTGTGTGCATGCCCAGTGTGAATGGGATGTTTTTGGCATTTGGGGACAGATTGAGTGGAATGTTTGTCTGGTCTGTAAAAGCTAGCTTGACAAACCCTGTTGTTCAAATACCAAGAGCCAGATTCCCCAGAATCATGAGAGTGACCTAAGCACCACTAGATTTTAATATAACGCATTTTGGCTTCTTTTTATGTGGATCCTGGTTTCTGTGCTTGTAGAGTCTATTTGCCACTTTCAAGTTTTTCTCCCACCATGAGGGCAGAAAGCTAGAATTTTAAAATATGAAATGGGATCGGCTTCCATCTTTAAACATGTCCATTTGAGAGTTATGTGGATTTTTCATTTACATTTGAAATAGCAAATAACCAGGTCATATCTTGAGGGTGTTGCCAAAGTGACTGACCTCTAGTACAGCTTGAAATCTGAAAATCCAGTAGTTAGATAATCTGATATAGGATCAGCTCAACTGTTTTTTAAATTTTCCTTTCATTTTGAGATGCCCAGGCACCCCAGATTACGAGCTGTTTTGGAAGATTTGGTACAGGTAGAATGTGGACAAATCTTGTGATACTTTACCTCTTCTTTATTTCTTGAAACATCAGTTGCTGATTCAAGTTATTTCCTGAAAAATTTAGCCTTTTCTTTTTCAAAGTATCATTCTAACCTGTTTCTGAAGAGCTTGAAATTATAAATACAAAATAATCACATAAATCAAATATCACAAGTCATAGTTTCATAGTCAAGTAATAAGGAGTCACAAACTGCAGCAGCATTTAAATCTCATGATTTCTGAGTCAATCTCATGATGCTTGAGGTCATGAGTTTAGGGTTGCTGGGGTTGGCTATACTTGTAGTATTAACAACCAGTGTACAAGTAGTGATACTTGGTGCTTAGGATTTCATCAGGTTGAGAACCAAGAGACATGCTTGAGTCAGGAATAGTTCAGGAGTTGAGAGCCATAGTCAGGGTCAAACCAAGCGTTACACAGAATGACTGGCTGCCAGAAGGACTTTTCCCCAGCTGATGGGCCTATTGTAGACCTACAGTTAAGTAGATTTTGGGTCTGCCAAATAATGAAGGCCTTCCCCATTGCAGGAGATGGGTCACTGCTTTGGGCTACAATGTTTGCATCCCTGAGTTAGGACAGGAGGGGGATTCTAGGCCCTCTTCCAAAGCTAAACGCCCTCCTTGATATTTACCTCTAGCTGGAGTGGTGATTCATCAGTACATGTGATACTCTTTTAAAAATGAGAAAGCTAGAAATTAAGGAAACCAAACCAGCAATCCAACTCAGAATAAAAGGTTTTCTAAAGAACAAAAAACCCTGTGGAGAAGTGCTGGAGTATTTGAACTTGTTCATAGCATGGGCCCCTCTGAATAGCAGGATCATCTGCTCTCCCATTCACAATTGCAAGGACCTTTCAGTGCCTTCTGTTTGTGACTGCGTAACACCCCAGTGGTAACTCTGGCAGTCAGATACATGGCAAACAAACATGAAGGATGTATTTAATATATTTGTAAGCAAGTACCAGATTGAGGGGTGATGGGGGAAGGGGAGATATGCTCTTTCAAGCTCCATCCACAAAAAGCTCCATCCATGTGAGATACCAAAATAAAATGTGGCTTGTAGTATAGAGAAGTACCTCCAGAGGTCATCTAGTCCAACACACTGACTGAGGCAGGATCTGCCCTATTCAAACCATCATATCCAAATACATACTCTAACTTCTTTGTAAATCTACAGTCAACCCTAACAACACAACACAACACAACACACCGCCTGAACCTGTCACAGGTAAAGCCAAGGCACCATGGCAGCCAGTGTCCTTCTTCTGTAAAAGGTTGTTAATATATATTCAAGAGACCCCAGGTACAGGACCATGGTCCCACTACAGAGGAAGGCAAAACCCTTCAATCCAACCATGGGGTAAAATATCCTTCTGACACCAAATATAGTGATTGGTCTGATCCTGAGCAGAGGAGCAAGACCCTCTAGCTGGGAACTTCTGGCTTTAATTCCCAGCAAAAGCAATGGCACCACCCAGTCACAATCCCCAGCTTTGGCTGCAGCCAGCACCCAGTGCCTCTGAGGAAGGATTAAAAACACCCTGACACATATTGCAGGAAGGGGCTGGGGAAGGGGGATGATCAGCAAAGCCCAGAAGCATGGGATATAACTACAGTGGAACATAGGCATAGCTCTGCCTAGATCACCTCCAACCAGTGGCTGTCCAACCTCTTCTTGAACACCCCCAGTGATGGAGAGCCCACAGCTCCCCTAGGCATTTATTCCACTGCCTCCCTGTTCTAACAGTGAAGAAATGTTCCCAGTATCCAATGTAAACCTACTTCGCATCGTAGAATGTATAGATGTTCAAAATGCAACTCTTTGGGCTTCCTAGGCTTGTCTCTTGCCAGGAGGACGGTAGGGAGGACTAGGTGGCAATATGTCTCAAATGCCAGTCATATGGTATCAAGGTAAGGGTGCCTTCAGAGTCAGTTGTACAGGTCTAAGACCTGCTGTCACAGGGTCACCGATCTTTTTAGAGGAATTGGGCCCAGTCTGACCTTTTGCATGAGCCACTGCCTCCCAGTTAATGCTGTGAGGCCAATCACCTGATGATATTTGAAGAACTCCATAGAAGGCAATGGTTGTATGGTGTTTTTTGCAGGAGTGGGGGCAGGTTTATATGCAGGCTGAGAACTTTTAGTGCAATGGCAAGTAGTGTTGTAACTTGTTTTAAAAGCTACTATCATATGGTAACTTTCCAAGTGTCCCAATTTATGCATGGCTGTCAGACAATGGCTTGTAGAAATAGATCCCAGCAGAAAACCCTGGGCCAAGCAAAGAGCATGATGGATGCACTGAGCCTCGATTAAACAGTTTTATTTTGAAGAAATAAAGCAGAGTCCCCACTGGCTTTCTCCCTCTCTTGCCTTGCATATACAAGGGATGAAATAGTTATCAATGCTGACATCTGAACTACGCTCCTTGGTCATCTGAATTCAAACCACCACTGAGATGAATTGAGCAAGTTACACTTGCTAGAGTTCTCTGGAGCCTTATCTGCCAATGGGTTCAGTTCCTGCCCATTTTTGAGGTTTCCTGTGCAACCTTATAACATAGAAAATGTATTTCTAAATCAGATTGTGTGCGACAGGACAGCAGCTTTGCAGGATTGCTGCAGTGTTATATGGGAATACCCCAGCTGTTTCTACACCCTATTATTGGGCTTTTAGTGTAATCTAACACCTGAAACTATGGAAGGGAACCAGCTCTCTGCAAGCTACTAGGAGACTGCAGTTTGGAAACCAACTAAGGTGCTCCCAGAAACAAGTGTGGCAGGAGAGGCAGCTTGAAAAGCAGCTTGTAGGTGGTGAGGGGGGCTAATGAGAGCCTCACCTGCCTTAGGAGAACTTGTAGCTTAGATGGGATAGAAGCCCAGGCCCTGAGCTGAGCAGGCAGTAAGACAAGTGGGATGGTCGCAGCTCCAGAATGCCAGTGTGGAGACTACAGCCAGCAGCAATCTGGAGGTTTGGGAGGGGACTAAGGGGCTAATGGAGGTCCCTAGAGGTCCAGCAGGGAATGTGGGAGCCCAGAAAATGAGGGACCCAGAAGGGCATACAAGAGCCCAGAGAGTGCGGGACCAGGGAGTCCAAGAGTCAGAGAGTGGCTGAGCGTGAGACTAGGAGGTCCAGGAGCCAGTGTCTGAGAGTGGGACCAGAGAGTCCTTGAGCCCAGAGGGGGGCTGAGTGTGCGGAGTGAACAGCACCTGTGCACTGAGTGATGACACCTGTGAGGCATGGGGTGTGGTGTAGGTAGGATGGAGCCACACAATTAGCCCTCAAGGCAATGACTGCAGACATCTGGCAGTCACGTGGATGATCTAGATTGGGAAGCCCTGGGGCAGCCTGCTTTATATAAAAGCAACTCAAAGTATGGCAGGAGAGTGAAAGGGTGACTGCCCAAAGAAAGCAGAGAGGGTAGGGACTGAAGGGACTCCAGGGATTCACAGTCACCTCTGGCGGGCACCTTGCTACAAGAAGCCATGGAATTAGCCAGCGTTTGATCAAACATGTGAAGAACAAAGACACTTTAGTTATGACACATGGATAAAACAGTGAAGTGGCCCTCCCCGCAATTATATTGACTCTCATATAAGCTACATCCTTTTGGAAACTTGATTGTATGCAATGTACAAACTCTCTCTTTTTGAACATGATTACTAGGACACAAGGTAGGATTCCAAAATATGTAATGGCATAACTGAAAGAATGTAAAAGAACGTCCATTTCATACCTGGTGAATAAACTATTTGTACAAAGGCAAGCGCTATTATAGGTTGTTTTAAAAACCAGTATCACATAATAACTCTAAGTAGTAAATGCCAGCCTACCACCTGAGTTAGTGCTGAAGGCCCATCTACACATGGAGTTAGTTAAAGAGAGAGATTTTTAATACCACAGAATCATATCCAGAGAGCCCAGCTGTCACAGAGGAGAATTCTCAGGGGTGTTTCCAGGACTACAGTATCTGCAAGAAGAACACCTCAAAGAAATATTTCATCTGCCCCAGTGAGTAATGAGAAGTGAGGTTGATAATATGGAAAAGCTGGGAGTTCTTGAAAAATTAATCGAGTCTACTGTCACCAAACCAGATAATTCAGTGGTTATAGTTGGTAAAACTAATAAAGGACAGATCTGTATCCACCAGTGTGATTTAAATGAAGCCATAAAACATGAATATTATTCACAGAAAGTGGTTGGCTAAGGCCCACGTCACAACTGACTTGTGCACCAGATACCAAGGCTTAGTACACCTAGCTTCCAGGCACCTGAGCTCCATACAGAATCCAAACCCTGAGTTGGGTTCCTCGCCTAATGCAGCGTGAATGTTTAACACTATAAAATGGGGTCCACAAACTGCCACGTAGTGTGTGGAGTCTCCTAAACTCAGCATGGTGAGCAGGAAGCTCCAGAAAATGCAGAGAATAGGTGTGTGCCTTAAATCCCACCCCTCCCTTAGGCACTTCTCTCTAATTAAGATTAATAGCTTGGAGCTCTCTATTGAAAAGACAGTTCATAGGCACCTTACATATGAATTTTCTTTTAATAATCAAGGTCACAAGGTGTTCCCCCCCAGTCAGCATGGGGGGAAAAAATGCCCCTTATATTTGCATACCAAAAATCATCCCATTAAATACATTGTCTGTCATTAAACTGCTGCTAGGTGTACCATGCATGCAATGATGGAAACCCAACTGTGAAGCTGACTTAGTACAGCCTATTCTGAACATGCTTATAAGGCACCTGGCCCCGACGGGGCAAACACACTGATGGGAACCTAACACAAGGCTAAGTTATTACACTCAATCTAAAGAAGACATGATACCCATTGAGATTTGCCCCCACTCAGTACTGACTCTTTTTCAAGTGAACCACTACACCAAATATGTTTTGTCTTTCTTGTCACTCCCATAGCTGAGCAATACCTTTGTTTTGTTCCTGTTTCCAGTGATTCCTGTTTCTTCACAAGCTGTAAACACCTGCCAGACATCACCAAACTCCTAGGTGGATGAGAGGCTGTCTCACCTCCTCTCTTGGTCCGTCACATATAATCAATGTGACCCCACTGTCTAGGAGGTGGAGCTGGACCAGGCAGCCCAATGCATCATCAGCGTATAAATTTGTGGAGGGTTCTGGGACTCGTGACAAGAACACCCGTGAGTAGGAGGCTAATTAGTAACTGGATCTTTTGGGGGTGGTACCAGGTATACACACATACTGAGTAGTGCTGGGCTCTGGGGTCACCATGGCTTGAAGCACTGTTGACTCTGCTGGGGCCCACCCTAATGAGCTAGATAATAAAATGTGAGCCTTTTGGTTTTGGCTTATGTCACAGGATGGGACCAGAGCATGCTCCATCCACTCCATGCATTGACCTGGTATTGCAGTGCTTCCAGGACCGGTGCAAAAAAACAGAAAAAAAAAAGGGGTCCTTGAAGTTGGCTGTGATCTTCCAAGGCCCCTTGACCATGCCAATTAGGCCTGATGGGCACCCTTGGTTCTCATCTGCCATGTTTTTGATGGAAATATAAAATAGAGAGGCTGCCTTTATGTCCTCTTGGATATGGTTTGTTGGACTTTCTGAACCCCGTGGGTTCCCAGACCCCTTGTGGAGCCTGTTTGGCTATGGGTGTTTTGGGGGGCACCCTAGCCTTATGGGCTATGTGCATGGCTCCAACCACCCCTTTACCATGCTCCAAACCTTGCAGATAGTACTGGCATTGTATTGCCTAGGCCTCATTATAATTTGGCCCCTTGTCCACACTGGGCTTTCTGCAGGCCCTGTCGCTGCGCCTTTCAGTGCTGGGCTCTCTGCAGCCCTTGTCACTGTACCCTCTTTGGCGCCAGGGTCTGTGCCCCCAAATGCTGTGCCTTCTCTGGCAGCAGGGTCCCCACACTGCAGTGGGCCCCCAATGAGACCTCCTCCTTCCCCAAATAGCTTCACAGAAAATACCGGTGTTATGGAACAACAAACAAAACACAGGCCCCTGGGCTATAACATAATACAAAAGACAAGGGTGTGCTCTGCCCCTTTAAAAGCATTGAACTACATCCCCCTTTTGAATGATTCAAAGGATTCGGAACTGACCTGGCTAATTTGACCTGAGACATGACAAATTTTCCTTAAATTTTCAAAGACTCATAGAATCAGTGAATCAGAAGGGACCTAGACAGATCATCGAGTCTGACCCCCTGCCATGTGCAGGAAAGAGCACTGGGGGTGGCAGGGGTCATAAGACCCCAGCCAGGTGCCTACCTAGTCTTCTCTTGAAGATTTCCAGGGAAGGTGAGAGCACCACCTCTCTGGGAAGCCCATTCCAGGCTCTGGCCACCCTTACCGTGAAGTAGTTCTTCTTAATATCTAACCTAAACCTATCCTCCCTCAGCTTGTGGCCATTGTTCCTAGTGACTCCAAGGGGGGTCCTGGTGAACAGACTTTCCCCGAGTCCCTGCTGCTGGCCCCTGATAAGGTTGCAGGCAGTCACAAGATCCCCGCCTCAGTCTCCTCTTGCGGAGACTGAAGAGATTCAGGTCCCTCAGCCTCTCCTCATAGGGCTGGCCATGGAGGTCCTCAGCCATACGAGTGGCCTTCCTCTGGACCCTCTCCAGGTTCTCCACGCCTTCTTGAAGTGCGGCGCCCAGAACTGGACACAGTACTCCAGCTGCGGCCTGACCAGTGCCGCATAGAGGGGGAGCAAGACCTCTCTGGGCCTGTTAGTGATGCCCCTGTTGATGCATGACAGGGTGCGGTTGGCTCTGCCTATTGCTTCATCACATTGGTGACTCATATTCATCCTGGAGTCGATCCTGACTCCAAGATCCCTCTCTGCCTCTGTGCTGCTGAGAGGATCAGCCCCTAACCTATAACCATAACGCTGGTTCCCCCTCCCCAGGTGCAGCACCCTGCACTTGTCCCTGTTGAACCGCATCCTGTTCAGATCCGCCCACTTCTCCAACCTATCCAGGTCTGCCTGGATGCGGTCCCTGCCTGCTGGTGTATTCACTTTACCCCACAGCTTGGTGTCATCAGTGAACTTGAACAGGGGGCACTCCACACCCTCGTCCAGGTCGCTAATGAAGATTTTGAACAGCACCAGCCCAAGGACTGAGCCCTGGGGGACTCTGCTGCCTACACCCTCCCAGGTCGACATCAACCCGTCCACCACCATCCTCTGGGTGTGCCCCTGGAGCCAGTTTGCCACCCATGTGACCATGCATTCGTCAATGCCGCAGTCCCTCAGGTTGCCCACCAGAATTGGGTGGGACATTGTGTCGAAGGCCTTCTGGAAGTCCAAGAAGATGACATTGACTTCCTCCTTCACATCTAAGCTCTTTGTTACTTGGTCATAGAAAGAGACCAGGTTACGGCCTCCCCCAGCTGCCTGGAGAATTCCAGATCTGGCTCTTCCTCCTGATGTGGTGGCCTGGAGTAAACTCCTACCACCAGATCCCTTTCCCCCCGCCCTCCTTGAAGTTTGACCTTAACCCCTTCCTTAAAAATTTAAAATAATGCCCCCCAACCTCCTCCAAACGGTTTGTACTGTATATAAGCATGCTCAAAAGTGTGTCTCTAGAGTACTTTTGCTGAGACTTTCAGCAATTTGCAGTAAATTAGAGTGCCTCAATTCTGGATGAGCTAACTCTGTAAGTACCCACAGTAATTTGTATGTAACCAAATTCCTGTGGAGGTGTTCATTTTAAAGTCAGTGTGTTTTTGTTCCTTGTGTTTCTAATTAGCATGGCTTTCCTGTGAAAAGTGGAGGTTGGTAGGGGGACAGGGGGGAACAGGTAACTGTTGCAGTTCTGAGTCAGACCCCAGCAGTCTCCTCTCCTTTCTCTGCTTGCTCTCTGCAGCTTTTTTCCCCCTTTCCCTGCCTTATTGTCACTCACTTTCATGTGTTGTGCTTGGGGCGGAACAGAGCCCGGGCAGGGTCTGACTGTAAAGTGGAGAAGGGGGAAGAGGCAGAGACTGCAGGAGTGAGAAGACTGCAAGGGAAAGAAGTAGTGGGACAGAGGACAATGGAGCCCCCTGTCTCCCCCCGGCAACCATTTCCCTTGCAACAGGAGGGGTATGAATTGTTCCCAGTGTAGCAACGGGAGGGATATGAATTGTTCCCAGTGTAGCAACGGGAGGGGTATGAATTTAAGACAGTCCTCCAATAATTACATTCTATACCTGGAAAATTATAACAAAATTACAAATTTTCAATATATAGTATCTAATTATTGAGGGGGTTATCATATATTCAGCTTTACTTTATATTCAAGTAAATGCAGTATAGTGAAAGTAGGAGGCAATGCCCCTCTTTAATTCAGAAACTCAGTGGTTAGAGCATAAATGAAGGATGTGGGAGTAGCAGGTTCAGTTCCTTTGTATACCGGAGGAGATTCAAACCAGCAGGTCCCACCTCTTTGAAATGTGCCCTACCCACTCTACTGTGGGTTGGGGAGGGCAGGGAAGTATGCACACTCCCAGTTTTGATCCTGTTCCTTTTGCATGGGATTCTTAATGATTGGTAGGGCCAAAAGAAGAGAAACCAACTCTCTAGTGC
Organism: Crocodylus siamensis; assembly: GCF_052110815.1. Classification (NCBI taxonomy): domain Eukaryota; kingdom Metazoa; phylum Chordata; order Crocodylia; family Crocodylidae; genus Crocodylus; species Crocodylus siamensis. Next base: position 52,536,792 of record NC_143400.1, on the reverse strand, counting down.
CTAGCAGTTAGGGCACATACCTGGGAGGGAAGAATCCTGTTTTTCAGTCTGTTCTCTAAACAGCTCATAAGTTTTACACATACACAGGTGTCAGAAAATAGACTGGAACACAGGGCTTTCCCCTTGCAAATTTTGGTTTACTTTGGCACTCTCCCTCTTTCTCTCTGGCTGAGTAATCTTAAAGTGTTCCCTACATAGTGGAACAGTTTCTGTAGGAAGGACTGAAAGTGCTCTCTCTCTCTCCCGCTTCCTCCATCCTGCCTCCACAGAATAGCCTATAGCATGCTCCTGGGAGATAGGAATGTGGATCTTAATCCCTGCTCGCTGAGAAAGAAATTGAACTAGGTCTCCCACATTTTGGGGGAATGTTTCAACTCTGAGTTATTAGCTCAAGGAGGAGAATTGCCTACCCTTGTCATCTGTGGCCAGATTTTGTCCAGAATCTTATGGGGTAGCTGTGTCCATTGTATGCCCACCAACTTGAGTCCCTCAGGTAAGGTAGCTTAAGGAGGGATGTCTAGTTTGTGGATCCTGATGTAGTCCCCTGGTCCCCATAACACAACCTATGGGCAAGACTTCAAGCTCTTCAGTTTTGAAAAAAATGAGGTCCTCTTAGGCATGTCTAGAAGAAGGGCTTTAGGCATGCAGAAGAGTTTAATGTAAAAAGCTGAGGTATCCACAAAGTTCAGGAACCTCTTGGTTTAGACAGAATCTGATCATAGAATCATAGAAGTTGGGTCAGAAGGGACCTTGTATATCTTCAAGTCCGACCTCCTGCCTGAACAGGAGAAAAACTGGGCTCAAATGACTCCAGGCAGGTAGACATCAAGCCTCTTCTTAAAGACCCCCTGGATAGGAGCCAGCACCACTTCCCTAGGAAGTTGGTTCCAGATCCTAGATGCCCTGACAGTGAAGTAGTTCTTATGGATGTCTAAGATAAACCTACTCTCCAACAACTTGTGGCCGTTATTCCTTGTTATGCCAGGGGGCATGAAGGGAAACAAGATCTCTCCCAAACCCTTCTGGTCCCCCCTAGTGAGTTTATAGATGGTCACCAGGTCCCCCCTGAGCCTTCTCTTGTGAAGGCTGAATAGGTTTAGGTCCCGCAGTCTCTCATTGTAGGGTCTGCCCTGTTGTCCCCAGATCATGCGGGTGGCCCTCCTCTGGACCCTCTCAATGTTGTCCACATCCCTCCTGAAGTGGGGTGCGCAGAACTGAACACAGTATTCCAGCTGTGGCCTGACCAGTGTCACGTAGAGGGGGAGGATCACCTCCTTGGCCCTACTTGAGATGCATCTGTGGATGCACAACAAGGTCCGGTTAGCCCTGCCAACCGTGACCTCACATTGTCGGCCCATGTTCATCTTGGAGTCAGTAATGACTCCAAGATCTCTTTCTGCCTCCGTGGTCTCAAGAAGGGAGTTTCCCATCCTATAAGTGTGCTGCTGTTTACTACTGCCCAAGTGCAGCACCCTGCACTTGTCAGTATTGAAACCCATCCTGTTTTTGTTAGCCCACCCCTGTAACCTATTCAGGTCTTGCTGCAGTTTTTCCCTCCCTACTAGTGTGCTCACCTCACCCCAAATTTTGGTATCATCAGCAAATGTAAACAGGTTGCTTTTCACCCCGTCGTTCAGATCTCTGATAAAGAAATTGAACAGTGCGGGCCCAAGGACCGAGCCCTGGGACTCTGCTGCCCGCTTCTCCCCAGATCAAATATGACCTGTCCACCACCACCCTCTGAGTACGACCCTTGAGCCAATCTACAATCCATCTGACTGTGTAGGCATCAATGCTATAGTCACCTAGGATGGTGTGGGCAACGGTGTCAAAGGCCTTGCTGAAGTCCAGAAAGACTACGTCCACCACAACACCTGCATCTGATGCTTTTGTGACCTGGTCATAAAAGGCAATCAGATTGGTCTGACATGACCTGCCCCTAATGAAACTGTGCTGGTTGCCCTTGAGCATTATCCCCGAAGCCAGCCCATTGCAGATGTGCTCTTTGATCTTCTCAAAGAGTTTCCCTAGGATTGAGGTAAGACTGACGGGCCTATAGTTGCCTGGGTCCTCCCTCCTCCCTTTTTTAAAGATGGGGACCACATTGGCTATCTCCCAATCATCTGGCACCTGGCCCGAGCACCACGAGTGCTCTTAAAGCCATGCCAAGGGCTCTGCAATAACCCCAGCTAGCTCCCTCAACACCCTGGGGTGGAGAACATCTGGACCCACTGATTTGAACACATCCAGCTCCTCCAGAAGCTCTCTAACCCGGTCCTCCTCAGCCTGAGGCCTGGAGGCGTCCCTGCATAAGAAAACGGAGGTAAAGAATTGATTAAAGAGGTCTGCTTTGTCCTCTGGCGCAGCCACCAGATTGCCCAGAGGATCTTGCAGGGGCCCCACATTTCCCAGTTGTCACAGGGTCATGCAGGTGCCCTGTTCCTAGGAAGGAATAAGGGCAGCTGCCCATCACAAGGGCAGCTCAGGTGATGGTTGCTGGGGCAACCGTTCTGGTCAGGTGACCAGAAGGGGGCAGTGCCGGGCCTTTATAAACAGCCCAGGCCAGAGCCTAGTTAGCAATTCCCGTCTGGCAGCCTGAGGTGCAGGAGCTCTGCAGCAGGGCGGGGCAGGGCAGAGCAGAGACGAGCGGTGCGGCACGGCACGGCGCGGGGCGGCCTTAGCACACAAGGAGCTGCACCATGGTAAGGGTGGAGAGAACCCTGACTGGAAGGCCATTGCTAGAGAGCCAAGTGAGCTTGGATCCCATGTTATAGCCAGGAGGCTTGTTGTTGTGTTACAGCCATTTGGCTTATGGTTCTGTTTCATTACTGTTAGCCCAGAGGACCGGGTGAGGCTATAAGGGGACAGAGGAGGCCTCATTTAGGAGCGCCCCAGTAGAGTGGGGGTGCTCCCAGCGCCGGAGCGTGGTGCTACATTGTGGGGTGTACTACCCGAGCCCTGGGGAGGGGCACAATGCTGATGAGGGCACCGTAGTTGGGGTATAAGACCCCAGCCCTGAGAAAGGCAAAGAGGATTTTGGGGCCAGGCACGGCTGAGGCCACCTGAGCCCCACTGGCAAGGAGCACCAGTGAGAAGCCCGCAGGGGCTCGTGTTAGGCTCCAAGGGGAGAGGCACACGAAGAGAAGCCCAGGGTGAGTGCTACTAGAGAGATGAGCCCGGAGAGGGCAAGTCCGTGATTACAGAGAGCCAGGAGCAGGCGCGTACTTGAGGGAAGCCCCACAAGAGGGCGGGTACAGAGAGAAGCCCCAGGAGGGGGCGTATACTATTGATAGAAACCCCAGGAGGGGTGCGGACTGAGAAGGATCCCAGAGGGGCTCCACAGTGGTGGGGACCCCGAAGGGTCAAAGGGGCCAGGTAAGGCTCAGGCTGCCTGAGCCCAACTGGGAATTGATAGAAACCCCAGTAGGGGTGTGGACTGGAAAGGGTCCCAGAGGGGCTCCACAGTGGTGGGGACTCCGAAGGGTCAAAGGGGCCAGGTAAGGCTCAGGATGCCTGAGCCCAACTGGGAAGAATACTGTCAGTAAGCCCAAGTGGGGTAATGGATAGAGGGGCGCCGGGTGCGTGACGAGCCCAGGGGCGCCAGAGAAGGGGTGCCGGGTGCGTGACGAGCCCAGGGGCGCCAGAGAAGGGGCGCCGGGTGCGTGACGAGCCCAGGGGCGCTGGGCAGGGAGCAGAAAAGAAAAGGACCTGATAATGTCTGGAAGAGCTGCGAGGCTTGGCGCGTGCTAAAGGGGAGGTAGGAGGCACGCATAGCCCATAAGGCTGGGGTGCACCAGGTCACACCATACGGAACGGGGGACAGTGTAAGCATAGCACGGTGTCCAGGGCGACAAGAGGCAGCCTCCCTTCTAGAACCATATACCAACAAGACGTGGCAGGCGAGAAAAGAGGGTGCTGGATCACCTACTTGACATGGTAGGGGGCGCTAGAGGGATCACGGCCACCCCTAGGCCCCACTCCGTGATACCAGTGCTTTCTTCATCCTCCCTATATATTTGAAAAAGGACTTTTTATTATCTTTGATCTTGGATGCTAGTCCTAGCTCTATGTCTGCCTTAGCTTTCCTGACAGCCCCCCTACAGGCCCGAGCTTAGGAGGTATACTCCTCTTTGGAGCTAGCTCCCACCCTTCCATCTGTTGTACACCGCCTTTTTGGCAATCAGGCATTCCCGGATGCCCGTGGTGAGCCAGGGGGGCTTTTGGGCACTCCTGCCCCCCTTGCTTCTTGTTGAGATGGTCACCCCTTGGGCCTTGAGTATCGTCTCCTTTAGAAACGACCACTCATCTTGGGCACTGAGATTCCCTGCTCTTGGGAACCTCAGCACCTCTCCCACTAATCTCCTCAACTCATTGAAGTTGGCCCTCTTGAAGTCTAGGGCTACCGCCTTGCTGCAGGCCCTTGACACCCTGCGCTGGATGGTAAATTCCAGCAAGCGATGATTGCTATCGCCCAGGTGATTGAGGACCTAGAGGCCCCTTACCAGGTTGTCGCCTGTGGCCAGGACCAGGTCCAACAGGGCATTTCCTCTGGTGGGACTGTGCACCTCCTGAATTAAGTGGAGGTCCTGTATCTCAGCCAGGAACCTCCTGGAACGGTCTGACCTGGCTGACTGTTCCTCCCAGCAGATGTCCGGGTAATTTAAATCACCCACGACAACTACATCCCTTGCCTTAAGCGCCTCTGCAAGCTGGCCTGAAAATTCCCGGTCCAGCTCCTCCCCTTGGTTGGGGGGTCTGTGGTAGACCCCTACTGTGAGATCCCTCTCCCCATGGCCCCCTTGTATCTTGACCCAGAGTTCTTCAGCATGCCCCTCTGACCCCATTTTGCTGGCAGAGGATGTGTATTGCTCCTTGACATAAAGCGCCACACCCCCGCCTTTCCTTCCTTCTCTATCCCACCTGTAAAGCCTATAGCCCCTAATGCTAACTGCCCAGTCGTGGGATGAATCCCACCACGTTTCCGTAAGCCCTATTATGTCTGGGTCTGAACTGGCTATTCTGAGGGTGAGTTCCTCCTGTTTATTCCCCATACTACGAGCATTGCTATATAGTCATTTAAGGCCTTGCCTAGCTGCGTTTGCCACTCCCCGATTTGGGAGAATATCTAGATCCCTGTTTCTTACCTGGGCACTCCTTGCATTTGTCACCCATCTTGCTCGGGTGGTGTCTCCTCGTGTTCCTGTGGCCCCCTCCCTGGGAGAGGCTAGTTTTAAAGCTAGCCGTACGAGATCAGCCAACCTGGAAGAGAAGACACGCTTGCCTTTAGGAAAGAGGTGAAGCCCATCCCTCCCCAGCAAGTCCCCCACCCTGAAAGCATAAGTCATTATCTAGGAACTCAAGGCCTGCCTGGCGGCACCAAATGCATAAGCACCAGTTGACTTCACCGATGCAGGCCTCATGTCGCTATCCCTGTCTACTCACTGGAAGAAGAGAGGAGAATACCACCTGCGCCCTTCTCCTTAAGCTTGTCCCCCAGAACCTTGAAATCCTTCATAATGTGGTCAGGGCTGCCCCTGGCTGCATCACTCGTTCCCACGAGGATGACAACCATGGGGATGATCAGGAGATTTGAGAATTGCAGTTTTGCATTCAGCTGCCTAAATGCCACCTTAGGGGTCTTTTAGTGGGTCTTGGCTTAAATTTGAAGTGGTAAAGATATTCTGAGTAATGTATTTTTGAAAGCAAAGTTAGATGAGTTGTACTCATAACTGTAAGTCAAGGAGTAATTTTACATACGGTGTTGAAGTTATAGTAGATGAGGTTTTATTTTGGGTGTGTAATAAGCAAGGTCAGTTTTGCAGAAAGCGAGAGAAAGGCACCTAACAGTAAATTTAAATGAGTTAAAACTGGTTTAAGTTAAGTAATCTATATTGGATGCAAATATAAAACAACGATGGCTTCATTATTAACTTAGAATAAATAGAAGTATAGCGGAAATCCTCACTTTATAATGTAACGGGTATCTACACAGATGGATAGAGATGTTAAACTATTTGGCAAAAACCCATTTTAAAGTGATCTGTGATCAATAAACATTCAAGACAATTGGAAAATGAACTTATCATTTATGTGAAGAGACACCCAGGGAGGCATCTGAAGAAAGCTTTTAGCCCTTATTTTGGTGAAGACTTTTACTTTGAGATTTCAAGAATATTCCAATGCTTATCCTTCTATATTTATGATAAAAGCATTTTACAAAAAGATCTCTGTATAGGTAAGCATTAGTATAATCTATAAGCATTACTACAAATGAATTTGACTGTTGTAATTAAATAAAATACTTGTGTCAAAGGATAAGTATCTCTTATATAGACTACTCTTAATTTGTTACCTTGTTTCAAATAGTTAAACTGTAGTACTGTTACCTCAACATCTGCAAAATAAATAAATGTAAATATATAAAAAAAAAGAAAGTACCAAAGATAATGCTGGTCTCCAGTGCCCCATCCACCAGATATGACATACAGTAATACGATTTGTAGTGATATTTTCAGTGATGCATAGTTTGGCGAACAGGTTCTACAGTTTCAAACTTAAGTATATTAATATATGCAGGAGTCAATAGATTCTCAGCTGATGTAAATTGTCATAGCTGCAAATCTTAAATAAAGTTTTATTACTTAATATCAACTGCAGATCTGCCCCATGGATGAAGATTTTCAAATTTGGCTAGGGGATTTTGCCATGCAACATTCCCTGATGTGGCTAAAAAGTTACCGTAGACAATTTTAGCTCAAGATCTTTTAATTTTAGCCTACACACATGGTTTATTAAATGAGAGGCAGGCAGTTACAATTGCAATAGGACTCCTATAGGGAGCATAAATACTACTTTTAGTTAGAGCAGCCCCATAGCTACTTTTACTTGTGCCTATAGCAAATTTGAGCTTTAGATTATGAGAAAAAGAAAGGTAGCTCAAAGCCAGCTTTGGCTGCTGTAAATATAAGTCAGTAGGTGAAATTACTGTCTGAGTTCTCAGAAAGGGAGGACTCTGTTATTGTTTAAAAACACAGCATTTCCTAAGAAATTTTCCATATGCTCCTGTGTGTGATGGTCTGCACTTAAATCAGCCAACCAGTAGAAGCCTGTTTGGTAGAGTTTCCTAATGAATGGCTAGTGATTTAGCTCACTCTTATCAGTGTCTCAGCAAATCGTGTTCATGGGCCCAACTCTACTGAAATCAATAGCCAGCGCCCTTCAATGGGCTATACATCAGGCATCAAATGTACATATCTCATTTACTAATGCATGTGACAGTATATACCCTCTGCTTTTTGCAGGGCAAGTTGTTCTGTTTTTCTTCTCTCTGGTTAGGTCAGGAAAACATGTGAAACATAAATAGCAAGGTCAATTTCGTCACTAATTAATTATTTTAAAATACTGTCCTGCACAAGAGTAAGACAAATTACTATTGAGCTTCCAACTCCTAACTTGCTTATTTTTTAAAAGGAAACATTACAGCCCTCCTTAATCCTCTTGCTGCTCCTCATCTCAACTAAATGTACTTAGTTGAAATGCTAGGTATCGATACCAATGTGATGACAATCAAGGCTAACCTGGATGTGTACCCCTAAAATAAAGTGAGCTGAAGCCAAACATTTTGCAGGTTCAAAAGAAGTGAATGGCAAACTGCAAAGCCCATGGCTGGCTTCATGCTTCATTATGTATTAAACATGGTACATATGAGCTGTTACCTGTGTTCCCTCCTCCAAGTGCTTATGAATGCTCTTGAAGGTGCAGTGGGGAATGAAAGGAGCTGACAACTCCCATCGGTAGAATTAGACTGCACTCATGCAGGAAACCTGGCCTAGTGTGTTCCAGGGACATGGCTAGCAACTGCTGAGCTCTGGTAACTCCAGCTAGCATAGCTGTCCCTAAAGGGTTGTTGCAAGCCCATGCAACTCTGAGCAGCCCTGAGGTTTTGGCTGTCACCTATGTAAGCACGTGTCAAACTGAAGTCAATATTTAGTTCCTAAAATTAGGTGCTTGCCTAAATACTTTCCTGAGTCATAATTTTGGGGTTGTTACTTTGGGTAGCTTACTCTTGTTTGTCTGGGTAGAAGATATTTTGAGGTATGTTGGCAGTTTAAGCCATATAGGACTAGGTCTACACATGCAAATGATCTGGGAGCAGTTTACTCTCAAATAAGCTACTCGAGAGTAAACTCTCCCAGGCATGAGTCTATGTATGGACGTGGGAGCAGATTTGCTGCTCCTAGCAGCAGTCTGCTTCCACTCCCTGCAGCCCTGCAATGGTCCCCTGCCTATTGGAAAGCCCCTGCCAGGAGAAGCTCTAGGCTCCCTCTAGGTGCTAGCCCAGGAGCAGTAGACAGCTATTTCCTGGCAGGGATTGGGACATTGATCCCTGCCCCTGGGAACTGCCTGCTGCCAGGGTGGGCTTTGCCACCAGACCCTGTGCGGGGACAATGTTCCCCTTCCCTGGCAGCAGGGGGCTTCTAGCTTCTGCTCCATGATTGTGGGGCTCGGGCTGGGAGATCCATATCTCTGAGCCCAAGCCCCATGGTACCAGGCCAGGAGATCCCCCTCTCCCAGCACTAGCTCCTTGACTGCAATCTGGTGCTTGGAGATAATGATCTCCGTGCCCTGGCCCTGCAAATGTGGAGTGAGGCTGGGAGCTTCCTGCTACCGGATCAGGGGGACATTATTCCTGCCTGGGCTTCGGTGGCAGAGCCTGCCTCGGCAGCAGGCAGTTCCTGGGGCCAGGGAGCAATCTCCTGCCCCCTGCTGACTGGCAGTATATTTGCTCCCTGTCAGGCATCTACATGCGTGCTACTATGTAGTAAATAATCTTGAGTAAATTTGCCACTTGCATTTGTGGGTAGTAAACTTACTTGTGATTAGAGCCAATTACTATGCAGTAAGCACCTGCACATGAAGACATGGATGCACACTGTGTAGGAATTAGCTCTACTGCACAGTAAAGCATCTTGCCCAATATCAACTTTTTCTCAGTTTAATAACATTTGCAGTAGGTGCAGAGTCTGTCAGGGGCTGTTTTGCCCAAGCTCCTTTCAGACGCATGTAAGGTATTTTAAATGGTGTCTGGGTGAACAGTGCAAACAATTTCTATTTGTGTACATTTATATTTGTAAATTCATTAGCATTGCCTATAGCCATTCCCTATTGCATTTTCGAGTACAGGAGCAACTGACTTCTGTGAGCATGGGTGTTCATGAAATGCAAAGGTCAGTGTTCTGTGCACAAGACATTGGGGGAAGGTGAATTTTTCATTTGCTTGCAGAAGTATTTGTGGGCTCACCCAGTCAAGAAACAGAAGCAGTGCCATGTGACTTATTTGCCAGCATGGCTCATGTAGATCCATCCTTGGAACATCAGCGAACTCTCAGCCATCCCAGGAGTGCTCTCAGCACTTCACAGGACTGATCTCAGGGAGACAACCATATAGTTAGAGGTGAAATTTGTTTTAGTCTATGGAGTTAAAAAATATTTTTGTTTATGAATGAATATGAGAAAATGTATCCTCTGACAATTATTTCATAAGCACAAAAAGACTCTACATTCATCCAATCAATGATTTATAATTAATTATCCCCTCAGCTCTATTTAATGGCTAAGACCCTTTTTAAAACTAGACAGCTTAAACGTGCACAGTAACGAAATACTCCAACTAACACATTCTCCAACACTCAGAGCATGCCAAGACTGGCATTTGGGGCATTGTTCATTAGCATATGAGGAGCAATGCAGCATGCCTAGCTCTAGTTGAAAGTTTTCCATCAACAACTGTTTTTTCAATAACAGATTTTTTTTTCATGCAGTCAGACTATTTCCATGGGAAATCCGGGTACTTCATCAACTATTGCTTTCAAAATGGCAAGCTGTGTTTTATGTAGCATGGGAGCCCTAGGCTTTCAGTCTTTTCTGTGGAGTGGGCTCTCTACTTACTGTTTTCTAATGTCTTCTTGGTCACTGTTCTGCCTGATTATACTATTTCCTTTTTTCAAGTGATTTCAAAAGAGTGACTCCTCATTTACACTGGTTGTGAGCGAGAAGAGGATCAGGGCCAGTATTTGTTCATTTCTGTTTGTTGCACTTCTTTAATATGAAGCCCATCATCTGAAATGAAAAATACAAGCTTTGCTTTTTGTGCATGAGGAATACGTTTCCCCATGTGGCATCAATTAAAATGTAACGTGAACTGTTCAAAGTTATGTTGTCAGCACCTCCAAGGGCTTATTTAACTTAGTGTGCTGTATCCACATCCAGCCAAAGGCTTGGTACCGCCTTCCTGTCTCCTCTGTGCCACCAGCCATACTAGCTCTATGCTAGCTCTTTCCTAGAGGCCTTTGTGCCTTTTCCCATGACGCCCCTACACATGTATGAGTGGGGTTTTTTAAAAGTGTATAAAGGAGTTAGCCACTCAACTTCAGTTGGCTTTCAGTGGGAGCTAGGTATCTAATTCCATTTGGTGTTTTACAATATCCCTCTAGAATACCCTTTCATTTCCTTTCTGCCATCATCCCCTCTTTGCTCTATTCTTTCCTTCAGATTAATTTCTGTGATGCCCTGAAGAGATGCCATTAATTGTTATATTTTAAGTCCCAGAGCTACTGATTGAGCCAATAAAATATACCCACACCTCCATCCACTGAGTTTAAAGAGCCTCTTATGCACAAGTGTTAGCAGAACCCAGGCCTGAGGCTGTAATCTCTTTGGCGCAGGGTTCTGCTTCTTCTTGGTGCAGTAATAATAAAAGAGAATAGTAACAATAACATTGCTACACTACAAAATGAAGCAGGAATTATTTTCAAGATCCAAGGCAGTCTTACTTTTTATATCATGTGGTTTATAGACAGTAAACAACCCATGTCATGCTTTGAAAGTCCACAGCCCAGGGTACATGTTTTCCTTCATCTGTCTCTCCCTGCCAAATGCTGAAGTCAGACAACTGGCTCAAATTCATCCCAGCTACAGTTGCTTACACTGGGATTAGCACATAAACTGGTTCAATCATTCTGTAGAGGGTTAGCATGGCCTTCTCTTTTACCACTCTGGCTGCAGCTGCTGCTGTGAGCGATGCCTTTTTAATATAGCTTTTCCTTTGCAGGAAGAGTCTGCTCTCATAAACAAGGTTCTCTCGGTTTTACTGAGGTCTTTTCACCCCAGTGCAAAATAGAACAATCTTTTCCCATCCCTTGGCCAGCCTCAGTCTTAATCGTACCTCATTCAGGACCTTGGAACTAAGCAATCATTGAAATGAGATTACACGAACGTATTTAAACGTGACTTGCGTCTCCTCATGAGACTCAAGACTAATATCCAAAGATTAAGAAGAGATGTAAAGAAAGCAAAATGTCTCCTGGAAAATAAGAGCAAGTGAGCTTCTAAAACAAAAAAGATGGCATGGCTAAAAACGTTCCAGTTAGTCCATTTGCTCAAAATGGTAGCCCTTCTTTCAAGGACTTTGTGAAGAAGGTTTAATGAAGGTGAATTAAAATGTAGAAGTATCAAACATCTTTGCATTTGATGAAAGGAGAGTGGCAGATCAGGCAGGGGCAAGGCACTGTGGTGGCACTTGGGGAAGGTGTGGCATGCCTGCTAAAAACATTGACCCCCCATGGTGTGGCAGTGGTGCTCAGTCTTTTAGTTCCATGGGCTGGATGAGTGGTATAAGGTTGGTCTGTGGGCTGGATATAGCCAGTAGGTCCAATCTGGCTGGTGCTTGAGGTTCGCCTAGCATGCCCCAAGCCCCAGCCCGGCATGCCAGATCAGACTCCAGCCCTGGCCTTGTGCGTTGGATCAGGCTCTGTAACAGATTGCACCCACAGCCCTGACCTCATGCTCAGGGCCATGTCATATGGCCCTCATAGCTTGGAAATGTGGCAGTAAAGGAATGGCCTGCCAAATTTCTGGACCCATGAGGATCCCTGTGGGCCAGATGACATGGCTGCGTGGGCTGGAGGTTGAGCACTTCTGGTCTAGGCAAAACACTGCACCTGTGTAACCTACAGAGGAAGCTACGCAGCTTGGTTTGGGCCTGTTTCTCTATTGCCCTGTCATGCCTGATTGTCTGGTAGGGTGTCTCTGGATGGACAGAGAACTACTAAAGAATAGACTGAGACTACTACATTATTTTCACTTGTGTCTAAACAACATTGAACTTAAGTCTCAAAACTAAAAGGCTAGTGCATTAACCTGTTGTGGCACCTATCCACTGCCTTTTCCCAAGATAGCTATTTATATACATTTTATTATTAAATGTGTCTTCATTGATTTTCTTTATGAAGACAAATTTCAAATAAAATACTCAAAGCAGAAAGCGTGCAAGTGATGATACTAGACAGCAAATCCAATTCAGAGACTCTGGACCAGATCTGTAGGTACTGTAAATTGGTGTAACTGTATTGTTTCAGTGGAGCAACAGAGATTTACACTCACTAGAGTTTTGAATAATTCATCATAATATAGATAATTCATCGTAATAAAGATACCCCAAAGACTGGACCATTTCCAGCAATCTTCTCTCTCTTCAGGACAGCTCTCAGTATATTTACATTAATAACATGATGGACTGTAAATTCAGGATTTTCAAGAAGCCGCTTAATTTAATTTAAACTATGCCAACTGCCTTCCTGTTTTTTCTGCCAGGCTAGGTTGATTCCCCCTGCAAGAGCAAAAGCTACCTTTATTTTCTAGCTCTGAGAAGAACACGTAATTCGTGTTGCCTCTCTCTGACACTAGCCTCTGGTGTACTACCTGAAGCCTCAGGCACCTGGATGCACACTTTTTAACTAAAGTCTGTCAGATCATTTTAGACAACATGACATTTTGGTGAAATGTGCTGCTTTGCTGAAACCTGACTGTTTCACAGAGATGCTTTCGTTTGCACCAAAACTTTGTTGATAAGGTCTTAAACGCATCTCCTGCTTCCTAGGCCAGTGCCCAAACCACCCCACTATGTATTTCTCTTTCTGTTGGTCCATTTTTCACGAAGTTTGAAACCGCTAAAAACAGAATCTTCTCACTATCCCCTCGAGAAACTCAGTGCTCATGGTGAGATATGGGGAGACAACATGACATAATTGTCATAATTTCATAGATTTGCATAATTTTCTGGTGTATTGTGATGACCTTTGATTCTTGTCCGAGCAGCAGGCTGCCCGCTGCAATTTCAGGGATATCTTGAGAAATAAATTAGGTTTTACTGCTACAAAAGTAAACCTTTCTTTAAGTCTCTGCATTTCTCAGAATGTTTAGTAGGGTTCCTTGGTTGCAGTCAGGTTACAATGCTTTTGTCTTCTTATAATGTTACTACTGACATTATGATCCCCCCCCACTCCAGCCAAAAGCCCCATTTGTAATTCAATAGGACTTAAGCACATGCTTGCATGTTTTGCTGATTTAGGGCTTAAATCATTAGCTTAGAGTTAATTACACAAGTAGAATTTCCTTGGGAATGGGAAAGCTAACAAGTGCTGAAATAAATTGCAGTAACTTTTGGTCTTAAATCAATACTAGTCTCAAAGTATTAGCCTACTTCTGTCACAACACTCAACCACACGAACACTCCAGTGCTCTCTTTCCATTCAGCCATCTGTCGCCCTCAGTGCATACATCCAAGACTTAAGGGTCCACTGCAGAGTGCACCCATAATACGGACCTTCCAATGCTACTTTTAATAAGTTAATGACATCTATAATCTTAAAAATTACAATCTTAGCATCTTCACACACAACAGAGAAAAGAACGATGTAAAGTTGATTACATGCTCTGCAAACGTTGATTAAATGCTTAACATTTCACATAATCAGAAATGCAAAAAAGTTTCTACTATATACTTATAGGGACTTTCCAAAAATCAGATCATTAGTGCATGCATGCTGTTAAGCAAACTCCAGTGCAATTATTGAAATTGGCATATACCAGTCATTTAACTGGTATATTCACAATATATTATATAAAAAATAATAGCTCAGAATTAAGGTTATCTGTTTCATTATGGTTTTCAGTTCCTTAAGTTTTTAATAAGTAGAGCATTCTATCTATCTATTGATCTATCTATCGATATATGATGTTTTGGTTGCAGAATTGTTGGTATGACACATATACACTTGCATACATCTAAAACTGATGACCCTCCTCTCTCCCTCTCCCCATCCTTTCATATAATCTCTTTATGTGAGTTGTTTCCTGCTACCTCGTCACCTCCTGAATCAGCTCCCCTTTTTTGTTCCTTCACCTATGACAAGTATCTGCCACTTACCACTACTTGAGCTGATTGTAAGGAGATGCACGGGTAAAGCCCAGGTCACTAGGGGCCAGATCCAATCAAGGACACGAACGCCAAAAATTTAGACACACCATGCCCATGTATTACGTGCTTGGCACCCAGAGTGGAATCCATTCTGCCTAAGCTCCTTGTATGGGCATGTGAATAGTTTGGTGCCTCAGAACAGGATCCAAACTGTCACCATGTTGAGCAGGTGTCCACCTCAAGGTAGCATGTTCAGCTGCAGCAGCCTAGAGTTATCCAACAGGGAAGTATTGAGCACAGCAGAGAGTCTGGAATTCATGTTCATCTGCTCAGGATTCAGCGCCCTTTCTGAAGGCTGCTGCTTATACTATTTCTTTCAAATATCTGAGCAGGGCAGATTCTTTTCTGTCAAAAGAAGGCTGTATGAAGAGGCCTTCTCATATATAGCATGGTCTAGTAGTGGCTAGACCAGACACCTGGAACACCTAGGCTTAATCTTCTCCTCACTGGGCATGTCTACAAGTACACATTTAATGTGCATTAGCCCAATTTAAGGCACATTAAGGGTGCGTGTCTAGATGTGCGTACCCTTAATGTGCCTTGAAAACGGTGATTTAAGGCTATGTGAGCCTAAATTTGATACCTGCATGAAGTAAGTGTGGCAGAGCACCGTTGATGCCTCTCTGGGATTGGAGGAGGGGGCTGAGGAGCCTCCATTTTAGATCCAGGTCCTCTGGGCTGAGCCAGATGTTTGCTGTTGGCAGCTGGAGGAATACCATCCAGCTGAGCTGCTGCTCAGAACATCTTGGAGGTAAAGGCAGGAGCTATGGGGATGGCAGGAGGCTCCTGGTCCTGGATAAAATCTAAAACTGCACTGTGCTGAGAAAGGATGGCTTGGTGGGACTGCCCATGGTGGGGTGGTTTACAAACTGGTTAGGGGGGACCAGCAGGCATTGGGGGAGTCCCTGTTCCCCCGAGCACTAACAGGAGTGACAAGAAATAATGGTCACAAGCTGGCAGAGTGTAAATTTAGGCTGGATATCGGGAGGTGCTACTTCACTGTCAGGGCGGCTAGGATCAGGAACCAACTTCCAAGAGAAGTGGCACTGGCTCCTACCCTGAGTGTCTTTAGGAGGAGGCTGGATGAACACCTCACCAGGGACATTTGACCCCAGTACTCTTTCCTGCCATGGCAGGAGGTCGGACTTGGTGATCTGCTCAGGTCTCTTCTGACCCTAGAAACTATGGAACTATGCCAAGCCATTTGCCTCCCCAGCGAAAGATGAGGAGAGCCTCATAACCCCAGCTCCCACTACCTGGTGGGTAATTTAGAGAGCAGATATGGGAGGAGGTGGGGAATGCAGGCACATCTCCAGTCACCTGAGCCTCATAGGCCAAGTGCCTGTAGCCTTCAGAGAAGAGGGCTCAGGACAAGCCAAACGAGGAGCCCTGGTATAAGACCCTGGTGGCTCAGGTGAGGAGGAAGAGAAAGAAACCCCAAAGAGGGGACAGAGAGCAACCCGGAGAGGGGCCAGTGGCTGAGTTCAGCCCAGTGTGGGGCAGAAGGCTGGTGGCCATGAAGAGTAGGGTTGCGTGTGTACCAGCTACGGTGTGTGAGCAAAGAAGCCTGAAGTGCCATGTAGAGTAGGGCTCAAGGGGGACCCAAAGGGCTGTGCGGAGCAGAGCGGGATGTGGCAGGCCTAGTGAGGGGATGTATGAAAGAGGCCCTATGAAAGGGGGTGATATGTATGAGGCCTGAGAAGGGCAGAATGTTAGAGGCCCAGCAAGGGGCAGAATTTGGCTTGGCCTTAGGCTGGAGCAGATATCAACTCAGGATGCCATCTGCAAGGCATGGGACATGGTGTAGGGACAGTACGGTGTTGTGTATATCACCCTCAGCATCAGGGCATTAAAATGGGCAGCCTCCCATATTTTACATCAGTCTATTAAACATCAAGTTATGGCAGACGAGACTGGGAGGACTGCCCCACATACAGGAGGGTGGGCTGATGTTGGACCCAGCCCTGGGCTGGCCTCCTGTCACAGCAAGTATCAAATTTAGGTGCGAATAGCTAAGTTGCATTAGCACACGTGTAGATGCAGTAATGCACATTAAAGCTATGTGCATCAGTGGATGCACACTACATTAATGCGCATTAGCACATCTGTTTGGCAAAGTGGGGCTCCCTGCTTAGCCACAGTGCTAGGTTCCCCACTTGCCTTTGGGCATGCCACCTGCCTGACTCACCTGCCACTTCTTGTTCTTAATTAATTAAAATGTTCATTAAGGCAGGAGGCTGCCTATTTGTGTCCCGATGCCAGGGGCTAGGACCAGGAGCCTCCTAGCCATCCCTTCAGCTCCTCCCTTACCTCCACGCTGATACATGAAGCCTTGCAGCCAGGCAATGTTGCTGCCTGCTTTGTCATCATTGAACTGCCCTGTTTATATAGGCAGCCCTGAATCTAAAATGGTTGCTGCAATCAGGCACCTGTTGGCTGCTTGGTGTAGGTCTTAAAGTGGCAGGCAACACCAGTGCCCTGTCACAATCTGCATGTGCACTAATGCAACTTAGCTATTCACACCTAAATTTAATGAGCCTTAATGTACATTAGCATGTCCACCTGTAGACATGCACCTAAATCACCTTAAGCAAAGGTGCATTAAGTTGAGGTGCGCATAAATACACGTGTAGACACGCCCACTCTTAGGGGATAAAACCCCACATCTCCCCATCCCAGAAGATTGTCCTAACCACCACACTAACAACAGGAACAGTGAAACAATCATTGATAAGTGAGGACTGAAACACAGACCTCATGCCATGACTATGGAGTCATGCCCACTCTTCTAATCTTTTTTTTTTTTCTGAATACAGTGCTGATGGGGCCAAGCTGCTAGTTAGGCTTGAAATTGCTATGCATGGAACTGGAACAGCTCATGTTGGTTCTTTGTGCATAGCAGGGTTGGTTTGAAGGCTCATGCAGATGCGGAATTAGTTGTCAGGTCTTGTGCAGGGTAGGGGGAAGTGAAGATAGCAATATAAGATAGTGTTGGCTGGACTGCTTAATATGGTAGGTTCTTAGATGCCCCAGTTATAAGTGGCATGCATCAACCTACATCGAACAGAAGGACCGCATCTACACAAGATGCTGACTATGCAGTAGCTCGTTACTATTGCACAGTAGCATTGTGTGGCACGAAGTGTGATGCAATGCTACCGTATAGTAGTAATGAGCTACTGTACAGTGGTAATGAGTTACTGTGCAGTCCGCATCACCAAAAAGACATGCAGGGATGCTACTGTGCAGTAATCCCAGTTACTGCACAGTCATTTAGTACTTGCATGCAAGTACTAAATGACTGCGCAGTAACAACTGTATAGTCAGCATCTCATGTAGACGTGGTCAAGGTGTTCATGTCCTCAGAGGGAAGGGTAATCTGTTTCAAATGCTGATGAAAGATTATTGAGGGAAGTTTTTTGAGTATATACTTTTGTATGATTCCCCCTCTCACTTTATAACCAAATCTAAAGCCTGTTGAAATTTTGAATTCTAATTCTAATTTTGAATTTGAATTGCAGAATTCAGTTGAAAGGAGGGGATCATTTCTTTAATTCATATCCTCCTCTTTTTCTTTAATTTTTTACTAGAATGAGAGCTCAGGCACTCTGCTGCTGATTTCATTTTCTCATTAGGCTGGTGACTTGTTCAGATGAACAGTCTGCCACTTATTAAAAACAGGGCAAAGCCCTGTTCTTTACAGTACTAACAGCATCTCTGAACATGCCCCGAAAATCGGGTAATTTGCACACCCTGATCACAATCAAAATATGTTAAAAATATTAGCTGAATCTGAGACAAATCTAGAGGTGTTTGAGTCTGTATAGCTACTCCTCTCACCCTGTTCTCCTATGGGTTAAATATCAAATTCAACTCCAAGCCAAGCAACCCTCCTGCAATTTTCCTTTCATTCAATTATAAGATTTTGGGGGGAAAGGGCTATGACTACCTTTGCATCTCTACAGCTCCATGGAGTCCCTGTACTGGGCATTTCAGTAATATAAAAACTGATACCTTTACTATAATACATTACTTACATAAGGAAAGATGGATTATGAAACCAAGGTTGGTCCTAGAGCCATTTTTTGACTTACAGGCTATTGCAAAAATAAGAGAAAATCAGATATTTTAAAGAGTAATTCCAGGTCAAATTTAATGTTTCATTTTCAATCTGAGTATTTTATGAGCTTTAATATATATTAAAGGGATATTAAGGAAATCTCTCAATGAAATGTTTACAATTGAAAAGGTCAGAACATTTACTTTTAAATATGTCTGGACAAAATGTTTTGACTTCTCCTTTTTTATGGTTTTGACACTGTGCCCGCCTGACTTTGTGGAGCCTCTCCTGTGTGGCACATAGTTTCATAGTTAGTAGGGTTGGTAAGGACATGAGCAGATCATCAAGTCTGACCCCCTGCCATGAGCAGGAAAGCATGCTGGGGTCAAATGACCCCGGCTAGGTGATTATCTAGCCTCCTTTTGAAGACCCCCAGGGTAGGAGCAAGCACCACTTCCCTTGGAAGTTGGTTCCAGCTCCTAGCCATCCTGACAGTGAAGTAGCACTTCCTGGTATCTAGCCTGAATCTATTCTCTGTCAACTTATGGCTGTTATTCCTTGTTACTCCCAGTAGTGCTCGGTGGAAAAGGGACTCTCCCAACGTCTGCTGGTCCCCCTTTGCCAGTTTGTAGACAGACACCAGATCCCCTCTCAGCCTTCTTTTGTGGAGGTTGAACAGGTTCAGGTCCTGTAGCCTCTGCTCATAGGGCCTGCCCTGCTGCCCCCTGATCATGTGAGTGGCCCTCCTCTGGACCCTCTCCATGCTGTCCACTACCCTCCTGAAGTGCGGCGCCCAGAACTGGATGCAGTACTCCAGCTGTGGACTGACCAGTGTTGCATGAAGGGGGAGGATCACCTCCTTGGACCTGCTCGTAATGCATCTGTGGATGCATGACAAGGTGCGGTTAGTCTTCTTGACCACGTCCCCACATTGGCGGCCCGTGTTCATCTTGGAATCAATAATGACTCCAAGGTCCTTTTCTGCCTCTGTGCTGACAAGAAGGGAGTTCCCCAGACTGTAGGTATTCTGCTGGCTTTTCCTTCCCAGGTGCAGTACCTTGCACTTGTCAGTATTGAAACCCATTCTGTTCTCATCCGCCCACCCCTGTAACCTGTCTAGATCTAGTTGCAGTCTCCCTCTCTCCTCCAGCATGCCCACTGTTCCTCACATCTTAATGTCATCTGCGAATTTGAACAAGGTGCTTTTCATCCTCTCATCCGGGGCACTGATGAAAATGTTGAACAGTGCAGGCCTGAGGACTGAGCCCTGGGGGACTCCTCTGCCCACATCCCTCCAGGTCAAAAAAGACCCATCTACCACCACTCTTTGGGTGTGGCCCTCCAGCCAATTTGTGACCCATCTGACTGTGTAGGCATCGACATCACAGTTGCCTAATTTTTTAATGAAAATGGGGTAAGAGACAGTGTTGAAGGCCTTCCTAAAGTCCAGAAAGATTATGTCCACCGTGACACCTGTGTCCAAGGATTTTGTGAGCTGGTCATAGAAGACCACCAGGTTGGTCTGACAGGACCTGCCTCGAATGAACCCATGTTGGTTGCTCCTAAGCCTGATCTCCCCTGCTGGTCCCTCATAGATGTGCTCCTGGATAATTTTCTCAAAGAGCTTCCCCAGGACCGAGGTAAGACTAATGGGCCTGTAATTTCCTGGGTCCTCCTTCCTCCCTTTTTTGAAAATGGGGACCACATTGGCTTTTTCCAGTCCTCCGGCACCTCGACAAAGCACCATATGAGTGCTTGCAAAGCTGAGCCAGGGGTCCTGCTATGACCTCTGTGAATTCCCTCAGCACTCTGGGGTGGAGATCATCAGAACCTGCTGATTTGAACACAGCACTGCAGTGCGTGCTGGGGTCCATCACAAGAACGGCTCCTGCTGTTGTGACACAGGGTCACCTTCTCCACAGGGGATACCCTGGTACTCGCCTGCCATACCTTGGGTGTTACATTTAGTAGAAGGGTTCCCTTCAGCCGTGGGGAACCCACTGGGCGTTGTCACTAGCGGGCGTTCCTGGGGCTCCACCTCCCCTACACCCCAGCCATGCACCAGTCTACTGGGACCAATAAACGATGGACGATTTGGCTTGGCCTTGATGTGGTGTTCTACTCTCTCCCTGCCACTCGGGACCCCTAGTGTTGACAACAGTCTTTACTCCTGCCACTCAGGTTTGCTTGGAGCAGTGCAATGGCTTTAAGCATGGGCCTAGCTTCTCTATGTTGGGGGTCTCCTGAGTGGCCCTGGCCCATGCAGCCCTCGGTGTCTGCCCCATGGTCCCTCTTGGGCCCTGGGGCTTCAAAGTGAAAAAAAAAAGGAAAAAAGAAACCAAAATTCCAGGGAGGGGCCTCAGCCGACTCCCCACTCATGTGTCCCGTGTTTGTTGAGTTTTCCATCTCTCAGCACCATCCTCCTGGCCAACTCCCTTGTCACCCAGGGTGGTGTGGTCCTTTAACTTAGGCCTTGGGTCCTCCTGTGGAGTCCTGCTCTGGTTCCTCCTTGAGGGTGTCTGGGGTCTCTGGTCGGCCTGGGTGGGGGGCAATCCTGCAGCTGCCTCCCTGCTATGTGCCCCCTGCTGCTTTCCTGCTGCCACCTTTTATTCCTGCCAGCCGGCACTCTAGGGTAATGTCATCGGGGCACACCGGCTCCAGCCACAGAGAAAAGTGGCTGATGAAGCACACGGGTGCTCCACCCCATTGTGGTTTGTCTGGCTTGGCTGTGACTGAAGGGGATCAATTTTCCCTGTCTTCAGGACTTTTCTTTTTGTCACCATGGCGGGTTGTCTCTAACGCGATCCACACCGAGGAAGGGGTCTCCTTCCCCTTTCTTACTGTCCCCTTGGGACAGACACAAGCGGTTTGGTCAACTGAGCTGACTTTGCAATTTTGTGTTGCTGAACCTCCTTGCTTCACTAGAATTATTGTTCAGATGAAAACTTTTACCAAGCTCTTGTTGGGTTTCCTTTGGTCTCTTTGGGTCTCTGTTCCATACTGCACCACACTGGTTCTTAACTGATTGAGGAATATATTTCTAATTCCTAGTTACCTTCATCCCATTTTCTAGGCAAGGGACACACTTCTATTTCTGGAATGATTTATACTCCACAGTGGGACTGGCCATTGTCTAACAAAACCCACCAGCCTTCTCTGTTCTAGATAGATAGATAGATAGATAGATATTTTTGGAGGTAACTTTCTTCCTGAACAATAGTGTAATGAATGAGGGCCAGTTAAGTTGGGAAAGTGCAAAAATAGTAGCAGCTTTACTGTTGGCTCAGCCATTGTTGCTATTGCCACTAGCAGTGCAGGCACTGACTCTGTCCCACGAGCCACTGCCATTCAGAGTGATCAAGCATCCACTTATGCATCTGCTTCTGGATACAAAAAAAAATTATAGTATTTTGTAGCATTATCATAAACCTTGAATTGCATAATTACAGCATTTTTATGATGGCTGTGCTGATTGCATTTGGGTGAGCTCCACTATGAGTTCAGGTTGCAATCTCTACCAGTGAAAGTCTGAAAGGACAGATTTGACAACATTTACCTGGGATGGGATAAGCAGAGATGATTGTGCCCTGAGTAGGAGATTGGACTAGATGGCCTCCTGAGGTCCCTCCCAGCCCTATTTTCTGTGCTACCATGAGTTCAGTGGTCTCAGCTCAGGGGTGAATATAGACAGGATGTGAACCTCATGTGAAACAGAAATTGTTTCCTCTATGAGTTCTTGGGATTTGGGGTGTTTTTTGGAGAATGCCCTCTGGTTTATTGTTTATTGTAAGCCACTCTGAGCCTTTTGGATTGAGAGGCATATCAAATAAATTAAATCATAAATTTTGTTTTTTGTACAGCACCTAGTACCACATAGCCCTTATTTGTTTGGTGTCTCCAGGTGCTACAGAAATACAAGTAACAAGTAGATATACTGCGAGGGAGTGGGATAAAAAGAAAGCATTCAGGCATAACGAAGAAAGGGAGAGGCCAGTACAAACAGAGAGGGGAGAGGAAAATAACAAAATGCAAAAGTCGAAAACTACTTAGAAGACAGTGGGAACTGAGCAGAACTGTAGTTAGGTTAAAGTTGCAGCGTGTTAAAGAGACAGTGATGGATTGGAGCAGTTACTGTGATCAGTGACAGCTCCATTGCTGGTTAATCAAAGCACCCTGCCGTCAGCACCAGGCGGTGTTCAAGGCTTGTAGCTGTTAGGGTTGCAATTGTAAGCAGGTGCATTTCACACCCTATCAACCCTTTTCAATTACACAGTTTTTCTTCAAACCATTTGCCTACAACTGGGGGAGCTGGGGGCTGAGCAATGTGAAAGTCTTCCACAGTTAACAGTTCCCTCTGGGGATGGAGCAGGTAGGAGGTCCCTCCCTCCTTGTTGGGAAAGGCTTATGAGGGGCAGGATTTTTCTAGTGATGCCAAATATTCATGGCACAGACACAGAACAGGAAGCACTATGTTAGCTGCCCTCTTACATGATGGCCAATGCATAGTACTATTGACCTGCACAGCTCCTGTCACTTTGATCCCTTGACCTTCTCTGAGCAGTGCAAGATAAGCCAACATACAATCAGGGTTTCAGCTGAGATCCCCTGACTCCAACCTTGCATGTAAAAAACAGGAGAACTTCAGATGTGAACAAACCAGGCCACAGGGTCTGCCAGGAAAACAATTTATCCCAGTCATAAGAGGGGAGGGGGGTAATAGTCTTTAAATAGTATTTTTTTTTTTATCCTTCAGTGAGAAAAAGCTGGAGAGAGCCAGGGTTGTGATGTCACATGAACAGAAGGCTTCAGTATGAAGAATACCTTTTAAAGAGAGAAAATTGCACAGGGCCTCATTAGTGCTATTAAATTGCAGTCTCCAGTACAGAGGATTTTTAAGTCGTTGCCTGTGGACTGTACTCTTGGTTTTCTCCTTTGAAGCTTCTTTCTTGAAGCTAGTGTCGTTCCCACACGACTCTCTCTCTGACCCGTTCTCTCCATTTGCAGCTTCACACAATGATCCACCGTTAAGAGACTCTCTGTAGTGGCAGCACAGAAAGCAAAGGGAAGGAAGTTGCATCTGTGTAGCACGGATAAGGGGCAGGGAGTCAGGAAAGCAGTGGCCAATGGTGTTAAAAAAACAAACAGCACTGAAAGGCCCTGTTTTAATTGAGGCAGGAATTGCCAGTTTACATCAGGTCTATGGTCCTGCACCAGTCTGGATGGTACCAGATGCTCAATCTGACCACATGCAGTTTCTTTAAAAGGGAAGTCCTGTGACCAGAGAATGTGGTGCTCCCTGGTATCACCTCTTCATTAACAGGGGGTGCATCTATATGAGATGCTTACTTTGCATTCACCTAATAACACTTCACCGTAGTGTGGCATTTAAAAACTGCTAATAGCCTACTGCACAGTGTTATTAAGTTAATGCACAATAAGCATCACAAAATAACTGTGCGCCTGCACTACTTCATAGTAACTCTAGTTACTGCACATTTAGTTAGTACTTTATTAAGCAAGTACTAAACTAAATGCACAGTATCTAAGGGGCATTAATGAACATGTAGAGTGTAGACGCACCCAGGGAGAAGAACAGCCCAGGCTGCTTGACAAATCCAGAGGCTCAGAGGCCCCATAAGGAAGAAACTCTCTGCTGTCATTTGTTGGTGAGCAACAAACAAGGACCACAGAAGTCCAGTCAGATAGGTGACAGTTTGGGGCATTTTGATTTAATTTGAATTTTTTTAGTTTAGAATATTGCTTCCAGACTCTCCACCTGATGGCTGATGATGCCATGGCAGAAATAAAGAGCCGCCATGAAGTGCAGCTAGGGGTCACCTGAACGACGGTACTCTCTGGCTCAGAGAGGCACTGCACCAGGGTGACCACTCCCTTGGAGCTGCACAACCATTTTGAACCCCTCATATCAGCAGAGTCAGCTGAGTCGCTGGCTCCAACGTGAGGATGGAGGAGCACCAACAACTGTGCCTAGAAGAAGACTCAGAGTAATTGTGGTGGGCAACTTCCTCCTGGAGGGGACTAAGGGAGAGATCTGTCACCCTGACCCCTTAGCCCATGAGGTCTTCTGCCTCCATGGGGCTTGTGTTCGGGATGTGACTGAGAGGATTCCCAAACTCATCTGGCCCTCCAACTACTGTCCCAAGCTACTCATCCACATGGCCATGAATGGTACGGCACAGAATAATTCTGGCCAGGTCATGCATGACTACAGGGCTGTGGGGGATGGACTCAGAGGTCTGGGGGCACAGATAGTTTTTATCTTGATCCTTCTGGTCACAGGTCACAAGCCCCAGAGGGAAAGGTGCATCGGTGAGGTGAACTGATGACTCCAGCGATAGTGCCATTGTGAGGGGTTCAACTTCTTTGACCATGGTCCACAGTTCAATAAGGGAGGTAGCAGATTGTTGGGAAGGAATGGCCTCCACATCACCCATAAGGGAAGAAGCTCTTCTTAGCCAGAATGGCTGACCTACTGGACAGGGGTTTGAACTAAGATTGCCAGGGGACAGGGAGTCAATTAACAGTTCTAGCCCAGGTCATGTCAACCACAGTAGAAATAACATAGGTACCCCAAGGGAACCCACTCCTATGACAGTCCAAGGAAAGGTCATGTCCTATCACATAAGGAAGCCTAGAGGTTCCCATGGCAGACTCAACTGCCTGTACACAAACACTAGGAGCTTCAGAAACAAGCAAGAGGGACTTGACCTTCTCTTGTGTGATAAACGTTATGATCTTCTAGGGATAACAGAGACCTGGTGGGACTCCACCTGCAACTGGTCTGTAGGTATAGAAGGCTATATCTTGTACAGGAGGGACCATGTTGGAAAGAGGTTTGGGGGCGTAGCTCTCTCTGTCAAGGAGCAGTACACTTCTCTTCAAACTGAATTCACTAACTATGAGACCCTCTGGTTTAAAATACAGGGAAAGCATGGGGGAAAAGATATACTCATAGGACTCTATTATAGACCTCCCCACCAAGAAGAGCTGGACTTGTGAATTCAATAGGCAAGTGGCTGAGGTTGCACGCTCCCAATGCATGATTGTCATGGGGGCCTTCAACCTCCCTGACATCTTGTGGGAAGAGCACACGGCCAAAGATGACCAGTTGTGTAGCTTTCTTGCTTGCATTGATGACCTCTGCCTAATGCAAGAGGTCTACAGGCCAGCTAGGGGAGAGGCACTGCTGGGTCTGGTTCTGGGCAAAGGGGATGATCTGGTGAGTGATCTGAGGATGAAGGGGAAGCTTGGTGACAGTGACCATGAACTGATCACTTTCTCTGTCCAATGCAGGGTGGGCAGAGAAGTGCAGTCAGTGGGCAGGGAAGCCCTCTTGGCTAAACAGGGAAGTGTTGGACCTCCTGAAACTTAAAAGAGAAGCCTATGCCACATGGAAAATGGGAAGCATCACCAAGGAGGACTACTCAGCACTAGCCCGCACATGTAGACAGCGGTCCAAAAAAAGCAAAGACAGAAACTGAACTCAGGCTAGCCATGGGAATCAAGGACAACAAAAAGTCCTTCTTCAGATATGTGGGAAGTCAGAGAAAAAACAAAAGCAACATGGGGCAGCTGACATCTGACGCCCAAGTAAAGGCCAGACTCCTAAATGATTACTTTGCATCAGTCTTTCACCCACCTATGGGGGTCACACTGTCAGACTGGACGCAAATCGCCCAGGGAGTCGGAGATGGGCCCACAATCGATGTAGATTAGGTGAGGGAACACCTCAAAAAACCAGGAAAGCCAAGGCTGCAACTGAACTCCAAGTAGCTTTGAGCATCAAGGACAATAAAAAGTCCTTTTTCAGATATGTGGGGAGCCGGAGAAAAAGCAAGGGAAACATTGGACCCCTGCTGAACCAGATGGGACAGCTGACAACTGACACCCAGGAAAAAGCAAACATATTAAATGGGTATTTTGTGTCAGTCTTTCATCAGTCCCATGGGACGCCCATGCCAACCACGGGACAGGGAGGTCTGGGTGAGGGAGATCCCCTGCCTTCCATTAATGCTGACCTCATGAAGGAACACCTCGTGAGGCTGGTTACCTTCAAGTCAGCTGATCCTGACAATCTACACCCCAGGGTACTCAAGGAGCTGGCTAGTATCATAGCCCAGCCTCTGGCAGGGATCTTTGAAAACTCCTGGCACTCTGGTGTAGTGCCCGAAGACTGGAAGAAGACCAATGTGGTGCCAATCTTCAAGAAAGGGAGGAAAGTGGATCCGGCTAACTATAGGCCTATCAGCCTGACTTCTATCCCGGAGAAGATCTTAGAAAAGTTTATTAAAGAAGCCATCCTTAATGGACTGGCTGATGCCAACATCCTGAGGGACAGCCAGCATGGGTTTGTTGTGGGTAGGTCTTGCTTGACCAATCGCATTTCCTTCCACGATCAGGTGACCTATCACCTGGACAAGGGAGAAAAGATTGATGTCATATATCTTGACTTCAAAAAAGCCTTTGATCTGGTATCCCATGATCACCTCTTGGCAAAACTGGCCAATTGTGGCCTTGGGTCCACCACGATCTGCTGGCTGGAGAACTGGCTCTGTGGTCGGACCCAGAGGGTGGTAACTGGTGGAAGTCAATCATCATGGTGCCCTGTGACCACTGGGGTCCCCCAAGGCTCTGTCCTTGGACCCATATTGTTTAAATTTTCATTAACGATGTGGACATTGGAGTCAGGAGTGGACTGGCCAAGTTCACCGATGACACCAAACTTTGGGGCAAAGCATCCACACCAGAAGACAGGAGGCGATCCAGGCTGACCTGGACAGGCTCAGAAAATGGGTGGACAAAAACCCAATGGTGTTTAACGCTGAAAAATACAAGGTTCTCCACCTTCGGAGGAAAAACCTGCAGCATCCTTATAGGCTCAGCAGTGCTACACTGGCTAGCACTATGGAAGAAAGAGACTTGGGGGTCATCACTGACCACAAGATAAACATGACCCTGCAATGCAATGCTGCGGCTACTAATGCGACCAAAACGTTGGCTTGCATCCACAGATGCTTCTCAAGCAAATCCTGGGACGTCATTCTCCCCTTGTACTCAGCCTTGGTGAGGCCGCAGCTGGAGTACTGCATCCAGTTTTGGGCTCCACAATTCAATATTAATGTGGAGAAGCTTGAGAGAGTCCAGAGAAGAGCCACACACATGATCAGAGGTCAGGAAAACATACCTTATGACGACAGGCTGAGAGCCATGGGGCTCTTTAGCCTTGAAAAGTGCAGGCTCAGGGGTGATCTGATGGCCACCTGTAAGTTTTTCAGGGGTGACCACCAGTATCTGGGGGAACATTTGTTCACCAGAGCACCCCAAGGGATGACGAGGTCGAACAGTCATAAACTCCTGCAAGACCATTTCAGGCTGGACATAAGGAAGAATTTCTTTACTGTCCGAGCCCCCAAGGTCTGGAATAGCCTGCCATCAGAGGTGGTTCAAGTACCTACACTGAACACCTTCAAGAGCAAATTGGATGCTTATCTTGCTGGGATCCTATGACCCCAGCTGACTTCCTGCCCTTTGGGCGGGGGGCTAGATTTGATGATCTTCCGAGGTCCCTTCCAGCCCTAATGTTTATGAAATCTATGAGATCTGTGAAGAGGCTAGATATCCATAAGTCTGTGGGCCCAGACGGGATGCACCCAAGAGTCTTGAAGGAGCTGGCAGACATCAGAGTGCACCCTATGGTGAAGATATTTGAAAATTCATGGCATTCGGGTGAGCTTCCAGAAGACTGGAAAAGAGCCAATGTGGTCCCAATCTTCAAGAAAGGAAGGAAGGAGGATTCATGGAATTACAGGCCAATCAGTCTGATGTCAATCAGTTGGAAAGATCTTGGAGAAAATCGTCAAGGGATGCAGAAGCAACAGGCTAATGGAAGGCAACCTTATGAATGCCAGCCAACATGGCTTTGTTACTGGTAGGTCTTGCCTGACCAACCTCATCTTCTATGGCCAGGTGATACATTGCCTGGGGAAGGGAGACTAGGTTGATGTCATATATTTGGATTTCAGGAAAGCCTTTGACTTAGTTTTTCATGATGTCCTCATAGTTAAGTTGGGGAGCTGCAGCCTCGACCATCACGCAGTCCAATGACTGGGGAACTGGCTCCAAAGAGCTGATGGGAGCAAATCAACATGGTGCAAGGTGATCAGTGGCATCCCTCAGGGCTCAGTACTTGGGCCAGTACTCTTCCACATCATTAATTATCTGGATTTGGGCATCAGATGGGGGCTGGCAAAGTTCGCAGATGACATTAAATTATGGGGCAAAGCGGTCTCACTGGAAGACAGGCTGAGTACAGGCCAACCTGTACACACTCACAAGGTGGGCAGACCAAAACATGATGGCTTTCAATGTAGAGAAGTGCAGGCTGCTGCACCTTGGGGGGAAGAACCAGCAACATACTTATAGGCTTGGCAGTGCTATGCTCATTAGCACCTCCTTAGCACCTTGACCAAAAGAGACTTGGGGGTCCTGATTGACCACAAGATGAATTTGAACCACAAATGTGATGCCATAGCTGGCAAAGCAAAGCAAATGTTGGCATGCATCCAGCACTGTATCTTGAGCATCGTAGTCCATATAGTATGCCATTATAGGCCTGGGTCCTGCATTTTTTATCTCAGTCAGTGGTTACATAAGGAGCTCCACTGACTTCCAGGACTTTAAAACCTAGCCCTTCTTATCTAATATTATGATCTGGTTGAAAGACAACCAAAGTAAAGAGCATAGGCAAAGCATGTCATACACATACTAGTGAGTAATCTTACTGCTGGATTCTGCAAATGCAAGCAGCAGAGATGCCCTGCTAAAAGGAAATGAGTCACTCTTGAGATGTGGATACAGCATAAACAATGGCTTGAGTTCTAATATTGCAATAATTGCAAGTGCTTACTTGTTCTGTGTTGTGAACTGTTCCAATGGCATCAGTGAAATTACTGGTAGGATCAAAGCATGTGTCTGGTAACAACTGTTAGCATGATACTGCCTCATAGTGGGCACATGTACGTGTGTGGTTTAATGCTCAGTAGCCTATTTTACTGTGCATTAAAGCATCATGTGAAAAACCATGCAAATACACTAATGTGTGGTATAATAGGCTACTGCCTATTAAGCATCACTAAAAGTGTGCACTTTCACTACTGTACATTAGGGCAGCCTAATGCAGTGGCGATGTGTAGGGGGTATATGGGGATGCATCTGCATCCCCTGAGAGTACCAGTGCACTCCCTGACCGGCTGCACTTGCCACTTAGGCGATGGGCAGGTGGGAGTGCCAGTGGCCCCCTGCAAGCACCAGCTGAGGTGCGGAGTGCCGGAGCCTAGCTACTACATAACAGCTTAACAAGCATCAGTTAGCACCTACAAAACCAGGCTAAGGAGAGGAAAGAATCAATACAGACAATCAACTGGCCCAAGACAGACACAGTCTCGGCACAAGTTTTACCTGTCAGCAGCTAGGAGGTGAAGGACCCCAGAACCCCCCTGCACTGATCTCCTCGACAGCTGGCAGGCTTCATGGCCACAGCAGGGGCTACCATCCCTGCAGCTGTCACCCCGCTGCGCCTTAACACACGCAATGTCACCCATGGCACGAGTTTTGCTTGTCCGCAGCTTGAGGTGCAGTTTCCCCCAAACCCCTGCATCTATCTCTTTGAAACTTGGCAGGCTTTGTGGCTTCAGTAAGAGCTACCAGCCCTACAGTTTTGACCCCTCCCCCGTGTTGTAACACACAGCTGTGACATGAGTTTGGCTTTCAATCATTTGGGGTACAGCTCCCCCACAACCTCTGCACTGATCAACTTGAAACTCAGCAGGTTTCATGTTCTCAGCAGAGGCTACCATTTCTGTAAGTTTTGTCCAAATTAGAGAAAAAACAACATAGTTATTTCATTGATTCCCTATTAAACCCTATGGCCGGATCTCCAAGGCAGCTTTAGAGCTGCTTTGGCTAGATTGAGGTGGAAACCTGGTCCAGAGCTCTGGATTGGATCACGGCCATCCAAAGCAGCTGGATCCAAAGCCGGATCGGATCGCTGCCAACTCGCACAAGCCTAGGAGATTGTGCTTTAATGTGTCTACACATTCATTTATGCGCTTTAACTACTTGGCCCTAAGTTTGATACCCATTAAATTTAGGCATGATTAGCCCCAAATCGCCATTTTAAAAGCACATTAAGGGCATGCATATGTAGATGTGTGCCCTAACGCGCCTTAAATTTAGGCTAATGCTCCTTCAAGTGTCTCATGCAGATGTGCCCACTGAGGAGGAGAGGGCTAGGGAGCAAGGGCCTGGCCCCAGGATTCTGTAAGAACTGCTGGGAGTTAAGGGGTCCTGAGAAAAGCGGGTCCTGGACCCAGGTGCAGGAAGCACAATCAGAGCCTGAAAGACAGAGGCTGCAAGACCCCAGGCCATGACTGACAGCCCTGAGGGGGAAGTGGCTGATCAGGTGACCCAAGGGAGGTGTGGCAGTGGGCTTTATAAGGCCTGATTTCAACCTGCCATGGGAAAGGAGCTGTTGAGCTCAGGGGTGGGAGGCAACTCAACAACACCATGCACTAAAGTTAAATCATTTATGTTATATGTTTATTCTTTATTCCCATGTAAGACTGGAGGATAAGGAGCAGCTCTGAGGGGAGATCTGGAGGCTTCAGGGAGCACCTGGGGAGGTGCCGCCACTGTGTCTTGGGGGTAGAGACAGGTGCAGGACTGCAAACTGGGGATTAGGGCCTGCAGCCCAGAGGATATGAAGAAAGGGCCTACATCTCAAAAGGACTGTGTGAGAAGGCCTGAGACCCAAAGGTCTGTGTAGGAGGGCCCAGAGCCCCAGAGGCTGAAGAGAAAAAGAGGGCCTGAAGGCCAAAGGACTGTGTAGAAGGCCAAAAAGGGAGCGAGGGCCTGTAGCCCTAAGAACTGTATAGGCAGGCCTAGACCCCAGGAGAGCAAGGGGTGTGAGAGGGCCTGAAGCCTGAGGGGCTGTGTGAAAGGACCCAATACGCAGGAGGACAAAGAGTGAGGGCCTGAAACCCCAAAGGGCTGGGACCTGATACCTGGAGAGCACTGGGGGTCATAGAAAAATAGCACAAAGTCTGAATGAGAGGGCCTGGACCCCACCTAAGGGAGGACAGAAGACCAGGGAAGACTGATGATAAGGGAGGAGCAGGTATCCAAGGCCTAACTCTGATTTCTGAAGGCACCTTCTAAAATGCAAAGAAAATGGAACACCAGAGATGTGGCAGGTGAGGAACTGAAGCCAATTTCAGCAAACTGGAGTGGAGTACAGGACTAGTGTGGGTGGTAGGGGACACACAGGCACCCTGGCAAGAGCTAGGTAGTAAGATGGAGAAATGCTGCATCCTCTTTGCTTGAGTCTTAGCCAGTATTGCTCCTTGAATTTATAGGGACCCTGGGACAGCTTCCTGCCATAGTGTGGAAATGGGACCCCCGGTCTTTCTTGGTAGAAGAAGGCTAGTGTAGAATTGCTGGATCTATTGTTGGTTAAGATTGTCATTATCCCCTTGCACAGGTGGGGACTGTATTCCATGTGGTGTGAAAAAACTATTGTAAAGCTTGTGCCCCATTTTCCACTCCTCTTTCCCTCCTTCTGTTAAGGCTGTAGTGGAGAATGTGGGCTGAGATGGAAGACCTTTTCTTTCCACTTGTATTGTCATCTTTAATATATGAGATAGTTGCCCAGAGAACTGGGAAGGCACCTCCAAATGTATTTGAAAAATTGAGGCTAAAGAGCTTCTCCAGAACAAAGACTTCTGCTTTCCTGCACAAGATGAAGGAGTGTGAAAACATCCAACAAGCAGCAGTCTCTCTGTTGTGTCTCTCCAGATGAGTTTGACAAGAACACAGAATATACAAGATATATAGTTGTGTAATATAACATTACTCTGTTAGTGGCACTCTACTTCTTACTTAAAAATTATTACACAAGGATTCTTGTGTTAAATGGGAAGCAGTCTATAGTAAGCTGTTTTTGAGCTGTAAAAGCATTTGATGTTTTCTTCCCTTTTTCATTTTTGCCTCTCTCCCCCTTCCTTGAATCTTGTCAGAAACAAAGGTATTGAAATACTGGAAGAAAGATTTCTGTGACAAATCCAATCCAAAAAGAAATGCAAGACATTTCTGAGAAAATCTTCTCTTGCCGCATTTCCTAACAGAGCTCATTGGCCTAAGCATGGCTTCTGGAGTTTGGGATGATAAGATGTAATTGCCTGTTGCTTCACTTGGATGCTGCTAATGTCCTGGCAAAGTCATATGGTTTTCTGTTTGTTTGTGTTTGTATTTTGGAATGTGGAGGGCTGACAATCAACTTTCTCCAATTAAGGATGTCATTAGATGAAAAAGTTGGAGCCCTGTGTACATCAAAACCAACCTCCTCCCCCCCAAAAAAGCAAATCAAAACCAAAACAAAACAAAACAAAGCACCCTAAGGCATTCACATGGTTAGAGTTGATTAGACAAATCTCATTGGCTATTTGAACCTGGAACAGAATAAACAAATTTGGCAAAAATGTCTTAATGGATCCTTTAATTTTATTTTATTCTATTTTATTTTATATGACAACATACACATTGATTACTTTTTTTTTCAATCTCCCCTTCTCTTCCCAATAATATTGCAAACCACAACTTCATGGACAGATAAGTTTTTATCTCGGCTACTGTAAGAGGCAGCTTCCCCAAAGAGGATGGCAAACTGCTTAAGAAATTAGCATTTTCTTGAAAATTCTGCATGATTCACTGGTAATGAAGGCAGTAGGCCAGGAAATATGATTGATTACAACCCCAGACCAGAGCTCAGCCCACCTGCCCCTGGGCTCCACTCCCTTGCCAGGTTCACTTCCAGGCAGAGGAAGACTCAGCTGGATCAATTTTCTCCATTTGTGCAAATATTTGGTTTTCTCTGGACACCGTATAACAAAGTTGTGACACTCAGGGAGATGGTAAGAGGCTAAGCTCTTTCTCTCTGGTTGTGGTACTATTACAAGTATCACAGTTCAATGAAAGTGTTATATTCTGTCACACAGCAAAGGACAAGATCCAGAGTGGCTCTTTGTGCAAGTATATTCTTTCCTGCACCCAAACCCAGAATAGAGAACAGTGTCTTAGGGACTCCAGTGAATGCTTCCTTCTTCTTGGCTCAGTTGTTGACAATGGTGCAGTCTGACCTGGGATCTTCAGGTGGTGACCTCTGAAATACAGGGTGTCTCAAAAAATGTATACACATGTCAGTCATCAGGAATGCAGAGGCATGCTGATGGCCAGTGCTGATTCTTCTTTCCTTAGACAACTGTCTCTAGTGGGTTATGGAATAGAGAAAGATCCCACACAATTTACTGATTCGTTTGATGTGCCTGGCTGGGGGAGTATTTGGTTGATTGCACGATTTCACAATGATTGCACACTTACTTCATACAACACAATTTTATTTTAAAATTCCTTGCTACGCATATAACACTGCTTAGCTTTAAGAAATCCTTCCCGAACAATGCTATAAGAATTAGTATTACAAAAACAACTACAATTACAAGCAAAGGTTAAATTGGAATCACTACTATTATTTCTCATAGTATAGTTTCATAGTTTCTAGGGTCGGAAGGGACCTGAGCAGATCATCTAATCCGACCCCCTGCCATGGCAGGAAAGAGTACTGGGGTCAAATGACCCCAGCAAGATGTTCATCTAACCTCCTCTTAAACACCCCCAGGGCAGAAGCCTGCACCACTTCTCTTGGAAGCTGGTTCCAGATCCTAGCTGCCCTGACCATGAAGTAGCGCCTCCTGATATCTAACCTAAACCTACCCTCTGCCAGCTTGTGACTGTTATTCCTGGTCACTCCTGGCGGTGCTCAGGGGAACAGGGACTCCCCCAGTGCCTGATCATCCCCCCTCGACTAGTTTGTAACAGGCCAGTAGATCCCCCCTCAGCCTTCTCTTGTGGAGGCTGAACAGGTTCAGGTCCCGTAGCCTCTCCTTGTAGGGCCTGCCCTGCTGCCCCCTGATCGTGCGAGTGGCCCTCAATCCTAGAATTCCAAGAAACCAAATCCCCAGATATACTTTCATTCTTTAGTTATGGTTTTAGGGTTGGTCTCAGTAGTGATAGGAACAAGTCCCCTTCCTTCAGTCCCACTTGGGCGCTCCTAGGCTTCAGCGTGAACGGGAGTTCTTGTCCACGGAGAGGGTGGTTCAGGTGATCAGTCTGATTCGGCCTACACTTGCGATTCTTCCTTCGGTGTTCTGCAAGTGAGGGTACCTCCATATTGGGACTGTAGGTTACTGTTTTTATTGGGCGAGTTGCCGTCTTGGGCCCCTCCTATCCAAACCTGTCACTACTCCCAAATTTGGGCTCAGATCTTTTAACAGATTTCTGCTGGGTGATCAGTTTGTATTCTTGGTTTTTGGAGATTTTCCACAACACCGCTGTGACCTCTCTTGCCAACCCCCTTTCACAAGTCCCTAGGTTTCGATCTCTCGGAACATTTGCCCAAGGGTTGCTTTTAAGTTAACTTTGTTAAAGGCCTCTAGAGATAAAATTCAAAAACCACAACAGTCAGTATGTTCGCTGCAAGGCCTCTAAAGATAAAATTCAGAATCAAGATATTCAACACGTAGGCAAAAACAAGCAATGGCCTAGATAACAAGATGAACCTTGCCTTTTTTCTAAACTGGCTAATGGGTATTTATTACAAAAATTCAAACTATTACATTCAATATCACAACAAGAAGAAGCATAACTCCCACTACTGTTGGTGTTCAACATGTCCATCACTGATATTCAGGCACTGCTAATAGTGGTGAACAGCAGTGATGCATATGTGCATATATTCTTTTCAAACACCCTGCATAATAGCCAGGCATTATCAAACAACCATGATATAAACCATAGTAGGGAACCCATTGTGCTAGGACTTGTGAACAGAGAGTATATTGAACAACCATAGAACCATAGAGAAGTAAGGCTAGAAGGGGACTCCATAGGTCATATAGTCCAACCCCCTGCCTGATAAACCTGAGCCTAAAAAAGTGTAGGAAGGGATTTACAAAAGCACTAGGGAGTTAGGTGTGCAGGCCCCATTAACTATTGGTGGGCAGTGTGCTCCTAAATCTCTTAGGTGTGTTTGCCCTGTGTTATGCAGATCAGATTAGATGTTCATAATGGGCCTATCTGTTTTTAAAATCTATTAAACCTTTCCCTGAGACAAAGAGGGGTGTGGAGTTGGGGTTAGGACAGGCTGTTCACAGCCTGCTTGTGTGCATAGTTGCCAGTCAACCCACAACTTGTGCCTTGGCCCTGGCTCTTAACATCTGACAGTTTTCTGTAGGCATCATAGCACTGATTGGTGTTACGGAGGGACCTGGAGAAGGAAAAAATGGAGATTTTTCCAGATTCTGGCTGAAAGTTTTACCTTGCGCAATGGGCAGCAAGTAAGTTGGTGTAAATGTCTCTCCATCAATTTTTGAAGAGATGGGAATGGGACTTTTCCTGCAGGGCTGCTTCAGGCAAGGCAGATTTACGATCAGGCCCACGCACTGATTGACAAGGTTTGTTTTTCACCTCCCACATGCCAGGCTATCTTAAGCCATCCCTACTTTGTCCCAAAGCTGTTTAGTGACAGGTACTCAGAGGCTTGGTCTTGCCTTCCCTTGCCTTGGGGGTTTGGTTAGGGCTGGTGATGGATTGGACTTACAGTTACTCAATTTCCTACTCACTGTCCCTCTTGCAGAAGGCGGCCGTTCAGTGCTTTCAGTTTTGGATTTAGCTTCCAATCTGGAAACTTTTTTAGTTTCTTCTCCATACAAGATAGACTTCCTGGTTTCTCTTCCCTACAACACAGCTGTGCCTTTCACTTACTGGAAATTTTTGTATTTACCAGGAAGATCAAGATTTATGCAGCCCAGTGTCACATCCCTCAGAATAAATTTGCAGTGGACTTTTTTTTCCTTTTTACATTACTAACTATGCTGAACCTACCGTAAATTTAGCAGTGATTTAGCTCTATAGGGTACAGCCCCATGTCCCTCAGATACTAAACAAGAATATGGCACTGTAGGTTGTAGATATATTCATATTACCAGAAATGGATGTTTTAGTTTGGGATAAATTAGAATGAGTCCCTTAGGTTTTGAACGGTCAAAGTAGGCTTTGAAATTAATCACTTATTAAGAGTTTGCATTTGCCTTTTTGCTAGATGGGAGCACATCTGTCTGCAGATGAAGATACTGGTACTGTGCAATAGAGGAGAATCCATGGGCCTGGCTCTTTTCAGTATTTGGGAATGCTTGTTGTATGAGAGAAGACATCTGTAGAACCAGATGGGTTAGAAATTGTATTTCTTTATTTTTAATATATGAATACTGAAAACAGCAAATTGTTGACCTCTACAGGTTGATCATCCAAACATGCTCCATCTCATCTGGTTACAGAACAATGTTCACATAACCTGGTCCTCTTTGGACTGTCCTTCCTCCTAAATGAGGATTAAAATGCTGATGTAAATGAAACGGGATTTATAAAAACCCAGGGATTTATAAAAACCCTGGTGGTACAGGCTGGTCTCCTTAGTTCTGCTTAGGCAAGTGATTTAGGAATAGAAAAGACCAGATCCAGACAAAATACAAGTCCAAAAAGCCTAGCAGTTTTCATTTACAATGAAAACATTATCTTCTCATAAATTTCTGTGAACTATGTGATAGGTACTTAGTTCAGGATTCAGGCTCCAAGGCAAAGATTTAATGAGTCTCAGAATTTAAGGCTTGCAGGGTTTCTCTATCCTATTAAATATCTATGTCAAGCCACAGGAGAAGTGTATAAGGCTCAGAGTCCTCTGTCACCAGCAGTGCTCAGAGGACATTCCTGTATGCTCTTCAGTATAGATCAGTTGCCAACAGCACCATTCCCTTGCTGCCTCAAGACTAAAAGACATCCACTCCTGGATGAAAAGATGCTGGTTGAAGCTATAGGCATACAGGGCAGACTTGCTGCCAGTGGGAAAATGGAGTAGTTCTGAGAAACTAGTAAGCACTTTGATGTAGAGCCCCATTAAAGTTTCTTACTCTTGCTCCCTTTCTGATGCTGTAGAAATGCTGTGAAGACCTCAGAGTCATTTAACTGCACAACGTACCTTCCTCTCCCTATTGCTCCCCAGTTGACTTCACTTCCTCTGCTACAGAGGTGAATCTGCCTCTCTGATCCAGTGCACCTCATCTGGAAATGAAGCTACAGACCCAGAAAGGGGTACATGAGGCATGTCTATATGAGACGGTTCCTGTGCAGTTGACAAATTAGCTGTACAGTAAATGTCTCGCATCTACACATGTGCCCCTTTTAGGCTGAAGTAAATTAATTTATTCCACACCAGGATAGTACTTGTAAATACAAGTACAACCCTGCTGAAGCATTTTTTACTCCACAGTGTAAAGAACTGTAGGATACTTACGTGGGGTGGCCCCCTGCCCACGAGCATGGGTCCAGCAGGAATAACACAGCCACGCTACAGCGGGAGCTCCTGGTCCACCCAAGCTCTACTTTACCACCTCACTAGGTGAGGCAGATTGGGGGGAATCAGAGGCTGAGTCAATATCTGGGACTGAGCAGGGACCTGAGAGAGAGGTGAGTGAACTTGCAAGACAATGGGCATGTAGGGCAATTGCCATACCCAGCTCGAGACTGAAGTCCCCGGGAATGGGGCAAGAGACCAATCTGGTCTTGTGAGCTCAGAGAAGCCCTCATAAAAAAAGCAGAAAGAGAGAGAGGAAAAGGACGCGCTCGCTCTCTGCATTTTTTTTTTCTGTGCTGATTAACTGCCGCGGGCAGCCATTTAAATGTGGTGGCAATTAGGAGTGGAAGCAGGAAAACTGCCCCCTTTTGCTCCCAACCCTGGCAGCCTTGTTCCAAGGGGAGCGGAGTCTGGGAGAAGAACTTCCCTGAGCCTGTTTTGGAAGCGGGGAGCTCAACGTGGAGAAGGGGGGGAAGGGGAACATTTTCCCTGACTAATCTGTGGTCCTGACCAATTGTTGCAGGCGATCAATTGAGCCAGAGTGGTGGCAATTAGAAGATGTTGCCCCACCTGGCTGGGCCACGAGTGTGCTTCAGTGTAGGGACTACCTGTCAGCTAGTCCTGCACGCTAGTACTCTAGTGCCTCAGCCAGCCCCTCCACAGCATGTTGATCTTGGGAGAGCCCCCCAGGCTGGCATGCTGACCCTCCAAGCGCCCTACCAGCCAGGACTGCTCCAACTGAGCTCAACAGGCTGTGGTCCCAGGAGTACATGAAGATGTGTGCCTGGGAACAGTAAACTCCAGAGCGATTAGCTCTAGAGTTTATTCAACCATATTGATATGCACATGTAGACACACCCATGGAGAGGCAACATGAAACATCTTTCCAGCTGAACTCCTTAAGGATTATTGACTAAGGCTGGGCAAAGTGGTAATGTTTTCATGGGAAATTTAGAGGAAAAATGGTATAAAATCACATGGAAAAACTAACTTTTTCATATGAAAACTAACTTTTTCATATGAAAAGATGAAAACTAACATTCCTGGTAATGTTGAGATTTAAAAGCTGGAAAACTTCATTCTATTTTGGTTTTGAAAACTGGAGCCAGAAAAATTTGTGTTTGAAGTTTCTCCTTTTTTCTACTAAAATTTCCTACCATATATAGGTAGGGTTGGAGTGTTGTTGTAGGCTTCATCGTTCAGGAAATGTCTGAGAGGCAAGGTTTTTTATTATCTTTTATTGTACCAGCTGCTTAATTTGGAGAGCTGGAGAAGGGCACTTGGTGCCAAAAACCTTGCCCAATAACTGTTCTAACTCTACAGTTGGTCTAACAAAAGATATCACAAAAAAATCCCTGCCTCTCTACCCTATATAGATATGAATATATTTTCCAGTGATCTGGTCCCCTATTGAATGATGGATTAATTTAATATTCAGAGGCTTAATTTTCTTCTGATATAAAGTAGTACAACTCAATTGAAGTTGAAGGAGTTTCTGCCAATTTATATTAGGAGAGAATCTAACCCCTGCAAGAACAACAATAAAGAAATAGTATGGAAAAGAGAATGCAGGTGTCCACTAAAAGAATATAATTCTGTAAGATATCTAGATAGTCTGGACATATACATTATATAAATGCCCACAGGGAGAGAGCATCTGTTCAGAATTTGTGAGGATCATTCTTGCTTTCTCAAGTCTCAGTTCATATCATGAGGAATCAACTTGATCTCCTTCTTTGACAAAGTAACAAGTTGGATGGATGACGGGAACACAGTGGACAGAGCTGTCCCCTTGGGGAGGGTGAATTCAGGCAACCTCCTTGGGCCCCACAATTTGGGGGGCCCCTCGGACAGTGCTGGTACAGGCACATGATGAGGGTGCCACCACTCAGCACGGCCATTGTGCACTGCCAGCTTTGCACTACGGCCGCTCATCACCTCCCCCTTTCCCCCCTGCTCCACACTCTGGTCACTTGCCACTCTCCCCTCCCCTGCACAGGCCCCTGTCACAGGCTAGTTGGGCAGTGTGAGTGTATTAATTCAGTTGCAGGCTGACTGGGTGCTGCAACTGTATCAGCCACTGGGCTGTTTGGTTTGGGATCGAGGAGGCAGAGTTGGGAGTAAAGCAATGGTGAATTTATTATAGCTTACACATACACAACAGTTAACAGAAAGATAAATGTGTTAAGCAGATAATGCAGTATTGAAGAGCTAATAGTAAATAATAACAAATAATAACAACAGATAGATAGATCAATCTGTCGCAGGCCAGCTGGGCACTGCGAGGGTATCAGCCACTGGGCTGTTCAAAATAACAGATAGACAGACATGGGTTGGCAACTTATCGATAGTCCCTCAATGCCTAGGTACGTGTCAAGTGATTCCAGCGAAGCCAGGCATCCCCGATTGATGCTGTTGGAGGGATTATTGGGGAAGGTCCCTTGATCAGGATCTGATCCTCACTCACACTGGGAGTCCGGGGTCCAGGCGTGGAACATCAATAGCTGTTCTGTTCCCTCCTTCCTGCTGGTCACCTGATGCACGTGCTTTTTATACCCAGTCTTATGCTAATCTGTTTGCTTTAGAGCCACTCACAATCTTGCTCTATAGCTGTTACCCTATGGGATTGAAAGTTGTTAAAAATTAACATAAAAGGTTACTACCCAGACCCGGGTTTATCCAATAAGCAAATTACAATGCAGCACCTTTAGGTTTGAAATTGACATCACTCTGCCTAAGCCTGACCCCTTTTAGGTTTCTCTGAATATGTTTTCTTGGAACATGCTTTCCTGGAATGTGTTGGGTGTGCTAGGCAGTTCGATCCAGTTTTATTGTCAAGGCTGAACCCTGAGCAAAAAACTGTTAGGTCAGCTAATCTTGCAGCTATTGCTTTGCCTATGGGGCCCAGTCAGTTCCATGAACAGTTAATTTATCATTTTGGTTAAACTTATGACAGACAAGTTACATTTGCGGGTTACAAACTTACAAGCTTTATATTAGCTAATATTACCTGTTTAGACAAAATACCAAATGCCTCCAAGAAGCACATATTTACCACTTATTAATCCCTCTGGTTCTGGCCATCACAGGCCCTGCACAAGATGATATGCCCCGGGCCCCAGACATGCCTAGGGTTGGCTCTGGCAGTGGACATAGTTCACTTGTACTTTAGGAAGACTTTTGATGGAGATTCACATGACCTTCTCATAAGCCAAACTGGAGAAAAGTGGACTAAATAAAATTGCTACATGTTGGGAAGATAACTGTTTGAGGAACCACAGGCAAAGGGTAATTTTATTAGTTATTCTGTCCTCTTATTGTAAACCACCCTAAGCCTTTGTTGGGAAGGGTGGCATATACATGGAATAAATAAATCACTAAATTATAAAAGGATCAATGTCGGAATGGCAGGAGGTTTGGAGCTGGGTTCCACAGTATCTCTCTTGGGTCCTGTGCTGTTTAATATATTTATTCATTCTTTGGATGCTGGAATAGAGCTTCCTGAGTGAAACTGGAAAAGACTGCATACCCATTGGAATAGGATTCAGAAGGATCTTGATGAGTTGGAAGGCTGGGCTAGAGGCAACATGGTGAAGCTCACTGTGGACAAATGCACAGTGCTGCACCTTGGGAAGAATTATTGGAAGCACAGAGACAGAATGGGAGTTAACTGGCTGGGTGGAAGTGTTGCTAAGAAGGACCTTGCCGTTATGGAGGATCACACTCTACATAAATCAGCAAGCTGATGCAGTTGTTAAAAAGACAAATTCAATTTGGGCACATAAACAGGTGTAATCTGTGTAAAACATGAGAATTGACAGTACCACTTTATTTGGTGCTGGTTAGAGCTCATCAAGAGCACAGGGATCCAACTACTTTTGGCCAACATGTCACAGATTAACCCCACACCCTGGCCAAGTGCCATTCTGATATGGTTCCCCTGCCTGATCTGCTGCTCTGCTTTCAGCTTCCTTCCCTATGCTCCCTGCCTGATTTGCTGCTTTGCTTTCTGCTTCCTGCTCTATCTGCCACTGTACTGTCTGCCCCCTTCCTGATTTGTGGGGTGCCACATAGAGGCTGTCCATGCCGCCTTAGGCACTCATGCCAGTGGCTGGCCAGTCCTCATCTAGAAAATTTTGTGTAGTTCTGGACTCCATATTTTAAGATATGGAAAAGTTAGAGAGTGTGTAGAGGCAGGTATAAAAAAGGACTGGAAGGCAAGATGTACAAGGAATCGCTGCGTGAACTAAGTATGTTTAGCTTGTGTAGATGGCAATTAAAGGTGGACTTGAAAGGTTGCCATAAAAAAGGGGGGGTACAACTTTTATCCATTACTGAAGAGAGCAGGACACAAAAATAGCTTAAAATGTAGCAAAGGAGATTTAGACTAGATCTCAGGAAAAATTTCCTTATTGTTAGAACAGTGATGCAGTGGAATAGACTGCCTAGGGAAGTTGTGGACTCTCCTGGAGGTTTTTAAGAACAGCTTAGATAAACGGGGTGATTTAGGAGTAGCCTTCATGCATTTGTGCAGGGGGTTGGACCAGATGACCCCTGAGGTCCCTCCCAACACTGTTCCTCTCCTCTCCTCTACTCTACCATCTCAAATCCTGGCTTTAATCCATCTTAAGTTCATACAAAGTTAAAACATCTCAGTGACCATTTCTGAAAGCTATGCCAAGAGTATGATGTGTATAAAATAAAGATCATGGGTTGATAACTAAAAGTGATTGAAAAATTACATTTTTATGCAAGAAAATTATGAGATACTTCCATTTTTTTTTTCAGACTCCCCTGAAAATGCTTCAGTAGTTGATTAAAAGAGAAACATGTTTGGCTTTAAAAAATGCTTTTGGCAGAAGGAAGGAAGCAAAAATCCAAATATTTTTACCAAAAAAATGTGTTGTTTTCAGTGTCACTTTCATTGACAACCTGGAATCTTTTTTTCTTTATCAAAGTGGCAATTTTCTATGAGGTGTTTTTTTTTTTTTTTGCTAAACCCCATTTTTTATTAACTACCCCCTGAATTAAAAGGAGACAGAATAAAATCATGCAGTCCTTATGTTGATTGTTGTGGAGGAATTTCATCAACTTCTGGTTGCTGCTTCACTGGCAGTTTTCCCAGATCTCATCTCCCATGAGGATGGAGGCAGAATTATCTTCAAACTTTGCAGCTGTTAGCTGTTAACTGATGAAAGAAAGACTCATTTCTCCCCTTCTCTTTTCACTCCATCTGAACCTCTGCCTCCCCTCACTGTTTGAACTGCAAAACTTTACAGACTCTCCTCTTCAAGGTTCTGGAAGTCTTCTCCCAGTCAGATCTGACCGGGGGTAAGGACGTTGCTACAATCCAGCCCCTAGCTTTCAGCTCATTATCCTTTTAAATTCCACTATAGTGTGGTGTTTCAGAGTTGCCAGTGCCATGTTCCTGGA
This sequence comes from Crocodylus siamensis, assembly GCF_052110815.1. NCBI lineage: Eukaryota > Metazoa > Chordata > Crocodylia > Crocodylidae > Crocodylus > Crocodylus siamensis. The sequence goes on along the minus strand of NC_143400.1, from coordinate 52,493,442 downwards.
CTAGTAAGTATATGGCAGGACAGCGGTGATTAGGGGTGGGATCATGGAACAGTGGCTGCAACAGCTTATTCCTCTCAATGCATCGTAGTTTCTGCTAAAAAAAAGTGACCTCCCACTCCTATTCTGCCATCCCATCTCATGTCCATCTGTCAATGAAATGCTCCAGGGGAGGCTTTTCTTACAATACATTTCCCAAGAAGTAGAAATGGGAGCTTTATTCTAGCATATAGCTGCAATATTTGGCTTCCTTTTGAAGCTCACTTCATTTCAAACTTTGATGGATGGTGTTGTCCCACTTCCAGACTAAATGCACATTGCAAACCTTCATCAGCTTTTACCAGCACTTATGCAGGATTGCCTTAGAAACACCTGACCTTTTATACTCCTTTTGACTGCGCAGTGTGGAAAGAGCAAAAAGTGCTTTATTTCTGCCAAGACAGCAGTAGCCATCTACCTGAAAAGGCATTGCGGGATATTCCCTTCCTCCATCCACCTTGCAAAATTTCTGAAGGGTGGCCAAAGGGGGAAAGGCAAATGAGTGCTGCCTTGCTGTGGGAGAAATGTGGGGCAGCCAATCTGGCAGCAAAAGGAAGTCAACATCTCCACCTGCAGTGTTTTGCCTGGAGAACAGATATGGAGCGCTAGCAACAGAGGAGGAAGAGCGCATTTCATTGGTGAAAGAGGACAGGCCAGACATCCCCAAGGTGGGGAGGATAGAGACCACTGCCACAAAGAGGAAGCAACAATGGGTGATGGTTGGAGATTCCCTTCTGTGGGGGATGGAGGGATCCATCTGCCTGCCTGACCTGTTGTTCGAGGAGGACTGCTGTTTGCCTGGATCCCAGTTCTGAAATGTCATGGAGGGATTAGTGAGACTCATCCAGGCCTCTAACTACTACCCCATACTGCTCATCTGTGTGGGCACCAGTGATACTGCTGCACAGATTAAGAGTAACTACAGGGCTCTGGTGCATGGGTGAAGGGGGACAAGGGCTCAGGTGGTATCCTTCCAGTTAAGGGGAAGGGGCTCTGGCAGGAATAGGTGCATCCTGCAGTGTTTGGCTTCACAGATGGGGTAGCCAGCAGGGATTTGGCTTCTTTGATCATGGGATATTCTAAGATGAAATATTGCTGGGAAGAGATGGGAACCATCTGACAAAAAAAGGGGAAGAGCATTTTTGCAGACAGGCTTGCTAACCGAGTGAGGAGGGCTTTAAATTAGGTTTGCTGGGGGATGGAGACCAAAGCTCTGAGGTAAGTAAGGAAGTGGGTGACCTGGAGGAAGAGGAGTGGGCAATGAGAGGTGCTGTCATACTTCCTGAGAAATCAGAGCAATTGACTAGTTACCTCAGGTGCCTGTACACAAATGCATGGAGCCTGGGAAACAAGCAGGAAGAACTGGAGGTCCTTGCACAGTCATGGCACTATGATGTGATTGGAATAACAAAGACGTGGTGGGAGCTCACATGACTGGAGCATTGTCATGGATGGGTACAAACTGTTCAGGAAGGACTCTTTCCTGCCATGGCAGGGGGTTGGACTCGATGATCTGCTCAGGTCCCTTCCGACCCTACGAACTATGAAACTATGTCAGGCACGGGAGAAGAAGAGGAGGAGTTGTGCTGTATATAAAAGAGCTGCATGATTGCTCAGAGCTCTAGTATGGAGCTGGTGATAGGCCTGGTGAGAGTCTCTGTGTTAGGGTCAGAGGGGAGAGCAACAAGGGTGATGTTGCAGTGGGGGGTCTGCTATGGACCACCAGATCAGGGGGAAGTGGTGGATGAGGTTTTCTTCAGACAACTAGTGGAAGTTTCCTGATCACAGGCCCTGGTTGTCATGGGGGACTTCAATCCTCCTGACATCTGCTGGGAGAGCAATACAGTAGTGCGCAGGTGATCCAGGAAGTTTTTGAAGAGCATTGGAGACAACTTCTTGGTGCAAGTGTTGGAGCAGCGAGCTAGGGGCCATGCTCTTCTTGACCTGCTGCTCACAAGAGGGAAAAATTGGTGGGGCACGTAGAGGTGGAAAGCAATTTGGGCAGCAGCAACTGCAAGATGATTGATTTCAAGATCCTGAAGAAAAGAAGGATGGAGAGCCACAGAGTAAGGACCCTGGACTTCAGAAAAGCAGACTCTGCCTCCTTCAGGGAACTGATGGGCCAGTCTAAGGGGGAAAGGAGTCCAGCAGAACTGGTTGTATTTTAAAGAAACCTTACTGAGAGTGCAGGAGCAAACCATCCTGGTATGCAGGAAGAATAGCAAATATGGCAGGCAACCAGCTTGGCTTAGCTGCCAACTCTTTGGTGAACTAAAACACAAAAATGAAGCTTACAAGTGGAAGCTTGGACAGATGACTAGGGAGGACTATAAGAGCATTCCTCGGGCCTGCAGGGATGAATTCAGGAAGGCCAAAGTGCAACTGAAGTTGCAGCTAGCAAGGGATGTGAAAGGTAACAAGCAAGGTTTCTACATGTATGTCAATAACAAGAGGAAGACCAGGGAAAGTGTGGGCCCCTTACTGAATGGGGGAGGCAACCCTGTGACAGAGGATGCAGAAAAGGCTGAAGTACTCAATGACTTTTTCACCTGAGTCTTCACAGGCAAGGTCAGCTCCCAGATTACTACACTGGCAGCACAGTTTGGGGAGGAGATAAGCAGCCAACAGTGCTGAAACAACAGTTTAGGGATTATTTAGAAAAGCTGGACATACATAAGTTCATGGGGCCAGATGCAATGTATCTGAGGGTGCTGAGGGAGTTGGCTGATGTGATTGCAGAGCTGCTGGCCATTATCTCTGAAAACTCATGGCAGTCAGGGAAGGTCCCAGGTGACTGGAAAACAGCAAATATAGTGCCTATCTTTAAGAAAGGGAAGGAGGATCCAGGGGAATACAGACCGGTTAGCCTCATGTCAGTCCCCAGAAAAATCATGAAGCAGGTCCTCAAGGAATCCATTTCTAAGCACTTGGAGGAGAAGGAGGTGATTAAGAACAGTCTGCATGGATTCACCAAGGGCAAGTCATGCCTGACCAACCTGATTGCCTTCTATTAGGTAACTAGCTCTGTGGATACGGAGAAAGCAGAGGACATGATATATCTTGTCTTTAGCAAGGATTTTGATATGGTCTCCCACAGCATTCTTGCAAACAAGCTGAGGGAGTATGGGTTGGATGAATGCACTGTAAGGAGGATAGAAAGTTGTTTGGATTGTCAGGCTCAGTGGGTAGTGATCAATAGGGCTGTGTGAAACAGCACTGTTTCATTTCGACATCCATTTTGCCATTTTGAAGGGACAGTGTTTAGTTTCATTACGTTTTGAAGCACTGTTCCATTTCATTTCATTGAAACTGTTTCGCTGTTTCAACGCATTTCGACATTTCACCCATAGGCTATAATGGGGAATCATAAAAATGCCTAGAACTTTGTCATTTCCTGCCTGATTCAGATGCAAATTTCAGGGATGGTAGCCCCTTCTGAGGACATGAAACCTGCCACGTGTCAAGGAGATACGTGCAGAAGTTTCTGGGAAACTGCACCTCAAACAGGTCAGAGCAAGAGTCCTGACACTTGCTGGCAGCACAGATCCAGGGGCACAGATCCTGTTCTGGCGCACAGATCCAGGGGCTTGCACTCCCAGGAGGAGTCCAGCACAGCCCCACAGCCATCCAGGTGGTGCGGACCCCTGGATCTATGTGTTAGATGACAGGAAGCTGCCTCTGCCACCTGGGGCCAGCAGCAGCATCAATCTTCCCCACCCCGAGGTCCCTTCCAGCCCTCATTTTCTATGATTCTATTTGCTGTGTTCCCCTTTTCATGAGAATGAGCCTTCCCGTAAAAAAAACACTTAACTAATACATGACTCCATCTTCATGAGAGAAACATCATTGCTAATAATTACTGTTAAGTCTGGTGTCCTCCAGCTAGTAGTGAAAGAAGCTTAACTGCTAGTGTAGACAGAGTGGGACTAAAATATTCTCAATGCCATTACAGAAATCATGCAGGGAGAGGTGTTATGGTATCCGATAGAGACGAGACTTCACGTCCTGCTCTAGATTTGTTGACCCAACTGTAAATGGGTACCTGGTCATTTGGGTTGGGAAGTCAAAGATGGGTAAATGTGACACTGACCATATTGTTCCCTTGTGTGCTGTTAGTTATAGAAAAATGTGTGCCTTAACCCCATTAGTCTCAATGGGTTGTTAGGCTTGGGTAGTCCCTTAACTTGACTACAGAAATGATGTGCTGAAAGAAGGCTTAGCCCAAGAGCTAAGGACTGTCATTTTCTATGCATCTGCACCATATCTGGCCTGGTCGAGGCCTCCAGATATTACAGAAATGTACTTGTGATATAATAGTAACTGTAATTATTTGCATTGGAGGTTAGATTATCTTCCATATCACTCAAGGGATGACAGGTGGGAATGAACCACAATGGAGCAATTCAACATTCATCCTCCTTTATTATTGCATTAAAGCATCACAGATTTATTGCTTTCAAAGTTAGAAAGGACCACAACAATAGTCTGGTTTCTCCTTCCATCTCATGTGGGCCAGAATGTTCCACCCAGTGACTCAGATCAACATGATGTGGTGAGACTGGGTTTATAGTGCTTCAGCCACATGAACTCGAGGGCTGTGTGAAATTTCACCGTCTGTTTCATTTTGACACTGTTTTGATGTGTTTTGAGCTTGAAACAGCGAAATCAAAACAAAATGAACGGCTTTGAAACAGCCTTGAAATGAAACTAGGGCAGTTGAAATGTTTTGAAAGTTTTGAAACATTTCAAGTTTTGAAGCTGAAGCTGGGCTTGCCTGCAGGGAAATAAAAGTAAGCAGAAGGAGAGGGAAGAAGGGGGAAGGACACAGTGAGGGTACGCCATAATACACGTGCTAGAGAGGAAGCTCCTGCAAGAGAGGAAAGAAAGGCTCTGTCACAGTGTGGCTGCCTGAGATGCTGCGGGTGCTACTGTTCTGCTGCTCACTGCATTATTACTTTACCTATTGTCATTTAAAGTGGTGGACTGGGCTGAGGCTGTAGGAGAGGAGGAAGCCTCACTGGAGCACACTACCGTGTCATGTAGAGGCCCCAGTGCCAGTGAGGGTGCGCCTTAACCCACACACAGTGTCACCCATGTCACAAGTTTTTCTTGTCAGCAGCTTGAGGTGCAGTTTCCCAGAAACCCCTGCACCTATCATGCCTTCAGAAGGGGCTATCTTCCCTACTTATTCTATCTAAATCTGCCAAAAAATGACAAAGTTATAGGCAGTTTTGTGCTTCCCAAATATAGCCCATGGGTGAAATGTTGAAACAGTGTCGAAACAGTGAAACAGTTTTGACAAAATGAAATGGAACAGTGCTTTTGAAAATAAATGAAACTCAAAACAAAACACTGTCCTGTTGAAATGGTGAAACAGAAGTTGAAACAAAATGGTGCTGTTTTGCACAGCCCTGATGAACTCCTCATATGCTGCCCATGTCTTCTGTTGAAAGGGCTGGCTGCAGCTCTGGCTACACAAACAATGCCAACATGGCAGCTGAATTGACTGGTACTAGGAGAATGCCATGTTACCTATATACATTTGGGTATTAAGATAACACGGCTTCTTTAGTTGGAATGGATACAAGCTCTTCTTGCCTTAGTTCAGTGACTAGTTATTGTGCGTAGTGAGGGATCACACAATGAGGTTCCATGCTCTGCGTAGTACAGTAGGTGAGACTGGATGACCACTAGTCCCTTCTTGACCTAAAATGCATGAATCCATTCAACTCTCATGCAATAATATATCGTGACAGGAAAGTGCAATGCCATTTCTTAAGTATTGCTCCAGCCTGTGCCTGTTGTGTTTGTGTGTGCATTTGGAAGTGTGGCTTTATTGTTTTAGAGTATACTGTAATATGCAGGACAGATCTTGCTATCCTTGTGCAGGCCAGACTCCCATTGTTCTGCCTTTGTAAAGCCTGTGGGTTGGGCCTTGTGTTTATGCGCAGATTCTGACAGCGTATGTTACGTGTAAGCGTAGGAGACATGCTTTTGTCCTTGAATGCAACTGTGCCCATGTGGTCTCGAACATCTGGTCACACGCTGCGCGGACCCGGATGTTCGGGGGTGTTCATCTGTCTGTCCCCGCTGTCCCGCCGAGTGGATGTCTCTCTCCCATATAGTCTTTCCTCAATCTCACCTCCCACGACTTTGAATCTTGTTCCAGTGGTGGGTGTCTGACTATCGGAGGCTCTCGACTATGGGATGGCTGTATGGTGATCTTCTGTGAGGCTCCACCTCCCCTCTACCTTGCCCTTACACCCCACTCTGCCTTGATGGGTTCACGATGTCCTTCGGCCGGTTTCCCTGACTGTTGGGGTTCTGCATATGCTCGCTGGGATGGTTTTATTGGCCTGCCGGGCCTAACCCTACCTCCACCCACAGCACCTAACCACTACCTTGCCTCCCAGGGGATAGTAACCCCTTTTTAGGCCCAGGTAATACTTGGACTCTAGACACCTTGCACTGCACCCCCACCAAAACTGGGAAACAAAAGAAAAGTTATCAACAACAAAGAAATATGAAGATATACAAAGGGGGAAGGGCCCTTTGCCCTCTTGCCATCTATACTCACAGCCTGCCCACCAACACCAGGCCCTAGATCCCCAAGGTCCCTAGTTGGCCATAAACTGGGTCTGGGCTAGACTGCGGGCTACTGTACCCTCCTCTTCACTCTTCGCCCAGCCTGTGGGTTCGCTGGACCCACGGTGGCCCTTCTCTGTACACCTCCCCCACATCCCTCATTGGGGCAGCTCTATGCCCCTGGGGCCCATCTTCTGCAGCCCCTCGCGCTGCTTATGCCCTTCGTCCCCCACCTGGGGTGCCTCCTCAAGCCCTCCAGAGCCCACAGTGGTCCCACCTGGTCTGACGTCTTGGTGGCTGCTGCTCCCTCTGGCTCCTCAGTAGTAGCCCCTAGCGTCACACTCCTTCCACTCTTCCCGGTCCTCAGAGCTGGGTCCTCAGTCTGAGTGAGGTGCTACAGCTTCCTTGCTCCCTGTGGTGCCGCTGGCAGCGCTATTCCCACGGCAGTCTTTGCTGCGTTCACCCATGCTGGGAAAGGCTGCTTCCCACCCTTTTTTCCCTTGTAGGGGCTCCAGGAGAAGCCTCCCTGCTGAGGTCCCTGCGGGTCTCCTCCTTGCTTCCTTGCCAGTGGCTCCTTTTATATCCGCTGACCCGCTCCTGCTGCCGACGTTACCTGCTGGCCGCAGCTGTATAAAGACATGGCTAATGAGCTGCTCGGGTCCCGCCTCCATTTTCGGCTTCGCTGCAGATCCTGCTGCAGGTAAGAAGTTTTTTGTTTCTTTTCTTTTACTTTTGTTTTCCTTGGCGGGTTCCTGGCCCTGGGGTTCCTCCCTGGCTCCTCGGGGTCCTCCCCTCTGTCTGTCCCCATGACAGCAACCATCCATATAATTATCCCATGAGCAATAGGAAGGAGAAAACATCATATTAGTCTTATGATAGCCTGCATGGGACCATTGATAAAGGTGATGATTGGAAATTAATTGCAATGTAGTAGGAAAGACAGAAACTTTCTTTTGATTTGAGGGAAGGAATTGTTTCAAAATTGGCAAATGATAGTTAGCTTTCCTGTTCACTAATAGGCAACCTACATAGAAGAATCTCTGAAAGGATCACTAAGTAGTAGAACTGTGCGAAATTTCACTGGTTGTTTTGATTCGACACTTTCGACTAATTTTGAGATCAAAACAGTGAGATCGAATCGAAATGAAGGGCTTCGAAACAGCTTCGAAACAAAATGAGGCTAGTTGAAATGTTTCAAAAGTTTTGAAACATTTCGAGTTTCAAAGCCACCAGTGAGACACAGGAGAACCAGGGCTGCTCTCGCAGCACCAGCCAGGAGTGCAGTCCTGGCTCGCCCCATCTCCCACTGCTGGAAGCCAATAACAGATCAGGGGAAGTGAACTGAGCCTGGGCTCAGTTCCCCACCCCAGTGCTGCAATCTGGCGGGGGGGTGGAGAGTCAGCCCAGATGGGCTTACTCCCCACCACACTGTGATTGGGTGTGGGGCGGAGAGTCAGCCCAGATGGGCTCACTCCCACCCCCCACTGTGATCAAGTGCAGGGCGGAGTGTCAATCCATCTGGGCTTGCTTTCCACCCCTGTGCTGCAATCGGGTGTGGGGGCAGAGAGTCAGCCCAGCTGGGCTTACTGCCACCCCACCATGCTGTGATTGGGTGCGGGGCACAGAGTCAGCCTAGATGGGCTCACTCCCTGCTCCATGCTGCGATCAGGAGGCCAGTTGGGCCGACTCTCCGACCCGGCACCCGATTGCAGTGCAGGGGGTGGAGTGAGCCCAGTTGGGCTGACTCTGCCCCGCACCCAATTGCAGCGTGGAGGGGGGGAAGTGAGCCCAGTTGGGCTGACACTCTACCTCACACCCGATTGCAGCATGGAGGGGGCGAGTGAGTCAACTCAGCTAGGCTGAGTCCCCACCCCCTGTGCGATCTAGCACTGGGGGTGGGAAGTCAGCTTAGCTGGGCTGACTTCCCACCCCCAGCAAAACATCGAAACAGCATCAAAACAGCTTTTCAATTTCAATGAAACGAAACAGAACAGCTGTTTTGAATTTAAATGAAATTCAAAACAGAATGCTGTTTCTTCGAACCAGCGAAACTGAAGGCAAAATGGAACGGTGTCATTTCGCACAGCCCTACTAAGTAGGAAGCAGATGGATCTCTGCATATGCTGCACAGTAGACTCCCTTCCCTACTTTCTTCCTTGGATTTGCATCTTAAGAAATTATCTCTCCTTTGAAAGGATTCTTCTCAAACTAGAAGCAAAACACAACTGAACCAAACTGAATGGTTCATGTGATAAGCAAACTTCTTGTTTGATTTTTTTTTCCCAGGCTCCCAAAGATAAATTGCATTTTGCTCCTAGATATGAAATTTCCTTGGAGGAAAACATATTTTGCTGTGGCCTCTGCACCGAGAACATGAGAAAAGGTTTTATTTTAAATCTTCATTGATAGTGTTCCTCTGTCTATCTCTTACTTTCCTCATTTTGGATACTCTGACTTCACAGAGCCAACAGAGTCCCTGCAACTGAATGCGCCTGTCACTTGTTATTTCTAGCCCTGCCATAAAATTTAATCTTAAGATTTTTTTTTTCTTTATGCTAAGGAAATGAAAGTTGAAGCCCGATTAGAAAAAAAGCCATCTGTCTTCAAACAAAGTGATTTTTTTACACCTGCCTTTGTTAATCCTTTATCTTCAAAGGGAACAAAGAGATCTTTTTACCTTAAGGGAGAAAGAAAGGCAGAGTGTGCAGTGAATGACACACCTGCACAATGCTGGGATTGTCATGTGACCAACATCCATTTGGAGCTTTTAATCATTCTTAAAAAAGTGAACAAAAATAAAAGAAACCAAAACAAAAAAACCCTCAGACACTAATAACCAGTTGAAGGGGAAAACTACCAAACTGAACTGGTTGCAGGTTCTGAAATTATGCTGAATGTCTTTCCCTTTAACTGCAGGACTGCTTGGTCCTTATCTTTTTTCTGAGCAGATAGGTCTGTCTACACTCTATTGGTAGAGCAACAGACAGGGACTTCAAAGAATAGTATATGGGTAGGTATATGAAGTATGCAAAACTTTAGGTCCATTACCTAAATACTGTGGTGACTGGTGTTGAACCAGAGTACATCTACACTCATCTTTTGTGCAATCACGTATAGTAATGGATATGTTCTCAAGCACTGAGAGAAGCTCAAGGCTCTTGGCACTGGACTGTTTTCTATTTCTGTACTTAATAAACAGAATATTACACAGAAGGACCTGCCATTTATCTTCTTTTAATATGAAAGGAGTTAAATTCCTGAGTCCTTGTTCTAACTGAGTTTCCCTCTTCCCAGGGAATTAAAAGACTCTTCCACATTTTAGTTCCCTCTCCTCCCAGCCTAGTTACCAAATTAGCCATCATCTTGCCTGGTTTTCCTTCACATCTTGTTGTAATTTAGTCTTTCACATCTTTCACATGACAAAGGAATCATCCTCTCTACAGTTGCTGTGAAAAAAATACCTGCATTCTCTCAAAACCACTCAGGAAGAAAGTAATACATATATATTTAGCTCTAACCTGTTATTCTGAGTTCATAAGTCACTTTGAGGCTTTCTCTCGGGTTTGTTGTGAGCCATTCAGACAGCAGCTTGTAAAATGTCAGAGCTATGTCAGAACTGCATTGCATTCTACGCTAGTCCGAATTAATAGTATTACATTATCCTGGTTCAGCTCTTATATTGTCTTGCAGGAAGTTATTGTGTACTCAGCATGAGACAGCTCAGAGCACATGGCATGGAGAGGGAAATGTAGATAGGGGGTTGTTATCTAGTAAGGTGCTGGGTTAGCTCAGAATCTTAATGCAGTCCTCTGGGATGAACCTAGTTTACCCAGTATCTCCTCTGCAGCATGCTGGGGAATTTTCCAGTTCTGGGTGTTTGTAGAAGGCTTTCCTCACTGTTTGGGGGAAGGATTCCCACCCTTCCTTTCTCATATCCTCCCCTCTCTTAGGGTCCAAATGTCGCCCTGGATTATATAAATGCACACTTTTGCTTTGTAACTGAACGGCATATGAGCAAGCTCTTGGGAACAGCACACCTTGCCCTAGCGATGCTGCTGACGCAAGTCTGATGCTGTGGATGGCTTTTGTGACCTGAGCTGTTCTGCTCCGCACAGAAATCTTACTGCTTTCTCCTAGGCCTAGCCCCAGCTTAGAAAACCAAACAATAATATCATTCTTGCTTTATAGTGTGTGCTTATTACAACTAGGTGAAACTGCATTGCTGTCCGCTACTCCTAGGACAATTGAGGGCGGATATAGTGAAAGACTCTATTGATCTTTCATGTCTGCTCTGAATTGCTCTTGTGTCACTGAGCAAAAGCAGACTGGCCATATACCCTAATGGAACCTCTGTTCCCCTCCCTGAACTATATATGGCAAACCTACCTTAGGTAGAGACGTCCCTTGATAGTCCTCAATGCATTATACTTCCAACATCCCTCTGAATTATGGCAGTGCTATTCTTTCCATTTTACAGATGGGGAACTGAGGCCTTGTGAAGGGCTTAACTCTTTCCCCATAATTGCCCAGAAAGTCTGTGGTGGAGCAGAGAATTGAACCCAAGGTCCACGTTAGAGTTGGTCACACCAATTTTTTTTTTAACAGTCAGCAAAAGATACCATAATTGAAAATGAAAGGTACAGGAGGTGATCTAGGTGACAGCTACTGTGGAATGTCCACTGACCCTCTGGTAACTTCTCTTATAAGCACCATTCACATTAACTCTGAGGGGAAAAAAAATGCTAGTAAGAGAGTTAGTACAGCCTAATCTTAACTTGTGGTCAGATTGCAAGGGTGCCTTGTTTCTATCTGTTCTCACTGGCCCAGTTCAGTGGTTTTGTCCTGTTTATACTATTGTAAGCCACTATCCACTGACTTGGACTTGGACTTGACTTGGGAGTCCTACCATGCCCCCCAAAATGACAAGGTTGGGCTTAGCAGCCTTGGGGTACGGAGTCAGCATGAGGTGAGGATCACTATCAGGAGGTGGTATTAGGCTGAGGAAAAGGGAAGCCCTTGGTCTGTTTTTGTGTGGCCTGCCTAGTCACTGGGACTAGGTTTGCCCCCTCATGGACTATAGTTGTGTCCAGTTCAGGGTCTTGGAGGTCTCAGGCGAGAACCCTGAATAGAGGGGGCCCATGTACTCCCCATGCCAGTAAGGGATGTCCACATCCTAGGCCTCCTGGACTCTGGCCCAGGCCACACAGGTAGGTTATGGACCCTGCCCAGCTCACAACTGCAGAGTGCATATCTGTAATCTGTATACATGAGGACACGCACCCCTATCCCATTACAAAGGTGTGACTCTTGATTGGGGCCAGGTCACCAAGCTAATTGTGGCAGTGACCAGTCACCTTTCCCACCCCATAGTGGTGTATTGGGATAGTGGCCCACTTACTGATATGTGTGACAGAAGGGAAATAGTGAGTGACTGGAGCAGCATAGGGAACAACTATGGAAGATATTGCCTTTTGTCTCTGAGGTCATGGACCCCCAAGTTATGCCATGCCAGAAGCAATGATGCATTAGGAAGGCAGTGTTGGTGGCAGAGAACAGACTGGGTAAGAGGCAAAAGAAAGAGGTTGGAGTCCAGCATGAGCTGGATGGACCCATGGAGGATTCACCAGAACCAAGGTCCATGGGCAGTTCTCTTGTTGAAGTGGAGCCCCCAGCAGAAGGGCCTGATTTCATACAACAGCAAAGAGAAGACCCAGTCTCTGCACACTGTGGCCATCTGGCACAGGTGAGTAACAAGACAATAGATCCTCCCTGAGTTCGCAGGATTCCCCCTTTGAATTTCAAGGGGGGCGTCCTGATGTGGCTCGCATGGGACTGAATGACCAGAACCTGGAGAGCTGAGCTGCTGGTGCCAAGATTGCATTATAACCAGGTCTCACAGCTGGCACATGACATCCTATGGGCAGGCCATCTGGAAGTTGAGACAACCCAGGAAAGAGTCCTCAACAGATTCTTCTGTCTCGGGGCTTACCAGGATATTAAAGACATTTGTGCAAAGGTTTCATGCCCAGAGTGCCAGCTGGTCACCTCATGCCCACAGCATTGGGTGCCATTGGTTCCATTGCTGTTGGTGGGTACCCCATTTGAGCTGGTTGGGATAGGTATCTTCAGGCCAGCGGCCAGTAGAACCCAGTGCCAGTGGATGGTCCTTGTGGATTATGCTTCTTAGTACCCAGCAGTGGTAATGACTCATATGCCGTGGCCCAAACAGTGGCCATGGAACTATTAAAGATTTTCTCAAAGGTGGGGCTCCCAAAGACATATGAACTGATCAAGGCACTGTGTTCATGTTCCAGCTCCTGCAATGTGTGGGTGCTTCTGCAATTTCATGTGGTTAGACTCGTCAATGGATGGTCTGGTGGGGAGATTCTGTCAGACTCTGAGAGGGATCTAAGGAAATTTGTGACCAGGAGCCCCAGAAGTGGGAAATGCCTCTGCCCTATTTGCTTTTCTCAATCTGGGAGGTTCCCCAATCATCTATGGGGTTACCTCCCTTTGAACTTCTCTGTGGGAGGCAGCCTCAAGGGATGTTAGAGTTACTGAACAAGACCAGACCTGGAAAGTGCAGAGGCCTACTGAAGAGTTTCTGGATGTGTTTACAACCAACCCAGGGAACCACCTTAATTAATACTCAATTATCTTAACACCCGGTTGTCTGGTTCTCCCAGATACTAGAGTGACTTGGAAACAGTAAAAGGGAAGTTCAAAATAGGCTGGTTATGGGTGTGATTGAAAAATCATCAAGTGAATGATGCAACCTGATTGTATTACTGCCTGAACCAGTCAAAATGGTCTGGTTTTGAACTGACATCTGCAAACTAACTTCTGTATATAAAATGTAATGCATATCCGATGCCTTGGGTTGACAAACTGATACAACAGCTGGGAAGGCCAAGTACTTATCCGCACTCAATCTGATGACGGAGTATTAGTAAATGCTGCTTACTCCAGAATTTTGCAAGCTAACCGCATTTACAGCACAGTGGAGGCCCTATCAATTTAAGACCCAACCCTTCATTCTCCACAGTGCCCTGGCCACCTTCCAGTGGCTGATGGACAGGATTCTGTGGCCCCATCGTGAGTATGCAACAGCCTACCTTGATGACATGCTGATGTTCACCAGCACTTGGAAGAAACATCTGTACTGGGTTAGGATCGTATTGCAGGCCCTCCAGGCTGCAGGTTTGATGGCGAATCCATCAGAGTGCCAGTTCAGAGGTCAGGAAACTAAGTATTTGGGGTATGCCCTTGGAAAGGAGGAAATTAGACCCCCCATTGATAAGATAAAAGCATTGGTGGAGTCTCCCATGCCCAAAACCAAGAAGGCAGCTAAAGTTTTTTTCTGGGGCTAGGCACTTCAGCCTTCGGCGAATCAAAGCACCTTTTGTGTATCACCCCAGTATTACGCATTCCAGACTTTAGCCAGAGGTTCACCCTAAAAATGGATGCCTTAGTGAGGCCGAGGAGCTGTGCTTTGGCAGAACTTTAAAGATGGAGAACACCTGATCTTGTATCTAAGCTAGAAACTTTCCTAAAGAACAAAAATGTTTGGTGATTGAAAAGAAGTGTCTGGTAATAAAATGCACAGTCAAGGGCCTATGCTACTGCTTTCTAAGAGTCCCCTTTACTTTAGTCACAGACCAGTCCTCCTGATATGGCTACATGAGATGAAGGAAGTCAATCCCCAGCTCATGCATCAGTATCTGGTGTTGCAGCTCTATTCATTTAACACTCACCGTTAACCCAGAGCAGCTCACACTAATGCAGATTTCTTCTTGTGGGGAGGGGGCGGGGGTGGTAATGAATGTGGAAGAGTGAGTCTCTGTGAGAGGAGAGATATGTAGCAAAGCAGTCTGTCCCATAAATGAGGCAGTCAGTCTGGGGGTAGAAGCTTAGCTGTGACTGATTAGCAGGCAGTTTAAAGCCCAAGCAGGGAGCTTGAGCTGGGGGAAGAAGCAGACTGGCGGCAGGTACCAGACTGAAGCTCACAGGACCTTACCTCTAGAAAGGTGCCACAGGTAAAGGGCCCTCTCTTACTACCTGGAGAACAGCTGAGGGTTTGCTTTACTCATTTGTTTGGACCAAGGATTTTTGTTTTTTGTGTTATGCAGACTGGATGAGGGTCTCCCAAGGGAGCAAAGCCAGACAACAAGGCTGCAGGCACCCAAGCCTTCTTGTGGACTGTTGTTTAGACTGCCTCAAGGACTCCTAAGGGGGTGGCAAAGCCCACCAGCATGTTAACAGCATCAACCCACTTACACATATGAGCCCTGGGAAAAGCTCAGAACAGACCTGTTCACTTGTAATGGCGGGAACTACACAGTCCCAGTAGATTAGTACCCTGGTTTCAGAGAGGCACTATCTGAAGGACACTTGGGTGAGAACTGTGTTTAGGAAGCTGAGGGTTACTTTAGGCTTACTTGAAACATTATGTCACAGTACGTGGCAGCAGAATTCAAATGATTCGGCATCACATGTGAATGTGAGCACAAGACCTCTTCCCCTACATGAGGCAACAGGCAAGCAGAGTTGCCAGTGAAGACAGCCAGGAGATGGATGGCAAAGCAGAGAGGAGGGAATCTACCTGGACAGGCTAGACCATGTCATTATAACCCCTCAAGGATGAGGCATAAACCCAGTCAAGGGACTGATGGGCCACAAAACACAGACTCTGCTTTCCATGAGGTGCTTTCTGTCACAGCCCAGCAGAGGAAAAACACAAATCAAATCACAAATATGAAACTGGTGACACCTGACTGGATGGCAGCTCTGTGGACAAGGACTTGGGAGTCTTGGTAGACCACAGACTCAGTATGAGTTGCAGCTGCACAAAAGGGGAATGTGGTTTTGGGAAGCATCAATACAAGAAACATTAGGTGCCAGAACATGGGAGGTGAGAGTGTCTTTCTGCTCGGCACTGGTTAGATCTCATCTGGACACTGTGTGCAGTTCTGGGCTCCACATTTTTTAAATGATGTGGAGAAGTGAGAGAGGTCCAGAGCTAGGTGACAAAGATGATCAAGGCTTGGAAGGCAAAGCATCTTAGGAAAGGCTGAAGGAGCTGCGTATGTTCAGCTTATAGAAAAGGTGCTTAAGAGGCCACATGATAGCAGTCTTCAAATACTTCGAACAGGTGCCCAGGGAAGTTGTGGACTGGAGGTGTTCAGGAAGAGGTTGGAAAGCCACTGGTTGGGGATGATCCAGGTGTAACCTATGTTCTACTATGGGGATTTTCCATGCTTCTGGGCTTTGTTAGTTGTCTTCACCCCTTCTCTGTTACATGTGTCAGGGTGAGACCAAAGCTGTAGGTTCATAGCTAGAGGTTCCTCTGCCCAGGGTCAGACAGATCACTATATTTGGGATCAGGAAGGAATTGTACCCCATCGTTGGGTTGGTATGGACTGTGGGGGGAGGGGTTACCTTCCTCTGTAGTGGGGCTCATGGTCTTCTACCCAGGATCTCTTGCGCATATATTGGCAACATTTCATAGAAGCAGGACATTGGCTACTGTGGTTCCCCAGCTTTACTTGTGGCAGGTTAGGGTATTATGTCTGTGTTGCATCAGGGTTGACAATAGTCTCATGGAGAGTTTAGATTATGGTTTGGATGGATTGGTTTGGGTAGGGCTGATTCTGCCTCAGGCAGGGGGTTGGACTACATGACCTCTGGAGGTCTCTTCCAACCCCACTTCTCTATGACTTGCAAGGGAAGTGGTGCTGGCTCCTACCTTGGGACTCTTTAAGAGGAGGCTTGACAGTTACCTAGCTGGGGTCATATGAACCCAGTATTCTTTCCTGCCCAGGGGAAGGGATCCGACTTGATGATCTACTTAGGTCCCTTCTGACCCTACATCTATGAATCTATGAATAATGGACTAGAGAAAGAAGAGGGTAAGAAGACACAGAGCTCAGGTCAATCCTCGGGCTAGGACTTAGAGCAAGCTGTCACCTTGAAGGCAACTTACACCTTGAAGGCCACCATTGAGGCAACTTAATGGTGGCCTTACCAGGAGTAAGCTTTCACACAGATCCCTGTGTGCACAGCCTCAGCAAATGGCTGCTTAGACATGACACTTTATATCAGGGAAGATGCAAAAACCCACATGAAGCATGGAGATACAAGCTCAGTTTGCTGGAAGGTCACTGCAGGTACAGCATCTCTGCAAATAGTTCACTTGATAAAGGGCTAATTAACTTCTGGAAGCACGGAGATCAGTCTTGGTGACATGGGGGATGACACTGAGCATTGTTGCAAGTGAACTGTTTTTCATCAGTATTGAATAATGTGAGAATAGGTTACTCTTCCCTCTATCGTTTAAATGCAAGTGAGGACACAAACTAGACCAGTAGTCCTTGGCCTTTTCCACACTGTGACTCCATGTTGCAGCAGATAAATAGTTTCAAGACATTAGCCCAATCTAGCCACAAAGAAAGAGAAGGTGACCCCAACTGTTTGGACCCATTTGTTGCCTCCTCAGGATGGGAATTTATTAGGGCTGTGTGGAATGGCACTGTTCCGTTTCGACTTGCGGTTTGACATTTCGATGGAACAGCGCTTTGTTTCGAATGTCATTTTGATTTGAAACTGCTGTTCCATTTTGTTTCATCGAAACAGTTTGACTGTTTCAACGTTTCAACCATAGGCTATAATGGGAAAGCTTGAAACAGCCTATCACTTTGTCATTTCTAGCCTGATTTGGATGAAACTTGCAGGAATGGTATCCCCTTCTGAGGGCACAAAGCCCGCCAAGTTTCAAAGAGATAGGTGTCGGGGTTTCAGGGAAACTGCACCTCAGTGTCTTGAAAGCAAAAAACTCATGTCACATGTACATGTTAAGCCACAGTGGGGTCAAAACTGAAGGCCTGCTAGCTCCTGCTGTGGCCACAAAGCCTGCCAGCTGTCAAGGAAATAAGTACAGGGGGAGTCTGGGTTCTGGGGCCCTGCACCTCTGACTGCTGACAGGCAACACTCGTGATATGGGTGGGTGACACTGTGAGTGTGTTAAGGTGTGCCCTCACTCAACTGACACTAAGGCAGGAAGCAGGGCAGTTCAAACAATGCTGCCTTCTTTGCAGTTTTTCCATCCCTCCCCCAGAGCACTGGGATTGGAAGGGACCTCAGGGAAGGGTGACAGTCCCTGGCCAGCTACACAGTCAATAGTGAGAGTAGTCCTTCCCCCCACTTCCCCCTCCCACTCCTTACTTTAGTTTCTGTTTCCCTGAAGGCAAGCCCAGCTTGAGCTTCGAAACTCAAAAAAGTTTAGAAAATTTAGAAATGCTTCAACTTGCCTCGTTGCATTACAAGGCTGTTTCGAAGTTCTCTGTTTTGTTTCGATTTTGCTGTTTTGATCTCTAAACCAGGGGTAGGCAACGTTTTTTGGTTGGAGTGCCGAAAAACACCGCAATGCCTACCTTGGAAAGTGCCGGAGTGCCGGCATGGCAGAAAAACAAAAGGAGGGCAAGGGGTACATGGCAGGATGCCCTGCTTGTGCCCCTTGCCCCCCACCCAAAGCCCCTGCCCCCCAGCCCTACTGCCCCGTGTCCCCCACCCAAAGCCCCTGCCCCCCAGCCCTACTGCCCCTTGCCTCCCACCCAAAGCCCCTACCCCAGAGCCTGGGCTCTGTGGCTGCCACCAGCTACTCCAGCTCTGGGTAGGTGTTGGAGCCCGGGCTGCTCCCAGCAGGGCTTGCAGCATCCCGGCTGCCTGCTGGGAGCAGCCTGGGATCCTGGCTGGCAGCAGCTGCCCAGGGCCAGGGCGGCTGTAGCCGGGAGGCTCCAAACAGCTGTGCCGTGGCGTGCCAAGCAAAATGGCCTTGCGTGCCACGCCCGGCACGCGTGTCAGGGGTTGTCGACCACCTACTCTAAATGAATCGAAACAACGTCAAAATGAAACTGCTGGCAAATTTTTGCACAGCCCTAGAATCTATGGATTAGATGCGATTCAACTAATTCTCCCACTGTTATTCCATCATGTGCCAAGGGGTGGGGGAAATCTCCCAGAATCTGTGGAGTCTGTGAATTGAGGTGGAAAGTGGAAGAGAGCTACTAAGGGGTCATAGCAACTAAAGGTTTATTGCAGCACTAAGGTGAGCCCAGAGCAAACCTGCATGTGTTTTTAATACAATTCAGCACTTTCTTTTTGGATGCCTTGAACTGTTTGTGTTCTTTTACAACCAGTTCAATTCCCTGGCGTAGACAAGAAAGCAAAGTGGCAGGTGGAGGCAGAGGAGTGTTCGCCAGTGTTGCAGACAGTGACATCTTTTGTCTTGTGAGTAATTTCAAAGGATTTTGCAGAGAAAATTCATGCTGCAGTGTGTGATAACACTTAACATTTTCTTTCATCGGGTTTTCGTATCTTAATCCTTGAGAAATGGCTTGGCATTGCTTAAAGAATCATCAGAGAACAAAGGCAAAGCTGTTAATTAAGATGGTGCTGATTCTGGCAAGAAATGGCTGCTGGCTCACTGTTGCATTGTAAGGGAACTGAAGAGACTGTATCAACAAAATGGGATGGTACTGCTGAAAATAACTCCTGGAGGAAGTTTTCCTTGTTTCTAGTGCAGTTCTGTGCTCTGCTAAATGTCTTTTCCAGCATGGTTTCCTGTGTAACCCACATACATCATGGATGTGTCCTCCAGCCCCAACTGAAAGGGAGTGGTGGCAGGTAGAGTGCTGCGAGAGGGATGCCGATACTAGCAAGCGGATCTCTCTCTTCTCTGTAGAGATGGGCTCAGGCACATATGACTTAACTATATACAGTTTATTGACTTACACAGTACATAATGATTAATAAAGGATACATACAATATTACTTAGGACTAAATGAGAAAGGTAAACAAAACAGCCAAACAATATACCATGCCCATGGGGGAAGATCCCTCCTCTAGGGGTTATTTCCCAACCACAATACCCATCCACAAAGGCCCCGGGACAGAGACAGGTAAGTCCCCTGTAGTTCAGGCCCCTGGATAGTACCAGGTGGATGGAATGGCCCTTGCCTTGTGGGGGGGATCCCGGAAGTTGGGTGCCTCAGCAAAGGTGGAGTTACCACTCGTATATACAACTTGCTATCAATTACAAAATACAAAGCGCAATACAACATACCCTACAAAATATAAGACACGGCCTTCGGGGTGATGTATCAAATTATCCCCTATAGGGTCAATTTCCCAGCAGGAGAGCCAGGGTCCCTTTCCCAAATCCTTAAGTGCCCCATGACCTGCCCAAAACAATAAGAGGGACTCTTCTCCCTTCTAGTCAGCTGTGCAGGAGTAGCTTCCACTTTCAACCCTCCTGTGGGACCCTGCCCCTGAGGCATCCCTCTTAGGGACCCAGAGCCCCAGCAACTTACAGTCCCTTCCACAGGTCATCTGGCCAGTCCCAAAGAGAGGCTCCCTGGGCCTTCCTTCCTTGTCACCTCTGGATGTGCCTCCCCGGCCTGGTGCCCTGAGCACCCAGGCCCTGCAGCGTCTCTCGCTCTGGCCTCCTGGCCTTCTATCGGGCTCTCCCATTGCCCTGTGCCCTGCTCTGGCCACCAAGGGGTCACTCCTCCACCGAGCTGCGATGTTGCGGGCTCCAGCCGTCCGGCGCAGCTTCCCTGAGCAGCCCTCAGTTGCTCTCTGGCCTCTCTCCATGCACCAGTCCATGCACCGTGATGCCTGGCAGCCTGCCGGGGCTGCAGGTTTGAGCCGCCACTAGCCGTTCGCAGAGCCTGAGCTCCATGCGCCGGTCCACGCACCATGATGCCCGGCAGCCTGCTGGGGTTGCAGGCTTGAGCCACTTTGCTGCGGCTCTCAAAGCCCCAGCTCCATGCGCCATGGAGTGACTCCCAGGGCCGCTCCTCCAGCAGCGTCTTCTGGAACCTGGGGCCTATTGCCCGCTGATGTTGCTTTTCCCAGCTCCTCTCCTTTTGATTCCCTCGCCGAGTCTGCTCTCAGCATGCCCAGCACGCTCTTTTTTTAGTGGACCATGCTGCAGTCCACAATCTGGTTGCGGCTCTCCTCTCCCCATCCCTTCAGGAAATGGGCAGTGATCGCTTTCCCAAGCTTGGTGCTGAGGGGTGGATTAGCTCCACCAATCAGAATTGAGGATTCTTGAGCTCCTGGATGCATTGGAGCTCCATCAGGTATGTCTGCCACACCTGTCTCCCAGCTTGTGACACTGCCTAAAGCCAAAAGGTTTTTTTTTAATGGAAAATTATCTTGAAAGTGACCAGGAGAAACTCTGCCATTGGAGAAACTTGATGGGGCTGTTGCAGTATGTTTGCAAGTTCTTTCTCCTGGTGGGTGAGAAGTCTTGGAGGGTCTTTGAAGGGACTGTGAGTTGTTAGCTTTGTGATATAGCTTCTTTGGTGGGGTAGCGGTGGCAAATGAAAGTGCAGTTTGTTGTTCTCGGCCTTAATCTCTGTAAGTGGTGTCATTTTGGTGCTAGAGGTGAAAACAGGATGCTCTGTCTCTGGACTGAGAGTTTTGAATAAGGAGCTTATCTGCATGCAGTGTGATCACCTCTGTTCAAAGACTAGTTTTTATTGAGCAAAACAGTTTGCATTAAGAACTATCCATATTGCATGTCTCTGATTTCTCCTCCAATAGGAAGCAGTTTTGCTAAGCCCTGATGTGTTCATTCTATGGCAGAGGGGTGATGATATAACCTGGGCATTGAGAGAGGGAATTAAGTCAATTTAGGCCTTGTTTGCATAAAAGGTTATGCCACATTAACTGAGAGAGTGTAAGCAGCCACATTTCAATTTGTTTTTTGTTAAATGGAGGCAAATCCTGGTGTGTTCATTCTTACATAATTTACAAATGGTCTACGTTTATTTCTTTAAGGACTTCATAACTGAATAGAGCTAAATTGATATAAGCCAGATGTAAACTAATTTAAAGATGTCCACACATAGCTTTGGACTGGTTTAATTAAATGTTTTAAAAATACAGTGTAAACTAGTGGTTGGTTTCGTATGTAGATTGGTCCTAAGTATGACAAGTAATTGGAGGAGCTTCTCTTTTAAATTGACCAGCTGAGTGTTGCTCCAGAAAAGTGGTTATATGGGTATATCAGGAAAACTCCCTGTCCCTGAGACTGAAGATTTCGTATGAACATTACTAGATTCACATTTGTTTAGGCTCAACACTACAACATAATTAAATGTTTCTGAGCCTTGTCGCCACCCACTCCAGCATCCTTGCAAGCTGATTTGAAAATTATAGGGTTTAGGAACAGATAATAGGTTAATATTTGCAAAGCATTTTGTTATATAGTTGGATGGAGGCTCCCTGGGCTTGGTTGAGAGGAGCCCACGTCCTTACCCATATACCTGGGAAACCCTTTTTCCCATCATCAGCACCAGTCCCCTTTAGGAAACATAGGAAGTGACCTCAAAACCCAGCGGTATTTTTATCTAAGCAGTGCAAGCCCTCAGCCTGTGTCAAGGAGACAGCACCCAGCGGTAAGTTAGACCACACGTGCATTTCCTTGTAGTAATACAGGATTCCCAAGGCCCAGCACCTGCATACATTGACTTTCTTACCTGGAGTCAGTAGCCCCAGCCTGGCCTCTCTATCCCCTTTGCTCAGTCAGTGATACCCACACACACTAAAATCCTTTTAGGGCAGAGCTCTGATTCCATTTACCTGGAATATCATCTTTATTACTGCTGGGTTGGATTGGACTTTCTGGTTCATTCCAGCAGATTTCTAGATTAAATCTTTTGGTTGGGGTTTCTGGCTCAGGTTGCTATCTCTGTCTCTCTCTCTTTGCAAACAAACTAAACTTCACACATAGTGGTAGTGTCTTTTTTTATCCCTGCTTCACGGGCAGAGGACTAGCCTCACATCACCCAGGTCATCTGCAGGCAATCTCTCCTCTTGGTTTTGGAGTGACAACTGTTCTCAGTGAAATTCAGGTCCCCAGCAGATACTCAGTTTTGACTGGGAGTGATGCTCTTCCTCTTAGATGAAAGCCCGTAGGTCACATCCCACAATAGGTGGGCAGTCCAGCTGGAACTTAAAGAGTTTGGGTCCTCCTGTTTCCAATCAAACACAGATTTTGGGGAAAGGCCTGTGCCACATCATACTGCCTGTACAAATATATATGTATATATGTATAACATGCATGTTGTCATGATAGTTATTCACGGAAAACAAAGAATTTTCCATTTTTTTAACAAAGATTTTGATGATTTTTCAATTTTTGTTCCTCGGAAAAGTTCCCTGAATCAAACAGGTCATAATTACAGCCATATAATAGCAAAAAGTAATATTAAACCATTTTCTTTTTACACTAAACAAGAAACTTTATTAAAATAAAAAACGCAATATTATTCCTGATGCCAGTCTGTCTGCCAGCTTTGCTTTTCCAAGCCTTCATGCCTTGCTTCCTTCTGCAGATTTGAGGAGACTGTACTCACAGCCTCAATATTAGCATTAATAACACGTGCATATATTTTTAATAAAGAGTATTAGGTTTTAGAAATTTCAGACGATACTATAGATGTTGGAAAAATGTCCAGTGGAAGTTTTTGACAAAACTCTTTAGGTTTTTTTGGTCAAAATTAATTTTTTTGAAGAAAACATTGTTGAAAAATATTAAATTGATGTGCTCACAACTTACATATTTCCATATTTACCCTTTTATCAGTACACTTCATATTTTCAAATCATTGGCATTTCTGAGGATAATCATAGATGTTCTAAATTTGAACTGTGTTGCAATGTTAAGATTTGGTAAGATAAGAAACATATTATCTCTGGGGCAGATTGGATAGTGGGGCAACCACCTCTGGCGCAAATACTGACACTCGCTTCACAATTTTCTTTCTGTGAACATTTGAGTGTGTAAACTGGATTGTTGAAATATTCCTGGAAGGCGAAGTAGAAGGTATCAACACATACAAAGCAAATTCCCATAAAAATCAGACTGAGAATCCTCTGCAAATTATTTGTATTATTTGTTTAGCTGTTTTGGAGTTGTTTGAAATATGGGGAATACATTTTT
This sequence comes from Crocodylus siamensis, assembly GCF_052110815.1. NCBI lineage: Eukaryota > Metazoa > Chordata > Crocodylia > Crocodylidae > Crocodylus > Crocodylus siamensis. The sequence continues at coordinate 52,469,809 of NC_143400.1, read as the reverse complement.
GCAAAGAATATATAAACAATGTCTCAAGATGTCTTGTGCACATTTTTAAATGTTTAGATTGTTTTGACATACAAAACAAAACCTGACAACTTTTCAGTGCTTTTTTATTTTGGGGGGGGGGTTGTTTTTCCATTATCATTATTTTAATACTACAACAGTACAGCTACCTAGAAGCCAAAATCAAAATCCTGGATGGGGAACCTATTGTGTGTGGCACCATACAAAAACAGAACAAAAGAACCCTAATGATTCCTGCTCCAAGAAATGGCTTTTTCTCTGCCCCTGCTCCTCTTTCCCATCAATATTTCCTCCTCTTATCAAAAAGAGCAAAAATCCACCCAAGCTTTGCTGCCCACTAAGCCAACATAGCTAAGGCACACCAGTTTCTGCAGTCATAGTCACATAAGGGAGTGATGTAACTAATGTCAAATCCAGCTGCCTTTGTCTTGCTAGTCTGAGTGACCAAGTAGCTATTTACAGCTAGATGAACTGGGGGAGCTTTCATCATACATACACAGCAGGGCTCAAGAATCAAAGCCAGGCACTGTACCTATGCTGCTGTGGCATGTCTTCTTTATAGTGGGGATTACAAGAGCTAAGTGAATCAGGAAAGAGTTAATAAGCTGCAGGGAGTCTAATCAGGCCTGACCCAGGAGAGCTGTGCAAACTGGCCCTCAGGTGGGGTGTGACTGACTGGGAGGGAGATTGGCTCTAGGTGAGCCTGGCAGGAAGGGCTTGTTACTGGTGTGGCTGCTACAGCTTGTCTGAGCTCAGATAGGACGGGAATGTTTGAATGGTTTGGTGCTCTGCAGATCCTGGGAAGGCAGAGGTATTGTGTGTGCTGACTAAGCTCAGAAGAGGTGGAAAATATGATTTTTTTGGTGTTTGTTTCAGACTACAGGTATCCTGTTAGTTGTGTGGCTGTTATGTGACCTGTCTAGTGAGTTAAGCCATTTCAACCTAGAAAGGGTCAGAGCCTGGGGAGCCTGGCTGAAAAACTTAGTGGGAAATGGTGGTAGTGGGAAAACGCTGTCTTCTAGCAAGGGGGAGTCCATTACTCCTAATTCTTCCCCCTCTCTACTGTACTTTGTCACTGAAAAAGTGGGAAAACCCCAAAATCAAAAAATCCTTTTGGAGTTTGTTTTTAAATTGCACAATTTTGAAGATATGCAAAAAAAATGGTGACTAGTTTTAAAATGTATCTGTTGGTTAAGATATTCTCCCTCCGCCTCTTGCAGGTGGAATGAAGTCAAAAGATCCCACCCAACCCAGGAGAAGCTGTGTGAGAGCACATGGACAGGTCAGCCCTCCAGGCTGTAAGGTAACCTCTGCTCACATATGGAGCATAATCATACTGGGAGTCTTGCTGTCACTCTTGCTCTGTCTTTCTGGGGTTGACTGGTGTAGAAGCTTTTAGCAGTCACAACTGGAGCAGGGTCCTTGTATGCCTTCAGATCCTAGAGAATTGTACCTGGCAGGCTGAGTGAGGGGGCTTTGCCAGGGTCAAGGGGATAACCAAGCTCACAGCAAAGCTACCATGGCCTACACCTGAGCTTTTTATCCTGTTTCTCCCTCTTTACATATGGATTGAGATAAGAACTCCATGCCCTGTGTCTTGTTTCTCCATAGCCTCGGATTTCTCTCTCGTACTGTAATTATATCCCCACTGCATGTGAGTTCCTATAGATATTGTAGCTTAAAGTATTATATAGGAGGAAGAGAATGTGGCTGAACTTCATTATGAGGCAGTTCTTCCAGTAACCTCAAATGATAAATTGCTTTCTTTTTGCACAGACCCTGATTTGCATAGCTACCTGATTACTTCGGGGCTTACAGCCATTTTCAGGCTTGTTGATTTCCACCCCCCTTTTCTAAATGCCATAAGCATGGTTAATACTAAAGGATAAGAGCATTATCAAACGCCACATCTGACCACATCTTTAAAAAAAAAAAATCCTATCAGCAGTAAAGGAGAAAAAAAAAGCCAAGAAATGTTGTGAGGAAAACTTTCCTGGCTTTACAAACCACGAGTAGTCATTCTGAGAGGTCAATGGTCCTGTTAGGGGTAGGAGTAGTCATGCTGCAGAGGTGAATCTATGAAAGGTAGTAGAAAGATGTGTACAGCTGTATCTGCATGGCTTTGCTGATTTATCTCGTGCCTGACTTTTTAATAACCACTGTACAGTAGGGAGCTTTAAGAGTCTGTAATAGAGACTCCTCATGGCTGTATTTAGTCAGGCTGGTGTGACAGAGATTGAAATATGGTGAGTCCGAGGGTCAGAGTTTCTCCATCTCCTGGGTGAAGCCTAACAAACTAAAGAATCAACAGTGAGCAAAAACATGTGTAAAGTCTTTACATCTGTTGGGCCAAATGATGTGAGAATAAAATGGAGACCTGCATTGCAGAGGTGACACCATCTATCTACCCCAAACTGCAGAACAGGTAATGGGTTTGTGGCTGTCTTGCTAAAAGAGCAAGGGATTAATTTGCTCTGCAACTCTGACTGACAGCCTTCTTACCACTATATTCATTAGTTTGCCTGAAACACCTCTTACTGCTTTGCTCGTGAACTCCCACACATTCTGCAAGAGCATCTCCATCCTCATCCATAACTAGGAATGACTGAACTTTTTAAAAGGTTGGAAAACATTTAAAAGTTGGTTTCTTATCAAAGCTGTCTGTAACACTTGCCCTCTCCCTCCCTCCCTGCACTGCACAGCTTTCCAGAACCTGCTGCAATAGCTGTTCCTATGCTCCTGCATTGGAGAGCAGAAACAGCCTGCTTCCTTCAGGGCAGAGGATGGGAGAGAAATAATTTACACCTTCCTCATCTAGGCTTAAGAAGCTACGCCGGGCTTGGTTGACGGCATCATTTGTAATAACCAGAGGACACGGAAGACGGAAGTGCCGCATGCAATTTCTGCTTGCATTGCCCCAAATCTTGTGCGAATCTGTGAAACAGGGAAGATTGCTCCTTTACAAATTGCTTGCTATCCAGCTTGTATTTTTTAACTGACCTATTGTACAACACATCAAGGAGTAATGATACTTCATTGTAAATCTCAGTATGTTTGCCAAAGGATTCTAGAGCAGTTAATAATAGATAATATCTCACAATTCAGGATTGGCTCAATACGGCAATTCTTATTCATGCGTTCAGGCATGCCATGTCAAGCCCTTACGCACAGACAAATGTGCTAACAGAAGAGTCAATACTAAGAGCAAAGATATTAAGGAACACCAAGCAGATTCAAGGGATCCATATTTGCCATTGTTAATATATCCCACAATACACCAGAGTTTAGAAATACAGGCGCAAGGACGAAAGTGTAGGGTCAACGCTACCCAATTTATTGAAGTAAAAATAATTAGCAGGGTGTAGTTTTTAAAAGGGACAGATGCCAGGGGATTAGAAAGAAGGAATAGTGTCTCTGGATGACAGCTTTATTGTCCATCTCAAGGCCAATGCATTGCAAATGTCAGTGCTATGGGGAAAATAGAATACCTCTAAAGAAAAGCAAGGGAGAATCCAGGATGCTACTGAGTGCTGCTGCTGGGCTGATAAAAGTAAAGGACAACTGAAGACCATGAAAAACATGAAGGGCAGCAAATACAGGCTCTAAGACGTAGCTCCCTGTCACTTTATACAGACCAGTGCAGTAGATATTTAAGAGCAAGAAATGCCTGTGATATCAGAAAGGGGGTTGCTATCTCATCAAGGGGTTTGGTTTGTTCACCCTGATCTGTGCCCTAGAGTTTTGTGTGCATGCAAGAGAGAGAGAGACTAGCTGCCAGTATTAGCTTGTGCTGCTTGTTTTGAGTAGAAGTTACTGCATAGTTTGCACTTGATTAAATAAAAAGTGAGATTGGTTATTGACCCCTGGCATGTGAGAGAGGTGTCACTTTAACATCTTGCCCTGAGGCAGGGATGCAAGGATCAGATTTTCTTATTGCTGCCTTCATGTCTCACTTTTTGTAACAGAAGGATGTGCCCCCTCTCCTTAAGCTTTGGATTTCTTTGTATTTAGGCTGCCCTGGGGGTGTATGCAGGAAGCAAAGGGCATCTGTTTATTATGTAGCCATTTGTCTTGGAAGTTTTCAAGAGCAGATTGGACAGGTGCTTGGCTGGGATGATCCTGCCTTGATTTTGTGGAGTCCCTTCCAGCCCTATTTTCCTATGATTCTATTCCTATGGGGGACTTAAGGGATCCCCCTTCATGGACCGGCCCTCTTGTGCCAGGTGCAGTATAAACACGGATCACCACCAAGGCAATGCCAGCTCTGCAGCATTTGTCTCCTCTCTGTCCTGAGGCTTTGGTGGGTTTGTCTGTACCATGGCAATAGTGGGTCCTGGAGAAGATGAGGCTGAGTACAGTCTGCCCGAGTGCATTGCCATGCTCCACAGCTAAAGTGTACCTGCTCCAGGCATACTCTGGTACACTTTCAATCCCTCTTCTCTAAGGCCTGCTGGAGACACTGTCTGGGGACAAGCTTGGAGCAGCTTCACTGCAAGACTTAGAGGTGTGGAGCACAACAGCAAATTCAGGTGGGCAGGGAAAACTTAGCCCTGTCCTTGCTAAGCTGATGGCTTCTGGGTGACATAGCTGTCCTAAGAACCATCCCTAGGATCTGCAAGGCAGGCAGCACGTGTACTGGTCTCTGGCTGCTGATCTGCCCAAAGTGTCTGTGCAGGGAGGAAAGTGAAGGAGTCCAGTCAGGCTCCTTGTCCTACCCCTCAGCTTTGCAGAGAGCGCTTTCGCAAAGAGCAGGGTAAGGGCAGCCTGCTACTGAGCTGGGGCTCCTTGCTGGACAGCATTAGAAATTTATGTTCAAAATACCATTTTGGTTTATATCATTAGTAACTGATACTAAGAAGCAGAGGTGTCAGTGCCCTGGTGGCTGCATCAGTAGCTGCACTGCCTCTGATGTAGTGGTGGTCAAGCTAGCGGTGCAACTAGTGTGATTCTTTTTTTCTCCTCCCATCCCCTAGGGTTGGGGCTGGTGGCCTGATCATCCCCCCCCACCAGTTCGTTTTGCTACTGCTAGAAAGCCCCTCTTCACCCCCCCACTTTTTTTTTTTTAAAAGAAATTTTTCATGTTCCAAGCCAAATCAAGTCCAAATCCATGAGTCAATCCAGAACCATAAGTGGTCCTACAACTGGCAGACATCCTCCTCCCCCACCAGGGGCTTCAGATATTTCCAAAGTTTTTTGGCAGGCATCCTACATGCAGGCCCAAGCCTGGAGGTTGGGGGTTCAGATGCCCCCAAGTTTTGCCTGCCCTCAGCCGTATGGCCATAGGAGCAAGCTAGGGAAGAGTCTTTCATTTCCATAAAGTGGGCTTTAAGGCCCAACGCCTCGGTGGGTACTAAACCACGCCAAAAGAACAGTTATCCCTGGGAATGCTTAAGGAGAACTGCCTTCATGGACACAGCTACGTGGTGTTTCCCCAGCCAGGTAGGTATCACACATCAGAACCAAGGAAGTGATTCTTTTGCTATGCTCAGCATTGGCATGGACCCAGCTGGAGTACTGTGTCCAGTTCTGGGCACTGCGCTTTTACAAGGACATGGTAAAGCTTGAGAGAGTCCAGAGAAGAGCCATCTGTATAATGAGAGATTAGCATGGCAAGCCATATGAGGAAAAGTTGAGGGACCTGGGACTCTTCAACCTGAAAAACAGAAGGCTGAGAGGGGACTTGGTAGCAGCTTACCGTTACATGAGGGGAGTACATCAAGGGCTTGGTGAGCAACTGTTCACCAGGGCACCCTTGGGTAAAACCAGGAGTAATGGCCACAAACTCTTGGAAGACCATTTTAGGCTCAACATTAAGGAAAAACTTCTTTGCAATCAGGGTGCCCAGACTGTGAAATAGGCTCCCTCCAGAGGTGGTGCAATCACCTACCCTGGAAATCTTCAAGAGGAGACTAGACAGGCACCTTGCTGGGGTCACCTGACCCAGTTCTCTTTCCTGCCTGGTGCAGGGGGCTGGACACGATGATCTTCCAAGGTTCCTTCCAGCCCCTAACAATCTATTAATCTAGGAACCAACGTCATTATAGGATTTTTTTTTTTCTTCCATGTGTGCCTCAGTTCCGTTTTGCAGGCTATGAATTCTGCTTTCATTCCATCCTATTTATGTTCTTATGATTATTTATCACTGGGAGATCGTGAGACGAGCTCTGCAGCCCAGAGCAGGTGGCTATTGGAGAAGTCCATGGTCAGCTACAGGAGAATGATGCAGAGCTCCACAACCATCTTGTTTATGAAAGAAGTTAAAGCAGCTGGGATAAGTTTCTGGAAGGTATACAGAAAGGGGACTTCTGGCTCTCCAGTTAGAAGATGTGTTGTGTGAAGCTAGGCTTCCTGTCCCCAGCTGCAGAGCAGAATGGACAGTATTTATTTCCCCCCCCCCCCCCCATGCTTCTGGACTTTGGATGCCATATGGGCCTGGGAAGGAGTTTCCTATCCTCCCTCATTGCTACAGGTGTTGCATTTTATTTTTTTCCTTCTTCCTCAGAACTGTTGGGTGTGGACTGGAGCTGAGGATGGGGTTTTTGATTGGGGTGTGCCAGTGCTCTTGCTGGGACTTTAAGCAGGAGCCTCCAGGCTTGAGAGCCTTTTGGCTGCTTGAATGGTCTTGACCCTCTGGCTCAGGGCCAGCTTGATTGCTACTTTTGGGATCAGGAAGGCATTTTACCCCATGGTCAGATTGCTATGGACTGTGAGGGTTTTTTACTTCCTCTGTAGCAGGGGTATTGCCCTCTTGGATTTCTCAAGTGCATTTTTACAACCTGTCCAGTGTCAGGACACTGGCAGCTCTGGTTCCTTGCTTTATTTGTGTCAGATTAGGGTGCTTTGGTGTCTTTGGATAATATGCCTTCTAGTTATGCTATAGGCTTGATTGTGTCATTTTAAGATTTTGTTAGAAAAGGACTTTTATGAAATGGTTTAGATAGGGATGATTTTGCCTGTAGCAGGGGGTTGGATTAGATGTCCTTTCCAGCCCTGCTTTTATGATTTTATGAAAAGAGCATTTTGATAGACCTCTTATGAAATGGTTTTGGATGGTCAGTTCTTGAAGAAACTTACAGCATGGCATTTTCTGACTCTTCATCCTGATTTGGGAGGGAAAATAATTGTGGGTTTGTTTTTGTTTGATTTGATTTTATTTTATTTTTGGCAGAATTAAAAAACAGTTTCCTGGTTCTCAATGGGACAAGTTGTCTTTTAGAAAAGATACGAGGGGGCTTTGAGGCATTCTATCTACAACTCTCAAGTGTCTGTCCAGACTGATTTTTGCAGTGCTGTTAAGAACATGGCCAAGAAGCATAACTCTGCTTGCCCACTCCCGCTCATACTTAGCAACGCTGGGGGACCTCTCATGTCCTTCTCAAACTCCTTGTCTTTGGCGTCCTTGAAGGTAGTGGTGGGGCAGATGGAGTGGCTTCATCACCTCATTTTCTGGTCTGGCATGCACTGCACAGTAATGTGAAAGTTGGGCCTGCTTTTCAGCAATTTAGAGAGACCCTAAATAGTCATGCCAGCTCAGCCAGCTGCCATTAGGATTGTTAAGAAAAACTGCAGTGGCTCCTAGAGACTCCAGTCATGTGTTTTGGTCCTTACTGTGCTAGGTGTTGCATGTACCTGGAATAGAGGCTATTCACGCCTCAAAGAGCCCATGGAACCGATGCACGAAAGTTAGGATCATCTTTTGTATTTCTCAGCAGCCGTCAGCACTGGGAAGACCTGGGCATTCCCAGCATCTCTGCATTGAGAAACAGATCTTGCACGTAAAGCTGGGAGAGACATTTGAATGGTTAATGCTCTCAGTGCGATAATCCTCAGCGTTGGCTCACTCCCACTCTCTGAAGTCACATAAAGGCAGGAGCGTTGAAACATGTAATTTAGTGATTTTTTAAAATTATTATTATTATTTTTCTTGGTGGCCTGGAGGAGGGTTTTATCACTTTCATGTTGGCGGAAGAGAACACAGCTCCTCTTCTGCAGCAGCAGTTGCAACATAAAAATAATAAAAACCTGAAACCGGTGTGTCCCCCCACTGGGATTGATAAGGCAGTATCTCCACTGTTCTTGTGCCAGTTCCTGATGAGCCTTACAGGGCTTCTCGAGGACAATCCTACTGAGAAGGTGCAAAATCAATCTCCAGAGACAGCAAGCTGGCTGGTGCAGCTAAGCTGCTCACGCTGTGTGTGAAAGAAGCTTCTATTTCAAATGCAAATCTTTGATCCTATATTGGCAAGCCACCTTGATGCTGATTTGTGTGTCTTGCTCTTTGTTTGGGAGGAAAATGGGTGATGCCCCTGTGCACGTGAGACAACATCCTTTGATGTTGGACGGATGTCACTTATGGTGGAGTCAGATGCACTGGTTTGGAAATTGCTCCAGCAGCTTTAGAGGGTACAGATGACGGATTGCCATTTGATTGCAGCAATAGGATGCAGTAATTGCATGTTGTGGGGGTTATATTTCTACGTGTGTTGTAGGGAAAAGGCCTGCTACCTAGGCAAAGCAAGATTTCTTTTGATTCATCAGTGTTAGTGAAAACTGACCCTCCTGGTGAGGGCTGAGAGATTTGTGTGCTAACAGGAGCCCATCACAGCAAGTTCTGGACTATGCTGCCAGTGATGCACACAACTGAGATGATGCCAACAGGGCTAATGATCAAAAGGAAAAGAACAACAACAAATGCACAACAGAGTGATGTGATGCATACTTGGTAAGTACATTCACTGAATGTCTCATGCCTGGTTCTTGCTTTGGAAATTTGAAGATTTGGGTTTATTTATGAAGGGAACATATGCAATTTTTATGAGGGGTAATGGATAGAACCCTTCTAGCCACACCTGCCTTCTGACCAGGAAGTAGGCACAACACAAGGCATAAAGCTCCAGGGCTAGGCTGCCTCTTTGAAATGAAGGGAACCCCTTACATTTGTCTCTGGATAACTTTCTCCCTGCCTATTGTGCCACTAGCCTGTGATGAGGCTGCTCACAATGTGGTTGGTGTTTTGGGTCATCTTGGCCTTCGTCAGTTAGAAGTCAGGTCCGGGGTCCCCACCTTATTTTAATGTACAGGCAGATACAGTGATGCTTGTGTCACTGAGGACCTTAGCTGAGACTGAGAGTTCACAGGCCATTGCAAATCCATTCTCAGCTGTAGACCCCACTAGTAGATGCTGTCATAGGGTTGTCAGAGGCAGAGCTGGATGGGAGCTCCATCCAGAGCTGTGTTCCCCAAACCATCTAGCTCCCTGCAGTCCATCTTAAACACAAGGACAGGACTCCTCTTTGAGTGTCAAACAGGTTAAATGGAAAAATAAGTAACTCCTCCATGGTGCCCAGGCACTGAGAAGTATGAAGCCCTGTGTACCAGAGACACACCCCCTTACATACTCATAACATGGCTTCTCTGTCAGAGGCTGGGAGAGAACTGAAAAGATGGTAGCTTGTAGGAGACTATGGGGTAGAGAAAGGAGTCCCTTCTGTTTCTGGACAGCTGTGTGAGACTAGAATACCTCCTATCCTGTTATGTGAGGGCCCTTGTGTTTCCTTGGGAGAGCTCAAGACAGACAACCCAACTGGAAGAATATTGCTCTGCTTAGGGATCTAGCCTGTGCCTTGTGCAACCTGGGTCTGGCTCCCTGCTCTGTGATAAGCTTCCTGGTGGACCTCGGGCCAGCTGCTGTGACTCAGTCTACCTACACAGAGCAGGGACAGCAGCTCATTCTGGTCTTGCAGGATAAATAGGTTAAGAAGTATGCAGTGCTCAGAGGCTGCAGTAACGGGGGTCGCATTAACACTTAAAACCAGTCTCTGGAAGCTATAGGAAGCAGCCGTTTTCTGCACCCTTTACTGTATTTATTTATTCTGACTGCATAAAAAAATGCATCTTGATTCCAGGTGCTATATATTGTTCTATAAAGCAAATGCAAACCCTGTGACAGAAATAGCACTGCACCATGCAGCTATTGCCCATCCCTTCCCTTCTTTTCCTAGGAGCTGTGGGAGTTCATAAGAATAATAAAGGTGCATGCTTTGGCTATTTGCCACTGAACAGTTTCTGGTGTACCACTGAACTGTATAGTGGTATCAGTCACCATGTTTATCCAGCCCTGGTTGTAGACTAACCGCATCTTCTGTGGAATTTAATTCTGCCCTGTGGAGTGACAGTGAATCATTCAGCTGGGCCTGTACCAAATGTTTCTCCCAATGGGGCTTAGCCCTAACTTGAGAAACTTGAGGGCAGAGTGGAATCAAGCCTCCCATTCCCATTTTCCTCAGCAATGCTGGAGCTTGTTTCTTCATGGTGCTGACAGGGCACATACAACAGCATTACCCCAAGATCTCCTTTCAAGTTCATCTCAGGTGCCAAGAGGAAACTTGAAAGGTGTGATATTTGCTGGGTAACCAGAGGGCACCTTGTGCCCTCATAAGGGGTCTGGCAGCAGGTACATGCTCCTTGGATCGTGCATCAACTATACATGTAAGGTCCCGGCACTCATCACAGAAGGGAGAGGACAAGTCTAACAGGGACATAATGAAGTAGAAACACGACTAGTTCTGAGCATAGGAGGCCATTTCTTTGCATCAGACACTTTTTAAAATGGATTGAACAGATAGCCAGAGCTGTAACAGTTTGAAGTGTTGCAGCTATTTCTATATGCTGCTGTGCAATTAAAGCACAGGGCACATATTTGGTCCAACCGGTGTGAAACGAGAGGAGAAAAATAGAGAGCTCTTCTGCTTGCAAGCACTAGTTCAAACCAAAACATAAAGCAGTTATTCTCAACTGGAGTACTGCAGCACCCCAGGGTTCATAGATTCTAGGGTTGGAAGGGACCTCAGTCGGCCATCTAGTCTGAAACCTTGCCTCTGGCAGGCAAGAAAAGGGTCACTAAGCCTGGGGTCATGTGATCCCTGCTAGGTGCCTGTCCAGTCTCCTTTTGAAGACCCTCAAGGGTGGGGTGAACACAACCTCCCTTGGAAGCCCATTCCAGATCCTGGCAACCCTGACAGTGAAGAACTTTTTTCTAATGTCCAGTCTAAACCTACTCTCTAGTAGCTTATGGCCATTGTTTCTTGTTGTTCCAGGGGTGCCCTGGTAAACAGATCGTCATCTAGTTCATGTTGCTCTCCCCTTATGAATTTGTATACCTCCACAAGTTTTCCCCTCAGCCTTCTCTTGGAGATACTGATGAGGTTAAGGTCCCTTATCCTTTCCTCACAGGGCCTTCCCTGCAGGCCTCCAATCAGATGAGTGGCTCTTCCTTGGACCTCTCTAGGTTCTCTGCATCCCGCTTGAACTGCGGCATCCAGAATTGGACATGGTACTCCAGCTGTGGCCTGACTAGTGCCATGTAGAGAGGGACGATCACTTCCCTGGACCTGTTTGTGGAGCACGTATGGATGCATGACAAGGTGCGGTTGGGTCTGCTGACTACTTCGTCACATTGGCAACTCATGTTCATCCTGGAGTCAGCAGTGACTCCGAGATCTTTCTGCCTCAGTGGTGCTGAGAAGGTTGCCTCCATCCTGTAGGTATGATGGCAGTTCTTTCTCCCTAGATGCAGCACCTTGCACTTGTCCCTATTGAATTGCATCTTGTTGCTCTCTGCCCACTTCCCCAGCCTGTTGGTCAGCCTGGATCTAGTTCCTCCTTTCCAGGGTGTTAGCTTCACCCCATATTTTTGTGTCATCTGTGAATTTGGACAGAGTGCTTCCCACCCCTTCATTCAGATCACTGATGAAGATGTTGAACAGCACTGGCCCCAGAACTCAGCCCTGAGGGGGTTGCTGGCCCCAACCTCCTCTATCCCACCCGGGGTAAGCTGTGCACCAGAGAGGACACATGGCATGGGCTTTCCCTGGGGGACAAGTAGCAGCAGCACAAGGTGTGCCACTGCTTCTTGTCCCTGGGCAATGAGATGCCTGTGCTTGTCTGGATGCAGCCCTTGAGTTTAAAAAGGTTGAGAACCACTGGTGCAGAAGGTGCTTATAATCACTGATGGATGAAGGAAATCGGGGGGGGAGGGGGGATGTCCAGGAGCCTGTTTGAAATAGCAGCCCCACTTATGGACATACTTAGCTTTTATGGGACTCGTGTGTGTGCAGGGGTGAGGGGCACAACAGCACTGTAAATGTTATAAGGAACAGGACCATCAGATTTGAACAAAGCCAGGCAATATTATTCCATACGTTACAAATAACTTTTCTGTTTTAGAAAGAAAACAAGATACAAATAATACCCTACCTTTTCTCCATCCTTTCGTCTCCCCCAAAATGAGACCTGCCTCATTATAGCTTTCTTATTATCCAGGTTGAAATAACAGAGATGAGAAGAAAAGTAGCTCCTCCAGTGGCAGCATCATACGGGTCTGATTCATAGATGGTAGTGACCTGCTGGGTGGCTTTGTTGCTTTATGTATACTCAGAAGACAATAAAAAGCAACAGCACTCATTATAAAACCATGTTGCTGGTCACATGTGAATGAAAGAAGGGCAGGATTCTTGAGGCGAGGGAGGGTAAACGTGCTTTGCTATTTCATCCGGTAGGGAGACCCAGCATGTGGCCCAGATACCATTTAAGTCCTGCATTAACCCTGTTTTGAAGACTCAAATGAGTTTTAGATGATGCGTGGTCACTGACTGACTGACTCTGCATGGGGCTGATGTCCTTCCATGACATCAAAAACCCTGGCTTAGTGACATCACCTTTCAGGATGACAAGGCAAAAAACCCAACTGTTAATCTAATACACTGGAGAAAATGGAGAAGAAAATGTTAACGCTAAAGAAAATGTTAACTTAAAGAGCAAATGAGGCAAAATGAATGGTAAATCTAAACTTAAGCAACAAAGAAATTCAGTGTAGCAAGGGCTGATTTCCTTTGTCATTTAGGTATCCTAACCCACAGTCGCTTGGCAATCAGTGCATGGCTCAGCTAAATTAAAAGTTAAATTGTTCCAGGAGGAATAAAAAATCATTCTCACAGGTTATTAATGGCATGAACAAATATCCAAACCCAAGGATTTCTGTGTTAGCACACTCAGTGCAAAAATCTTTGGCCCTGTGCTCAATGCCAGGGGACAAGTATGAGACAGGATTTTTAGACTGGCTTCCAAGGTGTTGGCGAGTGTAAAGGGCCAGGCCTAACAGTGGAGACTGGTGGAGGGGACACGAATTTGCAAACCAATGATTTCAGCCTGGCTTTCAAAGCCATTTTGGGCACAGTAGAAATGATTTTGGGCTGCTCCTATTGTTTCTCTCTCCCACAGCATCTTACCCCTCCAAACGCAGGTTAATTATGGGCAGTAATTCCTGACTGGGAGAGGCCCAGGACAAGCCAGGTAGGTGGGAGCCATGCAGGGGATAATCTTTCTTTTGAAATCGAGGAGTATTGCCAGCAAGATGGAGGGAAGTGATTCTTTCCCTGTATTCGGCACTAGTGAGGCCGCATCTAGAGTTGTGTGTTCAGTTTTGGGCTCCCCCCCTCCCCAACTACAGGAAGGATGGGAACAAATTGGAGAGTACGAACCATTTTCGTTGCTTTCTGCTGGAGACTGGCATTTCCCTAGTGCTTGACTTCTCTTAATAACCACTGTACAGTAGGGAGCTTTGAGTCAGTAACAGACTCCTCATGCCAGCGTTTTGTACATGACTGTTGTGAAATCACTCCTCAGTCTTCTCTTCTCCAGACTAAATAAGCCCCGTCCCCTCAGCAGTACTAACCCCAGCTATGGCTGCAACAGTCCCAGGAATGGCTGGTACCAGCTGCTTGGAGTCACTGGGCTGCATGGTGCTCTGCCTGTCCCCACTCGCCTCTGCTCCTGGGCTGCGCCCTGCCCTGGTGCAGGCAGCTGGTGTTGGCTGGGGCTGGGGTGAGTGGGACCTTGGCCCTTTCTCCTCCCCCCACAGACTGACTTGCTTGCTTGGGCAGGGGGAGTGGGGTGTCTATGCTGATCCCGTAAGAGGGAATTTACCTCGCATATAGCGAATTATGGGTCTAAATATGCTCATTACATAAGGGCGAATTTGTATATAAAGAACCCGCATACATCGAGGGAAACCTGTACGTGACTTGTGAAGAGAGGCTGAGGGAAATGGGCTTGTTCAGTCTGGAGAAGAGAAGACTGAGGGGGGAACTGAACAGCAGCCTGAGGTGGGGTCCGGACAGCACGAGCACTGCGTGCCCCTGGTGGCGGTGAGCGGGCCGCTCCCGCAGACGCTGCCGGCACTGTCGGCGATGGGGGGGGGGGGGGGGGTGCTGACCCTGGGTTAGCGACCACCTCCAGGCGGCGGCCAGGGGCAGCCGGGGCTGCCCGCAGACCGCCGGCGTGTTGGCGGTGCACCCCCTGCAAAAAGGCACCGCCCGCGCGCAAGGGTGCAGGTGCACCTTTGTGCCGCCCCTGCCACAGAGGATGGAGCTGGCCTGTTTTGGGGGCAGACGACAGAACAAGGAGCAAGGGGCTCCTTGGGAAGGTGGAGGGGGAAACTCCGTGCGGGCGAGGGTGGGAAGGCAGCGGGCGGGTGATGCGGCGGCGGCGGCGGCGGCGGCGGCGGCCTGCGCCGGTGCCACGAGGCTCCGTGCCGGGGCCCGTCCGTGCAGCTGCAGCGCCGCGCCGTCGGCGCCAGGGGGCGCGCGCCGCCCGCCTTGGCGGCTGCGCCGCGCCCCCGCCCCGCCCCGCCCGGCCTGCCCCGCCCCTGCCGCCTGCCAAAGTTTGGCTGGAAGTAGCAAGGAGGCGCTGCTGCTCGCCGCTGATTGGCCCGCGGATTTTTGTGGGCTTGATTCCTTGATTGGACAGGAGGGGCTGGGGGTGGGCAAGAGCCGGGGGGGGGGGCTCTGCCTCCCCCCTCCCGCAGCTTCGGTGCCTGCCGCACACTTTACTACTGCTTGCAATGTGACACGAGCACCCCTCCTCGCCCGCACACACACACGCACACGCACACCCGCATGCACGCACGCACACCCCCCCGCACACCCGCACGCACTGGCAGTGCGGAGTGGATTACTGCAGGATCCGGGGAGCCCCCCACGCCCCCCTGCCCAAAGCCTCGCGGCTCCCGGACCTGCCATGGCTCTGGATTGTGTCGTGCTCCTCTGCTTGGCCTCTGCCATCGCGGCGGTAGAAGGTAACCGGAGGCGACCCCCAAACTTTCTGCAAGTGCATGCCCCCCCGGCCGGCCCCGGGAGGATGCTGCGCTGCATTGCGGTGCCACCGTCCCTAGCCGCGCGCGGGCAGCTCGGGGGAGCGGGCTCGCACGCCGCCTTGCCTTGGGACTCGCCGCTGCAGTGACCCCCCACCCTTGCACCCGGCTCGCCCCCTCCAGCGCAGAGCGCGGTGTCCGCACCTTGGCACCCGCTGGGAGCCCCAGCCCAGGAGCCGGGGTCTTGCTTTGCACTTTGGGGCAGGGAGGGGGGCACGCCTGGCACACAGGCTGTCCTGGGAGCCGGGGAGCAATGCCATCCCTGGCGGATTCCCCGCAGCCTCCCAGGTGTCCTTTTTTTTAATTTGTCGTGGCTGCTTATTTGAAACACCGGATCCAGACAAAGACCCTTTGTGTGGCCGGCGCTCTGTGTTGGGGAGCCTGAGACAGGACCCACGTGTGTGGGCATTGGATTGAGCCTTAGCTGTCCCCATCTCCACTGTCTTCAGCCTTCAACTCCCTGCAGGGGGGTGCCAGAGAGGATGGAGCTGGACTGTGCTCGGTGGTGGCAGATGACAGAACAAGGAGCCGCGGTTTCAAGTTGCAGCAAGGGAGGTTGAAGTTAGGTATTAAGAAGAATTTTTTCACTAGGAGGTAGTAGGGCACTGGAACAGGTTACCCGGATCGGTGGTGGAATCCCCGTCCTTGGAGGTTTTTAAGACCGGGCTTGACAAAGCCCTGGCTGGGATGATCTAGCTGGGGCTGGTCCTGCTCTGAGCAGGGGTTGGACTAGATGTGACCTGAGGTTCCTTCCAGCCCCCTTTTTCTGTTATTCTGTGGACCTAGCATCTAATCCCTGCGCAGTTGCTCCATTGTGTAGCCCCCATAACCTTCTATGCCATAGCCACATATGTACCTGTATGGCACCATATACTGTAGCTTTGCCATTCACAGTATGGGCTATATCACACAGAGCTTAGTCCCTGTATCTTCTGCTTTGCTCCTCCTCCCCACTGTCTCAAGGAAGAAAAAAAACAGCCTCCGCTTTTTCCAATGAATGAAACGGGGTTTAAATCAAATCCTGGCTCTCTGTTTCCTACTTTTGAGAGGGGCCTGAGTTTATTTTGCAAAGCAGGGAGGCTCAGGGGAATTCAGTGCAAGGAAAGAAACTTTTTCCACTTGCACCCAAAGAGATTGTTCACTTCACCGGGCAAAAATGACATGGGAGAAAGGAGCTTCCTCTGTAACTTTCTGGGCACAGTCCCTTTTTTTAGAACCATATGCAGCCTCATGGGTTTGTTCATTTGCAAAAGAACCGGGAATTGGAAATGGGACAGTTGCCTCGGTGTTCTTGTCTATTCTGATTTTAAAATAGGCACATTTTGAGCTGCCAGGAAAATTTGCAGTTGTGTTTGGTTGGGTGATAAATGAGAAATCAAATTCTTTGCTTCTTGAATACGAAACCAAATCCAAACCTGTTTATCTGCCTTGTGTATGCAACAGGGTAAAGAAACTTTTAAAAAATGTAAATGTAACCCATTCTCCCCCCCACACACACACTTTGCTTAAAAAATGCTGTCACTCTTGCTTATAGTAATGTTTTATTTAGGTGATGTCATAATAGTCAAAATCCCTCTTCTTTTTGGTGAGGACTGCAGGAATCTTCCTTTCAGTCTCTGCTTTATCCAGACAGTGGCTCAGGGATGAGACAAGATTAGTGCAGAGATGCTTTTATTTCTTTTCTTTTCTTTTTTTTCCAAAGGTGATTTTTTTTTTCCTTTCTGTTGTTGTTGTTCCACTGTTCCCACAGCTGGTGGTCTTTGCAGGGGTTCTTTATTAAAATTTGCTAGATGCTGGTGAGGCATATGTTGTCTTCCGAAAGCAGAGGGGGAGCTGGCTGGGAAGTGCTCAGATCTTCTGGCTGGAAACCAGGCAGTTGCTGAAATATGCTGTCTTAAAATAAATAAATAAGGCAAACCCTCTGTTAGTCTCCCAGACATTAACAAAACTGATCCCGAGATGGGCAGAATTTGGGGGCCATCCTCTTCAATGCTGCTATCAGGGGAAAGCAAAGCAGGTTGATTGGGGATTTTTATGGCCCCCAAACTGTTTGTCGGCGGGCTTGCCCTGTCTATAGTGCTCCTTTGCATTCTGCATGTGCTTTGGTGAGAAAAGGTGTGTCCAGAACATGGCACTTCTTGCTGTGAAATGTGCCTTATTTATTATACCAGGAGGACATTATTTTTGGCTTCAACCCTAGGGGGAAAACACATTTTCTTGCTCGTGAAAATGGTTCTGTTAAAATAGCTCTGGAGTGCTTGTTTAGGAAAGTAAGATAGAAAAGGGAGAGGAAATGGGTGAAAGAGAAGCATTCTGCATTTGATTCAATAGTGCAGTGAAATATTTCCCCTCCCAGCTTGTGACTTTATCTTGCTTGCAAGTTCCTCTTATTTCCTCTTTGTGTAAAATATCCCCTAACAAGGGATAGTTTGTGCTTTTCTAATGCACATACCTGCAGGGTTAGTTTCTAAAATTGTGTTTTGAATCGCAGCAAAATGAGGTAATGAATGCCACTAGGAAACCTCAGGGAAGTCAGCAGTTGCACAGCATTTCCCAGGAAAGCTGACTGCCAAGAGTTAAAAAAAATACATCTTATTCAGCAGAATATTAAAGCAACCCGCTCTCCAGGCAGTGCAATCAGTCACTTACTCTCATATTCCTCGGTATGATTCTTTCCCCTTTGCATTCTGCATATGAGCATCTAACCACAGGTAAAACTGACCCAGGCCTTGTGGCTTGGTTATTTGATTTGTTATGAGTATGTAATGATCAGAAAAGTGAATCAATAAGACCTCAAAACATGAGCTTCTCAGTGAAGTGTTTGTGCCTGTGGCCTACGGTGGTTATTTGCCGCACCCCCCCCCCCGCCTCTCTGACTGCCCTTTGCTTTTACTCTGGAAGTTCTCAGGAGTGTAGCAGATAACCCCTGGGCAAACAGCTCTGCTTACCAACCTAATTCCTCAGTAACCACAGAGAAAGCAATCCAAAGCGAGGGCAAAGCAGAAATGATAATTGCTGGGCCATGTGCTGTGGAATGACTGCACAGGTACTTGAGAAGTGGCTGTGAAAGGATTGTGGTATTGCTTTGACTGTTACTGTTAAAAATACAAAAAAGCTGAGAGTGAGTGAGTGGGGATGCTCTTGCCATATATTGCACTGGCAGGACTCTGATTTCTGCAGAAGAGTGTCTGCTGTTGCATGTCATGGAGAAAATATTGTCATGAAGGATACGCAAGTGAGGCATGCTGTTGTGCGTTTCTGGTAACCTACTCTCTTGCAGTTTCCCTTGTCTTCCAAATCCAGATTCATTTGATCTGGGAGATCTTTTTCAATTGGAATGAATTAGTTTTCATTCCTGCAGCCTTTCCTTAGTGTTGTTTGCATTTACTAAGGTGACAAGGTGGAGCTGGCCAACTATCTGCCACCTTTCTTCAGGTTTGGGAGAGTTGGATTTGAAAAGGAAGACTGGAGGGATAGACCCAACTCCCATGGAAACTGGCTGCTTAATTTTTACGGGTTCTGTGTCTCGGTTAGTAGAGGGCTGTGTCCAGAGCCCGTTCTTTCAGTGTTGCTGATGGGTGCCTTGGCACTTGGTGTAGTCCCCTTGGGCAACAACTGTGATTCGGCTTGGTTGGTTAGGTTAATGCTAGCTTTTGCATTTCCAGTTCAGGTCGCACCATGTGTGACATTGTGTTGCATTACACAACTGCATGGCATGATTTTTATTACACCTTCCTGGGAACAGATGCACCTCTTGTGCTCGACTATAGAATCATCCTTTACCGTATGTACTTCATAGGCTTCATAATGATCCACTGGGAAGTTTTCCACACTGTGCTTTATAGGGGAGAGAATATGTTTGTACCATGATTTGCTGGCTACTGATTGCCGTTACACTCTGCAAAACCTGTGACCGTAAGCCACAGGTTGGAGGCACGTGTCTTCCCCATTTATTCACATCTTGCAACATGGTATTGCATTAAGCTGAGATTCATCTTTACAGGATCTGTTGACTCTGTATTTTAAATGGCAAGGAGCTGCTATTTTCACTAACCTATGGTATGATTTGTCTTCAGACTTCTCTGTCATGGGAAAACAGAGTCCAAATATACCAGTGTAAGCTGCAATGACAAGTACGTGTGCGCTACAGAATTTGAAAAGAAGGTTGATAAGGACGTGTACACCTAATGTGTACTGACAAATGAATTTAAGGTGGAAGAAACATGAGTCAGTGTACCGACAGTACCCATGTTTTCTGCTAAAATAGATTAAAGCAATCAAACTCATTGGGATCATTTCGACGCAGCCGGCTAATACAGAATAGAGCTCATTGCTTTCCAGTGCAGTGTCTAACCATAAGCAAGACACTGGGGTCCCTGAGAGGGGGAGGTGTGTTTTGAAAGCCCCAATCCTATCCCTCCATCATCAACTCAGGCTTGATGAATGCAGTATACACAGGGTCTTGCCCATGATGCATGTGGTTAAGGCTCTTATGGTGCAAAGTAGCCACTTTCTTTGCTTCCTTCCTTTAAGATCAGGCAGATAAGGCTGTCCGGAGCGAACTCCTTTGAGCAGTCATGCGGGAGGAATAGAGGCAGGGGTGGTAACAGCACGCTTGTTTTTTCTGCAGATCTTCTGAAAGGTTTGAGGGCATTCATTGGCAGGTCCTCCTTACTAGCTGGCTGCTATGAGAGATGAGGGAAGCTTGGAGCTACCTTCTGGATGATGCACGAGATGTGAACTTGCTGCCTGTGTCAGGGAGGTGGCACAGGGCAATGACTCGCATCCAGCAGAGAGCCTAGGAGGAAATCTCATAGTTGAAATCGGGGGTATTTCCTTACCTTCATTATGTGAAGGGAGGATTTGACTGTAGGGCTGAGTCAGCGCTCAGAAGCTGGTGTGTGGTTGCCATCTCCAGCACTTGTTGGGGCATTAGGATGGGATGATCTGGAATCTACAGGCTCAGAACCAGTATAGGGTTTGTGCACAATGCCTGCAAACTGGTTTATGGATGCTCATTTTAGGTGCATGTGGCTGATGCCCAAGTGAGGGGGCTGCAGCGGGCACCCAGATTCAAGGTAGTAACAGCTTTGTAGTTCCCTCATCACTGGTTATTTTGTTGAGAACATTTATTTTAACATCTTTGGCCTTTCTTCAGCCTCCCACTCAAATAAAAATGTCCTTCTCCATTTAAAATACATCAATTACTCTGAGCCGTGACCCTTCCTGTAGTTGGTCGGTACCAGCTGAGGCAAGCCATCCCACTGAAGTCAAGGTTTAATTAGCGCTGACCAAAATGAGTGCGACTTGCCCAACATAGGCCTCTGCCAGGAATTCTGCTCTGCGGGTGTGTGTAAATCAGTGACACCGCTAGTGCTGGATAAAGTCAGTCTGTAAAATGGTTTGAATACTTCCCCTGCCTGAAGATACCTGTGGTATTGTCTGCGCAGACATTTGTCTGTGGATGCTTTTATGGTCTTGGTTCCGTAGTTAGATTTGGGTTGTTTGTTGCTTGAACCAGGGATTCACCCTCTGCTGTATAGGAAGCATACATCACTTCCTCCTTACAATTATAGCACTTAGACCTACATCCCCAGTGGTATATGAACATCTGACTTCTGGCTTGAGCTCATCTGGGCCTTGGTCTCTGGATACAGAATGCATCTGTGTGTATGTGATATATATGCATGTATATCTGCATGCACCCAAATAAATGCATCTTTCTGCTTATAGATGAACACACAAAGCACTCCACAGATTACTCAAATGCATATGAAATTGCACAGTACAGCAGTCCCTCATTTGTTGCTAACTTGCATGTAAAATGTGCAGTATGCATGTGTGAAGAGCTAGTTTGAAAGATCATTTTTAAGGCTGCCAAAGGAAGAACTGAACGGGTAGGCAGTGCCCAGATTAAGGCTTCCTGTGCAGCTCCCTTGGTGTGAGTGCCTTACAGTATGGTCTTCACTGACATGTCATACTAGTTTTTTCACAGGACCCCTGTCTCATGCGGTGCACAGGATGGCTTTGTTCTAGGGATGAATTGGGGCTGGGCAGGACTCCTGCTTTTTCACCTCCATTCCCTTTCTCAAAATCTCTGGAGGTGGCAGGGGGAGCTGATGGGGGAGCCTTTTTTGACATCTGGGCCATTTGTCTCTAGCCAGAAGAAATAAAGCTGAAGCATAGCAAGGGGGGGGGGGGGAGCTGTCAGACTCTCTTGTCTGCCACTGATTAAGCTTGCACATGGTTTTTTTTTTTTTTTTTAGAGCGAGCAGAAGCCACTTGGATTAGGGCAGAGCTGCCTGTGTGTTGATGAACACACATTCATGAGTGGGGACTTTTCCCGTCAGAGGAGGAGAGTGATTATGATCAGCAGCGTGTGTTTACATCTGACCCTGTGTTGCAGGATAGTGAGTCCTTCTGTCACCAAAGGGCTTCATATAATCTTGCCCTAAGCCAACTGTGGGAGCACATGTTCTGTTGGCAGATTCATGCCGGAAGATTGCGAGTCCTGCTGTGTGCATGTACAGGGGGACTGATTCCCTTTAGATGCCAGAGGCTGTGCTGCCAGGCTGCTAGTCCCCCTCCTGCTGTTCTGGGCAAGGAGAGAGTGAGCAGTGCCAGGGAGCATGCTCCATTTCCTTCCCCCTGTTCCTTTTTAAAGTATCAACACTTGCATCTCAAAGGGAGTAGCAAAGTGCACTAGCAAAAAGGCTGGCCCAGATAATTCTCTGCTCTGGAGCAGTGCAGTTGCACAGAGCCGGACTCTGGCTGGGCTCAAGCTTGCAGCCCCATCCAGGAAGAGGCCAGAATCAGAATGGTAAATCCTGGCCTCAGAGGACTGTTTCTACAAGAAAACTCATAGGGGGAGATGAGAAATGAAGCAGAAAGGGAAACAGATTGACCCAGGGAAGGGGGAAGGTGCAGCCAGTCTGCAAGCACATCTTGCCTAGGACCTCTGTCAAGGCGCAGGCACTCTTCCCTTCCAGGTTTCACCATGAAGCAAACTCCCATTGATGGTCACCTGTTGTAGTTATGGGGGTGAAAACCTACCATGCTCAGAGAGACAGTGTGAGGCTTGGACACCACTGACAGCCTCCACGTCGGGCTTTGGGATGTGAAGTTCTAGCTTCCCACATGCAGCTCATATTGACTGCCCTGTCACAGCGGTGTGCTGCCTTGCTTAGGGCTGGGATGGCACATGCAGCACAGTCTAGTGGATGGTGGTAGGGCAATAAGTAGGCCAAGCTGATCCGGAGACCTCATTAGTTCTCCTGCATGGCTGTGGGCAACTCCCTTCCTTGTTTGGGTTACTGGGGGGGTGGTCCCTCTTGTTTCCTTCAACACTCGCAGTGGGGCCAACCTCTTTGGCGGGCATGACACAAATTAGCCCCACACCTTCCCCAGGTGCTGCTCTGATCCCCTTCCCAATTTGCTGCTTTGCTTTCTGCTCCCTGCTTCCTCCTGGTTTGTTGCATGCCACACAGACTGCCCATGCTGGGTGTCAGCCCATGCTGCAGGTTGGCCACCCCTGGATTATGAGCATCTCCAGGCAGGGGGTGCCTCCTGCTATGTGTGCACAACACAATGGTTCCGATCTCTGCTGGTGCCTCTAGGCACTGCTGTTATACTCCAAACAGATGATGTTTAGCAGTGCAGCAGCTCTGTGATACAAGCTGGTATTACAAGAAGTGGGGACTCTTGGACTATAGAAAGCTGCTTAATCTGCAGCGTTCCTTTCTGTTCAGTACCTGTCTGGTTCTTTTTTTGAAAACAGCATCAAAATTGCTCCTCCTTTGAATATGGGCAAGTCACAATTCACCAAGCTCCGTGTGAAGAAGTTTTACCTACGTTCTCTTTTCACTTGCTGTTTCCTTTGTCTGGGTTCCAGAGTCGTGGGGCTTTTAAATTAGTTGAAAGCACTTCTTTATGTCTCCCCACACTGTGCTGTCCCTGTTAGGATCTTGACAACTTTAATCATATCCCTTCTTAACTGAACCTGTCGAAGAAGAACGTTATTATTTCTACTCTACTGAGGAAATTACTTCGATAGTAAAGTAATATCCTGGGAGAGATTTTAGATTTAAAGGGAAATTTTGGATGGAGAATTTCTGAGGTATAGCACAGCAATTGATTTGCTTCTGATTTGATGTTTAAAAAGAGTGTCTCTTGGTGTAGCCATAGAAAGAAAACACTTCTTTATGGAGCTTATTTAAATCTTAGAACTTCTCTGAGCACAAAGCTTCCAATAACCTGCTTAAAGATGCAGAACACAAGCTCCTTTAAACATCTGGGAGGCCTCGACCCTCCCATACACACCCATAGCCCAAGGTAAACCCCGCTCCACAGTCTTTGTATCTGTTTTACTGGATAGGTCCATAAATTTTCTGGTCCAGTGACACATAGGGCTTCAGTTGAAATCAGAACCCTGTTGTGCTGTAGGGATGGGTGGAGAGAGGCAGCAATACAGATAGGCCAGGTGGACAAAAAGAATATCTTTGTCCCCATTTTACAGGTAAGGAAGTTAGATGCAAAGAGATCAAGTGACATGACCAGGGTTCCACTGGAGAGTGGTGGGAGGATGGGCATGCAGCTCAGCTTTCCAAGGCAGAGATAAGATTTTCAAGCCACCTGGATTGAAACAGCAGCCCAAATGTCCCTGACTTGAGAGACGGGCACCTCACCTCTGCACTAGGCTGCTTCCACCGCCAGGAGTTGTGGCAGCAGACGGCCATGCACCCAGAACAGTGCCTGGGTTTGGGTATGCCCTTCAAGTACCCCATGGGAAGGTGCAGCAGCTGCCCTACCTGGTCCTTCTATCACCTGCCAGGTAGTGGCAGAAGCCTTCTTGCAGTCGGGGAGCTGATGTCGCTCTGGGACAGACTTCTCTGAAAACCCCAGTTTAAATGCACAGCACCTTTGCAGGACAACTTTTGAAGCACCTACAGAAGAGAAGGGTAAATGTTTCCCTGGGCCTGGGTTTGCCTTGCCCACTGTTGGTGCATACCTGCGTGTGTACTTCCATTTGAACATGGAAGGTCTGGAGCATACCTGCGTGCGTACTTATATCTGAATATGGAAGGTCATGTAAATATCACATTGCCTTTTGAGTCGCATGCAGAAAGAATATTGCTTTCCATATTTCCTTATCAAATACAAGGGCTTACATCTATAAATTTTATAATAACAATATGTACACAGTGCTTACTGTAACTTGCAGCCTGAACTGCTTCTGCTTTGCTTTAGCCTCTTGTATACCTGAAGCTCTTTTTATTATTGCTGGTATAAGAAAATAATGTTCACGGCAAACAAGTCTGTTTACCTTCCATAACAATTGGTAGCTACTCGTCTGACATGCCAAAGGCCAGCCATGCTAGAGGGGGATGAAAGGCTCATTTGCACTTTTTGTGCAGTTACTTGTATATACGTGTGTATATATATTTATTGGTTTAAACGCTCAGTCATTTAAACATTAATTTAAACATTCAGCATACTACTGGGTGGTTGTAGTGATAGCTGTTGCAGAGTGTGAAGGTGAAAGACAGACATAACAGGATGAGCAAGAATGTGTGGCTTCTCCCACACTGCAGTCGCTCTCAGAAAATGCTGTTTTCCTCTCTTGTGTTAGCTGAACCAAATGTAATCATGCTTAGCATATATAGGGGGCTGTAATATGCCAGTGTGATAAATTTTAACTCAGCATTTGTGGGAGTTCCCAAGAAGTTCCCTGAAGAGCTCAGATGAGACGCAGAGGAGCGTACGAACTGTCAGACCAGAGATCTGTCTAGCAGAGTAGCCCGTCTCCAACAAGTAGCCAGTGCTTTAGAGGAAGAATAGTCTGTGTAGAGCGATCCATCCCCGTCATAACCGACAGCAGTTGTAGGTGGAGGGATATCCTGAGTCCGAGGTTATATTCCTGACCAACTGTTGTGTTTACTGCCCCCTAATAGACCTGCCCTCCATAAATTTATCTAACATGCCCAGGATCAGGTCTGCCCATGTCTAGGCAGCTATTCTGTATATGGAATCTGCCAACAGAATTTCTTCATCTATCCCTTCTTTCTTCCCCTTTCTCACAGCTTCCCTTTTAACATTCAGGTTTTCTTTCTTTTGTTTCTCATTTTACTTGCCGTATAACTCTGTGCCCTGCCCTGTTGTACATGTGACCACTGGCTGTGTCATGGACTGTAGTAAAATATTATTCAAAGGTCAATCACTCTTCCAAGTCTGTCTGTTTTAGGAGACTTGTTTTAGCAGCTCACATTTATGAAGAGATTATGCCCTTCTGTCTCTTGGAGGTTGAGATGTTCTAGCTGTGCTCTGCAAATGGGGAAAGGAGGCCCAGCTTTTCAGTGGCTTGCCAAGGTCACTTGTGAGGTCTATGGCAAATTGGACCCAGTTCTTCTGGTTCTCAAATTAGTTTCTGACTTGTATCCATGTGCTTCTTCACTTAACATTTACCCTGCAGTGACTGGTCCTCCTATCTTCAGGAATGGTCTTTGGGAGATGGGGGATAGCTTTGTGGGTTTATTCGCATGAGAGGGTTTGTGGAGGATGCTCAGTCTTTGGAAATGGACAGCCATTAACGGTTGAAAAAAAGGCTTTAGGTCTTCTGTAGAAACCATCAATTCCTCTCACTCCAAAGAAGTATTGGAGTTCAGGAGGGGTGGAAGCAGAAAACTGTGGGATGACTGTTCCCCCAGCAGGGATGCATCGGGGTCAGTCACTTGCTTCCTTCTCTGGCTGGCTCCTTTCCTCAGCCTGGCTGGCCATATTTTTCTACACGCGGAGGTGACTCGAGTTGATGTTAGCTTTCTAGAACTATTGGGGCGAATATGTGATTAGCTACACGTGTCTGGCATTAGTAAGGTGCATGCTGTTGACTTCCTATACATCCTGCCCTGGGCACTTACAGTTAGATTCACCCCCATGCTGAGGGGCAGCCCAAGGCCTAGACACCTAAATCTCATGCAAGAGGCTGCACAGGTCTTGTCACAGAGGCAAAGCTTCATCTAAACAGAGTCGAGGGTTCCTCCTGAGTCCTGCTCCTTACATTGCAAACAGTTGTCACTGTACAGCAATGTGAGCCTTGTGTGCAGGCTCAGCACAGCCCAGCCTCCTTTCTCTTTGCTTTTCCCCTAAAGCCTTGTAGGTAAGTGGTTAGGAAACTAGTCTAGGATCTGTGCTGTATTTCTGCTGCTGAGCTGTGTGACCTTGGGCAAGCCATTCCTCTTTTGGTCTCCTTTCCCAGCCCTTGTCTGTTTAGATTGCCGGTAGGTCCAGCACAGCCTGTTACTATGTGCATGTACAGTGCCTAACATGATGGAGTAGGCTCCATAGCTTGCCAGACTCAAGCCAATTTTCATGTAGTGATGCACTTTGTCAAGGGGAACTTCTCTCCTGCTGTGTTCCAGTCTGCAGCCCCTTCTCACCACTTCTGCATCTAGAGCTTGACAAGGTTTTTCGACTGAGAGAGTCCTGTTTTCCCCTGTCTCCTGATGCTCCCTAACAGCTGAGCCATTTTTGCACAGTGTCTCCTCTCAGAATTCACATTTGGGTAGGGAGCAAATCAAGGGCATCTTGAGTCTTATGGGTGAGAGTTTCATAAAGTGGCTGAAAACAGGGCTTAGAAAAGGGCTGTCCAGCTTCTAAGTGCCTGGGGGGCCGAATGCCCTGTGGGCTGCACCAGGGCAAACCATGCCACATGCCACGCAGCTCTACACTGCACCACATGCCTGTACGGCTCAAGGCTCACCCTCAGTTTCCCCAGATGTGTGGTCCCACCCCCTGGAGGAGGAGGGAGGGGAAGCCTGGAGACTCTAGCTGCTGTTGCAGCTGTGATATAATGCACAGTATGCACATACAAGACGCACATATGAGCTGTTCACTGTGGCTGAGCAGAAGCCTGGGGGCTACAACTTAACCCCCTGTGGGCTGCATGCAGCTTGTGGGCTGCCAGTTGGATGGCACAAATGCTTGTGCCCTCTTGACTGTAGTGGGTGCTGCTGTGCCTTCTTTGGTAATCGCTGTTGATTTTTCTTTCCCTGTATCTCCCCAGCACTTCTCACATAGTGGCATGGGTGAAAGATCAAAGGCTCAGTAGGGTCAGTTCCTGCCGCATGCTGAACCCCTCCTAGAAGGGGCTGAGCACCTTCTATTCCTGTGCATTTTGCGGGGGGGAGTTAGGTGTGCATCATATCACAGTTGGCATTTAGCTCCTCTCAGGACTGGTCCGTGGGCCTGCAGCGGAGGACTTGAAAAAGTATTAGAGTATCTGAGGAACATTGATTTTACAGGTTTGAAATCTCTGGCATCTTTAGTCAATGCAGATTCATAATGTAGCTCTTCAAGTACTTTACAAGGGAGGTTGGTGTCACAATTCCCATCTTAGAGGTATGGAAAGCAAAGTACAGGGCAGTGACCTGACTTCTCCAGGGTCACCCAGCTGGCCAGTGACAGTGCTAAGAGCAGAACCTACATCTCCTGGACCAGGATTTGCAGAAGGGCTGAGACAGCTTGCAGGAGGGCTGTATGCAGCCTTTCTTGGCACATCTCCATTCTGAGCAATGGGTCCTCTCTGTCACTTCAGTTCTCTCGCACAACTCTCTCCTTCCTGCAGATCCCTCTTTTCTAGTACACATGTGTGTGACCTTCACCTAGTGGCAGGCTCCTAGAGGTGCCCCCTTTTATTGGCTGCCCACCAGGGTAGGAAGAGAGGAACAGAGCTGTTCACTGCTGCAAGGGCTTTGAAGTTGATCCAAGGGGAGCTTGTATTGCAGATTCTAGGCAATGCATCCAGAACCGGAGGAAACAACACAGCTGGCATCTTGAACAATTCCCCATCTAAAAACACAGTCAAACTGCTATTGTATGTTGAGCCCATGCTATTTATATTGTTTCCATTTCCAGTCTCACATCCTTGAGGGCTGGAGAAGGGAGGGGTGGGAGGAAGGGCAGAGTGTTGAGCTGGACATGTAAT
This sequence comes from Crocodylus siamensis, assembly GCF_052110815.1. Taxonomy (NCBI): domain Eukaryota; kingdom Metazoa; phylum Chordata; order Crocodylia; family Crocodylidae; genus Crocodylus; species Crocodylus siamensis. The sequence goes on along the minus strand of NC_143400.1, from coordinate 52,441,604 downwards.
GAGGGAGAAGTGATGGAGCGTAGTGTTTGAATGCAGTCCCTGAAAATGTTCCATATTTGGTTGGAGCGACAGGGAGAGGGATGGGATGAGGAAGAAGTGGAGAAATGGAGTCAGGACCACTTCACCTGTGCTGCTGTAGAACAGCTGGCACAAAGACGTATTCATATGTAAGAGGACTGGCCTATATGCTGTGGCATTGAAGAGGAACAATGCAAACAAGGGTCTTCCTAGGCTACAGATGACCCTGGTGACTCATACTGTACATTGTTATTAAATGCTGAAAAGACTGAAAGGAGGATTTTTGTTCCCATGCTACATAAACAAGACTCAAGGCGCGGCAGAGATGGCCTTGATACAGCTGTTCCTGAAAGAGTGCTGAATTCATATGCAGATCCTCATCTCTGTAAATTGCTCAGCGAGGGACCGACTCTGCTGGCTAAAGCCAGGTCTAGCGCAGATGGATATTATTCCAACTTCCCCTCCCCCCGGCACTCCCTGATGAGCATATTGTTGATCTGCGGCATGAGTGCTCTCCAAATTCGTTTCACTCGTGACCTCAGCTGCATCGGGGTTCATGTGTTTTCTATGGCCAAGGTCTTAATTGAAATGAAAAGCTTTAATTAAAGGGAAAAATAAATTTCCCCAACTTCTACACAGCCTGCTCAAAGTTGAGTACCTCTCATTGCCTTCGCGTGTGGGCTTATTACAGATGGGAACAAATGCTAGTTCTAGCTCTGAGCTTGGACAAGGAGTAGTAAAAATGAAGAGCGATAGTTCCTGGCTATCATGTCTCATATTTATTTGATGTGGTTGATGTGCTTTCCACGTGCAAATAAAGACAGTTCCTTCTCTGAGGAGCTAGCTTCGATGGGCACAGGGAAGGCAAGATGCCCTGAAGGAGCTGCTAACTTATAGTATTATTAGCTTTCTGTTTGCATTCATGTCCCTCCGTCTGTCTCTGTCAGGGACGGATCTGGGAGGGGTGAAGTTTCACCCCTCTTTAATTCCTGCTTCACCCAAAATTTAAGTCAGCTACCTAGCAGTGGCAGCAACATGTCTATTCAGGCAGCAGTGAGGGGAGTAATTGACTTCTTGGTCTTGGCTATAGACTGATTTCTGCGGCCAAATCTGGCAAAAATTGTTACTTCTATCTGCACCCATAGTAATCTACTTGATTCCTTCTAAGCTCTTCATTGCTTACTGACCCTTGCACCTTTTTTAACGCTCTTGATATTTCACTACTCAGGGTGTCCTTTCTTTTGCAATTCTGGTGTTAGCTGCTCCTGATAACGTAGTTTCTATTTCACTGTTTCAGCCTGGTGAGGCAGGCAGCTTTGGGAGGGGTTTTGAGCTGGGTACAAAAATGGGTGTTTCTGACACTCTTGGGGGCAAGTGGGGTTGCTCAGATATGGAAAGGGCTTCCTCAATCTGTGGTGGGGTGACTGAAATTTAAGGGAAGGGGCTCAGAGCTGTGGGGAGGTTTTGAGCTGGGTAGGGAGTATGGGGCTCTGAGCCTTTGGCATTTTTGAGCTATGATGGGGAGGGGCTGCTGGGGTGAGGCTGTGATGAACAGGGTGTGAAGATAGGAGGTTTTTTTTGACTAAGGGGGTTAGGCTGGGGTATTCAAAGGGGTGTAGGTAGTTTTGTACTGGACCAGCGGGAAGAAAAGATCAGCTGGACCTGGTTCACCATTGTCAGCAAGTTATTGAGAGCTGTGCCAGCCAGGGTTGGTAGCATTTGGCACTCAGTTTGCAGTGGTGCCACTGACTGGGCAAAGCTGAATTGGGCTGAGAAGCGGACTGTGGGAGGGATGTGCGCAGCATTTATTAGCGTACCTCCATTCTGACTAACAGAGCCTCTCTGTCGCTTCAATTCTCCTATGCAGCTCTCTTTACATCCTTTTGCTTTAGTAAATATGTGCTTGACCTCAAACTAGTGGCAGGTCCCCTAGGGTTGCCCCTTCTGGCAGTCCACCGGGTTAGGAAGAGAGAGAAAGCTGTTCGCTGCTCCAGGGACTTTGGAGTTGATCCAAGAGGAACTTGTATTTTAGATTTTAGGCTATAAATCCAGAACCAGAGGGTGTACGTCCTGTACAGGAGCAAGTGATTGCTCTCCAGAACAGTCCCTAGGACTTCAGGGAAACAGTTTGTGTGAGGAAGATCCCAGGGATGTGAACAGGGGTTGCTACAGATTCAAACAGTGGAGGTGTGTGGGTTGTGTGTGCGTGGTGCTCTGATAGCAGCACTGGCATCTGGCTCTTAATGAAACAGAGGCCAGAGCAGAGCAAAGGGCTTTTGCTGATTATTATTTTTTTCTCTAACCCAGTCTTTGATATTTGATAACAGACTACCCTGCATGGATTTCTCTCCTGCGCTGGATGTGGTTTGTGCCTTTGAAGAGTGCATTAGGAGCTGATCAGTTATTCACCTGAATTTCAGTTGTGTGGCAGTTGCAAGAGGAGTGGGCATGCTCCTTGAGCAACAGATAAAGGAACTACCAGGAGTTATCCAGGGTGCTAGCCTAGCTTCAAGACGCTAACCTACGTTGGGGTTATGGGAGGTGTTGGTAGAGCGGCTGCTTGTCATCAGTGTGGGCTGTCATCTGTTGCTGGCTAGATCAAGGAGGGAGCTCAAGACAACCAGTTTGCCAGCCTCCTGAAAAGGCTTGCAGTGTTGGGCTGCTCCTTTACAGCCCCTTGCTCCTTAGGTATCTCTTATGCAGTGGCCAGTCATAAGTGGACTTGTGAGTTGTATGAGTTTATTGATCTGCGTGTCTTTATCCTGATTCAAAGTAAAATTCACATGCTTTCCTAATACCCAGAAGGATATAGAAATGTTCCACCCCCTACACAATACACAGTAACTGATCATTTGAGCACATAACGGGTCTGAGTAAATAGCAGAAAAACATTTTCTTCGAATATTCATTAGAATTTGAAAGCACATTTCAATTTGACCTTGTTTGCTTTCTGCAAACATTTGAGCCATCAAGTTTTACATGCATGAGTACTTGCAAAAGGCAAATGTTAAGCCTGGCTGTTTGCTGGAAGCCATTTGGAATTGTATATTCTCAGCGGTAGCTTTAGAAATCTGGAAGTCACATTGTGTTGGGCATTTACAGAAATCCCCCAATCAGGATTCAGAACCAGTACGATGGAACCGCTGCAAATAAGGGACACAACGTGGATGTCGGTGTCCAGATATCACGCATTCACAAGTGACTGTTTATGAGCTATTCATGAAGTGGGAACGCAAGATAGACTTCACAAATGCTTTTGAATAACAACTGAATTCAAGAACAGCACGATCTACTCATGAACATTAAAATGTCTGGCCTCCCCAAGCCTTGGATGCTGCTGCTGAGCTGGGTGTGGGGGGATGGATGGAGTTGTACAGGCTTCTAATTGGAATACTTTTAGTCTGTAGGTAACTATGGTTTTCTGGATTAAATAAGAAGGAGGATGAGAATTTCATTGCTGGGATGCCTGTCTCATGGGCTCAAAACTCATGACAGAGGGTGATATCTTTATTACACCCACTAGATATTTGCAAAAAACCCCACCTTTATTTGCAAGCTTTCGGGCACAAGCACCCTTTGTCAGGCATAGGAGATTACAAAAACTGTAAGAGTTCTCCTAGGCAGAAATAAAAATGAATTTTATGCGTGATGAAGGGTGCCTGTGCCTAAAAGCTTGCAAATAAATAATTTTTTTTGCAGATATCATTTGCAAGCTTTTGATGGGATCTCGGTGAGCAGGACATTTGCCAATGCTTCATCTGGGAGAAAGAGCCAACTGCTACATGAGAGAAGGGTACGTGTGCTGCCTGAGGAGCCCAGACCAGGGGTTTCTTCCTATGCAGCGCAGTGCAGTTGAAGTTGCTTTGCACTATGGTTACTTGAGGCTGCACTGAAGTTTTTCATGTGGCCAAGCCATTGTCCTGGGATTCCTATGCTGACTGGCTCTTTTCCCGGAAAGCAAATCGGATGACTGAGGAAAACCAGAAACATGCTGTGCTCCTGACTGCCATTGGCTTGAAGACTTTTGACCTGGTTCAGTCACTGTTGTACCTGGTCAAGTTGCATGACAAGTCATCTGGTGAAATCCTTGTACTACTAAGAAATCACTTTGCATGGAGTCCATCTGAAACACTGAAACAGTTATCAGCCAGTGCAATCAGCTTCCAGGCAAGGGGATTGCAGCATATGTAGCCAAGGTGCATCATTTGTTTGAGAACTGTCATTTTAGTAACAAGTTGGAATTTCTGCTTTGGGTGGAGGTGTGTGTGGGGCTTGAGATGAAACCCTGCTTCATAGACTCCTCCTGAAACAATCCAGGGAGCTCTAATGCCCAAATATAAGTAGGAACTGCAAGCATTCTTGTAACTGGTGAATCTCTACCATTTCTGCTTAAAAGAAAAGGCTGGAGTGGGTGAGCCTTTATGTTGTCTGTTGGCCGAGGAAGCAGTGTGGAAATGGAGTGGATGTCAAAAAAGCCTCTATGATGTGAAGTAGTTGTTACATCCTGGAGGGCTAGTTCACTACTACTTACTTGGGATGCTTCCCCATATGGAGTTTGGTGTTAGGGACTGGGGCATGGGTCGTCTTGCCTAATGGTTAGGCACCTGAAGCATGGGTGCCGTGTAGGTTGGGTTTCCAAGGAGCTGAGATCTGAATGGGTCTGGTGTCAGAACTGGAATTGGGAGTTGTATCCAAAATCAAGGCAGTCCGGGAGCCAGAGCCAAAGACAGGGTTTGCTAAGGGTTAGACCAGGATCAGAAGCCAGAACCAGAGGTCAAACCAGAATCAAGGGCAAACACTGGAATCAGGATACACCAAGGCTCCTAGCAGATCAGAAGTCTGAGCCAGAGGTAGGAGTCAAATCAGACAGAGTCAGCAAGGAAGTGCATGGAGGGTCAGGAGCAAGAATTTCCACCTTTGCCTGGACATGTTATTCACCGAGAAGAGCCCAACCAGCACGCTAAATCATTTCACTGCATATGCTCCATTGGTCCTTACTCCTTAGTGCACATGATTCAAATCAACAGTGCCTTGGAAGGTCAATAGCCAATGCAGATTTCCTGTATGACTACCAAGGGTCCAGTGTTAGCCTGAGTGCTAACTGCATATGGAAGGGGTGTCCTATGACAAAGTTAGAAGAGAAATTCAAGCCATTTGTTACATGTTAACATGAACTTTCTGCTTATAAGGGATGCCTCCTATGGGGTAACAGCATGGTTATCCCTAGCAAAGGTTAAACATGAGTCCTTGATGCTTTCCGTGTTGGACATCCAGGAATTATTTGCATGAAAGCACTTGCCAGAAGTTATATTTGGTGGCCAAAATTGGCTGCTGATTTTAAGCAAACTCTAAAGAAGTGCAAACTATGCCAAGCTACTCACCATGCTCTGGCTAAGACATATCCATCTGTGGGAGGTGACTAAGGCACCGTGGTTATGTCTCCATATAGATTTTGGTGGCCCCTTCCAAGGTCAGATATTCTTCCTTGTTGTCGATTCTTTCTCTAAATAGATGGAAGATGTTCCAGTTGCATCAGTGACACCATGCACCATAATCCAAATTTTATGAAAAATGTTTGTGATGCACGGTTTTCCAGTTACCATAGTGTCTGACAGCGGTTGAGAATTCACTTCTGAAAAGTTCAGGTACTTCATGGAAAGAAATCTTATCCATCACATCACATTGACACCATTCCATCCGTCATCCAATGGCCAAGCTGAGTGAATGGTCCAAGCCACTAACAATACACTGAAGTGGATCGTTGATGGTGCTTGGAAAGCACAACAGTATGTGAACCCATGCATAGCCACAGGTTGAAGATATGCGGCACTACTGATGAACATGCTGGCTGGAGACTTGTTTGGATCAGCTCCACCCAGACCTGGTAGCCAAGTATCAAACAAAGCAAGAAATCCAGTTCTCCTCAAAAGAGACTGTTTTACATGTGTGGACCTTTAAACAAGACACTACTGTGTATATCTTAAACGATGAAAATGAGCAACTCTGGTTGAAGCTAAAGGACTGGTGTCATACCAGCCAGGACTCCAAATGGCAGGACATTTTGCAGGCACGTCAACCTGATGTGAGGTTGGATTCCCAATGATGTGCCATCTACAGATCCAGAAGGCAGTAAACCACTAATAGGACCAGTTCTTATGGTCTATCAGCTGTTCTTCCAGGCCCATCACGTCTTCCAGGTGCCGAAGTGACTCAAGAAGAGCAGAGACAGGCTGCTCTGACCCCCAGATTGAGTTGTTTGAGGGAAGTCACCATTTGCCCCAAGTACTTGAAGGACTATGTTAAGTAGGGGGGAGGTGTGTTTATGCCCTGAGTGGAGGGGTGTGTGTGTGTGTGTGCACTCACTACTGGCAGTTGGTGGGGTTTTTCCATGTTGTGTTTGTCTCCTGGTGCTGCCTGTGTTTATCCTTGAAAAGCCTTCAGTTAAGCCTTTTGTATGTACAGTAAAGATGGTTTCCCTGTTGTTCCCTGTCTGGTTTCACTGGCACAAAGAAACCCCTGCAATACACGAAAGGCACCACTCTATTCAAGTCCCTGAAAATCCATAAATGAGTCCACTTTTACAACACACCCTCATATTGGCCTCTGTAAGTCACAGAGAAGCAGCTAGGAAGAGGAGGACTCATGCAACTTTTGAACATAAGAACGTAAGAATTGCCGTTTACTGAGTCAGACTTCAGGTCTATCTTGCCCCCAGAATCCTGTTTCGCAGAGGGGCAGAGTGCATGGGGTATGACCAGGGTGGGTTTTAAGTCTAGAAAGGTCTAATGGAGTCATTGTGCCTTTAATTTCCAAGCTCAGTAGCTTACAGATGCCCCTTTCCTCCAAGAATTTGCCCAATCCCTTTTTGAATCTCATTGAACTGTCAGCTTCCACCACATCTGGTGGCCATGAGTTAGACACTTTAATAACCCACTGTGTGAAAAAAGACTGCCTTTTGTTAGTTTTAATCTTCCTCCCTACCAGTTTCATTTTGTGACCCCTAGCTCTTGAATTGTGAGAGAGTGTAAATAATAAATCTCTATTGACTTTTTCTTCATCACTTAGTATTTTGTAAAACCTTACCATGTCCCCCTCAAGTGCCTCTCTTCTCAACTGAATAGGCCTGACCCCTTTAGTCTCTCCCCACATGGAAACCCCTCTATACCACTGACCATCCTTGTTGCATTTCTTTGGACCTTCTCTAGTTCTTCTGTATCCTTTTTGAGGTGTGGGAACCAGAACTGGGCACAGTATTCAAGGTGTGGGTGGATTTGATACTTTCCTCTCTGTTTTTTGGTTTAACAATTATTCAGGGCAGAGGCCTAGCAAGCCTGGGGTGCAAACCCTGCAGAAAAATTGCGTGGGGAGGACATGAGTGGGTGCCAAGATTGCCAGAGGGGAGGGTTGCAGGGAACTCCAAAACGGTCCCTGGCTAGGCTGTGCAGGGTGTCCATGCAACAACTGCTGTTGTTGCTGTAAGAGCAACACTGTGCGGCTGCTCCTGCTGCCAGGATGCAAACTCTGTGGGTATGGGGGTAGTTCTGGCGCTCCTCCTAAATTGGTGCCTGGGGCTGTTGCTCTTCTCGCTCACTCCTAGTTATGCTACTGTTTTGGGGTTTGAACAGGGTGACATACAATTGTAGTTAGGAGCCCGAGTTCACTTCGGTGCCTAATAGAAATAGGATCTGGCTTTTGGAGTACAGTCTAGAACAGGGGTGTGCAAAATACGGCCTGATTCAGCCTGCCAACTGAGTGGATCTGGCCCATGGCTGCCTCCGTGGGGCTGAGCCCTGCTTGCTCCCACCCATACCTGCTGACAGCACCGCCCTGGCCTTGGCCCTGGCCCTGGCTAGTGTACAGAGCTTGCCAGTAGGGTAGCTCCTGCTGCTGCTGCAGCCACCCAGGTACTGCCCAGCTCCCCCTGCCTCCAGTGGTTCCTCTTCCTCCCACCCCTGCTGTGCCGCTTTGGGCAGCAGGTACCATGGGGAGGCCATGGGGATGCGTGCCAGGCACCGTACGCCCAACCAGGTGGTGCGGCTTCTGCAGCTAGGCGGCTCCTTCCCCGGTATGCGGGGCTCCAGCTCCAGGCTGCCTTCACCCACTTGGCTGCCTGCAGTTGGCTGCTCATCGCTCAGGGCAGGTGCGAGCGAGACCATGGCATGGGCTCCTCCAGAGGTTGGCCCCATGAAGAGCACTGCAGGGGCAACCATGGGCCAGATGGGTGGGTGGACCGCACCTGCACCACACTGCCCAGGCGAGGTCTGCTGCATGCACCCCCTGCTCTCTGCTCCCATCCCACACTTCTTCCAGACTACTTCTATATACACTACTCAAAAAAACGTAAAGCAGGCCAAAAATAATTTTTTGAAATAAAATTAAAGTAAGTTACAGTAGAGGTTGGATTTTTAGTATACAATTTGTTTTGTTATCTATAATTTGTTAAAATGCTATCGTCTGAAAGATTTTATATGTGCAACCCTTGACAGCTCACTAAAACTTGTTAAGTGGCCCTCCAGCTGAAATAATTGGCCACGCCTGGTCTAGAAGACCAGTCTTTCTTCAGACAGGTCACAAACAGATAGGGGTGTGAATTCAGCACAGTGAATTCAGTAACTCCCAGCTGCATTTGATTTGCCTTACCATTGGTTGTCAAAAAATGCACATAAAAAGAACTGGTAAAAATGGACAAGTCCTAGCAAGAACTAAAGGGTCTCTTTTTTTTTTTAACTTTTAAATTAAGAAAGTTTACTGGATACAGATTAACTTTCTATGCTCACTATTTATTATTGTTTCATTTCCCTGGAAGTGGGAACTGCAAGTGCTTTGATAAATGGGTTGAAAGGTTCTGTAGTTTTTCCAGAGGTCTGTAACTATGTCTGTATCCTTTGCTGAACAGCTAATTTGTAATTTCCTATGTAATGCTGCTTAGTGAATTATAATGATACACTAGGGTTTGTTTTCCCTCCCCGTTCTTCAAGAGGGGAAGAGTGCTACTATCAGGAAATTGTGCAAAGTCTGGAAACTGCCCATTAGTCCTGTTTTTAAATTGTCAATCTAATAACAAAACTCCAGAAAGTGTGTGGACCATATGGCCCAATTTCTCACTTTGGGGTTGGAATGTTTCCACCTCCCTGGAATATGTTTCTTCAGGATGGGTGGATAACAGCAGCCATATTTCTCTTGTTTTAAAAGCCATCATAAACCAGGTGGCAGAATTGTAGTTCATTGCTGTGACCTATAATCCTGCGCATATGTTTCTGCCCTACAGCTAACCACTGCAATCAGAACCTGATAACAAATCCTTTCAAAGTCAGTGCCCACTGGATATTTCTCCATCCAGGTTATATCCCTGAGGCAGGAGGCAGAGTGTGCAGGAAAACTTGAAACTGGCTTCACAACCAGAGAGTTATGTTTCTGTGTCTTGAAACAAAAATTGTCTGTAGCAGAGTGAATGAGGGGGCTAATTTAGCAAATGGGTTTGGTGGGAGGTAATGACTGTGCAACCCTGGCAATGAGGGGAGGGCTTACTCTGCTGAGTGAAAGGTATTTGGCAGGCCACACTCGCACTGACGTGTGCCATAATCGGTGTTGTTTGGCTGCTTCTGTACTGTCAGAAGTGTTGCAGAGACCAGTTCTCCCCCCCCCCCCCCCCCCCCCGCAGCACCTCCCTGCTTTGAACGTCTGTTCTGCTGAATCCATTCCTGGGCATCTTGAGGCTAAAGCCTCATGCATCATAATGACAACATACCCCTCAACAGGGGTTTTTGTATCTTACAATGCAACATAAAGAAGACAGGTTCTCTTAGACTATTAATGAAAACACCAGTGATGAACCAGATTGTTATCCTTCCTGTGAATAATTGAAAATTCATTCCATTGAATATTTAATTACAATAATATTTGGTCAGCACATTCCCCGGCATTCTTTCATGCAGTCTACTTTGGAGAATCACTGCAAGGAAATGACCTGCTAAAAGAAAATATTTTGTCGTATGCGACCATTGATTTTTTTACTAATCAGTTATTCAGCTGAAATTGGTTAATTAGCTCAGCTCCATTAAGACTCATTGGCATTTAAACTCAGCATTGCTAAATAATTACAGCTTTGTCTGCTAAACCCATAACCCTGGATGACCTTATTATTATTAAAGTGTGCGTGTTCTATTCTGTTTATAATCACTTCCTTCAGAAAACCCTTTATTGAAAAATTGCAGAGACGCAGTTTCAGAGTTGATAACATAATGAAAGGACTTTGTGTTGCGCAGAGGCATCTTTGCTTTCTTAGTTGGTTTTTCGTCACTTGGTGGCTTTTACTTAAACTGGGGAAATAAAAGGAATTGGCAGGGAATTTTAGGGACTAGCCATTTAAGGAGGAAAAGCAATATGAGGCAGCCTAGCATTGTACTTCTCAAAATTTCCCACTTGTCCTAATCATTTCCCTTCCTTGTCTTTTTCCTTTGAAGACAGGTGGAGAGCTGTTTTTAAAAAAAGCCTTCTGGGAAGGGAGAGGATTAGGAATAGTTTCAGATAATGATTATAATTTGCTTGTTTTCCTTCACAATTCTATCCCTTAATAAGCAGGTGGCTTCCTTTCAAGGTTTTTGCAATGGAAACATGTTTCTCTCTCTTTTTTTAATTTTTTTAAAAAAATTGGAAATAGCTATTCCAAATGAATTAGGATGAGCGCAAACCTCAGATGTGTGTTTGTTAGTATGGTGAGGAAGGTGTTTAATACCTGGGATGCATCCAGTTGGTATTACTGGTACTTTGAAGCTGATTAATCTCTAATATATTATGCGGTAGCTAAATTTGGGCACTGGGAATTAGTAACAAGCTCAGGAACTTTTCACTTCAAGGTCATTTGATGTTCTCATCTAGCTATCCAGACTTTTTCTGAATCCTGTTATGCCCTTGGATTCGATGATATCCGTGCTACTTCTGTGGCAGAATTGTGCATTATGAAAATGGTGTACTTTTTGTATGCCCCTTTGTTCCTTTATTAAGAAAAAGGGTAAATAGGAGTTTCCAGCTGAATCATTTGCAGCTGCAGTAGAGCACTGAACTAGGATTTGGCAAGTCACTTCACTGTCCCGTGCCCCATTTGCCCCATCTATAATATGGAGGCTATAATACTGACCTCCTTTTTGAAAGCTCATTGAGCTCTATTGATGGGAAGCGCTACATAAGAGGGAGGTATCATTATCTGTAATGTATTATCACCTCCCCTCTTCTTCATCACCTCTGCCCTAAGTATTCCTAAATGTATAAATCTTTCTTTATATTGAAGGCCTTCCATGCCTCCAGTCATTTTCAGTGTCCTTCCCTTCTGTTAGCTGCATCTTTTTCCAGGCGTCATAACCAGTACTGAGAACTGTATTTCAGGTGAGGTCATACCACTGAATGTATAGAATTGCTTTATAATATTTTTCAGCATTATTTTCCATCCCATTCTTTCTACAGCCTACTTCATACTTTATTTCCTTTTTTTGACTCTGACTGAAGAGGGTTTATTCAGCTGTCCACAATGAGGCCCAGGTGTGTGTTTTGTCTGGGTGGTTATAGTTAATTCAGTATCCAGTAGGGTGTGGGCGTCATTCAGTGTACATCACCTTGCCTTTGTTAACAATGAATGCAGCCTGCTGTTATGCTGCCCATTTCCCTAGCTTTTTTTTTGGTCTGTCTGAAGTTCCTTTCAGTCCTCTCCAGTCTTGATACATGTTGTACTCTCTGCAGGTTTGGCTACTTGCTCTTCACTATCTTTCCCTTGTTGCCAGATATATTTAATAATATGGGGTAATGGAACCTAGGGATGCTCCACTGCCAAACTGCATGTTGGAAACTGCCACTAGCAGGAAGGGAGCTCCAGGGTAATTTCCATAGATGTGGGATTCGCTCAGACAGCTCTTCTTGAAAACCTCGATAGAGAATCCACAAGTTCCCCAGACAGCTTCTTCCGTTGTCCTACTGTTCTTGCAATTAGGATTCCCTACCCGCTGTCGAGATCTGGTCTTAATCTTCTTCATTGTAGGCTAAGCTCATTGCCTTGTGTTCTGCCCCTTGTGGGAGAGACTAACTTTTCTTCCTTCTTTATGTCAGCCTTTCAGGTATTTGAAAACTGCTAGTATGATGGCCCCCCTTAATCTCCAGACTAAATATACCAAGTCCCTTCAAATCTTTCCTCATATGGCTTGTGTTCCAGTCCCTTTGACATCTTAATCACTAATCTCTGGATCCTTTCTCGTTCCTCTACAGTCGTCTTATTGCCCAAATGCCTTGCCCAAAACTGGATGGTATTTTAGCTGAGGTCTAACCAGTACTGATTTAGAAGTTAGTCACCTACCATCTGGTGTGCACAGTTCTCCTGATAACACAGCTCCCAAGCTTCATATTTGTGTGACAGCATCACGTTGCTGACCCATTGAGACTTGAGTCCCCACGAACCCTTGATCTTTTTTGGCAATGTTACTATCAAGCCAGTTACCCCCATTCTGCATTTGTGTATTTTTCTCTCCTATATGTAGCACCTTACACGTTTGTTGAATTGCATGTTGTTGTTTATAACCAACTTATTAAGATCCCTTTTGAATTTTCATCCTGTCCTCCACAAAGTATTTGCCGCCCCTCTCAGCTTTCTACCACCTGCACGTTTAATCAACACATCCTCTATTTCCATACCCATGTCACTAATAAAAATGTTAAACACTGCTGGACCCCAGTCAGATCCCTGGGAAACTGCACCTGAGATATTCTGTCTGACATTGATCCACAAACAATTACTTTCTGCTTGCAGTTATTCAGTTAATTATGTATTCACCTAGCAGTAGTTCTATGTAGTCCACCTTTCCCCGGCTTGCTTATGACAACATCATGTGGAACTAAGCAAAAGTCTTTTTAAAACCAGATATATTATGTTCATCTTATTCCCCGTGTTCACCAAACCTGTTATGCAGTCAAGGAAGAATACAGATTTCATCACCTCTGCCCTAAGTGTTCCTAAATGTATAAATCTTTCTTTATATTGAAGGCCTTCCATGCCTCTAGTCATGCCTGGGAAGTTTCCCCAACTTCCCAGGCATTGAAGTCAGGCTGGGGAGCTTATGGTGCCCTTGGGCAGAGCTATCCAGCACACTTGGGTTGGCAGGCTGGATATGGACCACCCACCACTGATGGCCAGGTGAGTGGTAGCAACATTAACCTCTGTTTACCGACTATACTGCCACTGCCTGTCCCACTGCTGAAAGGTGTTCACAAGATGGACCTCAGCCCAGAAATTGGGCAGTGGGGTGAATAGCAGCACCCCAAGGTGTGATAACCCCCTCTGTGGGGGTTATCACTGCTTACTCAATCGCAGAATTTCCAGCCCCACTGACCAAGATTTAACCACTTGCAAGCTGCTTTTTGGATAGCTGTACCCCAGGTCTTCCTTTGTACAGATGGGTCTTACATTCACCATTTTTCCAAGCCTTCTTGGAGTTTCCCTTGTGAGCTATGATTTTGGAAGTAATATTGCCAATAGCTCTGAAGCTCCTTCAGCACACAGGATTGAAGTCTATCAAGCCTTGACTCAAATTCCTTCAAATTACAGTAGTCCTGAGTTCTTCTGACATGTTTCTACTTATGATGTGCATACCTTTCCCTTCTTGGTTTTGTATTGCTTTTGCCAGTCCTAGGCACAATGTGTTGGGCTTTTCATGCTTTGTGAATGAGTTTGTTTTGTGAAGCTTGAAGCGAAACAGGAATTGAGTAGCTCTGTGTTCCCTGTGTCTCCCAAAGTATAGGTTTCCCTCGCTTTATGCAGGTTCTGTATGTGCAATTTGCTCTTATGTGATGACCCTTTTTATACCAAAAATTTGTTATATGCAAGGTAAATTTGCTCTTATGTGATCAGTGTGGTGGAAGCCCACGATCATCTGCTTTGTGCAGTGTATTGTGGGAGTTACGCGCACCAAAATATAGTCTGCTGTGTGGCTCTGTGCTCCTCGCTCATCGTCTGTGACGTGTTTTCTGTATTTGCAGCTGAACATTCACCATCACCCTGTGCTTGTGTGTATAGGTACTTCTCGCTTAACATCATCCTGGTTAACATTGTTTCGTTATGTCGCTGATCTACTAGAGAACATACTCGTTTAAAGTCACACACTGTTCAGTTATAATGTTATTTGGCCATCACCTGCTAGTAGGTAACTACTGTGATGTAACTGGATTTGCTTAACATTGTTTTGCTTAAAGTCGTGTTTTTCAAGAATTTAACTACGCTGTTAAGCGAGGAGTAGCTGTACTGTCTGCTGTTGGTGACTACCAAAATTGTCCTGTAAAAGTGGTAGAAATGGGTCTGGGGGTCAGCACAGTCAAGGTCTTGGAACGTATCCTTACTTGTTACATTGGAAAGTGGGTTCTCTTTATGCGAATCAAGTTATGTGCTGTTTTCCAGGAATGCATGTACCACATAAAGTGAGGGAAACCTGTAACATGTCTCCACTGAGCAGCAGACCCTCAGCTCCCCATGTCTGCCTATTTTGTCTGCCAAATATGAGTTGAACATCTTGTTTCCTTTAACGTCTTGGTATTTGTAACTCATTTTTTTTAGATTTGCTCTCCTGATTGTATCCCTGAACATTCATTTCTGTGCTGTTACTCTTTCTGTGCTGGCTCTTAGCCAGTTTCTAATGGATAAGAGTACTTCACTTCTTATACCATCCCTCTTAGCAACCTCTTGGTAGGCACTTTGTCAGAGGCTTTATAGAAGTCCAAATAAATTAGGTCCCCAGGGTCCCTGTTTGCACTCTTGTTTGTTGACACACTCAAGAGAATTCAGGCAGATTTTGATGGTCAGCTGTTCTCCCATCTGTGTGTGCTGGGTTCTCTCTTCATGCCCTGCGCCAGCCACGGATGGCAGGGATGCTGACCTGTTCTCAAAGGCTTGCCTGCTGCTACCTTTTGGTACAGTATCTTCCATTCTGATCAGGGTGCTTCTCCTTACCTTGGAATTGGATACCATTGGTCCTTGTGCTCTTCTGAACCAGCCCTTTAGAAGATGGCACTTCATGTCCACTTGATTATTGGACAGAAGATGCTGGGTTAATTTAGAGCTGGGTGAATATAGGTTTCCCTTGATTTATGTGGTACATGAGTTCCTGGAGAACGGCACATAAATTGAATTAGCATAAAGCGATCACTGTACATGAACAATGTAACAAATAGGGATAGGTTTCCATGGAGGGAGGGAGGGAGGAAGGCTGAGACTAGGGAAGGGGCAGGGAGAGGGGTGGTGCTCCTTGGGCTGCACAAGGTAACAAAGCAGAGGGAACAAAGTGGCACAGAGCAGAGCAGCGTGGGGTGCGACATGCACCCAGGCCCCAGGAGCGGCTGGTACCAGTTGCCTGCAGCTGCCACGCTGCACTGTGCTTCACTTGTCCACACTCACCTGTGCTCCTGGGCTGTGCCATGCTGTGGTGCTGGCAGCTGGCGCTGGCTGCTTCTGGGGCTGATGTAGCTGGGGCTGGGGTAAGTGCTGCACTGCTCGGGGCTCTGCCTATCTGCACTTACCTCAGCCTGTGCTGGAGCGGCCCTGGGAGCAGCTGATACCAGCTGCCCCAGGAGCAGAGGTGAGTGGGGACAGGCGGAGCACAGTGTGGCCCAGAGGCTGCAGGCAGCTGACATGGGCTGCTCCCGGGGCTGCTGCAGCCAGGGCTGGGGTGAATGGGGCCACGGCCCTTTTCCCTCCCCCCACAGACTTACCTGCTTGGGCAGAGGGCGCGTCTATGCTGATTGCATAAGAGCACATTTACCTTGCATATAACGAATTATGGGTCTAAATATACTCATTGCATAAGAGTGAATTCACATATAAAGAACCCGCATAAATCAAGGGAAACCTGTAATGGATTTTTCAGTTCAATGGCTAAAATAAACAGTGGGGGAAAAACAACAATTACACAAAAAGTCAGGTCAAACTGAAACAAAAAAAATCAGCATTTTTGTCAAAATGAGAACCCCCCTCCATGTTTTATTTTACATTGTCCTGAAATATTTCATTTGGCCCCAAAATGAAATGGTATGTTTCCTTTTGGAATAATTTAACACTTATTTTAAACATTTACGTCAGCTTTTACACAAAAATAGACCATTTTTGGAGGTTCTTGGAGGGTTTTAAGCCCACACTAGACAGCCTTGGCTGGGATGATCTTGTTGGGGCTGGTCCTGCTTTGAGTAGGGGGTTGGACTAGATGACCTTCCAGCTCTCATTGTCTCTCTGATTCATTTTAAAATACAAAGATGAAAAGTGTTCCTGAGATAACGTTGGACCCAAACACAACATTTCTAAAGAGAAGTATTTCATTTAAAAATGTTTTCCTTCTTTTTTTTTGGCCAAAACTGTTTGCTGAATTCAAACCTAATTTGTGGATAACTCCGTCTTTTGGCAAAGTTTATGACTGTCTTAAATTCTGCTTAGAACCACTGTAGCTTTGAGCAATATGCTGTACTGAATCCATCCTTGCCAACGGGTCCCTTGTCATTAATGATTGACAGGAGGCAGCATTTCCTGTTTGTTCCAATTCAGGCTGGTGTGAACCTGGCACCTGAGCAGCAGGGGCAGTAAAGAAATTAGTGATGAGCTGGTGTCTCTTAAGCTGCTGCTTTATATTATGGTGTAAGTCATAAGGAAGGATAAAACAGGAAAGGCATAGGGTAGCTATTGTAGGTAGGAAGGTTGCCTAATGTGTAGGGCCCTGAACTGATATTCTCGAGTAGGGGTATCAAACATATGGCCTACAGGGCTTCTAGTGGGGCTGGAAATTCTGGGTTGGGGCCTGTCCCCAAAATCCAGCATACAGAGAGGCCTGTTGGGGGTGCATGTCTGGCAGAGGGTAAGTGATGGCTGCATTAACTCTGGCATCTCGCTGACATGACGCCACTCACTGCACCCCCACATACAAGGGATGGGAGGGGCTAGATGAGTTTCATGCCCCTGCCAGGGTGGATCCAGAGGGGGTGCAGTGGCATGGCTGCACCCCTTTTTCAGGTTGGATCCTGCCTCAGAGCCTCTGGAGACTTTTTAAAGACTCCAAAGCATGCAAGAATCCCCCTCCCTCCCCTTCGTGATCAGGCACATCCCCTGCCCTACCCTTCTTCTTCCTCTGCCCTGTGCTGCTGCTCGCTTTCCTCTGTCCCCCAGGTCTGGGGTGGGATAAAGCTGCAAGATAGCTCTTGGGGTAAGCTTAGCTGGGACCAGTAAAAGCAGTAGGGGTGGTAGGTAGAGGGGTCCCCTTTCCTGCCCCTGCTCTCTAGGGGACCAGGCAGGGTAGGGGAACCCATTTCCCCTACCCATCTTGCTGCTTCAGCTGTTACTGTTTGTGGTCCACATGCACCCCTTCTGGTGCAGGTAGGAGTGGCTTTGAAGCTTCATAGTGAGGAAAGCAGTATCAGAAGGAGCAGAGGGGTGAGGAAGGGGAGGGGATGTGTCCCCAGTTGGGGTGGGGGGGCAGGTCAGAGGCTGGGAGTGGGGTGACAGTGGTGGTGGCTGCTCCTGTGCTCCCCCGTCCCCTTTTGCCGAATCCTAGATCTACCCCGGTCCCTCCTCTAGAAGCCTGAATGCTGGAATGTTTGTGGGCCTCAGTTCTCCTGTAAAATGGGAACATAATTCCCTTCTCCACAGTGGCATTTAGGAACCTAAATGCATTGATGCATACCATGTGCTCACATTTTGACCTGTGGAGAGGCTAGATAAACAGGCAGGTGGAGAGATATGACTAGTCACATTTTCTGTAGCACCGAATCCAGCCCTAGATTCAGGAGATGCATACAAAGGGAAAGGGAGGAGAGCTGCAGTGATTGAGAGTAGATTTTTTTTTTTTTTTTTAACTACAGTCAGATTCAGGGGACAGTCCCTTTGATTACTAGAGGCCTCTGCTTGGTTAAACCACTCTCTCAAAATGCTTAGCCGCAGGGTCCAAAACGACTCATTATCGTCCTCACTAGGGTCCTGTTGATATAAGGATAATTGCTTTTGCTCAAAAGACATTAAATCACTGTGGAAGAGTTGAGCTGGTGTAAATTACTCACATCTTCTTCCCCCTGAAAATGAAGGACTCAGTGGAAAAGTTGTAAAGAGGATATTTGTAATTGAGTTCTGACAGCGGCAAAGAACAGGGGACTTCTTCCAGGTGCAGTGGGTGTTCATTCTGCATGCAGTGTGTCTGATTCCTGTGGATCAGTGATTATGGAAGAGGGGCAAATGCTTAGGGGCAAAGAACAAGGTACTGTCCAATGTGTCCCTAAGAACTGTTTGACAGTCGCTTTTTATAGCAAGCTCAGCTGGTTCTCATAGCAGAATGACATGTTGACACAGCAATGTTTCTGAGGAACCTGGGAGTGATGAAGGGAAAAACTCTTTATGAAAAGTGCTGACGGGCTCCCACTGCATTCTGTTGATGTTCATGGGAGATGCTGGGCCTCTTATTCAAGTGCCTAGATACAGATTCAGGAGTCTGTTTTCAGACCCTGTTTCTAAATGTTTTGGGATTAGAAGATCCAGATTTCAGAAGAGCATAATGGAAAAGAGTTCTCAAAAGGCATTTGGGTCCATAGCTGAGCAATGTGATTTTTTTTTCAAAACACCGAAGCAGGTTATGTGTTTGGCTTTGTTTGAAACCATTGATAGTGACTTGGAGTCCGGTATCTGACTTGCTTAGGCATTGGTAAAAATCTACCACGCCTTCATTCTGCATCTTTGGAAGCCCAATACTGTTAAAGATTGAGTCGCTAAGAATATAAGTTTCAAAGAAAGCCAATGGGACTTAGACAAATGCCAGTTTTCTTGAAATGGCTCCTAAATCACTTATGTGCTTTTGAAAACTTTACCTTAGAAGCCTGTTTCTTGAGGTCTGTCTAGAAATCACAGGCAGGAAGATTAGATGAATTGACAAGAAGCAAGGATTTTAATTATATGTAAATGTTCTGAGTAATAAAACAGGGGAGAAGATGATTGAAAATAAGGCATATTAGCAGAATTGTTATAAAATGGAACATTTTTAGAGTTTTCTATAAGGCATCAGCTAGTCTTTAAATTAAAACAAAACATATTTTAAGTGAATAAAATGTTGCCATTTTAAATAAGAACAATAGCTTAAATAAGTACGTTGGTGTACCTTCTTGCATACTACATACCCCAACTTAAATGTGCAAAATGAAGAAGGAAAGATTTTTCCAGATTTATAGATGCACAAAGCAGGAACCAAGCCTTGCTCACTCTCCCTTTTCTGCTTAGGCAAAAACTAGTTTTAATGCTTTCATAACTGAATTGTCAACAGCTCTTGGTTGCTCAGCCAAAAGCTGAAACTGTAGTTGCTGGACTCTGTGGGAGGATATAGGATTTTGAAAAGACCTAAAAAACATCTGCAGGACTCTGAAATAGGAGATGAGAGACCAAGAGTAGTTAACAGACAGCAAAATTGGGGAATAAAGGATAACTTGATTAGCTGAGTGTCAAGCCCATAAAAAAGGAAAGAGGGTCGTTAATATCTGCAGAGTGAAGAACAATTGGCAGGAATCAGGTAGATTCTAAGGAGTTGTGAAGTTGATTAACTCCGTTGGTGCTTCCTGAATAGAAATGCCACTGCTGCTTCTGGGGAGTTGGTGTTAAACTTTGAGTGGACTAAGAATCAAATTGGGATGTTACTATACCACTGCACCCACACCTGAATTTGCCCCTGCCAGACTCTGTCCCTCCCTCCATACAGCTGCTGGAAGGAAGAGAATGAAAAGAAGCATCAGTTATCTCACAGCATCTGCATTCTTCTATTCTCGGCATAAAATCAAGCTACTCTTTTAAGACATGTACCTCAATTTCAGAAGGTTAATTTGTGTGAAAAAGGAGACTGTGGTAGCACCTAAATGTAATGTGTTTGTAGTTGAGAGTTTTTAAGTTGTTAAAGATTTTTTTTGCTCACCCTGGTGTTGTAAATATGACATTGAGTCGTACTCTTTGTGGGTATGCAGTACATTTGTCCTAACCTCATGAAGTCTGCCAATAGGTATCATTGCATCATGACCATTTGACACAAGGTTTTTGTGGTAGCTCCCCTATGGATGGATGCTGTTGGCGGTATCAGTATATCTTTTGTCCTTTACTGAGTGCCACTGCTGTTGCAAGTTACTAAGCTAGCATTATAATAAATGATAGTAAGGCACATTTGGAAGCTACAGTGAAATCAGACAACCTTAAAATCCATTTATCAAAGGTACTCTGATTCCCATTTCAAGGGCCGGTGAAACAAAAATGAATATTCTTCAAAGGAGCCTAGTCTTAAGTAGAGTTTGGTAATGCTCATATGAAACATAAATGAGTGCATAACTGCGTAGTGGCTCATCTGCAGGAGACTGTATAAAGTGGAGACAAGTGAGGTGCAGAGTATGTGTGTTCATTGAACGGTTTCCATTACAACGTTATTTTAATTATCCATTTTGCCCTTCAAAGTAAGAGAAAACATTTTGCCACATGTGAGAGAAACTTCATATTTCTGGCTAAAAGCCATCAACAAGTGATGTATGCAAGCTGAGCCAATTCGCTGTTGCAATGTATATGTGACTTTCACGCTTAGATAAGAATGCAATGTTATCATGTGCCTTTCACTGTTAGATAAGGATACTAGGGTGCTTCAAAGTCATTTGGAGCTCTAGGACTTGGAGCAGAGAGGCTGTTAAATGCACTGAAATCTCTCATGGATCAACACGGCTACTTCCTTTATCCCTGAAACATGGAAGATACCATAATTAACTGTTTGAAAATGAAAACGTCATAATTTTACAAGAAGGAAGCAAAATTCAGTGCCTTGAAACCTGGAAGCTAACACCCCATTTATGCTCCAGCCTTTTGTTTCGAGCCAAATTTGCATACCTG
Source organism: Crocodylus siamensis (assembly GCF_052110815.1). Lineage (NCBI taxonomy): Eukaryota > Metazoa > Chordata > Crocodylia > Crocodylidae > Crocodylus > Crocodylus siamensis. Next base: position 52,420,687 of record NC_143400.1, on the reverse strand, counting down.
CAGAGCAACCTCAACACAAGAGAAATTCCTTGCCCAGGAGAGCCTTCCATCACCAATCTGCCTGTGAAATATGAAACATCGTAACAAGAAAGAAGCATCATTTAACACCCTGCTTGCCATCAGATACCTTTGTGGTAAATAGACTGCTCTGACTTTTATCTGACCTGAATTTGAGTAAAATGAAAAATGAAATTTTCTAGCCAGGAGATCTTACACCAACCACCCTCCAGCTCTCCTATGAAATATGAATTTTCATTTCTATGTGGGAGAAATTTTATAATCTTTGCATTCTCCCATGTCTGAGGAAGGGCACATGTGCTGGAAAGCCTGAAAATTAATGACAGTTTTTTTGCAACTGTTTAGTTGGGCTAATAAAAGATATCACCTCTAGCACACTGGCTGCTTGTATTCGTAGACCAACACGGCTACAGCCCTATCCCTGAAATCGCTCATTGTCATCTTGCCACGTCAATACGATTTTGTGTTGTGGGATGTCCAGCATGTTGTTCAGCATCTCTGGATGAAAGGAGGTATAGGGGCCTATGAGTCTTCTGGACTTTCCCCTCTGGGGAGGTGCACATGCTGGACGATAGCACCACTGCAAAAGGGCATCATCCAGATGGTGAAAGGTACTATCTTAGATGGTACCTAGCAATCATGGTTGTGGATAACAAAGTATTACCTGAGCTGTGTAGGTGGAGTAAGTAATTGCTGTTTGACAAGTGACAATGCTGAGATGGGTAAAAGCCGATCACTCTTTTTATTTTTCCTTTGCCCAAAATAAATTTAGGAGTTTGTCTCTTCCTGGCCAGCCTTGTAGGATGCAAGACAAACTGGCAAGAACTGGGACCATCTGTGACAGTTGAGATGGATGGTGACTGGACTAGCAAGCCCTGTTACACAAACATTAGGAAAACACCACCCAATGTGTCTGTGTTGGCAGGCTGTGCTCAGGAAAGGCCTGGGCCTGGAGTTTTGAGGAGTGTCGCCTGCCAGAACTAGCTGTGAAGGTGCACTGGCAGCACCAGGGGAAAAAAGCTTGCACAGCACCTGTTCTATTAAAACCTGATTCCAGACAGAGCTTTAGGACCTCTATTTCATAAATATGAAGTTTGCACAAAACATTGTTTTATAGACAAACTCCTCATATATGAGGCAGGTCTTCATTTACACAGATATCTTGGTGCAGTTCTGACAGTGTAGAGGGGCCTTATTTTAAACAAGAATCTGATTTGTATGTGTTTGCTTAACCAAAAATGTAAAAAAAAAATCTTATTCAAGAGTGGGAGATAATGTATTATTGGCATCTTCTTATTAGTCATCCATACATCTCCATACTAGTGGTTTGTCATGCAAGGAGTTTGGCCTCTCACAGTGGCACTAAAGATGTCATTGGGAGCAGACACTAATAAACATAATAAATAGTGAAGCAGTAATTCCAGGTGTAATCAAATTCAGGTGAGTTGATTTCATGCCAGATCTTCTTAGGGAAGTAGAGCCGCAAGTGCACACAATTCTTTTAACTGCTTTTGAGTTAAAAGTGCACTGGATGATCTTTGCTGTTGGTTGTGAAATGCCTGGCTGCATCTCTCAGCAAAACTGAACCACACGTTAATTCCAAAGCAATTAATGGAACTGATCCCTTTCTCCAGTGCTGGGTTGCCCTGCACTGTTACCTCCCTTTTGAACCTTGTTCTGATGACAATTACAAAAAAAAATCCTTCAAGAAGAAAGGTTGTAGGTGTTGTTTTGCAGAACCTGGAAGGTCACAAACTGTTTGATATCTCCAAGAATCAGCTTTTTGTTATTTCTCTCTGCTTTATTCAGGTCATTAATTCAGCAGTTGGCAAAGCGATCTGTTTGTAGGGTCTACTGTGCTGAAATGGCTGGTCTAAAATCTGCCAGAGTCACAAAAACACGCTTCTTAACTTTAGTAGGTTTTGGATATGGCCTAAAATGGGGGACTACTTTTGATAGTGATCCTATTCAAGGGGCGTTCATGTTTGGTATTTCTAGGGCTTGCCTTCATTTGGAGGAATGGTGTGACCTTAACTTGGGTAAGCTAACTCAAGGGAAGCAGTCTGTGGTCAGTGCTTGACAAGAGCAGGTCATTGGGAATGTAGTCCTGAGTGTAGGAATGATTTTCTGGGGTGTGCAAAGTTAGCCATCCAGACATCTCTGGTGCTGTAGCCTGCTTGGTGTTGGAATGAGAGTGGAAGCAATTTACCTTGCTGCAGACCTGTTCGTGCTTACAGGTAGAAACCTGTTTTCTTCTTGGTTGCCACAACTTTATCTGAGAGTATCCTGAACAGCATCTAGATCTGGTCCTGACTCCCTTGGATGAATGTGGGAAAGTCATTTTTCTCTCTCCTTGCCTTGCCTCCATTTCTATAAATAGGAGTAGTAATCATTCCTTTCTCCCATGTGTTGTCTGTCTTTACCCCACCATTGCAGGGTGTTTTGTATTTGTGTGAGGATTCTTTTTGGAAATACTCATAATCCCTACCTGGTTTTTGTGCTGTACTTTCCATCTCAATGTACTCAACAAGGGAGGTAAAAGTCACAATCCCCATTTTACAGATGTGGAAAGTAAGTCACAGAGGCTGGGAACAGATGTTGCCCCTGGGCATGTTGTGCCTGTTTGTCCCAGAGCAGAAATCTCTTGGGATTGGAGTTGTATACATATCACCCCTCTAATCAATGTTTAGTGAGCAGCTGAATGCACTGCCACTAATTCAGTGATTCAATTCTGGGATAACTGTTCAGATGCACTGTGCAATGTGCTGGGATAAACTGTTATTGCTCCTTATCCTGTGGACCTATTTAGGATTTGGTCTCCGGCCTGAGGCTTGTTCTCTTAGCGCTGCCCTTTTAGCATAGGTGTAGGCACTGGAGCAGTAGTCACAGAGGGAGAAAGGGGGGTTTGCTGTGGAACCCTTCTCTCCTCTTCTTTTGCAAGGCTGCATACTGTCAGACATGCCTTGTTGTGCTATGAAGGCTTTCCTTTTAGTGACGTAAAAGGGGGGCACTGGATGCATCCTCCAGGTTGCTAAATCATAGAGCAGTGAATCTTGGCAACCTCAGTATAGAGCCCGTGTGCTGGGAAGAAAGGGCACTGCAATAGGTGGAAAGCTAGACCTGCTTGGACCCAGTTGTGCGATCTGTGGACAGACGAGGCCTCGGTCTCCAGGGCTGTCAATCCAGCACAAAATCTGCTGCAAAGCTGATGGCTCTGCCCCACCTTGTCAGCTTTTGCTCCCTTTCGCGTTAACAGTTTGTTGTCAACACGCTTTCCTCAGATGCAGGGCAGTATGTTGAGACCTTTCCCAGTCCCAGCAGGAACCCGCTGCCTCGGGCCTGGTGCTTGTCACTTAGTGACATGTTTGACACACCGGCTAGCTCTGATTTAGAGCTTGATCTTCTACGCAGAGTGGCTGTTCCTGAGCTTTTCATGCAGGGCCATCATGTTAGCTGCAAAAGAAGAATAACCGAGCAAATTCACAGTAAGGCCCAGTGAGTACATAGTTAATGAACAAAATGTCTGCTCTGGGCATATGAGCAAGGCGAGTAGCCAGTGAAGCTCTTTTATGTACAGAATTGAAATTTGCTTAAAATAAATGCATTTCTAGTGCATGGAAAGATAATAGGGGAAAACAGCTTAGCATCTAACTCACGTGTAAGCCTGATCCAGATCCATAAAGTAGGTATTCCTTCGGCTATCACCTTGGAGAGACTTGATATGGGAAAGTTTCTCAGAGCTCACGCAACACATACCCCATAGCTGGCTTTTCCACAATTTGCCATTGTAGTGGACAGGGATTAAATAACCGTGGAAGCAGAAAAGTCAGGGCTCTGCTTTGCAAATGAGTGTCCCAACCACTAGACTACAGTGTCATGTTTATTGTGCTCGCTTAATAAATCTTGAATGCTTTTCCCCACAGTGGCATAGCTTTGATAGAAGGGAGCTTCCCAAAGCAAATGTACGCAGTAACTTATGCTCACATAGTAGGGCACTTGCTTGAGGAGATTCATTCCTAAATCTCCCAAGAAAGCGAGGGAATTAAAACCAGGTCTCTCCTTTTGTAGGTGAGAGCTATTACTACTAGGCTGTTCCATAAAGGTGGGGACACACCTTAAGAGCAACCATCTCTTAAAAGAAAAGAGTGAGTGCTGGTCCGCTCTTTGAAAGAAAGAAAGAAAGAAAGGTCAGATGTCTACCATTAGGAGAGGGTTTCAGGCTTTAGGTTGTGAGAGAAGATTTCAGACACCCGTTTGTCCTCAGCTTATCTTTGGTAGCTGGCTCGGGTGGTTTTGTGAGCATTTTCAGAAGTTGTTTGCTCAGCGTGCTGGCTGTCTTGGATCCTGTGCTTCACTCTTTTTATGCACCGGATAGGGCATGCACCATTTAGGCGTCTAGGTCCTTTAGTGATCTGACCCTGTAGTTCTTTTTAACTCACCGTTATGAATGGGGGTAGGTTGTACCTTGGACAGCGTCACTACAGGGGGGAGTCCAGGGACCCCTTCATGCCTCTCTGTTAGCTAGTCCAACCTGGAGACCAGCTGCCCAGAGGGAATCGGTGCTGCACACCTGCTTGTGACCTTCCCAGAGCAGGCGGGTGTAAAATGGGAAGAAACTAGACCAGCAGTAAATTGCTTCCCCTCCCCCTCACCTTTTAACTGAAGCAGAAAATGAACCAGAGAGTTGAAAGGGAGAGGGGGACATAATCTTCTGCTGTGCCAATTGCTTTCCCTCCAAAGGAAACGGGATGCAGAGAAGAAACTCATTTCCCACCCTGGGCACAGGGCATGCGGCAAGGGTTTCTATCTTGCCTTACGTGCTTATTGGGATGTGGAGATCCTGAGATAAATGGGTTTTTTTGAAAAAAGAATTTATTTTTTTTTAACAACTGGGAACTTGAAAGCCTAACAAGCAAGAGTAGCTTTTTTTAAACTTCCTTGTTCTCCGAGGCAGCGGTTCTCAATCTTTTCCACGCTGTGGAGATCAGGTCTGGGTCTGCACAAAGGCCCAGCTCTGGGTGCACAGGGCACCCCAAGGTCACAGCCTGTGCAGTTCATGCAGTTTGTGCCTTCACGGTCACGCAGCAGCTCAGCGGGGATTTTTGGAATTACAGTTTTGGCCTTTGGTGCCCACATGCTACCAGACTTGCACTTTCGGCACCTAACACCCTTCTAGGATTTAGGCCTGCCATACTGTGCATAACAGTTTATTTCTCTTACTGTGCAACTCCTTTGCAGTCAATATCATTATTGCATTCTGACTCACAAGATGCCTTCCACCCACTGCCTTTACATTGTTCAGGAATTAATTATACACATAGTGCTTAACTTCAATTTCAGGGAAAACTATACACGGTAGAGGGGGCTTTTAGTGAATTATATCATCAAGAAACTACAGTTAGGCGTGGTCATAATTTTTTAATGTATGTTGTTCTACTTTTTTCTGGTGAAAAATAGTTTTAAAAAATTACAAGGGTGTTTTAAAAAAAATATAATAGCTAAAAGTCAGTCAGTTCCCCTCTGCTTTCAGGTTCGCTAATTCCTGAGTTTCATACTTTAGTTGTCTTCCAAAACTGCTGGCGAATCACAGACTGCAGGTAACATCACAACTGTCTAAAGTCTAGCATAATCCATCAGGCCCTATTTTTACTCGAAATGTTTGAGATGTAGCTGTTGCTTCTGAATGTTCCTTTGGGCTAAAGGCACGGCAGATAATTGAAGGGTATTTCCATTTGCAAGTAGTTTGCTTTAAGATTTGCAGCAATCTTATTTTTTTTTAAGTCTTCAGATGTTCAGTTTGAAAAACATGGGATTTGAAAGTGTTTTAAAAACCCTTAATAGTTCACCTTGAAAGCTTCCTTAAATCTTGAGTGAATCAAAATGAAGACATTTATAACACAACATACACCCAGGCTGGGAGAGGAATTTTATTAAGTTAGGAAAGTCAGAAAAATAATAATAATAAAACATGTTTTATGAAGTTGGTGAGAAACTTATAAACTAGGTGAAGTTTTACAGCATATGAAATTGATACAAGTTGTAAATTTGAATTCCCAGACTAGTCCTCAGGTCTTGTTCTTTATTACATGAGGTAACATTTTCCACTTTTAATAGTTCACTTCAGCAGAGGGAATGGGGAGTTTTATCTTTCTGAACAACCTGCTCTAAGTGTGCTATAATCAAACATTCACCTGTCCTTAAGGCTCCATCGATTACGTTTATTGAGTAACCCAGTATTGGTGGATCACTGGCTTGTACTTATTATCTGCTTTGCCTGTGTGTGTGGTCCAAAGTGACACAGTGCGGCGTCAAACCTTGTAGAAAGTCTGACTCCAGTTGATTCCTTCTGTTGGTCTCTCCTATTTTCTCCTGCTCGCTCAAAGTTTTCATTAGAGGACTTGTAGCCCCAGAGACCAAATACTTATGTCTAATTCATCTAAAATCCACTTTGATCAGGGACCATTTATTTTGATTTCTCTTTGTATGTTGCCTCAAACAGGTCTTGGTCCATGAAAAGGGGTCTAGATGCTGCCACAATGCAACAGCGATCATCGTGGTCATCTGTTATAACGGTACGATTCCAAATCTTTGGATCATTAGGAACCAGTGGAAAACTTTAAACTGGAATATGTAGTAGCAGTGCATGGAAACCTGTCCAGAGTGCTGTCACAACCCACCAGAATATTGTCCCATAAGTACCATGTGCTAAATGACTGTGTGCAGGGAGCAAGACAGTGTAGGTCAGCTATCGAAATGAATGGTGCTTCTTGATTCTTTTCCCTAAGCTTCAAACAGAGCAAAAGTTGTAGCTGCCTTGATTTGATTTTATCCTGGCTAGAATCGGTGCAACTGTGCAGATACTGGGAGGTGTTTTCATAGCTGCAGAGCAAGCTGATAGGCAAATGTTTAATGTGCAGTGAAGAATAGTTTTAATTTGTTTGCTTAAAGTGCAGTCTTCTGCAAAGTGACTTTAGCAGATGTCATTGCGAGGGTTCACGTATCTTGAAATTCAGTGGTTTGCCTGTTTAGACTTGCTTAGTTTACAAGCCACTAGAAAGCGACTTTGGCATGGCAAGGGTTCACATAGCTTGAAATGCAGTGGGCTGTATGTCAAAATTGCATCGCTTACAAGGTTTTAGCAAGTGGCCTTATCAGATGGCATTGGGAGATTTCACCCCTCTTGAAATTTAATGGTTTCTATGTCAAATGTTCTTAGCTAACAAGCTGGTAGATTAGGTTTTTTCCCCCTGATGACCAGTCCTGTTAGCACTGCCTTCCATCTGAGGGCCAGACTGTGGTTTTCCTAATGATGGACAAACAGCTTGAACCAAACTGGGGCAGTGAGCTCAGGCTTTAGCAATTGAGGATGTGGCGGAAAAGGCAGCCAAGGGGTACCCTAATGCCACCTTCAAGGCTTCTGAAGTCTCGGATAGGAGCCAAAGTAGCTTTCCAACAGTCATGGGGCTGCTCTGAAGTTGTCAGTTCAATTGACTCCTGAGGGTCTGTCTTGTTGCTTGGAGGTTGACAGAAAATGCTGTGCTCTAGGCCTGCCCTGACGATACCCACTATGCCAAAATCTGGCGTAGATCCAGCTATGCCAGGCCAGGGTTTTCCCGATAGCTCAATGAACAGTGACTTCTTTCTTTCGTATGACACAAATGGTGCCTGTATCTTCATCTACGTGCATTTTGGCGTTTTTGTCGATTCGGGAGCTCTCAGCCCTCAGAGACGCTACCGAGGGATCGCTATGTGGAAGTGGCTCTCGTCGATCCCTGAACTGTGACTGCCTCCGTTGGACTATACTCAGTGACGGCCCAAGTCTGGCCCTAAATATATCTCATCTAAAGGTTATCACCGGCTCTTTGTTGCTTGGAGTGAGTTAAGTCCTCTTGCATTGACTTGGTCCAGTCAGGTTTTTTAGTAAATGTGCAGAATGCATTTTTATGAAACCTGATGCTCATGACAAATACAAATCTTTACTTAAGAAAAATAATTAAAAAGCCTCCCTGGTAAATATACACGTAGACACATGCATATATCCAGCATTCCTCCTCAGCAAATATTTATTTACCTAGCTAAGGTAGTTGAACTAATCACCAGCTTATTCCTTTTAGAAATGGTAAAGTAATTAAGGATTTTTAAGATGCCTTCCACCCTTGGGCCTATTGGGGCTAATATGTATGGGTATGTAAATATTTGGTTTCCTATGTGTTTTTTTCAAAGAAAAAATAGCAGTGTTAGAAAATTGAAGCCAGGCAGCAGCTGTGAGCAGGTATTTTCCACAATGCCCTAAATGTGGGTCAATGAAAAAGTGGCCCATAAAGGAGAATAAAATTGGACTTGTGAGTTTACGCTGCATCAGGGGAGGCTCAAAAAGCATTTTCCCAAATAGGGCTTTTTCTTTTATTTTGTTTTAAAATTTGAAATTGAAGTCCTTTATAGGTGGTGACTAGAAGACTAGTCTGAAATGGTGACTTCACAGGCAGTAAAATCGCTTTGAGAAGGAAAGCAGATTTATAGTCGGATCCCTTGTGCTTCTTTTAACACTGGTTTAACTTTGTCAGCCAGTGGATATTTTGGTAAAGGGATAAGAAAAGAAGACTTCTGTTTTATGAAGAATGTCAAGATTTTGGTATTTTTTTTCATTCATCATTGGAACAAAAACGAGACCTTTCAAAATTATATCGTGAAAGAGCATGAGAGAGAGACCTTCCAAAGAGCCAATAGCCTGGTAGGGTGGGCACTCAACCTGGGTTGTGGAAGGCGCAGATTCACTGCCTGCTCCTAACTGGGCAGGCACTCAGCTCCTAACTCCCAGCTGAGTGCTCTGCCCCTCATGTATTGGCTCTCCTGGCCCAGTGATTCTTACGTTGATCAGAAATGTCATGCTGGATCTGAGGAATCTTCCCACAAAAAAACCTATAGAGATGGACATTTTTCTGCTTGACATGTCTCTTGACAAAATGGTGTTTTCCAATTGAGGAGGCGGGGGAAGAAAAAAAAAAAGGTTTTTTGTTAAATTTTTTGACCTGGCTGTGATTCTGGGTACAGTCAAGTTCAGCACACCTTAGCTCATGACAGAAAGGGGGAGTTGTGTAGCTGTGCCTCCCTCCCAGGCTTGTGGATTCTGGAGACAGCGAGGGACCAGTTGATGCCTATCATAAGTTACAGACACCCCAGTGGCTACTCCAAATTACTGCTGCCTATGCTCTGGCCAGATGTCCTTCCTCCAACACAGTCTCAGTGGGCTTGTCTACACATGCAGTTAATGCACCTGAATTTTCTGCATGGAAAATTCAGCAGCATTAAACTGCAGGCTCGCACACATCTGGACATGCGCCTGTTGGGAGAAAATTTGCTCCCAGTGGGAGCAGTTCAGTTTAGGACTGCTCCTGCCCTGCTCTGCCCCCCCTGCAGCAGCCAGGGGGAGCCCCAGGCTCCCCTGGGATGCTAGCCCCAGGCTGGCAGGAGGCAAATGGGCTAGTCCTGATCTCTCTGGGTGGGGGACAGCTGTCCTGCCAACCACGTGGAGATTTGGGATGCATCCTGATCTTCACGGGGCTGGGAAGCAGCTGCTCAGCAGTGGGGACAGCTCTCTTAGCCAAGTGGAGATGTATCCCAATCTCCATGTGGCTGGGTGGCAATATCCTGCTGAGCCAGGCCAGCTCTCCCTGCCCCTTGTGGCCCCCTAGGCTGACCAGGAACAATTTATTCCCAGTCAGCATCTACACGTGCTCTAATGTGCCTATTTTCTAGTACTTGTATATATAGGTACTAGAAAATGGCACATTAGACTAATGTACTGTGCAGTAATTGCTGTGCATGTGTATACTGTGACACTTCACTGCATCTTAGATTAGTCTAATGTGCAGTAAAGCATTTTGTGTAGATGCACCCAGTCTCTTTGACCAGGGCCTCTTTACATCAGGGCTGTGATTGTGCCCTGGCCAGTGTAGGGCTCTTCTTCTGGCTCTGAGGTAACTGGGGATGATGTGCGAGGGCTGTGATACAACCCTGTGTTGGAGCTGATATCCATTCCCTTTTCCTCCTATGAGAACTGATGTTTGAGGCTGAGTAGAACTTGTCAACCAAGTCTTCTGTTTGCTAAAAAATGCAGGTTTGGCAACTCCAAATCATTTTGCAAAGTCATGTCTCTTTTGCCAAACTGCACTGGAAAAAAAAAAAAGCCAAATGATGCATTTCACCATTTTCAAAATGGGCCAGTCTGTTTTTTCAGTTCAAACCAATGCATCACTTCAAAATCTCCTCCATTTTTTATTACTGAAAAAACAAAGCCCCCTTAGGCTCAAATGAAAACCAAAACGTTTTGTTTGACCTGGAATGATTTCTTTTTAATTGCCATCAAACCAAAGCGTCCATTATTTGGACAGCTCTCCTAGCAATATGTGTCCCCTGAGGCATCTAACCAATCTTCCAGCAAAAGCGGGGAAGATCATACTTGATGTTCCTGATAGCTCTAGAAAAGAAAATAAATGTCAGGTCCTATTTATGCAGCATAAAGGAATAGAGAAGGATGCCAACCCTGTTTTTTGTCTCTCGCTTATAACAAAGGTTTGTGACTCTCAGAGGTGAAAAGCTCTCTAACCCCAGTTTTGTGCCTTGTGTCATACTGCAGTCTGCAAGAATGCGCAGGGGTGGGAATCGGAGCCTGTATTTGGTCAAGGTACAGGTACTTTCCTGCCTCAGTTTTCCCATCTGTAATGTGGGGATAATAATAGTTATCTGCCCAACTAAAATGGGCGTTGAGGATTAATTAGACAATATTGGCAGTGTACTGTATAGATACTTTGCATTGCTGTTGCACTGAATTAGCTGGAGCCTCAGTATAGTCTGTTTCATTGAAACCTGAGAGTGGGCTCTGGTACATGAGTGATGGGAAGAAGAAGATGCGAAGAAGTTTATTTTATTTTATTTTAGTTACAATCCACAAGAAGAAGCCAGGCATATATGAAGCTTTATGATTCCCTCAGTGCAGTATCATTCATCTCTCCAAGAGGCACGAGGAGGGAACAGAGCTAGGCATTTGCCTGGGGAGCTGGCTAGCTGTGGAAAGGAACCAGCCCGTCACCTCTTTAAGGGGTGCTTACACGAGTGTCCTATCCCTGTGCATCTGGGAGCTGCAAGAGGGATTGTGCTGGTATATCACAGCTTCACACTGCCCTTAGCATGGTTAGGTGCCTTCAAGGCACAATTGGGCCATCAATATTTAAAATGCTTTACGGTCTGGTCGTTTCTCTTTCTGTCAGTGGTAATTTATTACGTATATTAACCCTGGTCTGTTGTTCTAATGTCTAGGTGTTTCTTTTAAAATTCCATTTGTATCATTCAGCTGTAACGGGCAACTTTGCTCTTTTGTTTCTTTGCTGCAGTCCGGGAAGTCTCCTGCATTTATTTAAGAGGCAAAAGGAGGAGGAAGGAGACTGGGGAGTTCACGGAATTAGATCTTCTTTTTTTCTTTTTTTTTTTTCTTTTTTTTAAAGCAGTTGAAATTCAAACCCATCTGGGTATTTATACAGCAAAATCTTCTGGATGAAGAATAGGCCAAGATAGTCACGTGACTGGGGCCAACATGAAACAAAAGAATCCATTTATTATCCAGGCAGGAAATTTGTTCTTCTAGATGTTGTAGCTGCAGACATAATGATTTCATTTCCTTCCAGATTAATAGCTTGTGCTCCTTGTTTGCGTGCCTGTATTATTTCTAAGCATTTTCTACTATATATATGTGTGTGTCTGTGTTTGCTTGAATGTGTGTGCACATGCAGGTGTGGCTACTTATACAGCTAAACATTTCTGCGTTGGGTGCTAGGAAGAGGGTGAATAACTCGGATATGAAGGATTTGCAGTCTAAGTGAAAGACAATGGGGAGGACATTGCATTTTCCAGTGGAGTGACATAAAGGAGACTGGCTTTGTGAATTTCTGATGTGTCCCAAAGGGGCACCCGGGAGCAAGCAAAACTGGTAGAGCTGTTGACTGCAGGCTTTGCTGTCAAAGAGACAGGATGAGGGCCAGAGGTTCGCAGTACTAGTACAGAGGTATCTTTGTTGATCTTGCATCCTGCAACCTCTGCGGATCCCTTGAACCCTTTAAAGATATGCTGGGGTTGGTGTTAGTATCCTTTTTGATTTTGGAGAGTGAGGGCAACATCATAGAGCCCCATCTCGTGGAGGACATAATCTTGCCCAATGCTATGGCTTCAGTTTCATACTAGCTACAGCAGAACACCTTGACCGCTATAGAAGCCTGTAGACTGTCCTAGCTTGTGGGTTCATTATCAACTCAGATCAGAATACCCCATACTGAATCACCTGCAGCATAATTAAATAAATCTTTGTTTTTAAAATTCACTGGGACTCTCATAACTTTCATCTGTATCAGAAAATATATGTATCATAACACACGATTTCTATATGATGAATACTTGAAAGATTGATGTGTTCCCTGTCCTCAAATCTGCCCTCTTTGCAAAAGGATTGCAATTCTAGTAGAACATAATTTTTTTTTTTAGGATGAAATCCTGACTCTGTTAAAGGCAAGTGGAAAAAACTTCCATTGAAATCAAATGGGGCCAAGATTTCATTCGCAATTATCAAGTGCTACTTATTCCAGTTGTTTTGTAATTGCATTGAAAGTATACTTGGTTTCTTTCCCTGTAAAAACTGAATTAATCTTAAAATACTTCAAATGATTACAAAAAGCATTATCTACTTATAGACCCCATATTAGCATGACATTTTTGAATCCTCACAATTTTTCATGGTTCCTTGGTAGTTTACAGATGTGAACAGCAGGCCTTGGCCCCATGGATAGGTGTGATACAGCAAAATGAGGAACTGGGAAGACCAAATGAAAGGGAAAAGGTAGCATTCCATGTTAGGGTATAGCTGCCATAAGCCAGTCCAAATCAATCACAGGGAAGGATCTATATCACTAGCTCTCAGGTTTGTTAGACTCAAGGCAATGTCAGCTCTTAGCTTTCACCCATTTTTATGGGAAAAATAATAGAGGAATTCTTTTGTTTCAGAGAACTCAGAAAGATCACAGCAGGTCCAGATGCTTTTGACATCATGGATTCCTCTTTGAAATCTCTGGATCGTGTGTGTTTGCATACCTAACAGTGCTAATACTATGCGGCACCCCTTAAAGGATCTCTCAGCATCCCATGGTGCTGTGACACCCTGATTGAGAATCATTCGTCTATATATACAGCTGTCAGGATAGATTACAGAGCTGTAGACTATTTTCTCCAGGTTCTGCCCCTCCCCTACCCCCCAGCAATGGAAGTATCATGGCAATGCCCCAGCAAGAGATGGAGCCTGGTACTGATCCTGTGTTACCAGTGTTGGCGATATGACCCGACTGCCATGTGGAAATACCGCATGCTGGAACTCTGCAAGACCTGGAGCGTGTGGAGCTTCCTATGTCTTGATTCACAGAGCTGATGTCTATACATCTGGTTTTCCTCGCACCAGCCTTGCCCTTCCTATAGTATAGTCAACAACATGTCACTTCATGCTGATGCCCTCCCGTTTCTGCTCTCTGGAAATGGCTTGGTAGTTGATGGTGACCCCGTGGTGCTTCATTTGAATAGCTCCTTACACTGCCTTACCTTTGTTTTTGAAGAACAAAATAGAAGGGCTGCTGCTTCTCATGACAGAATAAATGGATCCATACACGGCCCTGGCGATGCCAGTAACAGTGCTCTGCACAGGTTCAGGGAGGCATCTGTCACCATTCACCGTGCTTCTTGCTAGCACCATTGCTCAGTATGGCATGGTGACGGTGGGCCTGATTTTCCACTGCCTTGCCTCTTGTCCTCGTGTACATCTCTGGGCAAAATAGGCATGAACCCACTACCACATCATAAAGGCCATGCACGATGCACCTACTTTAAGAAACTTGGACAACAAGGGACCTCCTGTACCAAGTCCAGTCCCCTGCTCTTGTAGGAAACCATGTCCTATCATCCCTTTCCTAAACTGTTCAAGCTCCATCTTAGAGCTAGTTAGGTTTTTTTTTAACTCCCATTACTCCAGTTAGAAGTCTCTTTGCTGCTTGGGTTGTTAGAAGCCTTTCCCTAATTCCTAGCCTCAGTCTGTCCGTGATCAGTTTATAGTAGTTTGTTCTTGTGCCAGTTCCCATTTCTCCCTAGTGCTTACCCCTGGCATAGTAACGGAGAGCAATTCTATCTCCTCTCAGCCTTCGTTTTGCTAGGCTACACCAGCCAAGCTCTTCTAGCCTTCCCTCGTATGGCGGGCTTCCCGTTCCTCTGGTCTTTCTAGCAATGTTTTTGTGCACGTCTTCTTGTTTGAATTCACTTTTTTTGAACTAGGGTGATCAGAACTGTATGTCGAACGCTGGATGAGGTCTCCTCAGGACCTTGGTAGAATTGTATGATTATCTTCCTGTCTGGTGGAAATATTTTGCCTGATACATTCTGGGATCATGTTTTCCATTTTCCCGGTCTCATCACAGTAGTGATTCACAGTCAGCCCCTGATTAACCAGAGGCACGCAGCCTTTTCTCCCCCTTTGGTCTTTCCAGCTTGGTACAGGTGTAAATGACTGCAATCCAAGGGATGATCAGGTATATACTTTTTGGATTTGCAGAGGTCAAAAAGCTGGGAGATGCTGGGCTGGGTGTATGGGAAACAACACCCACTGCACTTCCTAGCGCCATTCTTTAACTGTTAACAATTTGTCACTCACAGGCACATTTGAACGAGAAATGCTAACATTAAAAATAAACAACAGCAATAAAATAGCAGATGCGTAAGTGCATATGGCAGGAACTAGCAAATGAATTGGATTGGAAGGGAGTTCCAGTGGGTGAGACCAGAAGAGGTGCCATATACTCTTACAATGCCTCGTTATTTGTGAGGAACACTCCCTCCAACCCATCAGACTGATTTAAATTTGGTAGCTATATTTACAGGGCGTAGGCAGAAATAACACTAGCTGTCTGTTGCTGATGCTGGACCTGCTGGAACTGCATCAGACAAGAAAGGAAACCCCAGGATCTGATACCTTTGCTCCTGCTTCTGCGTCTTTCACCCAAATGTTCCCTGGGCCGTTGGGAAGTGCAGCAGGATGACAGAAAAGGGTTCAGGCACACTTTCCAAAGGTAACATAGGGAGCTGCTTAAAAAAGATTATTTGTTTTGATAATTTTGCAAATGATCAAAAGCCAAAATATTTCAGCTGAAAATGGAAACGTTTCTTTTTAAAATAGTGTTATCATGGTATGTTGTGGGAGCTGTAGGACAGGAGCTTTTATGCTCCCATTCTACTCCATTGATTGAGCTTTCTGGCTAGGCAGCATCTCCTATGATGCCCCAGGTTTTTCCTGCTTTGGAAGAAAAGGGTGTATATCATAGCAGCCCCTAATTGTAATGTGTCATGGGAGATTTTTTTTGACCAGTCTTCAGTGGCAGGGCAACAAACACCACCCTTGTCCCTCTGAGGAGGTCAGCCTCCATCTTACCCAGTAGACCGCAGGGCCTCTCATTTCATTTGGTTCAAATCTTTCAAGTTAGGCCATCTGTAAAATGGAGATAATTATGCCTTATACTTGATAAGAAGAACACACTTGTTTACTATGTGGGTAGTACAAGATTTGCAGTGTCCTT
The DNA here is from genome assembly GCF_052110815.1 of Crocodylus siamensis. Classification (NCBI taxonomy): domain Eukaryota; kingdom Metazoa; phylum Chordata; order Crocodylia; family Crocodylidae; genus Crocodylus; species Crocodylus siamensis. The sequence continues at coordinate 52,405,019 of NC_143400.1, read as the reverse complement.
AATTGTTCCCTTCTCTGCTTTTAACTGCTTGGGTTTTGAAAGAGATTTTGATGGGCAAGTACATTGCTGTCACTTAGCAACCCTTTGCTGGGTTTTCAAACAAAGTTTTTCTTTTAATTTTTGGAACAGCATTGTAGCACAGTTCTGCTGTGACGCACACTGGGGGAAAACTAAAGTAACTTCAGGGACTTCCACTATAATCAGTCCAACTGAGAGTTGAAGTTTGCTTGTACTATTGGAGAAAATTTACTGATCTATCCTCCTGCCAGTGCACAATGGGTCTCCCTTATGTGTTTATGACTGTTTTGTCCAGCCTGCTTTTAAACATGTCAGGCACGAGAACTTCAGCCGTATTTATTAGGGGAGCATACCACATAGTAACAGATTTTGCTGTTGGGAAGCTTTCCCTGATATCCAGCATGCATTTTCCATGCCACTGCTCCTAGTAATACCCCCCTTTTATTATATTAAATAATTCCTCTTCCCCTTGGTATTTTCATTGCAGATACTTCAGATACTTAAGCATTACGATCATGTTCCTGCACCCCATAGTCATCTATATGTATTTCATCCTCTACCCGCTGTCACCTCCACCGTAACATTCCTATTGTTCACCTCTGAACCCCTGATACTATCTTTCAGGTAATGTGGTGCTCAGGACATGCGTAACCCATGGGCAGTTGCACCAGTGCTGTTACTGCCCTGCCTTTGACAGATGCTGCACAAAATTACAACTAACCTTCCTCTCCACTTTGATACTGCCCTGTGTCCTCAGTTGCTCCTGGGCCTCGTGCACTACCCAGGTGACAAGTCAGAGGCTGTGACAGTCTGGTCATTCAGATATGATGAGCAATAGTGTGACCTAGAGCACAATGTACAGTGAAAGTTACTCATTTCAACAAGGAAATGGCAAACAGGCCCACCCTGTGATGACGTCCCATCGGCAGGGATAATAGTTATGATAATCAGCAGCTATCAGCGCAGTCATCACCTTGATAACTAGTCCCTCTTGCTGCCAAGTGATGGGTCAGCGATGGCTCACCTATTTTCTCCTGTAAAGCCCTCACATCGTATGTTGATTGGCACAACTGCCCAGATTGCTCTTAATTTCCCTCACCTGCCTGATCCAGTGTGTAATGCAGGTCTTCACCTCTCCTGAGAAATACGAATTTTCATTTCTACCTAAGAGAGCTTTTACAATCTCTGCTCTCTCCTATGCCTGATGAAGGGTGTGTGCCCAAAAGCTTGCAAATAAATAATTTGTTTGCAGATATCTAGTTGGTCTAATAAAAGATATCACCGCTTCCATGAGTTTTGATTCCTTTTGCCTCTAGACCGATACGGCTACGTCCTGGATATCTAATGCATGTCTTAGAAGACTTCCTGCCCTGTGTTTCCCAGCACCTGCTTGGGACCCCCCCCCCTTGCAGACTAATCTGCATGTCTGGCCCAGGTGTTTTATTCCTTCTGTGGGAATTAGGGTTAGGGGGAAAGTGGGAATGAGGGATAGGCACAAACCAGGATTACAGATCCTTCCCCCAGCTTCTATGTGGAAGCAAGCTTGTTTCTGAACAGAGCATTTTTTTTCAAGTTTTCTGGTGAGGCGTTGGCTGCTCATTAAGGCAGCATTACGCATGCAGCCGAAAAGGAAACTGTCCTAGCAAATAAAAGACTGGCTTTGGCTCGGCTCCCAGCTCGCAGATGGTTCTCCTCATGCCTGCTCCTTTGGAGTCTTTTCCCAGCTCACACTCTCGCAGGCGTCTGGGCTGGAGGCAGGAGTGTGCTTTGCAGGAAGGGTGCCAAGCATCATATCCTGCCAGCCTTATCTTACCAACTCCCCAAAGTTGATGGATCGGAAGGGCTGATAGGAAGCCAAGGGCTGTGTGCGCCATGTGGAGAGAGAAAGGAGACTCCCATGTGGCTTCTTACACAAAGCATAGCATAAGCAGCGTGGGTTTTCATCATCCCAAGGCTCCTGATTTTAGGTTGCACATCTCATTCTCTGCTCTCGTGGAATGTAAATGCTGGTGCTTCTGATCCAGGTTTTGCTGCAGTGCTAAATATGCCTTATGTATCCCCCATCATCTTTGCAGTGTATTTTGGGGCTCTGCCTCCCCATTGAGAGAGTGGTCCTTTACCTCAGCCTGCACTGGGCTTTTCCAGGCCGTTTTCTGGGAAACCATCACTTTTAGGCTGCTCCCATCAAAGGTAGTAGTGACGCCTGTCATACTTGACTGTTGTTTGCCTGAGCCCTGATGAAAGTATCCTGGAGCCAGAGGGTGGACAGGAACCAGCACCGTTTTGTGGTTCCTGAATGTGGGCACAGTAGGGAAAGTGTGTGGGGGTGGGGAGCAGTGTACCCGATGCTTCAGGCACAGTTCAGATTACATGCCAAAAGCTTGTAAAAAGGGTAACTAAACTCCACATCAAAGTGACATATTTTCACAAAAGCAACTGGCTGCACAGTGGCAAGCAAGACTCTTGTAGCCTCCCTTTTTCTTATGCTTGTGGAGCAGCTCTCAGTGAGGGCTTCTTCCCTGCAGAAGAAAAATCTTTCTCCCCTCCTCACTCAGGAAAGCTGCTGTTGTTCTGCAAAATCCAGGGATTTGAGGATTATTTGACGAAGGATGTGGAGGACATTTACCCAGTTGGACTGTATCAACATTGCATAGAAGAAAGCTTCGTACAGAGAGACAAGTCTGGATGGGCTAAGGAGGGTTGTGGGTTTGATCTGGATTATTAGCTAGCAGGTTCAGCGATAACACAGTGATAGTAGCAAGAAGAAACTCATCTAGGATTCTCCTTAAGTGTTTATTTGTGCTGGATCCACCGTGCATTCTTCTTCTTTTGACATGCCTAAATGTCTCTGTTCCATGTGCTAATAACCAGCTAGGCTACCCAGTTTCTTCTACATGTGATATGGTACTAGGCTACTGCGTAGCATGGCACTACTGGTAAGAAATTAGCTTATATGTCATGTTGTTTGCAAGAAGAAGCTTGCTGTCATTACCTTAATGTCATATTCACGATGCATTTAGGTTAACCCCTGAGGTGTAGTTTGGGTTGTCACTGGCTTATTTTTTGTGGGATTGTTTTCTCCTCCCATTTTTAGAACAAAGGGTTGCAGGACTTTCAGACCTATAATAGTTTATGGATCAGCACATTGCTTTCCTATGCTGACAGTGCCTTGATGTGATGATGGTTGGTAACTCATCATAATGCCATGATTCGATGGTGTAAGAGCAAAGCGTGAATTCATTATGATTCATTGTCCTGGAAGTGAAAGGCTAAAAATCCATGTGCAATATCTTGTTTCTTCCAGTGCCTGTTACTTACTATGTTTGTTCTCTCAAACGGATGGAACAGATTAATAAAGACTTTAGAAAAATCTAATAGGTATTAAAATAGAAACCCACCACTACCAAAAATGATAGATAAACTGTTTGGTGAAGTCAGTATAATGGGAAACACTTATAGTGATGAAGAAAGACTCATCAGGCAGTCCAAATACAGGGCTGTCCAACTTCTCAGTGGGTGGGGACCACATGCCACAGGGGCCACACAACATGCGGTTCCCCCGTCATGCACCCCCCCCCACCCCGCAGCTGCATTGTTTCTGCTGCTGTGTGGGCTTCTCCTGCCACTGTGGTCTGACTTGTGCTCCCACCACTGCCATGTGGGTCCTTCACCCCCCCATCATGCCACACTCTCCTCCTGCACTCTATCTCTCTACTTCTGCTATGCAAGCCACCTACGTCCCTCTGGGACCTGCTGCTGGAAGCACTATAAAAGAAGTAAATATTGTGGCTTTGATTTTCCGAAGTGCCCACCATTAACTTAATTCTGCTCTCACAAGTCAGTGCTAAGATGCCTGTGCAATTCAGTGGAGGTAGAGTGAGGCTAATCTCAGAGTGCTTTCAAAAACCTCACCCTACATGTGCTGTGTGGGTAGAGCTCATCTATCCCCATGGCTGTCAGTCCAGATCATTTCTCCCATGAGAAACACACCTAAAAGAGTTACACTTGAAGGAAAAAAAGCTTTGAGATGCAAACCACCCTCGGGCAAAAAGTCAAAAGCTCCCCCAGACTTCCCATTGTACAGTGTGTGCCTTGTTCTTGCAGCAAAAACAGTTGTAGAAAAATACATTGTGGTCTTGATTTTTGGTTGCGTGGAACTTCCATAAGCTCCAGCTGTGGTCAAACAATGCTCCACAGCTCTATGAGACCGATTGCTTTTTGGATGCGATAAGGCAGCAATCCATGGGCCAGAATTAGAAATGAGCGGGTATAAGGATACATGTTTAATTGCAAGGCAGGTTAGGGGAGGCTGCTTTCTACACAGTACAACACCATTGCTAGTTAATCATGGGGCACTGCAGGTGTGAAATTAGCCACCAGAGGGAGCTTGTATTGTCCAGTCCATGAATGCAAGGAAAACGGAAGGAATTAAACACCGAAATTAATGAAAGTTCTGATACTAAGGCAAAGGAGTTCAGGCCATATATATATTAAGGTCTACGTTCCCCTTTTATTTTTAAAAAAATCATTCCTGTGATTGTGTTTTTATGGACCACGAGTTTGGATCCATAGACTCTTTGCACTGACTTGAGTGGACTTGGAAGTGGGCCCTTAGTGAAAGAAGAACTTTCTTTTGAGAGAAGGTATTTATGAAGAGGACATCATTCCACCCTCAAGGCTGTGGGATGGACAGGCTGCTCCAGTTCCTGCCTCCTGTGTAAACAGCAATAGCGGTGCTTTGTTGCCAGCCTTGCTTCCATCCTTGCTGTGACTCTTGGGAGGAAAATCTGCCAACTAGTGTAGAGATGATGTAGGCGTAGCTATTCCTATGTACTACTATGGGTGTTTTACATACTGGCATGTTCCCCCCCCCCCCCCCCCCCCCCCCCCCGCTTCTGCTACACATCAGGGTGTTTTTAAGTCTTGCCTGAGGCATTGTGGTGCATACAGCCAAGACTGGGGACTTTGGGGTGTGCCAATGCTCCTGCTGGGACTAAAGCCAGAGGTTTCTGGCTCGGTCTTGCCCCTCCACTCAAGGTCAAACCGATCACCATTTCCTAAGGCTCTGCACTGTGAGTATGCATGTTTCACCATTGACGAATTAGTAAGTTAAAGTTAAACTGCACCTTATTGGCCAGTGAGATCCTAAAGGTACTTCTAGCACTGCGGGAGGCCACAAAGCAAACTGGGATTTAAGGCCCATTTCCAAATGGAGACTTACTGCTCCAATGAAGCGTGGAAATGCTGTCACAGTCTCTTGTAGCTATAACATATTGAGGCGAGTTTTAATACACCTTTATCGGCCCTTCAGAGTTGCTCCAGTATACTGTGTAAATAGGCATTTAGAAATCTTGGCAAATGCATTTTACTATTTACTCAGTAGACCAACTGTCATACAAATACATACCTAAATACTGCTCAAGAGTTGCTAGTAAAACTCCTTGAGCTGAGGTGTAGCATAGTTACAGATCACAGCTGCTGGTGGTCTTGAACTTGTGGTTTTTAATTTTTCCCTCCTTTCTCATTTCTTTTCATCACTCTGAGGTTATTGAAAAAGGGGAATTTAAAATCACATGACTTCATTGTAAATGGCCTGAATTGACACAGGAGATTCCCAGACCATACTTATAAACCCCTGATAGTATTCTTCTACAGCTTCAGGAAATAGCTGGGATATCTGCAGCATACCCCACTCAAAGGAGAAGGGAGCAATGCCATCTGCTGATAACATCTTGTCTTCTTCCCTTGTATGACCAAGTCCAGGGGCTGTCATTGAGAACTGCCTAGGTTATCTGTTGTTTTTCCAAATGGAGTAAGGGGAGAGAGACTACCTCAAAGGTAGCAGGACTCCAACTATAGGATGCTTTATAAGGTGATTGCCTTGGATAACACTTGGAACCAAACTGGAAGGTGGCACAGTCCCCGGTGCCTAGATGTGAATTGCTTGGCTATCCCAGCACTGCCCTGGAGCGAGTGGGCAGCTGTGTTGTGCTCTAGCCGCAGCTTGACTGCTCCCCAAGGGCAGACGTGAGTGAAGTGCATTTTAATTAGTGCCGTACAGAAATGACAAGAGTCCTGCAAACCAGAGCCAAGGCTCACACCCAGAAAGAAAGCATACCATTTCTAAGTGAAAACGGGCCAGTGAACAGGAGTCTTGTGCCTTAGTATTAAATGGCCTCTTCCCTATCACCTTCCAGTTCAGCTGAACCTTTAAAATTTGCAGGCTGGTGTTTTTCTAGGGGTGGAGGGATTTCGCTGTGTCTTTCCCTAAATCCTGCCTGCTCCAAAATGGTGCCATTCCTGCTGTTTCCTACCCAGGGAAGATGGGCTGTGATTAGCTTCTTTAGAAAACTGAGGAGCAGGGTTGGTTTAAGCAAATAATATCTCACAGAGGATTTCTTTTCTCCTTTTCTTTCAACTTCAAGCTGTTTTTAATTCAGTGCAGAGATTAAATCAGACCTGAGCCCTGGAACCAGGTAACATGAGTCTGACATGTTAATTTCCTGTTGTGCCTACAAAGCTTTCTCAACGTGCCACGGTGTGTTCCCCTCCCTCCTTGGCAGTTTAACTAAGATAATAAAAAGCGGAAAACTGTGTTAAATTCCACTTGGGTTTTACAAGCCATTCGGAAGAAATTGGAGAGCCAAAAAAGGTTTGTTTTGCAAGGCATTCTGGGAAGTCATTTCCTGCTCAGAGCTTGGATGTCAGGATGGCTGCTGCTTCATTTGAACCATCATTAAAAAACAAAGAAATGTAGATTTGGTTTTCCTCCCTTTGAAAGCATAGGTTTTCTAGCCAAAAAAATGGGTCTTGTGAAAATTACATATGCTCCCCGGCTGTCTCTCTTGCTTTCTCTCTCAACACTTTATAGACCAGTTGATGTGGACATGTGTGCGTAATCACTTTGGCCACTTCAGTCCAAATTTGGGGCTGAGACGTTACTCCAGTAAGGAAGGACAAGGTTCACAGAAGTACCTATCCAGGGCTGCTTTGAAATAGCATTTTCCCTGCTTTTGAGGGTGGAGTGGATGTCTTTCCAGAGCCCGGTCCCACGGCGCTATCCAGTGTGTTCTGTACGAGCACCGCTGAGGCATTGCATCGCACAAGTGATTCTCCCTCCTACCCGCCCCTTCTGCCTCTTCCTCTGGCTGTGCATAGTTTTCTTTGTGTGCAGCCTCATTCATCTTTCTTGCACACACACAAGCATGCTGCTCTAATCCCCGGGTCTGCAGGTTCTTATTTGTGCTCAGCAATCACAGCATGGCAGGAGAGGGAGCCCCAGGGGCTCAGGTTTCATTACTCAGGCGTCAGAGAGAATTCTTTCACTCCGAGTGGCTGCAGCCTGTTCTTTTCCCAAGCACCCCCCTTTGTCTGTCTCAGATTTTGTGCACGCATGTCTCTTCTTTTCATCCCTCCTGGTGTTGTAAGCTCCCGGCCCAGACCCTCGTCTGTGCTGCACTCCTAGCCTCTCCTCGGTTCTCTCTAGACCAGGGGTAGGTACACCGCGGCACAGGTGCCTGAGTGTGGCACTCGCAGGCATTTTGCTTGGCATGCACACATTGGGCCAAATGGCAGGGGAGGGGACAGGGCTGCATTGTCACAATGAGGATCAGGCCCCTCGTGGTTCCCCTGCCATCCGGCTCTGGCAAAGAAACATCTTACACGTTGAGGTTGCAGGTGTTCTTGGCAACTGCCCAAAAATGTTGCCAGTCCCTGCCCTAGGCTCTACCCTGTACCCTCTGGTTTCCCCTCACCTCTCTTATTATTATACTTTATAGATGTTTTCCCCTTCTGCACAAGTGTATTAATTTCTCTCTTGCTTTTGCCAGTGGGGGAAGGGCCATCCTTTTGTAAGACCAGCTCCTTTTGCTTCTGCTTTCCCTTCCTGCTATGAGATGGAGAGAAGGCAACCCAAGGCAAGATGCATGGTCCGCTCTGCGGCTAGGGTTACCGGTGCTCAGTAAAGTGGCCATGAGGAGTGGATAGCTGTGTGTCCCGTCCCCGTCCCCCCTCTCCCCTGCTTCTCAGAAGGAAAACATCCTCTCTCTGCTGTACCTGTGCCTGCCAGACCCGGCCAGGATGAGAATACCTGGTTGGCTCCTTCAATACTGTAGACAGTGCTGTGCCTCACTGTTGCTGCTTCATGAGGACAGATTGATTTCTCTTTGCCTCTCATGCTCTTTGAGCTCTCAAGCTCGCTCCATATGGTGCAGAAATTGGAAATGATGTTTGGAGCACTCGCCAGCTCGGGGGGAATGATAAAGTGAAAGCTGTGCTGATAACACGAGGGGGATGGTGGGGGGGAGCTTGCACTAAGCATCTTGCTGCAACCATGTGGCTTTTGCAGTTTCTCTTATTTAGTTTTAGTGTTTATCCCCCCTCCTTTTTTTGTCTGCATGGTTTTCACTGCGCTCATTCCTTCCCATTTGCAGTGTTTCCCAAGGTTGCTGCTTTCTTTCTGCATGTCTCTTCTTTCTGTATGTTGTATGTGCAAGAGTGGAAGAGTTTAAGTATGTATTCTCAGGACAGTTTTCAAGAGTGCAAAGCCCCTATTTAGGTATCAAAGCAAGGGGCAGATTTGGAAAAGAGCTGGGTACGTTGGGTGTATGCTTGGCTCTGAGTCTTCCTGAAAAGCTGGTTGCAGTTTGATTCCAACTTGAGAACTGAGCCATCCTGAAAGTACGGCCTCAGCACTGGGTAGTGGACAATTCAATCTGAGGCTGTGTTGAAATTGTAACCCCCTGCGACTCAGCACTCCCTGGGGGGTGATGTGTGCGTGTTTTTTCCCTTCATCTTTAATTTGAGTGTGAGGGGGGGATCTAATATTTGGTTCTACCGACTAAACTGGCTTTAGCACTCAGAGGCCTGTGATCACTGAAGTGGAGAAAACCCAGGGATGTGGCGAAAGGAAAGACAAGCTGGTTTAATGTTGGCATAGAAAGTCTACCCAGCACTCATGGGGGGGGGGGGGGCGGAGGGCAGGGAGAGTGTGCATCTTGGCTGTCAGGAGGATAATTGGGTGCAAAGACATCAAATATGCGCATCCCCAATGAATCAAGCTGTTATTTTTGTGAGTATTAGGCAGTTAGCAAACTTCCTGAAGTAACTGCAGCTCACATTTTGGATGAGGAGCATGTCTGATGCTCTGTCTACATTTGACTTTGCTGAGATGTTTTTCTCCATACCTCACTAGTAGTAGACATGGTGGCTAGGGCTAAGGCAGGCCAGTGGTCTGCAGTTTCACTTCCCTGTTGTCTAACTTTGCTCAGATCTAGGAAACAAAGTGGCTAGAGTGCAGTCAGCTGTCATTGTTTTGTCCCTGCTGTCATTTATCTATCCCTGTCTTACTGGGCAGCTCTCATTCATTACAGAGAAGTTGACTCCTACCTTCAGTAGGCTAATGATGCCAACCTCCATTGCCCGCATCATTAGTTCAGAGGTGCTTGTTCTCATGCTGCTCCCTTTTGCTTGGGACGAGCTCCTTGCACCTGCCTGTGAAACTACCTCCTCGGGTACAGACATGCGTAAAAGTTGGGAGCCATCCTGAAATGCTGCTGATTGGGAGCCATCTCTCAGTTGTTGCAGGTCCAAGGTGTGCATGTGTGCAGTGCCTTACTATTCCAGGTAACATTCACTTTTTTCTGCTTTCCCTTCTGTCCTAAACATGAGTTCAGTAAATGCTGGTTGATTATGGGCAGTGTGCTTGGGGTGCCTGGGAAGCAGGCAGTGCTTGGATTTGCTCTTTTGGGGTCCCAGGGGCATGGTGGGAGGCTGTGGTCGCCTAAGGAGTGAGGATACAGTTGGCTGTTAGGAAGATCGCTTTTACTGAACAAGCAGTGCAAAGGGGCTCGTTGATGAAAAGTGATAAAAGGAAAAGAAAACACTAGGGGCAGTAGAGTTTTGGCTGTGTACCAGAGTGGCCAGTTGCAGTGGGGGCATGAGGAGTGATGCAGTGTGGGAAGCCTGGAGGATGGAACAGCCCCGTGTTACAGGACACTTGGTGCTCGCACATAACACTGAACTGGTGCAACATGAACTGGTTCAAAAGAGGACCTGGTTTTCCAGGTACACTCTTGAACCTTTCCAGGGGGCTTCAGACCGGTTTAACAAGCTTGTATGTCTGTCTGGATCAGGCTTAGACCACATTTAAACCAGTTTAAGCATCAAATGTGTCTGTGAGCATTGTCCCCTCTTTAGCTCATGCCTTAAAACCCTCCTTTGCTTCAATGCCTCTGCAAATTGACTAGGCTTATGTTGCTGGTGTGCTGTGACTACTGACCACATATTGTCTCATTGTTTCCTTGGGTTTCTCCGTCTGTCTGTGGCCATCTGTTGTCTCTTGTTTTATCCTAGGATGATAAGCCCTTTGGGGCAGGTGCTGTCTTTTTGTTCTGTTAGTAGCACATTTTAGCAAAATGGAACCCTGTTCCATGGCTAGGGTGCCAAGATGCTAAGGAAATTCAAATAAGTAATAACAACAGAAATGTACTTTGGCAATGTGTACCCTTGGAATGGTTTGCTGCTTTGGCTGTACCAGAGTACTGCACCAGCTAAGGGTTCCTAGTTTGGACTCTGCTTATATCAGCAAAACTTTGCTTTGGCTGTGCCAGCTACAACCTACTTTTGCTGGTCCAAATGTGTCTAGGCTTTTGCCAGGACAGTTACACCGGTCACAGGTCCTGACCCAGATTATTATAGTTGGCCTGTTGAGAGGTAGACCTGGCCTTTGCATACATGCCTGTTATTGCTCTCTTTCTGATAGCGATGCAACAGCTTGTGATTCCTTAAGCTAACTTAGTAGAGGTAGGGTTTATGGCACACCATTAGTTACTGCCATTCTTTTGAAGATTTTTTCCATTTTGTAACATAACTGTGACATGCTGAAGAGTCTTCTCCCCCGCAGAGTCCAGAGCAAGGCCTTCTGGATCTGTAGAAAGAGCCCTTTAATTGCTCTGCCACCAGGCCCTAGCACTGACCCTAATGAAGTCCTCCTGTTGGATTGAGAACCTGAAGCAGAGTTATACCAAAATGTAGCAGCAGCTTGAGGCTCCAGCTGGGACCTAGGGTGGTATTTGGCTGTGCAAACGTGCAAGGAGAGATGGTCCCTGTTCCAATAGAGAAGGCAGGCGGAGCCTCAAGAGTAAGGGAATATTATTATCTCCATTTTACAGATGGGAAGGTGAGAGGTGAGGTGATTTGCTCAAAATACCAATGAAGGGTTTTCAGGGGTATAGGTTGTAGCTGTGTTGGTCTAAGGACATAGGCAGACAAGGTTCTTTGGATAAATCTGATATCTTTTATTAGACCAACTAAAATAGTTGGAAACATTCTTCTTTGTAAGCTTTTGGATACAAACACCCTTCATCAGGCTGAGGCAACCTCTGCAGTTGGACTGGAGGGTTTTGACATGGCGAGAAATCAAACCCAGGCATCCCGTGTCCCAGGCTAGCACCAGGGGGTGTATGTGAGACAGGAGAGGGCCTATCCCTGGCTGGGAAGCAAAGGGAGAAGCAACAGCAGGGAAGAGAATAAAGGGGAATTTGAAAGGCAAATAGATACAGAACCTATGGTCCAGGTGAGGGGCACAGGAAAGTCAGGATTTGCTTTTTAAAGAAAAATTGCTGTTGCCTGACCTGGTAAAACACTGGAAACAGAATGATTGTGGATTCAGCCACTATCATTTCTGTGGAAGAAAGAGACTAAAAGGAGGTAGGTACAGAGGAAAGGAGAGCTGCACTTCCCCATAATCCTAGGGGAGCAGTTGGTGAGATGAGATCAAAGAGCTGTGATTCATGAGTCTATGTACCACAGACTGTTTAAAACCCAGGAGGGGGCAATGCTTTCAGAGACACTGCTGACAACTACCATCCTTCCTGAGTGCCTGTCAGAGGCTCTGAAGCTGGGAGTGAAGATAAGGCTGTCTTCATTATTTAGGGCTTGATTCTGCTTCTGTCTTTTACCTCATTGGGAACTGGATTGGGTCCTCATAGGCTCTGATGTGCTATCGACTGAACAGATTAGCAGTACCCTTACTTGGAGCAGTGTGCGAGCCAGCTCTTCATGGGATGCAGCTCCTAGCCCCAGTGAAGTGGTACATGCCTCTGTTAGAGTTGGCGGAGCTGAGCGGATTGGCACCAGCTCAGAGTCGGGCACCAAGTTTCTTAGCGAGAGCAAATAAAAACAAAAGGTGCAATTGCAGCCACAGCATCACTTAACCTGAACGTGCTGCTGAGCTCTGCTCTGCCCAAAGGATTGCTTCTCTGGCAGGGTTTATTTAAGGATAAAATCACTAAAAGCAGCTGGGGAGTAACAAGTACCTTATCCTAAATAGCAACCAGGGAAGCAAACCAACTACATCTTTGTCACCCCATAATTGGGACTTTGTTTCTGTTTTTCCAATCTGCGGATCTCCGTTCATCACTGAGCAATAGGAATGGGTTTAAGCTGACCTGTGGGACCCTTTGCGCTAATAACTTCAGGGAAAACCACGAAGGACCTGTGGTTGCGTCATTAAACTTTTTCTTCTCTTAGAAAAATACATGCATATGCACAGTCGGACTGACTAATTTAAGAGCTAGAGGAGCAAATGTTTTTAAGTCTTTGAGTTGTGTTGTTGTTGTGAGAGTTACCATTTGTGGCTCCTTTCCTGGGCTGGAATTCAAGATTGGACTCTAGGGCAGTGGAGGAATTTGGGAGGAATAGATTTAATGGTGGAGGGGTCTTTTAGCAACCTTCTGTTCTACCTTGTTAAAAAATGCCAAATCCAGCAGTGGTGTTAACCTGGTCTTGGTATGGCCTGGGACTGCAAACAAGGGATGCAATTCTCCTTTCTCTCTGGCATGTACTCAGAGTAACCCTTTTAGTGGCAGAAGGGTTGTGGACAGTGGGCATCAAAGCTTTGCCAGGACCTCCTCCAGCCCCACTGGACCTATGAGACAAGTCAGCTCTTTTGGGAAGTCTGTAAGCACCTAGGTGGATCTGTCACAGGAGCTGGGCCTAGGTACTGAATTCTCTCCTGTGAGGGATAAAATAAGCCTCAGGCATAGGAGCAGTTGGAACCAAATCCAAGACCCATTTCTTTGATTTTTAGCTTTCCTTCAAGAGCTCTTCACACATGCAGCAGTCAGCTACTCTCATAACACTAGCATTTTACTCGTTCAAGGTTTGACTTTCACGTGTGAGGAAGAGTTTCTGGTCGTGGGAGAAAGAGAAGTAAAAAAAGAAATTTTTACTTGCTTGCAAGGTAAGGTGCTGCTGGAGATCATCACATAAGTACAGTACATAGATGGACAATGAGAAGAGAAGCTGCTATTGCTACATACTGGGCACGTCTACATGTTCATTAATGCGCCTAAGATCCTGACCATTTAGTTGAGTACTTCCTTAATAAAGCAATAACTAAATGCACAGTACCTATAGTTATTGCGCAGTAGTGCTGGCACATGATTATTTAGTGATACTTGCTGCGTATTAGCCTAATAGTAGGCTACTAGCACAGTTTTTGCTGTGACAAGCTACTGTGCACTGTTGTTAGGCCAATGCGCAGTAAGCATTTTGTATAGCTGCACCCACTGATAATTACTGGCAGTGTGAATACTGTAGTCAGCAGGAAGCATTGCTGTATAACCATGGTGTATTAGTGTAGTACTGCACTGATATAAATAGGGGGCTGTAGAGCAAGTAAACAGGGAAGAGCTAGATCAGGACACAGCTCTAGCAAACACTTGAAAGACAATAGGACCAGCTGTTAGCATCCAGGACCTATTTTTGCCAAAGAACAAAGAAAATCTAAAAAGTTAAAAAGGCTTCAGAAGCGAAGATGAAAGTTCGCTGTCTAAAAGCTGTCTAACAAGACAGGCTGGTTGACAGAAGGGAAAGAGAGACATGGTAGGAACGAGTTTGGAGAGGCTGGGACGTCCAGATTTTGAGAAACCTCAGAGAAAACCTTGACGTGTGCAGTCTGAGCTGTTATTTTAAAGATAGGCTTTCTGTGCAATGCTTTTTTCCAAAATAAATGATGCTTTTATTTAAGGAGACTGTTTGATCTCTGCTTCCACTGTCACTGCCTCAAAGAAAACAATATTGCAGGATTTGAGCCTACATTTGATACGCTGAAATAATCACATTTAGTAAGAAAGCCTAGCTGTGAGTGCGTGAAACCCTGAACCAGGTGATGGCCCAAGGCGTGCAACCAAAAGGAGGGTGTTCTCCAGGAGAACAGGTTGGGACAGAGGTATACTTCACCTGGGAACAGTGACAGATTGCTTTCCCATGGAACTGCTATCAAGGGAAAATGCCAAGGTCTTAATTGATTTTGTAAGTGAATTTTTAACCTCAAAGTTAAACAGCTTTCCTGGTTTATTTGAAGTATCAGCCTCTTATCAGCATCATGGTCTAGGTTGGACCCTTTTGATATCTTTTAAATAAGATACGGCAACTAAGAGCCAGGCTAGTCGTCATGTATCTTTTGTAGTCAAGTTTGTTTGTTGCCTCAACATTTTGACAGCTCTTGTTGGCATTTCAGATGTAGGGCTGTACAGAGATGCATGTTTTATAGAAAGCTTGAAGCTTTCCTGAAGAAGATGGTCCAAAGAAATGAGTCACTTCAAATCTCTAAGGAAATTATGACATGTAGGGAAACTCAGGATAAATGTTTTGATTTCATAGTACTTCTCAGAGACAGTGCCATCCTGGAATAAGCCAAAATAGATCCTCTGGAAAAAACAGAGAGCCACATTGAAAGGGAACACACGCCTCCCTTGTTTGTTCAGCATTATTACGCTCCACCTGCTCCAGTATTCTTTCTCCGGAAGTGCCTGCATTTTCCAGACCAAGGTGTGAAGCATCTGTAAAGCAGGAGTGCCCTGACAGATGGCACATAGAGTTGAAAAAGCATTTGAGGAAATCCTTTCATGACTGGTGTGTCAACATCTTATGCCCTGGAGCATGAAAACATTGTTCTTTGTAACTGTATTATAATATGTAATTGCAGGTGCTGTTGTTGTGCAGTTGATTCAATAGCTAACTAAAGATTGCTTCACTGGAACTTTTCAAAGGGGCCTTGGGGAGTTGGGAGCTGAGTGCCCATTGGCTTTCAGTTGGATACGGGCATGTAATAACCCCAATTTCCCTACATCTGGAAGCTCACGTTCTTGAATGTCCTTCTTTGCCTTTCTTTTTATAACATTTCCACCATCGCTTTTTTTCTTCTTCTTGAAAAAGAGGTGAACACAAATGGATATTTATGGCCAGGAAGCACTACTGATCTGCTAAAAGGCATTGCTGTATTTCTCCAGGTCTGTTCCTGCTGTAGGAGGAAGGGAGCTACTTATATTCTTGCCACCTTTCCCAGCATTCTCTGTTATGGCGGCTTCTACTGCTCAAACATCAGCTCAGCCTCCAAGCGCCAGAATATCCTGGGCCTGACTTGGACCTGGGGCTTATCTTTAAAGGGCTAGAGGACCTCCGCAACAGAACTGCAGGTTCACGGTGGATAGATTTCAGGGCTGAAGGGAGGGATTTGTCCTTGAATGAACTCTGATTACTCTATTCAAATCTATAGGAATGCACCCTGTGCATCCAAAGCCAGAATACAGGCTTTGGGTAGCAGAAAATATGAAGCTGTTGAACTTGAAATCAAACCTCTGTGATTCATGTCCGAGGTTTTGGAAAACATTCAATCAATTCTGCCCAGAAAGAGGATTGAGCATCTAAAGGCTTTATTTTCTGAACAGTGCATTCCTGATAATGATCCTGTTTTGCCCACGACTACCCACTGCAGTTAATCAGACTGCAGCGAAGCCGGGCAACTTATGCTGATAATTTATCATTTGATACTGGAGGAAAGAACCAATTTGATCTGTACTGTCTGAGAGTCCATTGAAGGCATTTGACTGAGGAGCCTATGCAGCCTGTATGCAGCCAGTGTAAATAGTCCGAGTAGTCCGAGGTATTTTCTTATCTGTCTCCAATGCAGAATTGGTCGCAAGCTTATTGGCACATGCTCGTTTGTGAATAATGATAATGGACTTTCGTCAGCTGTTGGTGTCTTGGCCATTAGGAGGCATATCCAAGCCACTGCCTCTTGGCATTCTGCGATGGCTCATAGCTGATCTGGTGGCTAGGAAGGGCAAAGGAACAAGGAAGCGTTGGGGCAGGAGATGGGAGCAGTGATGGAAAGGCTCCCTTCAATTTGAGGATGGCCAAAGACTTTGAAGTTGGGTTTATTTATAACTTAGTACTATATTGGAGGCAAAAAAATCCTTTGTCTCTATAAACGTATCAGATAACAACCATGCAGAGCATGCATGTGTAGGGAGGTCGTAGAGAGATTTTTTCTGCCATGGAGTTGTTTTCTCAGCTGGGTTCCGTGAACAGTTTCCTCACCTCCTATTTCTACCAATTTCTTGAGACAATCGTGTTCAAGAACTAGGCCCTCTTGGGAGTCATACTTAACAACATTTTCTCTTTAAGATTCAGAGACTCAGGGAAGTTTGGGACTCAAGTTTGCTTGTGAGAACTTTGTCCATCTTGGGAAGCGGAAGCCAGCAGCCCAGTTGCTATTTTATTAGCCAGGCTCCTTCTCAAAGCTTAGAGTTGACTGCTGCACAAAAATACATTGATCCTTCCATAAGATGCCACCGCTTGAAACTGGATCTCCTCCAATGATTACCAGCTATCCAGTTTTGAGAAAGTAGAGAGTGAGCATTAAACTCGGTCAGTGATATTATTCTGGAAGAGCTGCTCTGAATGATACTGTTTCCTTTTTAGATTGGTTTGGATACTGGGATTGTTATTGCGGGGCACTGGAATGCTGACATTCATGGTGTGGGAGAGCGTGAGCAGGTGTCTTGGGAAAAACTGATATTGCTTTTGGGTTTTTGGGGGGTTTTCTTTGTTATTTTTGCTTTGTTGTAATAATTTGTTCTCTCTCTCTCCCCCCACCCTCAAATATTATTAGTGTGTATGTGTAGAGAGACTGTATATATATTTATAGATTTCCTTTTGGTAAAGTGCTAAGAGAGCTCCATGGAATATATTACCCCAAGCCTAAATTAGTAGAAATAGATTTTTTTGATTATCAGAACGAGAAAGCATTGACCAGATGTTCAGAGTTTTACCACTGATTCTCAGCAAGGGTTTCACAGCACCCTTTGGTGCCTCAACATCCTTTCAAAGGTGCCACATAGTGTTATTACTGTTAGGCGTGCAAACATGATTCTCAAGATAAACCCAGAGATTTCAAATAGGAATCCACAGTGTCAAAACCATTCTGGCCTGTGGTGGACTTTCTGAGTTTTGCAACACAAAAATAACTATTATTTTTCTGTAGTTGAAAAAGGAGTGAAAACTAAGAGCTGACATTTTCAGAGGGGTGCCTTGAGTCTAAAAAAAGTTGAGAACCACTGGCTTATGTATTTCAAAGCTTCAGTAACTTTAAGTAGCTGCCTTTGCTAGAACACCCCTGTCCTCCTCAAGGTATGTTACAATACAAAGCTCCAATATGAATTAAATATATGTCCATACATATTTCTGGGGCACTTCTACTGAAAAATAATCATGGGAAGCAAAAATTAGCTCTTCCTAAGAGCAAAAATACTGGCTAACAAGTTAGGAAGCAGTGGGAATCTCTGTACTTTATATAGTTCTTACTGGAACTCAGTAGAAGGAAGATGGAAAACAGTTCCCACAAATACTTCGTAATTTGGAAAAATTAGTTATTTGAACAAATACCTTTTGTGTGTCTCCTTCCCCCTTTATTTGATCAGAATTCTTCTTTGTCTTCCTTTTTCCCATGACGCGTGCTTTTTTTTTTTATTTTAATTTTTTATCTTTTCCTCCCTTTCTCTTATCTCTCTGGCTTGCTTCCCCTCTGTGCTTCTCCCTTTCTCTCTCTCTCTTCCCCTCTGTAATTTGTTTGCAGGCAGGTTGTCTCTTTGATTTACTGTGTCTCCTCTCAATAAGATTATGATGAATGGATTGCAATGCTCAGCCCGAGCTAGTCCAACAGCACATACGCACGTTGGGTCAGGCCCCTGTAGACAGCAGAAGCAGAGCAGGGATGCGCAGATGACCCTTCTCTTTCTGTGTCCCATACAATTCACAATGTCCTGAGCTTTTTCAGTTCCTGCTTTCTTCAGTAGGCTTAAGGATGTTCAGTGTCTCGCAGGATTAGGCCAATAAAGCTGAGCACCTCTGGGGGTACATGCCCAACTGTGCAGTGCCTGCACTTACAAAAAACACACATTTATTCATAGCTACTGTTAAGTCCACAGGCACTATATTAGGGTCTGATCCTGAGAGGGGAATACAGATTGAACCAAATCACCCCTAAATCACTTTTTTAAAAAAGGCAGACAGCAACAGTAAATGGTATATTAACTCTAGAGACATTAATGGACCGCAACCATGAGTCTAATCACTGTCATTGTTTGGGGGCAGGGACACCAATGTCATATTTTAATCTCTTTATCCACGTTGCTGCTGTAGTTTTGGCTGTCAGATCTGAACAGAGCAATGGATTCTTTTCCTGTGCTGATTCAGATGTGTTTAAAAGGTTCTGGGGACAACTATTCTCAGGAAACTTTGTCCTAAGATAGTAGGAGTTGTGACTGTACCATTCTTGGAGATGGTCATGATGAGAATGACTTTACGACATTCGATTTACGACAAATGCACTTAGTGTTTACAAATCAACACTGTCTCAACTTTCTGATCTCTGTTTTAACTTTACAATGCTCAATCCAATGTCATGCCAGTGAACAAGTTCAGTGTACCGCTCATCTCCCAGCGCCAATCCACTGTGCCGCCCACCTCCCTAATTCAAGACACTCAGTTGCTGCTCTGATGCCATTTTTACATGGTGAATCTATGTGTTTCCAAACTTTTTCTTAAAATTTAGTATTTCTTTGCCCATAATAATGGAAGAAAAGCATAAATCTGGTGCAAGTGATGTTTCTAAGAAATGTAGAGCAATTACTAAGGAAACAAAAATGGAAATAATTAAGAGGTCTGAAAAAGGTGAGATGCCAACTGAAATCAGTAGAGCTTTGGATATCCCCTGAGCAAGTATCATGGGGATATCCAAAGACAAGGTAAGAATTCAGGAGCATGCTAAGTGCTAGGCTCCTATGTAGTCAACTGTGGCAACTAAGCAGCGTGTTGGACTTATTGCTCAGGTTGAGAAACTGTTGATCATTTGGCTAGAGGATTAAAATCAATGCTGTGCTCCTGTGAGTTTAGGCATAATTCAAGAAAAGGCTAGGAGACTTTATGGTGATCTAAAGAAACAATGGGGGTAGGGGTGGGGCTGGGAGAGTTCTAATGCTAAGTCTTTTTAATGAAAGGAGGGGGTGGTTTATGAATTTTAAAGCCAGGACCAATTTGTATAACATCAGGGTCTCAGGTAAAGCTGCCTGTGCTGATGAGGAGGTAGCTTCTGCTCTTCCTGAGACATTGGCTGAAATCATTGAAGAAGGTGGGTATTGTGCTTGGCAAGTTTTTAAAGTTGACAGAACTGGGTTCTTTTGGGGAAAAATGCCGTTGAGAACCTACATTGCCAAAGAGGAGAAATCCATGTTAGGGTACAAAGCTGCTAAAGATAGGCTCACTCTTTTGCTCAGTGCCATAGCTGCAGGTGACTTTACATGTAAACCTTTACTTGTGTACCGTTCAGAAGACCCCAGAGCTTTCAAGGGAAATTCCAAGGCATGGGTCAGTAAAAACATTTTTGAGGATTGGTTTAATCATCATTTTGTGCCAAGTGTCAGGGATTATTGCAGCAAAAACAATCTTGCTTTTAAAGCATTGTTAATCCTCGACAATGCTCCTGGTCATCCAGCCGTTCTTGATGACGTGGATCCTGACATCAAAGTGGTGTTTGTGCCCCATAATACCACCTCATTGTTGCAACCCATGGACCAGGGGCTAATTGCATCCTTCAGGGCCTACTATCTTAGGCACACATTTGTCCAGACCATCAGGGCAATTGAGAAGGAAGGTAGTCATCGCTGAAGGAATTCTGGATGGGCTTTAGCATTTACCATGCAGTTAAGAACATTGGTGAGGCATGGACTAAAGCCAAACAATCACATGTGAATGGTGTTTGGAGAAAATTGTGTCTTGAGTTTGTATCTGACTTTCAAAGCTTTACAAACACTGTTGAAGAGGTGGCCAAAATGTTGTTGAAATGGGCAAAGAACTCAACTTAGACATTGCAGCAGAAGATGTTGATGAGTTGCTGGCATCACAGTCTGAAGAATTAACTAATGAGGACCACATTGAATTGGAACAGCAAAAAGTGGCAGAGGAAGAAGAAGATGCACCCACTGTTGAAGAGACTCCTCCTCAAAGTCTTGACAGCAAAGTGTTGCCTGAGGCATTTCAATATTTGGAAGTTGCCGTGCCCCTGTTTGAGGAACGCGACCCCAACATTGAATGCAGTGCATCAGTGAATAGGGGCATATCCAACATGTACAGCTGCTACAGAGAAATTTACAAACAAAAGAGGGGAACATCTGTCCAAACTTCCTTGGATACTTTCTTTAAGAAAGCAGACAAGACTCCGGAAAAACCTGCAGCCAAGACTCCTGAGAAGACTCCAGCCAAGAGCCCTTCAAAGAGTCCAGCAAAGTCACCTCAAAGAAGTCCTTCCAAATCAATATGATTGCTATTTACAATATAAATACATTATTGTAGCTATATTACTCATCTGTAATTGATTGAGTACAAACTTCTGGGTTATTCTTGGTGAAAATAGGGTATTGGAACTTCGTTTAAGAACCAATCCCCCATTTATAACATTGTTCCTATGCGAAAATCAGTTCCAAGTTATGATGTTTCGACTTAAGATGCAGTTTTCAGGAACCAATTGTGTTGCAAGTCTGAAGACTGCCTGTAATCCAAAATGGGCATATCTCTGCTTCTTTTTAATTTTTTTAAATAAAAAAAAATAATAAGAAAACCCATCAAAAACGGTATGGTGATCAAAATTAGGTCAAAAATAGCACAAATTACTCATCCACTGTAAACCACCTTAAAGCTCCTTTCCCTGCACAACTTAACAGCCTCATCTGGACTCCCAGCTTTCTAGCAGCCCCTTTCTCATGGTCCAGGAACAGGGCAAGGAGGGTTCAACCTACAACTTTGTCTGTGCTGTGAGAGCACAGTGAGCACTGAGCTCATTGCCTGGTCAGCACAGGCTCTTGCAGAGCTCCATATGAGCAGTTCGCTCTGAGCTTACCAGCTCTCCTTCTGTGTGGCTCTAGAGCCCAAGGGGTGAATGCTGCTACTGTTTATCCTTACCTTTTTTCCTCCTTCCAGCTGAATTCAGCAGCAGAGGAAAGGAGGGGACCAGCAGTGGCAGTGCTCACCAGAGGGGTTGTATCTCCTTTTGGCTGTGCTGCAATCATAAGCTCTTAGCATAAGCTCTAGTTGGAACGTCTGCTTTCACAGGGCTCTAGAGCCATCGTCTCCAAAGTGGGGTGCATGCACCCCAGGGGGTGCACAAGATGATCCACTGGGGTGCGGGAAGAAAATATTATAACTTCTATTTATATTTATTTTGTATCTATATATATTGTACATAATATATTGGTACAGTAGTACATGTATATAAATTACAAATAAATAAATATACATATATTTTGATCGTGCACCCCTATCAGTAAAAAAATTTTTGAGCACGCACCCCCAATATATGTATATTTATTTATTTATAATTTATATACATGTACTACTGTACCAATATATTATGTACAATATATATAGATACAAAATAAATATAAATAGAAGTTATAATATTTTCTTCCCGCACCCCAGTGGATCATCTTGTGCACCCCCTGGGGTGCATGCACCCCACTTTGGAGACGATGGCTCTAGAGCCCTGTGAAAGCAGACGTTCCAACTAGAGCTTATGCTAAGAGCTTATGATTGCAGCACAGCCAAAAGGAGATACAACCCCTCTGTATATTTTCTGTATCCTGACCTTAACTAATACACAATATAACGATTTTTTTTTGTATTTGTGCATATGTGCCTGTGCCTCTGTCTGTAAGTTTAGAAATCTAAATAGATACTTTATGCGGTGTCTGCAACAAGTACTATAGAGCTTAATGTCACATACATAAAGAAAAATAAGATTTGCTCCTTGATAGATGTATAGAATTTCTTCCAGCATATAGCCAGATATTCACAAAGTTGTTGTTGCTGGGTGAAGGTACCTAATATGTTATTTCACTGCATTTTTCTATGTTTCATTGTGACGTGTGTCTCTGGTATAGCGTGCCTTGTTGAAATGCGTGTCAATACTGGATTCCAAGAAAATGCTGGGACTTCCTCTGTGTCTGGGGCTTTTTTTATTTTTGCCCAAAGTGGCACAGTTAATGCTCAGCTGACCTTCAACCAAGATTGAGATTTTGTCCACCTAGATCTATTTGTATGGAAAAGAGACTATGCGTAGCACTGCCCAGACCAGTATTGCCCTCCAAAAACCAATGTGTCCTTTCTTTTCCCCTCCTTTAGAAGGCCCATTATAAATGCAAAAGTCTAAAGGGCTTTTTATTTAAAAAAAGATAGGCAGCAAAATGCTTAGTATTGAATTGTTTTGTTGTTTAAAGGCTCCTCCATGGTTCAAACTCGTTTTGTTATTCTGTGGATAATCCTTGATCATAATGAATCCACGGGAGATTGATGGGGATTGCTCGTTATGCACTTGCAGAGCAGTTCCACTGTAATTCTACAGCAGCAAGAATGCACCATTAAAGGCAAAGAGCCATGGGAATGATGGGCCATAATTAGTTGTTGCTGTAATATTTTTGATTGAAAGCATATAGATACTGTAAGCGGCTCTTTCGGGAGCTGGTGCTCTTAGGAAACTGTTAGGAAGAGGAATGCTTATCAAATAGAGAAAGGGTGATTCCACTCTTACCTCGCCTACCTCTCCAGCACCATAATTAAAATGTCTGGCGGCTGTGGGAGAGCTTTGAGAGATGTGTTGGTGCTCAAAATGCACACTTCGGTACCAGGCGCCAGCTCATCCGGCGCATGAGAAGCACAGTGCAGAGCTCAGTGGAGGCTGCCCTCCTTTCTAATTAGGAATGAAAACTGTGTACCGAGGTTCTCCTGAATAATAGGCTCTCTGCAGGCCCGATCTGCGCTGGCTGTCTCTTTCCCTGTAGTGTCACTGCACAAGATTCTCTGCTTTTCTCATTCATTGTTTCGAGGCCTAGCCCATAAAAGGAAATCTAGAGGAGGTGAATCTCAACTGGATCATGGTCTTTCATCTCTGAATTTTGCGCTGTAGCAATCATTACTTTCTGACCAAAATTACAATGGCAACATTGAGTTACATAATTAAACACCAGTGACTGGAGTCTGATCCCCCTCACTCGCATAGAACAGCAAATATCTCATTGAAATCTATGGGAGTCTTTCCATCTACTTCAGTAAGCTTTGCATTGAAGCCTATTGTCGGCAAATACAAAATATTATGAGCAGGAGAGTAAAAGGGAGTAGCAATAAAAGTCCTGATGTGATCTCAGTCATGCGGTTTGCTATCATAAAAGTCATATTGTAGTTGAACTGGTAGAACCACCTATAGTTAAGGTTGCCTTATGCTGCTCATTTGTCTGTTTCTTAACCTGGGTCTGCAGTGTTTCACTCTGGACGCCTGCCTCAGGCTTTTTTTCCTGTTTCAAACCTTTGTTGAAAGTGGTGGCTAAAATGGTTTGGGCATTTCTAAGAGTGAAGTTAGGAGAAAATACCTTATTTTGCCTATTTTGCTGATGATTATTTCCAAACTTGGAACCCCCTGCTTGGGGTAGGGACATGATATTTATGAAGGGAGTTATGAGCATACTTTTTGCAGACTCCCTGAAAATCCACCCAAGCTGGGATATAGCCGAAAGCCTTCAGAACCGTGATGGCCAACATTTTTGGCAGCTGTGCCACAAGTTAAGCGCTGCTGCTCTTCCCCCTGCAGGCTTTGTTGCATGCTAAGCACAGTGGCTGTCCACGATGCTTGCGGCGTGCGTGCTGCAGTTTGGCCATTTTTGTTTTAGACATTGCAGTTGGTGGATGATACGCGTTAAAGTATATCGACTCTGGTGATGGAGATTTCTTCTGGACAGAACGTGCTGTCCAGACTGAGCACACCTCCTCCCCAGTGGCTGTGCGTGTCTCTTTGCAAGGTTGCACAGGATGAGGATGACTTTTCCTGATGCAGCTTCTTTTGGTTGCAGGAGGCACTAAGCTTTCCACACAGGTTCATGGATATTATGGCTTCCTTCTTACTCACTCACCCTTATGCAAAAAGTTGAGATGCTCAGGGAGTGACTCAAACCATGTGCTTCCTGCACCTCCACGCTCCCCACACTGGTATGCTTCCATCTTCAGACAGAGGGAACTAGCTCCAATAAACAGAAGACACTTTCCTCTCCCTTCCCTTTTAACCTTCTCAGTAAGGGATAGCAAACAGTGAAGTAAAGATGCTGTGTGGCGTAGGTGCTTACTGGCTATTGACTGGACCAAGACCAGGAATTCAGAGCTGTCGGGTTTCTCCTTCTCCCACTCTTCTCTCCAAAGTTCTGCTCTCCGTGCAGGTCTCGAGTCTGATGTACCACCTCATGCTGGGGAGCTTGGCAAGCCTCTCTCATTGTTTCCAGTAGCTGGCTTTCTTTCTAAACCTTTTTGCCATCTGTTACAATCACTTCTTCTGTTTTCTCATTTTAACTTAATTTCTGCTTTTCCCTTTTGATCTTCCCAGTCTTGCCTACACTTTATGCCTATGACCATCTACAAGAAAGCTTTCCCTTTTCACTTAGGACAATGTCCATGATTGCTCTCTCTCAGTGATGAGCTTCTGTGTTTCCTGTTTGAAGATAAACCAACTGAGCCAAGGATTCCCTTGAAGAATGCACTGGTCATAGATGTTTCTTCCCAGTCTCTCATAGCAGAAGATCCTATTTATCTTACTTTTTGCTTTCCAGATTTTGTAATGTAACCTGTTCTTGACTTCTTGGTGTCTGCTGTCTGCCAGATCTAAATAATGCACTGGCTCCACTGAACTCCTTTTGTCCCATTATGATCTCTCCTTTCTGTTTGCTAGATGCTTTTGTTGTGGGCAACTGTCAAGCATGTTCTTCTGCACAAGGGAAGCCTGAAATATGGAGTTTGGTATATAGTTTGGATAGCAGATCTCAATGAAAAAGTATGTCTTCGTTTCCCTGAGGTTCAAATACGGTTCTTCGAGGAACTACCTCCTAGTGGGAAGAATGATGACATAAGATGATGTAAGATCCCAGGTCTCATTCCACCTCTAAGACTCTAATTGGCAGTTATGAAGCTTTGAGTCATTTAAGTCACTAAATATGATCCTATTCCATCCTACACAACAGCCAAAATTCCCCCAAAGCATCGAGATTGCTTATGTTACTTCCATCTTAATCTAATGAGATCCATAAGAAACTGGACTTAGCCTATTGCATAGGTTGGGAAGCAACCAAGTATAGCCACTTAGGCATTTAACTTTGTTTGCATAATGAAGGGTGATTGCAGAGAGGATGGAGATTGGTTTTTCTTTGTGGCCGTAGGAGACAGGACTAGTAGCAATGGCCTCAAGGGGAAATTTAGGAGGAGATTAGGAGGAACTTTCTGACTATGTAAGTGGTCAAGCATTGGAACAAGCTAGCTAGAGAAAATTGTGGAATCTCCATTCTTAGGATTTTTCAAGGGCAAGTTGGTCATACCCTTGACTGGGATGGTGTAGTCAGGGATGATCCTGCCTTGAGCAGGGGGCTGGACTAGATGAGCTTGTGAGGTCCATCTCTACTTTCCTATAGTCCTATCTTGTAACCCTTTCTGGTAAGGGGTTAAAGATCCCAGATCTTTATAGTTGGATAGAAGCCACACAGTGATTGCCTGGCACTAAGATGCGATGCTGGTGCCCTTTTTTTGCCCAGTAGGCTTATGGATAAGGCAGTTGCTCAGGGGGTGGGTAAATTGGGGTCATTCATTTAAAAAAAATAAAACCACCAGTAGCACTGGGCCAGAACCCAGGCCTTCCCCCTTCTAGGGCAATGACCGTCTCCCTGGGCTGCCTTTTTACACTCCCTATGCCTTACTGTTTTTCTGCCCCATGACTCTTGTATTCCTTTTTATCTACTGCAACAGGGAAGAGGAGATTATCCTCAGCCTTGCCTAGTCTGTGGCCTGATCTTTGGGGCATTTTCCAGGGAAGCAGGAGGCATGGATTCAAATCCTCACAGGGTGAGGTGGGCCTAGAAGCCGGGGTGCCCCATTTTACAGCAAGTGTCTTGAACACTGCGCTGTTGGGCAACAGATAGCTATCACTACTGGTTCCCCTCAACCCCTTACTTGACATTGAATTTAATATTGCTGCCTGTCAAATGCAAGGAGAGACATCTGCATCTCTTCTGCATGAGCTGGGTTCAAATGCTGCATCTCCCCTCTTAGTAAGTTTGAAGGATCTTGATCCCGACATGAGAGCTGCTCCTAACTCTGCACAGAGAGAGAATGGGAAAGACGCTTGTGCCTCCCTGGGCAGGACAGGATCACTTTCTGGAGGTCCAGAAGACTGCTTGCTTCCCACTGCCAGAATTGAAGAGGTATGGGCCTCTGCAAGTGAGAATGAGGTTAGCCTGGAGGGGCTTTTAGGCTGCTTATGGAGTGAATGAGACTGGAGTACCTTGGAGATGTAGCAGGATCACCCTCCTGAGGCATGATTTTGGAATGAATTGAAGCTAAGCCCTAGATGCCTAAAGTGGGAAAGTATCCGAGCTTCTGCTTTGCCCTGCTGCCTTAATATATGCTTTATTTTATATTGCCTTTCACCCTGTGATTAGTTGCTCTTCTTGCAACAGGTGCATTCTTCTGCCCCTTCGTATAAATTAAACCTCTGTACATGACCTCACAAAAGCCTCCAATTTTGTCAGCTGAATGAGAAGTGCTGAGGAGGATCCTTTTGAATTACAGAGGCCTACTGAAATATGTCACCATACTTTGCCTGCTCCATGATGGTACACATGTGTTGGTTCTTAGTAATAGATGCATCGCAAATCCCTTTGGTGTTAAGAGAGGAGTTATAATCATAGAAAATGAGGGTTGGAAGGGACCTCAGGAGGTCACATCTAATCCAAACCCCCTGGTCAAAGCAGGATCAGCCCCAACTGGATCACCCCAGTCAAGGGTTTGTCTAGCTGGGCCTTAAAAATCTCCAAGCATGAAGAGCCTGCAACCTTTCTGGATAACCTGTTCCAGTGCTTTACTATCCTCCTACTGAGAAAATTCTTCCTAATATTTAATATAAACTTCCCTTGCTGCAATTTGAGACTGTTGCTCCTTGTTCTGTCATCTGCCACCACTGAGAACAGTCCAGCTCCATCTTCTTTCAAACTACTCTTCAGGGAGTTGAAGACTGCTATTAAATCCCCTTTGTCTCCTCTTCTCTAGACTAAATAAATCCAGTTTCCTCATCTTCTCCTTAGAAGTCATGTCCCCCAGCCCCTAAACCATTTTTGCCCTCCACTGGACTCTCTCCAGTTTGTCCACATCCTTTCTTCAAAACTGGACACCATACTCCAGATGTGACCTCACCAGTACTGAACAGAGGGGAATAATCACTTCCCTTGACCTGCTGGCAGCACATCTACCAATGCAGCCCAATACGCCATTAGCTCTCTTGGCAACAAGGGCACACTGTTGGCTCATATTAAGCTTATTGTCCCCTGTAAACCACAGGTCCCTTTCTGCAGAGCTGCTGCCCAGCCAGTCTGCCCCCAGCCTGTACTCGTGCATAGGATTGTTTCTTCTTAAGTGCAGGACTTTGCACTTGTCCCTGTTTAATTTCATGACATTTCTTTTGGCCCAGTCCTCCAATTTATCTAGGTCACTCTGAATCCTAGCCTTACCCTCCAGCATATCCACTGCTCCCCCCAGCTTGGTTTCATCTGCAGAGTTATTTAGGGTGCACTTCATCCCATCTTCCAGGTTGTTGATGAAGATGGTGAACAAAAGTGACCCCTGGGGCACTCCTCTTGATCCTGGCTGCCAACTAGATCTTGAGCCATTGATTAATACCCTCTGAGCCTGATGCTCCAGCCAGTTTTCTATTCATCTTACAGTCCATTCATCCAGCCTGTACTTCCTTAGCTTGCCTGCAAGAACATTGTGGGAGACCGCATCAAACGCCTTGCTAATGTCAAGGTACGACACAGAGCAAGTCACCTCATCATAGAAGGCAGTCAGGTTTGTCAGGCGTGACTTGCCCTTGGTGAATCCATGCTGGCTGTTCTCAATCATCTCCTTCTCCGAGTGCTTCAAGATGGATTCCTTGAGGACCTGCTCCATGATTTTTCCAGGGACTGAGGTGAGGCTTACTGGACTAGTTCCCTGGATCCTCCTTTTTCCCCTTTCTTAAATATGGGCACTGTTTGCCCTTCTCTAATCATCTGGGACCTCTCTTGATAGCTATGAGTTTTCAGAGATGACGGCCAGTGGCTCTGCAGTCACATCAGCCAACTCCCTCAGCACCTTTGGTCTGGTGATCTATAGCAGACCCTCACCACAACATCACCCTTGTTGCTCTCCCTTCTGGCCCTAACCCAGAGACTTTCAACAGGCCAGTCTCCAGTTTTGTACTGGAGCTCTGACCAATCATACAGCTCTTTTACAAGCCGGGCTCCAACACTTTTCTTGATATTCCTTACTATAATGCTATATCAGACCACCAAAAAGCTTCCAGTCAGAGTGGAGATAAAATACCAAATGGATGGTAAGCTATTTAACTTAACCTGACTCAGAGCCATCCCAACCTCAGTCATCAAGCTCCAGTATCCTGATGATGCTGTAGTGTGTGCTTACTTAGAAGCAGACTTTGAGGTAATCATCAACATCTTTACCGAGGCATACGAGAAAATAGGACTGACGCCTAACATTCAGAAAACTGAGGTTCTCCTTCAAGAAGCTCTTAATGAGTAATGCCCAGCTCTACTAATTCAGATTCATGATGAGATTCTGGAGAAATTTCCTATACCTTGGAGGCCATCTCTTGCAGAAGGCTGACATATTGACAAAGAAATCCAACATCACCTCAGAAGTGCAAGGGTAGCCTTCAGACACCTAAGGAAACTGGTGTTCAAAAACTGTGATATCAGATCTGAAACCAAACTCATGGTTTATCAAGCAGTCATGATCCCCACTTATTTTATGGAGCTGAGACATGGGCCACATACAGGAGATACCTCAAGTTGCTGAAGAAGTACCATCAACACTGTCTGCAGAAGATCCTTTGAATCCAGCAGGAAGACAGAAGCACCAATATTAGCATCCTCTTGCAAGCAAACATCATGAGCGTGAAGGTGATGATCATTTGACAGCAACTTTGCTGGGCCCAAGTCATCTGGGTGTCTGACTCCAGATTCCAGAAGCAAGTTTTATTCTTCCAGTTCAGTCAAGGTGTATGCTCAGGAGGATGGCAGAGAAAGTGCTCTAAGAACATCCACAAGGCCAGCTTGAAAAAATGCAACATCAACATCAACTTGTAAGAAACTATTGACCAGAACTGCTCCAAATGGAGTAAGAGTCTTGCAGGGATTTCAGTTCTTTGAAACCTTACGCAGACAACTGGAGATGGAGAAGTGGGAGTGGCAGAAACAGCATGTCACACATCAAATCGAGAACTTGGAGCCACCCACCCTACATGGAAACACATGCCCAAGTTGCAACAAAGTCTGTCAATCCTGGATCAGCCTCATTGGCCATCTTGGGACCCACAGATAGAGCAATCAAAGAAGACAATCATCCTCGCTTGTGAGGAACTACCAATGATTAAATTATACTAGCTTACCTTCAATTACTCTGACACTGCTCATCCTACCCCATCCATCACCTCTGCATCCCATCTAACTCTGCAGAACCTTTTTCAGGGAAAGTCAGGAGAAGAAATGCAAGCAGGGCAAGGTTACTTGCTGCTCTTGGGAGCAAGCAAGCCCTCCCCAACATCCCTCCTCTCCAACCAATTTGTGTCTGGAACGTGAGAATAACATCACAGATGGATATTCTGTTCCACAAAGAGTATGTTCGTGCATTCTAATTGCTGGCATCTTTACTTGTTACTGGTGTAATTGTGAGTAGACGTTTGTTTTTGTATTGATAATTAGGCAGTGGAACAGATGGTGAAGGCTTAGTTTAAAGTAATGTGTCCATTAAAGAAAATCTACTGTATACGGCTGAAGATTCTTCACTCTAACAGAACTTAAGTTTCTCTAACAGAGTTCCTCTTTCCCTAACAAGGGCTCCAGCCACTCCTGCGTGGTCAGTAGGCCTGTGCAAAGCGGCTAGTATTCGTTTTGGTTTCGGATTCAGATTCAGGTCTGGCTGATTCAGGGGAGAGCGATTTGATTAGGTGATTTGAATCACTGTCCCAAATCAATTCAGACGAATCTCATTTGGAGATTTGGCTGCTGCTGAATATAGGCTGAATCTCCAAATAAGCCCTATCACCCACCTGCTCTCCCAGCCCCACCATGGCTGCCCCACCTGGCCTCAGCTCCTGGCGCTTAAAAAAACAAACAAAAAAACCCCCCAAAAACCCCAAAACAAAACAAAAAAAAGGCCCAACTCACTGGCTCCTGCCAGGTGTGCAATCCTTGCTGCCCCCCACTGCTCCACACTGCGTGGGGGGGCTCTGCCATGAATTGCTAGAAGACCTGAGTCTGCTGCAGGACCTGGTGAGTAGGGCCTTTTTTTTTTTTTTTTTTAAGAGCTGGGAGCTGGGCCAGGTAGGGCAGCCATAGGGAGAGCTAGGAGAGCAGGCAGAGGTCAGGGGGCTGGGGGAGCAGGCAGGGGATGGGGCCTGGCAGGGGTCCCCCCATGGTTCCCTCCTCCAGCCCCCCTTTCCCGCTCCCTACTTACCAGCATGGAGTCTGGGTCCATCTCCCTGCGACAGCGAGTAGGGGCAGCCCGAATCTCTGAAGCTCTCCGCATCATTTTCGAATTGATTTGGAGGGCTTTGAATTGATTCATACCTTTTAATTGGTCTCCTGATTTGATTCGGATTTGGAGATTCAGCCGCCGACTCTCCTCTGAATCAAATCAGCACCCAAAGCTTCGCACAGCCCTAACTAATGGTCAGTTTTATCTGATGAAAACTCAGGTCACTAAACACGGGCTTGCTTACTTTCAAGTGAATATGCTGAGAGACCCGTTATAACAGGATATTCAGGATGGTGGGAGCACATTGTGCAGCTGCTGCTTCTTGTGTCCCTGTCATAAACTATGTATTTTTCCAGAATCATGCACAAGTGATGGCTCTTTTCATTGCTGCAGTGAGGTCTGCCTTTGTGCAGGTCTCACCAAGGAGTTGGCAAACAAGCATGCACTCCGTACTCTGCACTTTAGTGTTTGGGAATACAGATGCAAGGTGAATCCTTTAAAAAGGGGTTCAGTCCTAGTAGGCAGCATTACCGAATTAGCTCTGGGCTGCACAGGAAGGGGGCAGGTAGGGAGAGCAGGGATAGGCAGATGGGAATGGAAATACAATAATGGACCCAGATCTGCTGGCCTTGGGATCCCACTGATGCTGAACCTTTGCTGAGGTCTGAGAAGGGTCTTCACCTTTCCTTCCTTTTCCCTTCCACCCTCTCCCCTCTGCTTGTTTCTTCTGATGAGAGATCTCTTCAGCATGCACTTGGGGTGAGTCCTGTTAGTGTTCTTTATAAGATGTCCATTTTCATAATGTCTAAGACATTTTTCTGGGGTAGACAGCTTGGGGGATGTGGATGGAAGATGGACTTTGGGAGGGCTGTCTTCATTTCTGGTTCTGGCATGAGTTTCCTGTTGCAGAAGTGATGACAGTGGGATCTTTGTCATGAGGTCTCAGCAAACCAGCTCCCTTTTAGATTTCTGTTGTGAGAAGAAGTCAGAGGTGCAAAGAGGAAGTCTTGGAACAAGGAGAGAGCATAGCTGTGAGGGAAGTCCTTTGTCCCCTCCAGAAAGTTTGAGTAATTCAAATAAGCTTTGAAATGAGCACTTTTGCCTTCCTGATTTTCTTCTAACTTGCAAGTCTAGAGTTTTTGAGCCATGCTGTTGGAGACTAAGGAGAGAAGGGGTTATAGCTGCATCAGTGAAAACCTTGGGGAACATTTACTCTGGGTGAAGCCACTGTAGATGGCTGGAAATGTATGATGAAGTAAAATTAGTGTTCCTATAAATGTATGAAATCCAGCTGGAATAGCAGCTCAGGGTGTGTCAAGCGTACTAGGAAACGTATCTTACCTGTACTGGAAAATAACATTATACAGAACATCCAATTAAAGAGATTTATTGAACACTGCAGGGACTTAGAGATATTATTTAAGGGATAAATTTTGCCGCAGGGGTCGTCCCATTGATTTAGAGCTGCAACAGCATGCATGATGTCGATTTCATATAACATGGCTTATAATATTGTACCAGTTCTAGGAGGTGTAGAATGAGTACGCAATAAATAGCTCAACTTTAAGCTGCTACACATGTCTGGGGTTTGGCAATTGTTTCCATTCTTAACAATGACATAATGTGTTAGTTGCATAGGCTTTATACATATTATTTCTGAGCATCAGCCACATTTTAATCACTTTCAGCATATCATAATAAACATTCAAAGTGCACTATGTACCCCAATACTTGGTCTAAGAACCTTGTGGAATTCAGTAAGATGGATATTTAAAAGGCCGTATATGTATCAAGAGCGTAAGCTTGTTGGGGGAAAGTCGCATGTTGTATGGAAGCGTAGTACCTAGCACGATGAGCTTCATTTCTGATTAGGGTTTGTGTATGTTTGCTGCCAGTGCAAAATAATGAGTAATAGAAATGTGTGATTTCTAGGGTTGCAGAATATATCATTCAGACTGTTTCTTTACCTTGAGCACACGTCGTTATAATACACCACCTGATGTTTCAGGTTAGGCTTTAATGCTGCAGTTAAAGACCTTTTGCCTTTCCATTTCAGTGCCTCAGCCTTCTGTGCAATGTGGTGGAAAGGGATATTTAGGATACACTAGGACAGGATATGCTAATGACTGTCCAATAAAGAAAACACAAGTAACAGCTGGAAGGGAGTTCAGAAGAACCTTGCAGTGTAGAAATTTTCCAAGATTTCCTTAAAAATTAAATACAGAGCCAACCTAGTTGGTATTAACTAGTTCTGCATAATTAAGCCGGATAGATAACTTGGTGTGTACATACTTTGTTTTCTGCTGGTTGACTTTCATTCTTTTTCTGCTCCTCCTTTTTTGAGGGTGGGAAGCGCAATAAAGAAGCTACATTATAGATTCCCTGCAGTTTAGCAGATGAAGATCGAAAGATGAGATATGCAGGGCACAAGCCTTTATTATCTTAGCATGTTAATTTGCTCTTTGGCTTGATACTTTTAGGTATCCCCTATGGTGTTAGTTCTGTCAAAACTTCAGCTTTTGTTGTTGTCTGTATGAAAGTATGGCACCCTCTTGGTTTCCATCTGATACAGATTAGTCAAGTAAAATGTCTTGTCTGCAGCTTTTGGACCACTTAGCCTTGTTTTAAGCAGTCTTATTTCCATGCGACTCTCAGACAGGACTGGGAAGACACCTGTCTGCTATGTTTGCTCCACCTTTTCTGTGAAGTACATGTGGAGCCACATCCTGGAAGTTTGGAGGAAAAGAGAGTGCATTTCTTGCGGTTACTCTCTTGTGCGCACGCTAGGAATAGAAGATAGCTAGTCACTCTCAAGGGACCTGGGAGATTGATTCAGTCCCTTCTTGCTTTGGGAGCTATTAAAGAACTTCCCTGTAGGGGTCCTGACACTGTGACTTTGGTGATCTTAATGGGATTACATGCTGACCTGCAGTTGCAGTTGTCAACTTTTCAGACTGTTGTTAGACATGTGAAAAGGAAAAAAAATAGGGAAGAGCTATAAAAAGGAGCAAGCGGATGGCCTGAAAAGGAGAGGAGAGGTGAGAATCAAAGATTAGGTGACAGTAAACCAAGGGAGATGCTGCTTTCGGACAGGGAGAAAGGGAGAGGTGTGAAAAGAGGAATGAGGGAACAACAAGCGAGATTGTGAAAACAACATGGAAGGGATGGGGAGACGGCTTTGAGGCTTCCTGTCTGATTAATGATGCTCAGGCTGTGATCCATTGTAATTCCCTCATTAGCAAGCCAAGAAAAGTAATTTTACACTGGCCCCTGACCGCCCTCCCCCTTCCCTTCTGTCCCCCACTCTTCTCCAAGTGATTGATTGCCTTGGTGCTGTGTGTGTGTTGTCCGATGTGCCACCGAGGTGGGGCTTAGTGAGTAAGAAATTTTCAAATGCCCCCTTAGAGAGAGCTGCCTCCTGGGCAGCCTGGTACATGGCTGTTTTATGCCTTCTGAAGCATGTGGTTATTCACAACCTGCTATTTTGCATCTAGATGGTAATCACAGGTTCAGGTTCTGAGTATCTGTACGTGTAGCTGTCTGAATACTAGAAAGGCCTACACAACCTCACAGAAATACAGGTACAAGTATTACAGCAGCAGATTGCTCCCAGCTGATGGTTTTATTTACACGTGGCCCTGGCAGGACTGTAGTCCCTTATGACTTTTTCTTTCCAAAAAGACTCTTTTGATGTGGCTGGTGAAATAGTGGAGAGAGAGGGTTGGGTTTCAGGAGAGAGCTTGCTCTGTGTGATCCCAGGGGGTCAGCAATGCAAGCTGGGGCGAGTCTGCTTCCTTATGAACTTTCTGGCCTCAGCATCCTTAGCAAAGATCTCTTTCTTACAGCTCTGCCTGCCTGCTGCATCACTGATTTGCTAGAGATAGGATCCTGGCTGGGAGGAACCCCTCAGGCCTTGAGCATGGGGTTGGTGGAGTCCTTTTTACCAAGGTGAAAGCCTATGATCCCTGCAAGATATGCATTTACATAAGAGGGAGGCGGAGAAAACTTTGCTGTCTCTCTCCTGCCCCCAGCTGTGCCCCATTCCTGACCAGTATTTCTTAAGAAGAGAGTCTCTTGCAAAATCACTTGGCAGTTCCAGCTCAGTGTTCCACAGATGCAGCTTTTTCTCCTGAGATGAGAGCCGTGTAATTTGGCACATGTGTGACCCTTGACTAGGCAACATCCTCCCCTGCCTGGGAGAGGCCTGCTTGGGGTCAGCCTCTAATCCACTGTCTGCAGAAGCTTTTCATCCGCCATAAATGAATAGGTCCGAGGAGACCGAAGAGACTAACGGAAAGAACCCTGCAGTAATAGAACCAAACACTCATTTGTCATGTTGGAGCAGAGCAGTGTGACAGGCTGCTGCTGCTAACACTAATCCCCCCGTGTATTACAGTCATGCACCGCGGCACAGATAAGAAAGTCGAGCTCCAACGAGGAGGATGCGAACCTCCCCCTTGTCACTGCAGAGTCTGATGGGCAAAAGCAAAACATATTTGTTAACAACGATGATTTTTTTTTTTTAACTGCACGAGTCAACAGTTTTGAACAATGTCAAACGCTGCCAAGTTCTAACAGCCGGGGCATTGCAGAAGTCGGTGCAGAGGAAGCACCTTACTGGCCGAAGTTTATCAAAAGTACATTCCAGTGTCAGAGCACCGCCAAAAAAAGCACTCCGGGGAAGCCAGTTATAAGTGTGTTGAACTGCTGCACAGGAAGGGAGATGATGGAGTGAAAATCTTTTCTAAATAAACACTGGTTAAAAGTGCCTTTCCTGTAATTGAACACAGCCAGACTATATATTAAAAGAAGGAAAGAGAGGAATTATGGGTAAATGAGAACAATCTTTGCTGACATAGGTTAGTAGAATTATTCATTTCCTTATTTACGACGGAGGGTAGGGAGGCTGGTCTAGTGGGTAGGAACTCAAGAGATCTGGGTTCATCCCCACTTGGACACAGCTCTCCAGTGTGACTTCCTTGGACAAGGAACTTTAATCTGCCTTGGGCTTCTATTCCCCATCTCTGAATTAAGGCTGACACTTTAACTCATAAGGCTGTTGTGTAGATAAAATCCATTAATAATCATGAGGCATTCAAGTACCACAATAGGCACTCAAGGTAGGGGGATGCTTAGCATGGAAGGCTGGGTCCCATTTCCAAGGCTCAGCACTTGCTTCTGCATGTTCATTTATGCATTGGCACGCCCACCTGTTTATTTGAACGACTCCAGTAAGGATTAATGGCTGTTTAATGAGGTGTATGGCAGTCCTTGCAGATGCATGCTTGTGAGGGAGGAAATCATATTTGTAATTTGTGCAAACACAGGGCCCTTCGCGAAACGCCCTTTTTGTAGAGGAGCTTAAGGCTGACCTGTGTTGATACCAAAGTGTGCTAAAGGATGCAGGCCGGTAGAATTGTGTAAGTAGCTGGCTTAAGCAATACACATGAAGAGCTTGGAAACCCAGGCTCTGGGGCTACCAAGTACTCAAGTAATATTGTCAGGCATGTGGCTGAATGGGAATTCAGTAAGCGGGACTGAAGCACACTTCTCCAAAAGTACGTTTTTTGACCCGCATTAAGTTATAGATAAAACATGTTGGATAAGGTCCCAGCAGTTTATAAACTAAGAAAGAAGCTTGAAAATAGCCAACTTTGTTGACTTTCTTGTCACAGAATAAGGGAAAAATAGGGCTGGAAGAGGCCCTGGAAGGTCATCTAGTCCAGTTGTTCTCCCCCCTTCTTCGCTACTCCAGTTCAAGGTGGGTCCATCCCTATATAAACCACTTGGAAACTTCTAATGAAGGAGATTCTACAACTTCTTCCTTCCTTTCTCTTTTTACACTTTTTTCCACTGGCCAGATTAACTGCTACTATTCTTTCAGTCAAGTCAAGTCAGTCCTAAGGCTGCAGCAACCGTTGGGGCACCTTTGATGCTGTAACAACCCACCCCCACTTCAATGAGGTTAGTTGAGTTACCTTGCAACATTAGTAATAGTTTGGGCAGAGTGACCTGGTGGTACCCATCTCCTCCTGGTATACATGGCAGTTGGCTTGCAAGGAAGCTTATCCACCCTTTGAGAAAGTCTTGTTTTTAGTCCAGCTGGGTGCCCACATGCCCTCTTTACCCAGGCTAGCCCAGGTGGGGGTGCAGGTTTAGTCGCCAACAGTGCAACCATGGTTTACTAGTTTATGTGGTACCAGATGACAGACCAAGAGAGGCATGGCCTGACAAGGACTATTTTTTATTCGTTAAAAATTATCTCCCTGCCCCCCCACCCCGATCCGCCACCTTTTTTTTTAATTCGGTTTGAGCTCCTGTTAACTCTTACAAACCAGATTCTGATACCACCCTATCTGTGGCTCTTTCCATTAGCATGGCTTTCGGCAGCATTACACCTGCTGCTTTGGCTTCCCACCCACTGCCCCCGCCAGGTCTGCGGTGGTGATTTTCCATCTCTCCTCGCTCTTGGATTTGGTTGTCTCTCCTCTGTCCCTCAGCATACATCCTCAGAGTTGTGTGTATCCTATTTCTCAGCCCTGCCACTTCTCACTGTTTCAGCACGAGTCACGCAGTTGTAAGTGTTTTTTGGAAAGCTGCTAGTAGCTGTAGTGACTGTGTTGGCCATTGATAGTTTGCCGGGGAAGTCCAAAGGGAACAAAGTACTTTGACTTGATGGCATCTACAGCTTGACTTACTGAAGTAAATTTTGGATCTCTGCTGCGGTAAGAGGCAAAGCCATACGCAATGTTGTGTTCCCATATTCACAGGGAGAGGCCCGGTATTCCAGGCCTCAAGTTGGGCCGATCAAAGCTTAGGTCTCTGCTCTCCTGCAAACTCCCTATGTGGCCCTGGTCAAGTCAGTCTGCTGCTCTGGTCCTCACCCAGGGGAAGAAAGGAAAAATACATTAAGAGTTTGTAAGGTACCTAGGTATTGTGGTGATGGGGCCATATAACTACCTTACAAAGATGCAGTGATTGCAAGGAGAGTTTTGATACAAACTAGAAGTTGAGATACGCCACTGATCTCTGAACCTTTTTTCTGTGCTTAATTTGGGTGGGATTCCTTATCTTTCGTATGCTACTCACTTCACTTTCACCTCTGCAGGACCCAGGCCTAATCAGCAGCACTTACGAAGAGGGAATGTGAAACATTAGTCAAGGGAGGCTGGGTGGAGGTTGCTGGTCAGATTGCTGTAACCTCACATCCCTGAGCAGCTAGCAAAAGGGTGGGTGGAAAGATTAATATTTCCCGCTTGTGATGGCTGGAATGTTCACGGAGAGATTAGACACAACAGCATTTGGATTATTCATTTAATTGTACTCATTTTATTTCCCACCCATTCATCTTTTTGGCTCCTCCTGTTTATCTTTCCAGCCTTCATTTCCTCATATTGATATGACCGTGGAGTACAAATTTCTTGGGGAGAAAGTGCTGACTTTTTAGGCATATTAGATAGTATCTGGACTATAAAGGAAAAATCTGACTGAGCAAAAGGGGTGGTTGGGAAGAGTCAGATAGGATAGACATGAGTGACAAATTTCTTTTCACATTTGGTAAAGACACTGGAACCAAGCAAATTAATCTGTGCGTCTGCCTTACTGCAAACAAATAAATAAAACCTGAAGGATTTTTCCCATCTGTCTGTATATATTGTCATTATCACTATTATTTTCAATCTTGTAAAAGGAGGACAGGGAAAATATTAGCTGCATTACAGCTTTTTACTATTTCCCCCAAAAATCCTCCGTAAGAAAACAAACAAACCATTCCAAAACAAAAAATCTCGCTCTGATGCTATTATTTATTATTCATTTATCTGTCTGATTTTTGCCGTGTTGGATAATAAATGTATGCAACAGCTCAGTACAACGAACAGATGCCAATGCATAAAACAGGATATCCAATGTTGTTGATCAAAGCGACCAGCTGTCAGTGACTAATGCAAAGACCATAGAATTGGCTGCTCTCAGTCTCCTTGTTCACTGGGAAAAGAAACTGGATCAGTGTCTATGGATCCACAAACAACTTGCCATAGGGTGAAACAGGATGTTAGCTACTCTGTGATAACTGCTTTGGGTGCACACTCTTCAGTCTTGATAAATGTGTGGCAGCTTACCATGCTTTGAACTCTTACCGCAGAGTAAGAGAGTTCACGCAGGCAGCTTCAGTGCACTAGCTGACATGCTACAGGCATACCCCTTCATATACCTTCTGCAAATGTATTCATGTGCCTACACGCTGGGACTTTGCATCAAGTCTCTTTTCCTTAATTGTAATAATGTAGCTGGGATTTTGTGCATTTTAGTCGGGGCCTTCTAGAAGTACACCTTATCACACTAACAATCTTTTATAGGTAAAATTAGCTTCTATTTTTTTAGGCTGTCAACCCAAATTCAGAGATAGTGTTTAAGGGTTTTCAAGCTTTTTTTTTTTATTATTATTTGTGGACCCCTTTGGAAATTTCAAATGGAGGTGGGGACTCCATAATCGGCTTTTATGGACCTGTTAGACAGTCTGCAGACGGCTGAGGATCCATGGACCAGAGGTTGAAAACCATGGCTCTAAGTCAAGGGGTAAGGTGGGGTGCTGGGTTTTGCTAACAGTAGGTCTGGTCCTGAGTCTTTACTCTGGACTGCATCTGATTGATTTCCTGGGGAGGATTGCCTGAGAAACAGGAGGGTCTCTCCACAGATGTACTCTGTGAAGAATGTGGACTTCAGCAGCTGTTCAGTGTATTGGGGGATCCATTGTATTATTTCTAAAGAGCTCCAAGAGTCTGATCTCGCACCCACTGAAGTCAGTAAGAGGTTTGTTATTGATATTAATATGTACAGAATCAGACTCCCAATGCACTTCCAGTATGCTTGTAATTTTGTTCTAAATATCTAGAGTGCTAGTAATTCATTTATTTCGATTCCCTTATGTGTCCTCAGAAACCTTGATGGATACCCGGACGGCTACAGCTGAGCTAGGCTGGACTGCGAATCCTTCTTCAGGGGTAAGTGGATGTCACAACATTCTTGTCTTTTTTTTGCACATTTATCACATGTTGCAGGTTTTATGCTCATTTTCCTGAAATGCTGATATGACTCTCAAGCCTTTTTTTTTCTTGGCAAGAGTTGCCTTTGGCCCACAGCAAAAATACTCGTGGAACTGCGTCACCAAAAAGGGTTTTCTCCATTTTTACACAAAACTAGGGAAAATCCCCAAATTATGCATATTTTTTTCTGAATGTAAAAGAAATTGCATTCCCTTGTCCAAGCATCTGATAACCTGTGAATCCTAAGGTGAATTCCCCGAGTTATGCACCTCAGTGTGATGTGGCCAGGATTATCCTGATGGCCCCGATACCATTTTCGGGGAATGACTCCCTGATGGAAAGTTGTTGCATCTGCTGTGCCTCTCCTGCTGTAAACCCACTACAGATTCTTTGCCATCTTGCACACACACGCACGCAGTGGGGGCAGGTAGGACATTCCTGGCATGTTTTCAGTCAGCTGCAAAGCAGTGATCTTCACCCACTTCTGAGAATTGGCTCTGTGGAACATGCTTTTGCTCTGCACGGCTGTTTTGCCTACTCACTCTCAGATGGCACCAGCCCCCACTGGTCCCACATTCTGATGACACACAGCATGTGGCCAGGAAGAGGTTATCTTTCAAGAAACAGCCGCACAGTGGAAGAGGATTTTATTTTATTTGTATGTATGTATTATTTTTCTGTAGAACCTAATGCTGAGAGTTGTAGCATTGCAATGCACTTGACAAAGCAGTGAGTCAGGTTCTGCTGGTGCACTAACTATGTAGGAACCACACAGCAGTGAGCGTGTGGCTCACGTATAGTTTATGAACATCAGAATCTGTTTTACTGTGGGAGGGAAGGTTGACTCATAAACTGGGAAAAATGCAGGACGGGGGCTGGAGAAATGGGGAGAAGATGAGAAAAAAATTCATTGTGGGGGATGAGGGAGTAGAGAGGCAAAATGGAGTGCACGAGGACAGTGGGCTGGAAATTGTGCCCCTGTAGTCTCCTACCCTTTGCCAGGAGCCAAGAAGTTGGAGCGAGATTCCCAGCAAGAAAGCGTAACAGAAGGCTGCTGTAGATAAAAGAAACTGGCAGCACTGGGTCAAAAACCAAAGCATAATGGCTCCAGAAATCCTCAACTCTCATCATCTGCAGAGGAGGGAGATTTCTCAAGAGATGAAGTAAAAAAGGAGCATCTACAAGTGGCTGCCTGATGGTTCAAAAATAGAAAAAAAATCTTATAGTTTCTTCTTCTAGTTCCTGGGCAGTGTTGTGAGATGCTTCAGATTTGAGGGACGCAAGGTCTTCCAAGACTCAGGCCTTAGTAGCAAAGAGAAAAAGCTTTATATGAGAGGTTGCCTTCTCTCTCTTTATCTTTGCCTTCCAACAGAAATGATCTCAAATCTGAGTCTACATATCCAGCAAAACCTAGGAGGGCTATAATAGCTATAAAACCAAAGTAGTCTTCACAATGATATCGAGGATAGAAGCTGCCACGATTTCTTTTCTGTAGCAGATTGCACAGAAGATATTTCTTCCTGGAAAAAAACCATTACAGACAAGTTTGTTGATGCAGACCAAAGAAAAATCTATGAAGCCTCCAATGCTTCTGTTGCTGATATGAAAGCGTCACTTCGGTATTGGCTCATCATTGTTTCTGGCAATTGGGTATTAGAGGCTCTGACATTATTTCGAGCTATAGATTTTCAGCATCTTTGGCCCAAAGGGTGGTTCAGAGTGGGGGCACCCAAATGTTGACTAGCATGCTGTACCTTTTAATGTTACAAAAAAAGAGACAATACAGATTTCTCTTATTTCCTACAAAAAATATTGTTACCAGACTTCATTCTTACGAGAGAAAACATATTTCACCCTTTGCCATCCTTCTTCAGTGGTTACTTGTGGGTCATGTATAATTTAGCCCCTAGTCTGGATCTGCCTGAGCCTGTGGGATCTTTCAGCTGCCTGAATGTCTAACAGGGGTGTAGGTTGTAGCTGTGTTGGTCTAAGGACATTGGCAGATGAGGATCTTTGGGTGAATCTAATATCTTTTATTAGATCAACTTAAATAGATTCTTTTACTATGAGATCAGGTTGATGGTAGCCATGAACATCTGCTTTTGAATCATATCATACCTGAGATTATGGTGCAGTGGAGTTCTTCCTGAACAGTTTCTTACAGAGATGCCCACATGAAAAAGATTCAGCCTGTGATGAGACTTGCTGTTTGTCCTTCGGTTTTGATACCTAAAGCCATATTCCTTTCTCATGGACCTAATCTTGAAGAGAGGTCTCTGTCTGGTGGGCTTCGTCATCTTTGAGAAGGAAAGGCATTCCATGTATAGATAAGTCCCTGAACTCCCTTTCTCCTTTCCTCTTTCCAGGTAAACCATTCAGTGGAGTCCCTGTTCTCCATCCTCAATTTCTCTCTCTCTCTCTCTCTCTCTCTCTCTCTCTCTCTCTTCCACTCTCTACCAAAAGGCTTGTAATTAGGAAACATTAGCAGGCACAAAACAGCTTTCATACCTGGAACATCATCCATAATTGCACTCAGCAGTGCTCTTCCCTGGCTATTAATGTCACTTTTATGAAGTAATGAGGAACAAAACACCCTGAGGCACTTAAAACATCTTTTTTATACAATACGAGTCTTTGAGGAATGGAAGCATAAAATAACCTGACTCACATTCCCCTGACGGAGAAAGTGATAGACAAAGACAGGGACAGACGGGGGAAAAAGATCCGTTAGAAAGGCAGGCATGAGCTTAATAGATGGGCAGAACAGATTGATGGATAGAGGGTAAGGTAGAGAGAGATGCTACAGAAAAGGTGATACTCGGGTGGGCCAAGGAATGGCTTGAGAGATGGATGGCTTCATTAGAACAGTGAACATATAACGACAGAGAGATGCTGTAGTGAAAAATCTAATATCTTTTACGGAGTTATGTTGTATCTTGGTAGAAGTTTTCTTCACTGTGAACCTTCTCTGTGTTGCATTGTAGTGTGGGGTGCTTGCAGCGCTAGGCGGATGCTGCAGTCACATCTTGGTATTGTTCCAGTTTCTTGAGGTTTCCTCATCTCCACAGAAGTCCTCACTAGCTTTTCGAAACCTGTTTACCTGTGACCTTAGTGCCCAGTTTTTATTTGGCCTTCCCTGGGGTCAGAGTTAATTTTTTCGCTGAGGGCATTCCCAGGTGGAATCCAGAAGCCTCCTCATTT
Organism: Crocodylus siamensis; assembly: GCF_052110815.1. Classification (NCBI taxonomy): domain Eukaryota; kingdom Metazoa; phylum Chordata; order Crocodylia; family Crocodylidae; genus Crocodylus; species Crocodylus siamensis. The sequence goes on along the minus strand of NC_143400.1, from coordinate 52,361,805 downwards.
TGGCCAGACTTTCAGAAGTGCTCAACCATATATCACTTACAAGAACACTAAAACCCTTTGGACTGAGGTTTTTGACAAGATTCCCACCGAGCACCAAAATAACCCAAAAGCTCTGCATATTTGGTGTATGCTGGCTGGTGGACTGTTGAAAATCTAGGATGAACTAGGAGCTGAGCTCTTGTCCCAGATGGGCTGTATTTGCAGATTACAAACACAGCAAAAGGAATCACAAAATAAAAGCTGGTGGCAAATATACACACCCAGCTGTGAAAGCTCCCAGGAGATGGGCATAAAGCTTGAAGCATAAAGAAATGTTATTTACTACAACATGGCAAACAAAGGCATCTCTCCCAGCCTAGAGGCAGCCTGTTCCATAGGAAGAGTTTCACAAGGTGTCGTGGATCATAAAGCTGTGAGAGGCTTTTAAGATTAACCTGTTTGGCTTCCAACTAATTGAGATCAAAGAACCTTACCCAGTCACATCACCTAGAAGCCCAAAAGTTTTGTTAGAGCAGTAGTTTATCTTTTAGAAAGATACCAAGTCATGATGTAAAAACTGATATGTGGTGGTGGATCTGTTACCTTCCTAGAGTAGTTGTTTTGGTGGCTAATTACCTTCACTGTTTAAAAAAAACAAAAAACAAAAAGATGCCTTGTATCTAGTTGGAATTTGTACAGTTTCAGCATCAACTGTAGATCTTGTATTTTTTTTAAATTAACAAGCTGCATCTACTAACAGAAATCGCCTCCCAGTGTGTGTACTTGTAGACTGCCATCAAGTTACTACTTAACCTTTTCTTCAGTGAACTAAAAAAGAGTCAGCATCTTTATTTTCTCACTTTGAGTTAATTTTTTCAGACCTTTCATGGTTTCTCTAGCACCTCACTGAAGCCTTTTTAAATTTTATAACCTCTTTTTCAATGTGTTGACCCCAAGACTAGATACAATCTTCAAGTAATAGCTCACTACTGTCATATGTAGGGGTAATATTTATACATGGATATAACTGGGTGGTTTGTCCCCTTAAGAGGAGGGGAGCCAGCTGTGTTGAGTAACTTCAGCTGTGGAGGAGCTGCTGCTAAGGGAGTGACCCCCTGGGAACTTAAAAACCCAGCAAGGAAGGCAGAAAGAGGACTCTTAGGGAACAATGTAGAGAGAAGGAGCCAGCTGGGAATAGAACAGCCTGCTACAACAAGGGGCCGGAGCCAAGGGATTCCTTTCTGAGTGCCCACAACAGGGCGTTAAGGTTTTTTTGGTTTTTTTTTTTATTATTTGCCTATTTGTTTGCAACGTAAAGACTCTGTTTGAGTGGGGAGGAGTGGTTTAGTTGCTCCTTCGGGAGTAAACCCACCTGCCAAAGCCAGCACACTAAGCAAGCGTCTTACAAGGGACTGTAGTGGTAAAATGGCAAAACCAGTTTCAGTGCAGATTACACTAAGCAGGGTCTCTTCCTGCTCCCAAACATACTTAACCAGTTAAATAATATTCTTTTTAAGTACCCACCTAATGACAGCATGATCCTAATCTTTTGTTCAACAGCTCTTAATATACATGCCTGTGGCACGTTCGTGTTATTTCCTGGTCAGGGCAGTCCTGATTCCTACAGAACAATAGTAACACGTATTCACATAAGAGGTGTCCAGGATATTCTGTAAGCTCTGTTGACTTATAACATCATAACTCATGCAAATAACTTCAGCTCTTTCTCACAGTCTGGCCCTGAAGACCTATGGATGATATCCTGTCTTCACTGAAATCAATGGGGACTTTGCCATTGACATCCACAGAGTCAGGATTTCACTTTATAGGATGGTGGAACTAGTGGTGAAATGGTTTTGCTTTCACTGGAAAAGTATAATGAAAATGAATGGGGTTTTTTGTTTTGTTTTTTGCTGATGAGCTAAAAATGGCAGCCTATTTTTGTTGTTGTTATTTCTTTTGATGACTGAAATTGAAACTTTTTAAGGGTTTATTTAATTTTATTATTTTCCTGGGAACTTAAATTTATTGTCCATAACTCCTGAAAACAGGGAAAAATATTCCCTCATGGATAAATTCGTGATTATTACTAATTGCCTCAAAGTGATAAATTAACTAGATTTTATTGTACATATTCAAATACGGCTTCAGTACTGCTGAGCTTCTGGCTTTAGGAATAACTTGTAGCAGAGAGTTCCAGGGGCTCAGTGAGTACTGGCAAAATAGTATTTCCTGTCATTGCTTTTAAATTTGCCAAATTGTTGCCTTCTCCTGGTGGTGAGAGAAAGGGAGGAACAGAAGTATACCTATTCCACTATCTGATGGTTGCTTTAGAGACGAACATCTCTTTCTTGCCTAAGTCCCCACTGGCAAGAAGTTATTTTTGACAGGAATCGGGGTTTGTTATTGCAGTCCCTGAGACAGAAATGGAGCTATGTAGATGGAGATATACCTGTTTACCAGACAAGAGACAGAAAGGCCTGATGGGTCAATATGATGTATAGATGCAAATATAAGGAGAGGCACATAGATACAACACAGATATGAGCTACGGGACAAGAAAGAAGAAAAAATGACAAAGGGGGTAGTTGACAGAGTAGATAAGGAGACAGCTGGATATATGAACTGGTAGATAATAGACTGATAAGAGACAGGTAGAGAAGAGAGATAAACCAGAAACAGAGACAGACAAAGGATGGGTGGGAAGAGTAGAGCACAATTGCTGCCTTACTTTTATCTCATATGCTTCACTGAGGTTGCCTGAGTCTAATCAAGAGCAGTATACATATCACAGTCATGGTGGCATATTGGATCATCCTCTTCAGATTTCCCATTGGCCTGGTCAAGTCTTATCTCCTCACCATCTGCTTCCTCCCCCCTGTCCTTCTCCATGCCCCCTCACCAAGCTGCTGCCTTTACAGTGTGCTATTGGGAACCAGCAATACAACCTTGGCATTTCCATTTCTAGTTGCTGGTGTTAAGTTCTGAACTGCCACCTCTCTACCCTTCCCTCAAACCTCTTTCCCTTTCCCCTTCCCCTTCTCCTTCATGCTCCTGACCACTCTGCTGCTTCAGAAAAGCTCCCCTGTCATTTTTCCTCCCCCCAGTTGGAGGGTTGTTTTGCCACCTTCCAGGGTTGACCGTTGGAGGAACCATCTCATTGCACCACTGGCATTTTCTTGCCTTGGTGCTGGCTTTCGATAGCTCTAGTCCACCACTCCACTAATTTCCAGAACTGCCTCGGACTTGATTAGATGTACCTCTTCATTCTGAGTAGACTGTTAAAATTACCTGTTTGCAGGTTAGATTAGGAGCAAGAAGCAGAATTGCAGTAGGATAAAACAGCTATGCATGCACTGCACAGCTTCTTTACACGGTAACATAACTGCAACTATACCCTGAAGTATAGGAAAGACTGTGATCATTTAGAATGATACAAATGAAAGTGATTCCCATGAGGCTATTAACAATTACCATCTGAGTCTCACAAGTAACACACACCAGGGTCTGGGAAAAGATTAGGTCTCTTAAATGCAACAAAACAAACCACAACAGAGTCATCTTAACTATCTGCTGGAGGCAGAACTTCAAAGTAGTTGATTTTGGGATCAGATCCTCAGTGGATGTAAATCAAAGTCCATTGGGGTCTATAGTTTGACACCACCCTAGGGTTTAAGCAGTGTATGACTAGAGGGAGCATTTTGGGAATTAGACAGGCTAGTCCAGACATATTGCCTGTATCATTCAGATATACTCTACTCACTCTGTCCTATCAGGCCAAGCCTCTCTTGGTCTGCTAACTGGTACCACATAAACCAGTACAGCCTGTTTCATGGTTGAGTGGTTAGCAACTAAACTGGAACTCCCACCTGAGCTAGTCTGTGTGAGAAGGGCATGTGGACACCCAGCAGGACCGAAAACAAGACCTGTCAAAGGGCAGACAAGCTTTCTATGAGTCAACGGCCATCCATATCTGGAGAGGAGGTGGGTGCCACCAGGTCACTGCCCAAAGAATCACCAATGATGCAAAGAACCTCAACTGACCAGAGGGTTGTTACAGCATCTAAGGTGCCCCAGTGGTTGCAGTGGCCTCGGGACTGACTTGACTTGACACTATGACAGATTATTTGCTTTGTTGTCCATGGCAGTTTGGGACAAGTGACAGACCTGTATGTGGCGTTCAATGGCTATGTTATTTCTGATGGCAGGAGCTGATTCCATGTTCCTGCTCATGAGCTCTCCAAAGCCCTGCTGCAACCAAGTGGCTTGGTAACTATGCCTAAGCAGCTAGAATATAAGGGCCATATTGCCATAATCAGGCTGTGCTCCCTTTCATTGTGTGTTAGCAGAGCTAACAGCTTCTGTATCAGCAAGGATGGAGGCATTTGCCTCCCTGAGGGGTAAGCAGTTTCTCTGGACAAGCTCAAGAATAAATGCCCGGGCACGTGTCAGCACCAAGGTGCAGTGGAGAGCACCTCCAGTGTACAGAGGCACCCACCAGCAGCTCCCCAGCCTTGTACCTACATGCTCCTTGTGGGGCAAGAATGACAGCCTGCATTCATCTGACAGCTTCAGATAATCACGAGTGAGGCACCAGGATAATGACAGCTGAATAGCACAGCTACTGTTGCTATGGTTACCTGCCAAACTTTACCCCCGGGCTTTCTCTGCTGTGTGGTGGTGGTGATGATGGTGGTAGCGAGGTGGCTCCCGGGGTGGGAAGGGGAGAATCCAGGGGGGGCAGAGCCAAGAGGTGCAACAGTCCATTATACTCTCTTTAAATCTCCCAGCTGGAAGTGTTTTAAATCTCAGCAGACACGCAGAGGAACATTGTTTTAATCCCCAGCTCCCCGTGAATTATTTAAAGGGATCTTGTTGAAACAATGAATTTGCCACTGTTAGCATGTCAACAATGGCAGCTGCTGTTACTGTGGCTCAGGGATTCCCCTCTGGCAGGGGTGGTGCTACTCCATGCCTGGTGGCAGGCTGAGTGGGGGCGGTGTGGTTGGCTCCGCGAGTATCCAGGCTTGGAGACACGGTATATCTCAATTTTAGTGTCTCTGTTGCAGGGCCCAGCTCTCACCTCCTTCCCTGACACACAGCCCAGCGTGGCGGCATGAACAGGGAATTGCATTCAGCAGCATGGGAGGAACACGCGCCTTGTACACCTGGCTGCTTAGCAGGGACCCTGTTTGTTCGAGTTCGCCCACCCACCTGCAGCCTCACCTCCCACCCACTGTTCTCCCCTCCTCGCACACATTGCTCGCTCGGGCCATGTCTATCCCACCTCCATGTTGCACCCTGATGCAGAGGGTGCCCTGCCCACTCACTCCCACGCTGCACATGCCAGCTCTTAACAATGACGGAAGGGGCACTGAGCATGTGCCCAGGTCTGAGGCTGTCTCAAGGATGCCTAATGGCACATGGTCACTATTAATCCTGGCCTCCTTTCTGGGAGTTTCATAGTTGCTAGGGGCAGGAAGGGACCTTACAGGTCATCGGGTCCAGCCCCCTTGCACTTGGGCAGGAAAGACCACTGGGGTCAGATGAGTCAGTGCATGTGGAGTGAACGTGGGCAGAACATGCTGTCCAGTGGCCGATCACGGTGGAGGATGATGTGTGTGATTTGTATTTTAGAAGGTTTGGGGTTTTCAGAGACAGATATGTGTATCTCAGTTGCTGATGTACAATGCTCCTTGTTCCAGTCACCTCTAGCAGGTGCTTATGGATTCCTACTCCTACTCCTCTACTGCTGCTGGGTGGTCTTTGCTTGACAATCTGGCCTTCTGTCTTCACTGCCAGAGCCACTTTTGCAGTCAAGGTCTTTCATAAAGAGACAAGCCCAAATCTGAATTCTGAGGCTCCATTCAAGACTCTCGCCTCAGTGAAATGGGGGCACCATGGGAAGGCAGTAGAATTGGTGTTAGAGACAGAGCTCATTTCCCCAGTGTACATCATGAATAAAAGAATATCAGCCTGGGCAGTGATGTTGGCGTGTGTGAGAGCAACTACAGATTGAAAGAAGAGGCCATTTCCTTTAGAGTTTGGCAAAACACCAACCCCAGAGCTGATAGTTCACAACCAGGCAACTACTAAAAGCTAGGTAGCCCATTATCTGAAATTAATTGGATTCTGGCTCACAATGCAAAGCCCAAAATGATGTAGTAAACAATTCTGATTCAGTAATCCAGAATGAACTCGGCTACCTTTCTCATGTAAATTAAGTGCTCTGTTATGAAAGGATACTAGGTCCAGTCAAAATAACATATTGTTCAAGGCAGAGAAGTAATATCTTCGTACTGTTTTCATGGCATGCCCAGGAATAGGATAACAAGTGAGAGGACACATTATTGGATGGAATTGTTTGCCACCATCTACCGCTTACTCAGTTAGCATCCATTAGTAAGAATGCAGCTATACCACCTTGAGCTGGGATCTTTGCAAGGTTAAGCAAAGTTAGACCTGGGATAAAATTTACTGAAACACTTAGTTGTTGATGAAACAAGATCCTGTAAGAATTAACTAGTACTCCAGTCCCTACACCAATACTGTAGCTTACTAGTGCAAATACTAAAGAAAAATATTGATTTGACAGGGGAGCAGAAGTGAAGAAAAATGTGTAATACTGTGATGCTACAGGGATGCTATATACTGTACTATAAACTCTTCCTTTCCCCATTAATATTGTTATATCAGTGCACATATAGGGTACTCCAGCATTTTGTAATACACCCTTGTATATGTGTATGTGCACCCCCCACTCCATTTGTATAGCACATAAACACTGCCACGTCCACGGTAGCATGTAAACACTGCCATATGAGTAATGCTGTTACAAATGAGAAGACTATAAACATGGATTAGTGAAGATGAATGGATTATGAGGTTATCAATCTGTCTGTAGGACTAATGTCATCATAGACTATTCACCGTTTGCTGCTGCCCCTTAATCGAAATCGTAGTCGGGATTATCTTGATGCCCTTTTATGAATCTGATTGCAAATCTGCACTCTGTCTTTCAGTTTTGGTGGTGCCTTGCTTTATTTATTTATTGCTCATGAAAGTGAGACTGACAGCACTACATATAGCAATGGAGCCAGATGGTGACCGCAGCTTAATAGAGAAGTATGCTCATGCACCACTCTCCCTTCCAGTCACAAATGAATGGCCCATCTCTCCTACTATTTAAACATAAGCATCTGTGGAGATGCTGCAACAATTGCCTGCATGGATTAGGCATATTGCTATATTTTCATACAATTTAGCACCTGGAAACAAGGAAGAAAGTAGCTCCGGGCAACTATCCAGCTCTCTGCAGATCACCAGCAAGTGGTCCTCCTCAGTTTGAGAACCTGTGGCTTCAAGCTGTTGATAGTGTGAACAGAATTTTTGTTTCTTGACATAGATCTGCCATCCATGGTTATGGTAACTCATTGCCTTTGACAATGTAAAAAAGTTCAAAGCTTTGATGTGAGGCAGCCTGATATCCTCTTCAAGTGCTAGCAGTATTAATGAGGCAAGGAAATGAATAGGATGCAGTGTAGCCTGAGTTAGGACCGAGGAGGTCTGCAATTCTTTCTATCTCTGCCATAACCAGTGGGGGCGACCATGGGTAAGTCACACTTTGCCTCTACCTGCCTCAGTTTCCCCAACAGTAACATGGGGATGATACTGTTGATCTCCTTTGAGCTTGGAGGTCTGTGCTGCCCTTCATTATTAAGTTGAAAAGAATTCCTTTTTCCACACGTGTGTGTGCACGCGTGTGTGTGCGCACATGCACATATATAGCAGGAATTTTTTTTTTTTGCTTTTAGAGTCAGGGTTTTGTTTTCTGTTTGCTTCCATAAATCATGAACCTAAAATATGGTTTTCTCTTGTGTTTCCAGAGGTGAAAGCCAAATGCGCTAATCCTCTGAGCCACTGACTGTCCCTCCCTCCATCCCCACTCTGAATTAGGAGTGATTAAAAGGCGAGTAGGTTAAACTTCCACTATTGTGCCTGTTCCATTGCATCCTTCTCATTGTCTGTTTCTGTGAATTTCACACAGTGGGAAGAGGTCAGCGGCTACGACGAGAACCTGAACACCATCCGCACTTACCAGGTGTGCAATGTCTTCGAGCCAAACCAGAACAACTGGCTCCTCACGACATTCATAAACCGACGGGGTGCCCACCGCATTTACACCGAAATGCGCTTCACCGTGCGGGACTGCAGCAGCCTCCCCAATGTTCCTGGGTCTTGCAAAGAAACCTTTAACCTGTACTACTATGAGACAGACTCTGTCATTGCCACCAAGAAGTCAGCCTTCTGGACGGAGGCACCCTACCTCAAAGTGGACACCATTGCGGCTGACGAGAGCTTCTCCCAGGTGGATTTCGGTGGCAGGTTGATGAAGGTGAACACAGAAGTGAGAAGCTTTGGACCTCTCACCCGCAATGGCTTTTACCTCGCCTTCCAGGACTATGGGGCTTGTATGTCATTGTTGTCAGTCAGGGTCTTCTTCAAGAAATGTCCTAGCGTGGTGCAGAACTTTGCCATCTTCCCAGAGACAATGACTGGGGCAGAGAGCACCTCGCTTGTGATTGCACGTGGCACATGTATCCCCAATGCTGAGGAGGTGGATGTGCCCATTAAATTGTACTGCAATGGTGATGGGGAATGGATGGTTCCCATTGGGCGCTGTACTTGCAAAGCTGGATACGAGCCTGAGAACAATGTGGCCTGCAAAGGTAAGTCAGTGCTTGGTTTGGACATTGTTTTATGGTCTCTAGCTTTGCTAACAAAGGGGGGCATCCTAGAATTGCTTCAGACTGAGCAGTGCCACTGCCATTCAGGGAATGGCATTTATCTGGCTGCCACAGAAAGGGAAATGGAATCTCTTTCAGGGATTACTGAGAGATGTAAAAATTGGACAATAGATACCTTTGCTTACCTTTAGTTGTGCCTATGTCAGGCATCAGGGACTGCAGATTGTGAAGAGCTGTGCACAGGATCCTCCCTCCTGCTTCATCCTACAGAAAACAGCCTACACATATGTGGCCTGTTTCCTTTTCAACAATCTGGGTGTGAGGCACATAAATAACTCCAACGCTTTTCAGAAAAGCAAGTGCCTGCTCCATCCATATGCAGGCAGGGAGCACCCTGTCACACCACCTGGAGCAGAACTGGAGGAAGAAATGGTAGTCCTAATGGAAAGCATACAGTAGGCACCAGTCTTCATTGTGTGTTGCAGAGTGAGCAGTAGGAAATGCATGGACTTTCAGCTAATTTGACTGATTTAATACAGTGTCCATGCCCTGGTGTCAGAAAGTCTTTCCGTGTGTGTGTGTGTGTGTGTGTGTGTGTGTGTGTGTAATATTATAGTGGTTGTCTACACACACGCACACCTTACCAGGAACATGGCAGTAGAAAAAGGAGTGTAAAGACAACCACAACATGTGACCCATGTATTTTCCCCCTTCCTCAGCGAAGTAGGGTCCAATTTATTTCACCTGTGTCTCACCTAAAAAGTTAAATATAAATGCTCTTGAACTCCTTTTGCATACTTTAGACTCCCAGTGAATGTTAAGCGGCCTTTCCCTTCCTCTAGGGGTGTGGAAAGTATGTATTAATGTTAAATTGTAGTCAGCAGAGGTCTGCTTCAAATGGTGGAAGGCTGCCCTCTGTACTCATTGTTCCATAGCCACAGAAGGGTCTTTTTTTCCAAAATGGACATAAACCTGAGAGCAAGGCATTTAGTGAGGGAAACCTCAGCTTCTGGTATAACGTCAACGAATATAGATTGTGTTTTTAGTTTCCCCCCCCCCCTTTAAAATCTGCTTTAACTCATTATTTTTAGTCTGTTTATAAGAACTTTGTAGACACTCAAAACAAGAGCTCCCAGGATTAATTGCTCTCCACCTGGCAAACTGATTTCCTCCCTGGAGGCTACCGGGACATGAACCAAAGCCCTGAGAGTCCATGGAAAGAATCATGTCAGCTTCAATGCAGCTCCAATTTACGCAGCTCCCTTTTGGTTTGACTCCCTTGTTTGTCCAGCAACATCAGGGATATCAGTACAGCCACAAGGATGGACATTTTCATCAAAATCCCGTTGCAGATCCAGGGGGATTGGCGCGTTTTATTTATCAAGACTTAGCAGCCAGCATTTGCTTTTTTTAAACTTCTTCAATGCAGTGACAGTGGTGGATTCAGGGATAAGACACCATTTAGAGGAAGACAACGGAGACAGGTTGTACTTGGGGCTTAAACTTCTTGACATTGTCCTTTAAACGGCTGCATTGTGGTGTTTTAAAACACAGCGCGCACGTGGCCTGTGATTGTTTATTATTGCCCAGGCCACGGCCGGGCAGAAGGAAATCAAGCAGCAGATCATTCCCGCAAAGGAGCCTGTGCAACAGCTGCCATACAAATACAAACCTCTCAGAAGCAATGTTTGTGATTTCTTGGCTTCAAAGGGCTGTGGAGGCCTGCGTTAGCCGGCTGAGCCCCTTTCATCTTTCTCATTATTTCCCGAGCGAAGCTGCAGGAACCAGAACAAGCCTTGATTGGTTCTGATTTAAATGAAACTCTGGGAACAGCACTCTGATTCTTTCCGTTAATTGGAACTTTTCTCTCTTTTTGGGTTCTACCATCCATGCTGTCAGTTTGATACCGCCTGCTGGAAGCCTCCGAGGGGTTAGATTTATAAATATGGAAATCACGCTTCCTTCTTTTCATCTCCTTTTTCTGAGTTTTTTATTAATATTTTCCAAAGTTTACTCTGGTTTTTTTCCCCCCCTCTGTAGCTTTGCTCACCATCTCTTCCCCCAAATTACACGGTACTTTAAAGCGGCTCATTTAATATTGCTGACGGCCAAGGGACAGAATTTTCAAGTACTGGGCATTGGGGAATGTGTTGGTATCACTGCAGAAAAGCTTTGAAATCCAAATGTTTAAATTAAAATCTATTTGCTTAATGCTCTAGTCAGTCCCAGCTGCCTCGAAGCTGAAGTCAAGCTCCTTGTGCTTAGGCAAAGAGTATGCAGCTAGCACACCTTGACATTTTCATGCTCTCCAGTCCCTGCCTAGGGATGGTGTTGCCTGAGCTACATGGGACTGTGGTTGCCTTTAATGAAGATGCTTAGGGCTGTATTAGGTAGAGGTTGTCAACTCTCATGATTTCATCAGCAGAAATGTAATTCTAGCCCTTGCTGGAAGCAGTCATGCTAAAAACTCCTGCACTTGCGTGATTTTTGGACTTGCCAAGGGGAAAAAAAATACCTTCTTTGGCTGGTTGCAAAACCCTCTCTAACTAGCTGCATTCCTCCTTTCCCTGCCTCTTGCAGACATGCAATACGAGCTGTAGAGATGTCTCCCAGGACTGAGGAGTTCTTGGATTTGAAAGTGGGAGAGGGAACAGCTGATGCCATTTTCATGAGAGGAGATGTGGCAGAAGAAAAAGGCAGAGTCAGTAGCCCTTCTTCCTTTCCCCTTTCCTCCCAGGAACAATATTTTAAGGGGGTAGATGTGTGGCTGGGAGGCAAGGTTGAGCGGGTGGGCGAATGCATAAAAAACTGCTAGATTGTATATAGAAAAGCTGACAGTGCAGATGGATGGACATGCTGGGGGAGGTGCGCAACAAGCAAAGGGGTAGGCCCCCAAAGTAGTAAAAGTTATCTAATGATTTGGGGGGCCAAGCTCATTACTTTGAGGAGCCTTACCCATGATTTTTGAACTCTTGGGGCTGGCAGTACTGACTGTGCAATCATGTGTTTTATTTGCAGTGTTGATCAAACCCTGCAGCCTGTATAACATTTTCAACAAAGGTTCTGGGCAAGCAACAGGGACAAAGCTGGGACTCAAGCTGTGAAGAAATGTGTTTGCCCATGTCTGTAGGTGTAGCTCTTTTCTTTAATAAACACCTCCGATTTAAACTGGGCTGTGATTCGATATATCATAACCAGGCTCACAAACTATAACCAGGCTTGATTCTCTCGGCTAGTTTTTCACCCAGGCGGAACTGCAGTTTTTCACTATGAAAAACTACCTTCCTGTCTAGCAAAGGGGGAGGCAATCATCTGATACACTCCAAGACCATTATTTTGCTAAAAATCTAGAAACAAATATGATCCTTCATGTTTGTATGCAGCTTCATGATTTCCAGGTTACAAGAGGTTTGGGGAGGGTGTGCAAAAGGTAGTCTTTGTGAAGGGGAAGGATGAGGAGTTAAGCGTTTCCAAAGGAGATGGATTCCAGCTCATGCTGTGTGATTGCATTCATAGGTCTATGGCCCTACATCTCGCCATGTAGTATCTCTCTGACACTTAAAACACTCATCTCAGATAAAAGAAATTTCTCTGAGTAAAGGAAAATATTGAGCCCATAGTATAAGACCTTTCATTGCCCTCAGAAGCATAGGTATACAAAGCCTGTTGCATATACTGTGCATGCCACAGTTTTTATCCAGGACAATTTTCCTCCCCATCATTGATAGACTATTTTGCTTTGCTCAATGAGAACAATTAAGCTAGGCTTTCTAGAGAAGGTCACTTGTGAAATTTAGGCCTGCATAGAAAATAGAGGTATAACAAGTTTCAGCACCAGGACTGTGTTGGCCCAGGTAGTTGCAGCAGCAGCCTCCATTCTTGTGCCTCCACAAAAACAGTGACTGGGCTGGTGCCTTGGTCATCCTTCTCTAGTTATGCTACTGATTAGAAAATGCCATTTCAACATAAAAAGAAACGTTTGTTGTTGCTGGTGCTGTTTTGTAATACCTGGCAAGTTTCTATCTTTTAAAAGAACCTGCAACTTTGGGCAAAAACTTGAATAAAACACTGAAACGAATAATTTTATTTTTCCACAGGTATGCAAAAAAGAATTTAAAAAATAGTTCATTCCCTCCTTTTTTCATTAACTTCTAGAGACATGGGGAATGCATCATGTCTTTGCATCCTGTAACAAAGAAGGCTGCATTTGTAAAGTGCACGGTGGGGTCTCTGCAAACTTGTTTTATGCTTTGCTTGTCTGCTTTTTGGACAAAATGTCTCTTTTCTTTTGGAATACACTGAATTGACATGGCTAAAACCTGTCTGTATTCATGTCCAGGCTGGAATTTCTGGTTAAAGATAAAGGGAGAGGGGATAAAGGGTGAGGGAGGAGCAAAGTATTGGAGTGTTTTACCTGGAAGGGAAGGGTGTTTTCACCTGAAAGCTTTCAAAGAAGAATTTTTTCCAACTATTTTAGTTGGTCTAATAAATGATATCGGTTTACCCAAAGAATCTTGTCCACCAGCAACGTGGAAGATCTAGGTGTAAGCTGCTGCTCTGTGTCTTTGCTAAGGGAGAACGGGGCCTTAAATGTGGATCTCCTCTGTCCCAGCTGAGAACAGCTCAGCTGAGCCCTCCTCCTTGGGCTCTAGGATCAAGCTGCTTCTGCTCCCAACCTCTTTGGCCCCATAGATATTTCATGCCTTTCAATACTGTGCCCCAGCTTCCCAGGAGGGGTGGTGAGTGATCCCACCCCAGCCTGGCCTGATGGTCATCGCCCTCTCCTGGTTTGTGGGAAGTGCATAACTGTTTTGGGGTGTCTGTCTGCTCTTCCACAAAGTGTTTTGAAGGGTCCAGAGTTCATCCTGATGTGGAATGAAAACAAACTCTGACACCTCAAAACTTTTCACAAAACAAAATTTGTTTTCCAGCCAGCCCTGCTAGTGGCCCGTTGGCTCGTTCTAAGTGAGAGTTTAGGAACATTAAGAACCACTTGGCTGCAGAATATTGTTTCCCCTCTATCTTTACAGCTTGTTTCCTTCACGCATTTGACAGGGGTCATAATTTTGCAGAGCTGTTTTCCAGGGCCCTGTTATGGTGCTACCAGAGTACCTTACAATCTCTTGTGTAATTACTCTCATAGCACCCCTGCACAGATGGGGTGCAGAGACAAGGGCCAGAGGGACTTTGGTATGGTGAACCTTGGCATCACTTCACCTTGCTTTCAGGGGCTGAGATTGGGAGCTGAATTCACAAGGCCAGGTTTTATGGTGTGAATGGGGAGAGCTAGGCCTATAGGAATAGGATTGGCAAGCGCCAGCATGCTGAGCCAGGGATTGCCAAGGCAGCTGGTAGCCAATGCTGAAGAGAAAGTTGCCCTTCAGATCCTGCCTCTCTCCTGCATGTAGTCCTGGGTTAGGCTTCTGTGTGCAACTGAGATTTATGGTCTGAAATCGGCTCTGGGTGTAGGTGCGTAAGTCATTCATTTCCTTATTGGCAACCAGTATTCTCTTCTCTAGGAAGGCCCAACTGTTGATGCCACCCTGCTTTTACCGAGTAGTCTAGGAAGTACAGTAACCCAGGAAGAGGGAGGCGTAGGTTGTGCTTCTTGCTCAGTTTTAGGTGTTAGATTTGGGAGCTGAATTCACAACCAAAGTTATGTAATGTGAAAAGAGATATCTTAGATCTGCTAGAAAAGTGCTGTTATCACCAAGTTGTAGGCCAGATTGGTATAAGGGTATTCTCCACCCTTCCTGTTGAAGTTGAATCACTCCATAGAAGGATTCACAGGGCCTGAGAGATGAAAATCAAGGAGAAGCGTGATTGTATCAATGCAGGCAGGGTTTTGTGGATTGCTCACTTGGATAGGTGCCCAGTTTCCACCAATGTTACACTTCCGGCACTTTAATCCTATTTTGAATCTGGTCTTCAGTGATTCACCAAGGTTACACAGGAAGCTGGTGCCCAAGGCATAGGATTGTATCCACACCAACCGAGGCTCAGGGAAGCACTGTAATGACTGGACTACCCTTTCTCTAGGTGTATCCTTTTATTGGCTTGTCCTTTTGTGCAGTAGTGTGATGACAGGTCTCTTAAACAGTATGCAGGGTGGAGTGCATAATAACCCACTTTTTCCTGATCCTGGAAGATGGGATTAACAAGTCGCTGCATCAGCAATACTGAACAGGGACACCTGTCTGCACAGGGAAGGTGAGAAAGGAGAGCCCCGGATGTTTGAAGAAATGAACTGTGTGCGTGAATAGTGCCTGCGCCTCCTTTTGCTTGCCCTGACAGGGAAAGCTGAGTGGGCACAAAGACTGAAAAGGAGAGTTTAAGGAGTAGGGGGGGAAGCCAGACCCTCAGGTGAAGTATATAGTCAATGGAGCAATGCTGATTTTCATCAG
The DNA here is from genome assembly GCF_052110815.1 of Crocodylus siamensis. Taxonomy (NCBI): domain Eukaryota; kingdom Metazoa; phylum Chordata; order Crocodylia; family Crocodylidae; genus Crocodylus; species Crocodylus siamensis. Next base: position 52,346,675 of record NC_143400.1, on the reverse strand, counting down.
TTGGAGATCTGGTGTATTTGCCTTTCATTAAGGTGCTTTTCATGAGCCAGCCCTTGCATGGTTTTGCAGATGTATTTGTTCAATAGCTGATTTTCAGACTGAGCAATAATTGGTCCAATTTCTTGAAATATCCCCAGAGGCTAGACTCTTGCAATTTGCCTTGCATTAGGTATACACATTGTACGTTCCTGTTTCAGACTAGTGGTAGGTTACTTGCCCTTCGGAGCAAATCTCAACTCTTGGGAGTCATGGTTCCTTCCTTGGTCCGCTCCTGGGGCAGTTTGTATTTCAATATTACCTACATACACCTGTCTAGACCAGTATCCAAATTACTTTTCTCCCTGCCTCAACTCAGTTGTGCTGGATGGAGCATAAAGGAGGAGGAGGGTGGTGGGGGCTGGGATGGAGAGTCACCTGTGTGGAAAGAGGAGTGACAGTCCCATACAGTACTTTCCCCAAGGCAGCTTGGGATATGGTTGTGAATGCAGTGCCTGGTGAGTGTCACTCTCTTGAACAGTGTCCTAAGGGCAGATGTAAGTGAGCAACTTGAAGGTTTTGACCCTTGAGAACAGTGTCTGCCATTTCATGTCTATGCATCCCAGCCTATTCTTTGGCTTCTTGACCTTCACCCCAGGGACATATTTATAGATTTTGTTTCTCTCAGCCAAGTAAAAGTCCTCCACTGCAGCTCTTCCACTCTGAAGCATTCAACATAATGTGACACAGTCCTTCTCTCCCACCCAAAAATCATGAGACCGACTTAAAAGCCACAGCTTGTAAAATAATATCCTGTGAGCCTTTTAATTGCTGTCTGTTTTTTTAGTCTTTAGGGGGTCATGCTTTCAAGCGTTTTTTTCTTCCTGTTTGTAGCCACAAGGACTACAAATGTATTCTGGTCGACACAGAGAGCTGAGCTCTCATTACTAAACCCCCACCCCCAAGGCGGGACCCTCAAGAAAAGTACCAAATATGGCAGGACTTAATAATCAATCTTGAGAGTTGGCAGTGCTGTGATTCTGGTCATGCTTTCACCCTGGTTTTTGCCCAGTGTAGCTCTGCTGACTTCAGTGGAGTTGCTCCCAATTCACACCAGTGTAACTGAGAGCAGCGTCGGGCCCCTCCAACCTCTGCATGTCGGGAAACTGTCTGCACATATGGCATATTCTCCTACTTGCAAACTCCCAGGAGGTACACGAATCCTGACATCTGTTCAAAGCTTCCGTCAACCTGAGCAGCTGAGATGAGCCACTTAATAAGCCTGGGGGAATTGTCACTAAAAATTTCTGGTATTTTAAGGCTGAGAAAATGGGCTTAATTCCACTGCTGTGGAAAAATAGGCTTGTATTGTTTAGCTCCTTCTCCCCCTATTTCCCCCCACCCTAGAACAAAAGCTGCAGATATCATGGGGCTATTAGACCAGAGCGGTTTCATGCTGACAGCCAAGCTCAGGGGGCACTTAGGGAGCCATTAATACCAGCTTTTATCAGCACTTAGCCGCTCACTCAGAGTCCCTAAGTGAAAGGCACAGACAGAGCGCAGTCTTCATCGGGGTATTTCAAGTCCCTGGGAGATTAGCATTGTGTTTTAGGGTCGGAGTGATTTGGGTCATTACCAGTGTGACACGAGGATGAGAATAGGAGCAGGTTCCATGTTTGTCTTTTCCTGGCTATTTCACCTTCAGTATTTCGAGCCACCCAGCTCATTCTGCTTTTGCTCAGTTCTGCAGCATGGAGGTTTACAAAGCAGGCCACTGGATGGGATTTCTTTTTGAAATGGGAAACAGGCTCCAGTTCTCTGAATGCTAAGCAGTGGTCTTGTCCCATGGATAATGATGCACCAGGATGTCCAAGCCATGATGCAGGCCCTTGTTCGCTGTGACAAGGTGACTCTAAAATCTGTGCGAGTGCTTTTGGTTTATGTACCATGCACCATGACATAGCCACACAGGCTTCATAGCCTTCTAGTCAATTAAAAAAAAACTGGAGGCTTTTATTACATACGGAATGAATAACTCAATCAGCATGGTATCCCTTGTGGTGCTCTGTTTTATATTAAATGCATTAATCTCACTGTCATGTCAGCATCCACCTGATTTTGTGCGGTCAAGGTGGAAGTGGATAGGGAGGTCAGGAAGGAAATTGCATGTGTGGTAGGCGGATAGAAAGAATTGAGGGTATTAGCTCATGGGCAATCATGAGATGTAGTTTGGGATGCTGGGGTAGCACATTAATTGGGTGTTTGCTCACACAAGTGAAAGAGTTAATCATGTTAGCACTGAAGTTGTCATAACTAGTTTTCAGAGCCAGTTCCTCATTGGAATAGATATTCTTTTGAAGGATGGAATTGAGGGCAAATTTGCAGATGACACCAGAACGGGTGGAGTTGCAGATGCTTTGGATTATAGGTTTTGGATTCGGAATGATCTTGATAAACTGGAAAATGGTCCAAAATTAAATGAATGATATTCAATAAAACAAATGCAAAGTCCAAGTACTTGGGACAGACCAGTCACATACCCATATGCAAATTGGGGAATGCTTGGCTAGGGTGTAGCACTGCAGAAAAGGACCTGGAGGTTGTAGTATGTATCCTGTAAACTGAATATAGATCAACAGTGTGCTCTTGTTGCAAAACAAGCGAATAGCCTATGGGTTTTTAGTAAGATGAGAGTTGCTTGCAAGTGAAGGGAAGTGTGATCCACTCTTTTCAGCACTGGTGAGACCAAAACTGAAGCGTGATGTCTGGTTTTGGGCACTGCACTTTAAGACAGATGTGTGCAGATTAGAAAGAGTCCAGTGGAGAGATACAAAAATTATTAGTGGTCTAGAAGCAATGACTTACAAGAAAAGGTTGGACAGAAGACAGAGAAGAAAAGACTGAGGGTAATTTGAGGGCAGCATTAAATGCCTAAAGGGTGGTTGTAAAAAGTGTGGGGCTAGACTATTCTCTGTGGCCGCAGGAGGCAGGACAAGATGTAACAGTCTTAAATTGCAGCAAGGGAAATTTATGTTGAGCATTAGGAAAAATATAGATAAGCAGTCAAACAGATTACCTGGTGAGGTTGTGGAATCTGCATCCTTAGTTTTTAAGATCAGGTTAGACAGATATTTGACTGGGATAGTTTAGACAGGGACGGGGCGGATCCAGAGTGGGGTGCAGGGGTGTGGCTGCAGCCCCCTTTTTGAGTGGCACCGCACCACAGGAACCTCCTGGGACTTCTTTGAAGCACTTAAGGGCGTGTGTAGACAAAACAGGGGCCCTAATTGAAGTGGTGGGTTTTTAAAAACACCGCTTCAATCTTAGGGCCCTTTAAACCCCCGCGTCGTGCGCACACCTGAACTTACCTGCCTCTCCGGTGGCGGTAAAGAGAGGGCAAGCTGCTGGCGGGCGGAGCGGTCCCTGGGCTGAGGGGGTGGGGGCGCTTCCCTCTGCAGCAGCAGTGGTGCCCTCCAGGTGGCACCTGCCTGCAAGCACCTGGCTTGGGCGGTCCCGGGGGACACCGCAGCCCCAGAAGGAAGCACTGGGCCCCTGTGCAACTCAGGCAGGCAGGCTCCAGGGGAAAATAAATACATAAAAAGATCAGGCTCATTGCTTTTCTTGGGTGGAACCTTCCTTCCAGGGCTGCTGCCAGGCTGCCTGCACAGGCATCCTGAAGAGCCCCTGAGCTGCATGGAGCTTTGCTAAATTAAGTTTGCCGCACCCCAAGTCATTTAAAGTGCATTACGTCACCAAATTTGCTACAGCAGCTGGAATTACTGCGCAATATAGTGCCAACGTGTGCAAACACCAACACCACTAATGCACTGCAAAAACATTTAACCCACTTTAAAGTGTTGTGCACATATGCCCCTTGTTTTGTCTACACATAGCCTAAAGCAGGAAAAAGTCCTCCCTCCCTTCTCCTGCCCCCTCCTCATCTCTTCCCTGCCTGCCTGCCTTTTCCTGCTGTCCTGCTGGGGTAGAGAAGCACCAGGGCCCATCCTGCTCCTCTGCACAGGGGCTGGGATGGGGACGGTGGCGGCATGCCTGCTCTGGGACTGCGCAAAGTGTGGAGAATTACTCTCTAGCCCCACTGTTGCTGCTGTCCCCACTGGCTCTGAGCAATGGAGAAAGCAGCGGTGGAAGGAAGGGGGATTTTCACTTATTTTGGAGACTGAAACCTGCCTCTCCCCCACTCCCGAGACTCCCACAGAGCAGGAGGTGCAGCCATCCCTGCAGCATTAGTTGCTGCTCCTGCTCCCCACTTTGGGGAATCCTGGATCTTCCCTTGGGCAAGGATGATCTTGCCCTGAGCAGAGAGTTGGGATAGACAACTACTGAGGTCTCTTCCAGCCCTATTTGTCTGTGACTCCATTATCTGAAGATTTGTGCTGAATTGCGCAGTCAGTACTGCATGTGTTTATGCTCAGTTCACATTTGGAAGATTTTCTTTTGCAGCCGTAGATGCAAAACATAAAATAATTTCGGCCTCAGACTCCAGGGACTGGTTCTGCGGTAGGAGGCGAATGGCTTGTGGAATATCATAGAGTACACCGGGTCATTGTACAATTGCCTCGCAGTAAAGGCTGTAGGGCCTCCAACAAGTAGTCTGCGTCACAAGTGAGTAGCTGAGATTACCATCTAGCACAGACTGTGGCTACAGGACCAGATCCTTTCTTACCACTTTGACCTTTGTGACAAGTTTGTCCTCAGATAAAGCATTCTTCAAGAGGAGGGCACAGGAGCAGGAGGTATATGAAGGACAGAGGATCTTTGCCCTGAGTTTTTATTTTGCATTTACAAAGCCAGACTGAGAGGAACAGATTCTAGTTTTTTTCCTGGTAGTGAAATCCTGTCATCATGCAGTTAAGAATTTCTGAATGATGTGCTGTAGCTGGAGTCGCACAGAATAACAAATAGACTGAGCTGCATAGCACAGCTGGAAATTTAAACCAGTGAGGCCCACAATTAAAAAAACCCCCATGGGATTAAGCACAACGGTTTGAACCCAACCTGCCTCAGCAGGCGATGCCAGGGTTCTCCTGCTGCGGAGGATGTAAGAAAGCATCCCTGGGCTATTTCTAAAGCACATATGCTCCCAAAGGCCTTGTCTTTCACAAGCCAGAACAGGAGGGTCATTTTCAGCCAGGTTTCTCTCTCCCAGAGGAGCTCTGGAGCGCTAATGTGTACTGCCGAGGGCTGAACGCTTTCAGCGTTCTTCCACAAATGCACTTTTTTATTATTCCTTTAGCTTCCATGTTGAGGTGAATGATGAGGGAGGCTCAAGGTCACAAGCAATTTGTGTGAATGACCCCCCCCCCGCCTTGAGTGTTTTGGTTTATACTCCTCCCGCTCTTGTGCTTCCAAGGGCACCGACAGAAGTGACAACTTTTGCGTAATCTGGCCACAGAAATTGGTCTGTAGCCGTGACCAAACAGAAGTGCACAGCTGCAGACTACTTCAAAAGTGGCTGATTGGGTAAAAATCATGGTTTTCAGGGTTCAGACAACGACATTTCAAAACAGCATCATCTGTAACTTGTGTCTGCCACTCGGTGGGGCAGTGTTGGCAGAGCTCAGCGGCTGTAGGAATAACGCTGTTACCTTACTGTACTGAAGTTCCTTGTTCTGCATTAGAAGAAAGTGGCTTTCTGTGATTTGTCCCCCACCCAGCCATGTCACATAACACGAAAGGAACCTTTTGTTCCTCTCTCTCTTCCTGTAGTTTTGCACACACCCGATAACTCATAGCACATCCCCATTTTCCTGCATGGGTGGTGACTGAGTCACTAGCCAGGAAGTTTCGCATCAGACTGTACTGCCAGCTGCATTCACCAGAGTGTCCACCTGGATCCTTGGAGGCCCCAGATCACAGGGCAGACCGTTCTTGGTAAGGTGACAGGACTACCTGTAATTATTTCCCTCAACAGCTCTGGCACTGAGCTGAGTATCCAGTACAGCTCTGCGAGAGCTACACCTACAACACTGAATTCGGCCACTGCATTCACTGGCACGCCAGTGGGGGGCCTGTGCACAGTGTCCTTCTGTGGACAGTCAACAGCAAGCACCAACCCAATTCCCATAGACTTCAGGCTTGAAGGGGCCCCATTGACTTCAGTGCTGGGTCAGCCCCAAAAGGTGTAGCCTGGCATTGAGTCTCTAGTGTGGCACAGCAAACATTGCTAAAGCCATTTGAGCCTCTCTGGAACATGTAGAAAAACTTTTAGCCTGATACAGTGATTCTGCTGTAGACAGCTCCCAGATCTCCCTTCAAGGACCCCGATCATCCGCCCGCTTTCTGAAGCTAGTTTTCACAGTTCTTGGCTTTCTCATCTTCAGTTCTCTTTCCCTACCTGGTTAGATTCCTCTTGGGATTAAAACATTTCTTGTCTCACAAGTCCCCATCACTGTTTTCTGAAGTTGGAGGCAGAATTATTGTTTTCCATTCTATGTGGACAGGCACAGTCACAGACTTTGCAATCACGGACCTCTGTGAATGAGAAGAGCTTCCTTTCAATAAATAAATGTAGAAGTGGATCTTGTAAAGACTTTTCCTTCTTCCTCCATCATTGTGGTCTGCTAAGGCTGGATCTGCACGTGTCTCCGGAGCATGTGCCTCAGCATCACGCCGCTGGCTACAGTGACATAAGAAACCTCTGTGAAGCAGTCGGGTTGCATTAAAAAGTCTTTCTCTCCATTTTGCTAGGGACAGGAATCTCGTGTGCATGCGGCTTTCCTGCAACTCAGCTAGAAAGGGCCTGATGAACAGAATTTTGATTTGAAATGTTCCTCCTCTTTTGCCGAGCTGAAAATTGGAAGAGTGCCACAGGAGCCGTGTCAGCGGGATGTCCCCGGAGGATTGTGCTCAACTCAGGCTCCCGTTCTTCTTGGTGGATGCCTCCTGCGCAGGCAGCCGGGTGCTGGGGATCACAAGCATGCCACATGGCCCATGACTGCTTTCCCTTGTCATTCCCCCGATGACATCCCATTCCTTTCTCCACTTTCCTAGTTCTCTTTATCTTTTCTTATTTTGGACTCCACATGGGGTCTGTTCAAAGCTAGTAACAGGCAAGAAGGCAACCCTGAAGCACCCCTTGTGCTTGCTACTTCTAGCAATTTAAAAACGGGGTTTGGAGGCATTGCATGAATATTAATTACTGTAGCGGGGGGCCACATTGTCTTAGAAATAACCTCTCCCCCCTCATTTTAAAATCCTGCTTGTAGCATGTGTTTTGCTGGTCCTTTCTTCCCCTTCTGCCTTTTTTGGCTGGTTTTTTTTTTCTCTCTCTTTGCTTTCCATGTCTCTCTCTCCTTTCTTTCTTTTTGCCATTTGTCTTTCTCTCCTGCCTGTCTCCATTTCACTGCCTAGGCCAGATTCATGAAAGGGATAATGGGGGAGGTGCTCTCTGCTGGTTGAATTTTAATGAATGGAAGGGCCCCATTCCTATTCATTGCATATCTCTCCCTTTCTAAGGAATGGCCCTGGTGATAATTACTGAGTTCCCCTATTTATAGATCCCAGAAATGGGGACATGACTGTACAGTGTGAGATTCATAAGGTGATCATTTGCTGTTTTTTTTTTGTTTTTGTTTTTTTTTTTAATTTAAATTGGCATGGACATTTTGTCATTATTGTTGGACTAATTTGCTAATGTCAAAGGAGGGAAGTGTCAAGATTTCCCAATCAAAATATTGTTCATTCTGAGAATTTTCTCATGTCTCCTTGCTTTTCACTGATGTCTCTCCTCACTTCTCCCTTGCAGTGGGGGCAAAGCAACCCGCAAGAGGCCAGCACTTCTGTACAAGGAAAACAAGTGGTGTGACGTGATGGGTGCTGGTAGGCTGCCTCACAGTGCTTTCCAGCATGGCCAGAGGAGCACAATGTCTCTGCACAGATTATTGCATGCTTCTCCGAACACCCCTTGCCTAGTGTGAGGATCTGGATCTTGCTGACTGAAGGAGACAGAAGTAGACTTAAGTAATGTCTCCAGAGTGTGTAGGAGCCTGTCTTCCAGAATCTGTGGGCTAGGGTGAGGATGAGGCCAAAGGACACAGTGTTGTAGGAAAGAAGAGGCAACAGTGTTATGGTGGCACTGGGTGGCATGGAGCTATTGGTGTGAAGGAGAGATGAGATGAGAACAGCCATGTGTCGGTGCCTTCATAAGAGGAAAGCAAGTACATACTGATCAGATGCGTTTCCAGGTTCATAATGAGCGTGCTGGTGTTTCTGCTTCATATGTGCTGCTGCTGGAGACGAGAGCATAGGGGCTGGAAGCTGCTTGCTGCACTCCCACCTGTACTGGCTCCACATGCTTTGCTGCTCTCTGTGCCCTTGCAGTCAGCTGGCCTGTGCTCTGGTTATTTCCATTCGAATCCAAGATGATGAACATCTCAGTGTCCCGTTATGAGCTGCCCAAGGCCCCATGCAGCTGTCAAATACTGTACATATACGTATTTTCTGTCCAGCCTGCAGCCACGGTGGCAGACCTCGGTGCCCGATGGGCTTGCTACAGGCAGAGAGCGCGAAGGAACCACGAACCAAGTGTGTGTGGGCAGAGGCAGGCCCCCTGTTTCTCATACTGGTGGGCCAGTTATTTCAACGCAGCTGGGAAACCTCCTCTCTTCTCCCAGTTCCTTGGCTGACCCGTTGACCCTTCTCCTCCCCACCAGTTCCTTTCCGTGGCTCTTTTCATCTTCCCTGCTCTCTGCACGCTGAATGGTGGGTGAGCCCACTAGGGTCCCTCTGCCATCCCTCCGCACTGTGATCTTTAGACAGACATTGTATGTTATTTGCCAACAGGGTGGCTCCAGCCCACAGAGGAGCTTAAGACAACGCCATCTGCCTCTGTCTTTCACACAGATCCCGGCTTTCCCTTTTTCTCTTTCTGTCTTTTTTGTGAACATCCATACAGAAAAAGCAATTGCTAATTAGAGCGAGAGAAAGAGGGAGAGAAAGAAAGAGAAAAAGGGGAGCAGGGAGGAATTTAGCTTCCATGCAAATCAATCAGCTTTTAGAGGCAGAGAGGAGAATGACTGGGGGGAGGCCTTTCTTCCAAAGAAGTGGGAGTGGGTTATTTTGACAAAACAAGTGACAAAGGTCCTTCCAGAGTGAAAGGAGGGGGTTTATTCCTTTAAAAAAACCCCACAAAACTTTCCACCATAAAAAGGAGGTAAAAAATAAAGAGGTAAAAAGAAAGTGTTTGTGAGACTCCCACTGCCTGTCTCCCTTTCTATTTGTCCTCTCTCCTCAATGCCTCTATACTGGAATTGTCTCTATTATGGGAACTGGGAAGTGTATCATTTTCGCGGATGCCCCGGTTTGGTTTTGTTTCGTTGCTGTTGTGTCATCCTGTCTGGCTGCGAGATTTGCAAAAGGATGAGCCCCCAGGGACTCCCAAGTGTGAGAGCCGCGGCAGTAGGCGTAGACCTCCAGAGGAGAAAGTGGCTGAGAGCTTGTCTAACAGAGTTCCTCAGGTGGGCTTTGAAATGAATGCGGCAGGCTGTGTGAACGCATTGATTTCTATTTTGAACCAGATGCGCTCCGGTTTTCCTTTGGAATCCAAATCCCATGGACCCTGGTTTCAACTCAGATCAGTGTTTCCACATAGTCCTTTGCATCAGTTTAATTAAGAAGGTTAGAAAGTGGATTTAAATTAAGATGAATGCAGCCTATGAGTAGACAAAACACTATTTGGATGTCTCTGTTGCTTCTCTTGGTTTTTTTCTTCTCTAGTTCATCTTCTCTTTTGAAATGTCCCCTGAGACTACAGAAGAGAGCCCAGTATTGATGAGTCATCCCGTTCTCAAGGCATGCCTGGGTCTATGTAGTCTTGTGGAGCTGCTGTCAATTAGAGGAGCCGTTTGCCTATTGAAGACGGATACAGAAAACCTTGTCTAGAGCTCCAACACTTTCCTTGATTTCATAGACATTAGGGGCTGGAACGGACCTTGTGAGATCATTGAGTCCAGCCCCACCCCGCCCTGCCATAGGTAGGAAGTCAGCTGGGATCAAGTGATCCCAGCAAGAAAAATATCCAGATGTTTTTTGCAGCATCCTGGAGGAGAGCATCTGCTCTGCCCTGGAGAGACGGGGCATATGGGCTGCGAACAGATGTTGCCCTTGTCGCAACATGAAATGCAAGCATACAGATGTCCTTCCTGCTTCTTGCACCACAATTGCCCCCAAATGTTTGCGTAATGATGCCTATTAACAGTTTGTCCTGCTTTATCACGGTGGGAGTCTGTACCATTCTGGCACAATAATATTGGCACTACCAAACAGCACTTGCTATGCAGAGCACTCTCTTGCTTATAATTAAAAATCAGAAAGGAGTTGGGGAACTTGAGTAATCCCTGCCCAAACTCTGGGGGAAAATAGGCCCTGGAGAACACTGTCTTGCAAATGGTAGTGGTTTGGCCTCAGTGGATGGTGAAGAGGGGAAGTGGTAGGGAAGAAGACCCTGGGAGCCAAAGGCCAGAGTCAGCTGCAGCCTCTAGGCTGCTTGGACCACTGTTGGGGCTGGGATGAGGGCTGTGGTCGTGATGTGTGCTCAGGACCAAGTGGCTCGGTGGGAATGGATGAAGGGAATCCCTGCAGCTTGGGGCTGCTTGTGCTCTCTAGCTACCCCAGGCTTTGGGACTGGAAAAGCGGAGAGTGTGGTGGATTAAAGGGAAGCCAGTGAGAGGATAGGTAGGAATGGGGCAGCCCTGGCCCAGACCCCACTCTGCATATCCCACCCTCTTCCCTGCTTTCAGCTTACTATCAGAGAGTGGTGGTGCACCTGCTCTTTCAACCTGCTTTGAAAGATAACACGTGGACACTCCAGTTCCCACTGCCAGACATGGTCTGGTACAACCAGTCTTGCAATTACTGTGACATAGTCCTTGGAGTGGGATCAGCTGTGCCAGGGTGTATCCCACAGCTGATCTGCTTCATTGGGAGACACAGATATCACTCGCTGTTCTGCAGGGTAGGGCCCCTGCCACTCCCAGGGCTTTGGGGACCCAATCCTGTGGGACAGCTGCAAGTAGGGGGAGGTTCCTCCATTTGCAGAGTCGTGCTATGAGTCGGGGCATGGCAGCTTGATATGAGTCCTGTCGGGTGATTCTTGGGGTGCCTCTGCAAGTGGGGAAAGTAGCCAGGCATGCCCTGAACTTTAGGGGCCTCATCCAGTATTCCCTGGGAATATCCCTGCAGCATGGTAGCACCTGCCTGGGGGTGGCTGGCGAGCCCAGGCAGCTCCAGCCTGCCCCCACACTCCTACCATAAATCAAACAGATGTCCACCACAAAAAAAAGCAGCACCATTTTTTTTTTACCGCCTATTTTCACAGCCACAATTTTGGGCATTTGTGGTGTGACATCTGTTTACTTGGCTCTTGTGCTGCCATAAAAATGTCCAGGGTGGCACTCAGGTGACATCTGTTTCTAACCATAGAGAAACAGAGAGCAAGAGAAAGGAAAGAAAATCAAGGAGGGGAGCTGGTGGGAAAAAGACAGCACTGGGAAACACTTACGGAGGCCATGCTTGAAGGTGAAGCCGTGTCCACAAGGCTGGTCTCTGCGGCATTGCTGTTCGACAGAAGAGGAAGAGCTGGCAACAGCACGTGCACTTGTACAGCTTGCTTTTCTCTGGGTAGGCTACTGGGACAAAGCACGATTCTGCTGATGGAGCTGCCCCCACTCTAGGAGCGCTTTGCCAGTGTAACATGTTCTTCCTCTCCTGGTAAAGTGCTAGTTTTATGGACATGGTCTGAGTGGGGTGGAATTCCCTGAGAGGACCCACGAAGAGCTAAGGAGATAATAGAAAGGTGGAAAGATCTGAGAAACATAGGGGCCTAGAGGAGAGAAGGAATCAACCCATTCTTGCTCCCAGTCTGCTTTATGAACAGCATTTTGTGGGCAGTTTGCCCCTAAATGGCTGACTGCAGACCTGTCTGGACTATTGGAGTGACAGAGAAAGCAATTGCTGTGGTGGAAAAAGCACCAAGGTATCATTATTCTTCAGGGCTGCTTGCTTGCTAGGGAGCGGTTAGTTCTCTATAGGTGCTACTGTGCTCCTGGGTTTTCAGGGGTCTGTTGCTTTCCAGCATCACACACCCCAGTAGCATTGAAAGCCAGGGCGCTACAGTCTGGGATAGGCATTCCCTTACTGTTATGTCATTTCCTATTTTCATAAAATACCAAATGTTTAGGGATCTCTTCTCCAGGCAGGCTTGGGTGAGGGGATTTACGTCCATTGTACCCAGAAATTCTGTACACTTCCCTTTTGTCAGAGGGGCTTAAACCCCTTCCTATTACAAAATGTTTGTAATCCAGTTGAAGGCTGAACAGTAGTTGTTCTATGGACAATTAAATTGCAGTCACTCTTTGGTGCAGGCTATGGGCAGGTTAGCCTGGCAGAGTCCCATAAGAAAAACCTAAAACATGCAGTTTACTGATATAATCTGGTTGGGCTAGCCTTGACCCAAGCTGCCTGCTCCAGCTGAGCAGGGAGGCATGCTCTAGCACCCTCTGGCTTCTGGCATGAGCCACTGCAGGCATGTGACTGCATTTTCAGAATCAAAAGTGAATGTCTGTTCACTTGCTTATTGGCTCAGTCTATGCAGTTTATACTAACCTGTGAAGATTGAATCAATTCAGCCTCAGGCTTTTTGACTGTCTATACTTAGCTCTAAAGGTCTTGTCCACATGAGAAAGCTGCAACCAACTGAACACAAGGTGTGAATATAAACCAATTTAATTGAGCTGGTGCAGGCCCCTCTGGGGACGCATTTAATTCAGCCCAAAAGAAGTTTTTAAATTCCTAGTGGCTTAAAATTGATTGTAAACTGAACAGCAAAAGCCACTCTTAAACTGGAATAAAAGTATCCGCACACAAGGTTGTGTATTTATATAACTAAACTAATTTAAGAGAGAGTTTATATTACCCAAGTGCAACCTTTCCATGTAGACTAGGCCTAAAGGTACATAATTTTTAACCTATGTAGTTTACTGCTACAAACTGGATACTCTTAATTCAATATAAACTTGGTTTATAGCTTCAGTTACCTACTGAAGTTATTTGATCAAAACAAAAACTATCCTACCAGGAGTTTGCACTGGTTTAACTAGATACATTTTAAAGGCTAATCTCAGATGAGCTGACACAGCTGTTGTTTGAAGACAAACTTGAAGACGTGAACCAAAAATGAACCCAATTTGGCTATTCTCTCCATGGCTTAAAAAAATTGACTTTTTCTGCTGTTTTCTCTCATTTCAAAACAATAAATTCTTCCTGTCATCTTTTCTATCATGTGTCACTGCTAAGTGCTTTTCCTGCCTGAGTTGCATGATTAATACAAAACTAAAAGCTTAATTCCTGTTTGTCACTGACTCCTTATATTTGTGGTTCTATATTTAAACCTGCAAACTGTCCAAGTGCACCTCACATATTTGAGTCCCGGAACACTATAATTCAAAGACCTGACCTCCAGCTACTTTTAAACCCTATTTGCAGCCTTCTTTGAGGCTGTAACATTTGTTTGTAATCTTTGCCCATTTCTACCACTGGGTGGAACAGGCAGCCCAGTTTTAGTGATCACCTTGCTTCAGTGAGATTTAAGAAGTAGATGGCTTTGAATCGCTATACCTTAAAAAAAAAAAAAAAAAAAAAAAAAAGTAATTTTTCTTAAATTATACCTTAATGAAGACCTCCATTAACACTCATAATAATTTCACAAGGAAAATGTCCAGGAAAACCGTGTTATATTTTTTTTCTAATGAGTATGATGGGTTTTAATGGAGGTCTTAATTAGACATTATTAGCCTAAATGTTACTCCAGTGGATTCAGGCCTTTTCCTTCCTGTTCAGACGTCTGGAGTACACCTTGAAAGATTTAGAGCTGCAGGAAAGCTGGTGCTCTGCCACAAGAGAAAGAGGGGAGCTTTGTTTCCAGTATCCCCTCTCTATGCTTTTTTTCTCTGTACCTCTAGACATGGGGTACTAGGCATAACAAATCTGAGCTGCATTGGGTTGCTTGGTGTAGACATTTTTATATGTGAATGCAGCAGCAGATAGAGGAGGAAAATGTCTCGAGGGACGAGTAGAAAGGGGTCTCTGGTAGCAGTCTAGGTGAGTCCTATTTATCTGCTCCCCCTTCCAAGGTCTACTGGGATTACATGTTTTTTTTCCCCCTCTTGGTTGCCCAGTGGGTCAGCTTCAGCAGGAGGGGTGGAGCATGCTCTTGGCTCTGGCTGATTATCAGGTATTTTCCTGGGAATTGGGAAATTAAAGGTTTAAACCTCTGTCTAAGAAAGGCCTAAAACTGGCCTCCTGATTCCTGGAAAGCACCCTTACCACAAAACTGCTGGGTTGAAAGGCAGGGCAGAGTCCCTCTCCATCCAGTAGTTGCTGTGCCTGGTTTTTGTCTGACTTGTTTCATGGACTTGCTCAGAATTTTGGATTTCCTAGGCAAGACAGAGCTGTACAGAAGTGGTGGTAACAGATCCCTTTTGAACATGCTAATTTTCTATGATTCTATAGGTTTTTAGACCTGGCTAGACAAAGCCTTGGCTGGGGTGGTCTAGCTGGGGATGGTCCTACTTTGAGCAGGGGGTTGGACTAGACATGACCTCCTGAGGTCCCTTCCAACCCTCATTGTCTATGTTTCTATGCTCAAAGGAGCAAGTCTGGTCACACTGCTGGAAATGGGATCATAACAGGTAATAAATGTCACTACACCTTTACATGTACAGAGCTGAGTAGTATTCAGGCACCTAAAGATGAAATAGGATTTGAGCCAAAGAGAACAAGTGTCTAACCTGACTCTTAAAAAAAAACCAGGCAGCTTGAGAGACACAGGGTGGGGGGAGTTGGAAGGACTCACAAAGACAAGAAGTTTGGACAGGGGAATAGCAAGTCCTGCTTACTTGGGACCAACTGAAGGGCAAATACGGAGTCTGCACAGGAGAGAGAGTCTTCCTTCATAATGAGAAGGGGAATCCATGTGCAGGAGGGGGATACTGGCACTTCAGAGGGGTCAACCTGTGCAACTAATGGTGAGCTGGAAGATGTGTGCGGACGTTTCTTATTTTGTCTAGATCAGTGTACTTCTTCTGCTAGCTAAATTAAAGAGTGACTGGGTTTTGGGACCATTGTTGTCCTCATGTGTCCCTGAAGAAATGAGCTGTGAAGCCAGGGTGCTTAAACTTCTGGTTTGTCTTGGTCATCAGTGCAGGTTCTCGTGCCCAAGTGCCCAGAAGCTCCCCTTGGATGCCCAGGAAGCACACCAGAGAGGCTAATGAAAGCCTACTCCAGGCATGGGAAGCTCTAGGGCACGTGGATCTATACAGGTGAGATCCAAACCTAACAGTGCTGAGTATCCTTCTAGGACGAGTTTTAGCAAAGCTTTGATATACCATGTTATCATCATGGGTCTGTCAGGAGATGGCCTGGAAGCCATGGAAAGCGACTGGCTTTTCCTTGTGTGTTCTTATCCTGCTGGAATACTGTGGTTTGTTTGTATTTTTAAACTTTTTTTTCCCTTTCTTAATAAGAATTTTTGAGTGTTATATTGATTCAGACCTTAAAAAAAGCCCACATTGATTTTTTCAGGGGACTTTTCATGAGCTTATTTAAAAATGGAGGAATAAAACTGTTTAAAAACTGTTGACTTTGTTCTATCGAGTTAATAGTCAATATTGGAAATTTTCTGCTGGAGTTTAAGTGCTTGGGGAATTCTGATGCCTTTCCTAATGCCTGAGGTATCAGGGGTCAGATCAGGGGGAAGATCGCCTAGTGACTTGGACTGGCATGAGTTAGTAGTTCAGTATAATGTGATTATAAGAAGAGCTTAAGCAAGATGCAGTCAGCCTTTGTAGGTTGCTGATAGCAAAGAGGAGGTCACACCACAGGCCTACTGGACCCAGTAACTGTAACACAACACGCTCATGTGGCACAGTAGAAATAATAAGGACAATACAGTATTTACTCACATGTGACTTGCACCTTTCCCCCCCAAGTCAGCCCTCTAAAATTGGGGTGCATGTCTTAAGCAAGGGAGGTGATTTTTCTTTGTTGGAAGAGAAATAGAGAGAGTATTAGAATGGCTGCTGCTTGCCTCTGGCCCCAGTAAGCAGAAGAGGCAGGATCCTGTGTTAACCCTCTCAGAGCTGTAGCTAGTGACTGAGCACTGTGGTTTGTGCCTGTAGGAACAGTTGAGCATAAGGCTAATGGTGTGGAAGCAACACTTTTATTATTTGCAGGAACTTATATAAAGTCCTAGTTACGCTCTCTGTTTCCAGAAGGACCTATTCGATATCACACAGTCAGCCAGGACTCTGGAAAAATCTTTTTTTCTGCATTCTGCCTTTCAAAAACAGTACTTCGGCTAATTTGGGGGCATGTGGTATGCAAGCAAATATGGTTATAATATACCTCTCAGTTTATTTCCTGTAGGTGACCGTGGCAGTTAAAATCCCAGTCCTGTGCCCGATTGCTGATTGTCCTTAAGTATTTTCAGTCCTTTTCTCTCTCTTAACTAGCTAGAATTGCTTTTCTGATGGACTTAAAAGGCTATGGAGATTTTGTCAACGGCCTTCCCCTTCACCTCCCCCCCCCGCAAAAAAAAAAAACCCACCCCAAAACCCATGATCAAACAGGCATTCACTTCAGTGAAAACCAGGAGATCCTAATGACTCATGCTGAATGATCAAAGGATTGTTTTGTAGTTTTATTTAATATTTCAATAGCATGTGTTTCTAACACTCTTGTGAATGCACTGCATCTCCAGTATGCTTGCATTATGTATCAGTCATAATGCAGAGGACTAAAATATATTCCCTTGCAAAAAGCCAAGTGCCAAATCAACAGCATATTATTAAATAGTTACTAACAATATATGACAATTCCAGTCATTTGAGGGAGGGGCCCTTCTTTTAATATACATACGTATATGACATTATGTAGATGCTGAGCATGATTTTTCATTGCCATCCGGCTGTCTGACACCTCTCTGTGGGCCAGAACTTCCCAAACTCTGGTTTAACTGGAAGGAAGCCCGTGAAGAAAGATGCTGGGGTGCCGTAGATGTCCCATACCGGGTACTTTACCTCATTTCGGTTTTCCATTCAGCCAAAGAGATGCGATGGAAAAAAGGGGCCATGACTGAGGAGTTTGTGGTGGATTGATTACAAACAGTAGAAAGCAGAGAAGCTTTCCAAAGCATGGGACTACACAATTGGTTTAAAGCCACATTGGTCCCACTCTTTCAAGTCTTACGCCAAACACTCTCAAGCACATCTAGAGTCAGGGCATTTCCATTAGGAGTAGCTGCTAGAGTCCAAATATAACTCCCTCCAGACGTTTTCTATAACTTAGTCCAAATGCACTGACTTCTTTTTCTAGAGGTATGTAAGCTATAGCATTAATGGGATATGCGTTAGGGCTTCACTGGTGCTCTCTGCTACAGTTGACAGATAAATGATGAGCTGAGGCTGAGGGGTTTTTTTTCCTCCTTGCTGTGGTTACAGACCATACTTGGAACAAGACCTCACATTGCATTTGTATTGCTGTGATTATACCAAATCTAACAGAAACAATTGAACCTTTAAACTTTCTAAAGCAGGTTCCTGGATTCTCTCCTTCATTCAAATGTGTCCAAGCTGAAGGTCATGGCTGTATCTGCTGTACTCATTTTAAGCATTCATAAAGGTTCATTTTGGCATTCTAAAGCTTTTTGGAGTGTGATATATATGTAATTTTACCAGCAAACTGAAAACAATCAGGTTTTATATTTGACAGATGCATTTCCCCATCCTAATGAGAACATCACCGCTGGCTTTGTGCGTGATGGTATACTATAAAATGAATGCAAGTAAAGTCTCTTTCTTTCTTTTATTCTTTCTTGATGTGACCCATCTGCCATGGACAGATTATTGGTTCCCTGCTGTCTGACTGGCTAAGGGGGGGTTTTAAAGCTCCTCCTCCCATTTGTTTAAATTGTATCAATAGTCACCTTGTCCTTGAGACATTGTACATCAGGGAATAAAGATCAGCAGTACAACCCTTTGGCTAGTGAAGAGGCCAGGTCCTTCAGTGATGAAGTCATTGGGATTGCCTGTTCTTCCAGGAGGAGGGGTGCAGGAGGCTGGAGGTGAGAGATGGGTGCAGGAGGCTGGAGGTGAGAGAGTTCAAACTGGGGTTCTCTTTTCTATGGGGATTCATGTAAAATCCCATATATTCTCCCATCAACATCTTGCCATCCTCCATAGCTCAGGAATAGCCATCCTGGGTAAATGAGGAGAAAAATAAAGGTGCTAAAGATTTTTGATCTTCAAACTATGCAGACCTTCCCTGGAGATGTTGGGTGGGACGGCAGTGGAGTGCCTTAGGGTTCCTATATATTTTGAGTCAGACTAGGTGTTCATAATTTCCCTTCTGGACTTGAAATCACTGTTATGGCATCAACTCAGATTAGAGTCAGGTCTTGTGGAGTTGGTTGGAGTGGTGATGCATAAAAAGCTACCCTTCTGTGGTCTTTGTGCAGGCCAAGGAAGAGCTGGTCACAACAGCTATGCTTGGATTTCTCATACCATCCTTCCCCATATGGCAGGTTGTCCAAAGGGAATTGGGAAGGACATAGGGCCATAGCTTATAGGGGTGAATGATTTCCTCTACCTTCATGGCTGGTCCTGAGCTTGCCCTGCCATCCCACAAGCCCTGGGAGATCCCGAGTAGGTTTGTGCCCCTCCAGGCTTGTGGCTATGGCCTGCCAAGTGGTTGTACAGTCTAACCCTGATGTCTCCATTGAACGAGTTGGCTGCTGTGGTGGTAAGGGCAGCGTGTTCAGCCTCCGTAGTTCAACAACCAAGAGTAAAGTCTCAGACAATTTCAAGAGTGGCTTAAAAGTCTTGAGTTTGTTTAAATATGTAAACATTCGTTAACTTGAATGTTCCTTTTTCCCTTGCTTTTTTGGGTTCTGAGTCTCTAGGGTTCAGGTCACATTCCCAACTTTTTCCCTCCCACCAAGGCGGTTTGAAGCTTGAAAAGAGCCTGAGACTGAGAGGTTTATGTAATCACTTCACCACAGGTGACTGGTAGGGGGGTCATGGGGGGCCATGTGCCCCCCTGAGATTGGCCCCTGACTCAGTGCCACTCAGGATGGGTATTTTTTTTTTGCTGTGTGGGCTGGTGGCATGTTTGGGGGGTGGGGGGCACTAAGCCATGGCGCAGAAGTATAGGAGTGGATATGGGGCTTTGGGCCCACTCACAAATTGTGCCCCCCTAGACTCAGGATGCACCAGTCACCCCTGCACGTCACCCCAGGGACGGGGACTTTAAGAAAGCACCAAGATTCATTATAAAATGGCAAGGTTTGGCAACTTTTACGAGGGACCCTTAAAGTATAGAGAGGAAGTCCAGATCCCTTATTTTGACTTTGTTCTCATTACTTTCCATGGGAGTTTTACTTGAATGAGGACTTCAGGATTTGGCCCTGAAGGATCCATGAGTCACCGTCCTTCTCTTTCATTGTCCCCAGGGAGCCAGCCAGTTAATAATCAGCCTTTCAACAGGGGTTCCCATGGCTCCGGTGTTGGGGGTGGCATCTGGCGCACCTTGGCCTGCCTATACTGAAGGTAACCAAATGTGCAATTTAATCCCTTCCTGCCCCTTCTGAATGAGGAACATTATTATCTGGTGCTTACTATTTCTGAAGGAGACCAGAACGGTGCACAAACATGATTAAATACAATAACAAACACTGTTTGCAAAAAAAATACCTTTTGTCTGCTACAGGACAAAAGCACTTCAATGGAGTGGGAGAGGAAGGTAAGAAATATAGGGCTAGTAGTAATCATAGTAACAGCCATCTGTGGGGGGAGGAATATATTTAAGGTGGCTTTGAGACATGGGGTAGATTGGCATGAGGCAGATGAGGAGGAGGAATGACTTTCCCCCTTATAACCCCTGCAGCAGACTCTGATTTTGTAACATAATGTACAACCGTTGGATCCCTCGAACAATGGGCATTGTGCAGTCACAGAAAGAAAGCAGAAAGGGACCTGTCAAGACAAGGTACAGACACAATCAGCTGGAGAAGGAAAGAAAATATTAAATTAGGGCCAATTGCTGAAGTTTTTACTTGTACTTTTCACGGGTGTAATTTCTACTGACGGAAAAAAGCTGCATCCATTACCCTGTTTGTACTGCACCCTGATGATGAAAAATCGAGCAATACTGTGGGATTTCGCTCACATGTCTTAAAAGTGGTCATTTTTCACGCACTGTGTTTTGTTTCTCAGAGGATGAGTAGAGAACATGAACAGAGTGATTAAATCAAAGCATCTCTTGTGCACTTAAATAGTAGTTTCAGGAAGGACTCAGAAGCCATGGGAAAATCCATCAGACTTTAGCTAGGAGAATGGCTTTGCTTCCAAGGTATAATTTAGGTCTTGTCCGTCACAAAACAAAAACAGGCAAAATGTTCAGATGGCGGTACCTAATATAAGTCATCTAAATTCATATATAGGCAACTAAATAAGGGTCCTGGTTTTCCAAAGCGCTGAGCAACTACAGTTCCCATGGGAGTCTGTCCAAATAGGTAACAAACAGACAAAAGATAATTAATGAAATGCAATAAAACTCATATGACTAAATCTTAACATTCTGGACAGGATTTTTGTTCACATTGTGTAGAAGCGTAATATTTATCAGTCATTAGAAAGAAGGACAGGGCCATATGGGAATGAGGCTGTGGTCCAGTGGGACAGCATTTTGAGCTAGGAGTCATGAGATTGACCTTCTGTTCTCATCTGGGACCCTGGAAAAGCCATTTTCCTTCTCAGAGTCTCTGTTTTCCTCCCCATGTTTTTTCTATTTCTACTGTGAGCTCTTTGATTCTGGGACACCACGAAGTCTCTTACTAGTTCTGTTTCCAGAGCCCAGCAGAAGAAGGCTCTGCTCGTAGCGCCATTGCCTCATTAGACAGTATACTTTCAAAAAGGGAACCAAGAACTGAGTTTCCAACTGAAATCTTTCAGCCTTTGGGGCCTATTTTGTGAAGAGTGTTGAGTTGGTTATTTTAATTTATAATTGATTATGGGGTGAGACTGGTACTCTGCATTGCTATTAGTCACATCATTTGCTATCATTTTTTAGTTATTGCATCTCTGCAGCCAGGCACAATGTGACAGACACATTAAGAATAATCAGTCAATAAATGTCACCTGAACTGAGTTTTATTGTTGGTTAATGTGTATTGCGGTGTGGCACTTGCAGTATGACAACGTGTGAGGAATGGCAACGTAGCAGAACAGGATATAGCCCAGAAATGGTGTCAGTTAATGTGCCTGGGTCCAACCTTGCAAGACGCCAGAGCAGATCATGTCTCTGTTCACGCACTGGTGGCAGGTTGCAGCAAGTTACTTCCATTCCTGATGCAGTTGTAGAACGATGTGTCAGAATGGGATGTTGATGTGACTCGATACCTGATCATGTGTCATGTTGCAGCTTGATAGAACGAATTGCAGCAGGATGTGTCAAATGCAGCCACACTGGCCACGCCACACCAGGGCACGATCCCTTACAGCACAATCCAGCATGCTCCCTAAGTGTTTGGCAGCTTGAGGTGTTCAGATGCATCTTGTAAGTTTTAGTACTAATAACCTAAGTTTTAATTCAATGTAGGAGAATGTACCTATCATCAGATTTGGTACCAAAACACAACTGTGAGAGAAGTTGGTATATAATTAGATTACTTTGTTAGGTTCAGAGCTCTTTGTGAGCACCAGAGGATAGGAACATTGCTTTTTTTACACAGTTGGCCTGACCTAACAGGGGGTCGTTCTGCATACCACAGTGCAACTCAAGGCAGTGGAACATGGCTCTGAAAAACTACTGGGTTTAGCATAGCAGGGAATTGTAGTGTGAAACCAAAGAAGATGCTGTGACCTGAAGTCTGGATCCTAGCCGTTGTAGGGGTTTGGGTGTCCCCTAATAAATAGGTGGTCATTTTTGAGCTGTAATGCAAAAACCTGGGACTCAGAGAAACACCAAGAAGTTATGTGTGTGTCCAAATCTGTGCCAGACCTTTGTGAGGCCTCCATCACTGGCTATCCCCCACTTCTTCCCAGAGCAGTTGTACCCAGCCTGCTGGCATTGTTTTGGTGTTCTTGTAGGGGCCTAGCGCATAAGACACTACCCATCCTCTTGTCCTGCCTCAGGAGCTGCAGTGGCTATTGGTGGGTTTCTTCCCTGCCTGATGTCTTCAAAAAACTCTTTCTTTCCCTCTTTTTTTTTTTCTCATGAGACTTTTCCTTCTCAGAGAGGGACCCAAATTCATCCTTGTCGAACCTTGGGACTGCCAGAGTGCAGATAGATCCTTAGGGCTGCTCTAAACTTGAATCTTGACTACTTTGGCACCTATGGGTGTTGGGATATCTGGGGACACCCTCCCAGTACTTAAGAATACCCTTACCATGTCACCAGCATGTCCACCTGCCCCTACTACCCTTCTTGAGGTCTAGTGTGCCCTTCTATGGAGAGGAAGTTGAGAGTCTTCCATGCTAGCTCTGGACCTGCAGGAGAGAGACTGTCTATAAGGCTGTTTTCGAGAGGTCTTGATTAGATGTGGCTGACAAAGCAGTTTTCTTTCCCACAGAAAAATGCTGATTTGCTGAAACCAAATATTTTTGTTGGACTGCCACTTTCAACAAGACTTCTTTCCAGGTAAGGTTTCTCAGGCCCAGGGTGCAACTTTGAGAGAGGGACCCTACATGTCATGGCACATGACATATATGGTCAAAGAGTGTTGGGACCACTTGGGTTTTCAGGGGGTCAGTCTCCCTCTGTTGTAGGAGCAGTTCTATTTTGTATAAATAATTAAATGTTTATACATGTAGGATCTAAAACCTGTAGCAGTGCCAGGCCCCCACGCTGGGGGGCCAGGGGGGCTGTGACAGCTCCTGGCATCCAAGTGATTCCTGCCCCATGCCAGCTTCGTGGGGTACCTTCCCATTTTACTTGGTCTGCCACACTTTGATGGAACTTCTGTAGTGTTTATGGAGGCTGCCCCAGGGTAAGCCCCACTTCTCTTGTGTCCCAGTCTTGCTCCTTGGGCACTAAGTTCTGGCCCTATCTGTGCCTCAGGGCACCTGTTATGTTATGGACTGTATTCGTGGTCTCCGTCCTCCCCTATAGCCACACCCAGGCCTTGCAGGCATTACTTTGAGCTCATTTGCTTTACCTTTTGGCCCCATTCATCCAGCAATCCAGGGCCCCTGGCTCTGGCCATGCTCTCACTTCCCCCTGGGACCCTGGCCCTAATTTAGCTTCCACCCCTCTTGAGCTTCAGCCCCTTTCACCAGACTTTAGCCTTCTTAGCCTAATCTGGCTTCAGCCCCACTACCGTGGTCTTAACTCTCCCAGCCTTGTCTTGCTCCTCTAGCCCTCTCAGCTCCTGGTCCCAGCAAGGCTGCAGTTGCTGTGCCCCAGCCCTCTGGGTCCCTGCCTCAGATGGTTGCTTGTCTCAGCATGCCCCACCAGGGCTCCATCTTCTCCTACAGCCTCAATCGGGTCCCTCAGTAACTAGCTTAATCTCAACATAAATACCAGCACACTGCTGCATAAATAAAATTCACCTCACTCTGGGTTTTTGCATCCCAGGGGAGGCGCAGCCAGGCCCAGGGTCAGAGTGGACCTAAGTCAGGGACCTCCTGGTGGGACTCGATGCGTCCAAATCAGCAGGTCCTGGCAATCTCCACCCCAGAGTGCTGAGAGAATTGGCTGAGGTCATTGCGGGACCCCGGCACGGCTTTATGAGCACTTGTGGTGCTCTGTCGAGGTGCTAGAGGACTAGAAGAGGGCCAACGTGGTCCCCACTTTCAAAAAAGGGAGGAGGGAGGGACCAGGAAACTATAGGCCTGTTAGTCTTACCTCGGTCCTGGAGAAGCTCTTCGAGAAAATTATCCAGGAGCACATCTGCGAGGCACAAGCAGGGGAGTGTACGCTTAGGGGCAACCAACATGGGTTCATCAGAGGCAGGTCCTGTCAGACCAACCTAGTGGCCTTCTATGATCAGGTCACTAAATCCTTGAATGCAGGTGTCGCAGTGGACGTAGTCTTTCTGGACTTTAGAAAAGCCTTTGACACTGTCTGTCACCCTATTCTCATTAAAAAATTAGGCAACTGTGGTGTTGATCCTTACACGGTCAGATGGGTCACCAATTGGCTGGAGAGCCGCACCCAGAGAGTGGCGGTGGATGGGTCATTTTCAACCTGGAGGGATGTGGGCAGTGGGGTCCCCCAGGGCTCAGTCCTCGGCCCTGCACTGTTCAACATCTTCATCAGCGACTTTGACGAGGGGGTAAAAAGTTCAAATTCGCAGATGACACCTAAGTTGTGGGGGGATGTGGGCATGCTAGAGGGGAGGGACAAGCTGCAATCAGATCTGGACAGGTTACAGATGTGGGCAGATGAGAATAGGATGGGTTTCAACACTGACAAATGCAAGGTGATGCAGCTAGGGAGAAAGAACCAGCACCATACTTACAGGCTGGGGAACTGTACCCATAGTACTCTTTCCTGCCCATAGCAGGGGCTGGACTTGATGATCTGCTCAGGTCCCTTCCAACCCTACCTACTATGAAACTATCCTCACAAGCCGTAAGTCCCAGGAGCTTACAACCCTTACATCTGTGCTTCATGCCCCTTGGCTGCTTACTGCAGTGCAGCTAGCTCCCCTTAAATTAAAAGAAGCCTCTGGATCCCTGGTACAGGAGTGCCCTGAACACCAGGCAGTTTAGGACAGAGTGTCTTTCTCTTTTTTTTTCCTAAAAAAAATCTGGCAATTCTTCATTTTGTCCTGATGGAGAATGGGAAGCTGATTTTCAGCACAGGGACGCTGGTTGCTGGCCAGCTCTAGTCTTTGTATGTGCTGCTTGCAATCTCTGTACTCTGGTGTATGGCAGGGTAAAATAGTAGCACCCCACCCTGAATAGCTCCTGTGGTCCTCTACTTAAGCATGCCAACGTAGAGCCAACGTTCACAGACTTATTTAAACTTTGTCAGTTTGACTTGCATTGCAAGAGTAATTATGATCTCTTGAAAAGCAGTCCGTCTGCAGTGCTTTCACCTGTTTCCTTTAAGGTAAGGACTTGAAGGATGCATCTCGTTCAGAAATTGCTTTGAAAACATTTTCTTTGTTTTATTCTATTATTCTTTGTGTTCCAAATGAAAAGGACAGCCAAAACCATCACAGCCAAGTGCAGTAACCCAATATGTAAAAACACAAAAGGGAACTAATTAAGGATTGGAAAAAAAAAAAAGCCAGCAGAGAAGGCAGCAAATCTTATCTGATCCTGTTGTTCTTGCCAGTGTTCAGGAGCACTTACCTAGGCAAGTAAAACCATGGGGCGCATCTACATGTGCATGAACATACTTTAGTTAATCCACATTAAATCTAGTTCCCCCATTATGAGGTACTAGAAAAATGTGCGTTAGCTTGTCTTAATATACATTAACTAAAACGCATGCTTTTTAAAGTGACACTTAATGCCCATTAGCCTCTTTAAATGAGCATTAAGTAAAAAGCACGGTTTTTAAGTGACATTTTAAATGTGCATTAAAATAGGCTAGTACACATTAAAGTGCATGTGTAGAAGGGCCCATGGTGTTCAGTAGGAGTCTCTGTGTTTGAATAGGAACTGTTACATGTGAGGAGGGATGGTGGAACGCAGCCTGAAGTTTATGATGAGCATTTTGCTTCTATATTGCATTTGCTTACATATTACTAATCATTTATTATTATTTAAGGTAACTTATTCTTGGCGAACCCATGGTGCATATCATGTTTCACAGATAAGAGAAGTTTCCAGACCTGCCTACCTACAATCACAGGTGTAACTAAAAAGTTCTCTGCTTTGGGCAAAATCCTGCTGTGCCCAGGATAACGGGGATGGATGGCTGATGGAAAGCAGGAGCAGAGGGGAAGACTGGTCAGCCTTACCTGTCTCAGGGACTCAAAGACATTAGTGTTGCTTCTGCATTGCTGTCCATTGGCACCTGGAGCCCTCACTTGGCTCTTCCAGGGCACAGGGCTGCTACTGTCCAGCTTTGCCTGCCATGCAGCAGGTCTTCTACTGCCATGGCAAAGACTCCATGAGGGGCTTCAATGCTGGTGCCCTACTTGACCACCCCTTGTTACCCTGCTGCATACAATCTCAGTCTGCCCTCAGTCCTTTATGATTTTATCTTAGGTGTAGCAAGCGTTAAAAAAAAGAGAAGGCTTTTTTTTCCTTTTTTTTTTTTTTTTTTACCCTACTAATTGGACACATGGGCACAGACTTAAGTTCTGAGCTATAAACAAGCCAAGCAGGGCTAAAATGCCAGCGATTGGTTGAATACAACTGGATGTTTTTAGTCTGTGTGTCTTCAGATCTGTTAATGTAGAACACTTTACTTCTGGGGCTTATTCTAATTGATAGAAGAAGCATTTAATAGATCTCTGTTGCCATTTGTGAAAACTCCCCCCCACCCCGCCATATGAAATTTCATGTGCAGACAGAAAGGAGCATTTCTGTTTTAGAGAAAAATTATATTCAGTTTGCACTTACCAGTCCAAACTACCTCTCCCTGCTTTGTTTTTAAAACTGCTTGAATTTGCCACTTGCTGCTCCACTCTGAAACAGCGTCTTTCCTTTGATATTTGTCATTTCAACAGACACTTATGGAACCATTTTTTTTAAGCCATCAAAATGCACATATGAATGTACCTTCCTGCATGCTTAAAATGTGCATTTCTTGAAAATGTGCAGCAGGTTGCTATTGTTACTTGTGTTTGCACTTCTGCCTGGAATATGCTTCAAGCTGCTCTTCATTCAGCCTAACAATGCCTTTGGAAACAATAACAAGCTGATGGAATTTATATTGACACTGAGTCACATTAAGTTACCTTAACCTGTTGTCTTCTTCCAAATCCCCCTTGAACTGCTCCTGGAGAGGAAGCCTAGTTTGTCTGCCTGCCTCAGCTTCTTTCTCCTTTAAGCCTTTGCCTGGTTGCTCTCTTCTGCAGTAGGGGTGAAACCACTTACTGCATTCCCTCATTTCTTTGACAAAATGTCTGATAACACTACTGGCAATTGCTCAGCCTGTGGAAGATTTAGCTGGGTAGGCAGGAGAGAGTTTGGATTTGGGGGACTCTAGGAACACAAGCAAGTCCTTTGCTATCTGAATAACTAGCAAGGCCAGAGCTCCCTGTCATGGTGGTGGAGCTCACCATCATGGGGCCAGAGCTCAGCATCGTGGAATGGAAGCTTTTTTAAAACACCAAAAATTAGTGGTCCCCACAGCTGCAAGAGGATGGGTCTCTCTCCCAGCAGCTATGGGAGCAGCAGCACTTACTCACCGGGGCCTCTGCTTCAGCTTTGGCCAGGCCTGCAGAGTGCTGGTAGCAGAGCAGAGGCAGTGGGGATGTGGCAGGGAAGTTTGCTAGCCTGTGGTGAGAGGCTGCCTTAAATCTTCCCATCCCTGGCTTCATGCTTCTGTGACTGGGAGGGTTAGAGGAGGGGAACCTTTTGGAGAGGAAGAGGAGGAGAGAAAAAGAAGACCTATGCATGGGAGAAGCCCCTTGTGAGATGCCCCACAGGCTAAAGATTAAAGGTGACTCTGAATCCACTGAGCAAGTTCATCCAGGGCCAGGTGGATGCACAAACAATCCAGCTCCCAAAATCAGCCTGCCAGATTATGTAACATTTCTTGCAGAGGCGAGCAACCCAGATGTTCCTGTGTGGAGCACAGGAGCAGAGTGACTGTCTCCATTGAGGAGAAGGGGCATGATCTTTATTGCTGCTGAGTGACAGACACACAAACAGAAATCTGCTGTGGAGAAGTATCAGGATGGCTGGGAGAGGAAACAGCCAAATTAAAAAAAAAAATAGGGAAGGGGGGTGGGCACTGAGTTAATAATAAAAATGTAGGCAGCAACCAACAATTCCCCAATTATTTAGCTGCCATAACCAATAGTATCTAGCCAGCAATGTTAATAAGTACTCAAAATAACCACCTCCAAACTTAGAGACGGAAAGCCGTCTGCCAAGGAAATACAATAAAAATGTAATAAAGTATAGCAGCAGCAGCATAAATAAATTCAGTTACATTCACTTACCTAAGGACTAATGAGCACAGTCAAAATTACCCTCTTGGGGGATTACGTCAGTGGGAGCTGGTGGATGCTGAGCCCCTTTGAAAACAAGGCCACTTAGGTAATGAAGTAGAGAGTTATGGGCTTAACTTTTGGCCCCAAAGTTTGAAAGGGTAGGCCAGAACGCTTTATAGGAGATCACTAGTGCTAGTCACTTTTAATGTGATGGTACCTCTTCATGCTTCTCTGGGCTACTCTTAACAGACAGGACTTATCTGGATCTTTGATACCTGTTCCCTAAATGACCTATTCCAGTTGGGTTTGGGGAATCAGCTGGGAACAGCTGTCTAGTTAGCCTGGGAGAACTTGTCCCAGGCAAAGATGAATGGCTTCAGCAGGTGTGCAGGCAAAGCCAAATCCCTGGAATATGTTGGGGAGCAAAAACTAGCAGAGAGGAGCTGATGGAGGCTTTAGTTTTGGTTACGTGGATGCTCAGGCCGTTTTGGGGCTGCTGCCCTGTGCTGTTGCTTCCAGTCCCCCCACTGCTGCTTTTGAACTCTCACTGAGTTAGAATGGATTTTGCCTGAGAAAAGTAACTTACCAAAAATGATAAAGTGAAGAGAGATGAATTAGACACCCCATTGTCATCCTGGTAGGTGAAATGCTTAGAAAACTCAGTCCTAGAAATCCTTCAGAATAAACCCAATGGTTTATTCTCAATGGTTTTTGCTCACATGGATTTCATTAGCACTGCACAGCTAAATCAAGGATATGGTTTTCATTTTTTTTGGCATCTGAAATTTGTTCACATCCTGTTTTCATGGTGGTTTTGGTGGTGTTTCAGCCACTGTACCTGGGCAGCAGATATGGTGTTACAGGAAAGCACTAAAAGGACCAGAGATTTATGAAAAGGGAGAGGACTGTTTTTTCTTCTTGGTCTCCCCAAGGGCATAACATTAGACTTCACACTCCTCTGTATTTTGCTCTGCTGTGCCCTTTTCTGGTTTATTTATCAGACTGTCTTCCTGACCTCCTTCATTATGGAGAGATCCAATAAGAACCAGCTTGACCCTTCTGCCCAGAGATCATGCTTTGCCTGAACCAAATTATTTTATAAATCTGAAAATGAGTGGACACTGGTTTGGTTTTTTTTTTTTTGTATTTCATATTGTTTTTCATTTCCTATTTCTATCTGGTAGTGGAGCCAAAGTGCCATAAGAAAACATTTCACAAGGTATTTGCTTTCCGGCCTTACTGGACACAGAAAATAATGAAAGTCACGTAAAGACAGTGTGCATTATATCTGCAGTCCAGTTTGGCAGACCCAAGAAGTCTGGGTACTTTTAAGAGCTCCATCTGAACTTTTGCGTATTTTTCTGAATTGAGATGTCAAACTGTTTTCAAGTGCACATGTCTCTATTCAGGAGATGATTGAATAGGCCAGCTAGGGAGATAGCTTGAATTATTATGTGAATTTTGGCATTTTGCTACCTTTCCTAAGTCCGGCAGCCACTGTACAGATTTTGGAGAAGCAACCTGGTCGCATCTCTGCCGCACTGGTTAGTAGCCCAAAGCTACCAGGTCAACAACTGCTTTGCCTTTGGATGACATTCAATTCAAAATTCTCAAAAGCTACTTAAACTGAGGGACCATCTCCCAATGACCAACTTCTTCAGTCTCCTGAGGGAGTATCTCTAAATTATAACTAATACTACACTATTCCTAATACTACACCTTTGATGTCATCAACCAGCTATTCTTAGGTCAGAAGCATCTAGTCCCACTTATTTGTTTTCTCTTCAAAGGAAGTTTCAAAATGACAAAAAATGTCAAAGGAAAAAATAATCCCTGCCTGCTTTATGTACCTTTTATGTGATCTTAATTATAAGAAGTTAGTAAGGTGGAGACTCAGCCAACATCTTAATGGGAAAAGGTCCCTGTGAGTGAGCAGTTTTGGCAATGAGAGATCTTTCATCTGGCAAGGACTCCTGGTGCAATAGCTTAATTCACTTTCAGGGTGATGCAATTGCAGGTTTTTGAAGGACCAGTGCAGAGGACAACATGGAAGAGGCGTTAGATTGTTCAAATTTAAAAGGAAAGAATCGTTTCCTAAAATAAAGCAAGCACTGGGTTTTTTCTTTCTTGTGTCTTTCTGTCTTTAACTTTGCTAGAGTTCTGGCTATTTTATTTTGTCATTGCCTCCTTCCAGCTCTTCCAAACTTTCTCTCTGCTTCTCTCACTTCCTGTGAAGCTAGCAGAGAAGCAGAAGCAGCTTCAGAGCAGGCTGGATTTTGGAACATGGTAAAAGTTGGGAGGGTGACACTTGGGTGCAAATACAGAAATACTAGAAAGGAGGAAACTGTTTTTAGCAAAAAAGATACTTCATGCATATCCTTTCTCTCATCTGTTCATGCTATGTGCA
Source organism: Crocodylus siamensis (assembly GCF_052110815.1). Lineage (NCBI taxonomy): Eukaryota > Metazoa > Chordata > Crocodylia > Crocodylidae > Crocodylus > Crocodylus siamensis. The sequence continues at coordinate 52,316,157 of NC_143400.1, read as the reverse complement.
TGATGACACTTGGGGGAGATAGGGGCCCCACTGAAGACGGTGGCAGAAGTTCTTTTGTTTTTTGGGGTTGTTTTTTTTTACAAGCATTGCCATTGCTGCCAGATCAAAGGCAGAAAGATGGCAGGAGTTGGGGTATTAGCCTTGCAGGGGAGAGCTGGGTTTAGTTGGCTGCTGTGCCCAGCATTCCTGTGTGACCTTACGTCAGTCATGTGCCTTAGTTGATCATTCATAAATGAGAATAATGGTGTTTCCCTGCCTCTGCTGTCATGTGGTGCTGCGATACAATGATTGGGGCCAGGTGAGTACCACTGGCAGGTAAATACTGCAATCAAACGTATTGAAGCCTGGCAGAAGGCAGGCCAGGATGGCACCTTAGTGCATGTCTAGATGAGTGTGGATGTTTGGTACCCTGGGGACATGTAGCGGTGATGCATCTTGCACCACCACTGCTTGTTTGTAGGGAGCACCTGTGCTATGCACACTTTGGCGTGTGGCAATTTTCCCAGGTGGGGTAGGGGAGGCTGGAGCCAGCACTGGGCTGTCCCAGCAGCCTTACTTGGGGTCCTGGGGGCCTTCTGGGGCTGCAGCAGCAACAGTTCTGCTGCGCAGAGCCTGGCCAGCAGCTGCAGTGCGACTCCAGGCAGCCTGGCTCCCCTTTTGCGCAGCACATGCTGCCTATGAGTGTGCTGCTCCGCTTTTTTTTCCCACAGGTTTTTTTGCCCCCTGGATATCCAAGGGTCAAAAAAATCTTCTGGGGGGGGAAAAAAAAAAGCAGAGCAGTGCATGCATGGGCAGTGCTCCCTTAGAGCTCAGAGAACAACTAAAAGTGCAGTATGTGGCGCTGCAGACACATTTACAGCACCACATACTGAACATCCATGCTCGGCTGGACGTGGCCTTAGAGACTACCTGCTTTAGAGGCAGGAGCAAAGTACCCCTTTGCTCATGATCAGGTTGCACAGGCTTGCTCGAGTCCGCATCACATGTGGTAGGTGACTGGTTATCTAACTCACATTACTATTGCTCTCCCTCCCTGCCAGGATGACTGGAGCTTTCTTTAAAAAAAAAAAGAAAAAGAAAAAAAAAAAGGTTAGTTGAGCGATCTCATAGCAGCCAGCAAATATCCTTCCTAATATCTGACTTTATGGCAAGGTGGGCAGGTGGAGGCACAAGCTCTCTCGAATTGACAGGCAATTCGGAAGTGGAGAAAATGATGAGCCTTGCCTAGCTCTAAGCTTTGCCCGCTCAGGACTCTGACTGGTCCTTGGCTGTCACTGACAGGCAGGTGTCAGGCACATGGGAAGATGCTGAGCTGTGCTGGGAATTTTGTGTGTCTCAGCATTTTTGTAGCAGGTTTTATTCTCCTGTAAATCCTAGAGTCTGGATTAAAACTTTTAACATTTCTGATCTTACCACTGGGACTCTCTTGATGCAGATTGGACCAGAAGGACTATAGATATGAGGCAGTGCAGGAAGAGCACATCAGCTAGGGACAGGGAAGGAGCCTGGTGCCATCTGGAATTCGTGACAGCAGGAGCTTTCCAGGTGTAGCAGGCACAGAATGCCCTGCACCTGTTTGCAATGTGTTCATTCATTTGCTGTATTAGTGTAATAAATCAGCGAGGGATAAATGGATAACATGCACCAAATTGAATTGCACCACCTACAGCATAGGATTTTGCATTAAGGAAATATTGATGCAGTAAGCAGCGAAGGAATCGAAGTAAGGAGATACCTAACCGACTTCCCTGGAGGCAAATTCCTTGCTGCTTCCTAACACAAGCACTCTGATGTACAGCAGTTATCGAGCAGAAAGACATTCCCTGCCCCAAATCTGTATAGACAGGAGTGATGAAGTGGGGGAGGAGAGACAGAGCAGTGACATGACTGACTTGTCTAGGACTGAGATTTACAAGTCTTACAATCTTGTCCCTGCTAGAGCTGACTGAAATGGGGAATTTTCTCTTGGTGAGAAATTCCTATATTTCAGATATGTTTTTGATCTGAAATTTTAAAATTTTTCAAGGAGAGGAAGGTCTCCAAGATTTCTTCTAGGAAGAATGTCAATGTTTCTGTTGTATATCTTTTTTTTTTTTTTAAATGAAGTGCAACAGTTGGCTTGCCCATTGCACAGGGTTCCCAGAGCTGTACCTTGGGAACTGGATGAAACTCAGCACATCCCCCAGGGCTGGAGGCAGCCCAGAGAGTCTCTTAGATTGAGCTTAGATTGAGGAGAGTCCACTACACTATTGAGTTGGGAGTCTAGAAGCCATTAGACACCCCTCTTGAACTGCAGGTCTCAGGGTCTCTAGGGCCTCAGAGCAGGTAGCATAGATGCCCTAAAAGCACTGGGGTTTTCAGGGCTTCTGGATTCCCTGTTGTAAAATCTGGAACCTTGACCCTAAATGTTCCTGTTAGACCTGGAGCTCCCAGGCTTTTGGCTCTGCAGCAGGGAACCTGGAGGTCCTTCAGGCCTCTCTGACACAGTTCACATGGCTGATGTGCCTTGGACCCTAAAAGTACTGGGGTCCCCAGCCTTAGGGCGTTATTAATGGAGGGACTCCTCCAGAGCCACGGACTTTGAAAACCTGTGCTCTGGAGCAGCATGCTGGACAAGCTGGCAGCAAATCCAGCAGGTTTCCATTGATAAATGGATTGCTAGAGCTACAAACAGGAAGCTTCCTAAGACCCAGTCCAGTGCCTTATGTAATGGATCACCTGTAGAAGAAGTAGTCTGCATAACTGATCCTGGTACAGCAGTTTTAGTGATCTGGGGAGGTCACCCCCCTGGACGTGTGCACAGTCGTCATTCTCTTTCTTTTAGATCTGTCAGCACGATGCTCCCAACAAGCAGGGTCTTGGCAAGATGGTGGATGGATTGCTGTGCACTGTCCTGATGGGCATTGTTCCCTGTTGCTCCACACCTGTCTGTCGCAGCCACCCCTTGTTAATTGTTGTCTCTTTGGGACAGGAACTGTCGTATTTGTTCTGGATTTGGGCAGTATCCAATCCATGGGTGTCCTGATCAGCGACTGGGGTTCCCTGGAAATCTGCTAATACAAATGGGGAAGAAGAATGGGAATTCAGGAAGGAAGTCCTTCAGTTCTATGAATAATGCATCTTCTATGCTCCACTCACCCCTTTCTCCTGTGTTTTGTCATTAGGCAGCATATCAGGCCTTGCTTACTCGAGGGGAAACTTGAAAACATTTCTTATTGTTGCTGTCTTCTGGAGAGCTCTGCAGGTGTTAGCAAAGTTGCAGAGCATTGGTATCAACTGACTACTATTTAACAGGTATAGGTTGTAGCCATGTTGGTCTGAGGACTTAGGCAGAGAAGCTTCTTTGGGTCCGATATCTAAAATAGGCTGTCTAATAAAAGATATCAGATTTACCCAGAGACCTTTGTCTCTCTACTAACATTTAATGTACATTGTTGGTTAGCTCTGTTTTTTGAGAGCTAACCATAGCGTTCCCCATGTCGCCAACCCTGGTGGAGCTAAAAAGAGGTGTTTATTGTGAGTCCAGTCAGTGTCTGAGTTTAAGGAGATGGGGTTCATTTACTTTTCCAGTATTCTTCTCAATGTTGCATAATAGCAAGTGTGAGTTACTGAGTGATGATTGTGAAAATCAATCTGTCCTGGTAAGAACAAAGGGAGGAAAGGAAAATTTCTCTTGGGCATGGTACAACGTCCATCTGAATATCAAATCAAATTATTTTTTAAAGAGAAAAAGAGAGAGAGAGAGAGAGTGGTAAGGTACTACAACCCAAAGGAGAAAGTATAAAAAGACAGACAAAAGTTTCACAAATTTCTTCTCTGTCTTTCCAGGCTTTCCTGGCTCCTAACAGTTCTTGAGATTAGGACTGATAATAGCCTCTCCACAGGCATAGGTCAAATCAATGGAACTGGATGCCAGGCAAATTCTGTTTAACTGCTTAGGGTGGAACAAAAGGTGTTGTTAAAGAAAGGGACAAATCGCACTATATAAAAATGATGTTCATATATAAAAATAATAGAGAATAAATTCAAGCCAGTTGCATGAAATGTGGCTTAATTTTATCTGGAGTTTTTGCAGAAAATGTAACCCCCCCCAAGAGTGGAAAGAATGTTTTGTTCATGTTATCTGAGCTAAGATGTACAACCTTATACTGTGCACACATTCAGGATAGCGTGTTTTTTTGTTTCAAAGTTCTAAATACTGACCTGAAAAATAAAGGTGTCCGTAACCATGTTATCAGGAGTGTCCTCTGCAATTGTGTTTGCAAAACCCACATTTTTATACCACGGTAGGCTTCTGTATGCATCTGTCAGGCTGTGAGATGAGCAACTTCCAGAAATGTTATGTATAGTTAACCCAGGAGTAGGTGAACCAATTTATTTCAAACTTGTTGCACTTTATAGATCTCAGTGAGATCTAAGGAGCAAGTTGTGTTTGAAGGAAATTGGTCCAGTAGATGTGACAGTTTTGATGTCGCTGCTGGATTCTCTGTTGGACATCTGCACTCTATCTACATTTTTAAAACACCTTGGGCGCACATATAGAGTTGACTTTGTTGCTGAATTTCTCTGCTGACTGCAAAACAGCTTTGAACATCCAAGATGGTGTGAAATGTGTTAGTTGAGTCTGTACCCATGGGAGTGGTACAGGCATGGCAGACTTGCAGAAAGTTTCAGGAAGTGCAAAATGCTGTACAATTGGCCCTGGAGGATGGGGTACCTCCCAGGAGCAAATAGCACAAGTTTGGAACCCCAGTGCTCTTGGCTTTTATTACTGCATGCTACATTTCATACTTGTGTGCACTTATATGGTACTTTCAGTTAACATACAGTGAGGGCTCTCAGACTTTCACTGAAGTAAGTACTTCCTATTAGCCCCATTTGACAGACCTGAGCTGCATGGACAGTCCTGCTGCTGGCTTTCTGGATTATGTTGGACAAATCTCTTGACTTCTGAGTGCCTCTGTTTCTTATTTCGAAAGTGATGCTTCCTCTGTAATGGGATTTGAGATGTGCTAATGGATAGTGCTATGAGAAGCATGATCCAGCAGTGTCACTATGGGCAGGAGACGTTTCCAACAACCCCATACATGGTGGATAATGAAGAGGTACCTGGTAGCTCTTGGGGCTTAGTTATACGTTTTTCTTGGAACAAAATGAGACACAGATGCCTTAGCTACCTTAGGAGATGCCTTATTTGCTTTTCGGCACCAGTGCATCTACATTAATGATACTGATAGCACGAGCCTAGTGTAGGCCTTTGCTGGGGTTTTTATCATCTGGGCCATCTAATCCTGAGCAACAGCTGTGGCTAACATGATGGTATGTCCATGCCACACTGCATTCATGACAACAGAAATAGCTCTGTCTATGTAAATGAATGATAAAGCAATTATAGTCATTTGGCCTCTCTGATCCACATGATTAGCTTAATGTTCTCTTTAAAAAAAATTGCTTCAAGGAACAATGATTATGGTTTGTTCTATAATAAATATTCACAGGGGAGCTCTCTCAATTATTTTTTAATTAATTGCATACAGTTGGCTTTTGGGGTGGGTGAAAAATGTACCCTAAATGATCACTTACTCTGGTGAATAAATCCTAGGCATCATATTAGTACTAATGGACCTAGCTGCTGCATTTCAGTCCTCAGTCATCCTCAAGCACAAATCTCTGGGCCTGTCTCCAGGAGATGCATTGATTTTTCAGCCCTGCTCAAACCCTCTATATGGAGTTACCCCTAGTGATACAAGGGCTTAGCCAAAGTTCAGTGCTTCCATTAGGTGTCAGGTACCTTTTGAGTGCATGTACAGTTGTTGCCATGATTGAATTGGGTGTGTACAGCACTTCCCACAGTGGAGCCCTGATGTCTTTGTGTGCTTTCCCACGGGTGTGTACACACGTGTACTCTAGGCATCCAGGCCTGTGCAAGTGTCCTGAGCGTGTGCACTTTAAGCGAGAGGGCATCTGCATGTGGTCATTGTTTGGCAGTGTCCTGGCTGCCACGTGTAGGCTGTGCAGGAGGGTCTGTGCGCTCACATTGGTGCGTGTACTCTGAGCCCAAGTATGGCTCTTCATTGTGCAGACATAACACAACCTTTCCAGCAGCATCACCCCAGACTGAATTGTTCTTCACAGTCTCAGCACTAACTAGGCAGTTCTTCAAGCATAATTAATAAGCACTTGATGTTTTCTAGATGGAAGGGATACTTGGATGGAGTGAGCTTGCAGGGGGAAAAAATGTAATTAATTCTTATTAGAAAGGGAAAATGCTGTTGTTTACCATAGTGCAAGCAAGGGATTGTCAGGCTGTGCTTTTGTTTCCCTTTGCCAGATACTTCAGAAATTAAAACAAAAGCCCTTCCTGGGACTCGGGCATTACTGTACTGTGCTGGGCAGCCCCTGGGAAGCTAAATAAGATGATTTTAAAGTTCTGGTTCTTTGCCCTATTGTACTCCCCTGGAACTACAAAATTGCACAGGGTTAGCGCTCTCCTCCCATATTGCTGGGAGAAAAGAGGGGGGTGGCTCTCACCACCTGACACCTACTTGTGATTTCTGAGGTTGAGAAGGAGCTTGAATGTTAGAGTAACAATTGACTGCCTACTTACAGTGTTTGTAGATCCCAGGCGGGTTCCTACTCATTGCAAAGTGAAAACCAAACATGGGACTGTCAAGATTTTTTACATGCTGAAGATGTTCACCCAGTTACCTCCATGTAGAGCTTGATACCTTGTGCTCGGCAAAGCAGCTCTTCGAGGAAGTCTTGATTTGAAGACAGCAAAAGGCGGAAAATTCTCTTCCCTTGGGAATTGGTCGCCAAAGTTAATCGCCTGTGCTGTTAAAAATGCATCTCTCATTTCCATTTTGAATATGTCTGGCGTTAACTTCCAGCTATTGGGTCCCATTATCCAGTTGGATAATTGGTTTAAAGATGGATTATCTATCCATTAGATTAAAGAGCCCTTTAGTACATTGGGCTCTTTTTTTTTTTTTTGTCGGATTTGGTTAATTTTTTTGTTTCGTTTCTTTTGTTTTTCTCCCTAGAGGCACTTCCACACTGTTATCAGGTCACCTCTCAATCTTTTCTCTGATAAACTAATCAGCATGTTCTCTATGAGTCCCTCTCTGCAAGTTGTTTTCTTCAGCTCCTTAATCACTTTTGTGGGTTTTTTTCTGTACTCTTTCCAATTTTTCAACCTCCTTTTAGTACACACACACCAGAATAGTCTGATATTGCTGTATTTGTGTCTCCAGTATTACATGCAGTGGTAAAAGCCCCTCTCTCCTCTTAATCCCTATGGCAGTGTTTATACATCCAAGGATTTCATTAACCCTTATTGCTACAGTGTTTCACAGTGGGTTCATGTTCAGCTGTTTGTCTACTGTGACCTCTAAATCCTTTTCAGTCACTGCTCTCCCCGCTTCGTAGGTGGGGCCTGCACGCTTTGTTCTGAGCTGTGTGACTTTGCCTTTGACTATTAAAACATAATTTCTTTGAATGGGCCTAACTTGCTTAACTGATCAAGGTTGCATTGTCCTGCTACGATTTGTTTTCCCCTCAGATGCTCTGAACAATGATTGTATTAGGGCTACCAGATCATTAATACAAATAATGGATAGTATTGGTTCTAGAACCAACCCCCCGCAGAATCGCACTAGATGTATCCTCATTCACTGATAATTACCTGTTAACAATGATTTGCTGGTATCTGTCAATTAGCCAGCTCTTAAGTCATTTAATGGGTGCGTTATTGATATTGTGTAGGGCTAATTTTTTTAAGCAGAATGTTGTATAGCACTAAGTAATCAGCCTGCAAAAATCTAAATATGCTTCATCTATACCTTTTACCACATTTCCAATAAAGCAATGTTGGCTGGAATTGATCACGTTCCCCAACCTACTTTCTGTATTGATAGGTTCCCACACCAGCTTTTCCAGGATTTGTCCTGAGACTGACATTCAGCTCTCTGGCCTAGTTACCCAGGCCATCCTAGTTAACCTTTTTGAATACACTAGCCCAGCATGAATGCTTTTTCCAGACTTCTGAAATCCCCTAGGTTTTCCAAAATGTAGTGTATTTACTCAAAAAGCACACACACCTTTCCCCAAAAAATCAGCCCTCCGACAAGACGCCAGGGCGAGTGTTAAGTGGGGATGTTACACTGCTGAATAGCTGTTGCTACCTGCTGGGCTGGCAAGCAACAGGGGTAGTCTGATTGTAACCTACTCACAACTCCTGCCAATTTGTAGCTTTTGCCAGAGGTAGCCACAGAGACAGTTAAGGGTGAGGAAGCTGCTGTATGCCGTCATCTCTCTGCCATGACTGTAGAAGCATCTTTTTTCCATCTTCTGCTTTCCCAAAACAAGGTGCATATCTTATTTGGGGCCATGTGGTATGCAAGTAAACACGGTGTTAAACATTACCATCAGTGAACCAGAGATATCCTCAGCCAATTCTTTTCAGGACTTGTGGATACAAGTTACTTGGGCCCAAAGAGTTTAAAATTGCCTACTCCTTTTAGATGTTTCACATTTTTCTTAGTTACTATTGGGCTGAAAAACAGTTTGTTGTCCTGGTGGCATACGGGTACATCATCCTGCTTCTTTCTAAACCCAGAAAAGAAGTCTTTACTGAACACATTTGCCTTTTCTGTATTGCTGTGGATGATTTTACCTTTCCATCCAAATATGGGCCTAGGTTTACTGTGGTCTTAGAGATGCTGTCATAGCCCAAGTTAGGTTTTGCTGATGTTTCATCGAATGACCCATAAAGGCAGTGTCCCATGTTCCTTTGTCCAGAGCAGTGGGGTGGTGTGTGTGACAGTCCTAGGCTGTGTTGCTCTTTGACTATCCGGAGGAATAGTGTTACCTGCTTCGGCACCTTGGAGTTCCCCCACCCGTTGCAAGCAGTAAAAATAAACTCCTAAAGAACAGTGTTCCCTGGTTGGCTTTTCACATCTGTGAGCCTTAAATCTGGGGAAGTTGCTTCTCAAGGGAGTGGAATGACATGACCCTGACTCTCTTAGTGTGGAGCTTGCCCTTAAATTAACCACTTTGATCTTGCCATGTAGAGTGATGTCAAAGCAGTCCTGTGTTGTTTGTGAGCCAATTGTTTCACAAAGCCCTTCTTTCATGCAGTCTTGTGGACAAAGGCCTTGCCAGATTGTGTTTTAAACTTACAAACTACCCTCCCTCCTCTTTTTATCATTTTATTAATGCCAGCAGAGTGCAAGAAAGTACATTCCTGCTCTGAGATGTGACTGTGCAGAGGCCATTGAAGCTGGCTCATGTCTATCATGTCAGTGATTTCCAGATCATTTTTACTTGGTTTACAAGCAAAAAGACATTTCCTTTTAACTGCCAGCCTAGCGCACTCAGCCTGGGGCCTGAAAATAAAAGTGCCCTTTCTGGTTTTTGCGGCATCATCAGTAATAAAGCGTGCATGGGTCAAATGCCATCCTAATGTACACCGCTGCCACTGTACTGCTTTATGAGACCTCCTCAGGCAGAGCTCCGTGGCCACCTTTCCTTCTGTAGATTGCATGTATAATATGGGAGGAAGAGCTGGAGGACTGAGGTTGCACAAGAAACCCTGTAAATGAAAGCTAGTTAGTGATTCAGCAGGTGATGCATGAGCCCAACTGGACTTCAGCTCCCTTTCCCAGAGCCGTGCTGGTTCTGGCAGGGCTGACAGCAGGAAGAAGTAATAAACCTCACTGTTTTTGACTGTAGTCAGCAGATGTGACATTGAATGCACAGAGGGAGCAGAGTTGCTGAGTAAGACCATGCCAGCCTCACATAGTTATTTTCAAGCTAGAACTGCATTTTACATACAAAACACTTTTTAACTGTAAGGTTGCCTGGACTGCAAGAGCTTCCTGTATTGATCTCAGAGAAACACTCACATTTCTTCCTAAGGCACAAATGTGGTTGGCACTACTGTAGTTTTGGAGGATGTCATAATCTTTATTCCCATCTCACCAGCAGGTGATAGGTCTTGTCCCCACTACATATGGGGATGGGGAGCCCAGAGTCAAAAATCTGGGGGACAGTTCCCTTCCCATTGACACTGCAGAAGAGAGTTCAAGACTCATAGGGCCAGAGGGAGAGCACCGGCAGAAGCATGACTCTGCCCTTGTGATCAGGTCAAACACTTAAGAGCAGGGACTAGTAGGTCTTGATGGCAGGTTCCTGGCAGTCTTAATTTAAAACACACAGATATCCTCAGGAACTGGGATCATGAGGATTGTGCAGCTAGGACCTGCCTGGCTATAGAGATGCTGCTTCTTTGGGCAGGTTACATTGTAATCATCTTTTATGTATGTTATGCTATCCCCCATAAAATATGATAAGGTTACATAGGCAGATAAGGTTCTTTGGGTAAATCTGATATCTCTTATTAGACACTGGGGTCTTTTGAGGAGATTGGAATGGGAGTGTCTATAGCCCAGATTGTCAAACCAAGGGTCTTGATGTCAGGTGCCTTCCTCATGTAGATGCCTCAGTTGCTGGCCTGCTTTTGGGAGTGTCTGAGCAATTTCAGCTCTCATTGTTTTTAGTGGTAGCAACAGCCCCTCTGGAAATGTGGTCAGTTATTCAAGGGCCCGAGTGGAAACATGGCTGCCTGTCTCTTTGCCTCCCAGGTGAATGCTTGGTCTGTGTTCCTAATGCTCAGAGACAACTGCTCCCTGTTTTGCTGCTCAGACCTCCAGCCAGGGAGGAGTGGAGCCTGGGGCTGCCTGTGCTGCTAGTCCCCACTGCCTTTGGTTGTTGCCTTTCCTCTGGCATCTCCCAGCAGCTCAACAACACAGAGACCACCACTCTCAAAAGGCTGGCAGCTTCTGCTCACTGATGCCTGTCTGCCTGCAGTGGATGACTGCGAGGACCCTGCCTCCCCTTCTGGTCCAGGCTGGATGATTTGAGATGCTTATATAGGGCAGTGAGGAAACTCAGGGGCAAAGGGACAAGGTCATAACAGGGAAGCTGTGGGGGAGAATGGGGTAACCTAGGGGTGGCTAGGTATGCCACTGAAGAAAGGGAGATAGGAAGAGGGAGAGTGAAGGCTCTGTGTGGGGGAGGAGGGGGAGCAAAGAATAAGATTTGACAGAAGATTTGACAGAACTGCTTGAGCTCCCCATTTCACGAAAACAGCTGTGCACACGCGCAGATTGGTTTTGGCTACATCCAGTACAAACAGGCTTGAGCCAGATATTTGTATGTCGCTCATACACAGCTCCACATGCAAAATTGCAGTTTAACCAAGTCGGTTTAACTTTCAGATGTGTGCAGCCTGGGGTATAAATGTATGGCACAAGGGTGGGGTAGTATGTGCCCATTGGGTCAGGAAGGGTGGGATGGGGTGCAGGGATTATGGACTTGGGGACACGTGTGAGACAGAGTTGGTGAGGGCATCAAGATTACAGGGAAGCTGGAGATCAGGAGATACAGACAAGGGTGTGTAGGGGAAGCTCCAAATCACCCACATATCCCAAGAGGCAACAAAGAGCGGCGCCAAGGAATCGCTCCACCAGAGAGGCATCCTTTTAACTAAAAGGTGGGATTTGACACAGGCTTTGCTAAACTGCTGTTAAGACATGAGCAGACACCAGTTTAGGTCTAACACAGGCTAGTTCTGATTTAGTCAAAGCCCATCTGGAGGAGGCCTGCAATAAGCCCCACGTAAACCAGTATAGAAGGGTCTAAGCAGGTCTAACCACTGACTTAACAAAGAGCTTTAATTAAATGACACAAATACATATACATCCAGTTCCATAGAGAGAGGGAGAGCCTCAACCTTCATCTTTTCCATGGCAGTGAGACCAGATCAATTCCAGACTTCCACTGCCCCTCTGTGTTCTTGCTAATTAATAATGGGTAGAAGAACGGCAGCCGTGTTTGGGGTACTTCAGGTTGGGTGGAGAACAGCTGGTCTGCAGGAACGTGAGACACAATGACATACACATCTTGCCAGTCAGGGAAGTGCTACTGACAGCCTCCCAGCCATGCACTCCCAGGTGCAGCAGTGGTGCTAGCTACAGAAGCTTTCACATTCTGCATCTGTTCTGCATTTTACCATGATGGCATGGGGCTTTTCAAACCAATATATTATGCATCAGCACATATTGCACAGACAGCAACCAATGGGGACTAAAATAAATAGGAAAAAAAAATCAAAGGAAACAGCCTGAGACACAGTTGAAACAAACAGGGATGGATCCATCATTCAATCATGACACAGCTCATTGTATAAAGAATAACACCAATCATATGAATAATGTGTTAGGATACAAAACAGCATACAAAGGGTGTGCATCTCTAAGAGGTGAGCAAGAAGGACTGCTATGGACAGGCAGGATTGGCTGATCATAATCTGGAGTGGAAAGATTGATATGCAGCACATGTAATTATCCTGCCATGGTAAAACTCCACTAATTTGCACACCAGTAATCCCCAAACCTGACAATTATCAAAAATATCTGGCGGTCTCACCCCACTTTGCAGAAAATATTTAATAGGAGAATGCTGTGGTGGAATCTCTTACTACTGAGACTTTATTACCTGAGTGCATTCATCGGTGAGCGAAGCATCATAAATCATATTTACTGTGGTTGTGAGAAAATTAACAAGGGCATCTTGTGACACAGCATCCCCTTTTTTTTTTTTAATATATTGTGCCTAGTCCTTTGCAAAATGTGGTTATTCTCCATGGGTTTCCAGTCATGAAAGATTCTGGTTTGATGGGCCAGGTTAGACTACTGCTGTTCAGACAGGAAAACAGGATCCATGATAAGCCTCACTTTTCACAAGCTGGTTGATTTCTGAAGCAGCTGATTAATCTGAGAAATCTCCCCAGATCTGACCAGCTTGGATCAAATGCCCAGAGGATTGTACAGTATGTGGCCCCAAGTTGTCACCAAAGGATGTTATACGTCATGCAATTAGAAGTGATGGGAAATAGGTCTAAAATGGGGGTTGAGAAATCTAGTGCTTTGCCTAGGAGCCTAAGAGACTGGCCAGGGCGAATCCATCAATGTCGATGAGAGTTGTGAGTGGTGGGCAGGCTGATAGCACTCAACACTTCATTAATTCCATCACTGAGGAGCCTGTAGGCTTAGCACCTTGGCAAAGACTTCAGGCAGGACCTTACTTACAAGAGAGAGAGTTCACCAGTGGTGCACAGGTATTCTAGAGCAAGAAACCATTCTGTCACACACCCCTGATTTTCAGGGGCTGCATACAATCTGGTTCATCTACTTCCCTCATTGCAAGGGCCAGGCAAGGGGACACAGGCTTGCATTTACCGTGATCCTTTGGCCCCCGTATTTTATGTAGCTGTGACTGGAAGGACTGCAGCCTTTATTCCAGCACACGGATTGGGATAGCAGCAGGTTGATTTGGATGTGTTGATTGGGATGTGTATAAACTCCATATCCTGCCCCTAAATCAGAGGGCTACTACCTTCCTACTACCCCTCACTTTACTCATGTGGGCCCTGAGTACTGGAGCTTTAGGTGGGTGGAGTGAATTTCACCCTTAATTAATAGCTCACTTGTATTATTTTTCGGCTTTACAAGACTGCCTTTGCTTAATGTACAGAAGAGCCAATCTCTGACAGACAGATATAGATAGAGTCAGCAGATTGAAAGATAAAAGCAGTAGATAGGTACGCCTAGAGCTAGTGATCCATTGTCACAAAGTGCATGTATTCAGTACACAGCTGCATAGGCAAAGTTAGTCTCAGCACTCAAGTGTAGAGATATAGATGGACTGATTGATGGAAATAGGCAATGTAGATTGATTTGGAAGCTGTGCAATAGACCAGTGGGCAGAGACCGATTTATGGATTTAGGGATAGCTTCTAAGTAGGTAGATGAATCACTACAGTCAGAAAGAAATCAAGTTGCTTTAAGCTCATTCACCTTATGCTCTCTGCCAGAGCCGAGCGAGACAGAAGAGAAACAAAGCTCATGCATCCTTGATCCAAAGTACTCTCCTACTATGAGACTTTGGGGAGGAAACTCAGGCCCTGGCTGTCTTCATGTGTTTCTGCCAACCAGCTTTTAATTAAAAATAGCTTTTGTGCAGATGCCACTTACCTCAGCTGGAGTGCCATAGAGACCACCTTCTCATCTCTGCTCCTCTCCAAAATGCCTGCTTCATGTTTACAAACTACAGGAAAAGCTTTATGATTATGGAGAGAGGCACCCTAATTAGCCCTTTTCAGTTCCACTGAACTCCCCAAGGATGGCAAGAGATTAGAGCACAGCATTTATGCTCTACATTTTGGGCCAACAACACCATGATTTTAACCTGCCTGCTGATCATACCAGTGCACATTATTTCTTGTAATAACCTAGACATGCAATCTGGAGTCCCACCAGTCAGTGGCTACTGATGACATTTGCCCCAACGTCCTTACCAAGGATGACACAACTGGTGCATAAAGTTTGCTACCAGGTAACTGTTGAGAGCTGCCCTGACCCAGAGACCTGTTTGCTAACCTCTTGGGCCACATACCAATCCTATCTGCTTTCTCAGGCATCATGGAGAAAGTTGAAAGAGTAAGTGATGGAGATTTTGCTTTGTATTTTTTTTTCAGGGAAGGAACTGTTGCTGTATAATAGGTGTACTATAAGTATTGATGGCATATGGTTCGGTTCTGGTAAAGAGCCCAGAATAGCAGAGGAGGTGCAGTACGATAAGTCTAAATTGGTAGTTTTCAACTCGTGATCTATGTACCCATGGGGGTCCGCAGACTTTGCCTAAGGGGTCTGCAAAAGATGACTATGATCAATCAAAAGTTTGTGAATATACTTACAATTCAAAGAAGTCCACACCTCCAGCTGACATTGCCAAAGGGGTCCACACCTCCATGTGAAAATTTTTAGGGGTCCACGGATGAAAAAAGGTTGAAAAGCAGTGGTTTAAATGAATAAATAATCAAATGGACAAAATTCTCCAGGTTCATCTGCAACATGACAGTGACAAGTCTTGGCACCAGGGGACCTGGGAACATCTCACCCACACAAACACCCAGGTCTTGTCTTGACTCAGGAGTCTGGGCTCATCCCTAGCAGATGCTCTCATGCATGCTGGAGACAGGGCTTGAGAGTGAGCACCAGGGAATACCTTGGAGCAGATCCACTGGTAAATATCTGGGCCTGGATCATGTTAGTGGATTTGGGCAGACAGGGTATGCTCAGGCTGGGACATGCCGTGGCTGCATGATATACAAGTACTAAGTGCCGCATTGCACTTGCCTTCCCATGTGTTTGTACAGCTCCACGTGTAACAGGGCCCAGTCTTCATTCAGGCTCTGGGCTCCCCTACCAGAGGAGTTAACTAATCAATAACAGCATCTAGCAGCTATTTAAAACCTCTTCATATCCCAAACACAAACCTGAAGATGTTAAGGGAGAAGAGGGCTTTATCACCTACAAGCTATAACTGCATTCTTAATAAAAACATTGCTAATTCTGTACACAGCATATGTTGGATTTTATATCTTGTATATTGGATTCCATCAAGCTTTTTGAGGCTTGGACTTCAAAGCCAGAATACGTGGCAGACATGCTACAAGAATCTTGGCGTCTTCTTCCACATGGGCGGTGTCCGTTCTAGTTTGCATGCTTTCCAGAACAGTGGATGTGTGGCAGCGTTTTGAAGAATAAGACTGGGGTAGCTCAGGATATATTAATAGATACAATCTGTTTAGCTTGCTCTTGGGTTTTATACTGTTTATTTTCATGTGTGCCAGCACGAGTGCTTTGTGGCTGACAACTATTATCTACCTGCCACATCTAATGGCCTGAATGAAGAACCAGCTTTGTATTCATGACAGCTGAATCCCATCTGCTTTCTCTCTTCTAGTCCTGTTCATAATTCCATGGCTTCAGAAATTGTTACTGGTCTTAGGGTTTCAGTAATATGTGGGTCTAGAAAGGCTTGGATTTCACCCCCAGGGAGAAAGCCCCTTGGACCTATCTTCACAGCAGAGTTAACCCAAGTTGTCTACACTCAAGTTACCCTTTTCAAGTTGGCTTAGAGTAGCTGTGTCTCAAGGAAACCACTTCTGCAGCTACACCGGTGTGAGGTCTGGGGATAACTTCTAGGTATTCAGTACTGTGGGAAGCTAATACAGTCTATAAATGCTTTTCCAGTGAATTCTGGGAGATCTTGTCTGTCCTTTCTAGGTACATGCAGGGAAATGTGAGGAGTCACTGAATGACTAGCAGAACTTAGGGAAGAACCTAGCCTGTGTCTATACAAGAGAACAATCATTTTAACAGGTGGGGAGTTGTGCTGACTCAGGTTTTATCCTATAGCCCCACTGGGACCAGCCAGTTCAAGTTAAAAGCACCACTACAACTCTAGTCAGAGGGTTTTGTGTATGGATGGGAATTTTGATAGGGGCCACACTTTAGTTATAAGCTGAGTTGACTTTGCAGTGTAGACAAACTGCTAGTGGCTATAGAGGAGCCCAGCAGAGCACAATAAACACCCATGCTGCACATGGGTATACATATGCGATACCCTTGGATAAAGTGGTGAAAGGGAAGCTTTCCTTGAATTGACCACAGCTAACAGTATTCAAGGGTCAGAGACTTGGAAACACCACGCACGCAGCTGTATAAAGGCCCATGCCTTGTTTCCTGCCACCTTCCATGCTTTGATTTGCCCACAATACATGAAGGAGGGAGTTTTTATCAGAGAGCTCCAGAGAGACATGTAGGAAAAGTGAGAGTTGAACAGGGAAAGATGAAGGGTGGGGAGTGATGTGCAAATTACAGCAGGTAACCTTTTCAGGTGTCAGCTGTATGACGTAAGGAAATAAACTAGTAACTTTGCGGGAACGGGCAGAAGGGCAGCTCTGCTGGCTGGTTCCCTGGATTTTCTGTTCTTCTGACCCTCTGGTGAAAGCCATTCCAGTGACCTCTTTCAAATAACCTACAAGCTCAGCACAGTGCCATACGTACCATGCATGTTAACTGGACTCTGGTAATGATAAAGACCCTTCAGAGAGTCTGCAGCAAATGGAATCACTGGTGTGCTCTATTAGCCACTTCACTGCTTTGCACTAAATGGAGCATCACAGCATTGATAGTGTTTCTCCGGTTACAATGGACAAACACATTTCCTGAAAGCAGGTACCAGGGATGTCCAGCGCTATGAAAAGGATTAAATAAATATCTTAACTATACTACGAGGAACAATGAAATCCTTCGTAAATGAGGGTCATAAAAACAAAGAGAGTGGGGGAGAGAGAGAGAGAGAGAGAGAGAGAGAAACAGAAGGATGAAAAGCAATGCAGTCAAGAGAACAAGAGAGACTGGAATGGAAAATAATGTCTTGATAGAATAAAGGAAGGCTAGAAATGTCAGTGCAGCTCTCAGTTCTTGCTCAACTTCTACTGAAGTCAATGGGAATCTAATGGGAGTCAGAATAGACCTTAGTGAGCTGTAGCGAAGTGAGAACTAGAGAAAGAAATGGGAATGTTTTTATTACTTTCTATTTTTTCCATGGCTGCTCAGCTATTACAATAAAAGAATCAGGGATTGGAGTATGAAGCTGTCCAGCCAACACAGCTGCAATCACCCTACCTCTATGGTACACTCAGTGGCTGTCATCCATGTTTCTGGGTCAAGAAGGTGCTCATCAGGTGGTCACCCATTACAGTTTCTAACATGTTTAAGAGACATAGGATCCTGAGTCCCATTGACTTCCATTGAGACTAAGGGTGGCTAAACTGTTTCTGTGGTAATCCCTTGCTCCTGCTGAGAAAAAAAAAAAGCCATGCCCATGCACTCCTGCCCCATTTGTACTACTTGCTGAGAAAGTATCACTGTTAGAACAGGCTTGGCCAGCACTGCTGCCAAGTGCATGCCCAGGGCTGAGATCCTGACTGCATCCCTGGGCACCTCCTATAAGCAGCCACAGGTCCCTGGGGTTTGATCTTAGTGTTTGTGTGTCCTTACTGTTCATTTCTGATTTGGTGTCAAGCTGCCACATAGCCCATCATTTTCTGTCCTCTTTTCCTCCTTTCCCAGGGTTAGATAGAGTTTTTCCTCACTGCTTCCCACCCCGCCAAAGAAGAGCCTTTGATAACTTTAGAGGAAGCATCTTTGTTATACTGTACCCTGTTGCAGTTTGGGAGATTGAAATAAAAAGACCGTCTCTTAGTTCCTTTCTGTCACACCGGTTGCAGAGTCCTTCTTCCCTGTTCCTGGTGGGCTGTCCAACCAATTCTTGCATAAATTTCTCCTTGGTGTGGACTCCTCCTGTATAAATCAGGCACGAGAAGGCACACAGCAGGACTAGGAGATTTTGAGTAGCTGATGTTGTATTCAGAGGTCAGCCATATCCATCCCTTCTTATACTTCATTTCAGTTGCACATCAAACAAGTTCCACTTTCACCACCTTGTTCATTGCTTCTTGCAGCTTAAAGATTGTGCTACTGTGAATTGTGTTTCTGGTAGATATAATTTCTTTAAGGAAGTTCAGCTGGAGGGATATGAGATTCAGATGCAAAGTCTGTTTTTCCAGAACATGTCAGCTAGTTTTCCTTTGTTTTGGTTTTCTTTGGTTGACTTATTTCTCCTGAGGAGGAGGCACAAAACCCAAACTCTTGCTTGCCATTGTCACGGAGCGGGGCCCGCAAGCAGCCGTGAACTCGCTAGCGCCCCCTGCTGTGTCAGTTAAGGTGATCCAGCACCCTCAACTCGCCTGCCACGTCTTTGATGTTATAGGTTCAAATGGGAGGCTGCCTCTTATCACCCTAGACACCGCTCTCTTCTCTGGCCCATTCTGAGTTTGGTGCCCCAGTGCACCCCTGCCTTGTGGGCAATGCGTGCCTCCTACCTCCCCTTCAGCACGCTCCAAGCCTCCCAGTTGTCCCTGGATGTTATTCTGTCCTTGCCCTCTGGCGCCTCACTCTGGTGCCCCTTGGGCTCATCACGCCCTGGTGCCCCTCTCTGGCACCCCCAGGCCTGTCACACCTGGCGCGCCTGGGGCTTCTCCCACCCCAGCGCCCCTGGGCTAGCCACGCTCAGGGCCTCACCCCACTCCCAGGGCCTCTCGCCTCCTCTGGGGCCTGTGTCGCACTTCCTGTGCTTCTCACCCCCCTCTGGGGCCTGTGCGCCCTTTCACGATAACGCCCCCTCTGGGGTCTCACTCGTGAGCTTCCCACGCTGCACGCCCTCTCGGGCTGGGGCCTCCACCCCTACACGCCGAGCGCCTCTACAGCGTTCGCTCGCCGTGCCCGCTGTGGCACTAGAGTCCCCAGCACTGCGGAGCCCTCCGGGACCCTCTCCGGGTACTACACCCAGTTGGGGCTCAGGTGGCCACAGCCATGCCTGGCCC
Source organism: Crocodylus siamensis (assembly GCF_052110815.1). Taxonomy (NCBI): domain Eukaryota; kingdom Metazoa; phylum Chordata; order Crocodylia; family Crocodylidae; genus Crocodylus; species Crocodylus siamensis. The sequence continues at coordinate 52,296,797 of NC_143400.1, read as the reverse complement.
CCTGGACCACCATCTCGGTGGCTTGCCCCAGTAGGGCTTCCCCTCCACCCCCCGTCTCGCCCCACAGGGCGGGTGTCAACTCTCCCAACACTGGCGCAAACAGCTATACGGCTATAACACAAACACAAGAAACCTCCTGGCTTATAACCCAACACTCACTCGGCTCCTTAGTCATGGTCTCTTATAGGGTTCACCTGCCCGCATCATTTTAGCTGGTCAGGCTGCAACTATCAACTCAAGACTGCTCAGCTACCCCACAGTGCTCCTGCTCCTGCTCCTGCTCCTGCTCCTGCTCCTGCTCCTGCTCCTGCTCCTGCTCCTGCTCCTGCTCCTGCTCCTGCTCCTGCTCCTGCTCCTGCTCTGGCAGCAGCCAGAAGGGAACTGTGAGCTAGGCTCCGGCCTGGGCTGTTTATACAGGCCCGGCCCTGCCCCCTTCTGGCCACCTGACCTGCCTGGTTGCCCCAGCAACCGGCACCTGGGCTGCCCTGTTGATTGGCAGCTCTCTCTATTTCCTTTTAGGCATGGGGCACCCAAGTGCTCCTGTGACAGCCATTAACAGTATTTTGCTATATATAAAAAGCTACATTAGTGCTTTACTAAGAGATCCAGAATGCCACATTTCACAAAAAGGACAGTGCAGAGTTTTGGTGACCTCTTTTGGTGCAATGATTTAATGAGTCAGCGATATCATTAACAGACAGCAAGTCCCTTTAATTTTTTTTTAATTCAGTGCTCACCCTGTGCATGTGCATGCAGGTTTATTCTGGTTCATGACTGGGACCCCTACATGCTACTTTAATATTGTCTTTTCTTGCATGTCCCATGCCCACTATATAAAAAGCACCTTGTTATGAAGAGGTAGGATGAAAAAAAAAATTCCTTGCAGAAACCCAGTAGCAGCAGCCAGGATGCTGAGCCTGCTGCTAGCTTTGTGTGCCCGATGGGACCTACAGACTGACCCAATGTGTTGTGTCCAGGGCCATGTGCTGGGTCCAGCTCTGCGTGCTGAGTCAGACCCCGTGTGCCATGTCCTCCCCCATGGTGGGTCTAACCTGGCATGCAGGGTCTGACCCCGGCTGCAGACTGACCTGGCTGCTGGCTCAATCTGACTCATAGTGCTACATCATCTGGCTGAGGGGCTACCTGTGGGTCGGGAAATTTGGCAGTGGGGAGCAGTGGCAGTGTTAAAAAAATTAAGAAACAAATCATTTCCCATGTTTTACCAGCTAGCTTTGATGAGACATACAGGTTAGGTGTAAGAAAATCAGTGATGATAATACCTATTTTCACCTTCAGGACCTTGAAGGTTTCCATTCAAAGGAGGAGATGATGGAGTCTGTTATGTTCTGATGTATTCCTCTTCACTTACAGACAATATGTAATGTCTGGCTTCCTTGAAGGCAGGAGGAATCATGTAGACAGGAGATAGAGATAAGAATAGCTCTGAACCTCTTTCTAGCTAGCACTCAGCCCAACTCACTTTATCTCAGGACCACACTACCAGTACTCATGTAAGTAATTTCAGTATTTCCTACCTGCACTTTCTCTCTGTTCCTCTGGTCTTTTCTGCTTCTCTGGCAGACATACGAACCTTCACCAGCCAGCAGCCATTGAAAACCCTCTGCCTCCATGTGCGGTGCACATACCTCTGTTCTGGTAGGTGACATGCACCTGCATTTGGGGTGGGACAGTTATCTCAATGAGCTGCTGGTATCCAGGACAGCTCTCATAACTATCTTCAGTGAAGGTCATGGCTACACCTGCACCATTACAGCAATAAGAGATAACAAGCAGGCTCAAGGAACAGTGAGGTTGGTGTTTGGAGGGAGAAGGCCCTCCATGCTTGGAGAAATATGTCAGAACTCTACTGAGGGTGGCAACAAAGACCTTCAGTTCATTAATGAGCAGTAATTACTGCACATTTAGTTTTGTACTTGCTCAATGAAGTTTTGTACTTGCTCAAGTACAAGTTAAGTACTTAACTTGTTAAGTACAAGTTAAGTAACTTAACTTAAGTACTTGTTAAGTACAAGTTAAGTACAGGTTTTGTACTTGCTTAATGAAGTACTAACTAAATGCACAGTAAGTATAGTTACTGTGCAGTAGTGCTGGCAAACTTGTTTTTGTGATGCTTACTGTACAGTAGCCTAATACTACTGCACAGTAGTGTATTAGCATGGTTTTTGCCTGGCGCACTACTGCACAGTGTTACTAGTCTACTGTGCATTAAGCGTCTCGTGTAGATGCGGCTGCAGTCTATGATCCTGGAGGCTGCATCCTGACAGCTGTGTTTATGATGTCATTCCCATTCAAGTGCCTTTCTAATGCCTGTGACTCACCCTCAGCCAATCGCCTGGCTGTTGTCAGTCCTCTCTTTTCCCTTAAATTGTTTTTAATCGCAGGCACACAATTGATTTATCGCCTTCCACTCCATCTCCCCTCAGCTCCAGTTTTTTACTAATAAACAGAAAAGATTTAAATGGTCTACTGTGCTGCCATGCCAAAGTATTTTCTTTATTGTGCAGTCATGACAGCGGAAAGCATGAGGATTATTGGATTAAGCCCTGCCGCGTATTTACTTGCCTTTTCACAGACACATCAATCTTCTCCATGCTCTATATCTTGTCACACAGGAAAGCAGTACCTGAAGGGGAGCCAGGATGCATGAAGTCCTGGTGTTTAATTTGCTTCTGCTACTCAAATAATTTCAAAATTGACTTCCTGGACTCTGCTGAGTAAGGAAAGTCTCCGCAGCTGGAGGTCATCTCAGCAGCGGAAAGGGTGGGATGAGCATGGAACTAGAGAGCTGTCCAGGGAGTGGAGTCAGAAATCCAGAGGGTCAGGCAGAGTACAAGGTGGCCTGGTCAGGCATCCGGGTGATCCGGCCAGATCTGGGTCAGACAGAGCACGAGGTCAGGAGGCTGGATGGGTCACATATCCAGAGAAGCCTTCAGAAGCAACAGAAGGTAAGGGTGCAGCAGCCTAGGCACTATGTTGTACCTTGTTGCCTGGACACTTCCTGTTCTGGGTCAAGTGTTTATATGGCAAGGGGTGAGAGGTCAGTTGACCTTGGATGGACACTCTGGTGGTAGGGAGTTGGTGTCTGCCTAGGCCCACATGGGGGGATTCTACCTACCTGCCTGCACCAGTCCTCAGCTGGGTGGGTGGCAGGCTGAGGCTCTGGGTTCAAGGTCATAGCCTTAGGTTATCCTGTACTCAATGATCCCTTCTAGAGGGTGCTGGTCCAGGTTTTCTAAAGTGATCCTTGTGGAAATTTTGTACCAGATGGGGGGCATGGGCCTTCTTCTACAGGTTTGTTTGTGCCTCTCATCTGTATCTGTACCCCTCCCAGTCTACTAGGTATGTAATTTTCCTTGCTACATCTTGAGTTCAGGTTTTCTTTGACCAAGTACTCTTCCTGGCTGTGGACCTTTACAGGTGATGGAGGAGGTTGGGATCTGAGAGGGAGTGTGTTTTCTGTGTAGGGCTTGAATAAGGAAGTGCGAAAGATTGGGTGGATTGTCAGTGTTGAGGCAACCTGTAAGTTGAAAGTGCCTGGATTCATTTAATGGGTGATACAGAAAGTTGTGATGTACCTGTGATCCAGTTTCTGTGAGGGCTGGTGGGTGTAGAAGCCATACTTTCTACCCGACTGAGTAAGCAGGCCCTGCCGATGATGTTGTTCTGCGTGTCATTTGTATGCTGTTTTTGCCTTCCAGCTGGGATGTTGTACCCAGTCCATAGCTGCAGGGTTATTGGAGGTGATGGGTAGAGTGCGGTGTAGCTGGGGATGGAACCCATAATTGGCAAAGAAGGGCCGTTGCCCAGTCGAGGCATACGTGGAATTGTTAAAGGCAACTTGTCGAGTGTTAGCAGGATGCCTGAAAATTGTCTTGCTGGAAATTGAGGTATCAGCAGAGGCACTGCTCTAGGACATGTTTTTTTCTTTCCATTTGACCATTTGTTTGTGGGTGGTACGTGGATGAGAGCTGGGCATGGACTCCCAGAAAATGTGGGGCCTCACACCAGCATCAGGGAATGTATTGGGGCCCATGGTTGGAGGCTATGTGGTCTGGGATATCATGAAGGTGAACCACATGGTTCAACCATAATTGGGCTGTGTCTCTAGCTGGGGGCAGATCTGTGTATGGCATGAAGTGGGCCCTTTTGGTGAACTGGTCTGTCACTGTCAGTACCGTGGAATATCCATCGGCTTTACACATCTCTATTATAAAGTCTAGGGAGATGGTACACCCAGGTCTCAGGCCAATGGGAAGAGGCTGAAGGAGCCCACAGGGTTTCTGTGCAGGTCTTTTAATATGGGCAAAAGATCACAGGAGCAGACAAAGCCTTGGCCTGCCTCATGCAGGTGAGGCTGCCAGAAATATCAGGCAAGCAGTTGATAGGTCTTTTCTGTTCCCTAGGTGTCCTGCTAACACCGAATCCTGGCTTACACAGAGTACGGTCAGCCTGGGCAGACCTAGAGGCGTGGAATTCCTACCCCGAGTGAATATGATCCCCTCCTGTACTTGGTAGGGCTGTCAAGAGAGAGAAGCCTGCTCATTAGGGGGAATTTCTTCTTGGGTGGTAGCTTGAAGGAGGGTCAGCGGGTCTGTGGGTCGCATGGCACTGATGACCTTATGGTGACTGGCCTTCTAGCAGTGTTGCTGACAGTAGCCTTAGTTCAAGTGGACTTCCCAGGCTTCCTGCCTGACTAATGGGCCATGGCACATGAACCAGGGAAACACCAGAATCAAGGGTTAGTGCAGGGAGTGAATGGCATCAAAGTGTATGGTTTCCCTGCATCCAAGGAAATTAATTTCCAGGGTGGTGGTCTCCCACTTCCTTGAAGCCAGGGGTGAGCCATCTATGGTCTCTGGTTTCAGGTTTCTTTCACCACCTTAGCAGGATTTTTAGACCTCATGCCATGGCCTGTGACAGTGGTTTTGAACCTTTTTTTATTTGTGGACCCTGAAAAATTTGAATGGAGGTGAGCCTTTGAATTGTAAGTGGGGGTATTCATATTTTTGATTGATTATAGTTATCTTTTGTGGATCCATTAGACATAGTCTGCAGACTCCCAGGGGTCTCCGGCCTCAAATTGAAAATTGTGAAATTACCCACAGCTCCAGAGTCCAGCAGGGTGGCCAGCATGGGGAATGAGCAGTTCTGCTCTAGGATGAGGAGAGGGGCAGATAGTAGTACTTGGGACTTAGCTTGCCACAGATTTCATGGACTGTAGGTGCCTTGGGGACTTTGAACAACCCTGAGCTGATCCCCTTCACCAGGCCCAGGATCACTTGCTTACCCTGACCCCCTCTCATGGCACTTGCTTACCTTTGACCCCCTCTCATGGCACACTCGTATCCTGGGGCCCCAGCCTTGCTCCTGCTGCTGGCGGTGTTCCCATTCTGGTATGCCCCATAGCAGAGGCCCCAGCCCACTGTCATGGGGTTGGGAGCAGCCATAGGGTGAGGCCCCAGAGGTCAATCTGGATGGCCAGGTCCACAAATGCAGCCAGTTTGAAGGGTAGTTCTACCCAAGTCAGTTCATCCTTGATCTCCCCATGCAGATCCCAGGTGAAGTAGTAGAATTAGGCTACCCCTTTCCAGTGCATGTCTGCTGTATAGCAGCAGAAGAGGGAAGCATATGCCATAGAAAAATCTTCCCCCTGTTACAGGGACCACAGCACAAAATACACCATCTGGGCTGGGTGAGGGTCTCCAAAGGTGACCATGAAGTCCTTAGGGAGTGCTTCCCAATCTTGGAGGACCAGACTATTGCACTCCACCAAAGATGCAGCCCATTTCAAAGCTTCTCCTGTTAGGAGACTAACCACTGGACTCACCCTTGCTAAGTCCCGGGTGTAGAGCTCAGTTTGGGCTACAAACAGTATGCACCATTGGATGAGGAACCCGCAGAAATGCAGCCAGTCACCACTCTCTGGTTAAGTGCTGAGCAAGCATGGTTCCTGGTGGGGAGGCTGATGCGTGGAAATCTTGCTGTGGAGCTGGCAGACCTGAAAGCATAGGGAATGATTCTCTGCCAACAACTGCCAGACCATATCTTCTAGTGCTTGGCAAGCAAAGGCCATCTGCACCAGCTGGTTTGGCCTGAGTAGGTTGGGGGGCCCTGGTATGGAGTTTGCATCCATGCTGAGCCCCACGTAGCTGCATGTGGTGATCCAGGTGGCTTGTCATGTTGGACTGTGGGTAGGCAGGTCTGGGGATCACTTCAGGGTCAGGAGAAGCCATGAGATCTGCTCTGGGAACCAAGTCAGAGATCCAGAGGGTCAGGCAGAGTTTCATAGTTGAGATCAGGAGGCTGGCCAGGTCAGGTGTCCAGTAGGTCAGGCCAGATCTGGGTCAGGTACCCATAGGCTCGGGCAGATTGAGAGGTCAGGAAGCTGTCCAGGCCAAGTGTCCAGGATGTCAGGACAGATCTGGGTCCGGTATCCATAGGGTCAAGTAGACCATGAGGTCAGGAGGCTGGCTGGGTTAGGTATCCAGAGAAGCTGTCAGAGTCAGTAGCAGCACAAGCCAAGGGTGCAGCAGCCTAAGCACTAAGTTGCACCTTGTTGCCCGGACACTTCCCATTTTGGGTCATGGGTTTATATGGGAAGGGGTAAGAGGTCAGTTGACTTTGTATGGACACTCTGGTGGCAGGTGTGTGCCTAGGCCCAGCTGGAGGGTTCTGGCCACCCGTGTCTGCCCCACTGCAGTGTTGGGGAGGTGGCAGACTGGGTTGAGCCCCTGCACTGGGCAGGTCAGCACTTCAAGACCATGACCTGACACGTAAGTGGAAGAGGAATTTTGAGCCCTACATGCATGCACGTATGTGTTTATATGTATATGGTTGTGCCTGTGAGTGTTTGTGTGTTCCTCCTGCTTGTACTCATGCACAGGAAGGGTAACCAGTGGAAGCCTTGAGGGGGAAAAGTGAAAAGAAAATAATACTCAGAGCATAAACAAGTATTAATTAATTAATTAATTAATCCCCATGATGCAGGGAAAAACAGGGAAGTGCTGAAGCCCTGGGGGGTGGAGATGGGGCCTGAGGTAGCAGGGTTGGTTTGATGATCAGGCTGGAGCTCATTGAGTCCCACAGGGTTCTTGCTTAAGATAGTGCTGCCTGAGACATGAGTGTGAAGGCCCAATGACCTGAAAGTGCAAAAATCCAAGCAGAGGGGGAAGACAAGACTTTAATGCATAGCTGGGTTTACGGTCAAGCAAACAGGGCAGCTGCCCGTGGTCCCAGGACACAGCAAACCCAACTGGGATGAGTCAGTGGAAGTCATCCATTGTGCAGGTGAAAGCAGGGAGGGACCCCAGCCATATTCTCTGCCTGGGGTCCCCAGGAATGCTCTGTTGGCTCTGCTTAAATGCAAAAACTGGAGCATGCAGAAGATCCTTTTGATTTAGGGGCAAGGGGAGGGGGTGTGGAGAAGGCTGCAGGAATAATGTATTCTGCCTCTCTCTGCTCATTTTCTTCCCTCTGTGCTCTTCATTTACCTTCGGCAGAGTTCATAAAGTGAGATTAGGTGACCCTCATCCTTCATCAAAGGGCTAATACCTCATCGTGCTGCTGGTGCTGCCGGCTGTGGATGGGAATGCTGATCACCTTCATCATGCCAGTCCTTTGCAGTGGCAATGAACTGTCACTAGACTCCCAGTCAATATTTACCTAGGAGTCAGCACGAAGGAGTGAAAGGAAAGTCATATCATGGTTTCTCTGAGTGATGTTTCTCTGCTCACTGGCTTCTCTCTCCGCCTTTCCATCTCATCCATCCCTCTCCCATCTGGGCCTTTCTCCCCCTTCCCTTGAATGTTTTCTCACACATTGCACTGTTTTCCTCATGCTTTATTTCTCCTTTTTCTAACCCTTTTCCCTCTTTCCCTCACAGGTAGGGCCAGATCCCTGTCAGGGTCATGGGTGTATCTCATATCCTGTTTCCTTGCACTTTGTCCATCTCAGCTATGTGACCAAGTGCTGCCTCCCCTGGTATCACTCTTTGGCTGCCAGACCCTGAAAGTGGTGCATCATGGATCCTAGCAACCTGTGGTGGCTGGGATGGGGGCTGTGTGAGCTGAACCTGGGAGCACTTGAGGCAGGAGGGATGCATTTCACTCCCCAAATAGTTCCTACCTAAGCTGCATGAGGACCTTTAAGGACCTGTGTCCCGGGACCCAGCCATGGAGTCCCAGGCAGCCATAGCTGGGGCTGGACAAGGCGGGACATGCTCCCGATTTTGGCCTGTGTCCTGGGGCCTTGTCTGCTGCCTGGGGTTGGGACCAAAGAGCCAAATGGACCAGACTGGGGCCATGGAGGCCAGGATTCTCCTCGGAGCCCAGTCACTGACTCCAAGTGCAACTCTGGGCAAGTCATTTTCTCTGCACTGTGCCTCAGTCCTTTGTCTGCACAGTAAGGGTCAGATCTCCCACATAGGAGGCTTGGAGGATAAAATCCCTGAATGAGAGTGAGGTGCTCAGATGCAACAGTGAGGAAGTCAGGTAGAAAAACCCCACTTCCTCCCAAGCAAGCTCTGGAGTAGACTCTGAAAGTCATTTCCTTCTGTTGAGACCACCCAAGAGGTCTTTCATGGAGAGGGAATCCCCAGCCCAGAGATTTTATTAGCTGTACCCACACTGCTTCCTGTCCTGAGAGGGCTGCAAAGTGCAAAGCAGTGTGTGTGTGCCCCATTGATTTTTGTGGCCTTATGATAACGTGGCAGGAAAAGGTGCTGCAAAAGCACAGGCTGGAATAAGCAGTATAGAGCTGGCTTCCCATGTGCAACCAGTGCTGGGTTTCTGTCCTGGGTCATTGCTCCCTGGGGAGTTGGTCTATGGCAATAAAGCACACATGCTCTTTGCTGTTCAAGTTGGTGCTGCTGTGTGTGAGAGCCCAGTGCCCGTGATAGATCTGTCTCCAATTGAGTTGGATCTGTGTTATGGCAATGATCTCTGTTCCACTTGCTATGTTTCAGACAGCACTGATTGTATATAACCATGTTGTACGCTGCACTTCAAACACTATGTACTGTGCTGAAAGCCCCATTCCAGAGCTGATAGGCATATGCAATCAGTTTGCATATGTGAAGCCCTATTAAACTAGCCTCAGAGCGTTTGCTCCACATGTGTGTGTGCCTCTGAGTGAGTTTCTCATAACTTCTCAAACTGCTGATTGACCATGGTTATTATAGGACAGCTCCTGTAGTGGGCTGAAGGACAATGCTTCCATTACCCACTCTGGTACGCATGTTCTGATATTCTCATGACTACCTTACCTTACCTTACCTTACCTTACCTTACCTTACCTTACCTTACCTTACCTCTGTGCACCACATCATGTAAGCTGATTGCAGAAGTACCAGACAGTAAGTTATGCTCAGAGACTACGAGAGCTGCAGAAGACTGATCCAAAAACCATGCTGGGGGAAAAAAAAGAAATCCAGGTCCTTTTGTAGCAATGGGATCAATGTTGCTTGTTCCTTATACGTTCATCTGTCCTCTACGTTAACAAATCCAGTGGTAGCTCCTCATATTGAAAATGCACAAGGATTTGATAACAATACACTGCAATGCAATTCATCCCTGTTTTAGAGAAAGTGTGCGTGTCTACACATGGACACTAATATGACTTAAATTGCTTTAAGTTGCATTAGCTGCCATTTTTAAAGCACATTAAGGGTGCATCTACATCCTTGCAGTGGTGCTCCTTGCAGTGCTGGTCCCATCTGGATGAATTATGGTATGAAGAAGTTTCTTGCTTGGCATGTCTTATTCACCAACAAATCCATCCTGTGGTGTTGGAGAGTAAACATTTAAAATCAAGGCATAATGGCTGAGAAGCAAGTGCTGTGGAAGCACAGTGAGGAAACTACAACCTCACATCACAGAAACTATTCAGGCCAGAAAGTCAATAGCACCTTCCACAGAGCCTGGTAACTCAGAAATGAGAGGTGCCTATAGCTGTTCTTTATGCTCCTCTGGCTCTTTGGATGCTGACAGACAAGCAGGTCCCTGCTATAACTTGTGGCACTTCGCATAAAGCGCCATGAGTTAGAGCAACACACTGGGTCCAGCAAATGTTTGTTTGTTGGATGGGGGCTGGGGTTTCCCAGCCTGAGCTGGAGGAGGAAGGGGCTGAGAGTGTTCCAATCCACTGCCCCCCTCCAGCTTAGGTCGGGCAAACCCTGATCACACTGACATACTGACCCTATGTGCTGTGCTATCCACATGCTCACAGCCCATCCCGCATTTCTTGGCAGGCAGCTGTCTACGCGCAGTTGCATACAGATATGGATTGAATTTGGCAGCGGCCTTTCTTTTGGATAGCTTAATGATTTCTTTGGAATCTGATGTACAATTGACTCCATTCCCTGCTGGTGTGCAGAACAGAGGACAATTCATTTTGCTTTTTCTTAACACTCACCCCAGAACACATATTCTTTATTGCATTTTTGTCAAAATATTTTTCCTTGCTTCTTTCTCTCTCTCTTTCTTTGTGTCCTGCAAACACTCTTTCTCACACTGTATATACATATTGTTGCCAATCCTAGGTGTTCTAAATCAGTGTGGGCAGGTGGGGAGGGGGGTTGAGCAGTAGAGGGAAGTGTCAGAAAAAATAATGAGATTGCCTTAAAAATCATGAGGTTTTGTAATTTTTAAAATATGTATTCTGGATTTTGAACCTCTGGGTTAGGTAGGCCAGGTTCAAGTTTTCACATTTTCAAGCTTTAGTCATGCAGTCAAACAGCCTAGACATTTTAATTCATGAAAAAAAATGAAATCTGATATTTTAGAATAATCCTGTGACTCCAGAAGCTGGAACTTTAAACATATACTGAATATTGAGAGACTCATAAAAACATCTTGTGTTGGTAATACTGCATATATATCATGGGCGGTCTGGGGTTGTGTGCCTCCTAATAGTATGTTGGTTCAATGCATTTCTGTGAAAACGAATTTTGTTGTTTTTGTAAAATGAAAGGTCAGTCATTCTCCTCCTCTGCTGCACCACCAAAGGACCAGTGTAGCCAGTCTCAGTGACATATGCATCATGCTTGGGGATATTTTTATTGTGCTGTCAAGCTGTAAACCTTAAACATATTTTAAAAAAATGAATACGCATATAAGACAGTTAAACATCTTTGAATTATTGTGGAGAACTTCATCCTCCTTTCTTTGTTGACTCAGATTAATAAACCTGGGCAGTATTAGAATGGCTAGCAAAACCAGATGCCAATCACTGCTGTTACTAGGCAACAGTCGTTTACTTTGCCTTGAGACAGCCCGCAGAAATGCACTGAATTATCTAGTATTTAATCAATGAAACTGGATGCTATAAAAAGAGTTGCAGGCCTCCTCCTTCCCCAAAATACTTTACTCTATTTATGTAGCTATTCTCTCTAGGGAGAGTGTGGAAATCCCTGTACAAAGACGAGATAGCTCAGAACTCCAGTCTCATGGTTCTCCGGTATGCTACCAGATGAAAATTACTTGATAACAAAAACTACTTTGGTGCCTCCCTTTTCTGTCACTTCTCCTGGGCCTTGTCTGTAGTAGAAAAAAAGTGGATGCATAGTTCTCTACCAGTGCTGGTCAACTGCTGGTAAAAAAAATAGAAATTGTAGCAGCTGTCCTAGAAGTTATGCGCTGAAGCATGGGGTGCTCAACCTCTGGCCCGTGGGCCAAATGGAGTCCATGAAATCATCGCATCTGGTCTGCAGGGCTCCCAACAGAGCCGGAAATTTGGCAGTGGGGGAGCAGCAGCCATTAATACTCCTCCTCCATGAATTCTTCAATCCCTATTCTTTGTGCAGCTGGTCAGAGCTAACCTATATCCCTTTCCCTTGTGGGACTGGGCTACAGCCCCATACTTCTGGATCAGGGCCAAGCCAAGCCCCCTTCCCTCCCCATGGGGCCAAGTTGAGGCTTGGTTATGCCCCTTCTGTCTTCCCCCTTCTCCTCCCCTGCTGGATGACATCCCCTTTCCCCTCCAAGGGGGCTGCGGGAAGTTCCACCCCCGCTATGGCCAAATGATGCCCATGCCAGATCAGGAGCTTTGGATTGATGTGGCCCATGGCAAAAAGGTTGGGCACCACTGCTCTGAAACAGTGGTTCTGAACCGTTATAGGCTCAAGGCCCCCCTTCAAAATGTCAGCTCTTTTTTTTCACTTCATTTTAGGCCATATAAAAATAATAGAAGAATTCTGTTGCAAGGAACTCAGGAAGACCACACCAGGGCAAAATACTTCTAATGCTGTAGACTCCTTTTTGAAATCTTTGGGTTTATTTTGTGAATCTCGTGCTCCCTGAAAGGATCTCAAGGCACACCAGGGTGCTCCAAGTCATGAATGCAGTACCGTCTTCATGTGTTTCTACTGTCATGTGGTTAACTCAGGGCTGAATTCCAGGCCAAGCATAGATATAACCTCTATATGAGGAGGAAAATGGACAGTGGCTTCAGTCATTTTGGAACAGAGCATGGATTTTGCTTCTTATGGCTGCTCCTTTGATTCAGTTGTTATTCCCAAGGCCTTGTTGTGGAAACTGCAGAGCTTGTGAGAGGTGGGGATGCACATGGCTTTGCCCAGTTACTGGTCCACAGGCACAGGGTGATGAGGCAGCAGGGGGAACCAGATCACCTCTTCTCTGAGAAAAAAGGAAGTAAAGGAAAAGTGGTGCGTATCGTTTCACTAAAGTGACCTTGAGAAATTAGTTTTGAACGACTGTATTTGAGAGCAAAATTAGTTTTCCGGTTTCTACTGAACTGGCAAACCCAGCAGCATAATCTGCCCAATCTCTCCATCTGATGGGCAGCTGGCCTTGGGGGCAAGTAATTTTTCTTTCTCCCATAGCAAACATTTCTGGAACGGAGCTTTGTGGTTGCAGGCCTCCCACCCTCCCAGCATAAACAGAGAATGAGTTTACATTCATTCATGTCTGACATATGGGTGGCATCCATATAACATGCAAAACTCAGCTTCATGTAAGTTATGGGGGACATGAATTGTTAAGACACCCTAAGAATTTGTTGTCCCAGCACTCTGGGCTGGACTGAGTGAAAAGTTTGCTCTGTTTATGGAGCCTTCTCATAAGTCCTTTTGTTTGCTGGAGTTTGCTATGAGATTCCAGTGAAACAGCCTGCTATGGCCTTTCATTCTGTCATTTTTTTCTTTTTTGTTTGTTTTTAAGGCTTATCACAAAAGCTATTCTCTTCATGGCCATTCCTTTGCAATCATTTTACCCTGTGTCGTCACCAATGTTAGGTATTGCATTCTGTGCCCATTTTCATTTTTTTTAAGATGGGGTACATCAGGTCTAGTCAGTGCCTTGAAACCTGAACAGTATTTCATCCTTCAGCCACCTCTGAAATAATGAACTAAATCAAGAGGAATGCATGAAACACAGTGTCACGGGTACCTAAGTTTGCAAGAAAGTTTCCACTGGTAACCAGGTGTCCCCAAGTGAGTGCCCTCCTCTCACCAATAGAAGGGGAAAGCCAGCAGAGCACCTATGCTGAGGGTGGAAACTACAGTCTACTTGCAGTTCCCTCCCACCTATCGTGTCTCAATAGAGAAGAAACAGAAAACAAGGTCTTAACCAGGTACAAATTTAATATATATGAGCTAAGTGAGTATTTACAGGTTACAAATAGCTATAACTATAACTATATACATACCCATATACAAGCAAGTAAGCATAATGATCCCAACTGATATGAACAGGTAGGTACACAATGCATATCAAATAATCAATAAACACTCCAAAATATGAAGCGCAAGAGTTCTCTAGGGGTCCCCCTCCTTTAGAGGGTCCCTTCTTCTTGCTACACACTGAAACCTCTATATGCATAAAGATGTTTCCAGATAAGGTTCTTTGGGTAAATCTGATATCTCTTATTAGACTAACTCAAATTAATCAAAGATATCAGGTTTACCCAAAGAACCTTGTCGGCCTATGTTCTTAGTTGTAGCTAGCCAACATGGCTACAACCAACACCCCTATAAATGTTTCCAAAACTTTCACTTTCCAAAACTTACATTTTATTTCCCATGGCTGCCTTCTGCACAAAAAAGATTAGCTGTACTTGTAGAACGTGAATAATGGCCAAATTTTATTTCACCTGTGGTACCTGTGATCCTATTCCACTCTATTCAAGCCTTGAAAATCCCTTAATGCATCTACTTTTGTAAGACACCATCATCTTACCCTTCAGATTGCTTCACAGAAGAATGGTGAGTAGGAGGAGGATATACCCACCCACCTTTTGCATTAAATGTTTTTTAGGGATTCCTGCAAGGCTGAATAGAGTGGCAGTTAGGTGCCTAAATCTACTTGGCTACCTAATAGGTAAACAGGATCTAGCCCTAAGTGATTCATTTTTTAAGTGACTTTTGAGAGCTTTGAAAAATAGCCTCAGTAAAAAATTCTAAGTGACCCGTGAAAAAAATAAATAAGGCTTCAGCAGAAATGACTGAAGATGACTGAAATTTGAAGCTGGGTTTTCACTGCGTAATTTTGCCCTTGTTTGTTTTGAAGGCTCTGGAATTCATACTGTTAGAAACCTTTGGCACTGCCTACTGAGCACGGTCAACAGGGAAGCCCCATGCAGAGCACAGGTGTGCAGTACAACCCAGCTTGAGCTGTGGGTATCATTTCTGTGCCGTGGGTTTGTATCTGCTGTTCGCTGTGGGTGCAGGTGTAGGCCTCATGTTGAAGATCCTGCTGAAGCTGCTCCATCTGGCAGCCAGGAGGGAAGGAGTCATGGATTTCCCCCTCTTGCGTCTGATATGGTTTATGGATTTTCACCAGTGACTGTTCAATGCAAAATGCACAAGCAGCATTTGGAGCAGTGGACAGAACCCATGGCACCATTCTTTCCAGGATGCCAAGAAATCTCTGTCTTACTTTCCTTCTGGTCCCACATATCTTTCCCAGTGAACCATGTTTACTAGGAGGCTTGGACAGTGTCCTCAGTCCTGCCTAATTTATAGCCTGGTGGTTATAGCATTTTACTGGGAAGTAAAAGGTGTTCTTCAACCCTGATTAACTTGTGATGGGCCTTGAAGCTGAATTTCCTGTTTTTTGTCCAAATGCCTTAATCACTAGGTTATTGGCTTAAAACAGGGGTGGGCAAAATCTGGATTGCCAGGCCTTTCTATCTGGCCCATGGGGTCCCTAAAAAAATTTAGAAAATTAATATTTATCTGCCCTTGGTTCCTGTCCAAAATGACAGGAGCCAGGGGCACTAGGACCCAAGGGAAGCCCTGGTGGGCTTCTGTAACCACAGGGCCTGCCCGGCCCCCCCCCCCCCCCAACTGGAAGCCCCAACAGGGGCTTCTGACCATGCGGCTGCCCCCTGCTGGAAACTCAGGTAAGGGGGGGGTGGGGGGAAAGACAGGGGAGGACCCCGGGGAAAAGCTGAGCATGGGGAAAAGTGGCCCCTCCCCTGCCCCATGGCCAATGCTCCCTGCTGCAGCCACTTGCAGCCTGCACAGGGCTGTCCTGAGCAGGCACAGGCAGCCCCATGCCGGCTGAGAGCAGCTGCAGTGTGGGGTGCTGGCTACAGGGTGGGCGAGGGGCCACTACCTACTCCTGCACTCAGCACTAGTTTGTAACCCACCCCTGCTGCCAGCCTGGGCTCTGCACTGGCTCCAGGCTTGCCCATTGGGGATGCACACAGCAGCAGCAGCTGTGGCCCCCCCCACTTGCCACACCGGGCAGCATTTGCCACTGCCACCTCTGTGCTGATCAGCGTGCAAGCTCCAGGTGGGCAGCAGCAACAAACACTGCCCAGCGTGGCAAGCGGTGGGGGCCACAGCTGCTGCCACCATGGCGCAGTCCCCATGGGTGAGCGTGGAGCTGGAATGGGGCCCCTCATCATGTTGCAGGCGCCCAACATTGCAATCGTTCACAGCACACATGGGGCTGCCTGTGCCTGCTTGGGACAGCCCTGCGCAGGCTGCGAGTGGCTGCGACAGGGAGTGCCAGCCATGGGGTGGAGGAAGGGTCATTTTGTCCTGTGCTCAGCACCAGCTCCTTCCCTGCTGGTGAGCAGGGGGTTGGGGTAAGCGGCCTTCTGCCCAGAACTGGGTAAGCAGCCCTCTGCCCAAAATAATTGCCTGCCCCTGGATTAAAAGATGGGTGAATACTCCTCCTCTATCTTGCTGCCTTACACTTGCTGGTCACATCTTTTCTCCAAACACAGTTTTGGAGACTTACACAAAATCAATGTATTTTTCCATGTGGATTCAGAGTAAAGTAGCCACCTAACCATCCTGGGTTGCACTTACATGTCTAGGAGGCAAAACAGAATTTGTATGGAACTTAAACATCTGTGTGCAAACTAAACATGTAGCCTGCAAAGTAGGGTTTGGGTGTATGTGGGCAATGCGTTTTTAATCATCTGAATGCCAAAATCCATCCTAGGTGAAGAAGTTGTCAGTCGACAAGGGACTGAATTTTCAGCAGGTCCAAAAGGACTTAAGACACCCACATTTCATTGTGTTTAATTGGCTGTGGTCACCTAGCTCCCTTCAGCTCCTTTTGAAAATCCCACACAAAAGCTGCCCAAATCAATTCATTTCACATACATTAAAATTAGGCAAAAAGAAGGAAGGAAGGAGATACTGAATTTTACCATTTTTAGAGGAATAAATCATTGTGGACCAGGCTGAGAAGCCATCAGCTTTAATTCATTCATTGTGGACCAGGCTGAGAAGCCATCAACTTGTATCCCAGGGCAGATCTGAACCTATTTCTCTGGAGGTGAAAGGGTAGTTTAATCAACTCACTATGTCACCAAAATCAGGGCCTGTTTTCTTCGTACATTTTGGATAAATGCAAACTATAGCCTGCAGGATATAATCCCAGATGCTCAAAAGCTCATGTTTATCTTATGAGTTTTTGTGTTCCTTGTGCTGAAATATGGAAACAAAATTCAATGAGACCAGCACTGTTTGCAATTATCTAGGAATACCGCTCAGTTCCAAATTTTCCAATGGAAACAGCTCCTGGTAATCAACATAAGCTAAAATAGTATGAATCATGTATTACACAGATGTCATGTTAAGTTCTGTGTTTTGTATAGCAAGTCTTATGTGACATAAACTAGAGCATCTTAGACTGCATCTCTAAGTGGGTTTATATGGGAAGAAGTATCTGACTGGCTGCTTCAGGTACCAGGTGGCAGGCATCCAGTTGAACTGCTGATGCCAGGTCTCTCCGCCTGACTGACTAACCAAAATGTAAGATAAAACAGTGGGTCTGATTCTCTACCACCCTGTGCCATGAGCTGTCATTTGCACCAGTGTTAAGTGGGAGCAAAGCAAGGGACTTTCTGTTAGATCAGAGGTAGCATGGTATGTTGATTTAGCACTCTTGTACCGATGACTATGTACAGTTCTGACCAGTGGAGAAGCAAGTCCTTTGTATAAAGGCAATGGCATTTTTGGGGACATTAATTTATGGCTTTCTTCCACATGTGTGATGTCTGCTGTCTTTGCCAACTTACTAACAACCAAACTGAGGACTTGCAGACTCTAAGTGCAGAAGCCTCTGCAGCTTAAACGAAAGAGTCAAGGTCGTTAGGTAACGCTGTTTCAAACTGACATTGCCTGTACGTCATGCACAGAAAGGAACGATTGCACCCGTTCACCAGTGGGTTACGAATGCATGTAATGGAACATGACTTTTGGACAATTAAGGGTCATCATGAGAAGTTGGCTGAGGGTATATCTACATTGCTGGCCGCTATGTAGAGTAGGCATAGCTGAGTTAGCTTAAGTCAGCCCAGGTACCAGAATCATTCTAGCCATGGTAGTATGTAGGCTAATTTACACTGCTGAAAAACTAGACAGCTTCTGCACATAACATAGGACCATAAGAATTGCCATTTATTGGGTTGGACCATAGGTCCATTTGCCGATATCCTGGTATCCTGTGTCACAGTGGAAGGTCAAAGGGAGAGTGGACAGGGCACGATCAGGGTTTTTTTCCCCCACCGGTCCTCTCTTACTTGCAGCCTCCAGCATTTAAGGTCTAGGAGGTTCTGATTCACAGGCTGTGCCCCTGATTCTTATACTCAATAGTTAGCGATGCCTAATAGCTACCTTTTCCTCCAGGAAATTGTCCTTTTGAATCTGGCTATCCACCACATCTGGTGGCTATAAGTTCCACACTTGAATTACACTCTATGTGGAAAAGAAATTCCTTTTGTTAGTTTTAAACATCTACCTACCAGTTCCATTTTATGATCCCTCTTATATACAACTTAGCTTGTTTAGGCAACCAAAGATGCCCAAGGAACAGCAGGAATTATTAAGATGAGACACAGCATGTGGGAGAGATTCAGAAATGTCTCTTAAAATTGCCCGACAGCTCACCGTACACTTTGACTCTCGGTAGATGCATGTGTGAGTTTCAGGACGTGGGACAAAGCACTTTGTTCCTAAAAGAGAGGTTGCTACCAGCAGAATCCTTACGCTCTAAGCCTAGGCTCAGGTGTTAATTAATGAGATTGCTTTATTATGATGGAAACCGAGCATTTGGAAAATCAAATGAACTCTAATGATTTAAAACAAATTAACTCCCCATGTATTGATGGAGATTTGATACCTCCTACAGGTTTGTTGCAGCTTTTTGTTACCAAGGAACTCAGTATAAAAGAAGAAACCTGTCCTTCACTAGTATGTGCTCTTTTGAACTCCTTTCTCAATCACAAGCTTCAAGATCTTTAATTGTAGAGTCTGGTTCAGCTTCAGGGAAAGTTGACTGGCCAGCTACTGCTGTTGGTACTTGTGGGCTATGATCAAATTTAGCTTCAGTTATTGTTCACAAAGTGCTTGGCACTTTACAAACAAATTAAGGCACATTCCTACCTCCAAAAGCCTGTAGTTTAATGAAAATGCTGTGCGCCAGATCCAGAGGTCTTAAATTGGTCCCCACTTAAACAAACTTCCACTCAACTCTGTGCCTAGAGGGACCTAGGAGCAAGGGACATCAGGTAATGTTTATCTCCAGCACTCCACATCGCTGCTAGGTTTGGTGGGGAGGAATCGCCGTAGCTACTTCTAGTTATAAAGTGCTTGCTTTTCCAAGCTGCTTACAGTTTGCTGCATCATATAGCGAGGGCCCATGGACCGAAGCTAATTAATAAGTGCTTTATTACCCTTTTCCTGTCCTGGATGTAAGGCAGGGAAGTGTTCCTATGGCACTGCCAACTTCGGGAGAACAAAAGTCAGGGCTGGATCACAGCAAATCAGGACATTTTGACCCCAAGCTCATGAGATTAAAAAAGAAAAAAGGTTTTAAAATCTGTCTTGACTTCATAGTTTTCTTTTTCCTTCCTGCTAGAGTGTGTGTGTGTGTATAAAAATGTCAGGGTTGAAAAGTCAGCCCTTAAAGCATGCCTGTCTCCAGCTGCTTAGAAGGAGATGCCAGCTGCCATTGGCTGCCAGGTGCCCAGAACACTTCCCCATTGCCTTCCCTCCCTTGTCTTCTGCTGTCCTGGATGCAGCAGCCGCTTGGTCCAGGGCAGAAGAGAAATGCCAGGGCAACATGAGGCAAAGATGTGGTGCTGCTGATTGCCCTCTGCCTCCTGTCCCTGTCCAGCTTCTACTGAGAAAGGGTCAATCTGCATGCAGAGGCATGGCTCAATAGCAAGGGCAGGGCTGTGGTCTTGGTCCTACAGGCTCTCATCATGAGATGGGCCCACCTGCCCAGCCTGAAACATTGCATCTTTGTGAGTGTTCTCCTTGTAGACACCCAGATCTTGCAACGCAAGATTCATTCACAAGATTGATTTGCAAGAGTTGGTAGCATTGTCACTGTGTGGAGTAGTTGTCAGTGCTAGAGACATTGGGCTCTGGAGACCAAGGCTGGAGTAGATGGTGCAAGCTGTACCTTGCAGTGGGTGGTCATTGCCAGGGCATGTAAGGCCACATCCTGCTCCACCAGTTAGGCACTTAATTGGCCTTAGACTTCTAAGGCTGCTTCAAATCTACCCAGTTTGAGCCCTTTAAAATCCATCGCTGCATCTACTTTTATGACACATCATTGCCTTAGCTTTAAAACAAAGTCACAAAACACCAGAGAGGAGGAAGAGGACTCGCCGTCTCTGGCCTTAAGAGTTTTTCAGGGACTGGAGTATGGTGAGATAGGGTCACACTTAGGCTGGTTGCTGTTTACAAGTTCCTGTTTAATGCCCCTTGTCGTTAGTGAACGCTGGGAAGAACAATCCCACATATCCATGAAGAACTATGGGAACCTAGTGCCATTTAAATCCAGCATGCTTTTAGGCCTCTCCACCCCATTAACTGACTGAAGAGAGGGATTTTGGGGGGCAAAACCTGGACAAAGCAGACTTTGCTGTGCATTTCAAAAGTGCGAGGAATTAAAGAGACTCTGGGAACGTCTATATGAGATGCTTAGTGCACAGTAGCCTATTAAAACTGCGTGGCAAAAACGATACTAAATGCTATTAGGCTACTGGGCTGGAAGCGTCACTAAAAACCCGTCCGCCAGCGCTATTGAGCAGTAGTGCGAGTTACTGTACTTTGATTTATCCAAGTACTAAACTTAGCGCACAGTAACTATGCTGCAATAGTGAATGTGTAGATATGCCCTCTGAGTCTTCAGAAGTTTTCCCTTTTTATGTGGAGCCTTTGGCCCAGCTACACCAGCTAAACAGGAGCACTGAAAAATAAAAAAGGAGACTTGTCCCCTTTTCCTACAAGCTCAGGTCTTGTTGAGGCTAATGAGGCATGGAGCCGTACAGGAGCAGTAAAGATTTCAGTTCTCCCTAGAAAATTGGTGCTGGTCATAGCCCTGATTAGGCATCTTGTGGACTGGACACTGGTATGATCACTGGATTTTGGTTCCTATAAAACTAGCATTAGGAAAATCTCTGATTTCTGTCAGTAATAGGAGTCCACCAATCCTCTTCGCCTTTTTCCTCTGGCAGGAAGCAGAGAGGGAATCTGGATGCCTCTTATATGGTTTTTGCTCAGGTAGAAGCTGCTGTTGAGCACTGGCTTGGCAACTTGGGTTGCCAAGGGCAGGTCTTGATAGTTCATCAGGGAAGTGGTTTGCTTAGGGGTAACTGAAGTTATCAGCATCCTGCTCACCAAAAAGGAAACTCCCCATTTCCTGGAGTTTCCACATCTTGCCCCTTATTATTCAGCGCACCTCTGGGCATCATTGGTCTAACCAGTGCCACTTTGATATGATCACTGCAGTTTTTTTGTACCGCACCTGCCTTACTAATCAAGCCAGGCATCCAAACCGCAGGTGACAAATATTCCATCACTCCCTGTCAGGAAGAAAAGGATCCCTCGAAACATTGCAATGCTTTCAAATTAATTTCCGGAGGCCTCACTTTGGGCTAGTAGGAACAGCCTGGGACTGACAAATGTCTCTGACGGCCGTCTGTTATCATTACTGACTGCCTACTGACTGCGGTGCTGTGGTGCCAGCACTGAGGGAGTCAGGAGAGGGGGAGGAAGCAGTTGGCTTGAAATAAAAGGGAATCAAATCATTAAAAAGTATAAGGGGGTTTTTTTTGGTTGTTTTTTTTTTTTTAAGAAGAAAAAAAAAGAAGAAAAGGAAGGTAATTGTGAGGAAGCGCCTTCCTAGAGTTCCAATTAAATCTGAACCAATCAGCGCCCACTCTCATTTCTACTGTTCTCTCGGAAAAATAATGAGAGAGATGAAAGAGGCCCAGGCGAACGCCGCCCTCTGCTGCCCTTTGAAGATGGGGAAATCACAAACATTGCCTGGGAGAGTCTGTATTTATGTGACAGCTGTTGCAGGCTCTTTCACTTACAGAGAGCTTTGCTAAGAGCTTTGAGTGATATACTTTGCTTCAGGGACTCCTCAGCTTCAGCACAAAAAAGGCAGCTTCACAGATTGGCTCTGAATATACATACATGCAGGGGTAGCAGTGGACGTAGTCTTCCTGGACTTTTGGAAGGCCTTCGACACTGTCTCTCACCTCGTTCTCATTAAGAAACTGGGGGACTGTGGTGTCGACACCTATACAGTCAAATGGGTCACCAACTGGCTGGAGGGCCGCACCCAGAGAGTGGTGGTGGATGGGTCATTTTTGACCTGGAGGGACGTGGGCAGTGGGGTCCCCCAGGGCTCGGTCCTCAGGCCCGCACTGTTCAACATCTTCATCAGCGACTTGGACGAGGGGATAAAAAGCACCCTGTTCAAATCTGCTGATGACACTAAGATGTGGGGGGATGTGGGCACGCTAGAAGGGAGGAATAGGCTGCAATCGGACCTGGACAGGTTACAGGGGTGGGTGGATGAGAATAGGATGGGTTTCAACACAGGAGTGCAAAGTGATGCACCTGGGGAGGAACAACCGGCACCATACCTACAGGCTGGGGAACTCCCTTCTCGGCAGTGCAGAGACAGAAAAGGATCTTGGAGTCATCATTGATGCCAAGGTGAACATGGGCTGGCAGCATGGGGATGCAGTGAGGAAGGCCAACCGCACCTTGTCATGCATCCACAGATGCATCTCAAGCAGGTCCAAGGAGGTGATCCTCCCCCTCTGTGCGGCACTGGTCAGGCCGCAGTTGGAGTACTGCGTCCAGTTCTGGGTGCCGCACTTCAAGAGGGATGTGGACAACATGGAGAGGGTCCAGAGGAGGGCCACCTGCATGATCAGGGGCAGTAGGGCAGGCCCTACGAGGAGAGGCTCAGGGACCTGAACCTGTTCAGCCTCCACAAGAGAAGGCTGAGGGGGGATCTAGTGGCCATTTACAAACTAGTCAGGGGGGACCAGCAGGCACTGGGGGAGTCCCTGTTCCCCTGAGCACTGCCAGGAATGACCAGGAATAACGGTCACAAGCTGGCAGAGGGTAGATTCAGACTAGACATCAGGAGGCGCTACTTCACGGTCAGGGCGGCTAGGATCTGGAACCAACTTCCAAGGGAAGTGGTGCTGGCTCCTACCTTGGGGGTGTTTAAGAGGAGGCTAGATGTACACCTTGCTGGGGTCATATGATCCCAGTACTCTTTCCTGCTATGGCAGGGGGTTGGACTCGATGATCTTCTCAGGTTCCTTCCGACCCAACAAACTATGAAACTACTATGAAACTATATATCTATATCTATAGATATATAGATATAGGTAGATATAGATATAGATATATACCTGTCTATATAGAGAGATTTGGATAGATAGATATATTTATAGATATCAGCAGATAGACAGATAGATGGATATAGGACATATATATAGGTGTGATATGTGTGTGTGTATGTGTGTGTGTATGTATGTATATATACACATGAGTGTGTATGCATATACACACACACACACATACACACATCACACATATATAGTCTTATATCTGTCTGTCTGTCTGTCTGACAATATCTATAAATATATATATATATAAATCTATATATATTGTTAGCTATACCTATATCTATATCTTTAGATCTATGATTTATTTATTAAATGTGACATAATAGTCATCATTCTTGCCATTACATTTAATAGGTAGGTATGGTATGGGGGGTGTGGGGGAACCCTTTGAGAGAATATAGAAGGATTTGCATTGGAGGGCGTAGCAACAAGTAGGTAGTCATAATGCACAAATACAAAGTCACCCCACAAAGTGGTCGTTCATGGGACTGAAATCACAGGCCTGCAGCCTGGGCCTCGCCATGCAGACATCCCAGCTGTTCTAAACCGGGAAGCTCAAAAGGTTTATGCTGCTGGCTCTACCACCTGGAGCACAGCCAGGATAAATAGGCAGCATCCCACTGGCCTCTGTAACATCCATGCCTTTCAGGTTTGGTTCCAATGAGGATTTTTAATAATTCAAAGGATAAGAAATGCTATTTAAGGCAATTAGCTGCAGCACATTTACATGAACCAATGATTATAGACTAGTGCCAAGAGAGCCCAGAGACAGCTTAGGGCCCAAGAGTTGTGGTGTGGAGTTGTGACGTGCCAGCCTGTTTCATCTGTTGCAGGTACCTTGGTGAATACATCCTAATTTGTTACAGAGTGTGGGCTGGAGAGTTGTTTGGTCCAATTTCATGATGTGCCCAGGTGCACAGATGTAACCACCTCCACTGGCGGGTAGCTGATTATCCCTCCCACTCATACTGCACTCTCATGTCTCTGCTGGCTGGGGCACAAAGAGTAAAGCCAGACCTACATCCCTTTGGGTACTGTGCACACCCAGGGCTGCAGGGAGGAAACAGCCTCTGCTTTCCCTCAAACACAGGCCCTGCAATTTTGCCTGATCCTTGCAGTTGGTATTTTCAAAAGAGCCTAAGGGAGTTAGGCACCCAACTCCCTTTGAGAATGAATGAGGTTTGAGCACCTCGAGTCCTCTTTGCAAATCCCAGTGGAAAGTGTAGCATCCTCTGAATGTCGGTTTTATACAGAATGCAATTCTGTGTGGGTGTTTATTTTCCTTATATTGTCTTTCATCCATAAGGATCAAAGAAACCTTCTTAGCCTCATTATAGTCTACACACAGAGGCAACAGTAAAACACGAGTGAAAACTGAGTTGTAACTGAAATGTACTGTAATTAGGACTGGTCATAACTATTCCAGGAAAATCTTTTTTTAGTAGAAAATTATTTTTTTTGCCTAAATGAATTTTTTTGCAGCATATGTTGTCTTTTTCTCCAAAGTGTTCAGTTTCTTTTTGTTGGAAAACATAAAACTGAATATTTTTCGGCTTTCATTCAACATTTTTCCTATTTTGTCCAAGAAAAAAAAATGTTTTAGCAATTGGTAACCTTTTTTTCTTCATTGTTAATGAAAAGTTAATTTTTTTAATGAGAAAAAGCAGGTGTTGGTCAGCTGTAAGTGTAATGTCTTAGTTTCAGCTTTTTATATAACGATTTTTGTACGGGTAGGCTGAGGCAGAGGAACAGCAGGTCAAGAAGCTGATGTCAGGTCAGTTCTGCTATATTATTGAAGTTGTTTGATACCTTGATAAATAGCTTCTTGAGCTTTGCAGTTCATTAGCGTTTTGAAGACAATGGAAGTGGACACAACAAAGTAGCCAGACACAGGTTGTAGCGGTTTCAGTTTTATACAGATCTTGGCAGGCATCACTTTCCTCCTGATAGCAAATTCAAGCTTTATTAAACAGACTGTCTGGGAGGGAGCTCAGGAAGAAGGCTTTTACTCTAATCACAGCTATGGTTTTGCTGCGAGACGGATGGTTTTACCATAGCTGTCTAGCTTTCCTACACTATTTTATTCCAGAAGGGCCATCACTCATGTCCCCAGCACTGTGATTTACCTGCCCCCACTGCTGCAGTAAGTGACTTGGAGAGCATTACCTCAGCTCTACGGCTATTGATCCGCAGCAGAGCATTTGTCAGCCACTGGAGGTAGGCAAGAAGGGTGGAGCTGGGAGGGCAGCGGGTAATGATTTCTCTCCTTCAGGGGCGCCAGCAATGAAAAGCCTTCACAGGACGTTCCGCTGTATAACAATAGCAGCCTAATTGTTCCTGAATGTGCAGACAGGACTAGCGAGTGTGCAGAGTGACTCATTTCATTTAATCAGAGAGTGAGGGGAAACCTAAGAGACTGCCTGCAGGGTAGGGATGTGAATTGGCAGCCTAACCCCTGAGGAAGAGACAAAGGGGAGTAGGAGATTGTGGAGGGGTGGGGTGGAGGAGAGGAGCAAGGACAGACAACGTACAAGGGAGGAAGGAGAGAATGGGCATGTCTACACATGCACAGTAATTTAAGTTATTGCGCAGTAATTGAAAATTACTGTGCAGTGCAGGCATGTGTATACACGTGCATGCGCATAGTGTGCAGTAACTATAGAAACTTACACCGACTTGGGTGTAAATTTGCTACCTGCATCACACAGGTAGCAAATTTACACCCAATTAATTACTGCACAGTAAGGCACGTGTAGACGCCTTAATGAAGAGTAACACTGAGTGTGTTGACTGACTAGAGACTAACTTTAGTCCCAAGTTAGTTCACACACAGCGTTACTGTGCTGTAACGCCTGCATGTGTAGATGCCAGCCTAAAAACCACTAACTGCGTAGTAACTGACTGCCCAGTTATTTACTGTGCAGTAAATACACATGTAGATGCGCCTAGTGAATGTAAGCAGGAGATGGTGGTGGACAGAAAAGATAGGTAGTAACTGAAAGAAGGTAGATCAATAGAAGGATCTGGTTTTCATCTTCTTCACACCTTTGTGAATTGGGAGTCATTTGAGAGAGGTCCATGGAGTTTGCCTGGAAATCAGAGTCAAAACCATGAAGTATAATTTAAGGAGCAGCTGTTAAAGAGATAAAAATATACAAAACCCCTGGATCTCCTGGGTCGGAGCTCTTGTGAATACACAAGGCAGAGCCTGTCTGTTTGAGGAGCCAATCCAAAATCCACTGAAGCCCATGGGAAGACTCCTGTTGACTCTGCCAGGCATGGATTGGGCACTAGGGGAATGGGAGCAGTGTGAGTGAAGGCCAGTTGCTGGAGGCAGTGGTGTTGAGTATGTATTAGAGGGCACTCTTCCTTCTGAGCCAGAAGGGGCTTCGTGCTCCAGCAAGATGAGCTGTGAAGCTGGAGGTGCCATTTTGCAGAGGGGATGTATAACCCAGGTCCTGACCAACCTCGATGAGCACTGTCCTCCTGCTTCCTCCATTACTATGTGCAAAACAGATCGGTGTGTTTGTGCTCTCTCCGCTGCGTTTGGTCGGCTCCAGAAGTGGAGCTCCGGTGGGAGGATGAAGTCATGTCTGTGGGGTGCATGTTAGGAGGAATGTGCCTGGAGTCTGCACAGGGCCATCAGGTGTCCTGTTTTTCCCCTCCTGTCTGGTTCACTGCGTGTTCAGTAATAGCTGTTACAAATGAGGCAATGCCTCATTAGCATGGCAGAAGGGCAGACCAGTGGAAATATTCCCCAGGCCCCTGGGCAGGGCTGAGAAGTTGAGCCAGTTACGATCTGTTCCCCAGCTGCTGGCTGGAGAAAGCAGAGTGAAGATGATGCTCACACTGTGCCCACTGATTTCAGTGGAGCTGCCCCAGTTTACCCAGTAACTTAAGCATGGGTATGCCATGCCAGTTGAATGACTGGCTCAGTAGCAGTCCTAAAACCCCCTGGTTTTCTCTTTCTACAAACTATTTCTCCTTCCCCACACTTTCCCTAAGGCCTGGATTACCTCCTTTCACTGTTTTTTGCTGTTAGAGTCATCCCATGAAGCACCGTCAACCGTACCATGTGCCCGTTCGTGATGGAACTGACCAATCCCACAGTGGCAACGGGTGAAAATAACAGATAGTCACAAGAAATCAATACCCTTAGCCAGTGACACTTGGGGACAGGATCTGATTGCCCACAGTGGATGATCCGTTGCCCACAGTGGATGATCTTTTACTCCTTGGCGCACCCTATTCCTTTGAGTAAGAGGTCCCATTCATTGCAGTGAGGCTGTTCTGTGGGGTAGCAGGGCATGCATGTCCTGCTCACTCCCTGTGCTGAAACATGCTTTACTGCTCCAGATTAGCTACCTCCCCAGCTGGAAATAGTGTGCCCTCTTCGGTGTGGAGATGTGGATGGGCTGATTAGCTCAACTGAGAGCAAAATTGTGCCTTCCTTGCAAGCTCGGAAGATGGGGCAATGCAGAGTAGAAGGTCTGCTGTTAGGTCATCCCAGCCTCTGTCTTTTTAGTTCCCTTACACCAACTCTGTACCTGCAACAGATTGCTTCTGCCTCTGGGTCAACTTGGGCCACTGGCTGCAAGCTGGGGGCAAGGAGATGGCATGAAGGTGCTGCCCACTTTGTGCCGCCACTCACTCACACATGGGGAAGCTGCTGCATCTCTGCACTGCCATAGGTAGCCAGCTCAAAAACATTAACTGGCATTTTGCATGCACCCACCCAGGGGGTGGTACAGTCTAACACTGCACAGTTACCAACGGAAAAAAAAAAAAGTTGTTACAAATGTGTTTGTGAGCAGTTTGTGAGGTAAATTAATTGTTATGAGTAGTTCACAGAAGCTTAGAAAAACAGGGCTGGAGGGAATCTCAGGAGGTCATTTGGTCCAGCTGCCTCCTCCAAGCAGGATCAACACTGCCTAAACCATCCCAGCCAAAACTTAGTCCACTTTTCTCTTAAAAACCTGCAAGGATGGGGATTCCACAGCCTCTCCAGGCAATCTGTTCCAGCACTTAACCACCTCAGAGCTGGAAAGGTCTTCCTAATATCCAACCTAAATCTCCCTTTTTGAAATTTAAAACTCATTTTTTCTCGTCTTCCCCTGTGACCACAGAGAATCGACTGTTACCATCCTCTTTGTAACCACCTTAGTTCACCCGCCTCGGGAAGAATGCATGGCTCATAGGAATGCAGGCCTGGAAGGGAGTTTGCATATGTCTGAGAGGCTAGTCTCCTGCAGGCATGGGCAACCATAGCATACGATCCCTTTCACAGTCTGATCAAGTCATTTTACAGCTAATTAGTCCCTTGCCACACACATGCTATTCTTGTTGAAGACTGTTGCAGAATCTCACTTTTTTGATGTTCAGAAACCTTTTAAATTGCAGCCTAAATTGGTTTCGGTGCTGGCTTTGCCCTTATGTTAAATAGTTCTTTTTCCTCGTTGTTTAGCCCTGTGATGTGCTTATATACTACAGGTTTATCCCTTTCTCCACCTTCAGGCCAGACAAATCAAGCTGCTAAAGGCTGCTCTCCATTTACCCAATCATTGTCCTTCACCACACTCATTTTTTTGTATGTCTCTCACCCTTCTATTCCAATATATCTCTTTTTACCTACTATGCAAACATGGATCTGCTGTGCAATACTGTGTTTGCCCCTTGCATTGCCATGTGGGTATCCAGGAAAAATTAGGTTTCTCTGTGCAAAAAGTGCATGTTTCTAAGCTACAAAAGTGGAAGCAGAAGGAAGATATAGAAAGATGAAAAGAGGAAAAGGATGAAGGATGAAGAAGACAGGCATGGCTGGGATAGAAATAAGGCACAAGCCAAGCATTAACACACTCATTTCATCTTGCTGTTATTTGTGAGTCCACAGAGGAGACAAGCTCAGTGTGTAGGGGTAACTAAAACAGTAATAATATTAAAAAGGTGATATCTCTATAAAGCTCATCAGATCTGAAAGAGGGTAATGTGTTTTGTGGGACACTGTTAAATGCAGTTATACCTCCTGCAGCATTGAGAGAGACAAAGCAAATGTGGTTAGTACTGGTACTGTGGGGACATTAGAGCCATAGAAATTATGAAATGCCAGAGACTTTATTTATTTCAAATAAAAAAAATTACAGCGGGGGGCATGGGCTAGAGCAAGGAGAAGAGAGTGGGGAATTACCAGCTGGGGTTGTGTAATTTTTTGCAATAAGTTTCTATTTTAAAATTTGATAAGTAAGATGCCACCTCCATATCTCTTGAGAACTTTCAAACAAGTTAATATAGAGAAGGAAGATGTGTCTTTTTTGGTAAAACTTTCCAGAGAGAATAATTAAAAAGTGAAGCTCTAAAAGTTGCTGAGAAGATTCAGTTGGAGGAATCAAAAGTTTGCCTCTCTCGCAGATATAATCTTCACGCATGGCTGCCCCAACATGACAGCTCCTCTGGTGATGTCCTTCTTAAGGAGGAATGTGACTTTGGGAGGCTCTTGTGAGTCAGAAGACAACTTTAGATTGTTTTGTGTTCCTCTGGGATGTAACATAAGGGATTCATTCCCTGAGCACCTCCTCAGCTGATGGACGTTGCGGAGGCATTGCAGTTTCTACCAGCTGAGGATCTGCTCCAGATTTTAAGAACTACTCTGTGCCACAGCAAAAACGGCAATGAGCAAATAATTATTAGCAGTAATATCGTAGCACTAAAGCGTGCAATTACAGTATATGGAACTCTTCCCCAGAGAACTAAGGGCAAGGAGGTTATAGGCCAGCTCCACTGGTGGATGCAGATACAACTAAATAGGAACGCGACTAAGGTGCAGAATTCAAGATTTTTCCCTATGTCATTTTGCTATAGGCTATACAAAGGCCTACACATGTCTTTTAACACCTGCTGTCCTCCAATTTTTTATTGAGCTTGTAAAATCCATTTTTATTCTCCCTGAAAAAATATTTCAAATGCCGTTTATTACCTACTCGGTTTCAAATTAGGAAGCGCTTCCAGCCAATCTGCAGTCAGAGTTACAAGTGGCTCTCATTATTCAGCCCTAGTTTACTCCCTCTGTCAGCCTGGTTGAGAACACTTGGCATGAATATGACCAGATTTACCTTGAAGGCAGCAAAGAACGTTTGTACCAAACTGCCAAAGACATGTCCCTTTGTTTTTTTGAGTCACAAGCCCTTAAAATTAGCTTGGTTTGAAACAGTCTTTTGGTTACTGCTGCCTTGTCATTCTGTAGATGAGACAGTGTTTATTAGCATCCTCTTCCACACATAATCTCCTTGAACATTGCCCCTGATGAAAGCTGCTTTTTAAGCAAATGGGTTGATTGGGAGCAAAGTCATTAGTGACTTTTATCATTGAGCTCATCAGACCCTTTTTTCCCCCTTTTGTTTCAATAAGATGTTTTGGTTCAACTATGTTTTCCCTGTTGCAGATGGGAGTTTTCAGTGGGGGCAGGCTGGGGAGTTGTATGTAAGCACAATAAGTATGTTTAAATGTCTGGTGATTGTGCTTGTGGAGTAGGAATAGGTCTGCTAGCTTCAGGTTTGGAGGGGTGTGGTTGAGCATGGCAAAGTGGGAGTTCCTTCATACTTAAGGGTGACTTTTTACCCTTTCAAAAAGAGAGAGAGATCTTCATGCTTCCTAATGCATGTGGTTAAGTCTCCCTGACAACAGATATGAGTTCCAAAAATTCTGAATAAATTGTCACTACTTTTTGAGATTAAAAGACTTAAAAGTGGATCTTTTTTGAAATGTTGTCAAAATGTCTGATGCTTCTTTGTGTCTCTCTAGCTCCTAAACAAAATTTGAAAAAAAAAAAGAAAAGATTTTGACATTAATTCATGCAAGAGGCAATTTCCAAGAGCAGAAACGTTAGGATGTTTAAGAAAGTGCCATTAGTTGAAACCTAGATATAATTCCATGCCATGGAAGCTGATGGAGCGGGGAAAAAATACCGTAGGCTGAGTATCCATCATCAACCCCGGACCACTTTTCAGAGTGAGACGATATGGTAGGATTTGATAAAATGACCCTTCCACCTGCTCCCCTGTGAAAGGCTTGTTCAGCCTATGGGAAACAAGCTCTGGTTGGCAGTTCCAGGCCAAGCTTTTCCATGAATGACTTAGTATACCATTTTCATGCAGATCCTGATCCTGATCTAATAACAAGTCATACCACATAGTGTGTGAGGGGCCAAGGAGGCTAAGCCACCTGAGGGGATGAGGTTTTCAAAAGTGCCAAGTGACTTAGGAGCATATGTTTCATTGACCTTTTGTGGGACTTGTGCTCCAAAATCACTTAGGTTTGCTTGCAAATCCCATACCGCATAGCTTTCCAAAAGCGACAGAGGGCTTTAGTGACAGAACCATGTTTTCTGTGGTGAGCAAATCCTGTCCTGGCAAGAAAACCCCAACTGTTCTCATACAAACTATTCTAAATCCCTAGTTGGTGTGACCAGTTGTAATATCACAATGCAAGCACTCCACAATGCTCAACAGATAAAAAAAAAAGAATATGTAAAGAAGAATCACTATTAGCCACCTGTTTAATCAGACAGAGTGCTTTAGGTTGTTCGAACCCACTTGTGACCTACTGTACTTACAGAGACTATCCTACAGTGAAAGTCATCCTACTGCACCTCCACTGCTACTGGGGCACAAGCTTGGTAGATCTAAGAAATCTTAGATAGGTCCAGATGCACTGTAATCACACTTCTGAAATGTAAACTTACCCTAAGTGACTTGCATTCTGTCCATAAGTCGGGTATTTAACATACTTTGCTTTGTAGCTTGTTTTCATGTCAGTGGTCCCTGTTGTCACCTATTGTCACCTATTGTTGTCTTTGATTCTTAGCAAGTTTGCAGTATGAGGATTGGAATCATACTTTCTTCATAGTTCTATGCAGTGCCCAGCACACCAGATGCCTGAATCTTACTACCAAATGCCAGATTGAAAGGCACATGTAGTGAGCTTGTATATTCTGGCCAGTGCTGATGGAGCTTGGTGGAGCTCCAAAGAATCTGTTTTCAGTAACTTTGAATTTTACAATCTTTGCTGTGGTGCATGGAAAGTAGCACTCTGTTGGCATCTAGCCGTGTACTTCCAGCTGATGCAATTTCTGTTTTCATATAGGCAAGAAGAAATAGAATACTGTGTACCCACAAACAGATGACTTGGTTAATTGTAAAGCCTTCAGATTAGTCTAGCTTGCCAAAAAGGGCCCAGGCACCTCTGGGTCATGGTAGAAAATAGGCGTCTAAAAGCCACAATCAGAATGATGTAGACAAACTGAAGAGAGTAATAAGAATGATAGGAAGTTAAGAACTCATGACCCATCAAGAAAGGTTGAAGGAATTGTTTGTTTCTTCCAGAAAAGAGAAAACTAATAGGGGAAGATAAGTCTTCCTACATTGCTGTAACGGGGACAGCAGTCAATCTGTCAGAGTGCGTAAGACAAGAATTAATCTTCTTAATTTTCAGCAGAGGTGTTTTAGATTAGGTATTAGAAAAACCTTCCAACTAGACGGGGGGTACAAGTTAGCCATGGAAGCTGTGGAATCTCCTTCATCAGAGGCTTTTAGAAGTAAGTTAGGCAAACATCTATCAGAGGTGGTTTAAGGGCACTTGAACCTGCCTTAGCACACAGAGTTGGACTAGATAATTCCTTCAAGTCCCTTCCAGCCCTGCATTTCCAGGATCATATGCTGTTTCCCTGAGATGTGCATTCTTTAGCCAAGGAATGATCATAATTTACCTATACTATGGATCTAGGTCCTAAGGTACAGCCAAGTATAGGGTTGTTGGTTGTAGCCGTGTTGGTCCAAGGACATAGGCTGGCAAGGTTCTTTGGGCAGATGTGATATCTTTGATTAGACCAACTAAATTGCTGGAAAAACATTCTTTGCAAGCTTTCAGGCACAAATACCCTTCTTCAGGCAATGGGACTGAAGAAGGGTGTTTGTACCCAGAAACTTGCAAAGAACTTTTTTCCAACTATTTATTTGGTCTAATCAAAGATATCACATCTACCCAAAGAACCTTGCCAGCCAAGTATAGGGCATTTATTTTCATTTCACTATGGGAAAGAACACAAGCTGTTTTTTTTTTTTAATGGGAAAAACAAAACAAAAAATCAAAAGTCAAAATAAACCCTACCTGCATACCCCCAGAAAGCTGCAAAAGAATTTAGGTTGCTAAGTGACAACTGTGGTTACCTGCCTCATCATTTACACAGCCCACAGTACTTAAAAGCAAGGAAATGACTAGTTAAGCACATCATTAATCTTACCCTGCCCACATAATAAACAATCAATTAATTCTTATCAAGTATGGAGACATGCATATTGCATCAGTGCACAGCAGACCTTCTTTGCTGCTTAGGAATCATTTCATACAATAGCTGGGTAGATAAAACCTACACAGAGCTTTGTCCCGCTGCTGTCTTGAGGTGTTACTGAAATACATGTCTTGCATTTTCCACACAGCTAACATTTCTCACAGTGGGCTCTAAGTTCTGCCCTACCCTACAACGCTCATGGCCAAATACCTTGATTGACTAAAACTGTGAAAATATATTCTCTTCCCAACATAGCTATGCCAGGAAAACCCCACATGTGGACACACTAGGTGCATCCCTACAAATGGGAACACGAGTCTCTCCAGGGACAAGTAGCAGCGGCACAATGTGCGCTGCTGTTACTTGTCCCTGCGCGTGACATGTTGCCCTGGGTGTGGTAGGGGAGGCCTGGGGGCATCTCGGAGCTGCAGCCACAGTGATCCTGCAGCAGGGATCCTGTCTGGCAGCCAGAGATGGCATGCTGCCACATGCACCTCCCCACCTTTTTTTAGGTGTGCGGTTTTTTGGCCCCAGGAGATCCCCTGTGCTGCAAAGAAAAAAAACACCCTGTCCAGCAAAGAAGCAGCACAGGGAACTCCTGCATGTGCAGCGTGCAGTGCCACAGATGCATCTGCCGCAGCTCATACTGCACATCCACGCTTGTCTGGATGCGCCCACCTAGGCTAACAGCACAGGGATTTTGTCAGTGTAGCTTGGATCGTACCAGCAGTGGTGATGCTAAGGAGGCATAAAACCCACTTTCGTCAGCACTCAGCAGATGCCATGTTTCTGCTGCAGAGCATGGGGTCAGGTGGAGGGGAGGGGGATCTAGTTGGTGCCATTACTGCACCTGTAATAACAGATACTAACTAAATGTTCAGTAACCAGTGCTACTGCGCAGTAGTGCTAGGACACGGGTTTTAAGTGATGCTAATGCACAGTAGACTAATTCTACCGTGCATTAGTGCAATAGCACTAACACTAGCAGTTTTGCTGTGACTCACTAATGCGCAGTAGAATATCGTCTACTATGCATTTCGAGTCTCGTGTAGATGAGCCCACTGTTATAGTGGTAGAGACCCCATACTGTAGTCAGACAATGAAGGGAGGGAAATCTTGTACTCATAATTACTGTTCTTTGATTACTCTCTCCTGTTAATGCATTATTGTGGGGTATTGTAGATAAGGAATATATAGGGAAGGCCTCATCTCCAGTGTAAGGGAGTCAATTGTCTTTGAGCAATCTGCAACACAGCTGCTAATCCAACTTCCCTTGGTAAGAATAGTTACTTAAGTGGAAGTTGAATCTAAGTGCCCTATGAGCACACAGCAACAATTCATAGCAATTTAGGGTGGAACCAAAGGATCTCAGGCTCAGTTGAAAATGCAGGGCAATTTAGGTAAACATGATGTAATTATAGTAGAGAAATGCTAATTTGTAATAACAACAACTAAGAGACACATTGTAGATTACAGATATTTGTAAATGAGCAAGTTAAGTAATAAGAGAAACCCAAGGATAGTGTACCACAAAGCATATTTTGTTCATTTATTGTGGCAAGTGTCATTTAGTTTTGTTGTAATTAAAAATAAATAAAGCCCTTTAATTGAGCCACTAAGACATCCATATGCTAAAAAATGGCACCTGATCTTATTAATGTGACCTTATTGTCTTCCTTTGTTCTCCTGCATTCCCTTGTTGTGTTCCATCTAAAATTAGCTTGTAAATTCTTTAATATCGGAACCTTGTCTTTCTACTTTTTTTCTAAAGTGCCTCACACCTTTTTTGGATGCTTTAAAAATAAGTCCTAACAGCACTTTAGCTTTATGTGCTAATACTTCACAGCATACTTGCAAATTAACTGTTGTATAGTTTGTGTTGCTAATGAATGTTAACAATTGCTCAGTGCAGTACTCTGCTAATAAACCTTTGCTGAGAATTGGGGTCACACTTCATGTTTGGAGAGGAGAGGCTCACAGTTGAGTCTGTGGATTAACCAAGTTTTATTGGGCTGTCTCCGAGTTGGAATTTTCCCAGGACATTGTGGGAAGTGCAAGTGCCAGTGTCATTTAAGCTGTATCCTGTGAAATCTTTAATGGCCATAATTAATGACAGCCTTATTTTTGTGTCTCAGATGAGTCGAGGGTGAATTTAGAGGGGGTGCAGTAGTCTGGCATCCCCCTTTTGGATTGCACTGCACCATGGGAGCCTTTGAGGACTTTTTGAAGTCCCTAAAGCATATGGAAATCCTCTCTCCCTTCCCCTTCCTACTCAAAGGCATGCCCCCTCCTTGCTCTTTCCCCCTTCCCCGTTGTCCCTGGGGGTGTGGAAATACCATAGCTATTTCTGCCTGCAGCATGGGAGCTTGGCTCAGCTAGGGACAAGGACAACAGCAGCAGGGATGGACAGGGATTCCTCTTCCCCATGCCTGCTCTGGGCACAGTGGGGAGGGATCTGCTCTCCCACCATGCTTTTGTCACTGCCCTCTTCCCAGCTGAGTCCAGCTCCAATGCAGCCCGGTGGTCTCTGGAGCTTCCTTGCCCCGGAGCAGTGGAGAAAGCTGCAGTGTCAGGCAGGAGAGGGAAAGGGGCAGAAACAGGGAGGGAGGGTGGATTGCTTAGGGACTTCAGAAAGTCTGCCCACGCTGGTGGGGGTGGAGAAGACTGGGAGCAGGGGGGTGCAGCCATGAACATAACATTTAAAACATTGATGCAAACTCCTTGTGGGTGGCAGAGGAGTTGTCCCATTCTTTGCCTCTCCAGATCTTTCTGGTATCGTATTCCACAGAGAGTACGAAGGTGGAACAAGGACTCGTCTGTCCAGCAAAGAAGCTGATCAGCTGGACTATCCTCATGAGCTGTTACATTGTTTTATTACGTGGTCTTAGCCAATCACAACCGCTGCACTGGCTTCTGTGCTCTGCTTTAATCCTGCTTCCCGAATGTCAGCCAAAAAGAAAAAAAATAAAAATTACCAAGGAACATTCCGGAGTCAGAAAGGAGGGAATAAAGGTTTTGGCTGCTATTAGATTTTTTATTGCCAAGAAAAGCCACTCTGTATTGAACTAATGGCAGTTTTATGCAAAGTAGGTGCTTTCAATAATCCTTTTGCAGGTTCCTTCACTGTATTACCATAAAATAGCTAGTGTTAGCAACGTCTGGCAAGTTGTGATTATCTAATCAGACTAGATCACAGTCTCATTTCATTTATATTGGCTTTGCAGAGACTTTTACTTTACAGGTGGCAGTCTGAGCTCAGCCCTGAATGAAACTGTTCACCCACCCCGGAGTAGTTCCCACTGGCTGGCCGTAAAGGACTGTACTCAGAGTGGTCAAGGCATGTTGCTCCCAGGTGGCAGCTTGGGGAAAGAGCCACTGGCTGCAAGTGAATGAGTTACTGATGGCCAGGGGCAGATCTGGGATTTGGCAAAGGAAGGTGCAGGAGCAGCAACCCCTGTAGCAGGCGTGGCTGCAGCCCCCTTACTCCCAGTCCCTCTCCCCGACACCTTCCTCCCCACTGGTGCAGGCAGACAGTGCAAAGGGATTGGAGGGGTGTTCTGGGGACTTTGAAAACCCTCAAAGCAGATAAGAATCCCTGTCCTTTCCCTCTGTGGTCAGAGTTGCATCCCATCCCCACCTTTCCTCTCTACCACTGCCCCGGGGGCTGGGAAACTTCAGAGCTGGCTCTGTCCACTCTACCTGGGCTGTGCAGGGGCTGGTGACAGGACAGTGGCAGTAGCAATGGGTGGGGAGGTGTGTTCCCCCATCCTGCCTGGACCCCCAGAAGCAGAAGCAGAGAGCAGGAAACCTTGTCTCATTGCTGCTGCCACTGCCACTGTCTCTGTCCTTAGCTGAGCCCAGCCCCCCGCACAGCCTGGCTGGAGTGGGCAGGAGAGGCTCTGAAGCATCCTTCACCTGTGAGACAGTGGGGAAAGCAACAGCAGCTGGAGGGGAAATGGAGGAGTGATTCTCACCTGCTTTCAGGATATTTGGAGCAGAATGAGAGAGCTGTCGCTTCACACGGGGTTATACCATCTCCTGATGAGGGCGTAGGGGCAGGCTGAAGTATCTTTCCCCTCTGCTGCACTGCAGGAAACATGGGGGTTAGGACAAAACCCTTTATTTTTCATTCTTAGCCTGCTACTGATTCAGGGGACTAGTCAATGTTGTTTTTTTTTAATTCAGTTGCAGGGGTCAAACCCTGGATCTCTGGATCCTAAAGCCTGTGATCTTGACCCAAAAGTCAAGATTCACAAACTTCTCTACATGAAGTAACCACTGCAAGGGGTTGGCAGAAAACAACCTCATACTAGCACGGGTTACATGGGCTTATTGTGATAGATCGTTTCTGGTGCTGGCTTCATTTTTGGAGCTTTGTGCCATGAAGCAAAGATCGTTCATTTGGCTTATTCCATTCTTATAGAGAAAGGCTGGTTGCATGCCTCTGGCAGGGGAAAAGAATCCCTTAAATAATAAAACCATAAAATAATGTTTTGATTTATTCTTCTTTATCTTCTTTTAATATCTGGAAATACTGTGTGAGCAAGAGGCCTTCATGGGATTTGAATGACAGGTTAAAGGGCTCCAATAAAGATTAGATGGTCCACTATCTCCCAAGGAAATTGCATGAAAGTGGTTACTCCTGCTCACTGCTATTAATTTCCTCCTTTTGGCTGCTAAGAGATGCCTCATATCCTGATGTGGCAGACAGGGGATAAGAGGCACTTTCCATTATCTCAATCACTGCCCTGTTTATGAGACACTTAGAATGTTTCTTTACAAAGCAGGACTGCGAGAGGCGATGGATTTGGTGTGGGTGACCTTCTGCATGCTTGGGCTGGTGGAGGGACACAGCGTTAGATGCTCTGAGCATCTTGGCTTCAGGGTACAGGTAGCAATGTGGAGCCAGATGTTGTTGCCATCTGTCTGGTCCGGACAGGCAGAAACCTGTAGCTTTCCTGAAGAGAACAATGTAGCCCTAACTTTCTCATTTTCTCGGAAAAGACGGTGCCATTTCCTCCTGCCAAAATGCTTTTTTCCTCTGTTTTCCACCCTTTGAAACTCAAAGCTGTCCTGTTCTCAATAGTTTGGCCTAATTGCTGGCTCAGATATCATAAAGGCCTTGATGCAGGGCTCACTGAAGTCAATGGGAAGTTGCTTTGTGACCTCAACAGGCTTTGGATCAAGTCATGAGGGAAAAAGCCAGGTTAGGCCCTTAGTTGGCTCCAGGTCAGGCTTCTTTAGGATCCAAATCATATTTCACCTCCAAGACACTTGCTTGATCACCTTGCATGTGATCCTGTTGCATCTGCTTGAGTTCCTGAGCAAACATGCACACAAATGGCAAGTTGGCCATCTGCCTTTCTGTTATTTTATTCAGCTTCATCTTAAGACTCATGCGAAGGTGCGTTACAAAGGTTGACATAACAGTTCCCTGGGGACATCAGCGGTGTGGAATGGAATTGCACTTCGGTGCCTAAGTGTCATCATGCCTTAGCAGCGAAAAAGGATTTGGGGCTATGTTTCTGGCTCTGGAGAGTGAGCCAAAGAAATAGAGTGAGGCTCTTAGGCATCATATACAGTCTGCAGGGAGAGATAAGCACATTCACAGAGCGATTTCGTGATGCCTAAAGTCTGTTAATGAGGACATTGAACAGAGGAGTTTTCCTCAATTCCCACTCCTTAGCTGCCTCCATCTGATCAGGTTGCAGGAAGCAGAGTCCTTTCCTAAGTGGAGGCACTTCATCATAGGCCCACTCTTTTAAGACAGTGATGCTCACATCTGATGTAAAAGTCTAGTGGTTAGGGCAGGTGCCCAGGATGAGGGAATCCTGGATGTTAGGTTCTCCTCAGCCTGAGGGAATTCAAGTCTATACCCCACACTTCCCAGAAGATGCCCTGGCCACCAAGTTACAGAATACGTGGAGACAGAGCGCCACCTCTGCTGCTGAACTGAGAGCTGCTACACTGAGGGAAAGCACTGCTGTAAGAGCAGGGTTCATAGGGTCAGAAGGAGAATGAGCAAATTGGAATCTACCGTTGTAGTCCGGTGGTTAGGGTACTGCACTTGGAGGAGTGGGAGTCCTGTGCTGAACTGTAGATGATGTCTAAGAGCCTCACTCCATTTCTTGACTCACCCTCCAGGGCCAGAAATTTCATCCCAAATCCTGTTTCACTCCTAGTCATGAGACCACTGCCCTGGGATGGGAGAGTCCTGGATGCTAGTTCCTGCTCTCTGGACCATTTCTGCATTTTGCATGAGGAAGTAATTGGATATAAATTATGGCAGCTGCCATATATATTTCTCAGAGCAGGTTTCCTCTTCCTAGGGGAGTGGCCTTAGTGCTAGGCTAGAGACCAAGGCTACCTCTTGATTTCCCTTCCTCTGGCCTATGACTCTTGCATGCTTAGTTGCACAGAAGGGGTGGACAGTGCCTCAACCAAGGCTTGTCTACAGCCTGGAAAGTAGGATGTTCAGGTTTATAGCCTCTCAGGGGGAGGAGAATCTAGAAGCCAGGTCTCTTTCTTCTGTAGCAAGTGCCCTAACCACATATCACAGAGACATGTAGCACATCTCCACAGGGAGAGAGAGAGATGTGCAGCCCATCTCTCTCTCCTCCATTGTTGAGTGAACATGACCATGGCAGCTGCCATATATATTAAACTCATGACCCAGTTGCTCCCATGTTCTCTCTCCAACCCCCTCTCTCACTCTTTTTTTTTTCAGTGACCATCCACTGTCCCCTTTATTTCTCCTCTCTATATTCTGGCTAACCATTATGCATGTATATAGGAGTGCCTCACAGAGACCCTTCCTATAGTACCAGTATTCATTCCTCTTCGTACCCACCTTTAGTCTTTGAACAGGGCAGAAGCTAGCATGTTGATCAGGTGGACTTCCCTCTTAGATTTTAACTTTCCCATATCAAGCAAAGAGGAGAATGTGCCACTGATTATCGCGTGATCCTCACTCTGCCTAAAAGCATCAGGCTAATAGAAGGGGCTTCAAGAACTCCTCTGCTGATACTGCATGATACATATAGGAAACCTGGATATACCGTAGGAATGCCCTAGACAATGGAAAGTACTTGTGTTATATATTGCAAACAGATGTCCTGCTGGGGGGAAGCTGGATCAAGGCAGAAGGGCTGATGCATTCAATATGTATGCCAAAATACAGTCTTTCCCTTCTCCATCCTGAAGGTTTGTAGAAGTCATTGGAGAGTTTTTATTAAATGTCAGGTATGTCAGGGCTGAATGAGCACCCATTCATCAACCTGTAAGGGGACTCACAGGGCCTGATACAGGAAATCAAGGACAAAAAAAACAGAGAGAACAACAGTGATAGGAGTCCATTATGAATCCTCAGTCTTTTCTACCAACTTCCCATAAAGGATTCTCCATGTCCAACAACCTGTGAAGGAACATAACTCCTTTGAAAGGGTCCCCTGGTAGAGGGGCCCGGGCTCTGAGTTACTTTATATCTTAATGTTAAAGATTTACAAACAAACTAGAATTTAAGGCACTGATTTAAAATATGACATGGCAAGAAAAGATAATTACAGTAACATTGTTTTAAATGTACATCCACCTTTGAAGTATCTTTCTCCTTCAGGTCAGTCAGCTGCTCAGGGATTTTGGCTGCAAAGTTACATTGCCCTTCACGTAACCAAGATCACTTAAAGGAGGTGGGGCGGGGGGGAAGTTCTTAGAACTCAAGGAAATACAAGAGATTTGTGCTTTTGCTTTTAACACTAAATGGCAGCAATGTTTTTAGGCCACCTTGAGTGAAGGTCAGTAGATGAGTACAAAGTCCAGTCTCTGCACAGCAGAACCTGGTCTTTCTCTAAACAGGAGGCACAACTCAGCTGAT
The DNA here is from genome assembly GCF_052110815.1 of Crocodylus siamensis. NCBI lineage: Eukaryota > Metazoa > Chordata > Crocodylia > Crocodylidae > Crocodylus > Crocodylus siamensis. The sequence continues at coordinate 52,255,416 of NC_143400.1, read as the reverse complement.
CAAGAGCAGTAAAACTTTTGATCCCTGAATCTTGCATTCAGCAGAGGATGTGTGTGCCGCTGTAGTTTAAAGTGTCTGAAGACTATTCTCTGAGTGACACAGTAGGTTTCTTCTGAATGTTAATTTGGACTCGTTCATGCAGGAAGGGAGGTAATTCGGTTATTGCATGGAGCCATCTATCTCAGGTCCTTACTTGAGTAAATGGTCATCACTGTTGAAGTCAATGGGGAAGGAGACTCTACACCAGCTGAGGATCTGGCCTCCAGAGTTCATTTGCTCAGGCCCCTCTTTGTCATTACATTTACACTTAATATGTAATCACAGACCAGAGGGAGACTGCTGATTAATGAAACCTCACCCTGCCAGGGTCTGAAGGCTTATTATAATGATAACTAGAGGGTGCTTCCTGTTTATGAATTAATTACTGTATCCTGCCTGAATAAACTCCACGGCCGAAGGCCAAGGAGTTCATTAACCCAGGATATGGTTTGTAGCGAGAATAACAGGAAGGCCCCTTAAGTTATTATTATGATGATGTGATGATGATGACATTTTAAATTAAATATTGAAAATTTAAATGAAAAAGGAAAAACCGTAGAAACCTAAATGAATTATGTCAACTGCTGAAAGCTACATTTAAAACAATAACATGGAAGACTATTTTTGTCTATTTTCATTTCTTTCATCCTTTCCTTCTGAGGTTCTGCTTCCCCACATCCTCTTCTGTCTTTCCACTTCCACCCTGTCTCCCTGCCTACTGCTTGCAGCAGGGGATTGGGCGCCTCAGCCACCCATCTTGGTTGCTGTCTTTCAGCTGGAATATTTTAATATTTTGAGTACAGGCAGGCCCCAGTCAAATCAGAGGGATTATAGTAGTCAGAGTTAAGATACTTGCATATTCAAAACACAGTTTTTGAAATATACCCTCATAGTGATTATGTAAAACCTCTTCACTCTGACTGGCTAATTACTGCATAGTTATTGGGAAAATACCACAGGGTAATTATGCAAATTAGATGCCTAGGGCCAGCCTGTAGGGAATTGTACAACTGAGAAAAGACTATAATCTTACCCATCCGTAACCGGACTGTGTCCATTTGCATTTGGTCAATACAATTTTATGTCAGCCTTATATTTGTTAATGTTTTTTGTGTGGGTAATATACTTAGCTGCTCAATGCATATCCTAGGCTTCCCATGGAAGCATAAAAATACTATGCAAAGATTGCAAGTGTGACTGATATCAATTAAACCATCCCAACCTGCCCAGCTCATTAGGATTAATAACCCTCCCTGCTTCAGCCTACTCACAGGCTCTCAACCCACTTTAAATTACACTCCATTAACATCCTCCTGCTTTTATTATGGAAGTTGCTTCCTAATGAAACTAACTTGGCATTAATGAAAATGTTGATAGTACTGGTAACTTTTGCCTAGAAAATAAGTTGATATGTCTAAGGTGCCAGTTGACAGAGAGGGTTTTTTGACAAGAATACTCATGTAACAGGCACTGGACTGAAACACCAGCTTTTATCACAGGCCACAAAAGAAACAACAGCTGGTAATGATTTTCAGTCATTGCCAGGCAGGGTCAGATACAAACCTGAATTTAATTGAGGAGGGTTACTGTCCATATGCCATTATGTGAGCTGTGCGGTCTCTTGAAGGACACTCGTATAAGGGAAGCGGAGTGAAATCATTCCCCTTCCTGTTTGTGTTTTTTCTGAGGGAGGATTCAGTGTATGCTGCCAGCTGACGTTTCAGTGTCCTGAGCTGGAAGAAAATAATCTCGGGAAATTCCCCAAATGAAATAAAAACCAGAGGAAAGGAAATCATTTTTTTTTTTAATCACTGAAAGGTTTTGGCAACAGTGGACCTGTTGCAACTACCATTAATGACAGTATCAGCATCCATACTCATAGCAAAGGGAAAATACGGTGACAATTTAAGAGCCATGATATTTGCCAAGTAATGGAACTAAAGCGCTTGGCAGACTCACATTGCAGACCCTGAAATAAAAAGAGTCCCATCAGATTTTATTTAAACCCACATACCGGAGTACAGGTGTATACCAATATGGGGCAATTAAAAAAACCTCTAAGCAGAAGAAAATAAAAACCATAGTGTGCCCAGAAATGTGGATTATACAGTTGGCTGCAAATTGAAAGGAAAGCACAAGGCTTATTGTTCCATTTCTCAACGGGCTGAAAATGGGTGATAGAGCACTTGAGTTTGACGTGCTCGTTTTTGAATATGCCTACTAGGTTTTTACTTCCCTGACCTCCTACGTGCTACATGGCTTGAGGTAGGGCTGAAATGAAGCAGAGAAGATACAGATTGAATTAGGAACAAAGTTCTCTGTGTGTGTCAGTACCTGGGTCAGTAGAAGTGAGAAGGAGGTGGAGGGAGAGTGTGGGCTAATTAGCAATCAGTCTATGTGCATGTGAGCTATGGAGGGTCATTTTCTGAAAACTGCTTGAGGATCAGGTTTCAATGGTCCAGACTTATTGCAGAGATGTAACAAGCAGTGTTTGTGCCCTGGAGAAGCCCCGAGGAAGGGGGGGGCAGGATGGGGAGCACACACGGGTTCCAACAGCAGGGACATCGGTATCTTACCCATGCCAGGAACTGCAGGACAGTCCTCGGTTGCGCTGCTGCTGCTTCTGCCGCTGGTGCATGCTCTGCCTACCCCGGCTCTTGCTTTTAAAGCCATACCGGTGAGGTGCCTGTGCACCAGATGCTGCCACTGCAAGAGCAATGCCATGTTGCTCCTCTTGCTGCCTGGGTGTAGACTTTGCAGATTCTGGTGCCTTTCCTAAGTTGGTGCCTGAGGCTGATGCCCCTTTCACCCACTCGTAGTTACACTACTGATTTTACATGGGCTGTTAGAGCTAGGAAGAAAGATCCAAAGTAAGGATGAAGCCAATACGCCAGACCACCCACCAGGGCATCAAAAAGCTCTCTGCAGCCATAGGGATTGCAGTGCTTTTCCTCAAGGACTGAGTGTTACTGCATTTTACTTGAATACAAGACATGCTTTTCCCCAGTCAGCATGAGGGGAAAAGCCCCATATCTTATAATTGTATACAAGGAAACTTCATTAAATTCATCGTCTGTCATTAAGCTGCTGCTAAAAGCAGCATGTGCTCAGTAAATGGAAACCTACCATGACGTTGAATAAATGCAGCCATGCCAGATTTAGGCTTAAAAGCTACTTAAGCTACAGTTTAGGGCCTCACAGTATGAGGGATGCTTCACATCTTGAGCATCCTTGTTTTACTAAAACTTCATATTGTAAAAACATCTACGTATCCAAAAACCTGCAACTACAAATATCAAACCCTTAAACAACATACATCAACTTCCCACAAAAAAACCCTTACAGGACTCCTTTTCCTCCTACAGAAACCCATGAAAAACTATTACCTTAGTAGCCACTTAAGACTCTCCTCCCCTCCCTTCAGTCCTCTCTGTTAGTTCAATGAAATAAGTGTGTCCAGTCCTTTTCCCTCTGCTTCTCCTTTGCCTCATCTTCTCTGGTCTCTTCCTTGTCCTGATCAATGTAGTATTTCAGTTCATGCAAACCTGGCTTCAGGCACTCTCTTTCAGTGAAAGCCAACCTCTTAAAAACCCAGGGGTTTCTTACTTTCCATAAACTAGTTTTAACACATGCTGAGAAAGTCCTTAGTAATATTTCCTCCTGTCCCTTTGGTATGAGTCCCTGCAGTACCATCTCCCGCACTAACAACAGATTTGTTTTGGTGACACTAAGAAAGTGGCAGACCATTTCCCACACCCCCTTTGCAGATGTATGCTCCCAAAACACGTCCTACTGTTTCTCCTTCCCCGCATCTCTCCCTTGGGCACCTTGATGAGCTCATAAAGCTCCATCTGTGTTGCACCTCTCTCACGGGCAAGATACTTCTTACAACCATTTACACTAGGCCAGCATGTTCCCCGTTTAGTTGTTTACCCACCACCGCTCCCCACATCTTCACTGGTCCTTCTGTGAAGTTTCCTACTGGCACCATCCTGTCTCTCTCCCTTACCAATTTCATCAGTTTCTGATGATCCTTCAGGACCTTCAGCCCTACCTTCCCTATCGTATACCTCTGCATGAAACCTTCCATCCTGCTGTAATGAATTGGCAGTTGCCATGCACACAGACTCTTTAAAGAGGTTTGATATACCGCCCCCACCCCATTTCCTCAAAATTGCAGCTGTGTGAAATTGTGGGATATGTACTGCTTTCCTCTCTCCCTCCATGACTGCCTTGCATACCATGCTTACATATTTCACATAGACAAACAATCCCAAATCCAGCAGCTTCCGTCCTCCCATCTCTCTTGCTTTGTAGAGTTCAACTCTAGCCAGCCTTTCTCTTTTGGCAAAAGAACACACTATATTTCCTCTGATCTTTTGCTATCTGCCGCCACATCAGTAGGAATAAAAAAGGACCTGTGGGTTGCAGTGGAAGATGGATATGAATCAGCAATGTGCCCTTGTTGCCAAAAAGGCTAATGGCATACTGGGCTGCATTGGTGGAAACGTTACCAGTAGGTCAAGGGGAGTGATTATTTCACTCTGTTCTGCACTGATAAGACCACATCTGGAGTATAGTGTGCAGTTTTCAGTCCCCCACTATAGAAAGGATGTGGACAAGTTGGAGAGAGTCCAGCAGAGAATAATGAAAATGGTTTGGGGTCTGGGGCACATGACTTGTGAGGAGAGGCTCAGGGAATTGGGCTTATTTAGTTTGGAGAAGAGACGGGTGAGAGGGGATTTAATAGCAACCATTAACTATCTGAAGGGGGTTTCCCAAGAGCATGGAGCTGGACTGTTCTCACTGATGGCAGATGACAGAACAAGGAGTGATGGTCTAAAGTTGCAGCAAGGGAGGTTTAAGTTGGATATTAGGAAAAACTTCCTCACTAGGAGGATGGTGAAGCACTGGACTGCGTTACCCAGAGAGTTGGTGGAATCTTCATCCTTGGAGGTTTTAAGGCCTGGCTCAACACAGCCTTGGCTGGGATGATCTAGTTGGGGCTGGTCCTGCTTTGAGCAGGGGTTGGACTAGATGTGACCTCCCGAGGTCCCTTCAAGCCCTCATTTCCCGCAAAGGGTGGTGTCCTTCTGGACCATAACCAAAGTATTTGCCATAGCCTTGGTGTCGCCTTTTCCCATGCTGTATTATCTTTCCCCTCAGTGTCCATTGGGATCCCTAGTGCTCTGATTTCTCTCTCTGTTATTTGAAGGCCCAACTTCTCCAAGTCCCTCCAGGTGTCCACTTCTGTTATGGTGCTTTTCAATCTATTTAGTTTAGCCCACATCACTTCTTCATACTCTGATGTATGCTCTAGGGCCCTTTCCATTAAATGTCTATCTCAGACTACTACATTTATATCATCCCTGTCTATTATGTGTTTTACCTCCTCCCCTCCTGGTTTTGTTACTCTGCTTATGACCTTGTCTTTTCTTATTCTTTGTGCTAATGATTTCATGCCACACACATATAGTAGTGGTGACAGGGGACACTCTTTCACCCCTGTATGGATTTTAAAAACCCTGCTTTGATGCCTAATTTGGATTTGACTCTCTGCTTCTCTATACAATAACCTTATCCAACATACACATTCCTCTGGAAACTCCATTTTCCCTAACACCTCAAATATGTAACCATGACCCACTCTGTCATATCCTTTGCTAAATCTAGGTTTGCTATAACTGTGTTTGCTTTCCTGTCTCGGATTTGGGACAGTGCATCTTTGATCACTTCGAAGATCCTTCTACCTGGTACTGTGCATAGTTGGTCTTCATATAGTATCTTCTGGAGGTTTTTCCTCATCCTCAAAGCCAGCATCTTGGCCATTAACTTCTAACCCATATTAAGGAGTGTTATCGGTCTCCAGTTTTTTAGAAGTTCCTTCTCCCATTTCTTAAAGAGTAAGATCACAGTGTTTCTTGTAAAATCTTTCCCTCTCCTGTTTCTGCTATTTCCTTGAAAACTTCCACTATTTCTATCCCTACCCATGCCCAAAACTTCTCATCCAATTCCATAGGTAGTCCATCTGTTCCTGGTGATGTCCCTCTTTTAAAAGTTTTTAAGCACTCCTCCACATCCTTCATTTTCTCCCACCCAGGGTTCTTCTGCTAAAAATATTTTCTCTCTTGTCCTCCTTTTAAACCAGCTTTCTATCTGTTGTCTTATTTCTTCTAGTTCTTCTTGTAGCTGTCTTCCTTTTGTGGTTTCCTTTAGCAGCTCCTGCATCTTTCTTTGCAGCTCTCTCAGCTCTTTTGTTCTTTTCCTCACAATTGTTTGACCTTTCTTCCTGAAACTTTCTTTTGTTTTCTTCTTCACTGTCATCCACCATTGTACAGTACTGTTAAAATATTTCTTCACTGTTCTCTACCCCTCATAACTGTCTCGTGTGTGCTTGACATTGCTCCTTGTCTTGTAGCAATTGGACACTTAACTTCCACACTCCCTTTCCTTTTACCAAGACTCAGTTCAGCCTTCAGCATCTGGTGATCACCAAATGCCACAATTACAGTTTCTTTCTTCCTAATCTCTGTTTCTTCTGATACAAACACGAAGTCAGTTCTTGATTGTGTGTGTCCACTGGAGTCAGTTCTAGTGAAAACCTTCTCCCCTGCCTATGCATCTCTTAGTGATTCTTCTTTTATTATATTTGCTAACAAATCTGGATGAATGCTCTAAAGTTCCACCTCCTCTTTCCCCTGTTCTGTCACTTGCTTCTATTATACAGTTGAAGCTCCCCACTATTAGCCAGAGTCTCTCTTCAACCACATAAACGGTTAGCTTTCGAAGAAGAATCTCCTCCCCTCCTGCCCTGGTGGTGCCTACACATTGAAAACTTCTAATTCTGCTCCCCTGACTGATAGTATCATTCGCTGTAGTCTGCCACTGATGTTGTCTTCTGCCTGTTTTGCTTTCACCTCTGGATCCTTGAATAGTATTGCCACTTCAGCCACAAATTGGCTTGATGGTTGTACCCATTGAGTGGTAGTGGACGGATCGTTTTTGACCTGGAGGGATGTGGGCAGTGGAGTTCCCCAGGGCACAGTCCTTGGGCCTGTGCAATTCAGCGTCTTTATCAGCAACTTGGAGGTGGGTGTGAAAAGCACACTGTCCAAATTTGCTAATGACACAAAGATGTGGGGAGAAGTGGGCACACTGGAGGGGAGGGACGGCATCCAGCTAGATCTAGGCAGGTTATAGAGGTGGGCAGATGAGAATAGGATGGAATTCAACACAGACAGGTGCAAGGTGCTGCATCTAGGGAGAAGGAAAAAGCAATATACCTATAGGCTGGGGAATACCCTTCTTGTCAACACGGCGGCTGAAAGGGATCTTGGAGTTATTGTTGACTCCAGGATGGACATGAGCTGCCAATGCGAGGAAGCGGTCAGTAAGGCTAACCACACCTTGTTGTGCATCCACAGATGCATCACAAGCAGGTCCAGGGAGGTGATCCTCCCCCTCTGTGCAGCACTGGTCAGGCTGCAGTTGGAGTACTGTGTCCAGTTCTGGGCGCTGCACTTCAGGAGGGATATGGCTAACTTTGAGAGGGTCCAGAGGAGGGCCACTCACATGGTCAGGGGGCAGCAGGGCAGGCCCTGTGAAGATAGACTAAAGGGCCTGAATCTATTTAGCCTCCACAAGAGAAGACTGAGAGGGGATCTGGTGGCCATCTATAAACTCAACAGGGGAACCAGCAGAAAATAGGTGAGACTCTGTTCCCCCAGGCACCACCTGGGATAACAATGAATAACGGCCACAAATTGATTGAGAGCAGGTTCAGGCTTGATATCAGGAGGCATTACTATATGGTTAGGGCTGCCTGGCTCTGAAATGGGCTCCCAAGGGAGGTGGTGCTCTCCCCTACCTTGGGGGTCTTCAAGAGGAGGTTGGATAGATATCTGGCTGGGGTATTATGATCCCAGCACTTGTTCCTGCCCAGGGCAGGGGGTTGGACTTGGTGATCTGTTCAGGTCCCTTCTGACCCTAGAAACTATGAAACTTTGTTTTCATTTGTCCCTTACCACCAGAACGGTCCTCATCTCTACCTTTTCTCAAAGTGCTTATAACCCTTTTCCCTCAGTATCCCACATTCTTGTAGGCAGATTATGTCTTTCCTTAATAGTTTTAACATTACTTTGCTCTGTTTCCATCTTTTCCTTGTTAGCACACTCCTGGTATTAATAGATGCAATGATCAGTGCTGTTGTGCTTGCTATAAAAAGGGTGTGCTTGTCCTTTTAAGGTTCTCTGGCACTGCTGCTCTCCATGTTGACTTCTCCTCAGTCCTCACTTCCATGCCTGTTTCTTCTGCAAGCTGCCTGACTGCCTTTGCATTTAGGAAGGCTTTCATTCTCCGACTTCCATGTTGTTTCCTGCCTCCAGTTCACCATTCGGGCTGGAGCCTGGGGAATTAATGGCGGGAAGCTGATCTGGCTCTGGCTCATTCTCCTCATCTCCAGTTTTCTTTTTCCTGATTTTCTTCCCTTGTGTTTTCTTCCTTTCCCCTCATTGACCCCAGGCTTTTTTTTTTGTTCCACCTCTATGTCTTCTGCTTGTTTGATTTCTTTTTTCTCCCTCTCCCCCACCTCCATGTCTAGGCTTTCTCCTGCACCCCTTCTCCTGTTCTTCTCAAGCGACCTCAGTTACAGATATTACATTCCCTTCTTTCTCCTTTCTCCATCCTGCAGGGGTTCATCTATCATTTCTACTTTATTCTCACCCTTCTCTTTTCCCCCACTGTCCCAGTCTGATTCACACTGTTCCTCAGCAGGTCTGACTTGCTTGCATAGGCTTTCAGACAACTGCAGAATAAGTGTCCCTTCTCCCCACAACTAGTGCATTTTAGGGATTCCTGGCACTCTGCAGCTCTATACCCCTTCCCTTCACATCTGAAATGCACTTGTATGTAGACAGGTGCCCCCCCCTCACATTTGCTACGTTGCTTTGGTTACCCATGGTATATTATAAAACCCCAATGGGGCCTCAGATGGATTATCGATGGAAGGTGCTGCACCCCACCTGTGCTCCACTTGTTTGCTGTCAACACAATTCATGCCCTCCATAACCCCATCCAAATACCATATGTGTCCTGAACTTTCTCTACACACATTACTTCTTGCACATGCAATTCCATCCACCTTTCTATGTCTTCTGCCTGTAATAAATCTATATACATTCTTATTATAATCCCTCATTCCCTTGACATTTTCCCCTGCTGTAAACTACGTACCTCTTAAATCCTCCTTTCCACATTCCTCTGCATGTTTCTTCCAAAAATTTTCATTCCCTTCACTGTTCTAGTCAGTGAACTCCCAAGCCTTTCTGTTTTGGAAAACAGTCAGGGTGGTGAGATGCTCCATCTGCACTTCCAATATCTCAGTCAGTATCTTTTCTATGAACTCCTATCTGCTCATCATCGATCCCATCTGCATCCCATCACTGGTTGTTATTATAATAGAGGCGAGTGGGAGACAGAGCAGAAACAGCAGGAGAAGGTATGTGAGACAAGAGGCAGAAAGTGGCAGGAGCACGAGAGAATGCCGGCATGGTGGGACACAGAAGATGCACCAAGAGATGCAGAGAGGATCAAAAGCTGTGAATGCAACCATCGTTTCATAGTTTCTAGGGTTCGAAGGGACTTGAGCAGATCATCGAGTCCGGCCCCCTGCCATGGCAGGAAAGAGTATGGGGGTCAAATGATCCCAGCAAGGTGTATATCTAGCCTCCTCTTAAAGATCCCCAGGGTGGTGCCAAAAATACTTGACCTTAGCCAAAAGGTTGAGATGCTGATAGGACCTACCACAAAAATAAGTTAGTGCAACCACCTGAATAAGATATATGGTCAGAGCTGTCCCCTGGGTAGGGCAAATCAGGGTGACTACCCTGGGCCCTGCGCTTTGTGGGGTCCTGCAGAGCCAGGTGGAACAGCTGCACAACCTGCCACAGCGCCCACCTGGAGCTGGCAACTTAGCCCTGTGCCATCCAGCTGCTTGCCACCTCCCCTGCTGCACACTTTCAGCTTTAAGTCTGCTGAAGAGCAGCTCATCCAGAGCATATGGGATCTGCATGGCCCCAGGTACCATATCTCATCGCTATAGCACTTTTATATGCTAGCTTTTTGCAGGGAGTGCCATGGCTCTGTACAGTGTTAAAGAGACCCCATACTCCCCTAGGACCAGCTGTGTATATGGTAGTGAGCACAGCCCCCTCAGCGCTGACTTTTTTTCAAGTCACAGTGAGCCACCATATTGAATCTGCTTTGACTTCCACTTCACTCTCACAGCTGAGCTTCACTTTTCTTTTCCAGTTCTAATGATTCTTGTTTCTTCGCCAGCCTTAAATGCCTGGCAGACATCACCAAACAGGGCCCCAAACAGTTCATCCAGAATGCCTCTGTTGCCCCCTCAGTCAGCCTGTTGCATATGATTTGTGTGGCCCTGCTCTCCATGAGGTGGAACAGGACCAGGTTGCCCTGTGTCTCATTTGCGCATACATTTTTGGAAGATCTCATGACTGGTGACAAAAACACACAGTTCCCATCATAAGTGGTGGGCTAATAAGCACGTGGATCTTTTTGGTAGGGGTGGGGAGGAGGGAGAGATGTCTGGAGTACATGCACATAGTGATCAATGCTAAATTCTGGGGTCACCATGGCTTGAAATGCTGCTGACTCTGCTGGGGCCCAGCCCAGTGAACCACATGGTAAATCATAAGCCTTTTGTATTTGAACTAATGTGATGCATGGTTTACAGCAGCGTGACCACGTAGGCGAGCTCCCCAGGGTAGTTGTCTCTGATGTGTCCTCCATGGGAGGTCTATATTGAGCAGATTCTTTTTGGTATTGGGTGGTGGAACTGGAGCGTGCTCCATCCACTCCATGCATTGACCTGGTAGTGCTTCCAGGACCGGTGCAAAAAAAAAACAGAAAAAAAAAACAAAAAAAAAAAACTGTATTTAAGTTAGTATCTCTTGTTGGTAAAGATCAAGTGTAGTATAAGATCAAGTGTGGGGGCATCCAAACCCCAAGACCTCTAGGCTTGGGTCTGCACATAGGATGCCTGCTAATGGATTTAGGAGCATCTGAAGTCCCAAGGTGATAGGTCTGGGATGGAAGATGTTTGGTGATATAGCGCCATACATGGTGTTTAGAATGATTGAGTTCTGCCTGCTCAATCAGTCTGGTTTTTGGAACAATTGAGTTCTGCTCAGTTGATATAACTTGGAACTGATTTGACTAATTTGTCCTGGAACACAGAATATATTATTAAAAAAATAATTGTTTGTGCTGGATTTAAGTAAGTACAAAAGTGCTGCTTAAAAGCATGTTTATGGAGTACCTGTGCTAAAGCTTGCAGCAGTTTCAAAAAAGTTAAAATATACCAGTTCTGGTTCAACTATGTCTGTGGGTACTGGAAGTAATGTGCCTATATTTTAAGTTGTGTTTGTTTTAAGGTCACTGTTTTCAAATATGCTCCTCACTTCTATGAGCAGAGCCTGATAGTAAAGGGACGGGGGGCGGGAGGGTAAGGGGTTATATATAACCATGTAACTGATTCAGATGGGTTGTACCTGCCCCCACCAGATTAATTTTCCTTGCTGCAGCAGTGGGAGGGGGACAATTTCAAGGTAAACCTCCAATATTTAGATTCTATACCTGAAAAATTACAACAAATTTTCCACATATAAAATCTAATTATTAGAAGGTTGTCTTATATTCAGGGTCATCTTAGATTTGGGTAAATATTTTAATTCTCCCAAATAAGGCAGTTGACCATGAATTCCAGCCATAAGCCACATCCTTTCTCTGGACACAAGCTGTTCAGCAGGTCTCACTGCCCAGATCCTTAGGTTGAGAAGTAAAATTAGTCTTTATTTCCTTCTGCCAGAACTTCCACCCTCTTCCCTAGGGTAGAAGAAGTCAGACACTTTAGGTGAGGATAAAGGAGAGCTCTGTACTCCTTTTTCACATTGGGGTTACTCTGTGAATCCAAGCTGTCCTTTATATCTCATCAGTCCTAGCTCTGATTTACAGTCTTCAACTGTATGATCTTACCAGGACTTGTTCCGTGTATAAGAGGAAGGTAGGCAGAGTCTGGCACAGGGCACACCTGAACTTCAGCCAGCATAAAAAAGAACAAGATGAGGAAAGGAACCATTTGGTAATTTTGACATCATCCCAAAACAGGGATCAGGTCTAGAAATAAAAGGGAAATCAGGTATTTGGTAAGAAGACAGTTCCAGTCTTTCTCTGATGCCTCCCAAAATAATTCATGACCCAAACAAAAAAGCTGTTATATTTACCACCCAAATTCTCTTCTTTAAGCTTTCAGATCTCAGAATTGCATGCTGTTCAACTTTGTTTATATAGCGATACCAGGTTCTGTGTCTTTTGTCATTGGAATTATGGAAAGCCTTCCCTCCTTCCTGCCCTTTCTTATGGTCTCATGAAATAAAAAGTTACAGTGAGGAAAGCAGGGGCGTGAAATTAAATTCAATGAAATGCAAGGTAGCTTAGCCCACTTTCATTGAAGACCAAGCCACCCTGCATGTATTGCTGAGTAAGAGCAAGCACATGGGCAGCTTAGGTGAGTAACACTGTTTGCTCATACCATACTTTTCCTCACGATAACCCTTGGTTTAATGTTCCTATAAGTAACACCTTCTGATGCACCTTTAAAAAATGAAGGATTAAATATTCAGCCATTCCCTGTTTTCTTCTTTCTGTTCCAGCTTGTCCAGCAGGGATGTTCAAGGCCAACCAGGGGGCAGGGATTTGTGCCCAGTGTCCCACCAACAGTCGCTCTACAGCAGAGGCCTCTCCCATCTGCACCTGCCGCAATGGCTACTACCGCGCTGAGTCCGACCCGCCGGAGGCAGCGTGCACCAGTAAGTAATAGTGTCACAATATGCATAGGCCCAGGTCCTCATCTGCTTCTAACTCTAACAGCTATGGGTTGCACCTCAGGAGTGCGACTCAGTGCCAGGCGAGAAATGTACAGCTCTCCTGTTCTCTCAATGCATAGCCTAGCTTGCCCTCAGAGATCAATCCTAAAATAATCTGCTTAGACATATCACCTCCTGTTCTGAGAAAATGAGTAGCTTTCTCCCATCCTAATCCACACAGGGAAGTACATCATTTTCCTTTGTTCTTTCAATCAGAGATCCTTATGTGCCTAGATCAGATCAGTATTCAGGTCACTCTTCATAGAAGACGAGTTCCTATCTACTTTTGCCCTGATAGCCTAGAGGCTAGGCCACTTGCCAGAGGAGCGGGAGTCCGATATTTTAGGCTTTCTTCAATGGGAGTGGGTTTGTACCATATCTTCCATGTCCCAAGATAGTGTCCTAATGACTATTGGACACACAAGCTAGAAACAGCACTGGGAGCACAGACTGGGAACATGGGCCAGAACCCATGTCTTCTGACCGCCAGGGCCAGTGCCCTCCTTCCTGAGGCACAGAGTCATACTCTCTTGCCTGCTCTCGTAGCTCCATGGCTTTACCTCTTGGCTATGCAAGGGACAACTTCAACAGGAGGGGCAGAGGGTGCTTTTAGTTCTGCCTAGCCCATGGCCAGCTGGTTAGGGCACTGTGATAGGGAGTAGAAGATGTGCATTCAGACCCTCCCCTGTCTGAAGAGGGTTTATACTCTGGGCATGTGCCTTAACTGCTAGGCTGTTGTGCTAAGAGTTGAGTGATTCCTCCACCCCTTTGTCAAGAAGTGCAAGTTGCAGTCTTTCTGCGACTAAAGATTGGGGAATTTACATAGAATATGGATGTTTCCTAGGGTGGATTAGGATTGCCACAGAAGGTAAGTGAAAGTAGGCACCTCAGTAGAGCACTTCTGTGCAAGCTTAAAAGGCTAGAATGGAGACACATAAGGAACCTAGAGCTCCTTGTTGTTGTTAGCTGTTGCACAGAGTGCAGTAGAATTGCATTTTGTGATTTAAATGCCTAAAAGCTTTGTAAGTGTTTCACAAAAGTGGATTGGTGTGCTAAGGAAATACAGAGTTCTATGATATCCTCAGCTGATGGCTGGGGGAGGGAAAACATTCATTATGAAGCTCAGGGCTGGGTGTTTAGAAGGCTGAACCTAGGGGACTTAGCACTGAAATTGGAGTCCAGCTCCCTTCTAAATAGGCACATATATCATAGCATCTCTTATCAGTGAGCCATGTCATTTTACCTCAGCTGGTGATCTGTTCCACAACTAGGCTGTGAAGGATGGGCCAAGGGGTTTTAAACTGTGTGTGTGACACAACCTCTTATGAGCCCATAGAGATGGGAGGGGTACACATTAGAGGTTGCCACATAACAAGCATTCGGGGTCCTAAGCTGCCATATGATATGACACCATTGTGCTGTGTTTTAATGGAAATGTTCCTCGTGTCGTAACACCACTAGTAATCTTGTTATCAAAGTCTGGCATGAGCAGATGATGCTGCATCATCTTCTGCATCTATGCTAGCAACTGATTCTTGTGTGATACCAGCTGGGTGTGCACCAAATTATGAATAATGGGACAGATCCCAGCTCATGTCGACAAGACTTGTTTGAATTGATACTTTTTAGCGGCAGCATCTGCGATGGGAAGCAGGTACTCCTCAAGATAAATTAGAATGTGAGGTTATCTACCATTGCTGTCTTGTTCAGGTTATCTACCATTGCTGTCTTGTTCATAGACATGTTGACAAAATATTCTTTTGTAGGGCACAGAGTATGTTAAGTGTTGGTATTCTACGTGGCTTTATGTGAAATAAATCAGCTGTCTGCTGTAATCAGGCTGGCATGGCAACAGATAACTTAAGTCTCTTTCTCCATTAAAAACAGAAAGCAGGGAAAAAATACTCAAAAAGCAACACCAGAATAATCAGTAAAGAAAGAACCCATTCCTAACCAGCAGCGCTCTTCTGTTAATTTGAAAATATTTGCCTACCGGTCAAAATGTTTACAAGAAGATGCCATCTAGGCCTTTGGAGTAGCTCATCAAGTACTGGGAAAATAAATCTGAGTGTGGTAGCAGACAGGGGTGAGAAAAGGCACCCCCCTCCACTTTATTGAAAAAACATGTAATTAGGTAATCCACAGGTCAGTGTGTGTCACATCCTCACTTTTGTGCCTGTTCCCCAATGGTTGTATATTTGTTGCAGCTCTAGCATAGTGGGCTGGGCTGTTTGGCTACAACTGTTTTTTGCTCTGTAAGTCCTCATTTCTATATCTGGTAGGACAGACACAATGGTGGCTGTGCCTGGAAGACTTAAAAGACTTTATTGCTGGCACATGTGGATGGAGCAGAGTTGCAGGCATTTTACTTATTTCTGGTACAATAAAATAATTGAGAAGTTAAAAGTGGATTTTTTTGTCCTTGCATCCACCCCTCCACCCTCTTCTCCAACGACTTTTACTTGTTTAACAAGTGCAGCATGGGCGTTAGACTGTATTTCTCATCTGAAGCTCTGTAATGAGAACACAATTTTGATTGGGCTGTGATCGTGCTATGCTGGGTTTACTGTACTAAAAATACGTTTCCTAAGAGGGGGTGCACATTTCCAGCAAGTTCACACTGGGAATCAGCATGTATTGAAGAAAGTGACTGAGCACACCTGGTTCTCCCAGTGCTTCTCTATATACCCAGCATGTGTGGGCATAAGCATACAGAGTCTTACCGTAATGCTTCTATCTGCTGATATGCAGGAGAGGCTCAGGAATGTCTAAAAATATGCATATGAAATAAAGGATTAATTTAAATATTCTGCCAGATCACTTCAGCAGTAAGTGGCAGAGGGAGAACGGAGGCAGGTAGAACAATTGTAAATAAATCTATTTTTTATTGCTTCTTGTTACATAGCTGATTTACAGTATGCTACACCAGAGGAGTACTGTATAAAAAAGTCCATTTGTTGATTTTTATTTCTCCTCATTAAGGCTTAATTTTAAAATGTTCTAATTTGAGGTGCCAGCTGTTCAATTTCAAAGTTGTTACGTGTCATAGGAGTAAATAATATCATGTATCTGTAGATGCTTCTGTTCACTGGTGCAATAAAAATGTGTCTGCGTCTTTCCAAAGGATTTGCTCCTAGGTAATTCTCTGCAGCTGCGCGAAGCTTTCCTGCACTTTGTCTTTATTAGTTGTTCTTTTAACCCCAGTTAATCAGAGAAAGGGGCACTGTCGAGATTAAAATTGTGAGCCAGATCTTCAGCTGCCGTAGATCAGTGCAGCTCCCTTGACATCAGTGAAGGCTGTCTGTGTGACTTCAATATAGCTATGCCACTTGATGCCAGCTGAGAGCATCCAGGCCATTTCCTTGATTTATATAATAATGACACTTTACATGATTGAAACAAGAAGAATATCTAAATTCTAATCTCCTCTTCACTTTCCTGTTTAATAACTTTTTAGATTTCCACTTCGCTCAGGCAGTGAAGCTAGACAAGTCTCTATACCCCACCCGTCTGAATCCACAGGGCACGGGGCTGCTCCATCATAGGCTGGAGGTGATGTTATTTGAGGCAGGCTGGCTGGGTGCTCTTAAGCCAACCTCACCTCTTGTAATGAGTTAACACCAGCATTTTTCAACCCACTGAGCTTTCCTGTTAGGGTCCCCCAGGGTCTTCAAGCCAGGCCTGTTCCCCACATACAGTCAATTCCACAGGGAGATGGGTGTGAAACAGGGTGTGCCTCATTGCAGAAAAGCAGAGGAAGGAGTGTGAACCTAATTGCCTCTCCCTCCCCAGAATTAGTCAGCACCCCCTTCTCTATAAAACAGTAGCTCCTTGATCACATGGGTGGGCAGCTTCCCAAGTATTATCTGAGATGCAGCAGCCAGGAACCTGAACTGCAGAGAGCAGGAAGAACCCTCCTCTGAACTCAAGGGCTAGATCTTAGTCCCTCTACTAGGCACCGGACTGGACTTAGGAGTTACCACTGTTGTCCTCTGATGCTCCAAGGGGAGCTACCAAACCTTTGGGGAGGACTGAATAGCTAATAGCTTAGTTCTCCCCCTCTTAGGGACCAAATACCCCAGCTTATGAGCTTGCGTCCATATATCTAAAACAAGGGGGAGGGAAGATGACTTGTGGCCGACAACCCAAATTTAGTGGGCTTTTTTTTTTTATAAAGGAAAGCCTTACATTAAGTAAGGTAGGGGTTAAGGAAGTAGGTGAAAACAGATAATTACCTTTTAAAACGCTGCCTGTGAAATACAGCTCTGAGAAGCATGTGTGCAGATATACCCTGTTACATCTCTGACCACATGAACCCTTTCTATTGTCTGCTGGAAATGAATTGTTTCAAGCATCATCTTTATTTCTCTCTTGCATTCTCACTTTCTTCCTCTCTTAGCATTTTTATTCATTTAATTTATCATTTGATGTTTACTGCCAAGGGTAGGAAAAGGCTGGCAGCATTAGCTACCCCTTCAATATTATGCATTGTGCAAGATTGCCCCACCAAATCAAGATCTGAGGAAAGTGAGAAAAGCAGTTTTCTAGAAAATCCTCCAGCTAAAATATCCTCCCTGTTAACTTGCCGTGGTTCCCAGCACTCAACAAATTGGTTGTCAGGTTCTCCTCTATAAATCATTTTTAGGAGGATTTTAAGAACTCAAATGTGAGAATTTGTTTTGGGTATGGGCATGAAACTGGGGGGGCGGGGAAGGAGGGGTGTTCATACCCATAGCTCCTTAGCAGGGACCACAATTAAAATTCTTCAAAAGCAAAACTCAATAAGCTCTATTTAAGTTGGGGCCTGACATCAGTAGGAGCTTTGTCATTGACCTTAGTGGGAGCAGGGACATTAATATTAAAGGCAAATATTTATTTTATGATAGTTCCTGAAGGCCCGTCAGAATTTGGGGCTATACAAACAGAGAAAAGGCAATCCCTGATTGAGGAATTTATAGTCTAAGGAACACTTCCAGCCTGCACTGGTACAAAGTCAGAGGTTCACTCACAAGCACACTCTTGCAGAGGTATCTGAGAAAACAAGTATTTATTTCAGTTCTTTAAAAGCCAGTATGAATCACAGTAGAAATAATGCATGGGTCAGAGTAATTGATTGTGTCCTTTTGGGTTGTGTCTACATGCTCATTAATACACCTTAAATACCGTGCATTTAGTTTAGTACTTCCTTAACGAGGTACTAACTGAATGTGCAGTACCTAGAGTTACTGCGCAGTAGCGCTGGCGCACTGTTATTTAGTGATGCTTACTGCGCATTAGCCCAATATCACTGCACAGTAGGCTATTAGCATGGTTCTTCTGTGACACACTACCACACAGAGTTATTAGACTAATGTGCAGTAGACGCATCCTCAACGTCTCAAAAAAGAACAGGCCAAATTCTCAGCTGGTGCTGCTATAGTGAGGTGAGCTATTCTGTGTTACACTGGTGGGGTGTGTGGCCTTGCCACAGTAGCCAAAAGAGTCAGGGCAGGGTGATGGGGACAGCTGGGTGTGGTGGGGCGTGGGAATAAAACAGCAGCTGCTACAGTTGCAGGATTGCGCTGACAGCAGTGGCAACCACAGGTCACCACTGTGTCTGTGTGTAGTAGCTGCCCCAGGTGCCCAGCCACATCGTTACACCCCTGCACGGGAGGTGTTATGAGGCAGGGGCAGTACTGTGTACTTCCACCGGCTCTGCCACACTCATTCTGTTCGTACAGAAAGGACTTAATCCTGCTGGAATCGATGAAAAGCTCTGGGTGGGGCATGGTCTCAGGAGCTCTGGGGTCCACCCACACATAGGACCTGATCCACGTGCTTGCTTGGCCCATAGGGCTTCTCACATGCTTGCAGATAAGGATGAGCTGAGTGCTCCACTGGGCTGACACCACCACTTTCATAAGATAGAGTCTAAAATGGTATTGTCCCTTTCATATATGGGCAAAGCTATTTCATTAAGATTCCCAATAAAGATACTGGCTTTTCTGGAGTAACTAACTATTTATCACAAATTCTACCAGATTCTTATCACGATTATTCAGTTAGCTACTGCATCCAGTTTAATTTCTACAGAGAAAGCCCCCTCCTCGCCCCTACACCCGCTTCCCTGTGAAAGCATCTGGATTGAATCGCGTTCGGTAACTATAGCTATACGGTAATGCAGTTTAAGTGCTGTATCTCTTCAGCGCGACCCCTCTGCTTCAGCGCCTCAAGACTTCGTGAAAGTCTTTTCCATGGAGTACACAGGAAAGGCGCACGGCAGACAATTCCTGACAAACACATTTACTGTGCTGAAGGAAAAAAAATTAAATGAAATGGATTTTTTTTTTAAGGACAGCATTTTTCAAGCCATTTTAACAAAACACTTCCATCTACAGTAACCGTGGCAACAGATCAGCAAGGCTCCCAAAGTGCCAATCTCAGTGTAATTAAAGGGGGAAAAAAAAGGGGAGTCAGGGAAATGGGAAATTTAAAGTGGGGACAACAGTTGAAACCTCAAGGGTTTGAGCAATCTAGGTAGTGTGTGGGGATAGTTTCAGCTGAATTGCTTTGGGTGTGCTCTCTTTTGAGCCAAGTTACTGGAAGGCCCAATCTTCATTAATACGCCTTATTTTCCACTCAGCAGGCCAGCATGTTCCAGAGGAGAGTTGTCCAAAAGAAATGAAATAGCTCTGATACTTTTTTTTTATTGTACTTGCAGAACTTGTTTTCTTGTCTAGTTTTTCTATTTGAGGAAGGGATATGACCCCTTTTACTGCAGTGTGCAAGCTTTTGATGGCCATTAATGTATTTATCATCCCAACACCCCAGTGTGATAAGGGAGGACAGCTGCCTTCATTCTACCAACAGGGCACTTAGACTTGGAGGACCTGATTTCTAAAGGTGTTTAGCTGCCTAAAAGTGTAGTTTGGCACAGTGGGACATTGGTAAAGGGCTGAAACAAGGATCCGGGAGATTGAAGTCCTAGTCACTCCCTGTGTAAATTGTCCCTTTGAAGACAAGTCTGCTTTTTATCAGGCAAGGTTATACCACCAAAAAGAGTATTAGGTTTTCCTAAACCTGATAACTGGCCTGACACAAATAATGGAGATGCTTCCTTTCTGACTTTCCTCAGAAAGTATGTGTGCAGCCTTATTAAAGGGACCCTGCCCTGGTTTCTGAAGTGCAGCTAAAGATTGTCGAATTATTCCTCCTGATTTCCAGATCATAGGTGGAGCCACTGGGGGATGCAGGTATTCAAGACTGAATAAATAGAGGATGGTTTGGTTGGGAAGTCAGTCTCATAGTCCTGCACTTCACAAAGGTGAGCAGTGCAGGAGCCCGAGTTGGCCCGCAAGGGGGTGGAGGTTAGGGGGACTAGGTGGATTGACTAACCCCTCACAAATGTTCCTGCAGTGCCATGCAATGTTGTGGTTGGAGCCTGTGGCTCCACATGTGCTATGTCCCAAATGAGAAGCAGCAATACTCCCTTTGTGCCATGCTGTGGGTGGGCTAATGAACTCTGCCTCTCAGCAGAGGTAATTAGCCTGGGCTCAGTGCCAGGCAAATGCAGCTGTACTGCTTCTGGTATGGGAAGCAGCATGTGCACAGCTGTCTTGGGCACCTCTTCATGCCACTGCCATGCCAGCATAGCCACACCACCCTACCTTTCATCCTGATTGTATCTCTTCCGGTTCCAGGCTTGCTCTTCCAGTTCCTGAGGTCAGAGTCCCTGCACAGTTAAACTGAGCTGTGAGACCCAAAAAGTTTATATCCTCATAGCAGCATCAATTTGCTTGTAAACTGCCCAAGAGTAGTCAGCCCATGTCCTATGTTGGCAAGCTGCTTCACTCATGTAATTCTTTGGGTCTTTACATAGTTTTCTGAGCCTTGTCTGCTGCAGCTTGTAGCAATTCCTTCTCACTCTGTCCTTAATGACAAATAAGAATAATTGGTTTGTCTCCTATTAATAATGTCCCTCAACATGTATGTAGATAGTGAGCGGTCTCCCTTCATGCATCTTCCTTCAAGCTGGAAAGTGCTCTGGTCTCTTAACCTTTCCTCGTAGGTCAAATCTTTTATCATTTTATTGCTTTCCTCTGAACTCTTTCTACTGTGTCTCTGTCTCTTTTTTAAGTGCAGTGTTCAAACCTGAGTGCAGTAGTCCAGTTGGAGCTGAGTAGAGCAGAATAATTAATTACCTTCCTTGTTTAATGTAACCCACTACACTGTTTGCTTTCTCCACCGCGGCGTCACATTGTTGACTTATTCCATTTATCATCGACACTAACCCTCAGATCTTTCTCCATGGCACGACTGCCTGGTCAGCAGTCCCAATTACATATTTGTGCATTTGATTACACTTTCCTGCATGGATCTCGTCATATTTGTTCTTACTGAATCTCACATTATTGATTCCAACCCTGTTTTGCCAATATATGAAATCGGTGTTGTATTTAATTCCCATCTTCTGAAGCATTTATGATCGCTCTTGGCTTGGTATTATCTGCAGATTTGATCAATGCACTCTCTATTCCAACATACAAGTTGCTAATAAAATACTGAATAGCACTGGACCCAGAAGAGACCCTTGTTGGACTCCATTAAATATCCATGCTCTCAACTTGACATATTGAACCACTAATAACTACTTTTCATTTCTGACATTTTTGCCCATTGTGTTTCCATTTTATGGCAGTTTCATCTGAATGACATTTCTTTCTGTGATAATCTAAGGTACTTACATGGCTGCCAGTCAAGTACTTCAGGTGGCTCAGTGTCTCCTGATCATCAGGTGTACTTCCAACACCCCTTTGAGGAAGGACAGTGCTATTGTCCTCCTCTTATGGAGTGAGTATGGAAGCACAGAGAGAGGGGTGAGGGTATCTCTAATTAGCCACCCTAGCGCTCCAGGGAAGGCCAGGTTTTGAGCATGCCCTCCCCGCCTGCTCTGACTCACATGCACCAACCCTGAAAGTGAAGCCGTGTCAGGACCAGGCTCTACCACCCCTCTCAAGATCTCTGTCCCCAGCGTGCTTGAGTGTAGTGATAGGGGAGTGGCTCCTCACCCCCTATAGTGGCTTCATTGGCTTATTTGCAGATTTGGCACATGTGAGTGAAAGCGGGTAGGTAGGATGTACTCAAGAGCAATGCTCTCCAGGAGTGATGGGCTGCAATGTAAACATACCCTCTGTGACCCCCCCAAGCAGGACTTTGGAGCCAGGTTGGCTGTACCATTGACCTGTCCTTTGTCTGACATCACAAGCAGGTACCATATTGTTCTGATTACATGTTGGCCCTGCATATAACTGAGCCCATCTTTTCTAGTTTAGCTGTAGCAAAAACATTTTGCCCTGACTATAAATAGATAACTACAGGAAAAGACCTTAAATGACTACTGCCCTTACAAATTTGACAGGAGAATCAAATAAACAAGGAAAGGACCCAATGCGTGTAAGGCACCAATAATACTAAAATAAAAACTGCTCTTAAAAGAAACCTGATTTAGTAGTGTTGTTGCACATGCCAAAATACAAAGTACAGAAGCCAAGATTGTCAGGGGCCCAATTATAAGTTAACCCTGCATATAAGTTGAGTCCAATTTTTATGGTTCTTTTGGAGGGTAAACATGGTAGATTTATAATCAGAGCAATGCAGTAATTTACATTTTTCTATGTCTTTGGCATTTTCTTTTCTAATGGAAGGTTATACTTGCAGGGCAGGGCTGACTTCTACTTGGAGGAACAGGGCTGAAGATTTTGCACTGCTATAAGAATACAGACTGAATCCTCCCTCTCATTCCATGGGAATTGCACAGGCAGTTTGGGGGCCATTAATTTGGTAATGAGTGAAAGCATGGGTCTAGATTATATGCAGCGACTGAATTTCCCCTGTTCCTGAAGATGGCAGCTGGATCCATGGGAACTGAACAATGCTGGGAACTGGATTCCCTTAGCCACCTTAGGATATTGGTGCTGTGAGGGCACTATCCCTGTCTATCTTCGCTGTCTCTAACCAATAGAAGAGGAATGTGAGTCCCCTTTGTTGGTCCTTTCATTTTACAGGCTTGGTTCCCCCCTTATAGGCTTATTCCTCATCCCATTGAAATCAACGAAAAGACTCCAACTCAATTCAGTGGACTTTGGATCCCCTTAAATCTTAACAGTTTCCACAATCCAGGTTGCTAAGTGCACAGTAAAGATCAATCAAGTGGCATTTCCTGAGATGAACCTTACAAATTGATCTGCTTTTCAACAGGTGTCCCATCCGGTCCCCGCAATGTTATCTCCATTGTCAATGAAACGTCTATCATCCTAGAGTGGCACCCACCCCGGGAAACAGGCAGCCGTGATGACGTGACCTACAACATTGTCTGTAAGAAGTGTCGGGCTGACCGCCGCAGCTGCTCCCGCTGTGATGACAATGTAGAGTTTGTACCCAGGCAGCTGGGTTTGACAGAGACTCGGGTTTTCATCAGCAACCTTTGGGCCCATACGCCGTATACCTTCGAGATCCAGGCCGTCAATGGTGTTTCCAACAAGAGCCCCTTTCCTCCACAGCACGTCTCAGTGAACATCACCACAAACCAAGCCGGTGAGTCCTGCAAGGGTACAGTCCAGATACCTCTTGCAGGGTGTGGAATTTTTAATGAGGAAAAGGGAAACCCAGCCCTTTTTTTCCCCTAAATTCATATCCTAGGAGCCACAAAAATGCACATATTAAGCACGGCACGGCAAGAGACTGTAAATGGAATAGAAGTGAATACATGTAAGATGGATGCATCCACCTCTTTATGCACACACTCAGACTTGCAAATAAATATATGCATGTGCACACAGTTCATCTGCAAGACATATATAAGAATTCTTTAAGTATCAGTGCAGGCCAAGGTATATGTAAAGCAGTATCTGCAACTCATGATCAGCACAATGTGGCCAGAATCTAGCCTCTTCTTCAAAAAATAAACAAAAAACTTCTAGCCTGTTAGGTGTGAAGAAATCCTTTCCCGGCTGACCTGAATATAACTGATGCAGTTATGTGTACTTAAGTATGCAGAGAGCCTGAAACAATGGCACCAAGAGAGGTGAACTCTCCCTGGCATCTAAGGTCAAGTGATAGCTTGACCTAACATTAATGACTTTCTTGCTGCTTGTTTTAACAAATGGAATCAGGAATGAGCAAAAGGGAACTGAAAATTCAAAGTTGCTGCTGGGTGGGAAGTACAGACGGAAGAAAGGAGAGACAGAAAAAGGCACAAGGGAGGAGGGAGAGAAATAAAGGAAAGGGAATGGTGGAAGGAAGAAAAGGAAGGGAAAGAAATAGCACTGGTCCTAAAAAGGAATTGAGCAATGCTTATCAGGTAGTAACACACCAAGTAGTTAATAAACCATGTGGATGGCTAAAAGCTCAGTTTCTGTGTAAAGGCTGAGCTCCCCCAGTCTCTCTGCAAACCTTCTGTTAACATTAACAGAAGCTCCACTGCGCCTCAAGGGGATTATGGAGCCCCTGTGTCATGGGCCAGGGTCAAACTTGTTGTGTAGAAGAAGGTATAAATGCAATGAACTTTGGAGTGAAAGATCTCAGCTTCAAAGTCAATGTTAGCCATGTAGCAAGAGGCTCCCAGGGCTTTATTATGTTTATTTGTGTTAGACAGTGTCGTTTCAAACTCAGAGCACTAGCCTTACCCTGCACTCCTGTATCCTTCCAGCACCCTGTGAAAGGAGCAGGTGCCACCTACCGGGAGGTTTCTACCATGAGGAAGGAGATGCAGTGCATCTGTGGGTCAGGGTCTAATGGGGCTCTGCTGTTATAGGAACCCACTTTGTTTATCACAAGGGATACTACCTGGCAGGGGAAGCAGTGTGACCACGTAGGCGAGCTCCCCAGGGTAATTGTCTCTGATATGTCCTCCACAGGAGATCTATATTGAGCAGATTCTTTTTGGTATTGGGTGGTGGAACCGGAGCGTGCTCCATCCACTCCATGCATTGACCTGGTATTGCAGTGCTTCCAGGACCGGTGCAAAAAAAGCAGAAAAAAAAAAAAATGTTATAGGAATGCACCATGGCACTATGCATCCCACAGTTGCACCGACCACATGCTTGGGCAGCATTGCCCACGTGTGGGACAGTTCTGACATCCTGCTGGCCACCTGGCAGAGAGGAGCGAAGGTTGTGCTGAACCAGCACAACGCCTCTGATAGATTTCCCACAGCAGGGGGAAGGGGGTACTGAGGCCATTACGCTGAATCTAGCCACTAACACTGAACAGCCAGCTTTGCAATGAGATCACTTCTGTGAGTGCACAGTTCAGGCTGGCAAGGCTGGAGCAACACTAGCCATTTCACTAATGCTGAGCAAAAGTCAGATCAGCTTTGCAGAGAGGAGTGACCATATGCTGAAATCAGAAGGGAAACAGCATACAGACAGACCCCTTCTCTTCCTGGCTCTGTTGATTTCTCATTTTCCTTGTTCTCTTTCTAGCACCCTCCGCTTTCTCTGCGTTCTCCTCCTATTCTTTTTCTCTTCTCCAGCATCATGTTCTTCTTTTCTTTTCTGACCTTGCTTTTCTTTTCTCTCTCTTTCTCTTCCTCTCTTCCCCTTTCATCTGCTTCTTCTTGATTGTTTTCTTCCCACCTCCCCCTCATTACTACCAGGCATTATTATTTTAGCAAATGATTCTTGGTTGCAATCCACCTGAATGGTGAAGAGTAGCAGAGATATAGAGTTGGGGTGTCCAGATGGTTGGTCTGTGCAGTGTGCACTTGTCCTATATGTGGGGCTGAAAAGAAGGGGGAGGAGGAGATATGGCTGGGGGGGCAGCTACCAGTTGGTGACCCTGGCCTAAAGTGTAATGAAGGAAACAGTAGACAAAGATGATGGAAATCTGTACGGTTTGGGAACAGAAAGGGGATGGTAATTTCTCCTTTGTACTGCACATGTAACACAGGCAGCCTTTGTTAACTGTACTCCCCTGGGAGAGTGCAAGACAGAAACCTGGAGTAAATATTTTAGTATCCTGGCTCCTGGGAATAAAAATTCTGTCAGGCTGTCATGTTATGTTTGTGCCTGGCTGTCATTTCTATCTTTCTAACCATGTGCAATCAAACCTGCCACTTGTATCTAGGCCTTTCTGCTATTCCCCCTGCCCAGCCCTCCATCCATTATGCTGTTCACCCACCTGCCCATCTGCTTTATCCATCCATCTGTAGCTCTTGCCATGCCGAAACCCTGGCTACCAGCAAGTCCATGTTCACCCTGTTGTAAGCAAGCAGGACACCACAGAAGCTCACAAAGCACCTAGACCAACAACACCGGTCTGTCCATCCAGCCCCCCACACCGGGTAGTTTCCCTTGGTTTCTTTGTTGTCTTTTCACCTATTCTTTCATTGAGTTCTTTTGTCTCTGCCTGTCAGTCAGTATTATTCATCCATCTCTTCCTCCCTCCCTCCCCATCTATTTTCTGTTGCAAAACCTGAATATTAACATGGAAATATTTCCATTGTATTGGGATGGGCTCTATAATAACCTAATTGAAATGCATTAGGTTTCAGTGCATTAAGGGTGGTATCACTGTTTAAGGAACCACAAACATAAATAAATATTTGACTGCTACACGTGAGGTTTTAACATTCAGGAACTGTTTAAGCAGGCTGTAGATGGGGTGTCGGATATTGAAGGGGAATAAAAGGAGGTTAATGGGGGTGTACAGTCAGAACAGATTGTGCAGATTCTGTAGTGAATCAGTCAGCATTGGTTAATGTTTTAGTTTAGCTGGTCCTCTCTTTGTTACTGACCTGAGAGCATGGTATACTTCTAAGCTGTACATGTTACCGCTAAGGCAGAAAATAGCAAGCACCATGTTATTATAGTCCGTTATGTCTGCACAAACTGTCTGTCAGTGAAAAAGCCTATTTAGAAGCTGTGTGTCATTCTATTAAAATCCTTCATGAGAGATAGGGAAAAATGGACTCTAAATATTGGTAAATGACAGAAGAAACATTGTGCGCTGGATTTGTCTAGTATTTGTTGTCAATTCCCTTCAGTATAATGAGGCCAATTAAGTCTTTTTAATGGAAACAAACTTGAATCCCTTTCCTTAGTCCGTAAGAACATCCAGACATCCAGATCTGTACACTTATCTTAACCATCTGTCTGCCCATTCACCCGTAAATATATCTCACTATCAATCTCTCTCTTCATTCTTCTCTAACAGCTATCTACCCATCTGCCCTTCTATCCATCCATCTTCCATCCAAATACTCACCCACACATTGCCTTTCTAGCTATTCCAATACTTATTCATTCGCAGCCTCACTCTGAAGCCTTGTGAAATGATCCAAGGGTGCAAGGCTTCTCCTGGAGGTGGTGCTTTTGTGGTATCACACACCTGTTTATTGCCCATTGTCCTGGTTCCTTTCCTTTGTGATTCTTCTAGTCGACAAATAGATATCCACAGATATCACCAAGTTATAGTACTATCTGCTATAGAGAAACAGATGGAGGAAAACAGATTGACCCAATAGACAGAGAGAGAGAGAGAGAGAGAGAGAGATAGAGAGAGAGAGAAGGCATGGAAATTTAAGAGTGAGAGAAGAAAAGAGGATAAGGGAATGGGACATAAAGAATAGGAAAGGAAAAAGAGAAAGAATGAGGAAGATGGTGCCTTTCCTAAGCATATAAAGCTTTCTGGGCTCAAATCTGTCTTGACACACACTTTTTTGGCCAACCTTGTTGAGATCAATATGCCTGCCGGGTGTAAGAGGGGGCAAACTGTAGGTCTGTTTTATTTTAGTGTGCTATGGCAGTTACTTGGCAAGGAGTATAGTTCAGATTTTTTGCTTAGCTTCTCTATTTCCTGGGCTAAGTTCCACTTCTCTGAAAATTTATTGACTCCCGAGCACCAGCTTAAATATGGGTTCACGGACATAAGTAAGGTAACATTTTCAGAAGCATCTCTGTAACCTAGGAGGCTGAGCCTCACTGTTTTCCAATGGGGCAATATCATTCAGACCCTTTTGAAAATCGCCCCCTTATTCCCTTATACCCTAACAGGTATACTGGGAGGTAGACAGGTAAATTCTGGGAGCTGGGAACAAGTTCTCACTGCTGTGGAGACTGGTGTCACTCTTTCCAGGATTCCCTCTGCCATGGACATTGCTGTGGGGAAGGACTTGCTATTCCCCACATTGAGATTTGTGTGTTAGTCCTGTAGATGCTTCCCAGACAGATCCCATCTGAGTTGCACATAGTTGTTGCATCTACACATGCAATTCATTCAAAGCAATAAACTCTGGCACATATCACTTGAACGTGCACCAGGGATCTCAGTATGTTGAGCTGGGTTGGAGCAGCTCCAGCTGGCAGGGGGCCTAGGGGTCAACCTGCCAGCCTGGGGCTGCTCTGACCCAGCTCAGCATGCTTCAGTGGGGCTTGCTGGGGTACAAGTGTGCTTCAATGCCAGGCTAGCCTACAGGTAGCCCCTGTGCTGAAGCATCCTTGTGCCCCATCAGTGTCTACACATATGCTGGTGTGCAGTAAATAACTCTGCAGTAGGATAGTACTTGTATTTACAAGTACTGTCCTACAGTGAAGTTTATTAGTTTACTAGCATATGTAGATGCAGAGACTTTACTACAGAGCTAATTAGGCAGCTCTGCAGTAAACGTCTTGTGCAGACGCACCTACAGACACCCAGTTCAGCGTTAGCTCTGGCCCTCAACCAGGATTTTCCAGAGGCAGAAAGGGCAACACCAGCCTGCTGCAATTATAGAAAATTGACTGAAGGGGCATGCTCTCCTGACAGGTACTTCCTGCCAAGGGAAGGCAACTCCTTCACAGTCCTTGCTGGTACACTCTTGCTTCCTACTTTCCAATAAAGTGATCCATGTCATGCCTGCAGGCAAGTGGGTTACCATTGTTAAGGTCTGTGCTGACATGCTGGGATAGTGCCAGGTGTCTTGGTACTTCCCCTTTGCTCCTTGGATCTAACTCCGGATCCTGCCAGTCTCTGGGAGTGATAGCTCCCAAAAGCAGATTTTCTTCTGGGCTAGAAATCAGGCATGTGGCCTACAGTCTGTACTTCAGGATATTATTCTGTGTTGAGGTTTAGTGTATGCTAAATGTTGCTTTTGTCTTCGCTATGGTAGCAATGTTCAGGCAGACTTCTGCGGGCAGAAGCACCTCTCCCTGCAGACAGAGGTTTTCTTCTGCCAGGGTCACACCAGCTCTCCCTTGGAAAGTACCAGCTCTGCCAACAGAAGTCCTCTTCTTTCCCCAGGAAAACAATGGGGCTGGAATCACTACATTGATGAGGGGGTGTGAGCTTTTCAGGCTCCTCCCTTGAGAACATCCTAGCATAATCCAGGTCTGTGTACAGATGGCCCCTATTTTCCCATTGATGCTTAGTCCAGGCA
Organism: Crocodylus siamensis; assembly: GCF_052110815.1. Classification (NCBI taxonomy): domain Eukaryota; kingdom Metazoa; phylum Chordata; order Crocodylia; family Crocodylidae; genus Crocodylus; species Crocodylus siamensis. Next base: position 52,226,040 of record NC_143400.1, on the reverse strand, counting down.
GTGCCTGAACTAAGCCCTAGGTTTTGTCTGCCCAGAAAGAAGACTGCTCTTTCTCCTTAATGCTTCCTGCTCTCCAGACTGGATGTGCTCAGGGTGGGCTTTTCTAAAGGGACTAATACTGATGTAATTCATCTGCCGTTGAAATCAAGAGAGTTTTGCCATTTACCACAGGGGGTTCAATATTGAGTGCTTTTGCGAGCCTTAAGTGCTCAGCCTATCAAGAGAGTAAAGGCCTGTCACTTGTAATACCTCTTCTCTGTCTTCCTTCAAGGTTCATATATCTTTATGGGATGCTCTGTTCCAAAAGGGACTTTGTTTGGTGTAGTGCAATGGCTTAATCATTTCCTTTGTCCTGCCTATGAAATAACCTTTAACAGCCTACGGCCCTACTGGTCTAGCCTCCAGTTCCTTGCAGGTGCCAAATGTAGTGATCTCACTCTGCCCCTAAAAGATATTTCTCAACCGTGGAAATCCATTGAAGAGATGGGTACACCCGGAAACCACTGGAGCAGAGAGAAACTGTGGAGCATGTGGAAGACTGAGTGCAGGGGAGCTGGTTTTGTATCTGCCTTGTCCCTACCCAGTGCCTCTCCTCCTGTTCCCTTCTGTAAACCAGCTGCCTGTCATGGCTTTGTGAAAGTTTTTCCTTCTTTGATGTGGTCCAGTTCTACTGCTTGGCTGCATTGATGCTGGTCAGTGGGGATACATCCAAACAGGCAAAGACAGAGGGGCATATGAGCTGCTGTCCATCCACCTGCACACCAATCTGATGCTGATCATTTCCCCAGCATTATCCATGTTAAAAAGCCAGGAGCACCAGGGGGTAGCAAAATGCAGCAATTAACAAAACAGCAATCAAGCTAAGTGTTTAATTTCAGAAAATTAACATCTTCATGGAGCGGATGTGGAAAGATAAAAAATGAAGGATTAAATGTGCTGGGTAAACAAAGGCCGTGCTGGACCATAAACATCTCCCGCTGGAAGGGAAAAGCACTGACAGGCTCAGAGAGCTGGGATTCTGCAGTTCGGTGAATTCCCTGAGAGGCATGAGCTGCGCAGCCTGAGAGCAGGAAGAAGAGCATAAAAATAAGGGGCTGAACTCAATCATCCATGGAGAAAGAATATCTATTTTCCATCTGTGGTGGATGTGTCTCATCGTGGGTGTTACAGTCTGCATATAGGAGATGCAAATCATTTTCAATACGGTTTGCTTTTATGGTGCCTTAAAAACCCTGCCGTTAGACGCAAGATGAAACCAGGGTTTCCAGCGTGCATGTGTAAGCTGTGCATGTAAACTTGGATGCACAAAGGACTCAGTGGTTTCCCGGACTGTGTGGATGCTCAGGACAGAAAGTGAGAGCACAAGGCCCTGGTCCGTTCTGCCGTGCTGGAGAGGGGCACATATGCATTTCTTTGTCTCCCCTGAGTGCAGGATATGCCACCACTGACCTTGACCTCTGTCCAAGGGCCAGGAGGAACTGTACCTTCTGCTACCATAGCACTGTCATTTCCTGATTTTGAAGCAGTTAAATGTGCAGCATTAACATTCTCTTAGTGTCTTCTTTTTGTGCATAGATATATATGGGCATTTAAGGCCAGATTTGATTTTTCTGGCCCTTGTGGACTTATCTGTATCATGTCAGTGGTGGGTGGGCTGACTACATCTGCTTGTCTGGATCTGGCCATTGGGGCTGTCTGAGACTTATCCCCAGCAGTTGCTGTCAGGTTTTCCACAATCTGAGCCAGGACCCACCGCTGATGTAGTACAGTTAATCCCTTCAGTAGTACACAGGGGCCAGAAACCCAAGGTAGAAGGAAGCTTCCCATGAGCATAAAGCTGGTGTTACACACTTGTAGACTCCTCCTTGTGCCCAGATATAGGTGGCGTGCTTGAAAGTGAGGGGCATGGGCAGAATACTGCTGTGTTCCACATGCTCTCAGTAGACAGAGAGTCCCTGGTCACTGTTTCCAGTTGGCACAATTTAGATGAGCCCCAGCTTGCTCTTATCTTTACCATAACTGGAACAGAGGCAGACAAGTTAGGGAAGTGTATGTAGTATTATGGTGCTCCCTATCACCTTGTTTTGAATGGTTCTCAATGGTCTGGGCCTGTACAGTGGGTAGTCTTACACATGTATTTTGCAGAAAGTGTTTTAAGAAGGTCTAACATTTATAGCCAGTAAAACTTGTTCCAGGTAGTAAGACACAACTCATAGAAGGAGAAGAAACAAGACAGAGAAGCCTTATTGCAGACTGGCAGTTCTTGATCTTAGACTCGAGGCACCCCTTGTCAGTCTCAAAGCACCCCTTGGAAAATGCTGGCTCTTAGATTTCACTTGTCACTTGACTACAGAAGAAATAATAGAGCAATGTCTCTGTTGTACAGAACTAAGAATGACCTCAACAGGTCAGAATGTGTCTGACACTATGGATTCCTATTTGAAATCTCTGGGTTTATCTTGTGAATCACATGTAGGTGTTTGCACACCTAACAGTGCTAATATTGTGTGGTACCCTCATAAGGATCTTGTGAGACCCCAGATTGAGAATCACTGTTGTAGACACGTCTAAGAAACAGTTATACAGTTGCAGAGCTCACTTGCTGGGTGCTCAGTAGAGCTGTACAGATATGGGTAATATAGTACCCAAAACATGTACTTCTTTTAACAAGAGCCCTTCTGGAAGGAGAGGCAGGGAGTTGTAAATTTGCCATTACATTAAAAGTGTGGTTTGGGAAGGGCTGATGGGTTAATGAACTGTTGTTAATGGTAGGAGCCAGATGATGCTTACCATGTAGTACCATCTGTGGAATAGCCCCATGTTCAGGGACGTGGAAGAAGTGGCAACACCCACTGTTTTCCCTTGTGATTAAAGAAGAGGCCCATTAGGTTGATTCTGCAGATGGCAGAATCCAGGTCAGAGGTATAACAGAAGGTTAGCAAGTAGGGTATATTTAATAAGAGCTTGGAAACCCTGTCTTTCTCCATAAGGGAAAATAGACTGCATTGAGCTTCTTTGAAAGGCATTCATAGAATCATAGAAAATGAGGCTTAGAAGGGACCTCAGGAGGTCACATCTAGTCCACCCGCCTGCTTAAAGCACAACCAGTCCCAACTAGATCATCCTAGCCAAAGCTTGTCGAGCCTGGTCTTAAAAACCTCTAAGGATGGAGCCTCTACAACCTCTCTGAGTAACCTGTTCTAGTGCTTTACTAACCTCCTCATAAGAGTTTTTCCTAATATCTAACCCAAACTTCCCTTACTGCAACTTGAGCCCATTGCTCCTTGTTCTGTCATCTGTCACCACTGAGAACAGTCCAACTCCATCTTCTTTGTAACCCCCCTTCAAGGTAGTTGAAGGCTGCTATTAAATCCCTTCTTGGTCTTCTCTTCTCCAGAGTAAATAATCCCAGTTCCATCAGCCTGTCTTCATAAATGAAATTGGGCCTAAAAATACAAGGTGTATATTATTAATAGGGTAATTAACCACTGGAAAATCTTCCCATGGTCTGTGGTGGATTCTGCAACACTGGAAAAGGTTAAATCAGGATTGAATGTTTATTGCAAAGACATGCCCTAGTTCCACTGGGGATTCATTCAGGACAGTGGGATGGCCTGTGTTGTACAGGAGGTCAGGCTAGGAGGTCATCGTGTCTCGTCTGGTTTTGTAAGCTTGAGCTCTATGAATTCAGTGGCTCGGCAACCACAGAAAATCCATCAGAATTTGTCGATGTTATGTAGCACATTTCCCCAAATGGCTGCACCCAAGGTGAGTAAAGGGCAGAATGGGCAGAATGCCTTTCTTAATAGACAGAGGATCCAAGCCCAAGTGAGCTCGCAGACGACTAAAAGTTATAAGCACCTGACAGCTGTTGGTTGACTTACCTTGTGCACAGCTGATTGGCTGGTGAGAAGATCACTGCAGATTTGCCATCATAAAAGTGATTCTCAAGTCCTTTTTCTCTTTGGAAATGAGGAAGCTGGCATCCCAGCTCCCTGCAGACAAGATGCGGGAGAGTGGAGGGGGGAGCTCTGCACTTGGGCTCTAAGGATTCAGTGTCTCCAGAGCCCTCACCACATGCTTCAATGGGCTTCAGCAAGCTAGACTTTGATGTCTCTGGAGGACCAGACAGAAAATTAACTTGTTTAATGAAACGTAAGTCATATTGCCTGAGCTATGTGCAGATTCTCCATCAGGGAAACTGGGGCTGTCAGAGAATATACAAGGGAGACAAATTCAGAGGCGAGCACCAAGGGCCTAAGAAAGTTGAGGGAGTTCCCACGTAGGCATAATGTGCACTTTCTTCCAGTTTCTCCACGTGAACTGGTATGGGCTGGGATAAAACCCACTGAAGCTGGTAGGTATAAAAACCACCCTGCCATTCAGCTTAAGTGAGGGAGAAGTTAAATGATCCTTTGTTAAACAGTAGCTGAAACAATAGAGACTACTGTTTAAAACACTGCTCCCATGGAGGGGCAGTCCAGAAGCTACACCATAGAGGCTATGAGTTTCTTAGGCATGAATATAGCAACTACAGTGCTAGACCTTGCTTGATAGGGCTGTGGCTGTATCCCTGTGTTTGAGAGAAGAAGATACCAGAGAGCAAGAAAGCCATGGACAGAGTTCGAACAAGCAGTGAGAAAGGGGCCCTGAGAATGAGAGTGCTTTCCAGCTTAGTGCTGGCTGGAAAAGGAGCTTGGAGCCATGAATAAAACATGCCTGCTCCTTTGATTGCTGTTGTGTTAAGGCAAACAAGATTTGGACATTCTTTGTACATAAAGAGGCCTACATCAAAGAAACACCTGGCTCCCTCACCTCATTTCTCCTCCTAGCTGAAACAGTTTACAAGACCCTGAATTTTTGGCTGACCACTTAGGTCAGAAAGGGGGTGACAAGTTACCGCAACTTAAGCTGCTGCTGGATTGCTGTACATAATTAGGGACAGACTGCAACTTCCATTCAATTACCCGCACGCATAGATCTGTTGAAGTCAATGGAATTATCTGCGTGATTAAATGCTCACCCATGTGAATAAAGGATATAACATAGCCACAGCACAGCCCCGAGGTTCCCCTGGATTCACGGGGCCAGTCAGAGGTGATGTATAAGATACCCCTTCCCACTTCTCTGCTTTTCTCACTATTCTTTGAGAGCTGCTTTTGGTTTGCCCCCTCTACCAGTGTCTCCCCAGGCCTCATCTGCTGTTATCTATCAGTTGGCAGACTGCAAGAGGCTAAAGAGGAGATATAGTAAAGAGCCCCTGTTTTAGTGGAGTCCTTCTTCCACCTTCTACCAGTTTTTTGGGGAACAAGGAAAGCCAGCTTTGACTTCCACAGACTTCTGTGGAGTGGATACCGGGAGCCCCGAGAAGCCTACCTGAGCACCAGGAAATCTAAGCTAGCCAAAGGGAGTCAGTTCTGAACATGGGCTGCAATACAGAGCAGTGAGGAAGACATCCTGCTGTGACAGCTACAGGATCAAGGAGCACAGAGAGAGGCACATGCTATTGCAGAGATAAGCTTTTTATTTAGAATTATCTAGGTCTGAGACAGGGCGTGTGAGTCAGCATCAGGTCTGGCCATGGTGAGGCTTACATTTCTTTCTGCATCTTCCAAGACATCTCCCCCTGTTTTTTCTGCAGGAAAAAAAAAACACCCTGCAAATCGTTTTCACTTCATTCAGTTGGAAACCAACATTAGCACTATATTTGCTCCACAGGCAACTGATAGGAGGGGCACGGGGCAGGGCGCACGTGACCCCCCTGAGATTGACCTCTGACTTGGCACTGCTCAGGACAGGGTAGTATTTTTGCCATGTGGGCTAGCAGAACGTTTGGGGGGGGGGGCGGGGACACTAAGCCGCAGCACAGAAGTATACAAGTGGATATGGACCTTTTGGTCCAGCTACGGGCCCTCCCACAAATCGTGCCCCCCAGACTCAGGAGGCACCAGTCACCCCCAATTTGCTCAGCAAGAGCAACCTTTGGCCCTACAATTCCAGAATCAGCTTGATGCCCTGACCCTCCCATAGGAGAGTGCAGCTTGTTCTGCCTGAACGTGATCTGCTGCTTTTTATAATTTGTCATTAGTCTCAGCCGCCCAACTTTTTCTCTTTTGCCACCTTCAGCTAAGGTGAAGGGAGAGGTGCTGAGCCAGGGGAAGGGAGCTGGACTGTTTGTGAATTTTATTCTGGCCCCACAATCCAGAGATCAAGTTCAGTTTCAGGGGCTGCTTCATTGACTTGTAACACTGCAGGAAAAATAATGCTCTTTCAGGATCTTTGTAATTCCTTTCATTTTTTTTAGAAATGCATAATTTACTCTTGAGGTGTTTCTCAGCAAGACCCTGTCTGCACTTCTTTATCTCCCCTCCTTCTGTCTCCTCCACGTTCAGCTTGCTGTTTGTTGTCTTCAAATCGTCTTGTGGCCCCTTTAAATGTTTGCTGATAGTGCAGCCAGTTGCAATATTCTCTGTAATATCTCACTTTTCTCCCACCGTTTCCTCCCTTTTCCCTGTCCTGTTCTGCTCCTTCCCAGGAAAATTCCCTGACATTTTATTTTCATTCTCTTCAGAGCATGCTATTTTCCTTCCCCTTTGGGTTGATTTTCACTTCTCTTGCACTTCCTGTTCTTTCCTTTCTTCACAGCTCCCTCCACTGTGCCCATCATGCACCAGGTAAGTGCCACCATGAGGAGCATCACGCTGTCATGGCCTCAGCCGGAGCAGCCCAACGGCATCATCCTGGACTATGAGATCCGTTACTATGAGAAGGTGAGCCGGATCTGCACCCCCGAGATTAGCAGCACTGTGGGCTCAAGACCAGCCACCGTAAGCTTGAATGACAGCATGGGAAAGAAGGGGACAGGGCGGGAACATGCAGGGCTCTGACCCACCTCTGCTTTTTTTTCTTGTTCAGCATGGGCAGGATCCAGGGGCATTGAAGTCAGTGGAAAGGCTTTCAATGTGTATGCTAACGTGCAGCCCTGGGGAGTACATTGGGTGTTGGGTGGGGAATAGTGAAATAGGTAGGATGGGACATAAATGATTTTTGATGAAATTTAGGTGAATGATGGATTTAGGAGATGAATGAATGCCAGGTCCCCCCGCATGCTTGAACATGGTCATGAACACTAATACAAACAGGCTACAGGCATTTAAGACAAAAATGCATGTTCTTGGCCTCGGCTTACCCTAGGTTGAGCAGTCCCATGCTGCAACAGGACCCCAGACTCCAGTCTACACAAAACTATAGAGAGCTGCATAGAGCGGCAGTTGTAATAAATTGCTGCTTAAGGATTTGCATGACCTGTGCTTTTATGCACGCTTGATACAGTCTAGCATCTGTTGCAGGTTTGTTCTGCTTAGGTTTCCTCCAACACAAAGTCCTTGTCCCTGGGTTGTGTCCTGCCAAGCCCTTGCTGTCCCAGCCTGTCCTGTACTGTTGTGCTGGAGGGTGCTGCACATCTCAAGCACTCTGGACCCACAGGCCACTATCAGACCTCAACATTTCCCAGACAACTGTGCATCCTTATCCTGACAGACAGCCTGAACCTAATTTCTCCCCAGGTGACAGGCTAGCACTCACAGCACCAGCAAATGCCTTAGCAATTGGTGGTGTGGCAGTGTTTCATGCCCTCTACTGTTATCAGGGTCCTGTTGTGCAAGGCACTGCGCTTCCACGTGGTCAGAGGCAATGACTTTGCAACCTCCATGGAAAGGGCAGATGGGATGGGAGACTACAAGGTGACTGCTCACTTGGGGGCTTGTTTTCCTTAATCACTTCTGCAGAAAGGCTCTTCTGATCTCAGAGCCGGAGGCAGTCATGGCACTTTGCCCACGGGCTGTCACTTCAGGAACATGCCATTGTCCCTTGGAAAGAAATATAGTATGGCTGAGTTTTACAAAGGTGCCCAGCCTCTGCTGATTTTAATTGATTTTTTCATTTGGTTGTGATTCATTAATGATATAAAATAGCCCCGCAAGCAGTGTCGCCTATTCACAGCGAATCTCTCAGGCGTGTTCTAGGTAATATTTTCACAGATCTTCATTGTAATGACCTTTTTTACCCACGCAGTAGCAGCCACAGCAGCACTTAGGCACTCGGTAAATGCTTTGAACCCAGCAAAGTGCTTGCCACGAATGTCTGATTGGACAGGTTATCGCCTTTCCTTATAAGCCTGGTTTCCTGAGTTGTGTATTAGTGTAAATGGCTCCAGAGCAAGGAATTCTACCTCAGGGCTGGACCATTAGACCTCAGACACATTTTTTCACCCCGACATTGAATGTTCTTTTATTGCATTTCCTCCTATTGTTCTTATTCCCCAGTGGAGCCGGCCTCCACAGTTCCACCTCCACCTGGCTGTTTGCACCATGCAAACCATACTGATGTATAGTGGTCAAAAATCCCTTCCAGGGTTGTTTGTCCCATCTATGTGACAGATAGATAAAGCTGAGAAGTGCATGCCCCATGCAAAAAACTGCCAGTCTCTGTAGTGGACTCAACCAGAGATCCCCATTCCTCCTTTGCTCTGGGTGATCTCCCCAGCTTTCCTTTTTGCCCCTTCGAACTGCATATCTTTTGAGGAGATTCCTCTGGACATCTTGCCACTCAACACCCCCTTGGATAGCTCAGCTTCCAGAGCTGGATGCTGCAGGCCACTATCTTTCCCTCTCCCTTCCAGTAGCAAGGTAAGGGAGGCAGGAACTCAGCTCATTGACGCCACTAGATGGAAATGCTCTTTGGCTTGGGGCAGTGCATTAAAGCCCAGTGGAGAAGCAGCCTGAGGTTCCACCTGCTAGAAGCAAACAGTGACACAGTGGAGTCATGGCAATGTGGAGGAGGGGCAGACAGAGGCTTGCAGGGGTGGAAGGGAGCTCAGCAAGGCTGCATTGGACACTTGCAGTGACATTGCACTTAGAGACAAAGGGTGGGGGGCTAGCTCCATGAAGAGCTTCTCCATAGAAAAAATAAGGGTTGGATGAAGCCTGAGGTCAAGTCTGATCAAACCATATCCCCCATTCCCAAGTTGCATCATCCTGTAAGGGTCAGGTGTCCTTTCCACTGTGGTTGCTGTTTTCAATTCTCTTGAATTTGTCAACAGCATTAGAGATGGAGAAGCATGTGCATTCCTTGTGGCATCTCAACATTACCCCTACTTAGCAGCTGAGAACACTGGGACCCCACCCCCAGCCACCCTGGGTATCCATCCCCCAGTCCCAGTGCCTGTGGATAAAAATCAGGAAAGCCAACAGAGAGGGCATTTAGTACCAGCGTTGAGATGCAATGAGCAGTAAAGGGCAGAGTGTAAGCAGAGGTGGGTGTCATCTCATCATATAGATCTGCCACCACTAGCTGAGACAGCTTGTGCATGCGCTGTCCTTCCTGAAGCAGCTCTGACCCTTTGGCCATGTCACTTAGGCCTGCAATGAGTTTTGCCACAGCACTGTTTATATTGACTAATTGCCTGCTGCGTTTAGGATGGTGCAATCCAATGCATGTTCCTTCAGGGCTCTCCCTTGCTTCTGAGAGATCAGGGACAGAGCTCTCTAGCTCCAGGAATCTCATTCCTTCATTACATCAGTCTTACGGTGTGGAAATGCCTCCCTGACTGCTGTCCTGTGCAGCCCCTGGGTCACCACTGTTGCATTCATAGGCTACCTGCTTGGGAAGCTCACTATGGAGACTTGCTATTTTGCCTCCCTCATCCCCTTTGATTGACACCATCATGTTGGTTTTTTTTTTAAATCTTCCCCAAAGGACAACAATGAGTACAACTCATCCATGGCCCGGAGTCAAACCAATACGGCCAGGATCGATGGGCTGAGGCCTGGGATGGTGTACGTGGTCCAGGTGCGAGCCCGGACTGTGGCTGGCTATGGGAAATACAGTGGGAAAATGTGCTTCCAGACGCTGACGGATGGTAAGTGAGTAGCAATAGCACCTCAGGAGCAAGACAGAGAGATAGGGGGAAAAAGAAAAAGAAAAAAAAAAAAAGAGAGAATGCGCAATTGCATTTAGAGCTAAAGCTCTGAGCTGTAATTGGATTAAATGAACTTGTCTCTCCAAACCACATCTCCCAGCGGGGCAGCGAGGCAAGAGCCAGGTGATTTACAGGGATGTTTGATTAATCGCCAGCTGGAGGAGTAATCTGTTTTAAATCTCTTATCTCTGTTTTCTCCCCCACCATTTAGCTGCATTTTTGCCTCTCCCACAACCCTGCCTGGCTTTGCTCCTTGGCCTGTCAGTGAGGGAGGAGGGGGTGGGTCCAAAAAAGGGGCATTAACCCCTTCCTGGCCCCACATCTCCCAGTTCCAGGACCGACACTAAGAGCCAGTTCTGGGGGAATGGGGAAGTTTGTCAAGCTAAAGTGCTGATGCTGCGGTCTGGGCATGCACAGAGAAGTTCTGTGATGGTTTGCCTGCCACTGGGTTACATATCCATAGAAATGGGAGGGCCGGCAGCAAGAAGTCTGATGGCAGTGTGCAGAGAAGGAAGAAATCAGGCCTGAAAGCATTGGTGGGGTTGGGTTGGGGGAGGAGATTGGGACAAGGGGTAGAAAAGGAGGGAGAAGCTGGGAAGAGAGGCTGAAGGAGGGGAGGGTTGAGACTTAGGTGGAGACAGAGGCAGCCGGGTCTGTAACCACTACTGAACCCAGCAATACAGGTTGAGTTCTCGGGCAGGAATATCCTGGAACAGCCTTCCAGTAGGGCACAAAGCCTCACAGGCTTTAAGGTGGAGGGTGTTTTTTTATGAAAAGGATTTTCTGATGTGGGTGCCTGAGATAGCTGGGGACAAGTGTCAGTGACCCAGGAGGAACCTGTGTTCCTAGCTATTAGGTCAGCTTGTCTTGTGTGTCTCCTGGCCATTGCAGCATTGCTGTCTCCACCCTCCTCTGTGTGTGCAGACTGGCGTTAACCACTCCCTCAGTGGAGCTTCCAGTATTTCCTTTGAAGGTCTTTGTTTCACTGTCTAAGTCTCATCCATCCCACTTCTTCTGCTGGTCTCCCTTTGTCTGGTTCACTTTGCTTTTGGCACTGACACCCTCCGATCCATAGAGATAATGCTGACTCCCCCACCCCCTGCTCCTTAGCTCTCATTTCACCAAGCTTTCCGCATTCGGCTCTTTGAATCTCATATAAATCAATCCTTCCAGCCCTTTAATCAGTTTTATTGCACTTCTCTGAATAACATCAATAAAAGATGCAGAGACCAGAATAGAAAAGAGAGTTTTAAAAGGAGCTAGCCTTTCCATATCTGCTCCCTCCTACTCTGTATAATGATCTGTTAGTTATAGATTTGGTAGGCCATGATTAGAAATGAACAAACTGCTTCAGATCAACAAAAGAAGTGACAAGAAACTTTCCTCAGGCCCTGGAGCCTTTTTAAATCTATTCCAAAGCTCTTCAGGGCATATGGGTCTGAAATCCACTATTGAATGCAGCTGTTTGACTTCCTAGCTCTAATGCAGTACATTGTACAGAAAGGCCTAATTCACAAAGTTCCCTCCTTAGTCTCCTTACTCCCCAAAGTTTCCCAATGGCTATGGATGTTCAGGTCTATTCTTTTTGTTCCAGCCCATCACAGTTTTTCAGCATCAATTCCCACCCCCCGCCCCCACTCCAAATTATAATATACTTAATTGTGAAGAGAACAGCCTTTGGAAATTACTTCTCTTTGTCAAATGGGGCTCTCCCTGTTCCTAAGCAGAAGGGGTTGGAATTGATGAAGAAAGCCTCCTCTTGTGCTATTTCTGTCCTGCCCAGAAATGGTAGGTGCCAGAAATCACACCAGACAGCCTCTCCTGCACTTTTCCCAGCCCAGTCAGACCTCTGAGCAAGTAATACAGTTAGGTCTCGGTCCTGCAAAATACTGAGGACCCTTCTTCCAATCCAGTAAAGTATTTCAGCATGGGTTGCCCCACTGAAATCAATGGAGCTACACTGATTTTCATCAGCTCAAGATCTGACTTGCAGTGTCTGTTATCACTCCGATCTATAGACTTGCAGGGCTACACACCATGGCTGCTACTTACCTATATTGTTCCTGTGAAACCATGCAATCAGTAGTCTGACATGTATATATGTGAAGCTTTCACCTATAAACACTTATAGTTAGTTGTTTTTCTCTCCTTTGGCTCTGTCTGGGATTTTCAAAGGAGCCTAAAGGACTGAGTACCTCACTGAAATCTATTGGCAACTGGGTATGTAGATTTTCCAGTCACTTTTGAATATCCCCACCCATTGCTTTTAATGTATATTGTGGAAGTGGGTAGAGAATCCTGTTCGGGTCCTATTGTCTCAGGTGTTGTAAAGAAATGTATTGAAAGAGACAGGTTTAGCTCCAAAAAACAGAAGCCACTGTAAAAACTAGCCCTGCCATTGTTGTTTGGGAAAGACAAAGCCAACAAATTATGTGTGACCCTTGTGTCAAAACTGTTAATTCTTTATTTGGATTGCTATAGCAAGTCAAAGCTTCGAACAGCTTTGGTGCCACATTAAAGTAGATACAAATGCCTGGTAGGAAACTGTCGTAGCATCATAGACAATGAGGGTGGAAGGGACCTCAGGAGGTCACATCTAGTCCAGCCCCTGCTCAGAGCAGGAGCAGCCCCAACTAGATCATCCCAGCCAAGGCTTTGTCCAGCTGGGTCTAAAAACCTCCAAGGATGGAGAATCCATCACCTCTCTGGGTACCTGTCCCTGCCACGAAGAGGGTTTATGAGAGGCAAAGTGAAATCCGCTCACACGTGAATGAGTTGACCGCTCTGAGTCAGACAGTGGGGCTGTGGGAGAACTGGGAATTAAACCCAAATCTCAGGCAAGTGTGTCAGCTACAGAACTGCCCCCCCTTCTCCAACAGGCTTTTCATTCTTCCTGCTCTAACTGAAGTTGCCAGCCTTCTGCTACCTCCTTTGGTGTATACTTGTGTCGGGCAAACATCTAACAGAATATGGAAAAAGCAGAATACACAGAATGACTGAAAGGAAAGAAACGAGAGAAAAAAGAATGGTTTGAATATTCAGGATTAGAGAAGCCAGGAGAAGATTGTGCCTCAGCTAAGCGATTAATTGAAATGTAATCAGAATGGATATTTTAGATTATTAAATAATAATTGATTGTTAGATGTGAATTTCTCCCGATTGAAGTAGCAGACAAGAGATAATTCTGCTTACTAGTAATTAGCTGCAGAAAAGAAAACTAAAGATAAAAGGGTGCTAACCACTTCCTTTTCAATGGATTTAATTTTAACCCCTTGGAGATTGCTGTTGTCAAGACCAGCTGGGGAGTCTCTCTTGGAAAAAGAGACTACTGATAGTTGGGTAGCATCCAGAGGCCCCCCACAAGATTGGGGCTGTATTTTGTTCTGGGCCCTGCATGTGTATAAAGACACAGTCCTTGCTGCAGTGAGCAGACAAAGGAGAGGGGAAGCAGAGGCCCGGGGATTGGAAGTGGCTTGCTGAGGGTACCAGAAACTTAGAACCCAAGTGTCCTGAGCCGTTATGCAGTTCTCCATTGGCAGCAGAGTCCAGACCAGGACCCAGGAGTCCAGATCCAAGGCTCCATTCACTATACCAGTTAGTCTTACACTTAGGCCCATTTGCATCTTAAGTGTAAAGAAGTTTTACATGAAGTGTAAATGCAGGGGAAAGAGGCCTTAATGTAAATGAGAATCAGATGCTCACACTGAGCTCCTTCACAAGGCTCTGGATTGTGACATGTTCTTTCCATATCCCCACTCCTGGTTTTAATTCTTCCCCTCCTGCAAAGTCAGTGAGTGCATTTTGATCCCAGATATTTTTTTTCCCTGCGGAAGGGTTCATTCAAATGCTCTGAGCCCCTCAGCGGACAGTACATTTTTAGGAGCATACTTGAGTGTGGCCAGGGAAATTAGCTTCTTCATTGCAGCTGAATATATCATCTACTTCTGTGTTCCAGGGATTTCAATAGCTGTTTCCGGGAGAACTCTTCTTTTAAGCTCTTGAGTCCGCTTGATAGATACTTGGTAGATTACTCTCTATAAGGACATTTTCTGCTCGTTCCTAGCATGCTGATGTCATCAGGATGATCTGGAGGAAGGACTGGGAACAGGCATCTAAACTCTCTGAGCTTCTTGATTTCGGATCATAGTTGTTGGGTAAAAGAAGGATGATGGTGACATGCCAAAAGAGCTTAAAAGGAGTTAGCCCCGCAACCTAATTGCAGCTAGACACTCCTTCTTGCCATACTGCCTCACTGCCAGACTTCTTCCAGCTCCTCTGAAGCCCATTGTCAACTCCCTCTTGGCAGCAAGTGCAGAGGAAGGGACAACAGTTGTCCTCATCCCATCTCCCCTTCTCCAGGGACCTCAGGATCGAGTATCAGGAAGCCTGGCATCATGAGACGCCAGAGGGCTGTCCTGTATCCTGGCAGTGTATAGTGTGGCAGAGCAGCTATCACAGCAGCTCACAGAACTCACCTGCAAGGAAGGAGCAGCCTTCCGCTTTTGGCAAGATTAAAAAATATGCAGTTTCTCTATTCCTATGGAACTTGTTTCACCTCCTTTTAAACCCAAAGCACATGTGATTCAGGCCTGGCAATCCATGTAGGAACTAGGTAAGCCCAATGCTGTATCCTCCTCACCTATGGTTTTCAAACACAGGCATTGTTCCTAGCTTACAAGTGTTTCTCTTCAAATTGCATCAATCTTTCACTTTTAACTAAAGATTTCCCTGTACAGTTAGGAGTCTTGAACCATTTTTTTGTCTCGATGAGAAGAAAGGAAGGGTAGCAGGCTGACTTCCTCCGTAGCTAGTCCTGTTGAAGCCAGCTTGTACACTAAGGGACTTCTGAGGAAGAGAGTGACAGAATAGTCCCCAAGAAATCCACTCTTAGTTCATCAGGGCTGATATAGGCAGAGGGGAACTTATACAGCCTTTTCCCCTTACAGATGACTACAAGTCCGAGCTGAGAGAGCAATTGCCTCTCATTGCGGGGTCTGCAGCAGCTGGTGTGGTCTTCATTGTCTCCCTGGTGGCTATTTCAATTGTCTGCAGCAGGTAGGCATGATTTTTACACTCTGGGTTTTGTTTCTTTTTGAGGGGGGTGAGGTGGGAGAGGATTCTCACTGCGGTAGTGTTTCCATGGAGGGGCCATTGGCTCTTGGGCCCCCTCTGACCAACCAACAGAAGCAGTGTGGTGAGGCTGTTCAGAGAACAAATTATTCACTGCTCTGCTTGGTCTAATGTGAAGTCCCATGCGGACATGATAGGAGCTATGTCAAGATTCAGAGATGATAGGGAATGCAATGAAAGAATCCCTTACAAGGCACATTGTTGGGGAGAAATGAGGAATCCTTGTGATACTAAAGGGTAAGAACACGTGAGGCTGCAGCCTTCCATTAAGCACTGTCTACAGCTGAGTGAGCTGTAGACACCTAGCAAACTGCAGCTTACAAATGACCATGAAGCTTGCACTCAAGTTTCCCAAGGCAGAACTGCTGCAGTCAGAGATGAGACCATGCATTTCTCAGCAAGTGATAAATATTTCAGTGAGTTTTTATGAAAACACAATGAGAAGTGAGACATGAAACAAGAAGGGGAAGCATGTTGCATTCAAGTGAACACAAACCACAGAGACAGTGTCAGATTTATAGGAGTCTAATCAGTGAATTCACTTGAACAATGGGATTTCAACATGGACAGAGTGCTATTGCTTCCTGTCTCTTTCTTCCTCCTTAGAAGAGCAGAAAGCCAAAATGTGGGTGCCGATTCCAAGGCTCCAATCTATTCTGTGTCCTATCATCCTTGTCCTTAGGGACACTGACCATTTTGTGTCTCCTACTTTCAGATAGATATGGATAGATAGCAACGGGGGGAGGGGGATGTGTCCATGCATGTGTGTATCTCTATATATGCAGATGTATGATCACAACACCGAGGTGTGTGCACATGTTGGCATGGATATGTAATAATCATTTTTCCACAAAACTGCAGGTAAACCCATTGACTCAGACTCTTTGTGGATGCTCTGACTGGTCTAGATTATAATGCACCACTTATTCATTACTCAAGCAAGGCTTTTTCCTTCCCCCCCACTCTTTCCCCAGGAAGCGTGCTTACAGCAAAGAGGCAGTGTACAGTGATAAATTGCAGCACTACAGCACTGGCCGAGGTGAGTGGAGAGAAAAATGCACAGTCGGGAGGGGTGAAGGAAGGAAGTTGTAACATATTCATGGGTGTGTATATTCTACGTGCCAATAATATTTATAGAGGGCTGGAAATATCTGTGTGGCTTTACAAAAAACACAGAGAAAGATAAGCTTTCTGCTGTACTCTCAAGTGAAGAGGATGCTTAGGACAACAGCAAAAAAATCCATACTTATAAGCTCAGAACAGAGCAGCAGTTTTGTGGGCTTCAAGGAGGAGGAAGGTGTTTGCTGCATAGCAAGAGGAAGACAATTGCAAAGGTAAAGTGTGGTGTTAGGAGGAAATGAGGAGAGAAAACAAGGGGATTTCCAGAGGGAGATGATGTGGGACAGAAGCATTACAAGCACTAGAAGCAGAGAGAAAGGAGTTAGAGCTTTAGGGTTTGAGGGAGCTAATGAAGGAACGTGAGGAGTATGTTTATGACCAGCACAATAGGAGAGGAAGCTGGAATAAGTAGGAAAGTCTGTGCTAGATGAGAATAAACTACAAATAGGATCATGGGAACACTGTAAGGATCTGCCTGGACCATTGCTCTCCATCCCTTGGGCTCACAGGCAACCATTTCTCTGAAAGGGTCCAGGGCTAGGGACGGGCAGTCAAAAAGCCTGAACCTGAATTGATTCAGTCTTTTCAGATTAGTCTAACATGGCTAAGCTAAATCACTTTGTAACTGGACAGACATCAAAGACATGCAGGCACATGCCTGCAGTGACTCAGGCTCAAAGCTGGGAGGCACTAGAGCAGCCCTCTCTTCCTTTCCACAGTGCTGAGCTGAGGGAGTGGGGTTTGGCCAGGCCCTGGCAGGACAGTCTGATTAGGGAGGGGTTCCCCCTCTTCTGAGCAGCCCAGCAAGGAACTGGCAACAGTTTTTATCACCCATAACTTAGTGTTTATCTCATCATTAAGAAAACAGAGGGACATTGTCAGCCACCTGTTGATTCTCCCTTTGTCCCCTCTGCCACAGCACGGACCTGGACTGTAACCAGCACGTGGTCTGCTAACTAATGCCGAGAGGTGTCTGTAACGCAGAGGGGACGGGGAGGGAGGGTGGGGGGAGCAGGGATGCCTGCAGTCTGTGCCGAGCTCCAGCCAGGGAGCAGAGGGGAGAGGCCGGCTGTGCTGCGGAGCAGAGAGCCCCACTCAGCCCAGAAAGCATGCTGGGATGCTGAGGGTGTCTGATTTAACTTAAATCAGCTTGGGGTCTGGGACAGACTTTGCATAAACCGGTTTGACCCAAATCAGTGAAGTCTGATACTACATTCAAACAAGTTTATTTCAAACCAGTTTCAGCCATTTTCAAACTGGTTTATGTGCATTGAACATCTGTTCTGTTACAGGATTAAACCAGTTTCCGATCACTTAAACTGGCTTATGTGTAATGTCTGTCCCTAGCCCAGAAGAACATCCACTGTGGCTCTCCTTACATGCTACAGATACAAAGCACTTCTGGGGTGGGTGGGAGGACCCTCTCCTATTTGCCTCAGGTAAAGAGAAAAGCAGATAGGGGCACCAAAAGTGCCCTGCCAGTGCAGGGACAGGAAATAACTTAGTCTAAACTATGCCAGATGATGGTAGGAAGAGGTTCATGCCCCTGTTTATGGAGGAAGCAAAAAATCCCATCACCCCTACCAGCCTGACTGGAGGAGAAATGTTTTCTTGACCCTAAATCTGGTGATTGCATTGAGCCCGAGTAGAACAGTAAGGCTTGTTAGCCAGGCCCCATGCAGGTACCCAAGAAATTTCCAGGATAATCCAGACAAGCCCTGAATAGATCAAGGCACAAATCAGTATTTCCAGCAGATGGGCTAGAAAGGAAGGCACAGTTCTCAGAGATGGGGTAGAGAGAGAAATGGTCATCCAGAGATGCTCAAAGTATACAGGAGCGAGGGGAAAACAGCCAAGAAGAAACCCTGAGCTTAGAAGCACTGGAGCAAATCATGACCTTTTCTAATGGGGACTGACTCTTGGTTGCATCTTTACATGAAAATGTAAATAGTTTGCAGGACTTATTCTGGGCACTGACTAGTAAATATTTGCTGGAACTTAAAAAAACCATTTGGATCCTCTATAATCTTTCACGCTGCCTTTCCACTGCCTGCTCTTCTGGCTGTCAGCTTTACAACCCTCTCCCTTAATCTTAGGCTCAGTAACAGACTGGATCTTATACTTTGCATTGGTCAAAGAGGGAATATGTGGTGACGGATTGCAAAGGCTTACTGGCTTTAGGTTACTGATTTGATTGGAAAACAACTGTAAGAACCTACATATGAAGTCAAGCTTTATCAAAGGAGGGTTGGCTTTTTAGAACTGATATCCCTTTGAAATCTATAGATCCACAAACCAGAATAAAATCCAGGCATTAGGACATCCAGGAGATATAGTGCTAACTCAAACTCTGCAAGCTCTGAACTTGATAAAATAGCAAACAGGTCTTTGTTATCTGTATTGGGAAAGATAATCAGCTAGTAAAGCAACAACCTCAACCAGTAATTGCTACTCACACCTACACCAGACATTTTCTGTTTTCTCTGCTCAGAGAACCAGCTGCAAACAGTTACACTCTACTGTTCCCAGGTGTTTCAAGGAATAGCTCTAGCACAAACGCTCACTTCTCTTTAGGGCTCTTCAGATTACAAGCAGCAGCAAAACCTCTGTTGAGCAGGGCAGAACAGGAAAGCAGCAGAGTAGGAAATGAGATACAAAATTGGGATCAACTCAAATCCAATTTACACTCCAAAGAAAAACCTCCTGGAGGCATGCACTCTCCCTAAAAAGGACCCACAGTGTAGAACAAATGGGATGAATAATAATGTTAATGAATAGAGTGTGTCATTTGAGATATGGTGTGTAGGCATGTAATTAGACTGGAGGGATGCAGAGGTACAGGGGCAGAGTTAAGGTTGCCTATTCAACCTTTACCTACTTCTGCATTTCCTGACTTCGAGTGATCTTCGCTGCAGCCTTGATGTTCTGTTCAAGTCTTTTGCTGGACCATTTCCTAAGGTTTTTATTGTATTTAAACACAAAACAGTAAAAAAAAATACATAGTTGCTATCAGAGTGTGATTAAGGCTAAAGAGTCATAGTTTCATAGTTGGTAGAGTCGGAAGGGACCTAAGCAGATCATCAAGTCTGACCCCTGCCATGGGCAGGAAAGAGTACTGGGGTCAAATGACCCCAGCTAGGTGGCTGTCTAGCCTCCTTTTGAAGACCCCCAGGGTAGGGGCAAGCACCACTTCCCTTGGAAGTTGGTTCCAGCTCCTACCCGCCCTGACAGGGAAGTAGCGCCTCCTGATATCTAGTCTGAATCTACTCTGTCACTAGGTTGTGAGCACATATCCTGTCTTCAAACCTACCTCCAGCTGATGCCCTGCTGAGGACTGTCTGTGAGCAAAAGGTCCATGATCATACAGCTCTCCAGCTCACTTACTCTGCATGGGAAAGGTTCAGTTACATCCACGGTGACTGATGGCATATTGCCATGTGTCCAGAAATTTCCAGCCCTGTAAACCTTCAAGCTATCTTGGATTCTTAATCACACTGGGCGCATTTACATGTGCAATTAATATGAAACATATTGCACTGGAGTTTATTGCTCCCAGGCATGCAATTTGAACATGTGCCTGGGACTGTAGCATGTTGAGCCAAGTCGGAGCTGGCAGGGGGTCCCCGGGGGCTTGCCAACCTGGGGCTGCTCCTGCCTGGCACAATGTGCTGTGAGGGGCTGGCTTGGGCACAATGGTGCTTCAGTGCAGGGGTAGCCAGCCAGCAGCCCCCACACTGAAGCATCCTCATGCTGCAGCTAGCTGGGTCAGTATCTCCAGTTCTGAGAGTACTGGTCCAGTAATGTTACAACAGTGGGGTTTGATTTTTTTTCATAACCCTGTACTGCATAAGAGCATTTAGACCTGTTAAAAGTAGGCATAATATGCTGCCATTTTTATAGCATCATCTAAAATGCAAGTGGCTTCTTGAGAGCAACAGGACTTTCCAGAGGAAATAGCCTCACACTCCTTCTTCCCTACATCAGTCAAACCTCCTGTCTTAGTCCTGCCTAAATATTGTCATGTAACATATGCCCACATTATGCACCAGAGCAACACAGAGTCAGAAGAAGAAAATGCTGGGGTGTTAGAAAGACAGAGGAGAGGGGAGTGGTTTTACCTAAAAGATACAGCTTTTTAGGCAGGCAGGCTCAAATCGTGAACAGTATTAGGGCTTTTTGGTCCTTACTTGTCTGAGGAGGGCAACAGAGCATAGCAATACTTGTGGAAGAAATAGTGACAAAGGCAAGCTGTAGGTCTGTGCTGTCTATGGAAGAGTTTGACTGTCGTAGCTGAGGAATTCTCATGCTGTTAATTTGGAGTTCATGTGCATAAATCCCTGCAGTTATATTAAACTGTATCCTGTATCCTGAAGTTAGCTGGCCGTGTTGTGGCTTTTATTATAAGCATGAATTATGTTTAGTACACCGGTGCCGAGGGGCCTACCCCATTGCAGTGCACATTGTACAAACACAGAAGACCAGACAGTCTGGTAAATCCCATGATTTTTTGAGGTAGGAAACAGTGGGTCTAGACACACAGGAAGACAAGGGAAGGGGTTGAGGAAGACAGAGCTGGTGAGAAGAGGGAGGGGAGAAAGGCATCGGGACTGGTGTGGCATGAAGTTGAGTGAAGGGGATGTGAAAGAAGAGGGGGTGGGGGGTGGAGCAAAACGTCAGTCAGTGCAGAGCAGGGAAATATTGTGGAAATATTGATAGATTTATATTGACCTGCTCAGCGCTGCACCGAAACCCTTGAATATGATCCTCCTATCCCCGTGAACAGCAAATCTTTAAGCAAATGTTTTATTGCTTTCCAAATATCCCTGGACTTCGCTTAAACACAATGGGTCTCTCTTCCTTCTGCCACTTCCTCTTTCTGTGCTTGTCTTTGCTGCTGCGTTTCTGTATTGGGGGAAAAAAAAGGTTTATTTAAATGCCCGCCAGCTAAAATGTGTCCACCAAGTCATTAGTGTTTTCTGCAGCTTGTCCTTGGGCCTCAGCTTGCTCCCCATGCTGCCACTTCCAAAAACAGTGCTTTGTCTCAATGACTGACAGGAAAATTTTCCTTGGGAAGAATTATTTGTTATAAGACAGAGGCAAACGACCGGACCAGTGCCAGCTGCATGAAAGCAGTTCTGGCGGACCAGAGAGAAGATGGTTTGAGTAAAGTCAGGCAATTTTTTAAATTTTTATTTATTTTTTTTTTTGGGGGTGGGTGGGGAGGGTTTCTGGCAAGAAGCACATATTTTTGCAAGACTCCAAATGACCCTACCCAGACTGGGCTTTTAAAAGGGTGCTAAAAGGCACCACACTGCACCAGTGCTCCTGAAAAATACCAAAGGGTTTCCTTGGGAACTTTTCTGTAGCCCGAAGTGCAGTTTCTGTTCTCAGAACTATACTTGCAAAGTGATCTTGTCTGTCATTTTCCCTGCCCATTTTTAAATATTACTAGCCTCTGCAATTGAGAGGCTGATACTTGACGCAACAAAATGACTTTTTAAAAAATTCTATGCAAGGTGAGTATTTCTGCTTGGAAGCATTTGATATTGACAGTGGGACACGGGCTCTTGGATTTCAAGGAAGACTCAGCCAAGGTTAGAGAGGCTCCTGTTGCTAATGCTATTATTGCACACACTAAAGGAAAACAGGTGGGAAATTTGTGGAGAGCAGCTAATGCAGTAACAAGTGCATCAACTGGAACAAATAATCCATTCATTTAACTAAACAGCAATTAGAATCTCCCCTCACATGGCCCAGCTGTTCATGCCAGCACTGCCTTGGCCGGATAGGCGGTGGGGAGTTGCAGGGCCAGGATCTGATATAGTACTTTGGGGAAGGGAAAGCCTGACAGATATATACAATAGTGAAATGTCTCATACATGAGACAGTCCTTTGTGGATTAAAGGGAAAGAGGGACTTTTTTCATTTAAGATGTGATCTGTTTATGTAATGATGCTCTTGTATTTGCATACATATAAGGGTATGTCTACAGGGCATAATGAAGTGCTGTGTAAAGTGACCTGAGCTAGCACTGATGAGGCTCGTTAACCCAGATGGATTGTAGTGCTAACGTGGTTATAAGTGCTCCCAGTACTTGGCCTAAGATAGACATTCCCCAGCATACCTTATTTGCCTTTATCACACCAGGTGTGACAGCGTTTGCAGTTTGCTTTTTGCTACAGACATTAGAGTGGGTGTGGCATTCCCAGATGTGGGGCTTGGGAGTGCCAACCATTTCTTCTTCATTGCCATTGTGTTCAAATGTTTCACTGAGGTTAGTGAGTGTGCCACGCAAACACTGTAGTGCTGTTAGTTAGCTTTACTATCATTGTGTGGATGGGGAGCTGAATGTGACATTGCAGCTCTTCCCTTTGTGTCAGTGCTTTTTGAAATACTAGTAATGAAATCTCCAATTCCTGGAGGATCAGCAGGCTGGACTTTATACCAGGTTCCTGCCAATGTTTGGGCCAGTCCAGACTACAGAGACTTCATCAGTACAATACTACCAGCTTAGCAGAGGTTGCCTAGCAAAGATGCAGCTTCTGCTGTCAAAAGCAGTTGTTTTCTATATGTATTATATTTACACACATAAAATGAGGTCCCCCCCAAATCAACATGGGGAAAAAAGCCCTTATCTTACATTCACATACAAAGAAACCTCACTAAGTACATTATCTATAATTAAACTTCTGCCAAAAGCAGCAGGTTCTCTGGAATGGAAACCATCTGTGAAGTTGATTAAATGCAGCTAACACTGGGCATAACTATAAAAAGATGCCCCATATTGGGCAAGCATGATGATAGGAACCTTTATTAATTTTTTTTGGCATCCTATGTATAAGGCCCAGGCCCAGAAACCTTAGAGTTCAGATGCCCCCTCATCATGCTTGCTCTTATCCAAAAGGCTGAGGAGCAGCTAGTGGGAAAGCATGAAAGAAGTCTCCCATTGCCACAAAGTAGATGAGAGCCTCTCACAAGGATGAGTTATTAGAGGCCTTCTGAATAAAATATGTGGTAGGGCCCATTAAACACAGTCCCCCTCAGTGCCAACTCTGTTTCAAGTCATGGTGAGCCACCGCATTGAGTATGTTTTGGCAACTTCTTCACTCCCACATCTGAGCTGCACCTTTCCCATTTCCAATTAGACTTGTTTTTTAAATACCCGTAAATGTCTAGCAAACATCACTGGATGGGGCCCCAAACAGTTTACCTAGAATCCCTATGTTTCCAACCTCTTTCAGCCTGTTACATATGATTAGTGTGTCTCTGCCTTTCATGAGGTGGAGCTGGACCAGGTTGCCCTGTGTTTCATCTGTATATAATTATTTGAAGGATTCTGGGACTCATGACAAGAACAACCGGTTCCAGTCATGAGTCACAAGGTAATTAGCACATGGCTCTTTTATGGGAGGTATGTGGAGTACACACACACACATACTGAGCAGTGCTGAGCTGTGTGGTCACTATGGCTTGAAACACTGTTGTCTCTTCTGGAGACCAGCCTGATGAGCTGTATGATAAATCATGAGCCTTTTGGTTTTGGGCGAATGTCAAGCATAGGTTGTACTATATACAAGTAATTTTGCATGATTTGTAATGGTTAAAGGAGATGGTAATGGTGTGAGGGAGCGGGGCCTGGGGCGGCCGTGAACTCCCTAGTGCCCCCTACCGTCACGTTAGGGTAAACGTAGCACCCTCAGAATCTTGCCCGCCACGACTTTGATGACTAATATATATATAGTATGGAGGCTGCCTGTTTCCCTAGTGGACGGTACTGGTGTTCCTGTCCCTACTCCAGAATGGGGTATCTATATGCGTCCCGCCTTAAGGGCTATGCGTGCCTCCAAACCTCCCCTTTAGCACGCCCCAAGCCTCGCAGCTGTTCTGGGGGACGTTTGTATAGTCCCTTGCCCCTCGGGTGCCCTCGTTCCCTCTCTCGGGCCCCCGGGCTCCTTGCCCAGCTGGCGCCCCCTGGGTCGGGCTCCTATCTCCAGCCTGTTCCCTGCGCCCTGGGCCTGTCTCACTAGCATCCAGCTAATCGCTGGCGCCCCCTGGGTCCGGCTCGCTAGCCCCACCTAATACCGGCGCCCCCGGGCCGGGTTCTCGCCGGCGTCTAGCTAATCGCCGGCGCCCCCTTGGGCCGGGTCACTCCCGCCGCCCTCTCTACTGGTGCCCCCTTGGGCCAGCGCTATCGCCGCCCTAGTCTCGGCGCCATTGGGCCAGCGCTATCGCCGCCCTAGTCTCGGCGCCATTGGGCCAGCGCTATCACTGGTTATTCTGCCCCGCTCTGGGTCCTCGCCCCCTTTGGGGCCTGTACCGCGCTCTCTGCGCTTCGCCCCCTCTGGGGCCTCGCCCCCTCTGGGGCCGACACGCCGCGCGCCTCGCGCACCGTCCCTGCCCCGCTCTGGGGCCTTGCCCTTTCTAGGGCCGACGCCGCGCGCCTCGCGCACCGTCCCTGCCCCGCTCTGGGGCCTTGCCCTTTCTAGGGCCGACGCCGCGCGCCTCGCGCACCGTCCCTGCCCCGCTCTGGGGCCTTGCCCTTTCTAGGGCCGACGCCGCGCGCCTCGCGCACCGTCCCTGCCCCGCTCTGGGGCCTTGCCCTCTCTAGGGCCGACGCCGCGCGCCTCGCGCTCCGTCCCTGCCCCGCTCTGGGGCCTTGCCCTCTCTAGGGCCGACGCCGCGCGCCTCGCGCTCCGTCCCTGCCCCGCTCTGGGGCCTTGCCCTCTCTAGGGCCGACGCCGCGCGCCTCGCGCTCCGTCCCTGCCCCGCTCTGGGGCCTTGCCCTCTCTAGGGCCGACGCCGCGCGCCTCGCGCTAGGGGCACAGGCGCTCGCCACTGTGCTTGTCCCCATGACCCTTCTCTGGGTCCCTTTGCCTGACTGGGCGTACACCGCCCTTATGGGCTGGGGTCTGCAACCCTGCACACCGTGCCTCCCTGGCGCAATACGGTGCCTCTTCGGCACCGACAGTAGTGCCCTGCTGGCACTGTGCCCCTACTGGGCACCGGGAACCCCCAAACTGCTGGGGAGTCCCCTTGAGGCCTCCTCGCTCCCCTACAGCCTCACCTGGTCCTCCGGTGCAAACTATAACTTAAACTCACGCCATCTGGCTGCAACAGAAACACAGAGGCTCCATATGCCTAACCATAACTCCCAAGCCCCGCCAGGGCTCTCAGTCCTACCTCCCTTCAGGGCGATCTTGTTCCCTGCATCATCACAGCCGGTTAGTGTGGTAAGGCTGCGACCACTAACTCAGGCCACTCAGCTCAGCCGCAGAGCTCCTGCTCCTGCAGCAGCCAGAAGGGAACTGTGAGTCAGGCTCCGGCCTAAGCTGTTTATAAAGGCCTGGCCCTGCCCCCTTCTGGCCACGTGACCTGCCTGGTCGCCCTGGTAACCAGCACCTGAGCTGCCCAGGTGATTGGCAGCTCTGCCAATCACCCTCACAGTCATGGGGCACCTACGTGACTCCGTGACAAATGGGTATGCAGCTGTGGGGTTGCAGTCATTGTAATAGGGATGATGATGGTATAACTGTAAATGTGTGTTATAGACTCTCATGTGAACCAGATCAGCCATGAGACAGAAATGTAAAGGTACAGGCATATATATGTATTTATTTATACATATAGAAATATGTATTTTTTATATATATGTATATATATAGAGAGAGAGATACACACATATGCAAGTAGGTGACAAAGTGCTATTTAAAATTTGGTTTGCAGAGTACCTAAGCTAAAACTTGCAGCAGTTTCAAAAGAGGTAAACTGCATAAATTCAGGATGAATTAAGTCTATAGGTACCTGTAGTAATTGCCATATACACAAGTTACTACAGGTATCTTTTTTTCTAGGTGAGTGTTTTCAAATTTGCTTTTCACTTCCATGAGCTCAGGGAAAGTAAGGTGTGACAGAAAAGAAGGGACTTCAGGGGAAAAAGGTTGGGTGGGGGGGGCAGAGGGCAAGCGGGGTGCTACCTGACCCCCTAGATTTATTTTCCCTGCTATAGAAGTCGGAGGGGGCTAAATATAAGACAGACCTCCAATAATTAGATTCTATAGCTGAAAAATTATAACAAATTGAATTGTGGTAGTTAAATAACTTCACCTAGGTGCCCAAATTTTGGCAGGGTCCATATGCATTTCTGCATGTGTTTATACATGAACCTGCATGCACAGTGGACGCACAAACAAATACATGCATGATGGATTATGTAAGGCTTTGTGTGCTTGGTATTTGCATACACAGGGAATTTAGTGTTTAATTCCTATTACTGGCAGTCACTTTATTGCCATTGTAGAGTGTGCATCCCTGTAAATAGGGTACAGACGGCAAGTTCCTCTGCTATGATATAAATATTTGTGTAATCCAAGAAATATTTTCATAAATTGCTATTATAAGTATCAGTGCAAAGAGTCTGTAAGGTTGTCACTAGCAATTTCATATCTGTCATCACACTGCCTATCACTAATACAGAGGTCTCTTAGTAGTGGCTGGTGCATAAATTTACCAAACAGTTTTATCAATAAACACTAGGTTTAGACGTGTTCAACATTTTCAGAAAAAATCACCTTTTGGGCTGCAATTTCCTGTGCTTAGTCTATGCCATTACTTCAGAAAGCACTTCAAGAGAACCTGAATATGAAAAATGTTATAGTTCAGAACTCAATAGATTGAGTAGGCCAAATCCTGCTCTGGTGCATTGTCTAGTAAATGCCTTTAATGCCTAGGCTTGTATTCAGGTACACTATAAAAAGTCCATGGTTACAAAAATAAGTATTTGAGTTCATTCTGAAAAATGAAATAATGTGCCGTGCTTTAGTAATTGAGAACCTGAAGCAGGTTATACTGCTGCCCAGGTGTCAGGGCAATTGGGATAGGAACAAAGAAAGTTTTCATAGGGGGAATTTCAAGAAGAGTGCATAGCTGAGTTAACTTATTGATGTCAGTGATAAGGTTCCCAGCTCTGAGCCCCTTTGAAAATCCCAGCCCTAGTGATAGTCAACCGTGGACATTAAGGATGAGATTTTCAACACTGCCTAGAGGATTTGGATGCCCTGATCCTGTTCATCCTAATGGGAAACAGTCAGGAAAATTCTGTAAGTGGCTGTGGAAATCTATGCCCTTGCATCTCCTGGTAGACAGCACATTCAGCCAGAAATAAATAGGTTTGTCTTCCCTTTGCCTTTCATTAATCCCTTGGTTTCTTTCTTCCCCTCCTACCTCATCTCCTCTTTGCTGACCCTACAGACTAGATCACCCAGGGTCTTGGTCTAGCCAGGCCAGCTTAATGCAGGGAGTTTTTGTAGCGGAAACACTTTTCTTTAAAGCCAGCAACAAATGTAGTGATGGGATAATTTCCTCACCTGCCCCATCTACTACACCACCCATCATGCTCTGCAATTTGGCTGACAGTCCTAAAGACCTGCTGACATCTTACAGAGAGACAATATACTGTGCAAACCTGTTTGAGTAGCATCTTTCATAGTCGCTGTCTCTCAGGATCCTTCACACAGCTAAATAATACATCAGCAGAGCTAAACGTTAGCAGATGGAGAAAGAAACGGATGCTCTGATCTTCACGCGTTCTTCCATGCTCTCCATTCTACTCCAAACACCCACCCTCTCCATGGCCTCCCATAAAGCATTCTGCTTTTCTCCAGCCTGTCAGAGATAATTTTCCTAAAACTGAAGTTCAGATGTAAATATTAACTAACAGCCCACCCCCTTGCAACTAACCTGCCAGAAACATACAAGACTAGTTAATTCAAGTGGTCTGCTCTCTGAAGGGAGAGTAACCAAACTTCCTGTAGAGCTGCATTTCCTCAGCCTTACATTCAGTTATTCTTTTCCACCAGCTTTCCTACCACCCCAGCCTGTGTTTCTTATCTAATTTAGGATTGATCCTGCCCCTCAATTAAGGTCAGAGGCAGAACCCTTATGTCCTTTAATGAGTGCAGGATCAGACCTTTATAACATGAGCTCAGTGCTTCATGGACGTGTCCTTTCAGCTCCCTGCACATCCCTTGTGCCATGCAAGGGGTGAGATGGTTGTTCTAATGGACAGTAATGGATGCATATGGGGAAGGAATGAATCTGAATGTTTAGGGCCTTTTCAGATACTGGGAGCTGTGGAGGAGCAAGCTGTCATGCCAGCAGCAGGGAGGCATGGTGAAAGGTTGTGGAGGAAGTCAGTGCCTAAAGAGAAGAACAGGAAGAGACGGGAGTCATTTGAAAGGCTAGAGCAAGTCGTGTTTCAAAAGCCAGGTAGCTGCTTTGAACTGGACGATGTAAGGAAGGGAAAGCGCGAAGGGATGGAGTCTGCTTGAGGCAGTCTCCTATTTTCCTTCTGTGGGAAGGTGGGCCTCACGCACATGTTGAGGTTTCCAGAGCAGTGGTTGAGAGGGAAAATTGGAAGGAAGATCAAGGAAAGGGGCTTGCAACAGTTAAAGTGTGAGAAAGTGAAGGAATAAATGACAATTTTAGGAGAGGCAGGGCAGTGGCAGCAGTGCAAAAAGGGCCTAGCTTTTCCCCGGAGCAGTGTTTGATACCGGCATGGGATGTGCCTCTGAATGCATGGACAGAGTCTCCTCTACACTTGCATGCTTTCCTTCCTGCCTAACAACCTGGCAGCATTGGATCCACAGGCTGCTCCTCCTGCTCCTGATGCGCTTGAGGGGGAAAGAAGAGAAATAACTCTGCATCTCTTCTGTGGGGGGAAGCACACTGGAAGCACCCCTTCCAGCAAGCAGAGGAAGGGCAACTCAGTGTGGAGGGGAGAGGAAGGACATACCCTCTGAATACTGCTATTAGGAGAAATACCTGGTTTGATGATCTAGTTCGCTTCGGGCGCATATCACCCAGTGACAGTAAGTGAAGATAAATATGTCCCCAGCCTAACACATGGTATCCTCTATGCAGAATTTTCCCAAGAGTCCCCCAGGACACTGAAAGCCCAGGCTGCATCAGCAGAGGGCAGAGATATGGGGCACCAGGCTGCTGCATCCCAACTTAGCCTTTCTTTTTTATTCATTCAGGTTTTGGATCAGTCAGTCTTGGTTACGATCCTGTAAATCCCTTTGTAATCCTGGCTGGAGCATCAGCTGCTCCTGTAAAAAAATTTATGGGGTAGTTAAAGTGTATGAGCCTGAGCCATAAAGGGATTTATGAACTGGGAGAGGCACAGATGGCTTCATTGCAGCCTCCATCACTGGGCTTGGAAACTTTGGTCTCTGGCCCAAACCATCTCTTGGGTGGGAAGGCAGGATTAATCTCTCCTCCCTGCTGAATTCCAGACCCAGGAATCATCACAAGATCATTCTTTCAATAGCTGTCCTGCACTGTCATTCCACATTTAACTGGCAGTGTCTCACCAGTTCTTTAGATCAGTTACTTCGATGTCATGGCCAAGTCAAAATTGTTTTTTGGCAACTCATGGAGGCAGCGGTCTGATTTAAATTCCCAACCTAGAGTATGTGCAGCCATGAAGAGGATGCAGCAGTTTGTGGAGTGTTCTGCTTGTCAGCTTTCCATGACTTACTTAGTGCAATGGGATCCTTATTCTTAAGGGAGTGCTTAATAATATGTCTAATCACACTTCCTAATTAAAGCAAATAACAGTTAAAATGGGTCCCAGAAGAGCAGTTTAGCCACTAAACATAGACATGATGATGAGGGAGAAAACATGAAACTAATGAGAGATGTGGGTGGAGGAAGGTCTCTCCCTTCCTGTAGAGTCTGGAAATAATCATCTGGAGACCCTTGCTTTCACAGATCTTCTGCCCATTTAACAGATTTTGAGGTGTAGACTTGCCACAAAGACTTTGCAGACTGGAAAACCATAAGTCTCTACTTGTATATACTCAATGGAAGTGGGAGGACACACAATGGAGACAGTTAGCTGATACCCCCGCTGGCTGGGTCAGTTCCACCAGTTCCTTCAAGTGAAGGATTGAGGATAGGTAGGTACTGGGGGTTGAAGTAGCAAGAGCAGGAGTGGCAGGAAAGGAGAGAACAGATGTTCCTCCCCTCTCCCAAAGGATCTGTCCTTAAAACAAAAAATAATTTAAAAAAAATTCATGGTGGGCCAGATCCTATTCCACGGCAGGCACCTAAGCACCATCCTTTTCCAGCCTGGTTGAGTGCCTGAAAAACTACCAGTGTATCTATTTTTGTAGCACAACTTCATCTTAACGTTAAAATTGAGTCACGCAAAGTAGGAAAAAGAGGGGACCCATCCACCTTTTCCATGAATGGTTTTTCAGGGACTTGAGAAGGGTGGAATAGGATCTCACTTAGGCATCTACTAGGTGGAATAGGATGTGGCCCCACGTGTCATCCTTTCCCTTAAGAAGAAAGTCTTGGGAAGGTAGACGGAGGCAAACTGATGGCTAAGGTTGAATGTAATGGATGGCTAGGCTTAACTTCCACTGCAGGAGCTTGAGGGGACCTAGGAGCCTCATGTATGTGCATCTGTGTATGCAGTCTCCAGGCAAGGTGCATTGTTTCCCAAGCAGTCACCAGATTGTCCCTTCTGCCAGCCCCTGCTGACAGTGGGATGATAATTAAGTCCTGAAACACCTTCCCTTTTGGAGAATGGTAGCACAGATTGTTTCATCACCTGCCTCAAAAGGCTACGGCGTCCCTTACCTATTGCAAGGCTGCATCCTTTCTGAGTGTGCCCCTCATGACATCCCCCTGGAAGCTGTGGGGAAGGGACCTCCTCCCCCACGTCCTGTAGCAGTGCCAGCTATTCACACTGCAGAGTGTACTGGGGTTGAACAGGGATGGGTTGAATGAAATTGGCTGTCATGATACTGAACATCACACAGGCAGTGAGGGTCAGGTGAGATAAATTTTGTTTAGTCATGTCACTTAACCCAGTTAAGCCAGTCACAGTAAATCCTTAATGTCCCATTCCCCTCCCAGCCTTTCATTGTGGCTGGACTCCCCTGCAACTGAGGGAGAAGGAGGTAGAAGGAAAGCAGTAGGCTGAGGTTAGCTGAAATGAAAGGGGAAGCCTTTTCTTACTATTGCATACCTCATTATTTTCAGTGAGATAATAGTAAGCAGCACCCATTTAGTCCAGTGGTAACTAGCTGACATGACCAGCCCCATCACATACAAAGCTCTTTATCAGTGGAATGCATCCATTCCTGCTCTTAACAGGGACTTAGAGAAGGGTAGGCAAGAGTGGGTCAGAAATGTGTTAAAATTTCAGAGACTGAAACAGAACAAAATGGATTGAAGCCAGGAAAGAGATGGTCAGGGAAAGGAGGAGATGGGTATGGAGGGATTTAAAAGAGGTGGGAACAGAGAAAGAAAATTAAAGGGGGGGGAAGAAAAAAAGAGTATATGTCCCAACTTTGGGGTCAGTGAATGCATCTATCTGTGCGCTTTACTGCAGAGTTGACTGATGAGCTCCACGGTAAAGCATCACCATCTACACGTGAGCCAGTATTAGGGCACTGTATATTAATGAACTCTGCCATAAGATAGTAGTGCCAGAAACACTACTGTCATATAGTGGAATCATTTACTGTGCAGAAACACACGGAAACATTGACCCGGACCGCAGGAATTTGAGTTGAAGTGGAGCAGCCCCGAGGCTGGTAGCAGGCTCAGGGGCTCAGTTACACGGCTCTGTAGTTTCGGCATTCTTGTGTCCCAGGCAGCCCCTCCACTGCCTGACGCTGCCACTCGGGGCCCGGGGCTGAGCCACTGAGCCTGCTTCCAGTTCCCAACTCAAACTGCTGTGGTCTCGGGTACCCATGAAGACACTGCACCCAGGAACAGCTGACTCTGGCGTGAACTGCACCAGACTTTATAGAGCTGCATTAATAGCTCATGTAGATGCACCCAATGAGTTTATACATCTCCATATCCTAATACAGTGGTTTTCAATCTGGGTTTGCGGACCCTTGGGGGTCCTTAGACTGTGTCTAAGGCATCCATGAAAGAAGACTATGATTAATCAAAAGTATATGAATAGCCACACTTACAATTCAAAAGGGTGTGCACCTCCATTCAAAATTTTTTAGGGGTCTGTAAATGAAAAAAGATTGAAAACCACTGTCCTTAAAAGATTATATTAGCTGGAGGCCCAATGTGGGAGCAGGGCCACAAGGGACTAAACACTGTAGTGACAAGTGATAGGAGACAGTCTCTACCGCAGATAACTTAGTCTAATTAGACAGACATAGGCAGGAGGAGAAGAGGTAGTCAGCCACAGAGCCTCTTTGACTTCCAGCCACTGGAAATATTTCTGTGGCAGGTCCCCTACCCCTCCATGAGCTCTAAGGGAAAGGAGAATTTGAATTGAGCTACCAGGAAATGTTGTTATTTGATGCTGTCACTCTGAGGAATAATGCAGGACTGACATGTTACTAAATGTATATAATTAGAGGAGAGCATCTGCAAATAGGGCCTGCCACCTGGGGAGCAGCGGTGCTGCCCACTTCTCTTGTCCAGACGTACAGGAGTTCATTCTGAAAAACACCTTTTGATTGCTTTATTCCAACAGTGCTTAGCTGACTCATTTTTTTTCCATTGGTTAATGGGTACCAAAGGAGAGGAAATGCCATGTGAGAAGCCATCATTAATGTCATTTCCATCCCTGGGCCATAAGAATGTTGTTTCTCTTTTTAACATGTATAGTAACAGGAGCACAGCCTGACCTGATTCCCAGAGGCAGATTCCACATCTCTCTCTAGCGCCTTACAAAATCTACCATTGTCTGGCTGCATCTTGGCACCCGTGATGTGAGAGACCTTGGAATGATTTTTTAGTAGGCAAAAATAATGCCTGACTATTTGCTATGGCAGCCCTGTAGACCATATTTTATCAGACCATTCAGGTTTTTGATTATAATTGCTACACTCTATCAATTTAGTAGCAGCCACAAAACTATCAAAGTCCTTTTTGGGTAAATAAATATTTCTTAAATTATGCATGCAGCATCATAAACTTGCCACTTTCCTTACCATAAAACCAGCTAATTGTAGTTTTGGTTTGTAACTGCACCCCTGTGAGCTGAATGTTCAATATAAACAGGAGACAGCATGGAGAAAACCTCTTGCTATGTGTTTACTTAAGAAGCTGCAGCTCTAAGTTGTCTGGCATAGACCAAAAACCTCTGGGAGTGAATGACACCTCCAACAGAGCACTGAAGAAAGACATTCAGGGCTGCTGTCTCTCTTGATTTTAACATGCTGTTTCTCCAGCATAAAGTCTCAGCTCCTGGAGCCCTGTTACTTCGTGCGAATCTCAGCTTTCCTTAAAAATTAAGTAGAGTTCCTAGCCCATGCTATTGAACTGTGATGTTGAGGATGCATTCAAAGAAGCATGAAGATAGAGCAAGTTGAAGACCTCACGCTGAACTTGCACCAAAGGCCACCCCGCACAGCAGACTCAGTTGTAAATGGGATGGTTATTCAGGCTGACAGTCAAATGGAGATGGATGAGATGGGGAGTCACATCACTCCCTTGTGTGCCATTGGCTACATAAAATGGCATGGTCTTACCATGCTAGTGCAGTGGGCCACCTAGACTTGACTGGACCTTTGTCCTTATTTTTTGGACCAACAGATTTGGAAACTAGAAGAGAAATAGAAAGAACCCCAGTTATTTCATGATTTTAGTTCATGGCTTTAATTCATGCCTTTGTCATGAATTTTGAACTGTCAGGGCTAGGGATGGTGTCATTTCTGTCTTGAAATATTGAAGACTGTTCTGTCCATCAGTCTGTTGGTTTGACTGTATGGATGTATGTTGCTGGGAAACTTCTGTTCTTACATATCTATTATTAATCTTGTTTATTGCAACAGTGTCTAGGGACTAACCCAGAACGGGTCCACTGGTGCTGAGCACTGCACAAAAGCCAGAGTAGTAGTACAGGGACCTTGCCTCAAAGGATTACAGTCAAAATAGATAAATACAGGGTGAGGGAAAATCTGGAGTATGCAAGGACAGTAAGCAGTAATGTAATATCTCCCACATGTGCATCCATTTGCCTGTCTATGGATCTATGTTGTATTTTACATTTCTTTATTGTTCTTTCTCATTTTCTTCTATCTTTTCTTTCTTTTTAGCATTTTGTTACTCAGAAAGGTTAAAATAAAACTTACTTCTTCCTCACCTTTTCTCTCCTTTTCTTCAGTTATTCTTTCCCCCATTGCTGTTTTTCTCCTTTTGTTTTTCCCTTTTTATCTAGCACTTTCAATATTAATCCACAGTTGCCTGAGATAACCTTAACAATAGCCTCTAGCCCCAGAAAGGTGTCAAACTGATAAATATTGGTATCTACCTGCAATTCTACCTTGATTTTGCTTCTAATGCATTTGGTATGACTTCAATAAATAATGGCACAATCCAAGTTCTCATGTGCACTGTTTGGACTGGTCTCAATCTGTCAACTTATAAGTAATATATTCTACATTTCCAGGAGAGGAGTAAGAGAAAAGCTAATGGAGGAGAAATGGAAGACAGAGCAGTAAAAGAAAATAGTGTAATGGAGGAAGAGTTGAGTGGGGTCTGGAAAGGGTGGAGAAGATACAGAGAGAGAAGCAGAGGAGCTAAGAGGAATATGTTTTTAATGGACATGTAATGAGGAAAGTGTCAGAAAGATGTAGGATGCTTCTAAAACCCTTCCCCCCAGCTTTTTAGTACTCTCTTTGTTCTCCCTCTGTGACTGCCCCTCCCATATCTCGTATAACAAGGCTCTCCAGGAATGAAGATCTACATTGATCCCTTCACTTATGAAGACCCAAATGAGGCTGTCCGCGAGTTTGCCAAGGAGATTGACGTGTCCTTTGTGAAGATCGAAGAAGTCATTGGAGCAGGTGTGTCTCATTTTGTCCTAGATAAGCTTCTATAACTTTCTCCGCAGCTACTGCTTCCTCCTCTTCCCATCTCTTCATGGGCTTCAACCTTTCTCTTGGTATCAATCTGTTCACTCATTTGTTAAAATAAGAACAGTCATACGTTTGCCTAAAAAGATGAAGTTTGGTTAACTTACTCACTGATTGATCTTCATGCATTTTTAAGTTTCCTGGTTTAGCTTCCAGGAAATAACAAGACAAAGACAGACATCTCTTTTTAGTCTTATTTCAGACGTATAGGTATGTGGGTAAGTAGGTAGGTAGATAGAAGCTATTCATATCATTTATAGCATTCCTGGTGTTATTTTTAAACAACTGTATTATGCTAATGGAAAGGAATAGCCAGTGTGAGAAATTCAAAGGAAAAATGAATTGTTATGCCTTCGAAGTTAGACACAGCAGTGCATTGGCTGCTTGATAGTTTTCTGTCAATTCAAAGCAGTCATAAAGCTAACTCAAACATGAACCATCCATTTTGACACCATATTTAAAAACCACCATATGGAAAATAATAGTTAGAAGCAGCCAGATATTTTCACATTTCAGGGTTTTCATTTTCTGTTCCTAAATCAAAAATTTTCAAGAAAAAGAGACTCAGTTTTTGTTCCCTTCTCCCCACTTACAAGATCTAATTTTTTGTGGGGGGAAAAAAAGGTTTTGATGAAAGACTTTCTTAACAACCCTAATGGTTTTTACTCACTCACACATATGAGAGAGTCATATTGGATGGGTGGATGGATGGATGAATGGATAACTGAACCCTAGCTGTTTTGAATGCAAACTTTCACTGGTAGATCTCTGGCCCCAAAGACAGACAGCATTGTCTCAGTGTGTTACATGCCAACCAGAAAGTTAAACTTGATTCTAAATTGAAGTGAAACCGACAGGCTTATTTTCACTGTCCAAGATGAAGAAAATGCAATATGAAAGTGAATGGCATCAAATTATGTCAGGGCTAACGGTAGTTTTATGAAGAGTTTAGATTATGGATTGTGTGGGATGGTTTAGATCGGGATGATCCTGCTTCAGGCAGGGGGTTGGACTAGGTGTCCCCTGGAGATCCCTTCCAGCCCTGCTTCTCTATGATTCTATGAATTATAGCAGTTTAGATTTAGGAAAATATCTAAGTATTCATAATCTCTTAGCCCCTGAACCTGCACCAGCAATAGGGTCCAACTGGAATCTGATGCCTGATCCTACAGTTGTGCTTCCTGCCATGCATATGTGGCGTGACAGGAGGTGCAATTGTTGGGATCATGGTTCAGATCCCATTGCGCCTTTAACTGAACATCTGCCAGGGGCCTGTGGCACTTCCCCTTTCAAAGGGGAGGAAACCAGCAGATTTGTGAGAGAAGACCACTATTGAACTGAACAGGTTTTTCAGCCAATCAGGTTGGAAGGAGTGATGGGAAAATCTGTGGTACTGTTACTCTGTGGTTGTGACACATGTTCTTGCAATTGCAGGGGAGTTTGGTGAAGTGTATAAAGGACGTCTGAAACTACCCAGCAAGAGGGAAATCTATGTAGCTATAAAGACGTTAAAGGCTGGCTACTCTGAGAAGCAGCGTAGGGATTTCCTGAGTGAAGCCAGCATCATGGGACAGTTTGACCACCCGAATATCATTCGGCTGGAAGGAGTGGTGACCAAAAGCCGGCCAGTCATGATCATCACAGAGTTTATGGAGAATGGAGCTCTGGACTCCTTTCTGAGGGTAAGTAAAGATTATAATCTCTCTGGCTTTGTTTTTAACACCATAGTGAAGGGATTCGTGCTAGCTGGAATTGAAGCACAGTGTCATGTAGAAGATCCAGTGAGTCCTCCTCTGCTACTTGGATTAATGGAGGACATGGTTTTCCAGATAGAAGGCGGACCCTAATGAGTGAACCAAGAATCAGTATTGACAGAGGGTGAGATTTTCAAACAAGCCCAAGAGAGGGAGGAGCTCAAGTCTTGTCGCCTTTCAATGAGGCTTACCGTCCTAAATTCCTTTCTGACTTGGGAAAATCTCCCCCAGAGCCCTCAGCCAGGAGGAGCAGATAGCTGTAAATACAACTACAAAAGGAATGGAGGGGAGAAATTCACACGAAGGACAGGTGAATGAAAAGATAAACTATAGATCCTTTCCAGCCCTTTTTTCTATGATTCTGTGATAACAACAGCACTAAAACCTGGGGAGTGGGCTAGCTGCACCCTGCGGCAATCAGCCTGGCAAGGCAGAAAGCTCTACTGGCGTCCAGCACCTTCATGATCCATGAATGGAGTAGGGGCCTGCCAAGGGTTGGGGAAGCTAAAGCAAAGGTGAGGACTTCTGAATTGCCAGCACGTTGGGCTGACATAGGGGCAGCTCACTGAAGTGATCTAAAAGCAGGGGATAAGTAAACACAGTCTGAGAGAAAGATATATCTATTTGTTTTCTTGCTATTTTTATAAGTGGTTGTGAGCCTGGAGCAATTTCAGCACCAGCTGGCAGGGTCCATAGCAAGTCAGTGACAAGGTGTCAGCCCTGTGGCTCCTTGTGGACAATGCCAGTCTCATTATAGTCTCTAGCATCTTTTAGAAAAAGCAGCAGCCACAGAAGTGCCAGACAAATGCACACATAAATAATCCTCATGGGGCAAGGAAAGCAACCAGCCTTCTTCATACCGGCATCCTACACCATGTATCTAGGGTTGTGGAAGCAGCTCAAAGGCATGCTTAGCCAAAGCTACAAAAAGCCTGGGAGACTGGGGGAAGAAGGCATAAAAGATAGAGATGGAGGGAGAATAAATGAGGAATGGGTAATGAATAGGCATGAGCGTGAAGGGGAGGAAGAGTCCTACTTGGAATAAGATTTTCAAAGGGAACCAAAGAATCAATTAACGGGAATTTAGCATCCAAATCCTGTAAATCCCACTCTATTTCTTAAGCTCAGAAGCAGGTAACTTATAAGTCTAATTTCAGCCTTGATGTAAAAATAGCATCGCTAATTGGTGCATCAGCTGCGTGGAAAGACAGCAAAGTAGGTCATCATTTCCACTCTGTGCAGAGACCAAAGCCAAGTAATGAAACAGGACTGTTCCTCACCCTTATGCAGGTGTGTTAAAGGAGTTGGGGAGGCAGAGACAGGTAAGGAAATCTGTGGACCTCTCTCTAGGCATGAGGAGCAATTTCACTCTCAATGTCTTGCTGAGAAGATAAATTGTTCCTTGCCATTGCTGACATCCTCACACCCGAATAGGGTAGAGTTGGAGATACAGATTCATTCCCACATCTGCATCAGCCTATGAGCAGAGAAGTGTTTATCCTGTCCTTTCTGCCCAATCTACATGGTGCTCAAAACTGGCTTGTGTCATGAAGGCACAATCCACTCACCACCAAGGTAGCCATATTGTCATGTGGTAAAATTGGTAATATTTTCTCCTGGGAACCTTTTAGCTTTGTACTATTGATGGGGAGTCAGTGTGGCACTTCCTTTAGCACCAACCTAACCTAGACGGGGCATAAGGAAATTGTCCTGTTTTGTCTCATTCATAGGACAGGTCACCAAAATATATGGTCAGCTGTTTTTATTTGGAGGGGGAAAAGAATTGAAAGAAGAGAGGAAAATAAGATAATTTGGAGCTCAGGAGGGATTTTCAATCTCGGGAAAGTAAAACCCAGAAACGGAGCCAGGCTGTGAAAAATATCTTCTCCCTAAGTTAGTTAAAAAACCAACTTGTTGGCTTATTTCCTACTAGATTCACCAAAAAATTGGATTCACAGGATGAATGAATAAGAGCCCTGTTGGTACCTTGAGGCCTCAGCCAAATTCAGGCTCTCTTGTACTAGGCCCGATAGCTATCTAACTAGGAAGGGCCTTGCCATAGAGAGGCTGTGGTCTCCATTAGCAGTGTGGAGGAATATAACAGTGTGGAGGAATAGTGACTTGCTCATGACTACGTAGCACGTCAGTGGCAAAACCAGAATTGGAACTTGGGTCTGCTAGTGCAAGTCCCAGGCACCAGACCACACTCTGCTTGTAAAGAGAGCTGTTTATTGGGCCTGTCCATAAAGGGATCGTGCTAATTATGGTTCTTGCTCTTTGTAACTGCAGCAAAATGATGGGCAGTTCACAGTAATCCAGCTAGTGGGGATGCTCAGAGGGATCGCCGCTGGCATGAAGTACCTTGCAGAGATGAATTACGTGCACCGGGACCTTGCTGCCAGGAACATCCTGGTCAATAGTAACCTGGTGTGCAAAGTGTCTGACTTTGGCCTCTCACGCTACCTGCAAGATGACACCTCTGACCCAACGTACACTAGCTCCTTGGTATGTACCTTCCCCCCTCCTTGTATGCTCCTCATAGATAAATCCCAGACTCTCTGGCTGAGGGTGGAGTTGCTGTGAGGCCTCCCACTCCCATCTCTTTCGTATCACCAGCAACTGGAATTATACTCCCCTAGTGCCTTTCAACATAAACCATCTTCAAGCCATTTGTAACTTGTGTCCTGCTCAGAGCTATGGAAATATTTCTCATGAAAACAAAAAGCTGGAAACATTCCCCTTCTTGAGCTAATATTTACTTCTGTGAAAAAAATAATTCTTTCCTGGAGCATTTTCCACTTCTGGAAACAGTTCATTAAGGCTGGGCCCTACAGGAAACACTGTCAACAAGCACAAGACCCACAGAAATAGTAGAAATGAATGTGTGGATATAGGGGCAAATGGGTGGGAGAGAGAGTCAAAAGGATCTCATTTCTGCTTCTTGTGCCAGGCTCCTTTAAATCCTGGCCTGAGGGCTGCTGTGGAGTTTGTCCCTCTTGTTGCACTCAGGCTTGCTACAGAGCAGTGTCTGAGCTAAGTGTGATGGAGTGAAATGATTGGAGAGGTTAATATTCATTGGCAGTCACCTCTGTGCGCCAGATTTGCAAACATTTGTAGGTGCCTCAAGGTGCAGATCGGTGTCTAGTGGCATTTACAAGAGCATCTAAGTGAAGAAGTCGCCTGTCTGCATCTTTGACTATGCAAATGTCTCTGTGAATCTGGCCCTTTCTCACCACTTTCCCTTCCCATGTTATTGAACTGTCCTATGTTTGACTGAGAAACACACTTTGGAAGGAGAAGAACTGTTTTCTTTGGCTTTGTGTGCCTCCCTTCTCTTTTCTCAGTCCTTTTTTCCCCACCGTTCTCTTTTTCCTCTTCTTTTTTTCTCCTTCCCATTAATTTTCCCTTGCTGTCTTTTCTATGTTACGTCTTTCAAATTCCTCTTTGCTCATGGCTAGTTTTCAGATGACGTTTTCTCTCTCTTCCATTAAATGAGCATGGGGGAAGTAGCCATGCAGTGGAGATCTGGGAGGGGGGACTTCAGGGGAAACAAAAGGAGGTCTGATTGCACATAGAAGGTATTACAACTGAAGCTACAATAATGCTCCAATCCTGATCTATCTTTCTCTGTAGGAAATTTGTTCCAGGCATTAATTAAAGAGACAAGTCTAATCCAAGCACCGCTATTCCCCAGTCACTGTTCTCTAGTTTAATTAACTCATTCATAGATAATCCCAGGGCTTCTTCACTCCGCCATTGTCTCCTGCCTCATCTATTTGTAGATTAAAGCTTTTCTCTTGCTACTGGCAGCCTCGGAAACAACAGAACCCCAAATCACTCCAGACTTTCTTCTGTGGTAATTCTGTCGTCCCAAAGTGAGTGTCTAGCTATCGTTTGACTCTGTCAAAATGGTGGCAGAGGTAATGAAACAATGATTGCCATAGTTAGAAAGAATAAAGTAAATGAGTTGCACCTTACCCTCAGATTCCATTTACGTTTAGAGAGTTGTCACAGGAGCACTTGGGTGCCCGGTTCCTATGAAGGAATAAGGGCTGCTGAAGCTCCCCGAGACAGCACAGGTGTTGGTTGCCGGAGCAGCCAGGCTCGTCACATGACTAGAAGGGGGCAGGGCCGGGCCTTTATAAACAGCCCAGGCCAAAGCCTAGCAGCAGTTCCCTTCTGGCAGCCTGAGGCGCAGGAGAGCCAAGCAGAGCAGAGACGAGTGGTGCAGCCTGACCACCCAAGGGGCTGCATCATGGTAAGGGTGGAGATAACCCTGACTGGGAGGCCTCTGCAAGAGAGCCAGGTGGGCCTAGATCCTATGTTATAGCCAGGAGGCTTATTGTTGCGTTACAGCCGATTGGCTTATGGTTCTGTTTAGTTATTGTTATACCGGAGGACTGGGTGAGGCTGTAGGGGTGGAGGAGGCCTTATCAGGAGCTCCCCAGGGAGGTGGGGTGCTCCCAGCGCCAGAGAGGGGTGCTGTATTGTGGGGTGTCTAGACCCCAGCCCCAGATGGGGCAAACAGATTGAGGAGCCCAGGGAGGGCACGTTTAGTGAGACGAAGCCTGGCGTGGGCATAGGTAGAAGCCCTAGTGGGGCAGGAGCCAGAGAAAGGGGTCAAGGGGGCCAGGTAAGGCTAGGGCTGTCTGAGCCCCAGTTGGGAAGAGTCCCAGAGGGGCTCCACAGTGGTGGGGACCCCAGGGCCCTTTAGGGCATCATAATAGGGGTGCACAGTGTTGGTGAGGGCACTGTAGTTCGGGGTATAATACCCCAGCCCTGAGAAGGGGCAAAGAGGATCTTGGGGGCCAAGCACGGCTAAGGCCACCTGAGCCCCACTTGCAAGAAGCACCAGCGAGAAGCCTGAGGGGCTTGTGTTAGGCCCAAAGGGGGGCACACAGGAAGAGAAGCCCAGGGTAGGTTGCTACTATAGAGACAAGCCCAGAGAGGGCGAGTCCGTGATTAGAGAGAGCCCGGAGAGGGCGAGCATGAGGAGGAACAGGCCCCAGTGGGGGGGTACCATATGTGCATGGAGAGGCCCCAGGAGGGGCGAGTATATTGAGCGGGCCCCAGGAGGGGGGCGGATATAATTAGTAGGTCCGAGAGGGCTAGTGGATAGAGGGGCGCCGGTTGCGTGACAAGCCCAGGGGCGCCGGTGAAGGGCGGATGTAGGAATCTGACCAGATAACGTCCAGTACAGCTGCGAGGCTTGGGGCGTGCTAAAGGGGAGGTAGGAGGCATGCATAGCCCATAAGGCTGGGGTGCACCAGGTCACACCATACGGAACGGGGGACAGTGTAAGCATAGCACGGTGTCTAGGGCGACAAGAGGCAGCCTCCCTTCTAGAACCATATACCAACAAGACGTGGCAGGTAAGAAAAGAGGGTGCTGGATCGCCTACTTGACACGGCAGGGGGTGCTAGAGAGATCACGGCCACTCCTGCGCCCCACCCCGTGACAATAGTAAAAAGCAAATAAGTGATTTTTAGATTGTTAGATTGTCATAGATGTGTGCAGCTGCAGCATGAACAATAGATAATTAGAAGTTCATCGATTGATGTTATAGATGGTTATAAGACTTGGCTACAAGCAAGCTGTTGACCTGATGGACTCTACAATCAATAACAGTTGATTGATCATTTATTAAAACACCTAATAGTTATTCCTTAACCTGTTATAAACCACTTAAAACATAATAATGTAAAGTGTGACCAGTAAAGTCTTTAGAGAGTAAAAATGAAGAGAGTTTTTACTGGCAGCACTGAAAAAGGATTGAGGATGTTGGAGCTATAACAAAACAGGTCGTGCCCTATTGATCAATACGTGCAATATAAGATGTAAAATTCGGAGGCTTTTTCTTTTATTATTAAAGAAGTAAAAAGACTCAGTGTTTGCTTGAGCAGTGCCCTGACGTTTTGGCCCAAACTGGATCAAATCTAAAATCAGTGATAAAATGTGTGTGTAGGCTCAAAAAGTGGCAATGGGACATTACACCAAAACCTCTGATAATCAGTTTCTTCTCGGTTTTCCTTCTGTACCTTGCTTTCTGATTCTTAGATACAACAAACTGCAGCCAGACGCTGGAAGGGAGCTGACCAATAGGGACAGGACTGTGTGACTAGTGAGCTGCCCTGGTTTGCTAGTGTCCAGGTGGAATGCGGAGGGATGTTTCTGACCTTAAAGACTCAGATGGTTTGGGACCTAGGTCTTTGAGAGACAACTT
Source organism: Crocodylus siamensis (assembly GCF_052110815.1). Lineage (NCBI taxonomy): Eukaryota > Metazoa > Chordata > Crocodylia > Crocodylidae > Crocodylus > Crocodylus siamensis. The sequence goes on along the minus strand of NC_143400.1, from coordinate 52,182,930 downwards.
CTCTCTTCTTGTGCCCCATGGCTGTGACCAGTGGTGATACTAAAGCTGGAGCTCCCTTGGCTCAATCAATAGGGAGTTGCTGAAAAGGTTGATACTCTCCACTTTCTACCCCTATTCACTTCTCTTCTTGGACCATTAGAGCCTGGATTTACTAATATCCTGGTCATGCCTCATAGACCACCTCTCTTTCCTATGTTTGTGTAAGGAGTGAGGACGCTGGGCAGTGGGAGTATAATTTGTTGAATAGAAGGATTGTTGATACTCTGAGCGGGAGGGTGAGTTTGATGCTAGGAGTCTGAATGATAGCATGTAATGTAATTTGTGGCAGGAAGCCCTGTAAGGCAAGCACCTTGTGGGCTGTGTCAAACTGAAGTAAATAGAAGCAGCATTACAGAAAGCAGAACCTCATCTGGGTAAACTGATGCTCCTTACCACGTAGCTCACTGCAGTCAGTGCTGATCAACATACATGGGGAACTGGCTAGGGCCTGGTCCTTGTCCTGCTCCTCTGGGCTGACATGGGAGTGCTGTCTGGAAGAACATGTAGATTGTGGCCTATTAAGCAAAGAATGCCATTTTTGCTAAAGTGCTCAACGCTCGCTTCTGGGGAAAGGCATGAAGTGGCCTTTCCCACCTTTAGAGATAAAAGGGATTATCTCATCTGTGTTTATATTTAATTTAAGCCATAATAGGCCTTCCCAGCAGCTGGGAAATGATGCTCTGCCTACAATTACATCACTCTGCCTCCCACAGCAGGTTTTTAGCTCTGGGGAAAAGGCAGGAAAAACAACCTGGCAGTTAATTTCTCTATTTGTAGTTATTCAAATAGAATTTTTGCTATCCATCTTTACAGAGCAGCTGACACTTCATGGAAGGCTAAAGAAAACAATTGTGCTGAACAGTTTCTGAAACAATTCTGCCTAGAGTAAATATCATACATTTTCTATATTCCCCTTCCTTTTCCATTATTTTTTAGCTATTACCTCAGTCATTTACATGAAAACAGGATCATTGTTTCCTGACAGTTCATGTGCTCCTGCTTCCCCATTGAAGTCAGATTCCCCTGAATGTGACACCATCACTCTTGCCAGGAAAATGAATTATGAGGTCACAAACAAAATTATGAGGCAGGTCTTCCATGTAGCCTTGACTGTTTGCAACAGGTAATGTTCTGGCCCTGGGTCTACTGGGGAGAATGTGGATGGAATTAGAAGTTCTTTTCTATAACTTGATATGAAACAAAGCCCTGACCTTTCCTCCCCACAGAGAGGAAGCTTTCATATTGAGTGCATCTACACATGCACACTTACTAAGCAGTAAACACAATTACTGAGTAGTACAGGCACACATTTATATGTGCATGCCCATACTGCACAGCAAATATGGTGACCTATGCCAACTTGAGCATAATTTTGATATCTGCATCATGCAAGTATCAAATTTACACCTGATTAGTTACTGTTCAGTAATGCACATGTAGATGCCTTACTGTGTAGTAACACTGTGTGTGTGTGTGTGTGGACTGACTTGGGATTAATTTTAGTTCCAAGTCAATCCACACACAACTTTAATGACTGCACATGTCAACACTGGCCTATTCCCACTTACTGCACAGTAAATTACTTTGCAGTAAATTTAAACTGGCATAAATGCATGTGTAGACACATTCACTGGGTGTATTAAGAAATTACCCATGATTTGTAACACAGCTTTATCATTTCAAATCATTAGCAGGAAAAGGAGAGGAGAACCTTTCTGGGGGTGGTTTGATGTATCCATATGTTTTATTGCAGCAGTGGAGATGATGTTCTGAGGATATATCTTCAATTTAGGGCTTGAAAATAGTGCACCTATCACATTTAATGAAAGTTATTCAAACATACACTGAAGAGGAAGAAGACCCTTTGTACTTCTTCCAAAAAGATTTCAAGCCTATATGAGAGATTCCGTATATATAGGGAAATATATTTCCAGTAAATTAGAGTTCCAATAATAATGCTAGTGTTACATGATACATAAGAAGGTGTGATAAGAAGATAAGAAGTTTCTAAAAAAGAATGCCCTTTGAGCTGAAATTTACTTTGCTTCTCAGTCCAAATTTGGGTTAGAAATGTTGTTATATTACACTGGACAGTGTCTGAATACCCTGAACAAGGAGGATGGCAAGTCTGAGTTTTCACTGGCTTGCATTTTTTGCTGTCACACTTATTGCATCTTTGCAGAGTGGGTGTATTGTGTTACCATTTTGATCGTATAATGTTTTATACTCATTTTGCCATGGTGTAAATGATCAGGCAAGGTCGAAGGCAGTGGTGAATCAGGTCCAGAATTTCTCTGGTTACCTTCCTATTTCCATTATTGCTCAGTGTCACTTGTATGAAATCAGGATTGTTGCTGCTTTGAGAACTCTTCAGTTCTGTTTTAATGTCCCAGCTGAAACTGTAGGTTGAAATCCTCTGCCAGCACATTAGTTCACGGTAGCAAGGAATTCGGCTCCTAATATCCTGATTGGGACACTGGAGTGCATTGCTATGGAAATGATTGTGATGTCACCAGAACGTCCCTATATTCAATCAAGCCAACTGTATGAGAGCTGATTCCTGCAGACTGTTCCAGCAGCAGGGACTGCTCCATCCCCTTTTGTTGCCGTGTCTGGAATTGTTGGCTCTGAGGGGCATATTTCAAATCATGGACTGAACTGCAGGAATCATGCTTGCATAAATCTTCAATTAAATGAAGTTTTAATTTAAAGCTGATTGATGAAAGTACCTGCATATCCTCATCGGAGGCAAGTGCTATTAATGGCAAGCTGTCATTCCAGTGCCAAGGGCAGCCCCATCACCCCTCGCCCTTTCCCTGCCATCTTCCTCAGGGGAAGGGACCTGCAGACAGGGAAATGTTCGTGCTTAGCCATGCAAAGCAGCTCAGGGTGTGGAAGCGTCACTCAGGGTAGAACTCTGAAGGCTGAGGTTTCTACTTTACATGCAAGGAGGATCAGCGAGGCAGCTGTTGATGCCAGCCTTTGACGTCTGATTTCAGGCTCTGGGAACTGAGAGCACCTCCAGATTCTCTGTAGGAAATGCGGAACCCTTTTAAACACACACGCCTACGTTCATTAGCATTCATGGGAAAGTATGACATTAATATTATGAGTGCAGGTTTGCAGAATGAGGTTTAACCCTTTTGCTCCAGGAACCAGTTTGTGCTACAAGAAATCACTGGCAGTGCAAAGGCTGGGACGGCCTGCTCTCCCAGCAGTTAGGTACATTTGTCACTTACGTTAGCACTAATATAAATTTCCCCAAGCTGAAGCGCATATGGACTCATGCCCTTCATGCCTTTGTCTTCATCAGAGTGGGCGAGAGAATAAACAAAGGAGGTGCCTCGTTCTGCCTTATTGCTTGCAAATGAAGGACAGCCCTGATACTGATCTGTCATGTGGGAACAAATCTGGGTCATTCCAGTGAGTTCATTGCCATTGCTCTAGATCAGAGGTGGGCACCTGGAGGCCAAATCCAGCTTGCCAGGCTGTTCTATCCATCCCCTGGGACCCCTAAAAAATTTAGAAAGTTGATATTTATTTGCTTCTGGCTGCCTGTCAAAGAGGATATGAGACGGGGGCAGTAGGACCCAGGGGAAGCCAGCAGCAGGACCCAGTAGCAAGCCCCTCCCCCCCCCAGCCCTGCCTCCCCAACCAGAAGTTCCTGCTTAGCAGAGGCTTCTGGCCTGGGACTGTGGGGCTGTTCCTGTGTCCCTGTACTGGAGAAGGAAATGTGACCCTTGACAGCTTGTCAAAACTTGGTAAGTGGCCCTCTGCCCGAAATAATTGCCCACCCCTGCTCTAGATCCATGATGGTATAATAGTGTCTAGTTTTAGGACAGATGATACTGTGAAACAAGTGCTGGAGATGAGGGCTGGCAGCTACTTCTCTTGAGGTTGTGATGGTCTTGAATCCCATGAGGTAGGTAGGGTCAGGCTGACTCAAGACTCTCATGGAAGACCTCTCAGAAATAGAAATGGGAGGATAATTCATGAGATATCCGCTTTACTCTGAGAATTTCATTCTGATCTCACTTATACCATCATAATTCACTGGTCTTCATTGAAAAGAGATGTATTTTCCCATATTGGTATGAAATCAAGTAGAAGGCAGGGTAGATTTTCATCTTATACAAATATCAAAGTAGATATGTGTATATATAGCAAAAGCTTTTGTGAGCTGAAGTTCACAGCATCTGATAAAGTGAGCTTCAGCTGATGAAAGGTTGTGCTGCAAATGTATATCTACTTTGGTTTGTCTATAAGGTGAGACTCTACCTGCCTATTAATTGTGATAGACGGTAGAAAGTCCTGAATCATTTTGAAATTAATGCCTGCTAAAGGACATGGGGCTGCTGAAGCTGACAAGGTTCTGAAAAATGTTAGAGTGCTCATGTAAGATAAGGGGTGATAACCTAACTTGCTAGCCCAACTCCAGATCAAGTACTTGCATTCTGTCCGTAACGCCTTTTGCTATCATTGGATTCTTCGTTTCCTGTCTTTCCAACATATAGGCTTCATTACTAAATGCAGTGCGACAGGTGAGTGCATTACAGTAGTGAATAAAGCAAGGCTTATGTATAATTGATGTCTTGGTCAGTTATTTGAACTGTGCAGCACACAGGGATCTTTTGGGATGAAAATACTACTATATAAATTCTAGCTGATATTTTTATGGGACTAGACCTTCCTGGCTATAAAATTATAATAGAACATCTGAGAAGGAATCCATACAGCTAAAGGAAAAGAATAAGATGGAGACAAATTAAAGGAATTCTTTTCAGACGGATGTGGCCTTCTAAGTCCTCTTCACCTGCATTCCCATTTAACAAATAATTGTATTGACACTTTCTAATTTTCAATCCTTAGAGAAGACAACAGCATGGTAAATATTGAATCTGGCTGCCATCTGTATGTGTACTTGTTGTCAATTATTTTCTACAATGTGCTCCATAAATATTGACCAATTCCTTCCCTCCCCACTCCCTCCCTCTGCTTTCAGACACACATACACATTCCTTGTAATCAGTAGCAGCAGTCATCTTAGTGAGGGGCTATTTTCAGGACCTGGTTGGGGCTCTTGGCTCTATATTTGACTCTGGGTGTTATATTGTCTTTCAGGCAAACTTTTCCCAGCCTGCTCTGCAGGTCCTTATTTGGGCATCACCCTGGGGCACCTTCATCCCTTTGACAGCCACTGAAGGGGCATGGGAGTGGAACGATGTTGCCGTATACTAGAGACACAGGTAGAACTGGGAGGTGGTATCAGCTGCTATGGCTCAGGTGGAGTAAATCCCTGTTATACCGGGCAAAGCAGATGAAGCATGGGAACAAGATATTTAGCTTTGATTCCATTGGCTTCACCTCACACGGACACTTAGTGTATCACTAAACTGCAGTCTGTGTCATGCTGGTGAATGTAAGGTTGGCAGCTAATGAAAGAGGAAGGTGAAGGAGTGGTGCTTTTAGCATCTGACTTTATGTTTAGGTGGTGTTCCACCCCCGAGCTGCACCTGGTAGACGGTGTCCAGGGCTGCAGTGTGGCAGGGTGACAGTTCAAATCTAGTTAGAAGCTGAAGTTGCTGCATGATAGGCAACCTGCTTGTCATGAGATTTGCAGAGCGAGCACATAACAGTAGTGCTTCAGAGCTTCAGCTTAGGAGTGCTGACTGGGACCTGTTCAGTTCTACAGTTTGGAAGCTAGTTGTCTCAGAGAAGGCCCTTCTCTGTAGGCCATGCTACCGTGAGCACTGAGCCTCTTAAACTGGGGAACTCCCTTGCTGGAAATGAGAGGGAGCTTGTGAGATGGTGGAAGTAACTCTTACTCTAGAATGCTTTACCTGCCTACGTACACCAAATGGATGGATGTGTTAGCTGTAAGGACATGCTATGGAGCTGCCTATTGTCTTGGGTTTTGACTTCACAGGTGGGAGTGAAGATTTAATGGTGGTGAAAAGGGGGCTCTTACTTGCATTCCTTTATTATACTTGTGTTGGGTGTGGATAAGGCTTCTTACTACAACTCCAGAGGTGTGAGTTTGAGCACCGCTTTGAACTCATGTTGCCTCCATCTGTAAACAGGTACCTGGTCATTCAGGCTGGAGAGTCAAAGGTGTCCAGATAGAGCTCATAGCAATCCTGGTCTGATGGACTTGCAATGGCCTTTGGTCATGGATGTAAACTTAAAAAAAAAAAAATAGTTAATAGAGCCAGTCATGCTGCTTTAAGTTTGAATATAAAGCAGAAGTAAAAAACTATTATTATAATGCACAAAGAGGTGTGGACAGTTGCTTTATAGATGGAGAGAGGAGTAGCAGCAGATCCGGATAATTCCTGATTACTTGTGGCCCAAGGGATGTTAGACGTTCCAGTGCTTAACCTACTTTTCCTTGTTCCCAAGGGTGGGAAGATCCCAGTAAGGTGGACAGCCCCAGAGGCCATTGCCTACCGCAAGTTCACCTCTGCCAGCGACGTCTGGAGTTACGGCATCGTCATGTGGGAAGTGATGTCATTTGGAGAGAGGCCGTACTGGGACATGTCCAACCAAGATGTGAGTGTTCTTAGCTCCAGGCTCAAGGAAAAGTAACTGTCCTTGTGTGTTTCCGTATCTGGGCCCTAGGGAAAGGGTTGCTACTTCATGCCATTGCCAGCCTCTCCCAGCAGGAATCACCTTCAAGAACGACACAGCCCACTCAGCTCCAGCTGGGATGGAACCAGTGCACATCTAGCCTATGTGTAGCCAGCTTGGATCAGTCCATAGCCAAGACCTTTCCATTTGTAGCACCAGAAGGGGTGGGAGAGGAAGTTTTTTCTCTTCACTATTCAGCAGCTAGAAGAGAGTTGGGGGGTGGGGAGATCAGGAGTTTGATTTTTTTTTTTTTTTTCATCCTTATTTTCTTCTCAGAGCCCATAAACTCCATACCCCATGGGGGGGGGGTTTGGCATGGAGGGCAGGGGAATAGAACATGTTTCTGGCTATGAGTTAAAGCTATGTGAAGGTGAAACAGTATGCAGCCCCTGAACCTGAGTGTATGAGGTGTTCACCTAGGCTGTGAACAGACATCGCAATTATCCCAGAAGAAAGCCTTTTATCCTGGGATCATCCAGGTGTACACATCCACTGTCCTGCTTCAAGCCCCTCTGAAGTATGTCAGATAAAATGTACTAACATTGTTTCTCCAGGACTTTGTGTTGTATATGTGTACGGTTGTTGCGGTCCATTCCAGGGATAAGCCTGTTAGGCTGTGTGCTCTCACCCATCACCTGCTAGCAAGGGTGCAGAAATACTTTGGAAGGGCAATGTGTGGAAATGGTGGTGTCACTGTTTTGACCTGACTGAAGCCTCAGGGCAGCCAGTCTCAGGTCAGATGAGACATCTGTTCACTGCTCGAGATATCCCCATTGCTAACCCTGGCAGTTTTGAAAAGAAGCTTTACACGTGGCTGAAATGCCTCTCCAGACGGCAGTGCAGAGACTAGTACAGAGACTCTAGCTGTCAGGTGTGAGCTCCCAGCTACTCCAGACTCAGCCTCCGCTATTTGGAACCTCTGTAGCACTAGCTGGTTTTCAAGATGAAAAAGACCTTCCAAATGAAAGGCTCGAAGAAGAGAAATTGGGAAGAAAAGCCAGCAGGCTAGTAATTGGACTTCAGGAACCTGGAAGGCCTTTGAAAACATTCAGAGGTTTTGTGAGCCAGGGAGAAAGAATTCGTAGTTCAACTACTGTACTTCGATGCTATCGGCAGAGATAATGAGAGTGGCAGCTCTCCACAGAGAGGAGATACAATGCTCTTGAAGCATCTGAGCTCAGATTAACCTCTCAGTGCCCTGGTTCCATTAGAGTGAGGAACACCTCCTCTGCTCCCTTTGCTAGCAGTCACGTGGGCTGGCTTTAACTTTCCTGGGCCCATATCATTAGCGTACATAGTATGTTCACTTCTCACACTGATTCTGCTTCTGCCAGAGGAGAAGATGGCAGAGACAATTCCTTCCCTATATTCTCTTGTGTTTAGGGTATTCATGCCGGCACAGGCAGCTGTAGCAGGTATGCCAGGGCACTGTGGGGAGCCACCTTTCTCTGAAGACCTTGCTCCTTGAACACACTTCTCTTTGCTGTGGCATGGGACCAGATCATTGCTAATGTAAAGCAGCTGGAGCTCTACTGAAATCAGTAGCAATGCAACCACTGGCACCACCAGGAAATTTGGCCCAGCAGATTTTGGAACTCTTGCCATTAGTGTTATAACAAATGAGATGGGGGATGGTTTGGGTCTTTGTCCTGTCAAGAGCCCTCTGAACTCTCTCCCTTTAGGTGTCGCTTGTGTTTTTTCTCATTCTTCCTGCAGGTAATCAATGCAATTGAGCAAGATTACCGGCTACCACCTCCTATGGACTGCCCAGCTGCATTGCACCAACTTATGCTAGACTGCTGGCAAAAAGACCGCAACACCCGACCCCGCTTCACCGAAATAGTCAACACCCTTGATAAAATGATCCGCAACCCGGCAAGCCTCAAAACTGTGGCTACCATCACCGCTGTGTGAGTCTCAAAGCACTGAGGCACTGTACAGGCAATGGGAAATCCTATGGAGAATTCATTTTTGGAGTTTGGGAATTCATCAACTTAGCATCACTGGTTGTTAATTGGAAATAAATTATCCATTGAGCACTGCTTTTCATTTTCTGTTCACCAATCACTCACAAATCCATCAAGATTTCTGCACACATTTGCTATACGTCACTACCAGCCAAATAAATTGATAAGCAGTTTTTGGCCTGTGTGGGGGCTCCTTGATAAAGCCATGCAGCATGGTTTCTGCTCTCCACGTGGATCAATGGAACCCTTTAAACATTAGAATAACGAGAGACAGTGAAGACGCCAGTGACTGATGCAAGTAAGGACATTGTGCAGGTAACAGCCATTTGTCAGACAGTAAGGTATACAAAGACACGCAAACACTGCTGAACAGTGGGCATGTCTATGTGCACATTTATGCCAGCTTAAATTTACTGTGCAATAAGTTACTGTGCAGTAAGCAGGAATAGGCCGATATCTACACATGCAGGCATTAAAACACATTAACACTGTGTGTGGACAGACTTGGGTCTAAAATTAGTCCCAAGTCAGTCCACACACACAGTGCTACTGCGCAGTAAGGCATCTACACATGCATTACTGCTCAGTAACTAACCGGGTGTAAATTTGATACCTGCATGATGCAGATATCAAATTTACCCTCAAGTTGGCACAAATCACCATATTGACTGCGTAGTACAGGTATGCACATGTACATGTGTGCCCATACTACGTGATAATTTTGGTTACTGCACAATAAATGCAGAGGTTTAGATGCGCCCAGCGACTATTAAAGGGTGGATGTGTTTTATATTAATATTAAAAACATGGTAAAGGCAAATAGCTGTTCATAAATTTGCTAGGTGCAGGATAAACTGAAGCTGCAGTACTCGGGTATAGTAACGATAAGATACTGTAGGATGGTATAATGAGCCAGCAGTCCCAAGGTACATTTCTGCCCCCTTCATGAAAGGCTTTTATTCCCATTGACTCATTGAAACAGATGTTTAGACAGGTGTGTTGCAAAGCTTCCAAAATCCTACCTTTATCATAGATTAACATCCAGGGGCCACTTTTAGCAGCTTCTAAAGACAGAAGCCTTTGTTTAATGTTACAAAATATCTCGGAGGACCTGTCAAGATTGCTCTGATAGCACTATACTGTTAAAGGATTTGTAGTCCTCCACCCATGGACCAGGCACTGTAGAAGCTAGTGGCCACTCTAGCCAATGCATTCTCGTCCATGCTGGTCAGATCCCATTTCCATGTCTCTCTGTCTTCTTGGGGTCTTGGGTGAAGAAGGGGGATAGGCAAAAACTTTGCGTGTCAGATCTTTGGCAGTGGTCTAAAATAGAGGGATTTTTGTTATGATTGTGAACCTATGCTGGGCCCTGGTATAAGTACATTTTTAATAGATATAAAACAAGTGCAGTTACTAGTCACAGGCTGGCTGTATTTTTAATACTGCTTATATGGTAGGTTTTATTGTTTACCTTGATTAGTATACTGTGCTATTTTAAAGGGTGGCAGGCCAGTGTTTCCCCACTTCTATTTACTAGATGGCTGGTTTCAGCCTTGTTTTTGGTTTATAGCATCCATTAACCTTGTGTTTCCAGTCAGTGCTGATGCTGCCTGACCTTGGCTCCTTTCATGTGTGTTCCAGGCCTTCTCAGCCACTGCTAGACCGCTCCATCCCAGATTTCACTGCCTTTACCTCAGTAGAAGATTGGTTAAGCGCCATTAAAATGAGCCAGTACAGAGACAACTTCCTGACTGCTGGCTTCACCTCCCTCCAGCTCGTTGCCCAGATGACATCAGAGTAAGTAGAGCACACTGTTCTTTCACCTAGATGTTGATTCTATCCCTACCGAAGACAGACTAATTGACTGCCATGGGAGTAAGAATCTAGCAGTCCCTTGCGGTTTTCATTGTTTCTTGGTTGAGGTGGGATCAGAAACAATATAAGAAGAGCCTTTCTTTGGGGAGCGGCTATTTCGAGCCAAATCAGAGAATGGAGAACTGCAAGAAAGTTGAAGCGAAACAAACGCAGCTGAACCAACTTCTTTTGAACTTCAAGATAGGTTTGGTTTGAGTTCAGAGCAAACATTCATGTCACTCTTTTTGTCCATTATGATTTATCCATGTCCATCTTCAGTGACACTTATATCTTCGTTGTTTATCAGACGGCAAATTCAGGTTCATTGTTTTAGATTAGAATGGAAACCGTTTATATTGCTATTCCACTAGTGACATGAAAGAACAAAATAACACATCTAGGACAAGTATTCCTGACACTTATCAAGGAGTACACAATAGAAGACATCTAAAGTGAACTGAACTGTCTGTTGGCTTTTTTTTTTTTCAGAGATCTCCTGAGAATAGGGGTGACTTTGGCTGGACACCAGAAGAAGATACTGAACAGTGTCCAATCTATGAGAGTACAGATGAGTCAGTCTCCAACCTCGATGGCATGACATCTCTCATTTGATGGGGATGGGAAAGGGAGGGGAAGCAATGAAGGGCCAGAGGTGGGGTGGGGAGGAACTAACTGACGAAGCAGTGAAACATTTGGAGAGATTGAATTATTGTCTGAGAACTGTAACAGCTGCAGACAAAGAATACACGGGACTCATTTCTAACCGGCAACTTCCGTTTCTCACCAACAGAAGCACACTTACCAATGTCATGGGAAACAGCATATACATAGATATAAATATGTACAAATCATATATTTAAAAGACAATGAAGACAAACCAATGTGTGTTGGGGGAAAAAAAATAACGGACTCCAATCCCACCACCAGTGAGCAGTAGTTGAAATTGATAAGAAAGGAGGAGCCATTGGGAAGGAGGAGGTGCAAGTACTGAGTTTCCAACCCAGAGAGATCATTTGCTGCAATGATATTCCTTTTCATTTCTTCTTTTGCTCTCCTTCCCAATCCTCTATCACACACCTTCTTCCTTTTCTGCTCATGATTGGTGTGGAAGTGTCTTTAGAAGTCTCCACAGCTACCTAATCTAATACCAAGGTGTTGCTCTGTCAACTACCAAAGGACTTCTGACCACTGCATGGGAGATCCAAATCAATCCAGTTAATGTCTTCATATTGAAGAAGAGATGTACCTTCAATAGAAAACCTTGTTTTTCTTTTGCTTGCATTTTTTTGCAAAAAGGAAAAAAAAAACATAATGAAAAAAGCAAAAAAGTGTTCCCGTGTGTGCACGCTCAGGTGCGTGCATGTGTGTGCGTGTGCACTGTCAACTTTCTCTGGATTTGCTGCTTGTCCATCACAGAAATAGAAACAGATCGACCCAAGTGGAATGGACGGTAAATTCTTGACCTCCAAGGGAACTGGGGTTGTGGGGGAGGGAAAAGTGATTGGCTTTGCTTTCTGTCTGGATCAACTGCACCTGCCATGCACAATGAGAAATAACCAGGGGAAAAAAAGCAAGTCAGACTCAATGTTTTGCAAGTTTGGAGGAGGAAGCAAAGGAACAGTCATCTTGGATGCTTGCATGGGTTTTAGATGGGGATTATTATCAGATGCACAGTCTTTGTTACTGGAGTGTTGACTGCAGAGGCAACTAAAACTGAAGGAGAGAGACTGGAAAATAGACTGGTTAGTCTTCCAGCAGATCTGCAGAAGATGGCTATGGAGAACTGTTTTTCCATCTTGTGGACCTAAGGATTTCGGTATCAAATTGCTGACTTATGTACCATGGCTTCAGAGGTAGGTCAGTATATTCCTTGGGCTTCTCTGTCCATCTTCCTTCCCTCCTGTATCCCCCTGCTCTCTTCTTAGATGCATCTTCTAGTGAACATTTTCTTATGTTTAGTGTGATTTTTTTTGTGCAGCTATTTGTCTCTTTGCTAATTTGATCTAGTTAAAATTACTAGAAGCATATCAGTGTTTGCATGGAATATTACCGAGAGTGGGCAATCTGGCATCTCTTCCTACAGTATGCAATATGCATACAGTTTATAAAACTAATGAGTTCTTATTAAGGCTTTTACTTAAAATTATCGTGTGAGTAATAATGATCCATCATCACCATCTTAGTGGCATCACAGCTGCAAATAAGCTGCACTCAGGTGGCATAGGGAATAGGCCTGACTGCTTTCCTACCAGAGCTAAGCTGAGTCGCAGCCTGTGGTTCATGACCAAAGATTCCTTTTCTTAAGGAGTTTAGGTAGTTCAGTAGCTCATGGCCATAGCTTGGTGGCATCCATGCAACTCTAAGACTCTCCCACATATGGTTCAGACGTACACGGAGAGCAGAAAACACTTGGAAGCTGTCTGTCAGCTGAAGTGTGAGATTTAAGGTGAAAGAAACATCTCTCTCTGATGGACCAGTTCTCATGTTGTCCAAGAAAAGCTCGTTTTGTTTGCTGGCCTGCACTGCCTCCTTTGTGGTCTTGAAGTGGCATCTCTTATATACAAAAACTAGAACTCTTGGCTCCAAAATGATACCTTTTATTAGACCAACTGGAAAATGGCAAGAAAATTGTCCTTTTCTGCAAGCTTTCGGGATCAAAGTCCCTTCGTCAGGCTCTGGGAAAAGTACCAAGGGTATACCAAGTACACCCCTGACCTCTTTATATTGCAGTTTCAGACAGGAACAGGACATCTGGTGGGGTCACCACAACTCCAAACTCTTGCAAGTGTTCTAGGAAGTATGAGGCTCCCTGCTCCCAACCCCTGAGCTGTCAAACAAATATTTTCCTGCTCCTACCTTTGCATTGTGGGCCCCACAGACACTTCAGAAGCTTTTGCAATATCACATGGGCACAAATGCTTCTGGGATATTCTTCTCTCAGACTTGAATGCGCAGGTCGTGAGAATTAATCTGTATTTATTGTAACGTGGATATAGGCTGGGATTGTGGGTGGCTTCCTGTACCCCAAAACTCCTCGGCATGGCTCAGGAAGACACTGGGTTCTTCAGAGTACCAAGGTGCAGGAGGATCTGACACCTAACATTTCCTAGAAAGCTGGCAATCAGCAAAAGCCTGGTGCCCAGACTGGAAAGGTAAAGGCTAAGAAGCTGTAAGCTTCCCAGCAGCTTGCAGTGGGAGAGGAGACCCTTAGGCCTGGATATTCTCTGTATCACCAGTTCCTTGATTTTGTTGAGAGAGTTTCTCACAGCCCCGGCGAAAAATAGGAACTAACAAGATGCAAAAATGGTCTTGTTTTCAGTTGTTAAGCTCCCCCCAGAGAAACAGGCAAAGAAAAACTCCCCTTGTTTGACAACAGAAGGGACTGTTCTAAGTCCTGTCTGATAGCCAATCGTTAATACCTTTTGGAATACTCTTCGCAAAAATCTGTATTCAAGTATGTTGTCACACCAAATACAACATGCATATAAAACGGGCATTATGCATACTAATACACTGTGTCACTACATTTATATTCACAATCGGTAAGGGATCCTTTGTGTTTTTATGATTTTTCTTTTATTAGGAGAAAGCCAAAGGTATAAAAAAGCATGACAGTGACACAGACTAAATACAAAAGCTCCACCTTTACGACGGCCGTGCTGCTGATTATACAGAATGAGCATGCATCTCATTGGGAAGTGTCACTCTAGCCTTGCTTTGTGTAATCTCGCTGGTTAATATGCAGGGCATTGACAGAACTATAGCTACTGTACTCCCTAATATGAAATTAAGGGGCCCAATTCTGACCATTCAGGTCAATGGGATCTATAATCATGTGCCTCAGAATGAACATAGCCCTTCTGCTTGAACTGTTCTCTGAAGCTGCACTGTGCTGTTTATCTCCACCTGATTTTTATTTCCCATGACAAATAACGTTTGTTTCCCCTCATGAGCTCTCTCATTGCCTGTCATTGCACAAGAACCTGTATTTACGGGTCCTGATCACTTACTGAGCACTGCCATTGTGTGTAATGCTATATATAATAACATATAGGAAAGCAGGGGTCATTTTCTGAAAAGGCTCCTAAATTCACCAAAATAAATGGCTTGATTTTTAGAGTGCTGTGTTTGAAGCTGCTCCTATTGGGAGCAGGCATTCCTGTAGGTAATGACTGCTTAGTCAAGTAGCTTTTTAAAAGTCCATTAACCATTGCCTCATTTGGGGGGCTTTATTCTCTTTTTTTCCCTGTGGGATGACCCATGTTCTCCCTTAGTCATTTCTAACTTGGGAGGAACCCTGAACATTGTTCCTGGTTCCTACAGTAGGTGAGAAAGTGAAATTAAAGATGTTAAGCCTAGGCAGTAAACTGGTCACCAGGGCTAAGACCGTCAAAAAGCCTGATGCTAAATTGATTCAGTCCTTACAAGTTAGTTTAAGCTGCAGAGGTTAAACTGAGAAACAACTGGGCAGACATTTACATGAGTCAGGAAATACAGCCACATGCCTGCAGTGGCTTAGGCCAGAAGCCAGGGGGTGCTAAAGCAGGCTCCCTGGCCTGTAGCTAGCACGGGCTGTGTGCTCACTTCCTTTTCCTGCTGCCCCTGAGATCTCTGGGATTTGCAGTCCAGAAGCATAACAGTAGGACCCTGCACAGTTGCTTATCACTTCTTCTTCCTGCTTCCAGGTACCTTTTGGGATTTGTAGTCCACAGTTGTACCCATCAGTAAATTTGAGCAGGGGAAGGGGTGTTTAACCCCCCTTCCCTTGGCCCAGACCGTAGCCAGGTTTTGCTTGGGGGAGGTGGAAGCCCCCCACCACCCACAGACTGGGCTGAATCCCCAGTTGGGCTTGTACCACCCTCACTGCTCCAGCTAGGGAGCAAAGGGGTGGGGCCAGGCCTGCTCTCTGGAGCAGACAGTTTAGCCCAGGCCTACAAAGCATGCTGGGATCATGGGAAACTGAGATTTAACTTGAACCAGGAAGGGATCTGGGACAAAAGTTTTATAAACTAGTCTGACCCAAATCAGTTAAATCTGATATAGGCAGGAAAAGTTATTTGGGTAGATGTGATAACTCTTATTAAATCAACTGAGTAGTTGGGAAAAAGTTCTTAGTAGGCTTTTGAGCGCACTCACCCTTCTTCAGGCATAGTAGGGAGTCTCTGCTGTTCTGAGACTCCAAGAAATGAGAAAAGCTAAAAGTGGGGCAAGGTGTCAGTGAGAAGGTAAATAGGTGGAAATTAGGAAAACAAAATGTTGTCTGATACTATGTTCAGCTAGGTTTATCTTAAACCAACTTCAAAATGGCTGAAAGTGGTTTATGTGCACAGATCTTCTGTTCTGTTACAGGTTTAAACCAGCTTCTGATTACTTAAACCGGTTTATGTATAACTTCTGTCCCTAGCCCAGGTGTTTCATTTCTGCCTTTAGTGCAGAGAATGGGATATTTTGGCTGAGAAAAATGCTATATGTGTTAAGATTTGTATAAAAACAGATCACAGCAGCACCTATCTCCATTACGGCATGCCCTTTTCTAGAGCTTATGATTCATAGCATTGAGAGAGCCACATTAGACTGCTTAAAGCCTCTGCAGCTTCCTCTAAAATCCTATTTAGAAGTTAATTATACTGTACTAAAAATTAGCCCTAGCCAGGTTTACTCTTTCCTCTCCTGAGAAGAAAGATCAGCTTTGCTGCCTTTCCAGAAAATTAATTAATCTAAGATCAGTAAGGCTGAGGCAGGGAACACTATCCAGAATGGAGGGCCCTCAGAGGGAACGTCTTGTGGGCAGTACTTGACTTTTCAAGACTTTTCAGTTTTGAGGGTATTCCAGCTTCAGTACTCCCAGAGACTACAGCTCTGGTGTGTTAATGTGATGAATGCAGTGGTCTCTCATGGAACCAGCTTCCAGACAAACCAAGAACATAACCTCCTGTGCTTCCTGAGGCTTGCCTGTTGCATGCTCCCAGCATAACCTCCACATATTCAAAATGCTGCCACATTCTGGAAAACCATCTTTTAAATGGCTTCAAGTTGCTGCCTATGCAGAGGGCATTGTAGTCTGTGAATCAAGAGCTGACAGGGGTATAGATAAGGCCACATTTGAATTGTGAATATGATTCACAGGCAATGGCTGCAAACCACCAAGTGGTGGGTCTGAGTGCTTCCCCCAACGTACTGACATAATTTTTTTCTGGACTGTGCCAGCAGATCCCCATCTGTATGCTAACACCCTTGATCTGCACCCAAAGGATCAGCTGCCTTGGGGTTACATATCAGGGTATCACCTGACTATTGCCATCTCTAGCCCATGTCTTCTCACTTACTCTCATTTCCACAGTTGTGAGAACAGAGCAGAACTCTGTGTAGCTGGTAGGAGACACTGGGTCATACTGGGGAGATGAATAATTATTCACGATCGTTTTGTAGTTCCTTCCATATTAAACAGTGCTAAGCTTCTACAGATTAATTCCATTAATTCACTTTGGCTAAAGATCTCAATAACCCCTTGTATGGAGCTGTATGAACAGCAGCTGAGAGATCTAATGAAATTAGCCTGGGCATGTTATGTTCACCCACAATTGGGAGCAGATTGTCAGCCAACAAGAGCAGTGTGGTTTCTTCTTACTGAGGTCTAATCCTAGACTGACTGGTGTCAAGGAGATTTCCATAACCCTGCAAATATGTGCTGCTGGCTTCTTGATGATCTTCCCCTTGAATGCTGAAAATTCGGTACTGAGCTGGAGCTGACACATTTATAACTTGAACAGGGGTTTCTACAGGAACATTTATTCTCAGACATGGAAACCATTCTCTGCTTTCTCATAACTTCTTTCCCAGACAGGGGCAATGTGCATACAACGTGCAGGTTATAGCCTGAGGCACCTCCAATGCTAACAGAACTTGAGCAACCCTGTTTAATACTCAAACAGGCAGGATTTGTGCTTATGCCTTTGAGACATTCTCCTAAACTCACAGATGCTGCAAGCTCCATCTGAATACTAGCGTTTTCATCGCAATGTAGCCAGCCAACGCCTCCCAAATGTAAAAACTTCGACTAAATTTCCAAGTGGTGGCAGCTGGGACTAATTAAGCTATCCACCACCTTAAACAGTTTTGCTGTTTTTGTGACTTTGCAGATGCGATGCTGGGATTGAAGAAGCTTTGCTGTGTCTTACAAGTTGCTCCACAATAAGTATTTTATCATTCTTTATGTGAAAACTCTCCAGATTTGGATTGCAGTTTCTACTGTTTTCCGTAGGCATCTCTCCTCTTGGTTAATGTCACAAGTCATTTCTGAGCCTTGCTGACTAGTGAGGGCAAATTTGACTGTGAAGCACTGGACAAAAGGTCATCCTAACATCCAATGACCGAGTGATCCATGTTCCACCTTTTAGAACCTACCTGGTTATCAGCCCTTCACTTGAATGGGGCAGAACTACCAGGGCGGTGGTCTTCTCAGATCTGCATTATACAACAGTGTTTTCCCTGGGAAGTGACTCCAAATTTACCTCGGAATACTTAAAAAGAAGCATTTCCAGAGGATACTTAAAGTGCTTACTGGAAAATGAATAGAGCTGATTGAAAGTCTTCATTCAAAACCTTTTTTACAATAAAAGGCTTTCAACCAAGAAGGAAATTTTAACCAATTTATTTCCATTTTAAAAGGAATTTTCTCATCTTATTGTAGGCTTTTCCCCCTCCTTTTAATCTTGAAAAAATAGAACAATGTAGTGGGGACTTCTTTTTAAATGAGCACCCCTCCAAACAAATAAAAACAACTGGGGCAAAAAATTAGTTTTTGTACTTCAGCTCCAAAGTGGTCATCAGCGGCCTACTTTGCAAACCTCATAGAACATGGTGGTATATACCATTTCCCTTCAGTGACCATCCACCTCTCTCTATCTCTCTCTCTCTCTCACTCGCGCAAACACACACATAAAGACCTCCAAGAGAAAGCCTTTGGGTTCAAATTCCAGCATGCCAAGATGCTTCCACCCTTCTCTGTATCTCTGCTGAGAGCACTACGATCTGAGCTGCCCTCAGTGTTGGTTCCTAGGGTTAAACCCTCCACTGCTGCGGCCTGCATCACTAGCAGTGGCGTCCCCCAGAAGGCTAATTTTAATGATCCAAGACGCATCTGTTGAGCCAAGGCCTTGTGCAAGGTTTACGTTAGCCTAATATGGAGGAAAGGGGTGCTCTGATGGAGCAACAGTGAAATGGAGAGTTTGCTGTAGGGTTTAAGCTGAAAGCTGTGGGTTTTGTTACTGTTTGTTGTTAAATAGCTAAACTACCGAGGTGTTAGTGGGCGTATCTACACAAGATGCAGTAGTCCAATAACACTGTGCAGTAGCAAATCACAGCACAGACAGCGCTAATACATTACTGTGTAGTATTATGAGGCTACTGCGCAGTAACTTCACTAAAAAGGTATTTACCGGCACTGCTGTGCAGTAACTCTAGTTACTGTGCGTTTACTTAGTACTTAATTTAGCAAGTACTAAGTTAAATGCACAGAAACTACTGCACATTAATGAACATGTAGAGGCGCCCAGTGTGAGGCTGCATTTCTGGCTACATAAGCAAAACAACAACTAGGCATATCTTGTCCTTCTACATCAATAAGAAATAATCTCCCCAGGTGAAGTGAGACCTGGCCTCCTCCTGTCTCTTGTCTATCTCCTTTTTGAACAGCAGGCCCCATGTGATTTGTTATGTAGAGATAAAAGGTTAAAGGTGACTTGAGGATCTGAGCAGCCATGTCTCTGGGGGATCCTTGCAAAGATAATGAATGTAGGAGAGACCTGTCTTTACCAGACATGGAAAGAGCATTATCGTGTGACTAAATCTATTTCTGGAAGCATCACCTTCAGAAGACATGACCTCAAAGGTGATCTTACACTCCAGGCTGGGCAGTGCATTGACGGTCCTGGATGCATTGACTTTGGCAGACTCTGTTTTCAATAATAGCACCACTTAGGACCAGCTGGGTGCAACTTCTCTTGGGCAGAAGAAACAATGGGATATTTTTGCATGTACTGACTCCAGGATGAGCTCACAATGGCACCTGAAGAGGAGAAAGGCTGTGAGTACCAGAACTGAATGAGACTTGGCATTTGTACTGTGTAGGAAACTACAAGGTCTTGAAAAAGTTTTCATTCTGATTTGGCCCAACAGTAGAAATGGTGCAACCTTCTGATGAAAGGGAATTCTGAAAACATTTTTGTGTAGGAAAATATCAACGTGTTTTGGCTTGATTTCTCTGGAAAAACATGAAGCAGCCTCCTGTCCTGATGTGCTGAGATTCCTTACACTGCTTGGGGGTTATCTGAACCCGTCTTTTTCATATAGTACACAGGGCAGGTAGGCAGACTCAGCACTCAGAAGGAGCAGCTAAGATCTAACTAATATAGTTTTTGTGAACAGTAAGGAGGGGGATCCACTGGTTTTTGAGGTCTTTCCAAGAAACTGAGGTACTTGCAGTGAAGGAGTAATCTATCCATCTGCTACCCATCGGAAGCCTTGCCCTGGGGTGTGGATGAATTTTCTTTCCAGGTTTTCTGCTGTAGCCACCTGTACCCACAGTCTCCGAGACATTGCCAGTAGATGTGATATGTGTGAGACTCCAACAGCCCCCCAGACCTGCTGGTCGGGGCCCCCAGCTGCCCGGGCTAGAGGACCAGGGCCGGGGCCCATGTCGCCCTGCCCTCCCCAGGAGCACCTGAGCCCCAGCTGCTGCCTGCTGGAGGCAGTGGCTGCTGAAGCCAGAGCAAAGTGCAGAGCCCAGCTTCAGCCCTCCCTTCTCCGCCCACCCCTGCAGGCAGCATAGCTGGAGCGGAGCTCATGGGGCGGGTGGAGGGAGGCTGCAGGTTCAGGTCTCTCTGCCTTGCTGCTCTCCACCTGGGGCCTCTGCGGCTCAGCAGGGGGACCTGCTGTGGGCAGACTCAATGCCACTGCTAGGAGCCCCACGCAGGCTATGCTGCCACAGTGAGATGCCCTGTGCCTGTCCCCTGCTCTTTTTGTGCTGCCAGGTGGGCAGGGGATGCCTCACATGCCGGCATGGCTGGCCCGGGGCTCCTGGCACCGGCACCAAGCCTCCTCACCCCAGGGAGAGAGGCCTTGTGGGGGGAGAGCAGCAGGGCAGGGAGCCCTGAGCCCACAATGGGCAGCCATCCGGTGCACAAGCCTCCCTCCCTGGGAGTGCACAACCCCATTTTTCAATCATCATGACCCCAAATGGGGTCACAACCCCAAAACTGGAACCGCTATCTTACACATTATATTCCTCCTTTCTCTTTGTGCCCTGTATTGTTTGCTAATTCTCAGAGTTCTTTGCTGCTAACCAGCGGATGCTGGTGTATGAGGCTAAGGTAGCTTTGTCTTCAGCTATATATCTGTCTTCTTAAATAGAGGGCTGTCCCTGTCCCATTCTGAAGGTGCCTTCTACCCACATAACACCCGTTCATAGACACAGAATAAGCTGGAATTAGATGTTTTTGTGAATAGCTTTAATGAATTATGACTGAATTCAGACCCTTCACACCTCCTGTGCTTCAAACTAGACTATGAGTTTAGTGAACAGCTAGTTGAGTCTGCATTCCTCTTTGTTTTGCTCAGACACAATACTTTTATGGTGGCCACTGTCATCCCAAGTAATTTCCTGCGGGACTCTGGCACCTTTAGTAGCATTTAGGAGCACCTCCTTTTTAGTCAGCTGGTTTAACAATTAGACTGCTTTTATTTTAAGTCTTAAGCCAGGAGCATTTGCTAAAACAGTGATTCTCAACCAGGGTGCCTTGAGATCTTTTCAAGGATGCCGCACAAATGTTAGCACTGTTAAACATCATTCACCGGAGAAACCCAGAGATTTCTATAATAGGAATCTATAGTGTTAAAAAGAGGCTGCCCTGCTGCGGTCTTTCTTAGTCCTTTGCAATAAAAGAATTGATCTATTATTTTTCTGTAGTCAAAAAATGAATGAAAACGAAGAGCTGGAGTGCCTCAAGTCTATCAAGGGGTGCCTTGAGCTTGTGGTTGAGAACCCCTGTGTTAGAAAGCTTTGCAAGATGGAAGCCATAGCACCTCCTCTTCCTGCCATCCTGGAGGGCATCAGTGTACAGCCAATTTCACCCACACTCCCAGTACTCTTCTGGTACCATCAGATTCGATATTCATCCCCTTGGGCTAAGGCTTGAAAACTTGGGGTATGCAAAACGGGCCCTGTTTGATTTGAATTTGAATTCAGCCCAAATTGGGGACAGTAATTTAATTCCTTGATTCAGATCACTGTTCCCAATTCAGTTCAGCTGAATCTGAACCTGAAGATTTGATGCCAATTCGGAGAATCAGTGGTTCATCCATAGACACAGCTTTGTATGTTTTTTCTACATACCTCAAGGTACCAGGTGTGGCTCATGAATGCTGTGATGCTAGGGCAGATGGAGGGTCCCACAGGAGTGTGTGTGTGGCGGGGGAGGGACTCTGTGTGCTCAGTGATTGGCTGTGGGGGACCCTGGGTGCTCCCCCACACCCAGGAGGCACCAGTCACTGAGCCGGGGCTCAAGGAGGGGGGCCCCCTGCATGCTCCCTGGTGGACCTGGAAGTGGACCAGAAGCACAGGGACTTGTGGGTCCCTGGGGACCCCCCGCACTTCTGTGCGACACTCCATGCATCCCAGCATCGCAGCATTCACGAGCTGCCTGGTACCTAGAGGTATGTAGAAAAATACATTTAAAGCTGTCTCTACGTCCAAATCGCTGAATCTTTCTGAGCCTCTCCAAATAGATTCAGAGGGTTCCAATTCGATTCCGATTAAAGGGTCCCTGGTTCAATTCCGATTCAGAGATTTGGCCACTGAATCGGGCCAAATCTCCACCAAATTGGATCAAGGACCAAAGCTTCACATAGCCCTATTAAAAAGTACAGATAGGCCTGGCAACTCTCATTCATTTTATAACAATTGTGTGTGGGAGAGACAGGGAAATAGGAGGATGGACTGGGTCAAAGGATAGGGAAGTTGCCTGGTCTTTGGGGCCAAGAACTGATTTTAGACAGTGCATCCTGAAAGAGGAAGCCCTGTTCCCCAATCAGTGTCACCCTGTGTAGTCCTAGCATCCATACAACACATCTCAGCCTACCTGTGACCTGCTAAGGCCCGCACCTGTTATATCCATAATTCTGACCCTTGCTGTCTCCCCATATCACTACTAAATATCTTTCCCACTCTGTTTTCCATGGCTGCATTTGTCCATTTCTTTGCTTTGCTCTTCTCTGCTGTTGAGTCTACCTTTCCAACGCTTGGTTTCTTTCTTATGTCTATGTATTGATCTATCTATTTGTCTATCTTGCCTCACTCTTTATTTTCTTTGACCGAATGTATCTTGTTCTCTCTCACTCTCAATCATGTCCTGTTACTCTATGAAATGCTTTTCAATTGTCAGTCTCATTTCTACATTTCTATGGCAACGGCAAAATCCCAACCTAGTCGTCCTCTTTTTTTTTTTTTTTTACATGTAGTGGATTTGCTAGGAGACTGCCAACAGCCTGTACTTCAAGTAATTTATCTCGTAAAACAAACAGCTGTGGGGAGAGACGGGGGAAGGAGTGAGGCTAAGGAGAGGGGGCGGGGGGAGAAGCTGGGATAGGAGGAAGGCATTCGGCAGCGAAAGGCTTCCTGGGGCCTGCAAGCGGATTGCTTTATGAAGGCGGGGAATGGGGAAATAAAACTTGTGGTGAGTGGCTTGGAAAGGTGCTGAAATGTCTCCCTTACAGCTGTGGCCAGATGGTGTGGTGGTTGTTAAATGGCTGTTTACAATTCCATGGAGCGGTATAAAGCCATAACTGCAGCACAAGGAGTAGTTGCCGGTAAGGGCTGGGATGGCTGCGACAGAGACGAGAGGGGTGGGCAGGGAATATAAAGCTGGTGTGCATATGAGAAATGCGCTAAACCATACTTATTGCGTAGGCTGTAGCATCAGGACCCTTCGGCATCTGGAGTGGAATATGTTCTTCTGTCATGGGGATCTTTAAATCAAGATGGCAGTTGCTTCTCTAAGATATGCTCAACCACAAGGCAGAGGCTTGATGCAGGTTTCAGACATGGTGATCATGGTGGCCTAACAATAGAAGCCTGCTAATAAAACCACCTCCTCATAAAACTCACCGGCAATTCACTTGTGGGCTTTCCTTAGCACCACCTTTGTAATTCATTTCTCTCTTCCTGTAACACCATCCAGGGAAAGCCAAGAAATGGGAGTGTTATAAAGAGGCTGTTTTTCGTTAGCAGTAATTAAAATGGGATATAGTGTAGCTGGAAGCCAAGGTAAAGTCAATCGTTCTCCTGTCTGAGACAATACCAGCTTTAGAACTAGGGAGAGTATACATATTAATAGCATTATTATGTGCCTTTTTATAAATAAAGAAATACATTTTATGCTGTTAATGACCTTCAAATTAACAGTTCCTTGAAAGCACTTATGTATATTTAATTTTAAACATTGCTGAAAGCCAGAGTAGGGATTGCAATGAAAACAGCAGGCAGCCAGTTTTTAAGTAAGAGCAAACTCAGATAATTTTTTATGAGCCTGTCAGCTTTTGGTGGGTTTAATGTACTCTTTTATTTCCCCCCCCGCCTGAGGAAAACAAGTATTTTTTGGTTTTTTTTCCTTTTCTGCTTTGAAGATTGTCTTAATGTGTCTGTGGACAACAACCTGGGCTTTGTGTTGTGCTGCCCGGCTTTTCATTTTTGCTTTGTCCTCATCTACAGGGTGCCGGTTACATTTGCCAATGAGCTCGGCAAGAATACAAAGGATCCCGTGACCTCATGATTGTGAAAAGTGTCATAGCTTGTGATTATTGATGTCACCTAATAAAAATGGTTGCTTTTTCTTGTTGCCGCACCGCTTTTCATTCACGGGTCTCGGAGCTTTCTACAAAGCAGGGTATACAGTATGTTCTCCAAGAGGAGAAGCTGAGCTACAAAGGGGTGAAATCAGCTACTTAAGGCCATGCCGCAGGTCAGTGGCAGAACCAAAAGCAGAAACTCCCAATTCTTACTCCAGTGCCCTGCCTAGTAGACCGCAGTTGCTTCTCTTTGGACAAAATGTGGCATGGGAATCTAGGGCTAGGGAGGACCTCACAAGGTTATCTAATCCAACCCCCTGCTTAAAGCAGGATCCTCCCTGACTAAACCATCCCAGCCAAGTGTCTGTCCAACCTATCTTAAATATTTCCAGGGATGCAGATTCCACAACTTCTCTAGGTAGCTTGTTCCAATGTTTGATCACACTGATAGCCAAAAAGTTCCTCCTAATCTCCAACCTAAATGTCCGCTACTGACCCTCAAGTTATATTGTGTCCACTGCTCTCCACATACCATTGTCACCTTATCATAGAAGGAAATCAGGTTGGTCATGCATGACTTGCTCTTGGTGAATTCATGCTGGCTGTTCCTGATCACCTTGTTTTCCTCTAGGTGCTTCACAATAGATTCCTTGAGGACTTGCTCCATGATCTATCCAGGCATCAAGGTCAGGCTGACTGGTCTTTAATACCCCAGATCCTCCTTCTTCCTTTTCTTAAAGGTGGGCACTATATTTGCCCTCTTCCAGTCATCCTGTGTTTACTGAACCCAGTGATCATTACATGATGTCAGAAATGGCAAATGAGATGAACCTTGAAATAATTTGGGTTCAAAAGTGAAAAAGAAATAAGAAAGTGAGAGCAAATGGAGCAGCATGTCCACGTGGAAGAACAAAAGCCTTTGTAAATGATCTTCCTGCAGTTACAGTCTTAGAAAAAGGACAGTTAGTCATGGAAGTTTTACAGCCTCCATCTGCCCTTCTGATTTCAGGCAATATAGCAGAGAATTGGAGGCCATTCAGGCAGATTGGTATCTGAAACACAGGGGCAGAAGAAAAAACAGACAAAGTCAAATAATCTGTCTTCTTGCATACTGCGATGGAGGAAGCCCTGGATTTTTACAGCTTTACCTTTGCAAAAGATCAACATATACAATTTTGTCCAAATTTGCCAAAAAAAGAAAAAGAATGAGACCCTTGAAAGGACACAGATCCTAGACCTTCAATGCTTGGAGGCTGCAGGTGAAAGCAGAACAGTGAAAAAACCTTGGTTATACCCAGTTTACTCTCCCTTCCAGCATCCACTCTCTGCCGCAGCATGACACAGGATACTGGACAAAATGCACCTATGGTCTGACCCAGTAAATGGCAAATCTTATGTTCTTATTTTTTAGCTGTAGATAAACAACAACAAAAAAGCATAGATCAGTACGCGACTGAACTAAAGAATCTGAGTACGAACTGCGCTTTGAAGAACTTGACAGAATCTCTGCTTAGAAAGAAGATTATTTGTGGACATGAATGACACGTGCCCCCAGAGGCTAGGGGTGCACAGCAACTGCCAGCAGGAGGTGGTGTCGGTGGCGGGGGTGCGGTGGTGGCGAGCGGGGAGCTCCCACAGGCAGCTGCGGCGGTGTTGGTGGCGGGCCGAGCAGGGAGCTGTTGTAGGGGTGGGGTGGGGAGTGCCAACCGGCGGTCAGTAACCACCTGTACATGGCAGTGGGCGGAGGGTGTGCGAGTGATGCTGCTGGCACTACCTGCAGGCAGTCATCGGCAGCACTTTTTGCTGGGGGGGGTGCACTACCAATCTCAGGGTGCACGCTACATGTTGCCATTGCTTGTGGCATTGCAGACACTGCATTACAAGAAAGGCTATTGCATGAGAGAGAATTGTCCCTAGAAAAGATTGTCCAAATGTGCAGGGCAGTTATTGCAGAAAATGTGGAAAGCAGCACGGCTCCAGATGTTGTGTTGCATTTGGCAAGCTGTTTTAACTGTAAGAAGAGGAACCATTTTGCCAGGTGCTGCAGATCCCAAACACAAAACCCTCAATTGCACATGGGTGACAACCTACCAGAAGAATTATTGTAGAATCAAGCTAAAATTGATGAGAAGAACTGGGTTCTGCCAGTGGAAGTGCAAGGAGCAGTGGTTTCATTTAAATTGGACCCTGGAGCTAAGGTTAATATTTTCCGAGTCCAAGAATATGAAAAATTAAAATTGAGACAAAAAGGAGCGAGTCCAGCAAACATCAAAATAACTGGTTACCAGTGAAAGAGAGATGCACTGCTAGCATCCAAAATAGAATTTACAAATTCCCATTCATAAAAATAGAATATACAAATTCCCATTCACCGTAGTACCTCAGAAGGCGACACTAATTTTGGGTCTGGAAACTTGCTGGAAACAATTTAGTTAGCATGTGCTTGCAGTACAAGACCACACAACATTCAGGCCTCCTGATGATCCTCTTGGTTGTCACCACCCAAATCTGGACAATCTAAAGCAGACACTAATTGTTCCAGAACACAAGAAGCAACTATATCCCTTTGGGAAGAAATGCACCTACAGACACAAATGCAAATGCTATTATGTAGAAAGAGAAAATCAGCCTCAGTGCTCTGTAGCTAATGAACTTTGTGCTATGTGCAGGAGCACAGCTGCCAAAAATGCAAGTCAGTTAGATCCCAGTAAAAGGACTCAAGTCTATCAAAACTTGGAGGAAAAGCATCTTGTCAAAAAAAAAATCAGAACCCAGATCTGATACTTTGTCGGTCTGAGAAGAAAGTGAAATCTCCTGAAAGACTCACAGGGCACATCTACACGTGATAATAATGTGCCTGAATAAATTTCAACACAGTTTGTGCCAGAGTCAGCTGCTCTCAGGCACAGCATTTTTACATGCGCCTGGGACTGCAACAGTTTGAGCTGAGGCAGTCCTGGGCACATGTGAAGATGTTGCACCGGGGAGCAGCTGCTTCGCAGCAGTGGACCGAGGTTGTCAGTCCTGGGCTCCTCATAGGGCAACCAGTGGCAGAGGGGCTAGCTGGGGCACAAGGGTGCTACAGTGTGGTGCTACCCAGCAGGCAGCCCCCACACTGTAGCATCCTTGTGGCCAGCCAGCCCCTGTCACACTCTACACATGCATTTTGAGTGTAGGTACTCCACCACAGGATAGTACTTGTGTTGGGCAGTACTATCTTACTAGTTGGGAGTTAATTAGTTTACTGTGCCCTAATACAGGTGCACACATAGATTGTGATGCTTTACTGCGGAGCTCATTAGTCATTCCGCAATAAAGCACACATATAAATGTGCCCATAGAAACTTGTTAAAAGAGCTACAGAAAAGGGGGAATAGGGAAGTGAGTGGCAAAAACTCACTCCAGAGTGAAATGCTAGTAATCTTTCCTCTGTATGTGGATATTAATTGATTTTTATGTCAATTGATTTTGTAATTATTTTTAAAAGGGAAAATGTTGTGATATAAGTTATAACTTAGAGCTACTCCCTCATTTAGAAGACTACAGAGGTTCGGAATTGAGAGATGGTCCCTTAGCTAGCTGGTGGATTAAAAAGTGACTGAGGGTTAAGGTTGCTTAGTGCTCCACAATGAACTTCATTGTTTTGTTCTTCTCGTTCATGTATGCCTGTGCTTCTGGAACCTGGTGATCACCACACTGCCCATTTGAAAGTGTCTAACTTCTCTGAGTAGTCCCTAACCTGTTCTTCTAGTACTCTAGGCTGTCTGTCTCCTTCCCTAGCTTTGCAGCCAATTGCGCTCATCATCTGGTAGTGGCCTCCCTGTGAAGACTAAAGTAAAAAAGGTATTTAATGTGTCAACCTTCTCTGCATTATCTGTAATTAAATTGCCTCCTCAAAGGTCCTACTGTTGCTTTGGTCTTCCTCTTACCTTTGACGTACTTGTAGGATCCTTTTTAATGCCTTTTACATCCCTTGTCAGTTGCATCTGAAATCATACCTTGGCCTTCCCAGTTTTTTTCCTGAATGCCCATGAACACTCATATACTCTTCCCTAGTACTATGACCAAGTTTCCACTTTTTATAGAGTTCACTTTTGAGTTTCAAGTCACTGAAGAGATTGCTGTCTAGTGAGGCTGGCCTATTGCACTTCCCAGTCTTCTGTCACACTCAGATAGCTTACCCTTGTGTCATTAAAGGGACTTCCTTGAAATTTAGCCCATTCTCCTGGACTCCTTTTCCCTTAGACTTGTCTTGCAGTGGATTGTGCCCAGTAGTATCCCGAGTTTGCTAAAGTCCACTTTTCTGTAGTGTCTTTATTCTGCTGCTGTCCATCCTTCTTTCCTTAGTATCTTGAACGGTATCATTTAGTGGTCACTGTTACCCAACTTACCTTCTACGATCATATTCTCAACCAATCCCCACCTGTCAGTGAGCAGCAAGTTGAGAAGAGCTTCCTTTCTACTTGGTCTGTCTACCATCTGTATTGAAGAGTTATCCCCAACACACTCCAATAATGTGTTGGACTGCTTGTGCACTGCTATGTTTACCTTTCAATGGATAGCCCAATAATTAAAGTCCCCTACGAGAACCAGGTCATGCAGTTTGGAAGCTTTGTCCTGTTGTTTAAAGAAGGCGTTGTCCACCTCTTCCTCATGTAAATGGCAAAGGCCTCATTTTCTGCGAACTTGTGAAAAGTCCTCTTCCTAATAAGTGGTGGGATTTTCCAAAGTATTCATTGTTGGCCTAGTGCTCCTCCATTTGATATCAATGATAAAACACCCTTTGGCTTCACTAGAAAAGAAATTAAGCCAAACAAATACTTTGGAAAATCCCGTCCAAAGGAGCTTATTACTTCTATACAAATGCATATAGTTTCTCTTAAGGGGTTATGGGTATTCTTTTGCATTAAAAAAAAATGGCTGGCCATGTCCTACTTTTACAGTGTATTAACAACAGACCTCCCAGGAGCTCTTTAAACAGTCTGTTTGTAACATGACAATTTGGAAGAAATACCCAGTGTTCCTTCTTGGAGAGTGATTGGGATGCTGCTGTAATATTTCATTTGGCAGAGGCAAAGAACCTGGAGTGGAATAAATAATTGAATATCATCTATAAAGAGGTTTTTTTTTAGTGAATTGCCATGATTGCTATTGCTGATTTTCAACTAGGATGTATATATTAGCATTTCTTTCAGTCTAACTAATGTCTCGTCCCTTCTGATCTATAGAAGCTGCCAATAAATTGAAACCACAATATGTTCACTTAGAAATCATTATTTTTAAACAATGAATTTAACTTTAAAAATGTAATTTGTTTTCAGCTTGAAGAATGGGTTTGCATACCCTATAACAGATTTTCAAACTCAGTGAAACAAATCCTCACTCTTAGGTCATTCCTTCCTGCTCCTTCCCTCTTTCTGTATTTGTATGGTATGTGATCAATCTATAGGTCTCCTGATATTCAGATTAGAGTTTCAGCTCTGATTTTTGCATTTCCGTCAGGGCTTCTACTTCTTCAATAAGCTTTTGACTGAGCAAAGTGACCAGAGAAGGTTGTTAACTGTACATTTCATAATGTGACATGATGTCTCTTTAGGTAGGTTCCTACCAAAGGTTTCCTGGACTTTGAAAAGAAGACTATAGTATTAGAAACTCTTATAATGATTTTGGGGTGCAGAAAAAATATCCCATACATAAATGCTTATTACAATCATGAACACGCAATAATGTCCATGACTTCTAATCCTAGCACAACACATTGGCTACTGGGGGACCTAGGACAAGTCCCTTTATCTATGTCTCCCACCCTCTTCTTTGTATGTCTTGTATATTTAGATCCTAAGACTTTTTAACAAATAAGTTGATGAACTGGATCAGACTCCAGGTTCTCTGACCCTGAAGTCCTGTCTGATAGTAATCAGTAATGCATTTTGTCCTGTCTCTGATAGTAATCAGTAATGCATTTGTACTTGATGGGGACTCAGAAGACCTGGGGTCAATTCCTGGTTGTGGCACCAGCCTGCTGGTGGCCTTGGAGAACTCACTTCCTTGCTGTGTGCCCCAGTTGCGGCTTCTGTGATATTGCAGTGTTAACACTGCGCTCTGTGGTCAAGTGCTTTGAGACTTCCTATGGCAAAATCACTATAGCAAGTCGGTCTGCACTACAGATTTTTGCCAGCATAACTAAATCAATGACAGGTGTGAAAAGCTGTGATAACAAAACCCCACAGCTAGATTTAGCTGTGTAGCAAAGGAGGGCTTCTTCCAAGTTGGCTTCTGTCATTTGTGGAGATGGTGTAGCTATGTATCATATGTGCACTTCAGTTGCTGTTCTTTGTATGCAACTGCTGTTCTTTGCTGCACTCTGCTAGGGCTGTGCGAAGCTTCGGTCACTGATTCAATTTGGCAGAGATTTGGCCTGATTCGGTGGCCAAATCTCTGAATCCAAATCGAATTAGGAGACCCTTTAATCTCTCTGAATCAAATTGGAACAATCTGAATAGATTCAGAGAGATTCGGAAAGATTTGGTGATTCAAACATAGACACAGCTTTAAACGTTTTTTCTATATACCTCTAGGTAGCAGGCAGCTCGTGAATGCTGCAATGCTGGGGTGGATGGAGTGTCCCACAGGAGCATGGGGGGCTCCCCAGTGCTCTCAGCAGCAGACCCAGAAGTGGACCAGAAGTGCTTCTGATCCACTTCTGCACCTACCAGGGAGCGCACAGGGCATCTCACCCTCACCCTTCCCGTGACCTCCCCAGCTCAGTGACTGGTGCCTCCTGGGGGGTATCTGAGGTCCCCTCATAGCCGATCGCCAAGCCGGGAGGGTGTGGGGAGCCTGTCCCCCCCACTCCTCCATGGACCCAGAAGTGGATCAGAAGTACTTCCATCCCACTTCCGGGTTCGCCACCAAGTATGTGCCCCCCCACCCCCCGCGCTCCTGTGGGACGCTCCATCTGCCCCAGCATTGCAGTGTTCATGAGCCACGCCTGGTACCTCGAGGTACGTAGAAAAACATTTAAAGCTGTCTCTATGGTGGAATCACTGATTCTCCAAATCAGCATCGAGTCTTCAGATTTGGATTCGGCCAAATCAAATCAGGGACAGCGATCCGAATCAACAAATCGAATCACTGTCCCCGATTCAGGCCGAATCCAAATCTGAATCAAATAGGTCCTATTTCACACACCCCTAATCTCCACTAGTGGGCTGTACACTGCATTGGCAAAGCTGTAGTGGCAGCTACTCCATAACATAGTGCTTCTCAACCTTTTTAGTTGAGATCAATGAATTCAGTGAGACCAGTGGTTCTCACCCTTTTCAGACTTTAGGCACCCCTCCCTGGCCTCGTGGCACCCTCCAGAAGTTTTGTGAAAGGAGTAGCACTCAGTTTCAAAAACCAATTGATATATTACAGTGCTTATCTCCTTCTGCAGGGTCTGGGCAGTAGGGGCTGAGGACTGTCCAGATGGGAACAAGCCTGTGTCTGGTTTACCATCTCAGATTATCTGCTTGTCTCTTCACATCTCACTTATCCCCTCACAATTTGTGGCACTATGATTCACAGTCACTGATGTAGATACTCTAAAGGGATAGGTATTAGTAGTGGTATTATCACATATTTCAGAGACAAATGAAAGAAGCAGTAATTGGCAATTGTGGAACAAGGCTGTGCCTTATTACTATTTTTAAA
This sequence comes from Crocodylus siamensis, assembly GCF_052110815.1. Taxonomy (NCBI): domain Eukaryota; kingdom Metazoa; phylum Chordata; order Crocodylia; family Crocodylidae; genus Crocodylus; species Crocodylus siamensis. The sequence goes on along the minus strand of NC_143400.1, from coordinate 52,150,906 downwards.
GAGCCTGGGCCAGTGAAACACTGATGTTCAGGCCCTAGGCACTACTGCAATACCATTACTATGAATAATTGAGTAAAAGGGAAGCCTCTAGCCCAAAATGGTGCTGAAGGAAGATATTCTTGCAGCAAATCTGACATGGAAGTGTGCCAGCTCACTTACTACAGGCAATCTGAAATACTTGGAATCTGATACAAATTTTAACTTTATGGCTTGTTTCACCTTGCTGTTTCTTTATGTGCCTGGGTCTGGTGTAATGTGAATTGTCAGATGCCTGCCTGTATATCATTGTGCACAATGAGTCATTTCTGTGGCTGTACTCTGACTGGATCAACATCCTATTCCAGTCATTTTCAGTGTAGAAATGATCATGGTCAATGTTATATTTTGGATGCAAGTTTTGTAATAAAAAAGAGAAACAAAATATATTGGAAATGCTGAAGGCATTTTAAGCACCCAAATGATGAATGGATATTAGGAAAGGATGGAAGCCTAAAAGTGGAAAGGAAGAGGATGATGAGATGATAGAGGAAGGGGTTGGAAGAGTGTTATCTCTGACTGGCATCTGTAAAAGAAGAGAACCAGGGCTTTGCAAACTGGTAGACTATAATGATCCATAAGGCTAGTCCCCTGCTAGGGCAGTTCAGCCTTTACTGGTTTGTCAGGGACAGTTTGGGCTTTCTGTCATTTTGCAAGGACATCTAATTCATGCTGTAATGTGATGATAATTAATCATCAATCTATAAAAGATGTTATTGATACTGAACCTAAGTTTTCTTGTTCTTAATTTCATCCTATACATCCTCATCATGGGAGTCTTGCTCTGGAGTCACTCAAAAGTACTAGGATCTTGTGGGGAGGGCTGTGGGGAGTGGCTGCATAGCGGGGTTAGGTCACTGCTCCCTCCCCTTCCTCTCCCACTGGCCTGGAGGCTCCAGCTGCTGTGGGGAGCCGCTCAGGGTACTAGGTAGGAGTAAGAGTGGCAGCATCAGTGGGTGATGCCTCTCCTTCCAGGTGCTCTTGTTCCCTGCCCACCCCCTATGTACCCTACAGTCTGGTAGCAGGTGCTGTAAGGTGTTGGGGGAGATTGTCCACTGATGCTGCTGTCCTCAGCCCTGTCTTGCACTCAGTAGATATGCTCCCTGCAGCTGAAGCGCTCAAATCAGAGAAGGGAGCACGGTGGAGGGGGAGGGAGCAGGGACTCGCCCCTGCCACTGCCACAGAGGCCAGCACCCTGTGAAGCTGCTCCCTGCAGCCCTAGGTAGAATGGGGCTGGAGCAGTCCTGGAGGCTCCCCGACCCTTGGATCAGCTGGGAATAGCAGCAGCAGGTGCATCCTCCCTTGTTCACATGCTCCCTGCTTGGTTCCCCCTGGTGCCCCACTCCAGCCTCCAGCTCCAGCCATACCTCAGATGCTGCAGGAGACCCAGACATGGGGAAATGGAGCTGCTGCCATATGACCTTCACTGTAGAAGGCAGGGGGAAGGGGGTGACTGTGCCATCCAGCCCCTCCTGGGTCCACTCCTACTTGTCTCTCCTAGCTGCTCCCTGCCTTCAGCTTGTCTTCAGAGTGTGCCTCATTTGACCACTTTTGAAGACTCAAAAATAGCTACTAGTGATAAGGATGAACATTTTTCTTCTCCTCTTCTTATTTCTCCCCTTTGCCACACTCTTGTGCTTCCAGCCTGGCCTTTCCAAATGTATCCCATGCTCTTTTTCAATATTCAAATGGCTCTGAGGTTTTATTCTTTGATGTGTAATACAGTTATGCTTTCTTGTTTTTTCTCATTGTTCTGAGCTGCACCCTGAACCTTTCTTCTAGGAAGGAGATGGCCTTTCACATTATGCAAAGGCAGCTCTCCAGTTTTTCATTCAGGAAAAGGAATGATCTCCTAGACCACCACAACGTCATCTCAACACTACCGGTTCACCATTGCAGTGAAGCTATGCCAGTTTGGCAAAGGAGTTGGCTACTTCAGCTGCATTTAAAAAAAGAGAGATTCCTGAGGAATTCCCTTGAAAATCCTATTCATGAAGCTCTGGCATTTATTCCCATCCTCACTTCCAGATCTTTTGTTACCAGCACTACTCTACCAGCCTACACACACAACTTTCAGACAGAGAACCCTCGAGACTTTCATTTCCCTAGAAACTCTCTGCATTTTCACTTGCTCCCCAGTCTGCATCCATTGTTTGCTGCTGCTTCTGTACTCTCACTGGAAACCCTCCTTGAGAAATAATGCTGCAAACGTCTCTATTCTTTGCTTGCTGAAGCAACTGAGAGGAGACAACTTGCCCGTCAGTACTTACTTACACAGTCATAACTTTCCTGGAGATGGTGTCACAAGACCACCATATCACAAAGGTCATAACCTGGCTGGATAGTCATGTTGTTCCTGTATCAGCCATTCAGTGTTATAAGGTAACGGATGAGAGAAAAAAGGACAGCAGAAATGAAGAAGCAAAGAGGGAGAGGAGACAGAGACAGGATGGTAGAGTATCAGTGATGCTTGGAAGTCTTTAAGTGGAGACTGGACAGACTCCTTGCTGGGATCATTTGATCTCAGCAGTTTTCCTGCCCAGAGCAGGGGGGTTGAACTCAGTGATCTTTCAAGGTCCCTTCCAGCCCTTAATATCTATGATTCTGTGATTCTATGCCCATTAAAACAGGGGACCCAGATTTTGTTACTTGGGACTAAGGGCAGGGGAGAAGAAGGAACTGTGGCAGGGAGCCAGGAGGCTCCTGACTCCACATGGGCCCACAGCTATAGAAGAGCAGGCTGGCCCTTGATTAACAGGGAAAATTGTGCAGAGTTGTGGAAGGCATGTGACCAAAAGGAGGCCTGGCTTCCAGGCATGTAAACCCAGGGCTTCAGCCAGAGCAGGCAATCTGAGCCTGCTTGCTGAAGGTGAGGAGCACCTGAGGGAGGTGGCTATGGGGGGAGCTCTGGGAGGCCATGGAGAAGTGCCTGGTAGGGCACTTGACATTAGGAAGACTAGTCAGAGGCAAGGACCATAGGGCTAAGTGCTGGAAAGGCAAGCAGCCTGGCTTAGGGTCAAGGACCAGGGGATCCAGAATAGAGGATGCAGGGGCCGAGGGCCAGAGACACAGAGAACTGACAGGGCTGAGACCAAGAGAGCTGGGCCCAAATTAGTGGGTCAGGGCTGGAGGTCTGCAGCCAGGGGAAAGGGAAGCTAAAGCCAAAAGAGCTCAGGCCTCTACAAGGGACAGAACGGTGTACAGAGTAGCTTCTGCGAGGCATGGGCATGGTTGTAGGGGTGGAAGGAGGCCACAAATTTAGCCCTTAGGGCAAGTGGGAGATAAGAGCGTGAAGGCTGAGAAACAGAGAGAGTGAGCACACCAAGCTGACCAGCCTCTGTGGGCAGCCTCCTCTCATCACACTTTACAACAAGATGTGGCAGGTGAGGAACGAGGGTGTGGACCCTCGGTGGTGAGGGTAAGAACCAAGCAGGGTGGAAGTGGCAACTAGGGGGCATCACAACAACCCCTGGCACCTGACCTCTTATACCCATCTTGTAATATTTTATGTCAGAATAAATACTGCGGTGCTTTATTCTGCATAATTCAGCTTTATAGATTGCCATTGGTGTAGGTAAATGTCTTGTTTAATATTAAAGCCAGCTTCAGAGGCCCACGGGGGAAGGAGCTGAATTTCTTTCCCAATCCAGGTCAATATAGTTCAGGTTAGGTATACTGATGGAGCAGGCTAGAGAAACCTATGCATGAATGGCTTAGAAAATGGAATTTCACTCTTATGCTAAGAATTCATAGTCCTTCCATGTGATGGTTAAAGTCAAGTAGCAAAGCAGCATGCAAAAGCCGTGGAGTGATGAGGAGTGTTGCTGACAGCTCTAGCATTGCCAAGCCTGGGGTTAAAAGTCAGTTGAGAGTCATTTCCATTTTCCCCTTAGAATTCAACAGGGACTGAGGAGAGGGTTGACTCTGCTCCTCTAAACTCAGATGGGGATGTCATGTCTTCCTCTGCCATGGGACTCAGCCAAGCACTCAAAGATGATCTAATTTTGCAACCTCAGGAGTATCACCATTGTCTGGTCTCCTTGCTTTGATGTTTGCCTGTTGCTGTACACAAGTTCTTAGTTTTCTCCTCTCTCCCTCTCCTGACCCTGTTGCCTCTTCTGTCTACCCTTTCATCCTTCCCTGTTTCTGATCCTTTCTCTTTATTAGCAAAACAAAAGCACCTAGAGTCTACTGATGAGACTGATGTTCCACTGAGTTAGGCACTGGATGAACGTAGAGCAAGAACAAATGACTTGCAGAGCTTACCCCCCAAGCAGATGGCTGGTAGGAAGTAGAACAGTGACAGTAAAGTAAGGGAAGTTGCCCAGGCTCACATGGGGTCAGAGCCAGGCTGAGAACCCAGATGTTTTCTCCAGAGGGACATTCAAGAAATATAACCGCAAATTACTGAAAGTGTGAATTCAAGGTGGATTCACTGAATAATAGTAGTCTCCCATGTCGGCGGTCCTAGTCATAATTTAAGTGGCCTGAAGTCAGTTTGATTTAATCACTTTGGAAGTGAATTAACCTGAGGGTGATGTTACATGTTACACTCAGACCACAATAAATCTGTGGAATGTTAAGTGATGTTAAAGTTATAACGTGTTGGGGGGAGTTGCGTGTTAAGGCTTAATACTGTTTGTTACCCTGTTATCCCTGTTCTGGGTGGGGAGGGAAGAACTAAGAGCAGTGTTTTCCTGAGATGCTGAAGGACTGCAAATTGCTCATTTTAGCTCTGTGGGATAGATTTAAGTTACCCTAACACATGCTAAATAGAGTTCATAGAATCATAGAAAATTAGGGTTGGAAGAGACCTCATGAGGTCCTCTAGTCCAACCCCTCCTCAAAGCAAGAGCATCCCCAACTAGATCATCCCAGCCAAAGCTTTGTCTAGCCAGGTCTTGAAAGCCTCCAAGAATGGAGATCCCACCTCTGGGTAACGTGTTTCAGTGCTTCACTACCCTCCTTGTGAGTTTAAGTTATATCTAACCTAAACTTCCCGTGCTGCAACTTGAGATGTTTGCTCCTTGTTCTGTCATCTGCCACCACTGAAAACAGTCCAACTCCATCCTCTTTTGAACCCTCCTTCAGGTAGTTGAAGGCTGTTGTTAAATCCCCCTAAGTTTTCTCTTCTCCATACTAAACAAGCCCAGTTCCCTCTGCCTGTCCTCAGAAGTCCTGTACCCTGCCCCAAAACCATTTTTGTCACCCTCCGCTGAACTCTCTCCAATTTGTCAATACCCTTTCTTAACCCTCATCTGAAGTGGTGTCATTTGAGACACCTAAAGGGCACTTAAACATGAATTAACACACTTTAACATGTGGAAACTTGTGTTTTAAGTGACCTTAGTATGGTCTACCAGTAATGTGTAACTTCACCCTCCATCGGTTTAAGGAGAAATTAACTTCAGTACTGGCTAAGGCCATGGCTACACTGACAGATTTGCCCCAAGCTGGTAAACCTTGACGCAATAGCCTGGGAGCAATAGTGTACAAATTAACAACTGTCCAAGGAATAAACTGCCTTGCCAGGGGGCATAATTTTCAGGGTTAGGGCAGATCTACCTCACATTAAGGGACTGTCCAGGACCGTTATTTCCCCTTGAGAAAGCTGGGTTTCTCTCAAGATATCATGCTCGTGTGTCCATGGGCATCCATGTACATGCAGTTTAACCAGCCCACTTTCAGAATAGGTTTGAATAAACTTTTCTGTGCGTCTCCATATGGATGAGCCCCTTTGTACTAGGACTGTACAAAGCTTCAGTAGCCAATTCGATTCATAGGAGATTTGGACTGATTTGGGGGCCAAATCTGGATACCCATTAAAAGGTGTGAATCGAATTGGAAGCCTCCGAATTGATTGGGAAGCCTCCGAATCAATTCAGAAATACAGGCAATCCCCACTCACCACCACAGGGAACTGGACTGATGCTCCATGCCAGTAGGTGGGGGATGGGCAGGGGTGGAGGAGAGGGGAGGGGACCATGGGGGGACCCCTGCCTGGCCCTATCCCCTGCTGGTTCCCCCAGGCCCCTTGAGTGCCCCCCCCACCTGGCTCCCTCCCCATCCACTCCCCCAGCCCCCCATCATGGCAGCCCCGCCCAGCCCCAGTGTCCCGGCACTTAAAAAAAAAAAAGTCCTGCACTCACTGGCTGCGGCAGTGGCGATTGGGGTCTCTAGGGGCTCGTGGCAGAGCTTCCCCGCACAGCACGGGGCAGTGGGGATTGCCTCCCCCACCTGGCACCTGCACCATGTGCTGTCCTGGAGCTGGGGTGGCTCCAGCAGTCACCTGGAGCCTGGCAGCTCTCAGTCCAAGCAGCCCCAGCTTTCAGACAGCATGCCGAGCTGCACTGAGCCCACACAATGCAACAGCTGTCACGTGGCTGCCAGGTAGAGTGGGGGCAATCCCCACTGTCCCACACTGCACAGGGGGGCTCTTCCACAAGCCCCCGAGGGCCCCGATCATTGCTGCTGCAGCTGGTGAGTGTGGGTCTTTTTTTGGTAAGTGCTGGGCACTGGGGCTGGGTGGGGCAGCCATGGGGAGGGGCTGGAAGAGCAGGTGGGGGTGGGGCACTGCTCTCTGCTGCCACTCCCCTGCCGCCAACACTGCCGCCACTGCCTGTTCAATTCAGAGGAGATTCGGCCCAATTGGGCAGCCAAATATCTGAATCCAAATCAGACGAATTGAATTGGGACAGTGATTTGAATCAGTGAATCAAATCACTGTCCCTCTGAATTGGCCAAATCTGAAGCCAAATTGAATACCTGCTGCTTCGCACAGGCCTCCTTAGTACTTCATGCTGTAGACCTCTCCCCACCATTTCCCACAGACCTCTCTCCATCCTCTCCTCCCTTCCCTTTAGTCTTCTTTCTGTCACATAGCAGATTGCAGATATTTACTTTCCTTGGGCACTTCAATCCTTGGAATAACTTCACTGAAATCAGTAAAGTTACACCAGGGGTGAATTTGTCCCTCTGCCTTGATGATTATCCTCAGGGGTCTCATTAGGCAATTGAACCCTTGTTTTGAAGGTGGGGAGATAGGGCATGAAAATGATGGTTAACATCAGTGCAATTATCAATGCTAATTAGTACTGAGTGGGACTGACAGCATGAAATACAGACCATGCCAAGTATTATGTTTAAGGAGCAAGATGCCTGGGGAGTTTTACATCTGAAATGCAGATTGCAGCTCTCTAGAGTGTACCATAGAGGTGTGGGATTGCAAAAGTCATTACTTTCCCCTATCCACAAATTTGTTAAAACATTTTCACAGGGTCCCTTGACTCCCTCACCTAGGTGTTTTGGAAAGAAGCCCCTTCCACATGCTTAGGATTTCAGAATCATTTACTCCTGATTCCCTGTGAAGTGCTGAGAGATCCCAGGTCCTGCTGTCAAAGCATTGATCATTAAACACACAGTACCTCCTACAGCTGTTTCTTGGTGGGGGGGGATCATACTTTATTGCATTGCAGGCAGAATACTTTGGTATTTGAGTTGGCTATTAGTATTTATCTGCTTATCAATGGTTTACAATTCATAAGTAGGGAAAACAAAGTGACAGTCAGGAAGTAAAGGGATCACCATCCCTATAGGATTGCCCCTCACCGCCACTTGGGGGTGCGGGGTCAGGATCGAAGGAATATCCCATCTCATGCCTCCTGCACAGGGGTAAGGTAGGACTCTTCCATACATGCTATCAAGTCAAGGTCAAAAGGGGCGCAGGATGGAGGCTACTACCTGGGTTCAGCCAGGCTCATAAAGGGAAGAGGGATAATTCAGCTCACATCCTGCCTTTGTATCTCTCATGCTGGTGGTGCCATAAAGCACAGAAGCAGGGGCACAATCATTTGTGTTCATGGAAACTTTCATCTTGGTATTGTTCTGCTTCAGGTATTGTGTACAGCATTATACTTGACCTCTCCACTGCCAGCTCTGCAGCCCACAATATTGGCCTCTCTCACAGGTTTGTTGTAAGGCCAAGCTCATTTGTGTATATTGAGAACCGTAAGAATCTCAGATGCAAGGACCCCTAATATTATTATTAGCCTGTTCAGAACATAAGTGATCCTAGACTGTGTTTACAAAGGATATATGGGATTTTTTTCCCCAAAGCAGGAGCTGCCTAGAATGGACTCCCCATGTTTGAAGCTCAGCTTTGCAAAAGTGTTAAACCAGATTTGTCTTTGTTTAGAGAGGAGTTATTTGGAAGCCTCTATACATTAGCAGGCTTTACTCACCTCCTGTTTTTCTGAGCAGTCTGGATTAGCCTGAGGAATAGATGTCCAGCAGGTATTCTGAAGAGCAGTCTGCTGCTAGCTTCTCTCAGCACCCCCAGGCTTGGCTCTGTTGTGGCCAAAATGGAGGAATTAGAAAGGACTGAACCTGCCTTGCACAACCTCACCAACTGCCTACACTTTGTGCTGTCTCCTCTCTCTCTTAATGCCTATGGAAATTAAGAAGCTTTCTGCTGCACACACCTGGCAGGAGAGCGGTGTTAAGAGGAAAAGCATGCTTTAACTCTTAACTACTGGATAGCCTCCCTTCAGGGAATCAAAGCCCCATTTGAGTTAATTGTGGCTGTCAAATTATCCTCCCCATTTAAGTGTGAAACTGCATTTCATTGACAATTTGGATTCCCCAGGGAGATGGCATTATGAGGGTTGATCCCCAGAGAGAGCTTGTGTGAACAATTAAAGATACAGTGATTGCTTTGCCCTCCCTCTACCCTCCACACAAACTAGGGAGCCATCTTTTCATGTCCTTCCATATCTCCTTCCAATTTCATGCTCTTATTTAACTCCATGCTACTGGCAGCTCATATTCCGCCTTTCACTATAACCGTTGAAGGAGGCATATTGGCTTTGTGCTGGTTATGAAGTCGATCAGATGCATTGTGTGCAAATATGTAGACTCGGTGTATTCATGTATTTTGTAATTCTGTAAAGCTGCCCACGAGCTTTAAAAGGCTACATAACCCAGTATGCTATCAAAATACTGAATAATGCATTATTTATTATGTAACTGATATTAATACTAATAATATTTTGCAGCCTTGATGGCTTTTCATCTCTTGAATGTAGCCTTTTTATTTCTGTTAATACACCAGTAGTGTTTATAGCCTGAGATCAAAGCCCCATTCTATTCTCCCACTCTCCTCAATTTCTGGTAGCTCAGTAAGGGACGTGACTAACATCTATTGTTTATGGTTCGTTTCTCTCTCATTGTGCTAGGCACTGCACAAACATGAAACAGAGGGGACCTTCTTTGCCTTTAAATACCTACATTGATAAACAAGGAGGTATTATTAGACTCTGTTTAGAGCTACGGAACAGAGTACGGGATTGATCCCTCTTCGTCTCGTGGACAATGAAAGTGCAGCTTGAGACTATATGGGAGTTACCCAACTATTGGGCACTTCCACATGTGTGAATTTACTGCACAGTAACCAAAATTACTGCTCAGTATGGGCACACATCTACATGTGCATGCCTGTACTGTGCAGTAAACGTGGCAGCTTATGCCGATTTGAGTGTAAATTTGATACCTGCATCATGCCGGTATCAAATTTATACCTGATTAGTTACTGCACAGTAACACATGTGTAGACATCTTACTGCACAGTAGCACTATGCGTATGGACTGACTTGGGAGAAACTTTAGTCGCAAGTCATTCCACACAGCATTAATGCGCTTTTTGCTTCCACATGTAGACACTGGCCTATTGCCACTGTTTGCATAGTAACTTACCACACAGTAAATGTAGGCTGGTGTAAATGCACATGTAGATGTGCCCACTGTGCAGGAGTGATTCCATTTCTCCCCCTGTTGCAAGTGCCCCTGTTATAGGAATATGATTGCCCAGAGGCCGCAGAATGGGGTAGGCCACCCGGACCATGGCCCAACCAACTTTTAGCACATTCATTTAGCTAGCTGTGCAGTTAAAAAAATAGCTGTACGGTTTTAACTGGAATGACAATTGTGCATTTGTGGGTTATATAAATTAATGTGTTAAAAGTTGGTTGGGCCATGGCCCGCGTCACCCACCGTGTTCCATGGCCTATGGGATTGCTCTCTAAAAGAAAATCTTCTTACACAGACTTCCCCCTTTTCTTATAATGGGAGCACTTACATGCCTGGAGGGGGAATCGAATTACTCCTAGGCTCTAGTTGGGTTAATCTCAAGCTGCACTTTGGTCATCTACTAGGTGAAATGGGATTCTGACCTAAGGCCTCTGGCAGACATTGCACTTAAAATGTGATTAACCAGTTAACCAGTTAATCACATCTTAAGTAGTAACCCCTGCCCGCGTTAATGTAATTAATGGTGTATTATAAAAAAATGTGCAAGAAAGAACTTTGAGGCTGGTTCCCATCACACCTTAAATTGCACTTGTGACCAGGCAGATTGGGGCTTTCAGCTTGGGGAGCATATGGGAGTCTTTGATTCCCATGTGCTTGTCAGGATGGGAGGGCAGATCAACTGACTGCCGCTCACAGTTTCTGGGTCACACCAGAGTCAAGGTGTCCAATGTGCTCCTGCTGCACGAAACAGCAGCTGATTTGTGCTCCCTGCCTCCAGGGTACAGCATAGCTCTCAAGTCCACCCTGCCCCAGAGGCTGGGAGTGGCAGCTGACTGAGGCTCTCACCCTCAGGTCCCAGGCTCGCTGGCTGGCACCAGCAATTTCATGTGTTGGGGATCTGATCCTCATGTAGCATGGCAGGAAGTGTGATTGTTGGGACTGCGCATCAGATCCCATGGTACCCTGAGCTAAACATCTGCCAGGGGCCTGAGTGACCTCCTAAAAAGCACTCATGGCAAACTGTCAAGTCTCAGACTATTCTACAGAGTTTTCCAGGCATAGTTATGTCTGTAAGGGTGGTGAGAAGATCATACCCTCTATCTGACAGTGCAGTGTTGGCAAAAACCCCTGTCTAGCGAGGTCTTCTGTTAGTACAGCTTCTGTCATTTGTGAAGGGTGCCTAGGGAGGCCTGCAGGAAAAAAAAAATCCCTTTTCTGATGCACTGCTGGCATAGCTATGGAAGAAGCAGCCCTGGAAGGTACACAGTTCACCAGAGTTTAGAGCCTTACTGGCAAGACCGTTCTCCCTCTTGTGAAAGACTAGTCTTCCTTTTACACTCACTGTTTGAATTCTGATGCAGCCAAATCTGCAGTTGGTTCAACTCTCTGTTGCTTCCTTGCATTCAACGTAATCAAAGTGATTTACACCGCAGGAGGAGGCGGGCCTGGGAGGTGTGTCCCATTTAGCAGCATTTCAGACATCGTCTGCTGCATCCTGCCTGTGATGCGCTTTGTAAAACATAACTAGGATGCATTTCCACTGCGGCGTCTTTTCGGTGATTCTGCCTTTCTATTTTCATTAACGTTAATGTGATTCATGAGACCTAATCCCTGAACACAGAGCTGGAAATGGAACCAAGTGTGCAAGAAATACACAGATCTCTGTATTTCCTTCCACTGAAGCCATCCTTTTAAGCAATTTCAATTTCTCTCTCCCCGCTCTCTCTTTCTCACCTCAACTGGCTAGCCTTTGTTCTGCTGAACTCCAGATTACTAAATAAAAGTTTCATTACTACCTAGGTTTGCTAAAATGATTTTTTATTCAATGCAATGATGAATTTTAATAGGAGTAAAATGTCAGGCACAGCTGGAATGTTTTAAAAAAGCATCAGTGTGTTAGGACAGTAGTACAGATGCCTTGGTATAATTATGTTGGCGATTCCCAGTTATCAGTAGCCAAGCAAGGGGACGCAGCGGTCAATTGCTTTGTTATTTAATGTGGCGGCTTTTGTGTTTCGAAGGTGCACTTGTATATTAAAAGCTTCTTGGCCCCCCTGAAGTGACTGAATAATGGGATTGTGCTGCTGTGCAGCACTTCTCAGTTTCAGTGTGAGTAGGAGGCGCTCCTAGGGCTGCTCTTTTTATGACGGAGTTCTCCACGCTTTCCCACCACCAGCAAAGGAAACATGCCATTTTCATGTTCAAAGAGGCAGTCTCTGGGAGAACAAAAAATCTCATTTAACTTCTCATTCCCCTTAGGGGAACACAGAGGATTTCTTGCAGGGAGGCTGTGGGGTTGTCTCCATCAGTACATGGTGTCCCAAATCTGTTCTAAATATGGCCAGAGATTGAGCTCAGGTTTAGTTCTGTGCCCACGCCCCGATTTCAATAAAGGTGAAACCAGAAAGCTGGTTTCGCCTCCTTCTCTTCTAGTCATGGGGGCTGTTCCAAGCATCGTGTCCAGGTGGGCACAGAAATCCTATCTGGGTCTTCTTCCTCTTCAGAGTTAACAGCTTGAGTCCTTTCCAGATACATACCAGTATTGAGCTTTGGTTCTTTTCCTTCATGAGGCTTTGTCCTTAGATCAGTTAAAATGGGCACCAAAATCTAGCCCAGGGCTATGCCAAACAGACACAGAAAGAGATTTCTCGGCTAAAACATCACATCCCCACTTTAATCAGGTCGCAGATCGCACCCCCATACCTGGGCTACTTGGCTTTTGAGCAGGACTGGGAAATCAGGCCAGCCCTGCCTGGTGGTTATGGTGGTTAGACTTTATCTCATTCAAATCAGTAGCCTTGAATAAGGAAAACTGTGTTTCATGGCTTGGACTTCCACAAATGTCAAAAGGAACTTGATGGTTGAGGATGAGATGTTGGTAGCTAAATACCTGTGGTCAGGATGGGCCCTGGCTGTACTGGAAATCTTCCTCTATGTACTAAATTTTCAGCATTCACACGTGGTCAGTGTCCAAGAGAAGAAATCTACATGAAGAATGGTCAAGCCACGTGAGAAATGAACTCAACATTTGCATGTAACCACATAGCTTGCCCTGTGCCCACTACAGCATTCTCTCCTTCCAAACCAACTTGCAGGTCCCTACATTCTTTTTGAATCGGGTGCCATGAGCTGTTTTTCTTTTTCCTAGATAAGTGATTCACCACACCCTCCAATTACACCTACCGGGGCAAGAGAGGGGAGAGAGAGAGTCCTGCACCTGCTGAGAGAGTTTCCAAAAGTGCATGTGTGGGATTATATCTTCTTTTGGCAACTGGCCAACTGGGAGGATAAGAGTTGGCTGCTGACAGCTTAGCCAAGCTGTTCTTCTAGCTGAGGTGGTGGAGGCTCACATAGCGGGTGATGGAAGTCGCAGTTCTGTCCCTGCTGGAACCAACAGTGGGGATTGCTTACATGGACAGAGGAGGACATGTCCATCTCATGAATGCTCAAGATGGTCTTTCTCTGCTGGCCTTGACAGCACTGTTTTCTTCTTGTTCGTACAACCTGTCGACAGCAAGGAGAGAAAGAACTTGAACTCCAGTGGCAGCATCAGCCTGTCCTGGCAGTGGAGTTGTGCCTTTGTTGGGTGCAGCAGTCTTCCTTGCTGGTTTGCAGCTGCGGTGACTGCTTACTGTTATGCATGATGGGTCCAGACCAGAGGCCTAGATCCAAACAGCTGTGAACTCCAGAGCTGCATAGAGCCTAAACCCACTTATCTGTTGTTCATGTGAAATGCACTTCTCACCTCTACCACACCTACAGCAGATCTGTCCTCTGAGAAAATCGTTGTTGGGTTGAGCAGACACTATGTGTGTCATTTAGGCCTGGAACTCCCAATAAGATGTAAAAAAAATGGGGAGGGGAGAAAGAGGTCATTCAGGTTCCTATAAAGACTCTGATTGAGCCATGCAGTGCAGATGAAAGGCAGCGGGAAAAGAGGCAGCATTTGGGCAGGGGTTATTACTACTGCAACATTAAGCAAACCCAGTTTTATTAAAGTTATGGTTCATGCTGGCATTAGAGCAATAGAAGTGTCAATTCTCCTCTTATTAACTCCACTGCCTGGGGCACAGATTTCAGCTAACACAGTCAAGAGTTGGAGCTAATCTCTAGCACAGATGTGAAAGCCAGGGGTAATTACCCCAGCCTAGAATAAAACCAGAGGAGAGGAGGAGGAGAATTCAAATCGTCATGTTGTGTCTACAGAGAGAAAGAGGCTTCTATTAGTGGCAAGAAATGTCCTGCGTCAAAATTTCCTTGCAATATAGCATAAAGGATTCTGCTAGTGGCACTATGTGGGTGGAGGATAAGGGGTGTGGTTTCCTTTTAACCCCTTTTGTTCTGCTTTAACTGGCTTGATCATCTAGACTGAGATTATGGACTTTGCTGTCCATTTAAAATGGGCTATATGGGAGTTATGGGGGCTGCTGCACCTATACATTTGTCTCGATGTCACAAGGAACCACACAGCTGGGCCAAGAAGCAAGACGGAGGCTGTGTGTGATCAGGTAGACACTTGGCTTCACCCCACTGTGAACCTGTACAAAGAGCAATGTGTGCCATGCCAGGAACATGACAGCTCTTGAAATCACGCTCTGGATGCCTGCTCAGTCCCCCTGGGCAGGGCAGTACCCCTTACTTAGGGCAGAGGGTTAAATCACAAGCCTTGTCTCCAGTTTCTAACAAAAACTTTTGTGAACTTTTATTTCGAAGGATTCTTTGCCAGAATATGTCTTCCCCTCCCCCTAACATTATTCTTCTGCAGTTCCCTTTAGAAACAAAGTGGGGGGGAGGGGAATAACAAGACAGTTGGTTTCCTTTTTCACAAAAAGCTAAAAAAAAATGTCGAAAAACACCATATTTGTAATGAGAAGCAAACATCACTATACAGCCAGTCTTGTTTATCACTCATCGTGTCTCTGTCTTGCTATAACATCCGATTCCTGAGAAGTCATTAAGGCTCCAGTCATCTTGGGGTATCAGTATACCCAACATCCCTTCCATACTATTCAGGCTGCTGTTACTTAGGACCGTCTTCCTCTCTGTCTACCACCTCTCTTTGTCTCTTCATTTTATTTTCTGTTCTGTCCCATCAAAGAGAAACTCCCTTAACTTTCAAAGCCCTTACCCTATCTGGCTATGCTGCTTTCTTACCACCTCCAACCTTCTTTCTGTCAACAAAGCCAGTCTCAATTTCCTTCTTTTCAGCTTTCTACAAGCACTGTAGCAGGGGATTTTTTTTTTGGTGGGTCACCATTATGCATGGGAAAAAGCTTCAAAAATTCCTTTTGGTTGTTTAAAGCTTCCTATCTACCAGATACATTTTATGAACCCTAGTTCTTGTATTGTAAGAGAGAATAAATCATTTCTATTGACTTTCTCTTCGCCATTTAGTATTTTGTAAACCCTTATCATGTCCCCCTTCAAGTGTCTCTTTTCTAAACTGAATCAGCCTACCCTATTAAAATTGTTTTTCAGATGTATAGGGAGTAAAAGGAAGGCCCAGGGTGGTATAGGACCACTACTGAATGGGCAAAAGCAATTGATGACAGACAGGGAGGGCAAGGCTGAACTCCTCAATGAGTTCTTTGCCTCAGTCTTCCTAGACGAGAGGCAAGACAAGTCTCACATCATAGAGAGGCAACAGCTGGGCACCAGACCACCAAGTGTTGACCCTGAAATAGTGTAGAGTCACTTGGAAGGACTGGATGTGTTTAAGTCGGCAGGCCCGGATGAGCTCCATCCGAGGGTACTGAAGGCACTGGCTGATGTCATTGCACAGCCACTGGCAAGAATATTTGAGCACTTGTGGCACACAGGACAGGTCCCAGAGGACTGGAAAAGGGCCAGTGCGGTCCCTATTTTTAAGATGAGGAGGAAGGAGGATCCAGGCAACTATAGGCCTCACCTCCATCCTTGACAAAGTCTTTGAAAAGATTATTAAGGCTCATATATGTGAGAGCCCAGCAGGGAAAAATTATGCTGAGGGGAAACCAGCATGGGTTCATAGCAGGTAGATCATGCCTGAATAATCTAGTCTCTTTTTATGACCAGGTTACAAAACACCTCGACACAGGAGTAGGGATTGATATTGTTTACTTAGACTTTAGGAAGGCCTTTGATATGGTATCCCACCCCATACTGGTGAACAAGTTAAGAGGCTGTGACTTGGATGATTACTCAGTCCGGTAGGTGGCAAATTGGCTAGAGGGTCGTACCCAGAGAGTGGTAGTGGATGCGTCGGTATCGACCTGGAAGGGAGTGGGTAGTGGGGTCCCACAGGACTTTGTCCTTGGACCGATACTCTTCAATGTCTTCATCAGTGACTTGGACGAGGGAGTGAAGTGTGCTCTGTCCAAGTCTGTGGATGATACGAAACTGTGGGGAGAAGTGGACACACCGGAGGGCAGGGAACTTCAGGCAGGCCTGGACAGGTTGGACAAACGGTCAGAAAACAATAGAATGCAATTTAACAAGGAGAAATACAAAGTGCTGCACCTAGGGAGGAAAAACGTTCAGCACACCTATTGCCTAGGAAATAACCTGCTTGGTAGCAGGGAAGCAGAAAGGGATCTTGGAGTCCTAGTGGACTCCAAGATGAACATGAGTCGTCAGTGTGACAAAGTCATCAGAAAAGCTAACTTCACTTTATCATGCATCAGCAGATGCATGACAAACAGAACCAAGGAGGTGATACTTCCCCTCTATCGGGCACTGGTCAGACCGCAGTTGGAGTACTGCGTCCAGTTTTGGGTGCCATACTTTAAGAGGGATGTGGATAACCTGGAGAGGGTCCAAAGAAGGGCTGCTTGTATGGTTAAGGGCTTGCAGGCCAAGCCCTACGAAGAGAGACTAGGGCACCTGGACCTCTTCAGCCTCCGCCAGAGAAGGTTGAGAAGCAAGCTTGTGGCTGCCTAGGCTGCCTATAAATTCATCATGGGGGCACAGAAGGGAATTGGTGAGGCTCTACTCACCAAGATGCCCCTGGGGGTCACAAGAAATAATGGCCAGAAGCTAGCAGAGAGCAGATTTAGACTGGACATTGGGAGAAACTTCTTCACAGTTAGAGTGGCCAAGGTCTGGAATGGGCTCCCAAGGGAGGTGGTGCTCTCCCCTACCCTGGGGGTCTTCAAGAGGAGGTTGGATGGGCATCTGGCTGGGGTCATCTGAACCCTTCACTCTTTCCTGTCTATGCAGGGGGTTGGACTCGATGATTTATTGAGGTTCCTTCTGACCCTAACATCTATGACTCTATAAGTCTCCTCATTTGGAAGCCCCTCCATACCATTATCTATCCTTGTTACCCTTCTCTGGATCTTCTCTAGTTTTTCTATCTCCTGTTTCTGATGTGGGGACCAGAGCTGGCCACAATATTCAAGGTGTGGACATATCTTTGTGAATCCTTGTGAAACAGGAGTATATGATGTGGTTGGCCACAATATCAGGAGCCTGGACTTAGTGAGGCAGGCGGGTTCCTGCTTGTCCTGTGATTCCTGGTACTACAGCTTCTGATGGACCTGTAGCTGTCATGAATTACTTAGAAATATCCCATTGCCATTCATGTCCTTTCTTCTTCCCCGCCTTTCTCATGCACCTCTGGTGCCTCATCTATGGGACTGTAAGACCTATAAGAAATGGACTATAGTTGCAACCGAGACCTGTCTCCATGGAGGCATATGATTTTTCAAATGTGAAAAAAAAATGCTGAAAACAAGCTTCTTATTCTGTCAGATGTTTGAAGGGAAGTATTCCTACAGCTCTTTGTCTCAGGCTTTTTCTTTGTTCCAGAACTCCCAAGAAGTTGAGAGGAATGGATCTTTTTAAAACAAAACCTCCATTTTCTTAAGAAACCATTTATCATTTTTAAAAAAAAGTATGGCTCCATTAATTCTATGCTCACCCAGCAGGTCCCTGATAATTTTAATATCTCCACGGGCTAAGATTACCAAGGGGCTTGGGTTTTACTATGTAGATAATATGAATTCATGATAATTAACAAAAGTCCTGTGTTTTCTGGTGGGTCAGTTCAACATTAAACTATGTCTGTGGTCATTGTCTTGGCAAGAAATTCCCAGCTGAGTGGTCAGGTTGAAGATGTAACAGGTTGGGAATTCATGCAGACTGGTGAGTTTTACCATGACCCTTGAACCTAAGGAGTCAGCACACGTTTTTACTGAATGTGGCATGCAGTTGTGATTGCTTTTAAACCCTGCAGCCCAGGAAGACTTCTGTACATGACTGCAAACCTACAGAAATTTCTTCTTCTAGTGCCGGCATGCTAGCCAGTGCCCAGAGGGCATGCCATCTCTTAGCTGCGCTTTGATGCTCTCTTCCATGTTGCCACGGCATTAGTGACGGGAAGGCCTGCTTTGCTTCTTTTCCTTAAAATAAACTCACCTCTTATCTTTTCCCTTTTAGGGGCATTACTTCAGTAATCCATCCCACAAGGAAATGGACACAGGACAGTCCTGACAGGAAGGCTCACCGCCACACAGCCCTCTTCCTTTTCCACTGGCAAGGCACCCCACCATCATGCTCCACAAGATGAACTTTGACCTCTCCACAGCAATGTCAGGCTCTCATGCCGAGGACTTGCTCTGCCCCAATGAGCAGAAGCTATGGGAGCCACCACCTCAGCAGCATGCACTGTGCCGGTTGGCAGATACCCTGTCCTGTACATAGCCAATGAGATGTCTGTAAAAGATTTCGCCCCCTTGTAATTTTTTTCCCCAATTTGTTGATTGTGTTGAAATTGTCGGAGTTTGTAACAGTACCTTTCAGAGAATATTGTACTAAAGAGAAAATTGCACTCAATAAAAATGACAAAATAAGCCTGATCATTTTCCCTCTCCCCGCTATTGACATTTGTTTTTTGCTGGAATATTATCATCATGATAGAGCCAGGTGAATACCAGAACAATAATGTACTATGGCTATTTATTTGAGGCCCAGTTCTCAGCTGTCATAGTTCTATAAGCCCATGACTTTAAGTGGAATTATGCCAAATTACACCGATTTTGTGTCTTGTATTTTTCAAAGAATCCACTTTGATCTTCTTCATTCCTATTTATGGCTGCTTCTTGCAAAACTCTGCAGATGTTCACAGAAAGTTAATTTCAAAGACTCATGCATGAGCATGCAGGGAAACGGCATCTTAAATTCTGTCTTGGGTGAAATTCACTTCTTTGCAGGGAGACAGCACAGGGGTCATGCACCAATGAAGCCCATCAACACGGGTCCCATGCACCACTGAAGTCTTACTGTAAAGGACTTAAGTAGGACGTCAAGAGTATGTAAGCTTTTCTGAGCAGGGGGGAGTTTCACCCTGTTGTGAGTACAGCATCAGCAATGCTTCCATCTGCTTCTCATCAGAAAATAGACACAGTACAATGTGACTGATGTGACTAATCACATGAATCCAAGCTTATGGGGAACTCCTTGCACTCAGTTCTTAGGGTTTTAAAGTACATGGGTTGAATACTAAATAGATCTGTGGAATCAGCAATCCAGCCATGGATAGTCCGCAAGTGGACACAGTGGTGACATTCATCCTTATGAATTACTTTGCTATGCTCTACTGTACCTCTCCACAAGTTAACCCTGGTTTTACTGCTCTCTATTTTTCTCATTGCACAAGGGTGGGATTTTTGGCAGGGCTCAGTGATGACTGAACTTTGCTGCTGTTGACATCAATGGGCATCTTACTATTCTCATTGACACCAGCGGGAAATCTGCCCTTAGTCTTTTTAACAGAAATAAGGGAGGAAGGTGGGTTTGGCGACAGAGCACCTTGCATTTGAACCTACCCAATTCTTTCAACCACCTTCAACCAGAGGGAGCTTCTTATGCCTTGATGCTCAATGACAGCCAAGTTCTCAAAGGTATTTAGATGCCTAAATTCTACAGAACTCTGGATTCCCTTTGAGGATCCACGGACTGATATATGTGGATGGCAGCCTCTTTCTTCTGCTATTAGTAGGTGATATTTTTAACCTGCTCTCTTGTTCTCCGTCTCCCTTTCACTGCCTAAAAGCAGGCAGAGCTGAGAAGGTCTGTAGTCCTCAATGAGGCGTCAGTGAAGTGTATCCATCCACTAAAAATGCTCTCAATAGGCTTGGGCACACAACATATTTCACTGTATATAGCCCTCAAACCAGTGTAATTAAGAAGTGGCTGGATTATGATAATGTTGAATCATGGAATCATACAAAATTAGGGTTGGAAGGGACCTCAGGAGGGCACATCTAGTCCAACCCCCTGCTCAAAGCAGGACCAGCCCCAGCTAGATCATCCCAGCCAGGGCTTTGTTCAGCCAGGTCTTAAAAACCTCTAAGGATGGAGAATCTGCCACCTCTCTGGGTAACCTGTTCTAGTACTTTACTAACCTCCTCATGAGAAAGTTTTTCCTAATATCCAACTTAAACCTCCCTTGCTACAACTTGAGCCCTTGCTCCTTGTTCTGTCATCTGCCACCAGTGAGAACAGTCTTCTTTGGAGCCACCCTTCAGGGAGTTGAAGGCTGCTATCAGATCCACCCTCAGTCTTCTCTTCTGCAGACTAAATAAACCCAGTTTCCTCACCCTCTCCTCATAAGTCATGTGTCCCAGCCTCATCATTTTTGTTGCTCTCTGCTGGACTCTCTACAACTTGTCCCTATCCTTTCTGTAGTGGGGGGCTCAAAACTAAACACAGTATTCCAGATGTGGACTCACCAAGTACAGAATAGAGGTGAATAATTACTTCCCTTGATCTGCTGGCAATGCTTCTACTAATACAGCTCAGTGTACCATTAGCCTTCTTGCAAACAAGGGCACACTGTCAGCTCATATTCTGCTTATTGTCCACTGTAACCCTTCGGGTCCTTTTCTGAAGAGCTGCTGCTTAGCTAGTTGGTCCCAAGCTTCTTAAGTGCAGGACTTTGCACTTGTCCTTGTTGAACTTCATGAGATTTCTTTTAGCCCAATCTTTCAATTTTTCTGGGCCCCTCTGAATCCTAGCCCTACCCTCCAGTGTATCTACTACACCCCCCACTCCGCAGCTTGGTGCCATCCGTAAACTTGCTGAGGGTGCACTCCATCCCGCCTTCCAGGTCATTGATGAAGACGTTGAACAAAACCAGCCCCAGGACTGACCCCGGGGGACTCTACTTGATACCAGCTGCCAACTACTGATTGACCCATTGATTACTACCTGTTGAGCCTGACAATCCAGCCAGCTTTCTATTTTCCTTACAGTCCATTAATGCATCCCATACTTCCTATCAAAAGCCTTGCTAAAGTCGAGGTACATCATATCCACTGCTTTCCCTGCATCCATAGAACCAGGCATCTCATCCTAGAAGGCAACCAGGTTGGTCAGGCATGACTTCCCCTTGGTGAACCCATGCTGACTGTTCCTAATCACCTTCTCCTCCAGGTGCGTAGAAATGGATTCCTTGAGGATCTCCATGATTTTTCCAGGGACTGAGGTGAGGCTGCCTGGTCTGCAGTTCCCTGGATCCTCCTTCTTCCCTTTCTTAAAGCTGGGCACTATATTTGCCCTTTCCCAATCATCCAGGACCTTCCCTGATCACAAGTTGTCGAAGATCATTATTTTTGACAACTTGTGATCAGGGGAGGTCCCAGATGTCTGGAAAAGGGCAAATATAGTGCCCAACTTTAAGAAAAGCCAGTGGCTTTGCAATCGCATTAACCAACTCCCTCAGCACTCTCAGATGCATTGCATCTAGCCCCATGGACTTGTACACGTCCAGCTTTTCTAAATAGTTCCTAACCTATTATTTCACCACTGAGGGCTATTCATCTCCTCCCCAAATTGCGCTGCCAGGTGCAATAGTCTGGGAGCTGAACTTGCTTGTGAAGACTGAGGTGAAAAAGGCATTGTGTATTCCAGCTTTTTCCTCACCACCTGTCACTAGGTCGCCTCCCCCATTCACTGAGGGACCCACATTGTCTCTGACCTTCCTCTTGCTGCTAGCATACTTGTAGAAACCCTTGTTGTTGTTGTTGTTGATGATGATGATGATGATTTAGAAGTACACCTGCCCTATCCAGAAAGGCTCAGAGTAGCTACACAATGTATAGCCCTACACATGTGTGACTCACTAGAGTTCTATGCAATGTTACCTTGAGAGGGATGGGGAAAGGACAAGAATAAAAATAAATCAGTGTAGTTACATCAATGCATGAGCTATGTGTCTGCGTTTCACCTGGGACAGCCATGTGCTCAGAGCAAGCAAGGTAATACATACAGACCTGCCACCTAGTCATGAGACACTAAAAGAGTGCCTACTGTGGCTTCTACCCAGGGAGAGCTGGCCATCTGTCTACTCTGAATTGTAGCATGATTGACATTGGCATACAAGAATGCTGGAAACTATTCCAGTATTAACACACCCCACATATCCAGGCACTGTGGCTGTAGCTTCACTGCTAAAAGCTGGGTTATTTACAGTAAAATCAGCACTGTGCTCTAGCTATCTCAGTGAACTTCATAGTAAAGAGATTTAACTCTCTCCCCACCAATGATCTTCCACTGGGGTGCCTCAGCATCCTGCAATACCTTGACATCCTTTTAGGTATTCCAGGGGTGCCATGCACCATTACATGTACAAGCATGTTCACAAGATAAATCCAGAGATTTCAAATAGCAATTCATAGCATTAAAAACATTCTGACCTGTGGTGGTCTTTCTAGTTCTTTGCAACCAAAAAATTGCTGTATTCTTTTTCCATAGTCAAAAGCAAGCGAGAGCTAAGAGCTGGCATTTTCCAAGGGGTGCCTTGAGTATAAAAAGGTTGAGAACCACTGCTGTACACTATGGAAAGTTTTAAATCAAGAGTGGATCCTTTTTCCAAAGAGAAATGCCATACTTCAAATGACAAAGTCCAAAGGGTGTTATACACAAAAGCAGAGAGAGGCTTTCTGAGGCCAGAGTTCTTTGACTCTATTAGCAAAAAATACAAGCAAAACAGATTTCAGATACCTTGGTGCTCATAGGAAAATCCTTAAAGCCCGCATCCACACACAAGTTTATTGTTTGCTATTTCTAGCACTTTATTGTTTTATGTAATGTATTGATTAAATTGCACTAAGTGCCAATCAAGATCTGGACTCCGTTATGCTTGGTGCTCTATGTAATAATTGAGAGTTCCTGTTCCCGAAACTTTATAGTGTAACTAAACCAGGAGACATTGATAAACTGGGAAAATTAAGTTGTCTCCCCACCCCACAGCATTTCTACAGAGAATCTGTGACCAACTGAACAAGATCTGCGGTTTAAGCCAACGTCAGATATAAGATCAGCCTGCTTCTGGGATCATGGTTACTACAAGTGTCTTTGCAGATCTTTGAAGTGATTTCATTAGTCTTTGTGCAAAGCTTTCCAGCAAAATACAAAGGGAGAAGACTAAGAGTGACTGGCTGAGAGCAGAATTAAGGCTGTTTGAATGTTCTTAACTGAATTTTCCACTTTGACTAAGTTGTATGACATTAGCTATACTTCTGAAATGTGTGGTTTTATTCTTGACACATATTCAAAGCCTTCACCTTGAATGTTCATGTTCTCTATTTCTGTCTTTTTTTAAGGGAAAAAAAATCTATACTCCACATTTGAAGAGTTCCTCCTCTCCCCCCTTTTAAGTAACTGATAGACATTTACAACCTAAGCTCCAGGTTCACAAAGTGGCTTGTCTGGGAATATCCTTTTAATAGGATTTGTAAGAAATGCCATTGACAGTTTGATGGCCTTAATGGGATTCTAAAAGAGGTTTGTTTAGATCTCCACATCTGTGTAGTATTGACAGAACATTAGTAAAATGTGACTCGATTAGCAGTGCACAACTGAGCCACTGATTTAAACTCCACCCAGCCCATCTGAGGTTTCTGGGGCCTTACGAGCCAGATCCTCAGCTCCAGTGAAGCTGGCTTGACAAGTTGTCATCACTTAACACCAGCTGGGGAAAGTGATCTATGATATTTCAATTCTTTTCTAGGCAATAACTCATACGTTTCTGGTCTTTCTCTGCTATAGGAAAGCATCAGCCGCTGTAGACACAGAACATCCAGAAAGTTTTCTTGATCCTCTGCACATCAATATACACAGCTGTCAAATCCAGATCTGAAGTCAGGCTCAATATGAGAAATCCTTGTGTCATGGCTATTGAGTTGTTTGAAGAAATAGGAACAATAAAGCAGTGGCTTCCACTACTTGACAGTAGGTCTGAAAAGTTACAATATGTCTCATTCTCCATAGTCAACAGCTTGACACCATGCTAACTCAACTGACTTCAATGGACTTATTCTAGATTTACATGGTGTGGGGGTGGAAGGAGGTAGAGGAATCAAGCTAGAAATCTTACAAATAAAACCTTATGGATAAAACCATGTATGGATCAGATCCTTTTCAGGTGTATATTGCAAGGCCCTGCTGATGTTGGATTTACTGCATCAGAGGATCTGACCCTTAGGCATATATTAAAAGACTTTGGGTCTGAATCTCTCCTGTGTTACAAGAAGTGAACACAGTGTAATGTCATTTATTCCAGTAGAGACTTTCCTCTGTAGGCACCTGCAAGGAGGAAAAAACTCAGTCCCCAGAGACTTCTGTAAGGTAAAGAAGATGGACAACACAGGGAATTTCCAGTGAGCCAGTAAGTGCAGTGAGATGGTCCTCCTGACCAGTGAAACTTGTCTGTTTTCCCCCATACTGCTGCTTACAAGCCCTGCAGGCCAGCTTGGCTGCCCAAGTGTCATCCACCTGCTTGCATCTTGGCACACCCTTGCTGAAGAACCCACCATCACAAAGACTTTGCAAAGAACAACATTTGAAATTAATGCTTTTTTGGCAGATACAAACCAGCTAGAGACTCCCAGGCTCCTGTGAACTCGGGGAAGACCCTGAGGATTCTGCAGGTGCCAAAGAGTGGCTTTGGCCATGCTGGGTCAAAACAGAGTTCAGAGGATTTAGTCTAACCAATAATCTTTCAGACCTAATGGTGACCCGTCTAAATGATTCCTTTGTATGTGGTCTCTTTGACCTCAGCTTCTGTTCCATCGGTAATATTTTACTGCATTACCACATTTCACTTTTTGTGTTTAAGATACTAAGTGGACTGTGTTTCTTGGCAAATGTATCTCTGGAAAAAAGCTACAGATTATTAACTCATAAAACACTTGCCCACTAAATCCTATGGTTTTGCTCTCCAAAAGCTCTCTGAACCAGTATTGTTCCCATTGCTCCAGACTGGGCCTGCCAGTTTCAAATTGCTCTTTTGCAAAACCAGGCCTTTGGCGCAGTTGTTCATTGAGGATTAATTTTTGTGCAGTGCAGACTCCAGCACTGCCAAGCAGTCCAGGTTTGCTTTCTGCTCTGCAAAGACCGATTGCAATCCTTTTTCATCTGTTCCCCTCTCCTACTGGAAGTTTGTGAGCATGCAGGTTTTGTGATGGGTTAAAAATCTATTTGAAGGCTAGACCAGGGCACTCTTTCACTTATAGCCTTTGGCCAGTCCATTTATAGCATCTGACAGTGTAGGTTGTTGTCTGTGAGAGCTCATTCCTTTCTGAACCAGTTAGTCTCTGAGGTGTCAGCCTGCCCTACCATGGAGAGACAGAGCCATCATTGAACAAAGTCACAGAGTGCTACAGCATAAGGTACAATGTCCAAGCACTGGCTGGCACCTTTTGTGCAAGCACAATGCACAGTGGTGGTGTTGCATTGTGACACTGCATTTTCCTAAACTACATCTTCACATGGCAGCACAGTGTTGGGATTTCATCAGAGCACAGGTCTATGATCTTCTTTCACTGACTTCCCTCAGTAGGCTTTTACTCCTCTGTTTCCTTTCCTGGATCTTGGTTTTCATGCCCCTTGCAGGTACTCGGAGGACTTCAGCAGTCCCTCTTCTGGCCCCACATAAGAAAAGCATTCAATGGCAGCTGTCTAGGTCTCTCAGCACTGACTTGTACTTTGGGCCCAGTCCAGCACTTGTATGACTCAATGGAAAAACACCCATGGGCAGGGGATGAGGCAATTCCTGGGGAATCTGCCAGGAGTCATCTCTTTTCTATCAAAGCATTTAAATGGTCCACATCACCAAGGCATCCAAACCCCTCCCAGCCATTACAGGACTGACCCTCAGCTGCACCAATGCGGCAGGCAGCCCCACCTTTGAAACAAAAGGGGACAAGAGAGGCAGAGAGACTTCCCATGATTTTTCACAGGGGCGCACAGGGATTCTCAGCTAATCTTGCGACTGGGGCGCTGGTTTTTGGAGCCCCGGCCAAATGCCTTAGCTACAGAGCTGCCTTTGCATTGAAGACTAAGACGCATCGTATTTTGAGTCCTCAGCGAGCCTCAGGTTGTATGTTATCACACTAATACATGAACCCAGTACATCCATTAACCAGCAGGTAGACCTTTTATCAAGCCTGGGGTAGGGGACCTATTTTACCCTATGTAATGAGGCCTTGTCATCTTTATCCTTCAAACACAAAACAGGAAGCTTGGATTCCTTTCAGAGAAACTGGTAATTGAGTAAGGCTCCATGTAGAGAGGGAATTTGGTGTCAATATATTTTATACATTGAGGATGGTTTGGGGAAATGTCCCTACTAAGCTACAGAAAAGTCATTTTTGTCAGTGTATGAACAGATGAACAAATTATACTGATTTTCCTGGTGGGGGAGAGACTTTGCATGCTTCAACTGCTCCATAGTAACTGTTTCATATGGCTCCTCCCATCTGCGGTAGGTGGCATGTAAACTGAGGTAATTTAGCTCTGTGTCGATGAAGAGTAAGATGCCTCAGATTAGCTTCCATTTACCAGCAGCTAGAAATGAACGCATGAAATAGTTACTGTAGACTGACTTTTATACCTTAATTAGATGCTTTTAACTAGGTATAATTTGTTCATCTGTCCTTACCCTGAGAGCATATGGCTCTTGTGTTCAAAGAAATGTCACTATAAAACAGCATAAAGTTATTGGTTGGATAAGCAGACACCAGCCTCTTCTTCATACAGCCTCCTAGCTTGGTCTGTCTCTGGTACCCTCAGACATTGGACATCTCCACTGAGAGGTAGGGGCGACACCCTGTATCATTCCCTGTCATGGCCAAGAACAAGAGTCTGAAAACCTCTTCGAGACTGGATATTTCTTGGTTAGAAGTTGGTCCTCACCCTTGCTGAACTGTGAACATGAGGCACACTTTGCATTTGTGAAACCAGAAGGCAGCTCAAAAAACCCCCAAAAACCGTGAACAGGAATGAAAAGCTAATGGGTGAAAGAGAGGACACATTTGCAGCCAAATCTTCCCTGCCTTCCACGCATGCTCACATCACCAGTTACAGGCCCAGTAGAGCTGTAGACTAGATTATAATTAGAACAAGATGGTCCAATTACAAAGATATGTGCCAGGCGGCATCAGTGGAAGCATCTGCTTGGATGGAGACTACTCTGTCGCCAATTAAGAGCGCTCTCATTCCTAGAGCGTAAGCCATATGGATTGCGATGATTCCTGGGAGTCTGTATGCACCAAGCAGATGTGAGGTAGGAGGCTGGAAGGGCAAGGTATGGACTGGCATTACATTTAGCCTTAAGATAGCTTTGCTGGAAACTCCAGGCCTTATGATGTATTCAGTTGTATTGGGAAGCCATTTGTCAGCTGCCAAAGGCATATGGATTATATATTACGTGCCTAGAATCTGGGCGAGACTGTGATCCAAACTACCCTGTGCTCTGAACGACAAGCTAACCCATTAACCATTCACTGAGGCTAGGCTGAGCGTCAACCATCTGGAGGTAAGGCTTTCTAGAGCTGGGCTCTGGGGTCTCACCAGGGTGTTTTGTATGGGGCTGGGTCATCTTTAATTAAACGGCTAGAGTACAGGTTCCCAATGTTTTGCCTGCAAAGATTTTTATGTAGCTTGTAAAGGGCTTTTTAGTGGTGGCCATACTTGATAGAAGCAGGTGATGGATACTAGTGTGTCGAATTCATTGGGAGACGATTAAGTACGTGAGCTGGCCCATCCTATTTTATTGGTAAGAAAAGCTAGTGGCATAAATCCCACTTAAACTAGAATTACATTGTGGCACTGGGCTTTCCCTGTTGTAACTCTGTATATGTAAGGTATAGTATATCACATGCATTGAACATAAAGATAAGGTAACTGCTGTGTTGTGCAGTAAGAGCCCTCCATGAACAAAACTTTGGGAGCTTCTGTGCTAGAAGAAGGGAGCGCCCTGCCTAAATGGGTTCTTAGCTGGTTCCTGTCACTGGGCACGTCAGCTCTAGAAGTGCTTTACGTCACCTCTGTCCATCAAATCAGAAAGGCGGGACTCTGGGAAGTGTTTGTGACACTGTCACCAAAGCAGTCTGTGCACGTCATTGGAACCTCCCCTCTACCCAAAGCGATCTGGCAGGATTTATATCCACTTCATTGCGTTTAGCTGGTTTTCAATTACCATCTTAATTAAGGTATGCCCAGGTGACCTGCTGCCATTCTGCTGCTCCCAAAGTCAACAACTGTGTTAGAGCATCAAAACCCAGGGGTCTTATTTCACTGCCGCAGGTGGTACACCATGATCCAATTACTTTCTCTCTCATCCTACTGCTGGAGGCTGGCAACACTGATATTTGCACATCCCTATGAATGAAATTCCCATAATATGTACCATGCAACCGCCTCTTGGCATTAAACAGTATAAGCAAAAAAATAACAGCAACAGCTTCGACTTATAAAGCGTCTTCTCATGACAGGATGTCTCCAGGCACTTTCCAGGAGACGTACAGTAACATAATATCACCAAACTAACAAGGGGCTGTGAAGGAGGGGGGATGAAGAAAGCTCTTGGTTTGATTTAGAGGAGGAAAGAACATGGCTTTCAGCAGCGTTTCAATTACCATCTTAATTATGCTATGCCCAGGTGGCCTGCTGCTGCTTTGCTCCCATGCACTCGCACGTGGCCAACCCCTATGAAGGAGGTGGTTACCTTTTTGGAGCGGTCCCAGCTGCAGTATCTCCCTGCCACTGATCCAGAGAACTGCAGTCCCAATATGGCCATTTCCCCTCTGATCTCTGTGGCAGCCAGGAGCAGCAGGAAGGGCAAGCATGGCCCAAAGGCCAGAGGAGTTGCTGGCTGGGAGAGGGAAGAGCCAACTCCCTTTTCATAATGGTGTAAGGGAGGGGTGATTAAGAAGAAGGGGTCAGCCTCCCAGGGAAGGCTTAGATTTGGCTTAAGGGCTTCTCCCCTTCTTCCCTCTTCCTCCATGCAACAGCAGGTCTGGGAAGGGGGAGAGAAGAGTCCCTGTTCTGGAGTCCTGGTTGGTGTAGAAAGCCCCCCCACAGATGCAGGAAAAGTAGCAGAAGAGGGGATGTGGGGCGGGGATCGTGTGCCTCCATAGATGGGGCTGATTAGAGGCTAGGACAGACATGAGCCCCAGATGCTAAGTTGAGGTAAGGATCTGGGGCGGTAAAGTGATTGATGGAGATGTGTAGTGGCCAAAATCATATGTCACTATAGCTTGGCTATTTGTCACATACAATGGAGAGGGGCAAAGAGACCAGCAAGGGACATTCAAAAACCAGAAGACTGCCCAAAAGCCTTTAGTTATTCTTTAAAATAAATGTGCAGCTTACATGACTGTGGTTGAGGCCTCGTGATTTTTGATGTTTAGGGGTGACAGTACTTCTGGCAGCATCCCATTCCTGCTACTTCTCTCTATTGGTAGAGACAGAGAGTCACAGAGAAGTCAGGCTGGAAGGGACCTCCAGAGGTCATGTCTAGTCGAACCCCCTGCCTGAGGCAAGATAAGCCCTATCCAAACCATCCTGTACAAATCCACTGTCTAACTTCTTAGTAAAACTACCATCAGCCCTGACACAACACAAGACATAACTCCCTAGCTTGACACAGGTACAGCAGGGAGACCACGGTAGCCAATGTCGTGTTTCTGTAAAAGACTGTCAGTATATGCTCAAGAGATCCTAGGTAGAGCATGCCACCACTCCAGAGGAAAGCAATCCCTCCCCCCTCCTCCCCTCCCACCCCCTCCAGTTCGTACCAGTCTGACCATGGGGTAAAATTCCAATTTCTCACTGTCTTCAACTATGGCAATCAGTCTGACCTTGAGCAGCGGGGTTTGGATGAACAAGTAGAATAATTGTAGTAGAATATTTTGTGATAGGTGCACCCAATTAAAAAGCCTACATCAAAAGAACATTAAATTTGCAAACTCCAGCACTCAGAAGTCAAGAAATGCCTGTTCAGCCTTCACTGTGCCTCTTGTGTTCCTGCATTATGATGTGATCATTAATTAAATGCTCACACAGTGTTTTTTCCACAGCACCCTCTGCCTCATTCAGTGCTCAGATGAGGCAGCACTCACAGCTTGGGCACCTCTTCAGTATTTCTTTTCATCTTGTCATTCAGCATGTAGCCCTATGCATTATTTACTGCATGCTGCCCAAATGTTGCACCAAATGTGGAATTATTAATTTATTTTTAGGCTTTTCCATGAAGTTCTAATCACAGTATCTTAGTTCTTCATAAACATTAACTCTACCACACCTCAATGAAAGAGAGGTATTATTATACCTTTTTTTTGCACATGGGGAACTCAAGCACAGAGAAATGAAGGTCAAAAGGTTCCAATTTATTTTGGATATTTGATTTAATATACCTAGGACCTGCTTTTTCAGAGTACTTAGCACTTTATATATTTAAAGCATGGCTTCAGGTGGTTACAGCTTTGAATGTTCCACATTTCTGGAAATCAGGCTCCAGATATTTCTAACTGAGTCTTCAGAAAAATAAAGCATGTGCAATGACTGCCTTTGCAAATATGTGTTCAGATGAGTGCCCTGCCTTACATGTTACAACCCACACTGAGTGGCTGCATCAAAAGCAAGAATGAAATCCACTTAGCCCAGTGCTGTCCCCTGCCCTAAACATGAAATGATGCCTTCTCCTCCTGCATCCATTTGTCTCATTTGCTGTCCAAAACTGGCTCTAGTAGACTTCATATAATCAGTGAAGGGGGGCTGGAAGAGCTCTCCATAGGTCCTATAGTCTAACTCCCTCCCTCAGGCAGGATCGCCTCTAGCCAAACCATCCCATATAAATGCATAATCTAAATGTTTAGTAAAACTGCCTAAACATAACCACTCAAACCTGCCACAGGCAAAGTAGGGGACCATGCCAGTGAACATCCTGCTTTGGGAAAGTGGTGTTAATATATGCTTAAGAGATCCCAGGAAGAGGCCCCTGTCCCCTGCTATAAAAGAAACACTTCTGGTGTAGCCCTGGAACAGGTTACCCAGAGAGTTTGTAGACTCTCCATCCTTGGAGGTGTTTAAGGCCCAACTTGACGAAGCCATGGCTGGGATGATCTAGCTGGGGCTGGTCCTGCTTTGAGCAGGGGTTGGACTAGATGCGACCTCCTGAGATCTCTTCCAATCCTCATTTTTTATGATCCTGTGATTCTAAGACAACGCCCCCCGCCCCTTCTGACCATGGGGTAACGTTCCTTCCTGACCCCAAATATGCCCTCCTGAGTGAAGGGGTAAGACCCTCTAGCCAGGAACCTCCTGATTTGAGTCTTAGCAGGAGCACTGGCACACCCCAATTGAGATCCTTAGCCTTGGCTGCAGCCAATACCCAGTGTCTCTGAGGAAAGCTTAAAAAAAGCCCCCCTGAAATGTAGCAGAAAGGGGTGGTGGTGGGAGGTGGGGAGGAGAGTGGAATTCCCTCCCAGCACCATGATGCACGGAAGTATGGGAAATACCTGTAGAACAACACAGGCATCACTACGCTTAGATCAATCCCAATCCAGTGGTTTTCCAGCTTCTTCTTGAATACCTCCAGTGATGCAGAGTCCACAGTTTTCTTAGGCACTTTATGGTGGCAAAATTTGCACCATCCACAAAGTTAGTACCAGTACACAAAGTACTGTCCTTGTCCTGCCACTTTAAGGGGCTGGAGCAGACTGTGGAGCAGCCAGTACGTGCAGTCTGGCCCAATTAAATGGTCACACAACTGAAAGGGGGCCATCAGATTGGAAGAAGGCTGGGCAGCCTCAGTATAAGCACAAGCCCTAGAAGCAGAGCCAGCGGTTACACCTACGGAGCCAGAAGAGCAACATCTCTCAGCCTGCAGCCCCCAGAACACCTGGAGGTCAGAATAAAAACTATGGGGATGGAGGAGGTTCCTGGTTCTGGGTAAGACCTGAAACTGTACCCTGCTGGGGAGGATGGTATGGTGGGGCAGTCTCCAGGAAATGCCACACCTGTGCCTCCCCAGTGAAAGGCAAGAATGGGATGCTGTAAGGCCTCAGCCCCTGCTACCTTGTGAGTATCCTATGGGGGGGAAAGGCTAGGGGAGCACACCCCAACAGAAAAGCACAGGACCCAGGCCCACTGAGTGGGGCTTGAGGCAGGGGCCAAGGTCCACCCAGTGGAACCTGAGGCCTAAGGGATGTAATGCCCAGGAGCCCAGTGAGGGGCAGAGTGAGATAACCCAATGGGCTGTGCAGAATAGGGCTGAAAAGATGACCTGAAGGACTGTACAGGGTAGGGTGGAGTAGTGGCCCCAGTGAAGGGGGTGGAGAGGCCAAGGCATGTCTAAGGACACCTCAAGCCAAGTTTGAGCTGGAGGCCAAGTGCAGCCCAGCTAAGGGGCCAAGGGAGTTGGAAGTGATTTTGGATGCCATCTGCAAGGCATGGGACACGGTGTTAGGTGAGGTTTGGAGTCGTGTATTTTGTCCTTAGTGTCAGGGCAACCAAATGGACAGGCTCCCATATATACACACCTATTTTTTGGAAACATCAAAGATGTGGCAGGAAAAACCAGGGCAGACTGTCCTAGACAGGTAGACATGCTCATGTTGTGACCTGCCTCAAGACGGTCCCCTGTCACACCATCTACATGCTTTTACTAGTGCCCTACTCAAGATAGGTTTATTATGATTTTTAATAAACTTGTCACTCAAATATGAATGGCATCTCGTATACCCCTGGCTTTATGGGCAACTCCCTCTAGGAAGTAACCTGCATGGGATATGGCAGAAAACCAGGTTGCTGCCAATAAGGTTTGGTGGAAAGCTGGAAGTCAGTCTGTATGCAGCCGGCTGTATTATTAGCTGCAGTTCCAGCACATCTGTAAATTATTCTATTAACTTATTTTGGGTCTGGATCATCATTCCTCTACTGGATTGTAACATACCATCCTTCATGGGAAGTTTTCTTGGTTCCTTGGCTCTGTGCTGGGCTACTGGGATGGTCAATCATTGCCAGATAGGGATCTCTTGCTGTCTGTTTTATATTTACTACCCAGTCATAGGAAAGTAGAGCTAAAGTCATCTAATCCAGCCCGTGCTCAAGGCAGGATCATACCTGAAGAGCCTTAGGTTCTTCTCTTGGTCATTCTCATGATCATCTTTCCTGTTGACTCTGCCTGTCCTTTGCATTGTATTTGGTGCTGAATGCTGTGGGATCATCTATCCCAGGCCTTCATTTTCCTGTTTACAGTTCTTTCCAGAATCCAGATGGCCTCCCATCCCAGGAACTGGAACAGTTATCTACGGAGACTGCCTGACTAGTAGACTCTTTTCCTGGCTCATCTTCAGCTCAGAAAAGTCAGCAAAAAGTTGCACAAAAGAGACAACCAAAGCTGTCAAAAGAAAAAAAAACCATTGCAAAGCTATGTAGGACTGGGGGAAAGAAGCACAGACTGTGAAAACCCTTACTTCTCAGGGGTTCTGAGGACACCATGGCAAATACACTGGCTGGACTGGTGGCTGCCTCTGCAACAGCTCTGTTAACAATCTTGGGGCTATGGCACTGGTTTTCTAAGCCTCAGCCAAATGCCTTAGCCACAGGGCTGTCTTTCCATTGAAGACTGAGACTCATCATATTCTGAGTCCTCAAAGAGCCTCAGGTTGTGTGTCATGGACTAATACATTAACCCAGTATATCCATTAATCAGATAGTAGATCTTCTATCAAGCCTGGGGCAGGGGCCTATTTTACCCTAAACATTGTCTTAGAAGACCAGGTTTAAGTTTAAAAATGTGCATTCTTCTCTTAGTATTACCCAGCACAAGGCACATCAAGTGCTCTAGCCCATAACAGACCAGGTAGGGATGATATCTTTGTGCCAGTAAACCCTATGCTTCCAAATTGGTATTCAGTAATGGGCAGCATTGCAGAATATCTCTAGAAGATCGGAGATGCTGTATAGGATGCTGCAAGGCACCGGAAGAGTCACAGTTGTTGGTTTCACTGTATCTCTGCTGGTTTCATTTTTAATAAGCATTTACTACAGGGAATAAGTACGCCGTATGCTTCTTGTGTAGTGGCAGCACAACATGAAAGACGGCAGTACTGTAGGCAAAAATGTCAAGGCCATGCTAGCATACTGTTGAATTGACCTTGCTTTTATTTGAGCAATAAATATCCATCCTCCAGGTCACAGGCCACAGTAAGTTCATATTACTCCTGGGCCAATGGCACTGGACCTTTCCTGGGGCAGGGGTTGGCAGATTCAGCTGAGGTAGGCTACCATTTGCTCCCACGGGTTTTTGGGATGATTCTGTTAGCTGACTGAATGTAGAAAGAGCTGGTATTATTTTCTGTTGTGGTGATCAGTGCATTCCTCTAGTATTGCTTGAACAACAGTCAGGCCTGTAATGTGGCTTCTCCTGTGAGACCTAGCAGGACAGGGAATATGCAGGGCAACATGGGCACTAGGCACATGCAAAGCGGCTAGTATTCACTTTGGATTAGGATCTGGCCAATTCGGGGGACAGTGATTTGATTTGGTGATTCGAATCACTGACCCAATTTGATTCGGCTGAATTTGAATCGGAGATTCGTCTGCTGCTGAATCAGCCGAATCTCTGAATCAGCCAGGCCAGGCCCATCCCCCGCCTGCTCTACCAGCCTGGCAATACCTTCCCCGCTTGCCCCAGCTCCTGGCACTTTGAAAAAAAAAGCCCCCCCTCACTGGGTGCTGCTGGGCAGGGGGCAATCCCTGCTGCCCCCCACTGACCCCCAATGAATGGGGGACTCTGCACGAGCCCCTCGACCCCTCTCACTCCCCAGCCCCCCCATGGGTGCCCCACCTAGGCCAGCTCTGGACCTTTAAGAACCTCCCTCAAAAAAACCCCACCCCCAGACTTACCGCTCCTGCCAGCAGGGGGAGATCCCTATTGCCCCGCACTGCCCTGCACCACGTGGGGGACTCTGCATGAGCCCCCAAAGCCCTGACGCCACTGCAGGAGCGGTGAATTCTGGGGCTTTTCTTGTTTGTTTTTTTCTTAAAGAGCCGGAGCTGGCCTGGGCGGGGCACCCATGGGGGGCTGGGGGCGTGGGGTGGGGGGGCTTGTAGCACAGCTCCCCATGCAGCATGGGGCAGAGGGGGTAGCAGGGATCACCCCACCCCTGCCTGGCAGCACCCAGTGATCACCGGGGCTTTTTTTTAAAGTACTGAGCTGGGGTGGGAAGGGACAGCCATGGGGGAGCTGGGGGAGCGGGTGGGGGTCACCCCCATGGTCCCCTTCCCGCTCCCCCAGCCCCCCTCTCCTGCCCCTTGTACTTACCAGCTGCAGCTTCCTGCCGCGGTCACCAGGGACTGCCTGGATCATCAAAGCTCTCTCAATCTTTTCCGAAGATTCGGAGAACTTTGAATCGATTTGGACCTTTAAATTGGTCCCCTGATTCAATTTGGAAATTTGGCCACTGAATCAGGCCGAATCTTCTCTGAATCAAATCGCCACCCGATGCTTTGCACAGCCCTGATAGGCACAACCTTTTGCCCATCCGCAGCTTCATTCCAGATGGCATCAGTGGCTCTGTGGTGTAGGAAGGCTCAAGCTTCAGAAGGGTACTCATCTACACAGGCCCTCGCAGAAAGCTGACTTGGTCAAAGTTACACTGATTTCCCACCTGCACCTGCTTTCATGCAGTTTGATATCAACTCCATAATGTACGGTGAATCTGGGCCAATGATGGCCCTGAATCTTGCCCATGTGTGTATTGCAGGGCGGTTTTAGAGATCCACTGCTCTACGCTGATTGACATGAACTGAGAATCTGGCTGATTGACTGGCCATGTAAATATAGCCCTGGGGGGGAGGGGGGAGGGGGAGGATGGCTCTGCCATAGATAACAGGATCTGAAATATATCACTTCTAGCTTGCTGAAGAAAATATCTCCTGAGCTGGGAGCAACTGCGGATTGTTACCATATGAAAGGCATTTATTGACCTATGTCAAATGAATTGGCGGTCTCTGCTCAGTTCCTGGAGGACACAGACCCTTGGCAAGATGAGTACTAATTAGCATTCAGGATGGCAGTTGTGGTTGATGAGCCAGGGTCTGAATGGGGAGCTGTCACTCTGGCACTGTTTGAGTAAACTCACTCAGCCACAAATATGTAAAGCCAGGATGGGACTCCAGCTCCAAGAGCATTGTGCCGGGTTCGCGAAGTGTCTGGGGGGGAACACATCTGCCAGTGGGAGGGTTCTTGCGATGGTGCGCCACGTCTCAGTGCTATGGCAACCCGCTGATTTAATGCCTGCTATCATGGAACCAGGAGTTTTACAAATCCCAGGCCCTGCATTGAATGGGATCCTCTTTGTGGCCATGAATGAGGAGACCACCTCTGAGCTTCCTCGTGACGTGACAATAAATCCAGCCCCACCTCTGCCCTGAAAGAACTTTACACAGTTCCCACTGGTGACAGGAGCTGAGATCAGGGCCATTAATACGCTCAGTTAAAAGGAGGAAGTGGTAATGGAGACAGCTTCTGCTTACATGCATTTGTCTTCAGCAGTTAGTCATCGAAATGGGGAATGGCCATGAACAAAGACAAAGCCGATTTGTTTTAGATTAGAAGCAGGACCTCATGTAAAGAGCATTATCGAATCCAGAATGATGGGTAGGGAGGGGAAAGGGAAACAGTTGGCTTGGGGTTGTTTCTTCCCCCCATCTGTTGCAGAGAGCTAGTGCCTTGGGCAGGGATGTCTTAGCAGTTATCATACCTGACCCTGCAATCAGCATGGCAGGAGCCTGCAGTGCCCTGTGTGCTATAGCTGCCCTGGGCACGTAGTTGCCCTGCTGTGCCGCTGCCGAGAACAGTTGTATGCATCTGACAAGAGAGACGGCTTCTGCCTGGAACCTTGCAGCTCCCCTTGGTGTGGTGGCTTAGAAGAGAAACCCAGCCATTCCCACCCTACACCAGAGGAGCAATCAAATCCAGGGACACCAAAGGGCACAAGGTTCCTGTGTTACCTCTCTCTGTGCTGTCTTGTGGGCTGCAGGTCATGGCCTCCTGAATTACTGTTACCCCTCTACCAGCGAATGGGTGCATCTTGGCATGGCTGGTTGGGTCTCTAGTCCTGGGCTGCTTGCTCTCTGGACCCAACTGACTTCAGCCTCTTCCATGTTATCTGCAGCCCCTGAGTCCCTCCTGACTCAGCCCTTTAGATATTGCTTCCCTTTCTGGAGAGATGGTGGCTCCTAGCTGAATTGTGCAATGGGGTTTAACACAGCATCTAGGAAAAAACCAGCAGGTTCATTACAGTCTCAAAGCTTATCCAGATTCCCATTTACTACCTCTGTATTCTCTTGAGATGTTTTAAAAGATTCTGATTTTCATAATATATCAAGTAAGCACTACCCAAAACTCAGGCATCTTTAAAATGTTCTATTTGGGCACCCAAGATAATTACTTGTTGTTAAAACTGTAGAATAGGGTTTCTAAAGTCAGGCAGCCAAATCCATAAGAAAGCACCTAAATAATTGGTGGCTTCATTTTAAGAAGTGCTGACACTTCTTAACCAACTCTGGCTGAAGACAGTATGGACAGCAGATGCTGTCCATCTCCAAGGGACTAATTATAGATTCAGGAACCAAACTTTGTGTACCCAAATTTGAACTTTTTCCTCTTCAACCTTGGTGGGAGAGGTGTCCCTGCCCAGTCTGTTCAAAGATGTCTTGGGGCTTTGTGACAATGTTGCTGCTTTCATGACAATAGAATCTAACGTGGCCCAAACTGTGCCACAAAATAGCTGGGATGGAGTTAGACAAGCTTTTGAATGCAAGACATACTTCTTCAGGTCCTGAAGAAGGAGGTTTTGCATTACAAGCTTGTCTAACCCTATTCCAGCTCTGTGGTTGGTCCCATGAAAGATATCACCCTAAGAAATCCTTGCCTCTTACATAAGCCCTGGACCATCATGGCTATAACATCACTCTAATACTGCTAAAAAATAGCTCATCTAGCAACTGGCTCTGGGAAAGATGACTGGAGGGTTTGAAGGCATGGGGAAAGAGTCTGGATTTCCTCTGAATTCCAAGAAAACTGAGCCCGAGCCTGGGTTGCAGTTTGCAAGAGCACGGTAGCTGCTTACCTGTACTGCCTGGCTTAGAAGCAGGAGTATAGCAATAACACAAGAAAGGCTGCTTTTGTGCTATTTTTGGCCCGGTTAGACTCAGAAAGTCCTGGAAAGCTTGTAATGACATTAAATGTAGAAAATGTGACTGGTGCTGTCATAGGGATTTGAGAAAATAGGGTATTTATGAAGGTTTCTTTGAACTGACTCTTTCGGATCAGAAGGCTCCATAGGGAGCCATCATCTCCGTGATGTAAGTGGCACAGTTGTCTTCATAGTTTAGCAATCAGGGGTGGGGCTTTCAAAACCACTCAGCCTTGGCCTGAATTTGCTTGCACTGAAGTCAATGGCAGCTCTGCCATAGACTTAAGTGACAGCAGGGCTGGGCTGGTGCTAAGTAATTTTCAAAGTCCCTCCCTGATTTGCTCCCTTTCTACATCCAGCTGCAGACACATCCGTCTTGCATTGAGAGAACATTATTCTTGTTGCAAAATCCAACACTTCAAAGTTAGGAAGTGCCAGACCAGCACAATCTGAATTCTGCACCCTTGCATGTTTGCATAGTGATACACTCTTCAATTGCATGATCCCATGCTATTTTTTCCACTGCATGGCCAGCCCCTAGCATTCCCCCTTCAAAATCCCTTGCACAAATCTACTCCCCTACTTCTGTCCTTTCAGATCCAGATGCTGTCCTCTTACTATTGGAATCAGGGAGCTTCCTCCCCTGTGATGCCTGGACCATTGGGCACTGAGGCCACAGGAGAGAGAGACTCCCTGCCCTCATTTATGCATGCCACGGCCCAGTGCAACAAATAGAGTGAAAGTTGAACTCGCCTCCTGGACTAGTTCATACCCTGCGCAGAGCAGAGCTTCAGGGAAATTAACATCTAACCTCCTTCAAGCCATGACTGGGTACATTCAAATGCCACATTTGTAACATTTTGGCAGCATTTAGGGGGATATTCACAATAACAGACCCACCTTTGACCCCCATGGCCACCTCTGGCCAAATTTCAAATACCCAGTCCTTAGCGTAGGGACGTGAAAGGATTTGCTGTAAAGGTAGGCAGAATGTTTTAGCAAGGGCAAAATACGAGTCTTTTTTCCAAGACTTGTTCACAGAAATGACTGAAACTTTACAAAAATAGAGCCGGAGGCAAGTAAACACCATGAAAGATTTTCAGTCGAAGTGGGTAAAGTTATCAGAGTGACTGAAATCAGGGTCTTATAACAGTAACTGCTGGGTAACATTAAAAGCAAGAAGTACTACCAGCTCCACTGATAACATGGCATATGAGTGTATATTAATGTGCATATACTATACCATCAATCAGGGCTCATGGTAGAGGTGATATCTTTTATTAGATCAACAAGATTTTTGCAAAAATTTCCTTTAATTGCAAGCTTTCAGGCACAAACACCCTTCATCAGGCATTGGAGAAAAGGTTGCAAAAGTTCATAGGATTTCACAGAGGAGTCAACAGATGGAAAACTCCTCTGGGCAAGCAGTTCTTAGCTGGTAAGATGTCTTGTGAGGCTCTGTGATGATGCAAATTACCCTGAATAAAAGCAGGAGCAGTATCAGGTTTTAGGTGGTCAAAGTTGCTTCCTCCTTGGGAAATGCCAATCTATTAGGAGTTTTCCATCTATTGACTCCTCTGTGAGATCCTATGAAATATGAACTTTCATTTCTACTGAGGAAAACGTTTAGAACCTTTTCTCCAATGCCTGATGAAGGGTGTTTGTGCCAAAAGCTTGTAATGAAGGAATTTCTTTTGCAAAAATCTTGTTGGTCTAATAAAAGATATCACCTCTACCACGAGTCCTGATTGCTTTTTCCTCTAGACCAATACGGCTACAACCTGGATACCTGACACATGGAAGATACTGAATTTTAGCCGATTGTTTTAAAATGAAATCTTCATAATTTCCCAAGGAGGAAGCAACTTTGACCACCTGAAATCTGAGAAGTTAAAAACAGTCCAAAGACAGGTGGCAAGAAGGAAAAAGGGATTGGAAAGCAAGCTGTCTGACATCAGGTTGAGAGACCTGGGTATGTTTTGCTTGGAGAAAAGGAGATTAAGCAGGGACATGGTTGTGATGGGCTGGCTGGCAGTGACCTGGCCCAGGGGTTTTGAAAGGGCAAAAGATGATTGGAGGATTTGGGATTCTCTTTCCTCACCAATCTGGTAATGATTTGGCCCAGAGGTTTTGAAGGGGTAAAAGATGATTGGAGGACTTGGGATTCCCTTTCTGCACCAGTCAGGCCCCAGAGACTCCCTCCCCTCCCCACCCCCCCGTGTCCCGTTCGGCCCCTTGGGTCACCTGGAGGGGGATAAAAGGGGCAGTGTGGGCTGACTCAAGGGAGAGACCAGCGAGGGACAACAAGGAAGGTGCTTCACAGAGCTGGCAAGA
The DNA here is from genome assembly GCF_052110815.1 of Crocodylus siamensis. Classification (NCBI taxonomy): domain Eukaryota; kingdom Metazoa; phylum Chordata; order Crocodylia; family Crocodylidae; genus Crocodylus; species Crocodylus siamensis. The sequence continues at coordinate 52,110,257 of NC_143400.1, read as the reverse complement.
GCTGAGCCAGTGGGGTAGGAGCAGTGCCCCAGAAAAGCCTGAAAGAGCAGGACCTGCAGACAGCAGTGGGACCCTCAGCAGCGCAGCATGCGGCCAGCAGGAGAGGCTCCCCGCTGGGCTCCACGATCCCTTGGGAGAGGCTGCAGCCAGCAGGAGAGGCTCCCCAGCTCCAGCAAGGGTCCGAGCAGCGACCTGAGAGGCTCCCAGCTCTGCTTCCAGCTCCTCCAATCAGAGGCCAGGCAGCTCAATGTGAGGCTGGGGCTCTGGGAAGGTCAAGACTCCTAGCAGGCTGGAGTAGTGCCACCAGTGGTGGCTGTGTGGTGGTGTTCCTGCCTACCATGTGGGAGATGGTAAAAAAAAGCAAATCTTCTTGCAGTGGAAATGGGTCATTGTGTTTTCTCCCCCTCCAGGTAACAAGGCCCTATGTTTCCTTGTCATTTGACATTTTGCATTTTGTGCCCTTTGTATATTTCACCAACCTGTACTGTTTGTTCTGCTCTTTGAGTTTTATATTTTGTTAATCCTGTTTTGTCAGTGATTGTAAGTGTCTAACCTTTGTTGAATCCTGCCCCCTTGGGGCAGTCCACTATACCCTCTGGTTTATGCCTGTTATAGCCCCAGTATTAAAAGGTATATGGTTAAGTCCCCATTGGTGGTCTGGCTCTGCTCTATAGGGGAGGAGTCCCTGCACCTCCCACCGGGCTTGTGCACCTGCTTTGATCCCTTCAATTGAAGAGGGGGTACGACTTGGAGTACCGCCTGGGTTACATGGTGTAACAGAGAGCCTGGGCACTGGCATATGCTCAGCTGACCAGAGGGTGGGCAGGGCCTGGGTGTATATAAGCCTGGGATTTGAGCTGGAAATCCAGGTTGGCCTTGCGTGGTGCAGGGTTAGGAGCTCCTGCCCTGGAGAAACACCCAGGGGCACTGGTCAGACTGCTTTGCTGCTTGCAGGAAGACTTAGACCTGAGGAGCTCACAAGGAGCCAGACTGGGAGGTGTGCTGGCCCAGGAATGAAAGAAGGTTTTGCCGTCTTAATGGGGGCAGAGGGATGCTTCTATTGTTTTGTTTATGTTATAGCCCAGGGGCTTTATGTTACTGTTTCTACTGGTGGTTTGGGATGAGGCTCTAAGGGGAGGAGGAGGCCTTATTAGTGCCTAAAGGGGTACAGGCACAGAGAAGCCAGGGACCTGGTGCCAGGAAGAGCACTGCCACAGGGGGGCCAGGGGCCCAGCAGACAAGGGTCAGAGGACTGGTGATTGGATGGGACAAGCAAAGCTAGTGCCTCAAAGCCAGGTCTGGTTCAGTGGACCTAGGCTAGAAGGCCTAGCAAGATTAAAGGGGCAGAGGCCAAAGAAGCTGAAGCCCAGAAGAGGGACAACATACCTGTAACACCCATGAGGCATGGAGCATGATAAAGGGAAGGATTTGGAGCCATGCAATTAGCCCTTAAGGCTTTGGATGCCCAGCCAGGCACAGCTGACTGTAGCAGCCCAGCCAGGGGCCTGGGACCAGTGAGACTGAGGCCTAGCAAGGTCCATGGGCAGCTTCCCTATTTAAGTATATAGCATCAAGGTGTGGAGGGAAAGATAGGAGGGTGCCCGAGGGACAGACTGGGGCATGGTTACGGAGCCACCAGGGGCATCACGAACAGCCCATCCCCTTCCCCCCCCACTGGACCCCAATGTGTTACACATGATAACAATCTTTGAATGCTTGGAAAGCTGCCATAAAGAAGGAGCACAGCTGTTCTTCCTTGATGCAGAGGGCAAGACACAGAGCAGTGACTCTGAATTGCAGAGAGTAGATTTAGACCAGACCTCAGGAAACAAAATAAAACAAACCACTCCCTTACTGCTAGAATTGTAAGGCAGTGGAATAGACTGCTCTGGGAAGTCATGAAGCCTCCTCCGTTGGAGATGTTCAGGAGGAAACTGGGGTTGGACAGGGAGGATTTAGGAATAGATTTCCCTGTGTAAAACAGGGGGGCTTGGAACAGAGGGGCCTTGAAGTTCCTTCCAACCCTATACTTCTGCATATGCACACACACACACATGCACATACACACACTCACAATCTTTCACACGAGTTTCATGTGTCTATAAGTGTCCTAGTCCATGTTTACACCACAGTAGGAGCATCTACAGGTGTGCTTTAATGCAGATTAAAGTGTCACAAAAAAACTGCATGCTTTCACTAATGCCCATTAAAGTAGTCTAATGCACCTTTCTCTAGTACTTCACAATGGAGGTACTAAATTTAATGTGCATTATCAAAAGCACATTAATGACTATGTAGAGAGTGTATATTGGCTTAGCTGTTACTGAGCCTGCCCTGCCTTTGTGTACTTGCAGGAACACTAAATGCCCAGAAGAAAGCTGGTTAAGATGCTGCAAGGGTCTGCTTTCAAGCCCTTAGCTTCCCGCCTACTTCGAAGCAAGTGCTGAGGATAACGCTGAGGCGGGTTCCCTGGCATATTTCTGAGTTTGAAGTTGTGTGCATAGGCAACAAGGTGCACTCAGGCTCATCCTAGCTGAGATGTGCCTTCACTGTAGTGAAGGCAAGCCCTGAAAGCAGTAGACAGTTGCACTAGACTTGTGGATAAATGGTCAGATTCAAGCAACACTGGGTTGGCCCCTTGATGGGGCTAACCCAGGCATAAACACCTCTGGCACCTCATATTAATAACTCGTGTTACTTCACAGCAGGAAAAGGCCATTTGTGAGGGCAGCTGTGTTAGCTGACCTGCTAAGAGCCTCCTGACAAGCAGAAATACCACTTCCCAGCCCACACTCATCAGCAGGGCACATCTGCCTGCAGTGCTGTGGGGAGAGCAGTCATAGGTAGCAATATTACATTCACACTGCCTTATATTTAGAAATACCGTTTAGTTTTAGCTGCAGATAATAATAATAATAATAAATCCCTCTTCAAATAAAAGCAAAGATGATTCCAATGAAATGTTGTCCTTTCAACCACCCCCCTAGACTATCCAGTGTCTCCCCTTTCTGATGCATCTTCTCATAACCCGCAATTTGAAGCTGTCTGGAGTGGGAAATTTTTTCCATACTGGCACTTGGTGCAACAGTCCTGGTCTGTTATGAAAACCTTTTGAGATCACTGGGGATGTTGACAAGTGCACTTACACTGGCTTAAATTTGCTGTGCAGTAAGTTACTGCACAGTAGGCAGGAATAGGCTGGTGTCTACACAGGCAGGCACTAAAGTGCATTAACACTGTGTGTGGACTGACTTGGGACTAAAGTTAGTAAGTAACGCATCTACACGCACGTTACTGCGCAGTCACTAATCAGGTGTGAATTTAATACCTGCATGATGGCAGTATCAAATTTACGCTCAAGTTGGTGTAAGTTGCTATATTTATTACACAGTATGGGTGTGCATGTGTAGATGCACAGTAAACGCGCAGGTATAGATTCACCCCCTGGGCTGCAAATCAATAGTAATAATAGAGAGTAAGTTAGGGTGAAAGGAAGCCCCTTCCCACACCTGGACAAAAAACCTTGGGTAATTCATTCAGGGCACGAAACTTAATAGATGAAGCTCAGTATGTATTTGTACATACTCTGTCCTTTTTTTCTTGAAGACACTCAGTCTTCTATGGCCATTGCTGCCAGCTCGAACCATCCATGCTAGTAGAAACTCTTGGGATGTTGAGTGTTGAGCACTCCCCCAGATATACACACTTCTCCACCTCAAAACTGGTGACCAAATGGGCACTTTATCTTTGGAGAGGCAAATAAAAAAGGGCAGTGCTCATGATCTACACAAGCTGAAGCTGCTTCTACAGCTGCCTCATCTCCTAAAGAAGCAGCATACAGATGCTGCATCTGTGTTAGAACCGCCCTGATAGAGCTTTGTAGTTTTCCTACCCAAGCTGCTCACAAGTCGGCCCTCTCATTATGGAAGAGACACCCGCATGGATAGCCATGACAAGCAGCAATTATTGTACTGACAAAATAAAAGTTGTGAGCTGTTTTGCAAATATTTTTTGAAGACCCACTTCAGCAGCAGAAGTAGGCGTAATTACACATAAAAATGTATCTCTTTTATAGTCTCTTAATTATCTACTCAGGTGAACCATAATTTGAGGGGAAAAGCTTTAAAACTATTCTTGTTTAATAAAAAAAAAAAAGAAAGAATTGGTGGCATGCAATCCTAATGTGGTTATGTGAAGAGGAGAGAGATCTGGATCTCAGGGCTGGATTCAAGGCAGCTGTGCTCAGTGCATCACAATCCCTTGGGCTTTGATCCCATCTCTGCCACAGACATGACATCTGACCTTGGGCTTGTCCCTTCTTCTTGATGTGTCTTTGTCTTCCCTCCCAGTCTTTGCTGCATTTATTTAAATTATAAATGCTTTAGAACAAGGGCCAATTTCTTACAGCCACTTACACAGTGGGACCTTGATTTAGATGTGCACTGTATTGCCAATGTAATGTTGATGACAAATAGAAGCTCTCTTCCTAATATACATGAGGGCTGCTTGATTTACATATTTGAGGCAGCATTTTCTCAGTCTGTCTTTTGCTTTTGTCTTTGTCTGTACATCCACTGCCTCTCTACACAGGTGATTTGAATATTCCCTGAGTCTCCCACAGGCCTTCATCTTGCATAGTGATAATTGTGAATAAAATAGAAGGATGATAACTTTTAGCCTTGATCTTTTTAGACCATCTTGATCCTGAGGCACAAGCACCTGGCATTCAGAAATGGAGCAATCCAAACCCACCCATGTTGCTACAGGCAAGAGGAAAAGTCCATTGAGGGTAAAAGTCCAGTGGGGATTGTCTTGTCTCCTCCTGCAGATAAATGTGCCCAGTAGATAGAAAGGGCTTTGCATGACTGGACAGGGGAGGCAAATGATAGAGCACATTTCAACTCTGCACTGGAAGGAGCAGGGGTTCTCAGTCTATAGGGCCTGACTGAGCATGGACAGAAAGTTGCTGCCAGCTGTCACTTGGCAGAGAGGTGAGTTTGGTGGATTCAGAACAGGCTCCCAGAGACAGGTGGCCATGCTCACGTACTGCCTGCCTCTCCTTCCACCAAAGGATAAACACAGCCACCATTAGTATTCATAGCAGGGGCCAAGAAGTTGGCCTACCTGCAATGTACACAGGATGGCTGCCATCTGATAGTGGCTGAGCAGGTGGTGAACTGTGATCAGCACTGCCAATGTTAAAACATCCCATTATGGTTACCTCAGTTTCCCTGTCCATGCTTGCTTTTTTGTTTTGCTCAAAAGTTATATTGTATCCTTTAGGGTATGAGCTTCTTGGGGTAAGGACCTTCATTCACTGAGGCTGGGATTTTTAACTACCCTCAGTATTGGACTCAATTTACTTCTATGAAATCCCTGAGTGTTTTACCACTGATGTCAGTGGAAGAAAAAAGTAGATAACCTGAAGAATCTTTAAAATCTTGTTCTGTACCATTTTAACTCTCATACCATGTACACACTCCATTCCCCAAAAAGAAGCCCTCCAAATTTGAGGTTCATATCTTTAGTGGGGAACCTGATTTTTTTAATCCCTTGCTGAAGCAAAAGCATGAAGACACGGTATTGGAAAATAGCTGCCAACTTCTCTCTCAACATGCAAGCAGGAGGAGCAGAGTCCAGTGGTAGCCCTTGCACAGCCACTCTTGGCTTGCTGGCTGCCAGAAAAGCTGTCAGCTATTTTGACTTTCTAGGAAAAAAGCCAGTTGTATGCCATGACTCTGGAAAAATCTTTCCCCCCGTATATTCTGCCTTCTGAAACCAAGATGCGTGTGTCTGATAGGGAATATGCAAGAAAATATCATATATTTGTCCACAGGGGATTTTTTTTTTTAAATGATGGAGGCTGTGACAAAGGGACTGGGGTATAAACACTTATTCAGATGCTTAACTCCTATTGTAATCAGATAGGAGTTAAGCACCTAGATGCCTTTGTGCAGGTAGGCCTCAGTGACTTAGGAGTATGAACTTCAGTCCCTTTTAACGGGATGCACGTGCAATAATTATTCACTTAGCTCACTGCTTCCCAAGTGAGTGACCCCATGTGGGGTCTCAACGCCTAATGGATGGGATCATAAACCTCATGGAAAATCTACTATAAAAGCAGTGACAGCAACCAGAAAGAGGGTTGTAGACCTGGCAGTGGGGTGGCCAGTGGATTCACCAGCTAGTCAGTGGTGACAGTTGAAGTGTTTGGTGACTGCTGACGAAGGGCATGTCTTCCCATCACTGCACAGTGTTAGTGGGCATTGCTTTGAAAACATCCACTCATCCACTCATTCTCCCCCAAACACCTTGTAGTTACTGTTAGAGAGGTGCCAGGAATACCCATTGCTGCTCTCATGAGGATGCCCAAGACAAGAGAGGCTGCGTTGTCCATGTGGTGCATGGGCACAACATTTTTTGGCATCAGATGTGGGTCTGATGTGTGGGTCTGATGTGTAGGTCAGAGGTGTGTCTTCACAGTTTAGGCACTTTCAGTGTTCTGCTCCTTCATCGTGCACCATAAAGTTTTGGCTTGGTTGTGGGCTTCAAGTACACCCACCGCCCATTCTGTACCTATTCTGCAGCAGAATAGTGGAGTTCAGTGCTGTTGTTCCTGCCTCTTTCCCAAACCTCACATTCAAATTAGAACAAAAACTCACATTGCTCCTCCTGAACCACCTCCATCCAGGGTGACAACCAGCTGGTCCCTTCCTTGAGGTTGATTCCACTCCACCTTTTTGATCCAGTGCAGCTTCATTATGCAGCTGAGCTGAGTTACAAAATGTATTGACTCTGTCAAAACAATGGCAAGGTACTTCAGTCTGTTGTTGCTGGAAGCATATAATAAACTAGGTGGTTGACTGTCATTATAAGAACATTGGAAGGATAATGTATTTACCTCAATGGCACTGTCCAGACAGTAGAGAAATAGTGTGCTGTACGTATCTAGTATTGGACACAGCAGGTTGGATATTTAAATAATGAAATCATTACAGTCTTCAACCCTGTGTTTTTGGCTTTAGGCCATAAATCACCACATGGGCTGGGATTTGGGCACATTAATGCATACAGCACTCTTCATTAATAGATCTCACTGTATTTTACTAATAAGGTTAAAGTCCCATCAATCCCATCTTATAGCTGGGGAAGCTGAAGCACGGGGAATGGAAGTGACTTCCCCAGGATCACTCAAGGAATCAGTGGCAGCACTGGGAGTTAAACATAGGTAACCTAAGTCTGTGCTACCCATTAGTCCACATTGCCTGTTGAAAAAAATTGGGCAAGATGACAGACTCTGTGGTGACCTTTGTCTGGTTCTGATGGTGAAGGTCGTCTAAGTTACTGTAGTACACAGCTACTAGATCTGAGCCCTCTGACTAGGGTTTATAAAGTGCCTGTGGTCCAAAACAAGCAGCTCTTTTTCTCCTTCGGCTCTCTTGGAAGTTCCCCCTTTAGTGACTGCAAACTGGGACCTTCCTCTGGATCCAGAGTCTGAGTTTGCTGGGAGTGGGCTACAGAGATACTTCAAGGCTTATCTGTGGAGCATAGCCAGGTGGAACCCTGGGTTCCAGTCTCTACACCCTGGACTTGTTTCTTCATTTTACTTTTCACAGGGTGTGTCTACATATGCATTTACTTTGAATTAAATTTACTGCACAGTAATTTACTGCACAATAAGCAGGTTGAGGCTTGCATCTACATGTTCAAGCTCAGTAATGCTGTGTGAGGACTGTTAGTCCCAAGTCAGTCCACACGCAGGTGTTCTTGCACAGTAAAGTGTCTAGAGATGAGTTACCGTGCAGTAACTAATTGGGCATAGATGTGATAACTTCATGATGCAGGTATCAAATTCATGCCCAACTCAGTGTAAATCACCATATTTACTGTGCAGTACAGGAGTGCACATCTAGATGCCACCTGTACTGTACAGTAATTTTTGGTTATTGCTCAGTAAATGTGCACATGTAGGTGCACCCACAGTTACTGATAAAAAATGACTGTCACTGGAAATGACTGTCACAGTTACTGGGAACAAGAAGCAGTCTGGGAGCAGGTACTATGAGGCAGGACTTCCTCTACCCCTGCGATGTCCTAATCACCAAAGTCCCTCATGTAGGCTCTCTCCTCATCTGTGACCACATGAATCTTGGGCACGATGGCACAGCTTCAGTATGGTGGGTTGCTTCCAGTCAGGAGGTAGCAACATGGGGACTCTCCTAGAGTGAGGAAAGTGGGTTTAAGACCCCTGAGGCAGAAGCAGGCATCAATTTCAGGTTCCCCACTGCCAAAGGATTTGTTTTAACTCTTAAATTATTCTAATAAGTTGAGCATCATTTCTCCTTCTCCCATGTTTTAAGAGGGACGAGTAAGGCCCACTCTATCCTGTGGAAGAGTCCTTGTAGGAACCTAGCTTAAGGAGTGGGTTCTAGACTCTAGTTCTCTAGTAGATAGAGGTACATTATACTCAGCTCTGAATCAGGTGCTGAAACTCCAAAGAGGACATCCAGAAATCAGCTGTAAGGGGATGGCCAGAGCAGCTTCACTGGAGAATTTCAGTGCTGGGAGGGTGCCAATAGACCTGAGTAGGTGGGGCATACTTGGGAACACCCTGGCTCAACCATGCTGTTGCTGCTGCTGTGGTGTAGACATACTCTAACTCTGAACATGCACCTAATGTGGGGTTCTGAGAACTAGGTTTCTAAAAGCTGGGAACAGTAGCACCTAACTTTTAGGTACCTAAGTCTCTTATTGGATCTAACTCTAAGACTGGCCAAACATTGCACTTATATCCAAGGAGCTAAGATGAGTCTAGATTGCTCTTTTCCTCCTCTTCTTTCTTCCACTTCATAGAATCATAGAGAAGTGGGGCTGGAAGGGACCTCCAGAGATCATCTACTTCCACCCCCTGCCTGAAGCAGGAAAACCCTATCCCACACTATTTCATACAAATCTATTATATTTGCAAAACTACACAGTCAACCTTGACGCAACACAAGACATAATGCCCGAACCTCCTGCAGGTAAAGCAGGGGGAGCAGAGTGGCCACTATCCTGCTACTATAAAGATTGTTAATATATGCTCTAGAGATGCCAGGAAGGGGTCCAACCTCCTCACTACAGAGGAAGGCAAAAATCATAGTCTATACCATGGGGTAAAATCTGATCGTGGGGTAAAATTCCTTTCTGATCTCAGATATAGCAATTGGTCTGATCCTGAGAGGAGGGGCAAGGCCCACTAGCCAAGAACCTCTGGCTTTAAATCCCAGCAGGAGCACTGGCACATCCAGTCAAAATCCCCAGCCTTGATGCAGCCAACATTCAGTGCCTCTGAGGAAGGCTTAAAAACACCCTGACTCATGTAGCAGTGGGGTGGGGAGGAGGTGGTTCCCCACCATGTGGCAACAAGTAAAACCCAAAGCCAGAAGCATAGGAAATCCCCATAGGAGAACACAGGCATCACTACACCTAGATCATCCCTGATCCATGGCTGTCCAACCTCTTCTTGAACACATCCAGTGATGGAGAGTCCACAGCTCCCCTGGGTGTCTAGTCCACTGACTCCTTGCTTTAACAGTGAAGAAGTTTTCCTGATACCCAATCTAAACCTACTTTGCTGGAACTTCAAGCCTAGTCTGTGTCCTGATTACTACAGCAAGACAGAAAAGATGTTCTCCTTCTTCTTTATCACAGCCCTTCACAAGTATTTGAAGACTGCTATCATGTTACTTCCAAGTGCCTTTTCCACAAGCTGGACATACCTGGCTCCTTCAGCCTCTTCTCACATGACTTGCCTTTCAAGCCCTTGATCATTTGTGTCACCTGTCTCTAGACCCTCTTTAACTTCTCCATGTGTTATTTAAAATGTGCAGCTCAGAACTGCACACAATTCTCCAGATGAGACCTAACCAGTGCCGAGTACTGTGGCACTATCACTTCCCATGTGTTGTGCTTTATGCTTCTATTGATGCTTCCCAAAACTGCATTCATCTTTTGTGCAGCTGCATCACAGTGCAGAACACATAGCGAAGAACACATATTGGATATTCAGGTGGGAAATGTGCTGATAATATTAAACCATTGCCATCAATCATCCCTCAATGCACAGATTTCAGAGAGAAGAACATGTGGTAAACTTTATTATTATTATTGAAGTCACATGTCAAAGGCCCAGCTGAGATCAGGGTTATTCTGGGCTGGCCAAGGCATGAATAGATCATGAGAGTGAATGCCTACCTTGCAGAACCTCAAGGCATAATGAACAATGCAAATGTTAAACAGGGAAACTGAGACACAACAAAATGAGCAGGCCAAGGTCACGAAGAAGGTTAATGTCAGAACTGGGACAAGGCCCCAGCTCCACAGAGATTTCCACTGCACATGCTTTTGCAGCAGGCAAGTAGATCTCTCTTTGCCTATCTGCAATTCTCCTACAATAATGAATGTCAAGCATTTTGCAAACAGAGCAGTTAAATGTCAGAGCCTGTCCCTACAAGCTCTTGCTGAAATCTGAGCGATCGACCATGCTCTTTTGTTGTTTTGCTCCCATTTTCTTCAGTCAATAAAAAGTATTCATCATACCATCACATTTCGAAGCAAAGCCAGAAGCCAGTTTTCTTCAGGGGCCTAAGAAAATCTTTCCTGATGTCTTCATGCTCTTTCCTGGAAATCCTAAATCTCTTCAGGTCAAATGTTTAGTGAGTGAAAAGTGGGCTAACTTTAATAGTCATGGCAATTTACATTCACTTTGGACCGAATCCCAACATATTTTGTAGCTCTCCTGTCCCAATCTCCTGACTTTTAAATACAGCAAGTACAGGTTCATTCATCACTGTGATTTGATTTGCCATTGTTCTGACACCTCACCAGTGCTTCCCCAATTATCAACCCCTAATAATTAGCCACTGCTGGATGTCACCATTATTTGCTTTCTACAAGGAATGGTGAATTAGCTGGAGTTTGCTGTTTTCCCCTTCTGCTGTGCAGCATAGCATGGCATGTCCTAATGAGGAAAGAACACATGCTCCAGAAGGGCTGCAGGGTCCAATGTCAGTACTTTTTCTCAAGGCTTATGCCAAGGCTCATGCATATTTCTAAGGTGCCTTTTAACTTTCTCTTTGATAAGCTAAATAGTTTGAGCTCCCTTGGGTTTTGGACAGATGATCATATTCCCAGTGGAACTTGCATCTGTGTTGTACACTAATGAAAATTATATCAAGATTGGGAGTGGACAACCCTGCAGCTATCCAAGGGTGCTTACATCAGGCAGGCAACTTTTATTGCACTTCAGCATATGGTGGCAGGGCAGCACTTAATAGTCTGTTTGCCATTAGCAAATGGCCACCTCGAGATGGAACTGGACATGTGACACCTGACAAAACTTATATCAGTTCATTTTTTCAGGGACAATTCTACCTTGGACTCGACAAAATTGTCACAGTTTAGGGATTTGTGCCTTTTGTTTGCCACTTCACTGGTATAAATATGAGAAGTGACGATGTGATGTGTACCTATACAATTACCACCATCCGCTTTAGATTTATTCCTAAAAAAATTGGGGGTAAAATTACACTGCTGCAAGTTACACTGATATAGATGTCATGTGTCCACTTCTATTCTGGGATATCCATTTGCTCAAGGCAAACTGGCTATTATCAGTTTCCCTCCTCTATATAGTAACAAAGTCCTGTAATGGCACATGTTCTTTGAGTAGGTGTAATATCTTTTATTAGACCAACTGAGTAGTTGGAAAAAAGTTCTTAGCCAGCTTTCGGGCACTGTCACCTTTCTTCAGGCATAAGAAGTCTCTGCTGTTCGGAGACTCCAAAGAATAGCTCCTGTAATAGCACCTACTGAACTGGCAAGCCAGTCAGCTGTTTTAAACTGACGTATGAAATTGGTGTAGGTTACAGCAGCACTAATGTACCCAGGTCCTAAGTCTCTCATCACATGGGTTGCTTTCCAGATCGCAAATCTTCTTGTGATTCTTCTTGTAATGCATGCCAATTGCTATTTTTTTTTTACATCCTTTCTAACAGTACAGGCAAGAGAAACAATAATAGTAATCTAATATTTATCTAATTGGTACCATTTAAAAGAGGTAACAGAATTCTTCAGGCCTACTCTGTATTCCCTTTATGCATCTAGGTGTTGTGTCTGTAGTCTTCACTAAGCATTATAGAAAGAGCTTGCGTTCAGGTGGTTACCCACCGTACCACCAAAGTCTTTAACAGGACCAGCATGTTTTCAGTCCCTCATCTTCTAGATATGGCCCACAAGCAGGGATAAAACATGCATCTCATTTGACTGCATTACATTGCATCTTCTTAGCTTGCATCCAGTTTACTCTGACTTCCAGATTTCTCGGCATCACTGACCTGTCCTTGTTGTCACTGACATTCCCTCAAGGAGGAGGTAGTATGGTTGGCAAAAGAAGTCTGTTATCACAGATGTATTGAATGGAAAACCATGGACACTTTGTGTTGCAGAGACATTTTAAATAATCAAATGCATTGCAAACTTCTGACCTAAAGAGATTTCCCTATATGCGACTGCAATGAATTCCTGTCCCAAAAGAATGTTGGATAATCACATTTCCTAGAGAATTAGACTTCATTTTGAAGGTAGATAACGGATCTGATCTGAATTCAATCTGTTGGCTGTGGCAGGTAGGCTTTTTTTTATTGAAATATTTGTAAATATTTTACAAGACCTTCACACTGCAGTTGTTTTTCTATTGTGAATTGACAGCAATCAGGCTCACCCTCCATATACCTGAGGAGCTCGTGGCTGGGGTTTTTTTTGTTGTTGTTCTAATAATTGTTCTTCCCACAGTGACTGCTGCATGGTTTGTAAGCTTATTTCAAGCTCGACTGTGGGGATTAGCGATAACGCTGCCTATTGTACAGTGGTTCTTATTATTTAAAATTTGAAATAGAACAAAGGCAATTCAATTCCACTCCTACACTTTATGGATAAAATAGCATTTGCTAGCACTGGTCAGAAAATGCAAAGCAAGAACTGAAATTCTATCTTTATCCTTCAGTGAGGCCAATAAAGGATGGAGTAAAACAGGGATGGGAGGGTTTGCAACTCACAGGTTTATGGCAGTGAGCACTGGATAAACTTGGCTTGCTCTTGGTAGCATTAGAGGGGGCGGTATATAAATGAACAACAATAATGCAACCACCCTTCACAATGCGTTATGGATGGGCATCTCTTAAATACTAATGAAGGGGTGATAATGTTCTAAACTCACTAATGCCTTGCTCTAAGTTAGTCCCTGATTAGTGAGGAAAATAATTACAGCAATAACAGCAACAACCACAACAATAATAGCAGTAGTTTATTTCATCCAGAGATCTCCATGTGTCGTATGTGGAAGGAAAGCTGGTCTTGTGGTTAAAACACTGCACTCTGTGCTTTGTCTTGCTGTCCCACAAACTTTCTGTGTGACCTTGGGCAATTATTGAAGACTTGATTCACATTAAAGTTAATAGGAAAACTCCCGTTGGGTTCAGCGGACCTTGGACGAGAGCCTCAGGGCCTCTGTGCTTCAGTTCCTCCGTCTGTGGAATGGGGATGATAAAATCTCCCTTCGCTGAGAGATTTCAAAAGAAGGGATTTCAGAGCAGCAAAGGGTCCCAAAGTGAGATGTCAAGGCTACCATGAACAAAGGGTGCACCACCAGCCTGTCTCACCCACCCCACTGGGAGGAGGTGGGCCTAGACCCTCAACCACCAGGCTCCTGACTGCTGACATTCAAAAAAACCCATAGGGTAAAGCTCGTATGTTGGTCAGACATACTTTCCCTCTGTGACAGCCCTAGAACTGGTAAATATAGAATTGGGGAGGTTATTTTGTTTGCTTTGCATGCATTAGTCTGATCTGCTATCGCTGTGTATCAATCAAATCCCCTCCCCCGTTATTAAATGAAAAAGTTGTGGTCCATCTGAGGGTTTGGGTCTGCCTGGAACAAGGTATCTGGGTCATAAATCTAGTGCCAACACCATCCTGGTGGTAGGATATTCCAGGCAGGAACTGTCTCTTGCACGTTCTGCGTACAATACAGCTATTCAAATCAAGGGTGCTTCAATCAAGACATCTACAACGCACCAGTAAAGCTCCACAAATGCAACCTGCCCAACCTCTCAGCAGAGCTGGCTGACACATCTGCAGCATCACTTTAAGGTGGCTGGTTTTTCAGGGGGGAGGGAGGGTTTTTACATCAGGACAAATAACCCAATTATCAATTCTTCTGGGATCCTGGGAGAGGTCTCTGGAACTGAACTATCCTAGCCAAGTTGGGGTGTTTGGGAGCTCCACTGGACAGTACCCAGCACATTGGGGCACACCTTGATGATGTGGCTGCAAGATGAAGAATAAAAGGTAGCTGAATGAGATCCTCCACTCATTATAGAGACAGGAAGCAAGGTGGGGAGAGATCATAGTGGTAGAAGTGGAAACAAGTGCTGGTGCCCTGAAGTGCTCCCATGATCTTTTCTTTGGCCTGTGCTCTCCCCTTGAATAAATGCTGCCCCGCGATCTCAGGGGCAGCACTGCATCTCACTTCCTGTAGGCTTCCTTCTGACTTGAGATTCCAGGGGTGAAGGAAAGACATTGTTATTATTCCTTCCATGGTGTTTCTAAGTCCCTGGAGCTTTCTGCAGCAGCAGTCTGCCCTCGCCTCTCCCCTCCTGCCTGCACCTGTCTGGAGTACACCGTTATCTGAACACCTCCTCTTCGCTGATGTCTTACTCCGCCGGGGAGATGTCCAGCGTGCCCTGCTGCCCTCTACCGAGGCCGTAATGGGCCCATCTGCTTCATTAAAAGCATCCTTTGGTGCAATTTTAATCATTCCCCCCCTACCCCTAATGCTGAAAGGAACAGCGAAGGGCGGGGTGCCGGGGAGGGAGGGTGGAGAGTTACAATTCTGAATACACAAAAGCTGGAGCAACAGCAAGCACCAGTAACCCTAGCAACAGTGTCTCAGGATTTGAATGTAATTATACCTCGAACGTGATAAACACTGCGAAGGACTCCTTATGTGGAGATCATACTAAACAAGTCTTTGAAATTACCCTCATCAAATATTGATAGAGGGAGAGTTAAAGAAAGAAGGGGGGGGGGAGAAAAGAAAAGAAGAAAATTCTAGCTGGTGCCCACGGGCTGTGGGTTAATGGTAATCTGTTGAGGTATCAAAGCGGCACAACCCCAGTGGTTGCCCCGACTTGCAACAAAATTAAACGGAGGGAGAGGAAAAAAAAATCTCCAGAAAGGCTGCGGTATCGATCGCGTTTTTGTTTTATGTTCTGCATGCAGAAGAGCAATCCCAATAAACGTCATTTATCCCGCTTGAGCCAAGCTGATGAAAGTTTAATCGCTGCAGAAGGTGAAGGGGTGTTACCCGTGGGCCAGCGTGGGTGGGGAGAGAGTAGGACGGCAGAGCATCCTCATTCATTAATAAGCAGAGCTCTTAACAGAAGGATCTCCCCCCAGCCTGAGCAGGCAGTTTAGTGACCAGCTTTATTCAGGGCTTCTTCAAACACTCCCACCATCAGGGCATGTTTGATTTTGCTGCATCTACTTCTTGGCTGGGAGAAAGTTGCTAGGTTTTTGGGGGGTTTTTTTGCTCGTGTTCATTATTAATACTGGGGTTTCTCAAATTGCTCCGTCGAAGCTTGACGAAAAGGAGTCCTCCAGGGCTAGAAATCATAGCATGATGTACAGAGCAGAGGAGAATTGGACCCGGTGAGGCTACCTGAGAAGGTTTGGCCTTTCCAGATGGGCAGGAGAATGCAGCCTTCCCATGTGTCTGGCTCTGGAGTCCTCTGCAAAGGCCCCACGAGGTGAGGGGTGCTGGGGTGCAGGGAATGCCCATCTCCTGGATAAGGAAATTCACTTCCATATTTTTTTATTCCACTGAGCTTCTGTGTATTGTTCCAAAGAAGCACTACCATGCATGTCTTGAGCTCCTGTAGCCCCCCCATGGGTTGTGTATGTTGATTCAGTGCAGTCTGCAATGCCTTCCTCCTCTCTTGCCTGAGGGCGCAGTGGAAAACCTTTCCATGTTGGCCCTCTCATTCTCCAGTGGGGCTTCCCCTGACTGCCCACAGTCTGGGGGAAGAGTTCTCTTGCAATTTCCTGGTTGGTCTAATAAAAGGTATCATTTTGGAACCAAGAGTTCTAGTTTTTTGTATGCCAAATGAGGGTACCGACCTTTAAGAGACTTTGGCATGAACCAGCAGCAGTATCCAGTTCTTATGTTATACAGAAGCTAATGCTACGTGATGCTGATGACTTAGAGCAGACAATGAAAGAACTGGACTCCATCAGACTCCTTAGCCCTGTGAGATTTCTAAACAACACAAGAATAAAACAACTAAGAGAATAACCATGTGCAGGAGAACAGACCAGGTCAGTGCCCCATCAGGGAGAAAACTCTTGGGAACAGTGGAGATATAGAGATGATTTCCACAGCTCTTCACCCTGCCTATGCCAGGGATGGGCAGCAGCAGAAATGAAGGCAGCAAGAAAGATTTATATCCAGCTGTATATGATTCTGAAGCACATCATGGTTTTAATAGCTTGAATTATCTCAGGGAAAAAAAAGGCTAACTATGAAACTACGGGTATGCTTACACTGCAATCCAATGGTGTGATTACTATCCATGTAGGTAAACCTGAGTCATATTTAGACTAGCTGGCTCCAATTTGGATAGTAATATAGTTATAGCAACCTAGAACTTGGCAGAGTGAGCTGCCCCAATATTGTGCTCCTTGTAAAAATGAAATGTATGAGTGGGGCTTTTTTTAATTGAAGATGCAGAAGGGAGAGGTAAACGTAGGAGAGCTTGTAGCTTGTGTCAAGCTGAAGAACCAACTGCAGTTTTGTGAACCGAGTTCTTACATGAGCTCAGATAGCGATTAGGATTAGAGACAAAATTTAAAAAACCCCAAAACACAGTGAGGTTACTAGTAGATCTAGAACTAACCCTTGACAAAGCAAAGGAATTTTCCCAGTCCACAATGAAGGAATGAAGCCTACGGAGAGCAGACAGTGCTCTGACACTGGGAACGCAGTCAAAGTCAAAGGTCGACATAAGTCTCATGGCTCATCAGGCTGGTGTGATGAAGGATAACCAGTTTCTCTAGTCAACAGTCACAAGGGAGTGATGAACCTAGTATCGCCGCTGGCTGTCATTGACTTTCAGGGTTCCTAATTTACAGCTGGGTTGACTGGGTAGCCTGAGGGCACATGTCTGGAGTGAGGCTTCAATTCACCAGCTAAGTCCTGTGCTCTCCCTGAGTGCCACTCCAGTCCCCTGTCCAGTATGCTGTTCTGCTCTCTGCTCCCTACCCTATGCTGCCTGCCCAATCTGCTGCTCTGCTTTCTGCTCCCTACCCTGTGCTCTCCACCTTCTCCCTGATCTGCCACAGGCCACAGACAGAGGAAAGTCATGGAGGCAGTAGTATTGGCTTCTGCATCCCAGTTACCAATGACTACTGAGTGTCACTATACTCAACTAGAGGTGGCTTGGGCCTTAACCCTTGCATGTAAAATATTTCTAACCATCTATGAGGTGCCTAGCAGATGTAGGTGCCTAAATGCAATTGTATTCTGCCCTGTTGATCACCTGAAAAGCTGTGAGCATGTCCACATTCATAGTTTCATAGTTGGTAGGTTTGGGAGGGACCTGAGCAGATCATCAAGTCTGACCCCCTGCCATGGGCAGGAAAGGATTCTGGGGTCAAACGACCCCATCTAGGTGATTATCGAGCCTTCTTTTGAAGGCCCCCAGGGCAGGAGCGAGCACCACTTCCCTTGGAAGTTAGTTCCAGAACCTAGCCACCCTGACTGTAAAGTAGTGCCTCCTGATATCTAACCTGAATCTACTCTCAATCAACTTGTGGCCATTATTCCTAGTTACTCCTAGTAGTGCTCAGGGGAACAGGGACTCTCCCATTCCCAGCAGGTCCCCCCCCGGTAAGTTTATAGATGGCCACCAGATTCCCCCTCAGCCTTCTCTTGTGGAGGCTGAACAGGTTCAGGTCCTGTAGCCTCTCCCTGTAGGGCTTGCCCTGCTGCCCCCTGACTATGTGACTGGCCCTCCTTTGGACCTTCTCAATGCTGTCCACATCCCTCTTGAAGTGTGGCGCCCAGAACTGAATGCAGTACTCCAACTTCAGCCTGACCAGTGTCGCATAGAGGGAGAGGATCACATCCTTGGACCTTCTTGTGCTGCATCTGTGGATGCATGACAAGGTGTGGTTGGCCTTCCCAACTGTGTCTTCACACTGCCGGCTCACGTTCATCCTGGAATCAATAGTGACTCCAAGATCCTTTTCTGCCTCTGCACTGGCGAGACGGGAGTTCCCCAGCCTGTAGATATGGTGCTGATTCTTCCTCCCCAGGTGCAATACCTTGCACTTGTCAGTGTTGAATCCCATCCTATTCTCATACGCCCACCCCTGTAATCTGTCCAGATCTAGTTTGTAGCCTGTCCCTCCCTTCTATCATGCCCACCTCTCCCCATGTCTTAGTGTCATCCAGGAATTTGAACAAGGTGCTCTTCACCCCCTTGTCCAAGTTGCTGATGAAGATGTTGAACAGTGCAGGCCCGAGGACTGAGCCCTGGGGGACCCCACTGCCCACACATAACACACTGTTAGCTTAGACTTAAGACTAAGTCAGAAAAGGCAAGAAGGACAAGGAGGAACCCTTTCCCTTTTGTGTTAATGGTTTTTCAGGGACTCAGGCAGAAGTCCACAGATGGGTCTAGTAGATGGAACAGAAACTGATCCTTCAAGTCTTCATGGTAGACCACCATCAGCTGAAACTGGTCAAAAAGCACTCCTTGCCATTGCTAAAAGAGACACGGCAAATGTCCGATTGAGACTATATAGATATTTCTTTTAGCTACAAATGTATGATTTTCACATTGGATTAAAAGAAGAGATTTGGTAGTTGCAGTGGAGGAAACTCCAGACCTATACAGAGTACATGTCATATTGGCCACTGTGGTCCCCTGCTTTTCCCGTGGCAGGTTAGGGTGTCATGCTTTGTGTTGCATCAGGAGTGATCATGTAGTTTTGCTAAGAGGTCAGACAGTGGATTTATATAGAATGGTTTGGATAGGGCAGGGGGTTGGACTAGATGACCTCCAGAGGTCCCTTCCAGCCTGACTTCTCTATGATTCTATTAAAAAAAAAGTCAAGCCTTAAGTGAAATGTAGCTGCTGACTGTTAATTACTGTTGTGGATGGGACGTACGTGCAGCACCTCAGTGCTCCTCAGAGCCTGGATAGATGAAACATTTACATTGGAAGTATCTGCATTACACTGATGTGAAAAACATGCAAACAGATGAGGCTACAGCATAAGCAGAGCAGGAACTGGTCTATGTATGGTACAGAGACACATTACACAAAAGTTGATTGGTTAGAAGTTAGATGTAGACGGACGCAGACCTTTTTTATAGTGCTTGGCTGGGAGAGACTGTTGAGCACCACCTCCTCTGGCATAAGGAAAGGATCACAGAGGCAATTTTTTTCTTACATTAAACAAGGAACTTGACTATTAAGGAAAAGAGTGTTTTCCTTACAGCTACTCCCCTCTCCTGCCTGACTTCTTGTTCCAAATTGTGACAAAAAACTTAGCAGTTTTGGCTGTCCTTCCCCTGCATTTGAGGTGAGTGGGATGGAAAAATCCCATATCCTGCCTCCTCCTCTTTTAGGCCTTTGAGGAGAAGTACAGAAGGTATCTAATAGCCCTCAGTTACCTGGACCTAGGAGGTTAAAAGATCTTTGTGGCTTCCTTTCCCTTTGAAGAGTCCCAAGAACTTCCTTTCCCTTCAGCCCTCTCAAAGGAAGTATGAAGATTACATTGGGGGGTTAGTGCCACTATACCATGGGGGAGGTAATATAGAAATGTCCCCCTGAGGTTTTCCAAAATCCCGCACAAGTTGGAAACATGAATCCAAATTAAAATGATGCTTTGATCGTTGCTTTCTGGCTCTTTCTGAAGCAAGAAGAAAAGCAGCAAATTGGAATAAAAGGAATAAGCTGAATCTGTGCACTGAGAGAGGTGAATGATAACCACATATAAACCCAGATCTTCTAATGGTGCCTAAATTCATGCGTAGATGGCATCTGGAGCCTTTAAATGTTAATTCTTACTTGCGGGGATCCTGGCGCGTTCAGAAAGAATGAGATGCCACACAAAGGGCCCCTCTTGATGTTTGTTTTTCTGGCCTTTTTTAATGTTAAAATTTGTTCTAATTCATTTCTTTCAAAAAACCCCCAGCTTGCCTCCGAAAGCATCGGCACAAAGAGAGAGCCATTTCTGGAGTCAGTAGCAGGGCATACTCCACTTCCTTCTGCTCTGAGGTGGCAGAATAAAGAGCTCCTGCCGTAATCTTTTTCTAAGAGTTGCATTGTTAAAACCTTCCTTAGGGAAATCCAGAGAGCGTAATTGCTCTAGTCTGACTCTGCCCGCTGAGCTGCTTGAATTAAGTGGGTGTTTTGGAATCTTGAGCAAAGTCTTCTGGGAAGTGACCTTTGACCCCCGGCACTGCACTTCGCAACCTGCTGCTAATTAGGATGAAGAGAGTCCCCCTTTGTTTTCAAATACTAGTTTACCTCTGTCTTCACTTTCTGCTGGGAGCTGACCGGAATGACTTAGAGCATAATAAACGGGGCACAGCAGATGGTAACACACCAGCGTGCCAGAGCCGTAAAACAAAACTCTTAACATTGAAAAGTTGGGAGGCGGAGTGGCCATGCTTTGAACCGTTTGCTCAGTCTTCCCAGCAAAGTGTCTCATTATCCACCGACCTGTTAGCGCAGGAATTAATGTCTGTGACAAGCTTTTGTTTAAAAAATAATCCACCTCCATGGCCAGCCTGTGCCTTGCTGTTTCCATTCAGCAGCGGCTGGCCTGGGATGCCTTGGTTAGGGAACACTTCGGAGAGTAGATGAAGGACTTTATACAACATCTGCTGAAGGGACTCCCACTGACTTTAGGGGATTGGATCAAGTCCGTGGTGCTCGCTCACAGAGTGATTTGCTCAGTCTCACGGCCTGTTGCTTCCCTGCTCCCTTTCAGTGCTAAAGTATTCTTAGTCAGCCACTGCTGATTTGGGGGCTAGCATCAACTACAGGGAGAAAAGCAGCAAATTGAAATAAAAGGAATAGGCTGAACCTATGTGGATTTCCCATGGAAAGCACTCAGCAGCCACCATAAACACTTCAGAAGAGATGGAAATTTGCAAAGGCAAAACCTGTTAGATAGAAACTGTGGGCTTGCTTAATGGATTCATATTCATATATGTTAGGGTCGGAAGGGACCTCAATAGATCATCGAGTCTGACCCCCTCCATAGACAGGAAAGCATGCTGGGTTCAGATGGCCGCAGCCAGATCCCTATATAACCTCCTCTTGAAGACCCCCAGGGTAGGGGAGAGCACCACCTCCCTTGGGAGCCCATTCCAGACCTTGGCCACTCTAACTGTGAAGAAGTTTCTCCCAATGTCCAGTCTAAATCTGCTCTCTGCTAGCTTCTGGCCATTATTTCGTGTAACCCCCAGGGGCATCTTGGTGAGTAGAGCCTCACCAATTCCCTTCTGCACCCCCATGATGAATTTATAGGCAGCCACAAGGTCGCCTCTCAACCTTCTCTGGCGGAGGCTGAAGAGGTCCAGGTGCCCTAGTCTCTCCTCGTAGGGCTTGGCCTGCAAGCCCTTAACCATACAAGTAGCCCTTCTCCGGACCCTCTCCAGGTTATCCACATCCCTCTTAAAGTGTGGTGCCCAAAACTGGACGCAGTACTTCAACTGCGGTCTGACCAGTGCCCGACAGAGGGGAAGTATCACCTCCTTGGTTCTGTTTGTCATGCATCTGCTGATGCATGATAAAGTGCAGTTAGCTTTTCTGATGACTTTGTCACACTGACGACTCATGTTCATCTTGGAGTCCACTAGGACTCCAAGATCCCTTTCCGCTTGCCGAGCAGGTCATTTCCTAGGCAGTAGGTGTGCTGGACGTTTTTCCTCCCTAGGTGCAGCACTTTGTATTTCTCCTTGTTAAATTGCATTCTATTGTTTTCTGACCATTTGTCCAACCTGTCCAGGTCTGCCTGTAGTTGTTCCCTGCCCTTCGGTGTGTCCACTTCTCCCCACAGTTTTGTATCATCCACAAACTTGGACAGAGTACACTTCACTCCCTTGTCCAAGTCAGTGATGAAGACATTGAAGAGTTTCGGTCCAAGGACCAAGCCCTGCGGGATCCCACTACCCACTCCCTTCCAGGTCGATACCGACGCATCCACTACCACTCTCTGGGTACGACCCTCTAGCCAATTTGCCACCCACCAGACTGAGTAATCATCCAAGTCACAGCTTAACTTGTTCACCAGTATGGGGTGGGATACCATATCAAAGGCCTTCCTGAAGTCTAAGTAAACGATATCAACCCCTACTCCTGTGTCGAGGTGTTTTGTAACCTGGTCATAAAAAGAGACTAGATTATTCAGGCATGATTTACCTGCTACGAACCCGTGCTGGTTTCCCCTCAGCATAATTTTTCCTGCTGGGCTCTCACATATATGAGCCTTAATAATCTTTTCAAAGACCTTACCAAGGATGGAGGTGAGACTGACTGGCCTGTAGTTGCTTGGATCCTCCTTCCTCCCCTTCTTGAAAATAGGGACCACATTGACCCTTTTCCAATGCTCCGGGACCTGTCCTGTGTGCCATGAGTGCTCAAATATTTTTTCCAGTGGCAATGACATCAGCCAGTGCCTTCAGTACCCTCAGATGGAGCTCACCTGGGCCTGCAGACTTAAATGCATCCAGTCCTTCCAAGTGACTCTGCACTATTTCAGGGTCAATGCTTGGTGGTCTGGCGCCCAGCTGCTGCCTCTCTATGATCCCACTGTGAGACCTGTCTTCCCCTCGTTTAGGAAGACTGAGGCAAAGAACTCATTGAGGAGTTTAGCCTTGTCCTTCCTGTGTGTCACCAATTACTTTTGCCCATTCAGTAGTGGTCCTATTCCACCCTGGGCCTTCCTTTTACTCCCTACATAGCTGAAAAACAATTTTCTGTTATCCTTAACTTGGGATGCCATCCTCAGCTCCGTGGTAGCTTTGACCTTTCTAACTGCCTCCTTACAACTGAGAGCTGAGGAGGCATACTCCTCTTTAGTAATCTCTCCCTGTTTCCACTGCTTATATGCCTCCCTTTTTCCCCTTAGGCTGCTCTGGATTTCTCTGGTTAGCCAAGGAAGCCTCTTGGCCCCTTTTCCCCCATATTGAGATCATCTCCCTCTACATCCAGAGGATTACTTCCTTAAGGCACAGCCACCCTTCCTGGGCTCCCATCTCACCAAATCTCTTACTCTACAGTGCCTCATTGACTAAACGTCTGAGCTCGCTGAAGTCGGCCTTCCTACAGTCTAGCACTTCCACCCTACTAGTTACCTTTCCCACTCTACGCCTTATGGTGAATTCTATTATTTGGTGGTCACTGTCCCCCAGGTGACCACTGATCTGTAGGTCCCCTACCATGTCATCCCCTGTTGCTAGTACCAGGTCCAGTAAGGCATTCCCCCCTAGTGGGACCGTGTACCTCCTGCGTCAGATGGAGGTCCTGTACACAGGACAGGAACCTGCATGAATGGTGGGAATTTACTGTCTGCATCTCCCAGCAGATGTAGTTTAGGTCCCTCATGACTACTGCCTCCCAAGTCTTTATGGTTTCCTAGACCTGCCTCAGGAGTTCCAAATCTAGTTCTTCCCCTTGGTGTGGGGGTCTGTAACAGACCCCTACCACCAAATCCCTTTCTCCTTGACCTCAATGTATCCTAACCCATAATCCTTCTACTTTCTCCTCCTCCAATTCCATTTTGATAAGGATCGATGTATAATGCTCCTTGACATAGAATGCAACCCGTCCCCCTCTCCTCCCTACTCTACCCTTTCTGTACAGCTTATAGCCCTCAATGTGTACTGCTTAGTCATGGGTAGAGTCCCACCAGTTTCTGTTAACCCCACTAAGTTGTAAGTGTTTTTTGCAAGCAGGAGTGCTAGTTCATCCCGCTTGTTCCCCATGCTCCTAGCGTTAGTGTATAGGCACCTGAACCCTGTGACTGGTGCCTTTGTTGTCCCCCGGCTCTGATGCCCAATGGGCCCCTTCTTGTTTACCTGTGCTGTACTGCTGGCAGTGCCATGGATTGTCAATCCATGGCACTGCAAGTTCCTGATGTTCTCTGTCTTCTGCCCCCCATCCCACATCTGTGCTAGTTTAAAGCCTGACATAGGAGATCAGCTAACTTGTTGGAAAAAAGACTTTTACCTTTCGCTGAGAGGTGAAGTCCATCGTATGCTAGGAAGTCCCTTGCCAGGAAGTGTGGGTCATGGTCCAGGAAGTCAAATCCTGCATGATAGCACCAACTCCTGAGCTGCAGGTTTACCTCTCTGATGCAGGTGCTGTGATGCCTACTGCGACTTCTGAGCGGGAGGATGGACAAGAAAACCACCTGCACCCCCCTCTCCCTAACCTGGCCCCCAGAGCCCTGTGGTCACCTATGACATGATCAGGATTACTCCTGGTCGCATCATTGGTTTCCACATGGATGAGGACCATGGGATAGTAGTCCGAGGGCCAGATCAGGTCAGAAATCCTCATCATGACATCACGGATCTTAGCCCCTGGCAGGCAACACACCTTGCACATCGTGGGATCTGGGCGGCAGATGTTTCCCTCTGCTCCTCTCAGTAGGGAGCCTCCTGCTATGATGACACATCTTCTCTTCCTCCAGTAGCTTGTCTGTCCCTCAGCTTGCTCGGGGATGTATTGGGGCTCCTCCCATGCTGGCTCCTCCACCGCACTCTCCTCCAGTGCAGCCAGGGCTTCATATCTGTTCCCCAACTGCACCAGTGGATCCATTTCTGCAGCAAACGGCCTGGCTCTGGAGGTGACTGTTGTCCATTCTTCCATATCAGCTTTGGGGCTTTTTCAGTCCGCTCCTCTGCCTGGTGTCTGGCTCTGCAGAGAAAGGAAGTACCTGTCAATCTCCTCCTCAATTGCCCTGATCCCCCTCAACTTGCTCACCTCTGCCTGGAGTTCCGCCACCTGCCCCTCCAGTGCCTCAACCCTGGCACATGTGGGACAAGCAGGGGACCCCTGGCCTCCCCCCTGCACCCGGGCCTCTGAGGACCTGCCAGGCATCCCCTGCATCCAGGGGGCCCAGGTGCCACTGCCCTGCCCCAAGTCTCTGTCTGAGTGGGGGCCTCAGAGGCACCCCAGGCGATAGGCAGCATCGGGGCAGGGTCGCTAGCTGCACTCCGAGTCACCACTCCCATCAAGATCCCCACACGTGCTCTCCCCTGGAGGGTCACTGCCCCCCCCGCTCTCTGCCCTGTGCTACGCCTGTGCAAATGCTGGTGCGCCCTCACAGAGCATGCCTGTTTGCACGTCCTGTTAGTGTGTGGCTCGGGAGCTCGACTCCCAGCCAGCTCAGCTAAGAGGCTCAAAAAAATAAATATATGGACACTCAAGAAAATAAATGGCATTTGTCCACATGTTCCTGTTGCAGCACTGGGCACTTTTAAAAGCACCCAGCATATCTGTATAAATGGCAAAATGTACATTAGTGCTGAGAAAATGGTGGTGGCATGCTTTTGAACTAAAACACATTGAAGGAGTTTTAGTTCAAAAGCATGCCACTGCCATTTTCTCAGTGTTGACGTGCATTTCGTCATTTATACAAATGCATGCATCGCAGTGCCAGGTGTGTCCGCTCCAATGCACTAGATCTGGACTGAGCTGTACTAGGGAAGGATACATTCATGACATCATCCCACTCAAGGCCTGTGTGGCCAAAACTGCCAGCAAGACATGCAACTGGTGTTTAATCAAGTTAGCTCCGACCCGCTGGATCTCCGGTGCATTGGAGAAGACAAATGTATGTGTATAAATGGCCTAAGTAACCTGTTAGTGTGGATTAGCTAAACCACATTTGTTCACTTTCAAAATGAATTCAGAAAGAATTAAAGGCCACTTTAATTCTGAGGGAGCATATCCATACAGGGATCTCAACTCAACTCAATGTAGGCTGCTCAAATTCTGAATGAGAATGTGGACAGAGGTGTGAAGGGCTGTATTATAGTGTAACTAAGCCACTTGAAATTCACCCCTTTAGTTAATTCAGGTGAATTTTCTTTGAAACCTGCTGTGGGGACAAGCCCAGAGTAATTACACAGACAGGGCACACATGGCCCATACAAGCCCAGGGATGTGCATTGGTTTGGTTAGATTGGCTTGTAGTTCCACTGCCCAAGATCTCAGTACCTTTACAAATACCTGAGCCAAGATTCTTCTAAAGGGTCTCAGATTGAGAGCATCCACTTAAGAAAGGATAAGCATGCATAGTTCAGCTTTGCTTAGACCTGGTGAAAGCTGCAGTTTCTCAGCTTCTGTGTAAATCAGGGTCTCTTTTTCCTGTAACAGGTGTCACTACCAAAAAAACCCCAACCTCTTTGCAATAAAAGCAATATAACACTGGGAAGCCTTAAGAAACCAGTCATAAGTGTAACACCCACGCACACACACTTGGGGTTGTGTGCTGGTGTCATATTGCTGCGTATCTTTTTTGTGCTGTATATTGTACCTCCTCTAGGACTGAAAGAGAACTACCTACCACTCATCCTGTCCAGACCATTGTCCTAAGATTCCCTTCAAGGGACTTGTAGAAACAGTTTGGTGGCTGTGGCCACTTCACCAGGAGCACTGACTATTGAAGCCATTGGTCTGCATTAGCTGTGTTCAAATGATGCTGCTTCTGATTGGGACCAGGTGATGTCAGAAAAGTGATTTAAAGTTCAGGCCATCTGAGCTGGACTCTCTTCCTGTTCCTGGGGCTGCTGAAACTTGAAAGCTGAATTGGGGAGCCAGAAAACCTGCTCCTTATAGTGGGGTCGCCCCTGCCTCTTCACTGGAGAAGCAAACTCAAGCTAGGTGAAGGGAAAACCTCAGGTACAGGGAGAGAAAGTCTGTCTCAGGGCTTGAGACCCTTGTTCTCTTCCCTCTTCTTTCCCCCCCTTTTTTTTTCTGGGTGTTGAGTGGGATGATGCCATGGTGGGGTATCAATCTCTGCAGCAAACTAGCTGAGGTTGGAGCCTGGCTGTGAAGCTGGTGAGCTCTGGGCCAGGGCTGGGAGCCTGGTATGTTTTAGTTGCTGTTGCAGCTTCTTTCTGGTTCAGGATAGCTGTATTGCTGAACGCCAGCTGTGTGTCTTGCTGGCAGTTTTGGCCACATAGGCCTTGAGTGGGAGGATGTCATGAGCGTATCCTTCCCTAGTGCAGGCTGCCCAGGAACGGGGTCCTAGCAGTCACTGCCTGCCTGTGTTGGGGATTGTAGTGTCTCAGCATGGTAGTAGAGCTGAGATTGGATGTCCAGGCTGCAGCCATAAGCCTGGGCCCTTTTTGCTGTTTCACAGCACC
Source organism: Crocodylus siamensis (assembly GCF_052110815.1). Lineage (NCBI taxonomy): Eukaryota > Metazoa > Chordata > Crocodylia > Crocodylidae > Crocodylus > Crocodylus siamensis. The sequence continues at coordinate 52,082,758 of NC_143400.1, read as the reverse complement.
TGTGTGGAGCTGAACCCCAGCTATATGTTTGGCTGGCAGATTTAGGCCAGGACAAAGCTCTGGCACTTGTTGTTTATCCAGGCCTCAGTAGTGTATAGGCCTGGCCAGCTTATTGCTGCCCAGTCCAGGCCCCACAACATAGGCCTCGGCTACTTTTGTCCCTTTTCCAATTTATGTCCCAAGCAAGCGGTGTGGCTGGGCACTAGTTGTAGTTCAGGCCCAAGTCAAGATAGGCCTGGCCCCTTTTTTGTTGTTTTATAGCTGATACATGCCAGCATAACAGTGTAGCTGAGACTAAGTCTGGGCTGCAGACAAATAGGCCTGGTGCTCTTGTTGAATGGTCAGGCTCTGGTGCAGGACAGGCCCGAGTCCCCCTCCTCGTTTTGCAGCTGTTGTGTCTCAGCATAGCTGTATCGCTGAGCCCTGCTGTATGTCTGCTGCATGTCTGGGCCTGGCATGTTTTGGGTCTGGCTCATGTTGTTACTAGGGTGGCCATCAGAGAGGACAGTCCGGTTGTCCTCTGTTCCCTATTGATATGAAACCCCGACGCCTTTATGTCCTCTATTTTTCTCTTGAAGAGAAAAATAGAGGACATAAAGGCGTCAGGTGCCATATCAATAGAAGACAGAGTACAGGCAACCCCTGCTTAGCACTCTTTATTGGCTCCAGAAAAGCGGAGCGTTAAGCAAAACCGCACTAAGCAAAACCCATTTCCCCATAGAAATGAATGTAAATAGAGATTAATTGTTTACTGCCTGCCCCACTGCCACCTCTCCCCACTCCCCCACCTGCCTGCTGGTGGCCTTTGCTCCTGCTGCCTCACTCTGGCCCCCACCAGTCCTGGCCTTGAGCACTGACACGGGTCCCACGCTCATGCCTGCCCCCCTTCACTGCTTCTCACTGTTGCCACCTTTCCCCACCCCCTCTGCCTGCCCGCCGTCCTCTCCGGCCCTACTCGCCAGCCTGGGCACCGGCCCCTGCTGCCAGGCACCGATGAGGGCCCTGTGCTTCTGCCGCCCCACTCTGGGCACAGGCCCCCGCCAGCCCCGGCCCCAGGCACCGGTGCTCCTGCCGCCCTGCTCTGGGTGCGGGCTTCCACTGGCCTCGGCACCGGCCCCACATGCCAGCGCAGGCCCCAGGCTCCTGCCCCCCATGCTGGGTGCGGGCCCCCCTGCCAGCCCTGGCCCTTTGGCCCTGCGCTCCTCCTGTCTTTTGCAGCCACTTGTCTCTACTCCTCCCCCCACACTCTGGCACCATGTGCCAGTCTGGGCCCGCACTTCTGCCATCCCGCCGTGGGCCCTCATGTCTACCTGCCCACTCACTGTCACAAAGTCACTCCCACCCGCTGCCACCGCCACCACTTCTCCCTGCCCGCTGGCCTGCCGAAACTCCGATTCCACTGAGCGCTACAGCGAGGCCGGCCAAGTGCTCTGTGGAATCGGGTATCAATTCGAAATGAGCGCTATAGTGAAATAGTGCTAACTGAAACTGCGTTAAGCGGGGGTTGCCTGTAGCAGAAAACCAGAATGTCATCTATGATGGCCACCCTCGTTGTTGCTTTTGTAGCTCTATGTCCCGCCCAGGCGGTGTGGTTGGTGTTGGTTGCTGTTCAGGCTCATTTGCTGCTTGGCTGGCTTCTTTGAGTTCTCTTTTAGTTCCCTGCCCCAGCAGAGCTGGTATTAGGACTAGAAATGTTGGGTGCAATATGCTGATGAAAGCTGTGGTTAACCCCTCAAAGCCACCACATGGAAATAGAGATCAGCATCACAGTTTTGCAGGGAGCACCGAGAGGCCCCTTGCAACACAGAAGGACCCACACTCTCTAGCAGCAGGGCTGTGCTAAGTTTTGGTCCCTGATTCAATTTGGCAGAGATTTGGCCTGTTTCAGTGGCTGAATATCTGAATCAAAACAGAGGACCTTTAATCTCCTGAATCAAATCGGAACCCTCCAAATCGATTCAGAAAGATTCGTCAATTCGGACATAGAGACAGGTTTAAATAATTTTTCTACGTACCTCTAGGTAGCAAAGGCTTGTGCGTGCTGGAATGCTGGGGTGCATGGAGTGTCCCACAGGAGCACAGGGGGCTCCCCAGCACGTTCGGCAGCAGACCCAGAAGTGGACCAGAAGCACTTCCAGTCCAATTCCGGGTCCACTGGGGAGAGCACAGCCCCCCGCATCCCCCCAGCTCCGCAACTGGTGCCTCCTGGGTCTGGGGGGGTACCCAGGGTCCCCCTGTGGCTGATTGCTGAGCCAGGGGGGCACAAGGGCACCCCCCACATGCTCTCTGGTGGACCTGAAAGTGGACCGGAAGTAATTCCGGTCCACTTCTGGGTTTGCCACCAAGCACATGGAGTCTCCCACAGGAATGCAGAGGGCCCTCCATCTGCCCCAGCATCGCAGTGTTCACAAGCCATGCTGGTACCTCAAGGTATGTAGAAAAAACATTTAAAGCTGTGTCTGTGTCTGAATCGCTGATTCTCCGAATCAGCATCAAATCTTCAGATTTGGATTTGGCCAAATTGAATCAGAGACAGTGATCCAAATCAACAAATCATCACTGTCCTTGATTCAGGCCAAATCCGAATCAAATAAGGCCCACTTTACACATCCCTATCTAGCAGCTAGCTCCCTTTGGTGCAGTGGACCCATGGAGAAACCCATAGGACACTCCAGTGTGGGCCCCCATCTCCAGCCCATTGCTGAAGGGCAGATATAGGGGTGCAGGCCCTCAGAACTACACATTGAGGAGCCCTGAGTCTCATACTGCCTGGGTATGGGTAAAGCCTCCCCAAGAGACTGCTACCTATAGACCTTGTTTTATAGTTTATAGTGTTTTGAAATTATAGTTAGTGTTTACTTTTGTTTTTTCTTTATTCTTTGTAATTCATTTGGATTTTTTGTTTACACTGCCAGCGAGGGAAGGTTTGTTGGTTTTATTGGACACCCTAGTGATTTGTGTAGTGTTCCCAGGTAGTCTGGGTGGGGGCTCAAGCCAAGGTGAAATATATTAGTACCCCAAAACTGAACCTGGCCCTTGCTGCTGCTGACAGGTGCTCAGCAGAAGGGTTACATATGTACCAGAGACTCGCATTCAACCACCCTATTTCCTTCAAGAACTGGATCCCATCCCTGAAATTCCTGAGGGTATGGGTAAGCCTTGTAGCTTATCATGAAGATCAGCATGTGGGATCAAAGGGAGAAGTTTGCTCCAGAAATGAGGGCAGCTCTTGGAGACTGTCCTGCCATCATCAGGGCCTGGCACGTTAAGCAGTTCCAATGTTCACAAGTGGGAAACTCTTATAGAGGGGGTTTTTCTCTGCTCCTAGGCCATCAGCAGGGCCGTGTGTTTGCTATGAAACCCTTGCCTGCTAAGTGAGTAGCAGTGAATCGCTTACCTTGTCTGTCTTAACCTCAAGCTGGCCAAGCTTTGTGGCAATAGCTGTCCCAAAATAAAATCAGAGCTAGGAAAGCTTCTGCTCTAACACAGACCTGATGAGAAGGTCTCAGCTGATAGCTTCATGTATCACGGTCTTGAGACTGAAAAACTGAGTACCAAACAGTAAGTGCACACTCCCACCCAAGGGGAAGAGAGGAAGGGCCTGATACAACACCTGCTGAAAGCCAATGGAAAGACTCCAGTTGATCTGAATGGGCACCAGAATGGCCCAAGGTGCCTTGAAGGAGGGACTTTGCTTGGAAGCATAAATGACTTTCATGTTTTTTCAGGTTACACTTCAGCCAGAGCTTTCAGGCTCTGTATATTCCCCTTCTCACCCCACTTTGGTGACTTCTTAGCGTTGGTGGGTGTTAGAGTAGAAACTAGAGATGGCAGAGTCTCAGCAAAAGCACAGGACACCTTCTTGGCTTCCTGGCTGCTCCTCTCCTCTTGTATCTGTGCTGGATGTGGATGCTGCATCTTCAGCATATTACAGAAGAGGGTACCCCATGCAGGTAGGACTGCGTGAACCCATGGAAGTCACTGGCACCTCGTCCTTTTAGATGATCAGTGGGGGTGGCAACAGTAGCCAGGGCTTTTTTCAGTGCTTCTGCTCCTTTAATAAGAATTAAGAGCAACTCAGACTAGGAGAATCAATACCTTGCTGGGGGAGAAGAGAGGGGAGTGCCTGGGAGAAGGGACGGGGATTTTGGCTGGCTTGACAACTTGGAGAAATCCGTCAGAAATGCTTGAATGAATTCACTGTCTGTTCAGGCCAGGAAACAAAACAACCCACGCCTGATGCGAAGCTTGCAATGAGTAGGCAGCACAGATTAAATATTCATCCCTTCACACAGCACATTATGCTGATGTGTACTCAGCTAGCAGCGTGCTGTATTACAGGGCTTCAGGTTTACCGAATGGGTGGTGTCAACTGACAGGCCAAGGGGCCCTAGAGCGATTTCACTCGTGCTTGATTCATGGCTTGTCAGAACACTAACCAAATATTCCATTTTCATCTTTACTCTCTGCTCCCCCTCGCTTACTTGCATCGGGAATGAGCGATCTGCCAGCAGAGATTGCCGCTACCTCTCTCCAAGGGCCTCCGGTCTCCCAGCCACAGGATTGTTTTGACCCTGTATAGGCAAGAGAAGCCATCTGTGAGGAAGGGGAATTGTGAATTATGACTTGGGTTAGTGAGTAGCAATATCTACTGCGTGTCTTAAAGAAACCATTGAAGCCAAAGGGCAGATTAATTAGCACAGTGAGTGCTTTATCTTTGTGGACCTGAGTCCATATCCATCCTCAGGGCCCAGACCTAACCTAATCCCTAGAGCAGTGGTTTTCAGCCTGTGATCTAATCCCCAGATTATGTCTAAGGGGTCCACAAAAAGATGACTATTATCATTCAAAGGTACATGAAATACCCGCAGTTACAATTCAAAGGGGTCTGCACCTCCATTCAGAATACTTTAGGGGTCTGCAAATGAAAAAAGGTTGAAAACCACTGCCTAGAGCACACTTATTCACTCCATAAAGGGCCTCTCCCTTTGCAGTATGATACTGAACAGACCAGCAGAAAGGATGTAAAGTTAGACCCAGGCAAATCATGGGTGTTTTAGCTCAGTGGCTGAACCTGAAAAGAAAGCAATAGGGTTGGGCGGAGGAAGAAGTACATAAAAAAAAAAAAACAAAAACAAAAAAAACCAAAACACCCTTTTCATTCACCCTGCAGTGTTTGTTTGATTCCAAATGAAATCTTTTATTGAGCTTGTGGACTATTTAAACTTTCTTCTTTTAATTTAGGCCAATAGTTAAACAAAAAGGCAATGAAATGGTTAAGGGCCTGGGGCACATGACTTCTGAGAGGCTGAGGGAACTGGGCTAATTTAGTTTAGAGAAGAGAAGACCGAGTGGGGATTTAATAGCAGCCTTCAACTACCTGAAGGGGGGTTACAAAGAAGATGGAGCTGGACTGTTCTCAGTGGTGGCAGAACAAGGAGCAATGGGCTCAAGTTGCAGCAAGGGAGGTTTAGGAAAAACTTGCTCATTAGGAGGGTGGTGAAGCAGTGGAACAGGTTACCCAGAGAGGTTGTGGACTCTCCATCCTTGGAGGTTTTCAAGACCCGGCTGGACAAAGCCTTGGCTGGGATGATCTAGTTGGGGCTGGTCCTGCCTTGAGCAGGGGGTTGGACTATATGTGACCTCCTGAGGTCCCTTCCAACCCTCATTTTCTATGATTCTATGAAAAATGCCATACTGAAACAAAAAAGTCAAGAGGTGTCCTTTAAAACCATTGAAACACTGTGGCATTTTGAAAAAGAAACATTTCATTTGTAAAACATCAAAGTAAAATATTCAGAAAATGTCTGTCTGTCTTTTTGATGGAAACATTTGCCAAATCCACAATGAATTTTGTCCCCTTCCTTCCTCCCCTGACATGAATTTCTTGGTTAATTTAGTATTAAATAGAAACATTCTGGCCAGCTGTGGCTAGAAGTGAGGTGCCCCGGCACTGAGGGACAGGGGCTATGCCTCTTTGGGATGCTGTCAGTCAGAGTGGATAGGGCACACCACTGGAAAGCTAAAGGAGTCTCTTACAAAGAAGCTGCTTGCACAATTGTTGCTCTATACACCGCATGGTAACTTGAGCAAGTGCTTCAGCTGTGGTCAGTCCACGTGTCCACATTAACAAAGAGGAGCTAGTTTAGTTTGCACCAGCCAATGAACTGGACCTTTAATAATACAGGCCTAGGCAGAAGAGGGTGGATTTCAGAGATGCACAGCTGGCATGTTGTTGTCAGACATGAGATCTGATTCTGTTACCATATTCCTCTTCATGGAGCAACATAGGGTGACATGCAGAGGCCTGCGCAGCAATGCAGAGGCCTGCCCAGCTGTTGGGGTAAGTTAGGGCAGCCCCAGGGCTGCTCTTAGAACAGGAGTGCAATGCAGTTTGACCAGGCCCCTAACACACAGCTGCTCTCTAGATTGGGGTCAGGGAGGAAGGCTGGTATACAACCCTTGCACCAGTTCAACAGGACACTGAACTGACCATCTCTGCTGCGGGTATTCATAGGGGGTGTTTTCATTTTGCACAAGGATCCTTCATGCTGCCAGGGTGGCAGAAAGAGGCCTGATGTCAATGTGACTCAAGCTTGAGGTATGTGTGTAGCACTTGCAGCGTCCTCTTGAACCACATTTCTAATCCTTAACAAACACCTACCCTCCTGTTCACAAGCAAAATGCTGTTTGCAAAGCTGGTTTGGGTCTTTGGTTATGAGATGTAAATAGCAGGTTTAAAAGCCGATCACCAAACGCTGCAGGAAATAAAAGCTGCCCTGAGTGGGCGGGGGGGGAGGGGGCAGGAGAGCTGCAGGAATGCTATGGGGATGTTGGGGATGAGATGACAGCACTGCCATCTCTTCTTGTGCCTGTTTTAATTGCATTAGGTGAGAGGAAAAACCCCAGGTTTCACTTGTAGGTCCCAACACGGAGAATCTGCAATGCTGATCAGGGCCAGTGCTGGAGGCACCAAGCCCACAGGAGGGAGGGAAGTAGGCTTCTCCAGGGGCATCATCTTTCTGAATTGTTTAATAAGCAAGTTGTAATTCAAAAATCCCATGACACTTCCATGCTGAGTTCATTTTTCAGCAGAAATGAAAGGATTCAGATTTTCTGTCTTTGGAAACACTGGGCTCTGGAGAAGAAGGCTTATATAGTTTTGTCTCATGGTTAAACCCGGTTTCTGTTAAACAATGGTAACCCATGCAAACAGAATAACTGATTTCCAAAGTTTCTGCTCTCCCTTTTGATGCAGCTATTCCTAGGGGGGGCTGTCTGGTCTCCAAGGTTGTGTCTCTGCTGCTACTGAGGCACTCCTGAGGATGACTTCACCCATCTGCATGCACCAAACCTGGAAATGAGGAGGTGAGGCTGCTCTGAGGATCTCCCATTGCCATTCTGGAGATCTGTTTCCCGGGTGCTTGAAAGGAGCAGTGGGGATGTCTCCTCAGGGTCATTCACCTCCTTGTTCCCAGGTTTGGAACATGCATCTTCAGAGGGTCTTGGGTATGTTCCCAGCTAGCCTCCTGCCTGCTGTTGCTGTTGGTGTTCAGGTTGCTTGGGGTCTGTGTAGTCTCAGAGGCTATTGCCTGCGATCAGCCTCGTGGAGCTTAGGTGTGATACAGAAAGAACGACCTGAATTTGTCTGGTAGCAAAAGCTCAGAGAGGCTCATTGTCTTGTCGGACAGTAGCTGGTGGGTCGGTATAGTGACCAACCCAGCTGGGTCTTTTCCAGCTCACTCCCTACTGAATTCAGGTATCTCCAGCTTACGCCCTGCTAAGTCCAGCTCACCTCTTGTTATCCCTACTTTAGCTAGCTAGTTCTACCTTTTTACTTCTCTGTTTGTTCAGCTACTATTTCTTTCTTTAAATCAGCATTTTTGCTCACTGCATCTTTTATCAGGACATCCAGTAGTCCATGAAGCCTGCTACTCCCAAGGTCCTTAGCAGTGCCTTAGCTTAGCTGTTACTTAGTCAGCCTAGGATAACCAAAACTCCTACAGTACATAACAGGAAAGAGTTGGCTTCTCAGTGGTCCTGTAAAGAGCACAGCAGAAGAAATATAGACACACCCTGCGAGGCATCTATGAAATCAGTACGGCTGCCTGGATAGAAAGCGGGGAAAATGAATGCCTAATGTTGGACTCAGGAGAATGAGAGGAGGGTTTCCAAGCTGGAGGAGGGCCAAGGGGTGGGTGAGAAGCAGTCCTGAAAAGTCTGCACTTGCTTTCTGCAACATCTCATTTCTATTTGTTATATGTTTTGCCTTGCTATAGGTTCTCCATCCTGGCCTGGTCTAGGAGACAGCTTTGCTAGGAAGGAAGATGGGGCTTATCAGTGAGGTGTCACTCCCATCAGGGATTCTCTTGTTTAGCACTTGAATACTGTGTCCCTCTCTAGATCCTTGGACACCACGGCAATAGGCACTATCTAGGCACCTATTTGAATAGAGAATCCTCATTCACTTCTCTTCTATGGCTACAAGACAATGTTGCATCACCATATAAAGTCCCATAAAAGGGACCATCTTTTTTGTTCAGCATTGTATAGTGCCTAACACTGGGGGCCTAGCCCATAACCAGGGCCCATAACTAGGAGGTACAATCCACCAAATAAAAAATAACGATGGTGTCAACAGCTTTGATGACAACTGAGCCCTGTTAAATTCTCCCTACTCTTTGGATTTGTGAATGTTCCTTATACTCTACATTTGTTAAGTTGCACCCAGAGAATAGGGAGAGATCCAGCGATCTTCCTTTTGCAGTAAGTATTCTTTAGTTTGCCTTGACTTCAGAGGACTTATCTCCTGATAACGAAAGCATCTGCCAGTACAGGAGTTGGGTCCATCTACCTACTGCTTCTTTCTCTTGTACCAATCTATTCCTCATGTCCCTAGATACAGCAGAAAGATATTGAGACTTGTATAGAAGCGCCGCGTTGGCAACTTTTAATATTACTGAAACATAATCAGCTTTTGCTTCTACAGCAATTAGCATATTATTACCCATAATGTTTTGCATGGCAATTTTGTTGTAAACATTTGTACTAATTCACCATAACCTAATTATTTTTATGACATGTAATTATGAAATATTTTTGAAGAAGGAATGGCTTCGTTTTCTATTTATACAATTTGTTTGTAGAAATGTCAGCGATTTTAACATCGGGAAATACCACTACCTCCTTGATTAGCTTTTATCCTTTATGAGTCCTGAAAACCCCTGCTTGAATCTTCCCAATCTGACTGCAGTAAGCATCAGCATCAGAACCTTTCATTTTGGTTGAAATTTTGTGAAAATATTTCTTCATTAATATGATTGAAGAATATGGATGATTTGATGGATTCTTTGGTCTTTGTCAATATGGAAATATAGCACAAGATGTGGCTGTAGAAAGGCTAAATATAATCAAAGATGTTGACCAGAAATAATACAACAATTTTTGTGACTGAAAGACTTGACAATTGAAATGAATCATAATTCAAGGCAATGCCCAGAAACAATTTCTTAATGTTTGATTTCACACACACAAAAAAGATTTGTAAGGGATTTAGCTTGTAGCACTTCTTAAAAATGATGTTGCTTTATGAGCAAGATTAAGCACTATCCACCAGGATAGAAAACGTCAGCTAAGAAAGTTTCTTTTAGTCCAAAACAAGAGGTATCCTTCTTCTCTTGCTAAAATATATAATGAATTAAGATCTGACAGTAAAGCCAAGCTTACAGTCTCTTAAAAAGAAGGAAAACTCTGTGCTGAGTTGTGATCCTCTTCATAGATTTCATAGACATCAGGGCTGGAAGGGACCTTGGAAGATCATCGAGTCCAGCTCCCGGCCCAAAGGGCAGGAAGTCAGCTGGGGTCATAGGATCCCAGCAAGATAAGTATTCAATTTACTCTTGAAGGTGTTCAATGTAGGTGCTTGAACCACCTCTGATGGCAGGCTGTTCCAGACCTTGGGGTTCGGACAGTAAAGCAATTCTTCCTTATGTCCAGCCTGAAATGGTCTTGCAGTAGTTTATGACCGTTCGACTTTGTTATCCCTTGGGGCGCTCTGGTGAACAAACGTTCCTCCAGATACTGGTGGTCACCCCGATAAACTTATAGGCAGCCATCAGATCACCCCAGAACCTGTGCTTTTCCATGGCTCTCAGCCTGTCATCGTAAGGTCTGTTTTCCTGACCTCCAATCATGCGCGTGGCTCTCCTCTGGACTCTCTCAAGCTTCTCCACATCCTTTTTGAATTGTAAAGCCCAAAACTGGATGCAGTACTCCAGCTGCGACCTCACCAAGGCCGAGTACAAGGGGAGAATGACTTCCTGGGGTTTGCTTGAGAAGCATCTATGGATGCAAGCCAGCATTTTGCTTGCTTTAGTAGCTGCAGCATCGCGTTGCAAGCTCATGTTCATCTTGTGGTCAATGATGACCCCCAAGTCTCTTTCTTCCGTAGTGCTAGCCAGCCTATAAGGATGCTGCAAGCTTTTCCTCCCAAGGTGGAGAACCTTGCATTTTTCGGTGTTAAACACCATCAGGTTCTCGTCCGCCCATTTGCTGAGCCTGTCCAGGTCAGCCTGGATCACCCGCCTGTCTTCTGGTGTGGATGCTTTGCCCCAAAGTTTGGTGTCATCAGCGAACTTGGCTAGTCCGCTCCTGACTCCAATGTCCACATCATTAATGAAGACGTTGAACAATATGGGTCCAAGGACAGAGCCTTGGGGGACCCCAGTGGTCACAGGGCGCTACGATGAGTGACTTCCATCAGTTACCACCCTCTGGGTCCGACCACGGAGCCAATTTCCTAGCCAGTGGATTGTGGTGGAACCAAGGCCACAATTGGCTAGTTTCACCAAGAGGTGATCATGGGATACCAGATCAAAAGCTTTTTTGAAGTCAAGATTTATGACATCAATCTCTTCTCCCTTGTCCAGGTGATAGGTCACCTGGTTGTAGAAGGAAATGAGATTGGTCAAGCAAGACCTACCCACAACAAACCCATGCTGGCTGTCCCTCAGGATGTTGGCATCAGCCAGGCCATTAAGGATGGCCTCTTTAATAAACTTTTCTAAGACCTTCCCTGGGATAGAAGTCGGGCTGATAGGCCTATAGTTAGCCGGATCCACTTTCCTTCCTTTCTTGAAGATCGGCACCACATTGGCTTTCTTCTAGTCTTCAGGCAGTACACCAGAGCATCAGGAGTTTTCAAAAATCCCTGCCAGAGGCTGAGCTATGATGCTTTCCAGCTCCTTGAGTACCCTGGGGTCTAAACTGTCAGGGCTGGCTGACTTGAAGGTATCTAGCCTCTCAAGGTGTTCTTTCATGAAGTCAGCATTGATGGAGGGCAGGGGATCTCCCTCACCCAGACCTCTGTGTCCCGTGGTGGGCATGGGCGACCCATGGGACTGATGAAAGACTGATGCAAAGTACCCATTTAATAGGTTGGCTTTTTCCTGGGCATCAGTTGTCCCTTCTGGTTCAGCAGGGGTCCCGTGTTGCCCTTGCTTTTCCTTCGGCTCCCCACATATCTGAAAAAGGACTTTTTGTTGTCCTTGATGCTCGAAGCTAGTTGGAGTTCAGCTGCAGCCTTGGCTTTCCTGGTTCACTCCCTGCAGGTCTGGACCAGTGCAGAGTATTTTTCCTTGGAGGTGGATCCAGTCCTCCATCCATTGTAGGCCTTTCTTTTTAGATGCAGGAGGTCCGCTAGTTGCCTGGAGAGCCAAGGGGGCTTCTGTGCCCTTTTGCTGCCTTTCCTCCAAGACGGGATAGACTTTGCTTGTGCATCCAGGATTGCTCCCTTGAGGAGCAACCACTCTTCCTGAACTCCCCTCTCCCTGGGGTTGTGGTTGCTTAGGGCCTCTCTGATGAGCCTCCTGAGCTTGTCAAAGTCGGCTTTCCTGAAGTCAAGGACTTTCCTAGCTATACGGTGGATGGTGAAGGTGATCAGCTCGTGGTTGCTGTCAACCAGCTTCCCATCGATCACTAGGTCACTGATTAGGTCACCCCCAGTAGCCAGTACCAGGTTGAGCAGCGCTTTACCTCTCATTGGCCCATAGACTTCTTGAGTCAGGTAGAGGTCATCCACACATGATAGGAAGCTTTGCGACTGCTCAGATTTTGCTGAGTGATCTTCCCATGAGATGTCTGGGTTATTGAAGTCACCCATGACAACCATGGTCCTGGAGCATGCAGCCTCTGCCAGTTCCTGGGCGAATTCCTGGTCAAGCTCTTAACTTTGGGTGGGAGGTCCCCCTCTTGATCAGGGGTGGGCAATTATTTTGAGCGAAGGGCTGCTTACCGAGTTTTGGCAAGCTGTTGAGGGCTGCATGTGTATCCCTGCTTCTTGACAGGTGCCCCGGGCCTTGGTTGTAATCTTGGGATGAAAGTCCCACCCCAAAACCTCTGAGTTTTTCTGCCAGAAGTCCCTCCCCTTGCCTCTGGAAGTACTCCTTTTGGGGAGTGGTAACCTTAGAATGGGACCCCCCCCCAATATACTAAAAATTAGACACCCATAATAATAAATTTTTATTCAATTAAAAATATATTTTTGTCCTGATTTGTGTGCGTTTGTGCTGTATATGTAGAAGTGATTGCATAACAGCTCAAAATGCAGTCTTACTCTTGTATAGTGTGTGGTGTGTGCAGGGGTGTCAGGGGATGTGGGTGGGTGGGTGTGAGGTTTGTGCGGAGCTGTGGGTGAGTGGGTATGGGGGATTTGTGGGGGGGAGGGTGTGGCTATGGGGTTTGCAGGAAGGGTTTTAGGGTAGGTGGGGTGTGCATGGGAGCCCTCCTCCAACCCTGCATGTGCCCCCCTGAGCCAGTCAACACCAGCCCCCTCCCTGCAACTGCCCAGAGCCCAAGTGCCCTGCAGCGCCTCCCTGCCATCACCAACATCATGCAGCCACACCATGCCCCATACCTGCTCTCCACCACCTGCTTGCATTCAGTGGTAGTGGTGGGAACCAGTGTGTGCAGCCACGACCCTGTGCACCCTGTGTTGGCTCCAGGCTCGCCCACTGGGGCTAAGCAGTGGCAGCAACAGGTGTCCGAAACTGCTGCTTGGTGTGGGGGAAAGTTTGTCCTGTGCAGCTGCTGCTCAGCCCAGCTGGGTGAGTGTGGGGTACACGGGATCAGGGCTGTGCATGCTGGTTTCTGTTTGTACCATGGGGCTGGGGTGTGGGGCCTAGGACTGAGCTGGTGTGCAGGAGCACAGCAACAGCCGGGTGGGAGTGCGGGGCATACACCAGTGTCCCGGGGCCAGCACCCTTCTCTCCCCACTGGTGCAGCCCAGCCCAGCTCCATAGACCCCTGCCAGCCCAAACCCCGTGCTCTTGGCACCCTGCTCTGGGCCCCACCAGTGCTGGCCCTGTGCTCCTGCATGCCCACGTACTTCCATTCCCCCCTGCCCCCCACCCCTGCTATTGCTTTCTCCTCTTTCCTGCCTGCCTGCTGGCCGCTCCTAGACCACATGACTCCTGGCTTCATGGCCACAATGCCAATACTCAGAAGAAGCTGGCCCTGCCCCGAGGACTGGGGCAATTGCATGTGGTCCTCCCCTATGTCCCTGCTCCCCACTTCTTATCTGGATTTCCCACTCTGGTGCAGAGAGGCATGAACAGCCTCATGATCCCAGACCAGAAGCCTCTGCTATGCAGGGGCTTCTGGCTAGCGGAGGCAGGGCTGAGCTGGCCTTGCTGTTGCAGGGTCCTGCTGTGGCTTCCCCTTAGTCTTATTGCCACTGGCTCCTGTCATCTTTGACAGGCAGCCGGGGCAGATAAATCTGAATTTTCTAAATTTTTTAGAGGCCCCATGGCTGGATAGAATGGCCTGGCTGCATGGATCCGGCCCGCGTGCTGTATTCCCCACCCCACCATCTTGATGATGATGTCAAGTTTTTTGTGGAGCAGTAGTTATCAACTGGGTGTACTAATGCAGCCAGATGCCTGGGGCAGCCACCACGTACAGGGGCAGCAACGACTTTCGGTTTCCACCATCTTCACCAGCACTATTATGAAGATGCGGTGGTATCTATTTCTTTTTCTGCCCTCCAAGGTCAGCACCTGGGGTATCTTCCCTGGTCACCCTGACCTAGTTTATGCCACTGGCTCTCAATACTCTATGCCCAGATATGAATATGATTTTCATATATCAGATAGGTTTATCTCATTTATGAGCAAACAATTTTTAAAAAGTGTCAAGACTTAGTATCGTCTTTAATATTTAATGCACCACCAGAACGCATCCTGGTCAGGGAATCTCAGTAACCAGTCAAGAATGCCTTTACAGCCAAAAGGCCTGGAATCATTTCTCCATTATAGTGACAATAAGACATCTCCTCTTGGATTTAAGCAGCTTTTATACCCAGGAATTTTAAGACAAATATACGTACAACCAGAGGAAATGTGCCCTCATTATCACATCAGTACAGGTCAGGAATTGAATGCTAAAGCACTGGAGAAACATGTTAAGCTATTTCCATATGTATAAAGTGCCAACCAAAGACAAGGTTTCAGTTGTGTATGGACTGCTGATAGCGATGAAGTCATTTGTGGCATTACAGCAATCATAAGACTGAAAAATTAAAAACTCTCCAATGTATTCGGCATGGGAAAGGATTCCCAAATGATTAACCTAAATGACATGCTAATGTTCATCAATCAAAAAAAAAACCTGGATATTTTCTGATGTTTCACAGGTGTGACCAAAAACAATGCGGTGGACCCCAAAAATATAGCTGCTGATATCATAGGCACTCTGTGAAATCTGATGTATCATCCACCTCTGGTCACAGATGAAAATCTTGAGAACAGTGAACAATGTCTGGTTTCTTTTTATGCCTGTGTCAATGATGTCACAATTGTGAATGCTGTCAGATTAGTACTATTTGCCCATAAAAGCCGAACACTTGAAAACATCCCACCCACCCAAGCTGTACTGGTATAGCTTATTTATTGACAGCCCCATGAGCTGACTGCTGGCTGCAAACAGGCTAAAAAATACAGTCATCAGCAAATCTAGACACATGTGAATAAAGAAATGTGGATGGAGATTGGCTGTTTGTAGCTGAAGCTGTTAGAATACTTGTCAAATATAGTTGAATAGAAAAGGCTGTATAAAGTCCATGTGTTTACAGTGTAACGCTCTGTGTCATTGTGTGGGCAAATACAACTAAATACTTACCAAATTTACTTACATACAAAGTATCTTTCACAGGACTCCAAGTCTGAGGCATAATGAAGGGCATTTATATGCTGTAATTGCATCTAAAATGCGCATATTGCTTTAAGAACTGGGTAAATATATGTATTTAATATTCTGGGATTCAAAGAAAGAAAACAGCACGAGCTGAGAGGTGAAACTGTAAGTATGTAAGAAGATAGTTTAGAGACGTAAGCAGTCAGAGTTTACAATGGCCATAAGATCCAGTAATAATTACTGATTTTGTGCATTGCTAATTTGGTTAAATATAGATATTGAAATAAAACTATTTTTAAATAATGGAGCCAGAACCTAGACTAGAAACTAAATTTCTGGAAAAAAAGTACTGTTGTGCTATAAAAGTGACATTGGGACCTGACAAAGAATGCCTTGCATTCAAAAGCTTGTCTCATTTTATCCCAGCTTCATAGCGGGTCCAATAAAATATATCACCCTCAGAAATCCTTGCCTCTGACATCAGACTGTGTGTCATTTCAATGTGGAGTTAGATTCACAGACATTAGGGCTGGAAGGGACCTTGGAAGACCATTGAGTCCAGCCCTCTGCCCTGGGGCAGGAAGCCAGCAGGGATGATAGGATCTCAGCAAGATGAGCATCCAAATGTCTCTTGAAGGCACTGAAAGTAGGTGCTTGAACCACCTCCAGCGACAGTCTATTCCAGACCTTGGGGGCTTGAACAGTAAAGCAGTTCTTCCTTATGTCCAGCCTGAAATGGTCACGGAGGAGTTTGTGACCATTTGACCTTGTCATTCCTTGCGGCGCTCTGGTGAACATATGATCCCCCAGGTCCTGGTGAGCACCCTGATAAACTTATAGGTGGCCACCAGATCACCCCTGAGCCTGTGCTTTTCCAGGCTGAAGAGTCCCATGGCTGTCAGTCTCTCATCATAAGGTCTGTGTTCCTGACCTTTGATCCTGTGCGTGGCTCTCCTCTGCACCCTCTCAAGCTTCTCCACATCCTTTTTGAATTGTGGAGCCCAAAACTGGATGCAGTACTCCAGCTGCGGCCTCACCAAGGCCAAGTACAAGGGGAGAATGACATCCTGGGATTTGCTTGAGAAGCATCTGTGGATGCAAGCCAGCGTCCTGCTCGCTTTACTAGCCGCAGCATCACATTGAAGGCTCATGTTCATCTTGTGGTCAATCATCTTGTGGTAAATCAAATCAGCGGGTCCAGATGCTTTCCACCCCAGGGTGCTGAGGAAGCTATCAGGGGTTATTGCAGGGCCTTTGGCATGGCTTTACGAGCGCTCATGGTGCTCTGGCCAGGTGCCAGATGATTGGAAGATAGCCAACATGGTCCCCATCTTTAAAAAAGGGAGGAGGGAGGACCCGGGCAACTATAGGCCCATCAGTCTTACCTCAATTGTAGGGAAACTCTTTGAGAAGATCATCATGGAGCACATCTGCGAGGGGCCGGCCTCGGAGATGATGCTCAAGGCCAACCAGCACGGTTTCGTTAGGGGCAGGTCATGTCAGACCAACCTGATTGCCTTTATGATCAGGTCACAAAGGCAATGCACGCAGGTGTCGCTGTGGTTGTCGTCTTTCTGGACTTCAGCAAGGCCTTTGACACTGTCTCCCACCCCATCCTCATTAAAAAAACTAGGCGACTGTGGCATTGATGCCTACACAGTCAGATGGACTGCAGATTGGCTGAAGCATGGTACTCAGAGGGTGGTGGTGGACGGGTCATATTCGACCTGGGGGGAAGTGGGCAGCGGAGTCCCCCAGGGCTCGGTCTTGGGGCCTGCGCTGTTCAATTTCTTTATCAGTGATTTGGACGACGGGGTGAAAAGCACCCTGTTTAAATTCACTGATGATACCAAAATCTGGGGTGAGGTGAGCATGCTAGTAGGGAGGGAAAGACTGCAGCAAGACCTGGATAGGTTACAGGGGTGGGCTAACGAAAATAGGATGCGTTTCAATACTGACAAGTGCAGGGTGCTGCATTTGGGCAGTAGTAACCAGCGGAACACTTACAAGATGGGGAAACTCCCTTCTTGAGAGCATGGAGGCAGAAAGGGATCTTGGAGTCATTATTGACTCCAAGATGAACATGGGCTGACAATGCGAGGTCATGGTTGGCAGGGCTAACCAGACCTTGTCGTGCATCCACAGATGCATCTCAAGTAGGGCCAAGGAGATGATCCTTCCCCTCTACGTGACACTGGTCAGGCCACAGCTGGAGTACTGTGTCTAGTTCTGTGCGCCCCACTTCAATAGGGTTGTGGACAACATTGAGAGGGTCCAGAGGAGGGCCACCCACATGATCCGGGGACAACAGGGCAGACCCTACAGTGAGAGACTGTGGGACCTGAACCTGTTTAGCCTTCACAAGAGAAAGCTGAGGGGGGACCTGGTGACCATCTATAAACTCACTAGGGGGGACCAGAAGGGTTTGGGGGAGACCTTGTTTCCCCTTGCACCCCCGGCATAACAAGGAATAACAGCCACAAGTTGTTGGAGAGTAGGTTTAGATTAGACATCTGTAAGAACTACTTCACAGTCAGGGCGGCTAGGAGCTGGAACCAACTTCCTAGGGAAGTGGCGCTGGCTCCTACCCTAGGGGTCTTTAAGAAGAGGCTTGATGCCTACCTGGCTGTAGTCATTTGAGCCCAGTTTTTCTCCTGCCCAGGCGGGGGGTCAGACTTGAAGATCTACAAGGTCCCTTCTGACCTGACTTCTATGATTCTATGACACCCAAGTCCCTTTCGTCCTTAGTGCTAGCCAGCATAGTACTGCTTAGCCTATAAGGATGCTGCAGGTTTTTCCTCTCAAGGTGGAGAACCTTGCATTTTTTGGTGTTAAATACCATCAGATTCTCATCTGCCCATTTCCTGAGCCTATCAAGGTCAGCCTGGATCGCCCTCCTGTCCTCAGGTGTGGACACTTTACCCCAGAGTTTGGTGTCATTGGTGAACTTGTCCAGTCCATTTCTGACACCAATGTCTACATAATTAATGAAGATGTTAAACAGTATAGGCCCTAGAACAGAGCCTTGAGGGACCCCACTGGCCACAGTGCACCATGATGATTGACTTCCATCAATCACCACCTTCTGGGTCCTACTGAGGAAGTGGCTGAGCCAATTCCCCAGCCAACAGATCGTGGTGAGGCCGAGGCTGCAGTTAACCAGTTTTGCCAAGAGGTGATCATGGGATACCAGATCAAAGGCTTTTTTGAAGTCAAGATATATGACATCAATCTCTTCTTCCTTGTCCAGGTGATAGGTCACCTGGTTGTAAAAGTAAATAAGACTGGTCAAGCAAGATCTACCCGCAACAAACACATGCTGGCTATCCCTCAGGATGTTGCTGTCAGCCAATCTGTTAAGAATGGACTCTTTGATAATCTTTTCCAAGACCTGCCCCGGGATAGAAGTCAAGCTGATGGGCCTGTAGTTTGCTGGATCTACTTTCCTCCCTTTCTGGAAGATAGGCACCACATTGGCCTTCTTGCAATCATCGGGCACTTCACCAGAGCACCAGGAGCTCTCCAAGATCTGTGCCAGGGGCTGGGCTATGACGCTTGCCAGCTCCTGGAGTACCCTGGGGTATAAACTGTCAGGGCTGGCTGACTTGAAGGTATCCAGCCTCTCAAGATGTTCCCTCACGAGGTCAGCATTAATGGAGGGCAGGGGATCTCCCCCACCCAGACCTCCCTGTCCTGTAGTGGGCATGGGCATCCCATGGGACTGATGAAAGACTGATGCAAAGTACCCATGTAATAGGTTGGCTTTTTCCTGGGCGTCAGTTGTCAGTTGCGCCATCTGGCTCAGCAGGGGTCCAATGTTGCCTTTGCTTTTCCTCTGGCTCCCCACATATCTGAAAAAGGACTTTTAATTGTCCTTGATGCTCGAAGCTAGTTGGAGTTCAGTTGCAGCCTTCACTTTCCTGGTTTGCTCCCTGCAGGTCTGGACCAGTGCAGAGTATTCCTCCTTGGAGGTGGATCCAGTCCTCTATCTTTGGAGGTCTTTCTTTTTAGATGCAGGAGGTCCGCTAGTTGCCTGGAGAGCCAAGGGGACTGCTGGGCCCTTTTGCTGCCTTTCCTCTGAGATGGGATAGACTTTACTTGCGCATCCAGGATTGCTCCCTTGAGGAGCAACCACTCGTCCTGAACTCCCCACCCCTTTGGGTTGTGGCCCTTTAGGGCCTCACTGACACCCCCCGCCTTAGCTTGTCAAAGTCAGCTTTCCTGAAGTCAAGGACTTCTGTATTGCCAACTGACTTGCCAGCTTTACGGCAGATGGTGAAGGTGATCAACTCTTGGTCACTTACAGCCAGCTTCCCTTTGATAGTTAGGTCACTGTTTAGGTTGTCCCCCATTGCCAGTACCAGGTTGAGCAGTGCTTTACCTCTCATTGGCCCATAGACTTCTTGTGTCAGATAGAGCTCGTCCATGTATGAGGGAAAGCTTTGTGACTACTCGGATTTGGCGGAGTGCTCTTCCCACAAGATGTCTGGGTAGTTGAAGTCTCCCATGACAACCATGCACCGGGAGCACGTGGCTTCAATCAATTCCCTGGTGAACTCCTGGTCAAGCTCTTGATCCTGGGTAGGAGGTCTGTAGTTGATTCCCACCATTGTGCCCCCTATGCCTCCATTTTCAAACAAGGAGCAAGAAGAAACAGCCTAAGTAGCCCCTTAACATTTTCTTCCCCTCTTCTGAGGCTGTGATGTCAGATCAGAGATCATTGGATGCAAAGAACACGCATAAAGAAAGAGAAATATCTTCTGAGTTTGAGATTGTGGATGAACTCACCAGCTTGCATAAACTGATATTGTGCACAGAAGCCGAAAGGTTATATCCCTAACAATGGTGATCAGTATAACTCCAGTGAAGAAAAATAACTCCTTTTACACCAGATTCCCAGCTGCACCATCATGAAAGGAATGCACTGATTTACACCCTGAGCAACCAGGTTTCTGCCTCAGTTTCTTTCCTGGCTGTCTCTTCCTTGCCACCACTTATTTGCACCCCCCCACAATATCTCAGCTGTCTGCCTCAGTTTCCAGCTCCAGTCTACTTTAAGTAAACCCAAGCCTCAGTTCCTCAGCCAGCTTCTCTGTAGTCCACCAGTTCTAATCCTGGCTCTGGCAGCTTTCACTCCCTACATTTTAACTCTCTCTCTCACCTGAACCTTCCCCCAAGTATCCCAGGTACCCCAAGCACACACACACACACTGTACCATCCAAGTTAGGAACTTACCTATGTGTATGTGTGTGAACTGGTGAATGTTTATGTATGTATGTGTGTGTGTACATACACATATATGTTATTGTGTACATGATATATGAATTAGTGATCTGTGTCTAACTTTTGGGGTGTATAGTGTATGTGCTTGAATTGGTGATAGATATACATGTGCCTAGGCTGGTTTGGATGTGTATGTGCCTGGGCTGGTTGTGTGTGTGTGTGTGTGTGTGTGTGTGTGTCTGCACCCAATTGATTTGTGTGTTTGTATATGTGCAATTGTGTCACACGCTCCTGTCTAACAGCGCAATATTGAGATCCTGAGAGTTGGCCTGACTCCACAGGGCAACACCACAGGGGATCCCCAGCATGCTTGGCAGCAGACCTAGAAGTGGACCAGAAGCATTTCCAGTCCACTTCTGGGTCTGCCAGAGGGCATGCTGGGGGAACCCCTGTACCTCCCCGGCTCGGTGATTGGTGCCTTCTGGGTCGGGGGGATGGGGGGAAGAGCACCCAGGGTCCCCCCATAGCCAATCACCTGGTGGGTGGGGCATAGGGGGTGGGCCCCAGCGCAGTCCCAGAAATGGACCAGAAGTACACATCCCCCCTACTGCCTATATCCTTAGAGCAACATGGCTACAACCAACACCTCTGAGTAGACCCCTCATTTAGATGACTCAGTGAGGTGTTCACAGAGGTGCTCTGCCACCACAATGATCAGCATGGTTTTAATCCCTGAAGAATGAAGAGGTAAGTAAGAAGGGCTGTCATTCAGGGTTTTGAAGATCCACACATCACACTAGAGCATGCCAGACCCAGCTGTGGTTCTAGCCACAATGATGTAGTGAAAGGACCTCAGCAGATATTTTGCAAATGTAGTCCAACGCCTTTGCTTTTAAATTAAGTTTCAGCTGTCTTGGGTAGGAGCACTTCCTGCAAAGAGCCTTTTCTGGTTGATTTCAAGCCTCAGAGCTCCTTTTGTGCTCTCCCACCAAGGGTTTGACAACATAAGTAAATCCCTTTCGTCCCTTTGCTTTCTGATTTGCAAATCCAAGAGCTGGTTATTTTTAAGCAGTGGTATTATTTTAAAACTTCCGCTATGCTTTATGTCCCCTTGAACCTCCTCCCCAGATGTCTGCATTGCATCTGAATTCTCTCTATTGCAAGCTTGATACAGGAACAAAGTCTCTCTTTCTCATAAAGCTTTTAGTAGCAGACTGCAAAGTATTAGCCCATTAATTACGGTGGCATTAGTGTCATTCAGGACCAAACTTCAGAAACACCAAAGACAGACTCTCCTCTTACGTCTTAAACTGTTAGGGAGGTCCTGTTTAATAAGAATGGCATCAATGCATAAGACACATACCTTAGCTTTTAGATCTCTGGGGGAATTTGCAGCATACCAGTGAGTGAAAAAACGAGAAATAAAACCAAATCAAGGAGCAATCTTCTCCCTTGTAAATTCAATGTATTTCATACGGAAGTAATAGAGAGTAAATACAGAACCCACATGAAATCCTATAGCCACAGTTTAAGCTCAAGAAAAACCTTTTTCCCCATAGGTAGAAACCTAGTGATGGTCACAGTTATTTCAGTCAGAACATTGTTCCATTCAGATAGATTTTGGACTGAGGTCTTTGCACTTAATCCCAAGACATAATGAAGTCACCAGCAAAAGACCCATTAATTACCATATTGTAGGATCAAGCTTTCACTGGGGAGCAGAACCTATTATTTTAGAAGAAGTTTAAAAAAATGCAGGAGCAGCAATGACAATAAAAAAAATCCCCCATAATGCAACTGGTGAGTTGTGCAATGCTATATGGCCAGAGAGGAAATTCCTTGCTAGTGCTCACAGGTGATCAACTTACACATTGAAGCATGAAGTTTGATTACCCCTGTAACATTTTATTAGCTTGCATAGCTGCAAATGTTATTAATGCTGGAGTGTGTCTCGATGGCTTCCTGTGGTAGTGGATTCCATAGACAACCGTGCTGTGTAAGTTTGTATTTTTATTTTATTTGTCTCCAATTTACTGCCTTTTCAGTTTCATCAAGTGCCCTTTGTTTTTGCAGTAAATTATGGGGTAGGGTAATATGATGCATCAGACTGGCTTTTGTGGCAACCTTTACTCCATTTTTAAGTTAACCCTCCTTTTACTCTTCTTTCTGGGCTAACTAGTCATGGTGGGGCTGTGTACACCCCTAAGGCCCTTGCCCAGAAGAGACCTTCTGTGCATACTTTAGTTGGTTCATGTCTGCACATCCACTTTGCTGACCCAGATACAGTGGTTCTTGGTCTGTTCTGGATCTTGACTTGAGAACACGACTTCTTAACTCAAGTTGCAGAAGCTCAGACTTCTAGACAGGGAGGTACCTGGTTCATTCCCCAGTGCTGGGCAAATGGTGGTCATCACATATGTATTAGCTGCTTCTGTATGGAAAGGGAGGCTGAAAACTCTTTCCAAGTAGCAGACTGGTAACTTTGGGTGTCCTGAAGTCCACCTTGGGGAGAAGTGAGCAGTCTCAGGGTCAGAGAAAATATGGTGTCATTGTCACCAGCTTATGGGAGGAAAGGCATGGAGTCCTGCTGGCTAAAAGCCAGTCTAGAAACAGAGGTACATCTGACCATGTAGATCAGCATGCAGGATCAGAGCTCATGTTATAACATGCATCCTGAGACCCATTTAGCTCAAGAACTACTAGCCTTTTCCTTGCTATCCTTTACTCCTACCATGAGAGAGAACCTCCATCCATACTGATCTAGGTGAAAAGCATCAGGACCATTCCAATATATAGCACTTCATTGCCTTCCCAGCTGAACTGAGCAGGGCAGGTGTCTGCTGCTCTGCTGCCTACACCACAGTGCATTCAAGGGTCCAGTGTGCAGAATCCCTGAGACCCTGGATGCTCAGAGGGCCTGTCCACAAGTCTCAAAAGCACTAAATACTAGAACAAAATGACAGATCTAGACCTTTCTTTCTTGCTTGCTTTCTAGATGATGGTGGTCAGGTGAAACCCCTCTTAGCTCCTCCAGCTCAGTCCCTTCTGTGCATTCCTCCCCGCTCCCTGTCCACCCTCTTTCTCTCCCCCACCCAACCTTGCCTCTCCCCAGCCTGTGCTTGGGGACCCCTTTTCTTCCCCTTTTCCCTGTTTTCTGAGCTTTTTCCTCCCCAGGCTCTGGCATCCTCACTTGCCTCCACCCCTCTGCCACTCCAACCTGTGCTCGCTCTTTGATTCTTCTTGCTTCTCTCCTCCAGAGCCCCTTACCTTAGTCTCTGCTATCTCCTCCTGCCTTAGGGCTTGACTTCAGCCCCTGAAGGGCTGTTTTGTCTCCCCTGGGTTTGATACTGGGGCTCTTTTAGTCCCCTCCCAGTCACCAGCTTCAGCCTGAGGATTTTTTTTTTCTTGCAGCAGCCCCTATGGGAGAGTTAACCTTCTCCTCCCCAGGATGGCTGCCAGCAGCCAAGGCACATGGCATGGGGATGTCTCTGTAGACCTTCCCCTCAGCCATGGCCTGCAGATGCACGCCCCTCTCCACGTCAGGGTGGAGGCCTACATCCGGTATGCTGCCCAAGTGAACTCAGTGCCTGTCATCTACCTGAGCTCCCCCAGCCTGGTGAGGGAGATGTGTGTGGCAGTGCAGGTGGTGGCCTCCAATATCGCTCTGCACCTGCCAGACTGGGACCTCACCAAAGCACTTGAGTGCTATGGCGTCCTCACTAGCTCCTGGCATAGGCTGACCATGGGGAGCAGGGACCCCAGGCCTAGGCATCTCCAGTCCTTTCAGAGGCAGGCGTTCATGCTCCTCAGATGGGCCTTTCAGACCCTGGCTGTCTCTGTGATCTTTGTGGTGGATGAGAGGTTGTACGTGGTCTACGTCTCCCAGGATGAGACAGTGTGCTAAAGCCCCACTGGGTGCAGTGACTGTGGCCTCCTCTCAGCTTCCCTCCACTAACCTGGTGGAGCTGCCCCCCACAGTACGAGGGGTCTCATCTGGTAGAGGGGCTGGGATGTCCTTCCAGTTCCCCCATCCCAATTCCATCTGGGGTGTCTAGCGCCTCAGGAGCTGGGGCCGCGTCTGGTGGAACAACCAAGATCCCTTTTCTGCCTCCCTCCACCCCCACCTCAGTTGAGGTGGTGGGCCTGGGGGTGGCAAGCCCCAAGCAGCCTGGCCTGTTCCCTTCAGTGGAGGCACCACCTTCCTGGTGGGCCAGGCCAACTTCCTGGTGAGCCAGGCCGAGATGGCTGCCCTGAAGAGCTGCTGAAACTGGCTCGCCAGGACTGGGACGGATGACACCCTGCAGCTTTTCTGCCTGCTCATGCAGGCCCACCTCTCACTTGAATTTAAGCATGTGGTCCTCTGATGGATGGTACCCACCTTTGAGTAGTGCTGGGCCGTCAAGAGGGCATTGTGCTGGGTTGAGGGAGGATGCCTGCTCCTACCACTCTGATGCCACCACCTGCTTGGAATGTGGGGACAGTTCTGGTGGGCCAAGACCTCAGGCTTTGCCCATGCGGGCTGGCCCCTGATGTCCTGAGGCCCTCTTGAACATCCCCGCTGTAAAACTCTGTGTGTGTGTGTGTGTGTGTGTGTGTGTGTGTGTGTGTGTGTGTGTGTATCATTTCTTTGTTCATTTTTGTCTAGAGTGTGAGGGCAGACCCTGTGGGCCATAGGTCTAGTTCTCATTGCTCATGCCTGTCTCACTGCCCACCCCGCCTCCCCGTTTGTTTACTTTGTTGCAATGTATACTTGTTAAAAAGAGCACGGACTAGACTGTACAAGCAGGCCTTGCAGGCCATGAGCCCAGGCTTTGTCCTTGAGGCCCAGAGCTTCAGGCCAATCTGTAGTGTCTTTACTTCCCCCCATTTGTTACCCTCCCCAGAATAAACATTTCTAAAAGTCAAAGTCTTTCTTTCTTTCTTGCTGGAAACAGGGACAGCAAAGGACATCCACACCTGCATTTTATAAAGAATTTTGCATTTGCTTGTATTTGCTAGAAGGGCCAGAGACTCTAAGGCTAAATACAGACAGTCAAAAAGCCCAAGGCTGAATTAATTCAGTCTTTGCAGGTTAGTCTAAGATGCAGAGATTAAATTGACTAACAAGTGAACAGACATTTACTTTTTGCAGCCACATGCTTGCAGTGACAAAGCCCAGGAGCCAGGGGACACTAGAGCATGGCTCTCAGGCAAATAGACAACAGGGGCTGTGCTTGCTTCTTCTTCCTGCTTCCCCCAAGGTTTCTGGGGTTTGCAGTCATGGCAGCAGGATTCTGCAGGGTTGCTCATCACTTCCTCTTCCTGGTTCCAGGTGCCGCTGGGATTTGTAGTCCACAGTTGCAGCCAGCAGTAAGTTTAGCAGAGCAGGGCAGCTCTGTACTGGGGGAAGTGGGGTTTAACCCCCCACTCTGGCCCCAGGCCCTAGGCAGGGTTTGCCTAAGGAGGAGGGGCAGTCCCTGCCTTCTGTCCCTCCCCACTTCTCTGCTGAAGCAGACAGTACAGCCCAGCCCAGCCCAGGACTGAACTTCTGTTCTGTCACAGGTTTAAACCAGTTTCTGATGTTACCAGATTCGCCCGCTACTTTGGGGTGTGCTCATTTATGAGGGCTAGGGTCTTGGTAATTCTGTTAATGTGCTGCTTGTGTTACTTGTATTTCTATATGGAGCTGTATCTCTCTTTTCTGCAAGCCCTCACCCCCAATGGAGCTATTTTGCAGGACTCAGTTCAGTGGGCTGGGTTCCTCCAGTCTCCAAATCAGTCATACACACACAGATTAATGTGACACGCCTGACCTGACCGGGTTTATCAGCATGGACAGGCTAACGCCCTCATATGCCAAGAATCAGTTCATCAGAGCAACAGTAACTACAGTCAGACACAAGCACACAGTTAAACAGAATACCTCTGAATCCAGCTGGGTGTCCGGCTGACACCCTCATGGGCCAGCATTCAGTTCATTAGGGCACGTCTGAGCCAAACTGGGTCAATCAGCCTGTAGAAGCTGATCCCCTTATGTGTTTCAAACTCAGCATGTCCCAATCTTTTAGCCTCTTGATAAGCAGACCCCACAGTACTTTTGGGCTTCACAGGGATTTGTAGCTTAGGTAAAAGAAGTGTTGCTGCAGAGCAAGTGGGCTAGGAGAAGTAAAGAAGGAAAAATATACCCAGTTACCACCAGTTTGACTATAAAAGTTATTTATTGCTAACTATATGCAATATATAATGATACTAGCAGTAATAGACATGCAAAGGAAAAACAAACACAAACAGTTACAGTATTACCCTGGTTTCACTAAGTATTTGGGGAAACTTAGCTCAAGCTTAACTAAAACAGTTCAGGTTCAGAAATCTATGCTTAGAGAGAGAAGAGAAAAGAGAGAGAGAGCTGGGATCTCACCAGTCCAAGGCACTCGGGTTGCAAAGCTGACAGGTTAAAGTTCTCAGCACGATCCTTGAAGGGAGACGATCTGCCTCCTTCAGCCTCTCCAGAAGAAAGCGGGTGGTGTCAGCACACACACTGCTGCTTCTTTTACAGATTTTTATACCTCAGTTCAGCTTCTTTCAAGCATTCTCAATAGTGTAAATCAAATTGTCTTTTCTATTGACAAAGGGTTATCTGGTTGGAACATTTCAGGAAACTGATTGATACTCAGGAAACACATACTTAGGAGCCAGCTTGACATTGCTATGGATAGCAGATATACTGATGGGACATCTCCTAGTGTCTTCAGAAACAATAGATAGCTTGCAGCATCAGGGTCTTGGATTTTTACTTGCTGTGAACAAGCCTCAGCTTAGCATGAGTTTTCCAGATCTTACTATAGTCTTTTAACAGACTTAAGGCAATTATTGGAGTGTTCATAACCTGTTGTGGAGAGGACTTCCACCTGTCGTCTCTGGAAAAGTATGACAACACTCGTGGGCAGGGCTCCAACAGGCTGAACCCTGTACCATTGTTCAGATGTTGTCCATACCCCTCTGACTCGGTCTGTTGCCTCAGCATTCCCTAACCCGGCAACTGAGTTTTAGCCAATTAAGTTTACATAGGCCTCCCATAGTGGGACCAGGGAATGTACGGCCCAAGATGCCTATTAAACTTACTTCTGCTTAGAGGTGGGGGTGGGGGAAGAAAAGTCCTTCGTAAATCCAGATTAGAACTGGTCTGATAAATGCTGAGCTGATTAGCATTTGGAGCACAGATTCCCCATCACGCAGTACTCCCCTGCTCCTCTGATCCCAGAATTCACTGCAGTCTCTGCTTCATGCTTTCTGTTCTCCATCTCTCATGTAAATGAATGGTCATCTGTTCCCACCTCTGATGCAAATGAGACCTAGGGCAGTTGTTTCACTTTTGTCACCCTTATCTGGAGGGTTTTAGGTGTGTCTCTCACTGCATCTTAATCAGTTTCTGTTTGGAGGGGGGGGAATTCTTTGTGAGTCTGACAGTCTGTGTCCTGTGTCAGGGTTCCCCAAGAACATGGAGCTGAGAGGTAACACTGATGATTTAAACTGGTTTATGTGTCACTTCTGTCCCTAGCCTAAGTGTCAAAGGAGGTAAAAAGATCAATTGATCTGAGTCTAATAGAGCTAGTGAGGTTAAAGCATGTGAATTTCTGTAGCTAATGGCACCAAAGGGAATGATGTGGTTGGCATTGCACCCAGCCACCTTTATTGCCCCCTACAAGTTTTCCGCCCCCCTCCCCTCCCATGACCAGGTACCCATTTACATCTGGGGCAGCTGTTGGCACAAGTGCAAAGTGAGCGTCAAAGCTTCTGGAGCCGCAGGAAGATTCCTTAACTGCTTTGCCACCACACCCACACCTTGAGTGCGGCATGACCCCATTTATAAAATCCATGGTTCCCACATATGGAGATTGAGGAGGGTGAAGACCTCTGGGAAGCAGGGGGTAACTCTTTGGCATGTCGTGGTGTAGCTTGGGGACAGCATTAATGGAAATCCACTGAGTGGCCTATTTTCTGTAAGGAACAGTTCAAGGCATACAGTCGTCAGTGACAGAACAACTGTTGTTCCAGAGTAGCAGACTTTTGAAACAACGGGGCCTACATTTCTAGACTGGCCTTTTTATTAATTAGCCAAAATCTGTTGCTCATTTTAAATTCCCACTCATTCATCTACCTAATGCAGAGCAGTTACTGCAAACACACAGACACCCCCCCAATCTGTCTATTTATCTATATATGAAGAGCTTTATCTATATGCATAGTTTTATCTGAATCTAAAGCTACCTATAGCTTTATCTCTATCTGTATATATAGGGTATAAATGCATCATCTAGCTATAGAATTTATCTATTTGCTAACATGCTAATATCTCCTCCTTTCCCTTCCCTGTATCTTTTGGGCTGGCTGTTCTTGTTAACGACTCATCCACCCTCTTCCCTGTCTAACAGTAACACAGACTTGGGGCTAGATTTATCTTCTTTCTCCCAGTGTTTCTACAGGGGGCAGTTATCAGGTAATGGCCCTAGTGTCAGACTACTACTGTGTACCCATATCGCAGTGCAGCTTTGGTGGCTGGGACTTTCTGGCTTGCTTTCTTTGCTCCAGTCTGCCCAATCCCTACCCACCTATCCTAGAGGGTGCAGGAGGTGGGGCGGGGGGTGTGTGGAAAGGGAGGAATCACAAGTTCCCTAGAGCAACATATATCCCATGCAGCCAAATCAAAAGCATCCTGGGGGGCCAACCAGAGAAATGGGACTTAGAGCTCCTAATGGCCCTAATCAGCATGCAGCATGGACAGGATGGTTCTGGGTGGACAATTTGCAGGAGGTCTGAACTGGGCCTCACAATGTTCACTATCAGTGGAAGCTGTTGTTTGTGAGGACTGGAGATCTGGAACAAAAAGAAAGGAGGATTCCATGACCACAAGGGACTGGAAACCTGAGTGGAAAGGAAAGGTCAAAGCAATGGGAAAGAGGGAGGGATGGGCATTGTATGTAATGGATGAGCTGATGAAGCAACTGCTACATCCATGAAGACAAGTTTGCCATCTGCACTCTCCAGAAGGTCTGCTTTAGCGCAGTATGTTCTCTGGGAGCTAACATGGCAATGCCCAGGACTAAAGACCACAGGGTGCCAGGAGGACTCTGAGCATTAGGAAAAAGATAATCTTTCCCATCCTGACATGAACAGCAGAAGGCCAGATGCACAGTTAAAATGTCTGCAAAGCATGTGGCCGAGGTGGAAGCCCTGAACAGAGTCTGATAATGGTTTAAATCGCATGAATGCTTTACAAATGTAGAGAGGGGATAATCTGTGTTTCAAAAATCACTGGCACTGAGACGCATCTAGTCTTCCTGTAGAGCTTCTAAGTGAGGATGAATCATCAGCAACCCCTAGCAAGGCATTTGAATGGCACTTGACTCCACAGCAAAGATTTTTAAGTTCCATTTTAAATTTCTTTTGCTTCAAATCTGATCACAGAATCTAATTCTGTGTCTGCTAGATTTAAGAGCTCCTTTATGTCAGAAATCTTCTCCTTGGGTAGGTATTTATAGACCACAACTGAGCCCTTCCCCTATCCTTGACATTGTTGTTGGAAAGCTAAACATGTTGGCTTTCTCAATTCTCACACTTTAAGGCAGGCTTTTCACATCCCAAATCATTCTTGCTTCAATGACCTGAGCTGCCTCAAATTTTTTTCTGAGGGAGAGCACCGAAATTGGCTGCGACATTCAAGAAATGGTCTCACCAGTTCCAAACACTGATACTATATTACTTCCCTAGATGTCTCTGTGGCAGTGCACCTTTGGGTGCCTACCACTTCAAGGGCCTAAGCAGGCTGCAGACAGGCCTGCAGGTGGGAGCAGACCCAATCAGGCAGTCGCATGACACCTGGGAGGCTGCTTGATTGGTGGAGGGCTGGGCAACCCTGGGTATAAGACAGGCCCTGAGAGCAGAGCAAGCAGTTACTGCAGGGATTCTGCTGAAGTAGCACTGCTGCTCCCAGAACATCTGGAGGTCAGGGGAGGAACTATGGGGAAGGAGGAGGTTCCTAGGGTCACAGGGTAGTCCAGATCCTTTAGGAGGGGGCTGAAGGCCTGGGACTGTGGAGATACCAGCTTATAGTAAGGGGCTGTGTATATATAGAGGCCCCAGAGAAAAGCCAGGGTGGCCTATTGAGAGAGGCTGGGTATACAGGGGCCTAGAGAAGACATAGGCCTGCCAGAGAAGAAGGGGCTTAGAGTTTGTGAGCCTTCATAGGGGCTAGGCAAACCCCTGATTCGAACTGTTGATGGCATGGATAACCCTGTGGAGGGACTCAGATGAGTCCAGTAAACTAAAGGGCTGCTTTATACAAGACTGCTGGGGCTCTAGGGAAGCCCAGTGTGAGAAGATTGATTTATGGCAGGGCCTGGGGGGGACCTCTATTGAGTGAAAGGGTTAGCTGTTTGTGGATTGACCCAGGGCTCTTGACTAGCCCAATCTGGGATCAGTGCCTGAGTGGCTGAAGAGTAAGTATGCCTACTGCAAAGGGCAGGCCAGGGCATGACTGACTGACTGGAGAGCAGGGCCAGGCTCAGGTGATGAAGGTCTCTCAAGGGAGAGACCACCAGCAGGAGAGTAAGGGGTTCAGTCAGTAACCAGTGTGAAATGACAGAGGCTGAAGCTCAGCCACCCGATGAGAGGAATCCTGTAAGGGCGTCCAAGAGAGTCGGGGCTGGAGTGGGAGTACTAATAAGGTGGAGGCAGGAACAGGGTGCCCAGAAGTCAGCAGCCCAGAAAGGGAGGAATAAGACCAGGGCAGGTAAGCCTGCAATGTGTCCTGGGGCATGACCTAAAACTACACCCTGCTGGGGGTGGATCGTGTGATGGGGTTGCCTTTGTGGGGCAGTTCACAGGAAACACTGCACCAGTATCTCCCTAGTGAAAGGCAAGTACAGGGCACTGGAAAGCCTCAGTGGGTGATGCTGTGGAAGGGAAAGGCTAGGGGAGCACACCCTGAGAGAAAAGCATCAGGCTTGGGTGACAGCATGGGGCCAGGAAGGCCCAAGGCCCAACACCTGAGGGAGTGAAGCTTGGGCAGCAACACGGGCCACGAGGGCCCAAGGCCTAGAGGGAGGCCTGAATATGAGTGAGGCCTAGTTGGGGGCCTGAATTAGAGGTCCAGGGATAAACAGACACCTGAGGCCTGAGTGGGCCATAGGCAGAGTTAGGGGTCCAGGCATGTTGACAAACACCTGAGGCCCAAGGGATGTAGGGCTCAGAAGTCCAGAGTTCATGTGGGAGTAGATGCCCCAGAAAGGGGGCATGTAGCCAAGGCAGGTCTGAGGACACTTGAGGCCAGGCCAAGGTATATCTGAGGATACCTGAGGCCACATTTGGGGCCAGTGGCTGAGTATGGCCCAGCAATGGGGCTAGGGGAGTTGTAAGTGATTTTTGGATGCCTTTTGTGTGGCATGGGACATGGTATAGGGATGGTTTGGAACTGTGTATTACACCTTTGGCATCAGGGCATAAAATGGGCAGCCTCCCACCTACAAGCATCTGTTTAAATCCAAGAAAGGTGTGGCAGGTGAGTCAGGTGGGTGGAGACTGCCCTAGACAGGAGGGTGGGCCAACGATGGGACCATCCCCCTGTCACAGTCCTCTGCTTGTACATGCAAGGATCAGATTAGCCAGAGCATCATACTGGGATGGAGGATCACATGTTTGTCTGCCATGACTCCATAAAATGATTTTTTCATCAGGGACACTACATCTTA
The DNA here is from genome assembly GCF_052110815.1 of Crocodylus siamensis. NCBI lineage: Eukaryota > Metazoa > Chordata > Crocodylia > Crocodylidae > Crocodylus > Crocodylus siamensis. Next base: position 52,050,619 of record NC_143400.1, on the reverse strand, counting down.
CAGAATCATCTTTCTCCAAAACACTGCATACAGTGTTTGTCTAACTTAATCATAAAACTTAAATCATAAAACTACAACTACTCAGTCACATAACTAAAAAGCATAGTGCCCTGAAACACCAAATAAATCCCCTGCTCAAATAACCCCATTTTTCCTCACTACCCTTACCTTGCATCTCTATGATGCATGGCACACTTCAAGGCAATTTGATTAAGTGTGTGGATTGCAGAGCATGTAAAAACTTTAACTCTTAATTAATATACTAATCCTTTTCAGTATCCCTTCTTATAGCATGTAGTTCCTCAACGTCCAGTTGTGGACTATATGTCTTCATTTGGCTACACTAGGTTGCATGCTGTTGAACTGCACTGCACTTAATATGTCCCCAGTGACTTTTACTCTACCCCTCTAAGCTCCATTCATTTGTGATCTGAATTTCACTGTAGCAATGACCTGTTCTTGTTGGTATTTATTACTCTGTCACATATTTTTGCTATAAAGAAAGCTTATCAACAATGACTTTATATCTCTTTCCAGATAACTGAAAAATATTGAATGGCATTGGGATGAGAACAGGAATCTTCCAGACTCTGTGAAAAATAGTCCTGCTTATGATGCCCTGTCAACAATTATATATTGGAGATCTATCAGTTAGCCAGGTTTTGGTTTCTTTAATATCAGCCAGATTGATTTTGCATAATGAACATCATATTGACATGCCACCATTTGTAAAAGTGTTAAAAGACTTCTTAAGCTACGTAAATTCTGGACAACATGGCTCCTCTGGCTGAAGTTAATGTTGTAGATGTACAAGCTATAATCTAAGAGGGAACTTTCTTATAAGAATATTGTGATTAAAAGAAAAAAATGTAAGAAACTAGGGCATTCACACTTAAGGTAAGATTTGAAAACCTCTATGTTCAAACTTTGGAAAGTATAGACGTAGAAAATTAATATGTTGAATTTATGCTAAAACTTTATGTCCGTCTGTGACGCATTTTCAATACAATACATCCATTAGCATCCCTTTTTCTTATGGTATATAAACTAGCTAACTCATAGAGGTCCAGTCAGCCAGTAGATAAGCCATACTTCCAGCCAAACATGGTCCTCCAATTCCTTTGCTTTATTTCAATATCTTACCTGTAACACCCATCCTATACAGGCTCCTACATTGCAGTCTTCCTACTCATACTAGTGCTGCCTCATTTTCTACATATCTGATTCCCTCCTTTTTTTAAAGAGCTACATTAGCTCTTACCTTTTACCATCATTGCCACAAACATACTCTGAGATATATTTGGTTATGCAGTCTATATGAAAGAAAAGCTGAACTGCACTATAGCATCACGTGGAAGGCAGCTGTACACTACTTACTGTTAATTATTTATTTACATTTTCATGCCCCCAAAAGCATGGTGGGAGTTTGAAATAAAGGCTCGGTACAACAGAAGTGAGTAGGCACTAGCTATTTCTGGAAAATGGTTCTCCAATGTGGAGATGCAAAGAAAAGACCTTGAAAACATTATTGTGTAATACAACAAAAGTAGAATATTCTTTCACAACTGTTTTAAATCAATCCTCAAATTGCATTATAAACACAGGAAAGCACTGAGTGGTATTCATATTATGCTAACAAAGCCTGATGTAAAATACCCTCTCCCAAGATATAAAAGAAGCCTACATGAAGATATTCTGCTTCTTTCCTTCCCCTTGGCTTTCCTTCTAGTCTTTAATAAGCATTTTGAAGCAGGGTAGAACACAGTTTCCACAACAGAAACGACTTCCTTGGCCTCTAGCTGAGGGTCAAAGTAATTAAAGAAAATTGCTGAACTACCAGTATTCAGCCTTTGTAAATCTCAGTGCAAGTGCCATGAAATTTCCTGAATGCAAATTTAGATTAGACTCTGATCCCATTAGCATTAGTGAAAGTCTGCAAGAAGAGAGTTTCTCTGGTGTAACCAACATCAAAATCGAGAGCAGCGCTTTCCAAGGAAAGGCCAATTCAGTTGTATAGGTGCCACTTTTTTTCCATCTCACATGTCTCCAAGGTACAGTGTCCCCAGGAAATAAAATCCCCCAAAACTCTGCCTGTGTTGGGATGGGAATTCATGAGATTACTACCCCCTAACAGCTCTGAACCACATCCAGAAAAAGATAGTGTGCAACTGCCAATGGAGTGTTCCTGCTTCCCCATGCCATGAAGTTGCAGCAATATTTCTGCATGCCTACCCTCCCATACCTTCAGCAGGCAGTCTTGCACATTCAAAGGCAGGAAGTATGGCTGAACAAGACACAAGTTTCTGAAGTTACTGCAAAAAAGGTATGAGATTCACCATGCAGCTTTGATAAACTGAAGCCGTAAGTAATCAAGAGTACATACCTATTACTGTTACTCAGAGAGCCATGGGTGGCACTTTCTTTCTCTGAAAAGGGTAGAACAGTTGTCCATAAAACTCCTGTCCCAGTGCCACATCAGGGTTGCAGAGTTGGAGGTGGGGGTGTTTAGTAGGTTTTTAAAATGCTGTTGCTCAGGGCTTTGAATGGAGAAAATAAGGGACTGGTGTTCTGGAAAGGTGTGTGCCCCTACTCTCCATTTAACTATAAAAGAAATCTTTGTTCCCCTCACCCAAACATCTCTGAACTGGCTGTAGCTAGTTTGTGTAGCCTTGCTGTTATGCCCTGCTGCAGTAGTAGACAGGGTTTTGCCTAGGAAATTTGAAATGTTATAGGAAGTGCCCCTATGGTACTACTGGGTGCATCTACGCTAGATGTTAAATGTGCAGTAAACTAATTCAATTCTACAGTGCATTAGCACATCATGGCAAAAACCATGCTAACGCTTAGTCTACTGTACATTAGTGTCACTAAAAAGGGGTGTGCTGGCTATTATTGCACAGTAGTGCTGGTTACTGTGCATTGAGCTCATACCTGTTATTACAGGTACTAAACTTAATGTGCAGTAGCTATGGTGCATTAATGCATATGTAGGTGTGCCCACTAACTCTCTTTTGGTCTGGATCTTTTGTCGGTGTAGATACATTTCAGCCATGAAGGTGGGAGGAAAGGAACCAGGACTGGAAGGCAGAGTAAGCTGAATGACGGCTTCCCAAATGAGAGCTATCTGAGGAGGAAGAGGAGGCTAATATGATGATTTCGAGATTTATGAGATAGGAGGCAGCTGGGGAGCCAATGGATTCTTGTCCCAGCTGAGACCCTCATGCACTGCACGATCCCAAGCGAAGGGATGAGCTCAGGTTCACACAGCCATGAGCAGCTCAACAAAGAAATCGAGCTGTTGGGGACAAGCATTTGGACCTGTCCCAAGGAGCATAGAGAGGTAGACACTTGCTCATCAAACCTGAGTATGTGACAGCATTAGCAAATTGCACTCTGTTTCCTCTTTGCAGGTCATCAGAATTGCCTCATTCAGCAGGAATTAACGGACGTGGATGATGATGAAGCAGTCAATGTGCCCAGGTCAGTCAACAGCAGGCCTGGAGGTGACTGGGGTTTGCTCCACCAGCTGTTTGACAGTCCTGCCTGCTGGTGCAGCTTTGTAAAATGAGAATTTCATAGAGCACATCCTTGTGCTCTGAGCTGTGAAGGCTCCTAATTTTCAGACTGCGCTCCTGGGTCCTGGGGGGGTGCTCCTGCTTATGAGGATCGCCAGCTGAAGTGCCCTACATTACCAAACTGAACTCAGCATGCTGAAGAATACATATTTCACAGGCAGTGACCTGTCCTTCTGGCTGTACTGCCAAGTTTTCATTGCTGCCTACCTAGCATCCCAGCTGCCTGCAGGAACAGAAAGCCGGAGTCATCTAAGGGAAACCAGGGAAAATTTTCCATTTGTTACTGTGATTATGCAGCCTTCTCACTTGATCTGTTGGTAGAATATTGGCAAACTGCGGCAGTAACATGAAGGCGCTATGCTGATAAAGGAGGAACCACAGACCCCACAGCATAATCTCATACTTTGAAGTGCAACATATAAGATGAAATCCTGCTCTCCTTTTTGTCTCTGAAAACTCTAGATTGGGGCAGAGGGATATATGGCCCATGGGCTGGATCTGGACTATGTTGTCTAGCATACCTGGCTCCCAGAGGGGGCTGGAAATTTGGGGGTGGGTCTCTTGGGATGACAGTTGGCAGCAAGGTGTGAACAGGGGCTGCACTAACCTCAACAGCTGCCACCACCCCTTGCCTTACTGCTGCATTCAGATCTGGTGTGTGAGGGACCCCGCAGGTTGGATCTGGTCTGTGAGGAGAGCTGTGTTTGACACCCCTGCTCTGGATCATGGTAGCAACCCCATTGCAGTTCAGTGAACTGCATGAATAAGAATTATCCAACTGCAGCTGGTAGTGAGTTGTAAAATCAGATCAGCAGTGCTGGGCTGGGAGTTTTGTGTGACTACGTGCTAGGTAATCATGCTTTCACTACGAAAGGTTCATCAGAATTGCTAGTGTATGCAGACTATCCTGTGGTCAAATGCTGCTGGCTTCTTCCTCATCCAAGCTACTGAACTTAACATTAATGATCTGGAAGATGCACTAGAAATTTAGGTTGTCCACGTTTTCCATTGTGGATCACTTGTGTGGATTGTCTTAGTGACTTCAGCCAGACAATTCAGATCCTACTGAGTATACTCCCTATACTTTACCACTTTGAGTGAGGGTTGTACTATTTAGCCCTAAATACATTTGTATCACTGCCTTTTTCAGACCTACCAGAGTGGAGCTTCCCTGGATTTGTTCTGTTCTAGTCTGTGACTCTGCCATCTCTAGTTTCTACTCTAGCACCCACCAGCACCAAGTAGTCACCAAAGTGGGGTGAGAAAGAGAATATACAGAGCCTGAAAGCTCTGGCTGAAGAGCTTTCTAGTCTGCAAAGAGGGAGCAGGTTCCCGATGGGAAGGGAACTGGTTAACAAGATAATCTGTTTGCATGCAATTGGCCCTGTGAAAGTGTTGGAGACGCCCGGTGTCAGAAAGGCACTTCATTGCAATTCAAGGCAATGCCATTCAGCCGTTAGCCAGGCATTGAGAAATGTGCCACTTGGCAGGATCAGAACCCATGGCAATGAAACCAGCATAACCACCAGCTGTCTGATAGAAGCTAGAGGGCAGATAAGCCCAAGGCCAGCAGGAAAAGAGCAGTTGGAAGAGCATTAAAGCAAGAAACCGAGGAGTGCAGAAAAAGCTAATGGAGAAGCAGTACTATCTATGCCAGGGTTATAGAGGGCAGTGGGAAGCAATCATTTTGGCAGGTGTCTCACAAGGTAAACCCTGCACTCTCCAATCTCCATCTCCTGCCTGATCTGTTGCTCTACTTTCCACTCTCTGCCCTGTGGTTCCTGCCTGATCTGTTGCTCTGCTTTCTGTTGCCTGCCCTATCTGCTGCTGTTCTCCCTGCTTGCTCCCCAATCTGCCACATGCTACACACAGGCACTATGATGGGGAACTGAGTATAGTAACAAGCCCGTTTTTCTGATTATTGGCATTTTGGACCCACTTCTATGGCTCTCCACCCTCTATTTCAAGGTTGGCCAACCCTTGGCATGTATGCCACAAGTGGCGTGGTCAGCCCCTGTGAGCTGCAGTCCTTTCTTTCACCAAAAGAATTGCCTGAATTAAAAGCATGAGCAAATTAAGCAGCTTCACAGTATACAGGTGCCTCAGCCCTCTTTGTCTGCCTCTTGCCCTGTATATTCATTATCAGTATAGCGAGATTAGCCATGTTAGTCTTAAGGCTGAAGACAAGGCAAGGTAGCACCTTAAAGACTAACATGTTCATGAAGACAGTCCAAGGCTCCCAGAAGCTTTTAGTTCATCTCACGCTTGCTCTGGAAGCTCCCGCTGTTCTAATGTCGGACTGCTTCTGAACGGGCATTGCCAATCATTCCACACACAATGGGGATGTTGGACTTGTCAACATGGGGGCACTTCGTGCAATTAATCCAGATTAATTTAAGTATGAATTTAAAGTAGATTGGTTTAAATGACATTAAACACCTGCCTGGGTGCTCTTGTTCTGATTTAGGGGCTTTAATTTGGTTTATTGTACTCTATTCTGCAAATGAAATGAGATAGTGTGATTAAAGATTGCCTTAATCCTGAATGAAGACAACCACATAGGAGTTTAATGTGGATTTATTAATCCACTTTACATTCATACCTAAAACTAATCTGGATTAACTTCGCTGAGTGTCCCAAAGGCAAAAAGGCATACAAGGTTATTTGGGTAAATCTGGTATCTTTTATTAGACCAAGACAAATAGTTAGAAAAATTCTTCTAACTGCAGATGCTTCCTTAGCCTGCTGAAGGGTATTTATACCCAAAAGCTTGCCAAGAAGAATTTTTCCAACTATTTGAGTTGGTCTAATAAAAGATACCAGATTTACCCAAAAAGCCTTGTCTGCCTATGTCCTTAGACTACGCGGCTACAACCTATACCTCCAAAGGCAAAAAAGCCTTTGCTTAGTTTTTGGGAGCTGCCATAAGGGGAGGCAAACTATTTCTCTTGTCCTAGACCAGCTTGTAGTCATGCTCCTAGGGGTGAAAGGTGAATGTATTAGCTCAGCCTTGGTTGCCAGTCAAACCAGGGCAATTCTGTTTTCCTCTTTTCCCCGCTTAAATGGGACATCCAACATTTGATTGTAAGAATATGTTTGTGTGCAGATTTAAGATTATAGCTGGAATAAAATTAGTAATGCTAATTGTGGTAATTAGACTTCTTTAGTCTCCATAAGAATTTTACAGCTCTTATCGCATACAGGACAGGAGAAAGATGATGCCAAGGGAGAGGGAATTAACTAGTGGAGCAATAAAAATCTGTTGCTTATTAGCAGGTGCCACTGGAATATCTAAGCAGAGCATCTTCCTCTTTTGCTAAGAATGTAAAAGAGGTCCAAATAGTGGACCCCCAGAATGGGCTCCTGTGGAAGTGGGCCACGGTCCAGTTAGCAGTAGTTCAGAGTAGATGCTATTCTACTGCAGAGCAGAATTGCACAAACCACTCTCTTCTCCTCCCCTACCCCCCATCCTGAAAGTGGATGGAGAGGCTCCTTTGTTGCCTCCATCCTGTCTCCTCTACTTGCTGCAGAGGAACCTGGATCCATGATCCTTCACAGACTTTGTCTTTGGGCAATTCAGTCTTTCTGTGCCTCAGTGTCTCTCTGTAAAAAGGGAATAATAGCACTTCCCAAGCTCACAGTAGGGTTGGGAAGATTGCACATTTAAAACTGCAAGGCACCCAAATGCTACTGTAATAGGGAGCATATAGCTGTCACAGGGTACATCTCCACATGCAGTTAATGCTATTTGGCTTTACTGCACAGTAGACTAATTTACTGTGCAGTAAGCTCCTGCCCCTGTAGACAGTAGCCGTGTCTACACTTGTGGTAAACTGCGCAGTTGTTACTGCACAATCATTTAGTACTTCCATAAGCAAGTACTAAATGGCTGGGCAGTAACTGCTATTACTGTGCAGTACCATCACTGCATGTTCTTCCCCCTGACACTACTGTGCAGTAGCGTCATGTCATGGTTAGTGCCTGGCAATGCTACTGCATGGTAGCAATGAGTTGTGGTGCAGTAGCTCGTTGCTAATGTGCCATAGCATCTTGTGTAGATGTGCCCAGTGATGCTTTACTGTGCAGTAGATTAGTCTACTGCACAGCAAAGTGTCTTGTGTATACATGGCCACAGATTCATAAATATGATTTGGAGGGAAGTACCTCCTGCCTGAGAAACTGATGTTAAACATGCTTTCTATCACTTCAGTGATATCTTTCCTAGATGTAAATGTAAGATGGGAGCGCCAGTATTAAAATACTGTACATGTACAAAGCTTCTATTTTCTAAAATACCCAGCAGCCAGTAGAATTTATTGCTGCTATAACCATGTCTGGATATGATGATACCTTCCAGTTACAGTGTCTTTCATCTAAAAAAATGTATCCCAATATGCTTTTCTATAGTTGTTTACAGCTTTGGAGTTTTAAATGTGATCTGACTGGCTGAGGCATGGTTTTGTGACTTAAGATCATCTGGAAGTATTAATCTCTCTAGCTTATCTGTACTATAGTTAATACTACTGCATTTGAACACTTAAAAAGGCCAGAGTGGAGACCACCTTCCAGACTTTTGACTGCGATGATTAGGATGAGGATGAATTTATTAGTATGCTATGGAAATGAGATGGGCACTATGTCCTGGGGGCGCAGTGGTGAAAAGAGGTCCCACAGCCCTGGGCCAGGCACTGAGAAGGTCCCAATTCATATGAACTGCCTTTGGTTGCTGGAAGTACAGTTTTTCTCCAGGATCTTCACTCTGGCAGAGGATTTCCCTGATGGAGGGAGAAATGTCTATTTATTTTGCAGCCCAATGAAAAGAAGGAGGAAAAGGGGGGAAAAAAAGACTTGAAAAGCTAAGAAGAATTAGCAATGCAGGCTGCTGTTAATAGCCATGTTAGGACGAGTTTATCTACAGAATCTGCAAGAACGAAACTTCTCTAAAGTGAGCACTTAATACAAAGAAAAACAAGAGGATTGATAATAGAAATTACCCTAATGAATAAACAAGCTCTTTAAAAATGGGCTCCTTGTGCAATGTGTTATTTTTAACTTAGTGGCAATTTGCATGCCAGTCAATTTGCATACATTAAACACAGCTCCCCTTCCGCCTCACCTCCCCCCCTCCCTTTCAGTATATCATCTCATTAAAGTGCTGCTGGGACCGAGAAGTCCATGGCTCTGGAGGGTATATTAATTTGCCCAACACATGCTGTGTAGGTTTTTATCACTTGCTGCACATTGGACCTGGTGTCTTTGAAGTCATTAGCGCCTCCGAGGGACTTCTGCTTGAGGTAGTTGAAATGTAAAAGAAAGGGAAAAAAGAGTAAAGCCCAGAGGACAAATATAAAGGGGAATAAAGGAGACCATTTAGTTTGTGTTTAATTCCAGGAGGAAGAAAATCAGCAGTGCCCAATCCTCTCTGTCTTGTCAGAGAGGCTGGGCTTTCTTTTTGCTACTCCAGACAAAATGTGCCTTCTCCCCAGAGAATTGGGGCGTGAGGCACAGGAGGAAGAAATGAGCCAACAAACTCTGCTGGCCTAGGCAACCTGGTGAGGGCCCGGGCTGCGGTACTCTTGGGACAGCAAGAGGGTGGGTGCGGCGGATAAGCATCAGGAGATACAGAGTGCTGCTGTTGCCTATTCAGCTATCTGTAGGGGACTGATGGTGAATACAAAAAGAGGGGCTCTCAGTATGAGATGTGGCCATTCCTTGGGGGAATATATATACATGAGCAGCAAACAGCTCCTCCCACCCTGGTTTGAATCTGGTACAGAAGTTTGTCCATAGCCTTAGAGAAACCAGCTGCCATACAGAGTAGGCTTGCAGGTTATCAGGTTAAGCCACTACTGTGTAGGGTCTGCTCTTAAGACTTGGGAGGAGGAAGTCCTGAGTATGGAGGAGTTTGGATCCAGAGGGATGCAATGTGGGGCAAAGGATCATGCTTCCCAAATGGGTCAGTATTGGCATGGACACAATTTGTTGTAACTAAAGGCCTGAAGGGAGTGCAAGCCTGGTTTTCTTGAATCAGAGCCATTTCACCCTGCCCTCTTTCCCAGGCTGATTTTTTTTTCAAAGGGGATATTGTGAAGTGTGGTCTTTGGAGGCCACCCTGCCATACAGGATCTCATAAGAGCTGCTGAGTGAGGTTTCCGGGCTTGCTTAATACAGACGATGGAACTTGTTTCCTCGGCAAGAGAACAATACCTTCCCTTCCATCCAAGACCCATGATATGTTTCAGATGTCTCTTTGGAAAAGGAAAAATAGCAAAGAGAACTAGATCTTTTCTTTCCGCTGTGGAGCAGCGACTGTTCTATCCCATCATGTATTAATTATCCCCGTGCAGAGGCAGAGGGGAGGGGACATTTGGAACAAGTGCCAATTTTGCATTCCAAGCTAAACAGTTGTGAATTTCTAACATCTTTTCTCAAAATAAAATGGGCAATTAATTCATAAGGCAAGCTAATTGTTAATTGTTATTTCCCTCCTTAGCTTCCTCTCTCTATTTATATTAAACATTGAGATATGTGAGGAGAGGAAGGCTACTAGCTGTTTGCCTAAATCATAACGTAGTTCTTGTCATCTTTTGTGCTGGCTTTTGTGCCTCTTTCCCATTCTGGTTTTCTTAAAGACTTTTATGGTCAAAAGCATTTCCTGAGTCTTTCCTTCATTCCTTAGAGAAAATTGTCCAGGGTAGAGACTCAGATGGTGTGAATAGATATTGCTCAACTGGCTTTGCCAGCTTAGTATCTGACAACCTTTCTGCCCCTACAAACACATAGCTGTGAGATAGTAGGGGAATGGGGATTTTCCCTCCAGGCCACCTTCTTGTGGAAGGAAGCCCATTCAGGAGAAAGGCATAGGATCAATATTGACAACTGAAAACTCTACCTGTGTAGCATCCAGAAGTGCTAATGCCCATGAGGCACCATGCCATTTCCTATTTCTGTCTCATTTTTTACTTCTACCCAGCCAAGCTGCAGATCAAGCAAGAAAAAATAAATCCTGCTGTCCCTGGACTCCATCTGCTCACAGAGTTGAAGAGATATAATGCAAGCAGCCTCTGCGAGCCAGTCCATTAAGGAGCCTTCTGTAAAGCAGGCTGAATCAGAGATGGAGCCAAGGATGAGAGGCCAGCCAGAAGGGACTGCAGCCCTGCTGAACAAAGCATGATTTCTCCAAAGCGCCATGTTGCAGCTGCACTTCTAAGGGAGAGGGTATTTGGGAGAACCATTGTGGAGAAGGCAGTTTCTGTATCCCTTACCCAGCTGAGGTCTAAGTGTGGGGTTTGGCTTGTGTTGATATCCTACAACAAAGGGCACCCAAGTTATAGTCATGCAGGCAGTGCTGCGGGACTGTTGGTGTCATTGATTCTTGCTGTGATTGCTCAGTTCTATAGCTCATCCCAGGAACTCCAGGCATCAAATATCCAGGGAGCCGGGAACCCTGATGAGAGCCAGGTTCCTTATGATTTTCAGGCTACCTGCTGCACAGTTGACATCGATTAGAGCCAGGGCCTGAGGGTGTGTCTGAGCAGGGATGAAGCTCGTTGAGGTCCCCACAGCTGTTGCTGCCCGATGCGTGTTAACCCTTGGAAATGAAATGGGGGTGCCCAAGTTGCTTTTCTTGAGCACGTTGGAAACCCAAAGCTTGAGTGGGTGTTAACTCAGAGAGAATTATAGAAGAAGAATCATAGAAGAATAGGGTTGGATGGACCCATGAGGTCATCTACTCCAACCCCCTGCTTAAAGCGGGATTAGCCCCAAAGCAGGACTCACCTGTGGTTGACACATGTGGAATGGGTACAGGTTGGTGGAGTTTATTTCCTCATCAGCCTGATTGTACCTTCTGCCACCGCAGTAGCTTCCTTTCACAGCAGGGAGCCTGGAAGTCTTGGCATCACTGGCTGTCCTGGACTCATGGAGCCTGAGATTTACCAGGAACCCTGGAAAAGGGGCAGTATACCTGGCAGGTGGCCACTGGAAACACCAGGCACTATAGCAGCCCATAAGGAAAGTAGGCAGTTCAGTGGGAGCCCAACCTTTGATTCACCAAAGGTTCTTTAACCCTGAGATGAAGAGCATGAAATATTTCCAGTTTAGTTAGCTGGCATTCTCGATGAGATGATTTGGAGCCTCAAATATTCTGAGAGTCAGCCGAAGACAATGCGAGTTGGTGATAATGAATTTGAAACACACGAGTAATTCATGTAGGAAATACTTGCCGTCTTTTCTAACTAGAGAGCAAAGAAAGCACCGTGGGATTTTCTGAACATAACTCAGATTTTGAATATTTGCTAAGAGCTCATAGAATAAAACATGTTGGAAGGTATTTATCAAATAAACTTGAAAAACAAATGTGTTTGAGGAAATTGGATTTGCCTAGCAGATATTGTATAAAGAGAAAAAGGATCTAAAATCTTGGGATACATGATTCACTGAGTGAGTCTACATGAGATGCTCTGTGCAGTAGAATTAATTACTGTGCTGTAAGTGTCACCATCTACATGTGTTGAACCTTAGGGCATCTATACACGTGGTCTGAGATGGACGATGTGGGTGGGGGTGCTTGAATTAGAGTGGCTCTAAGAGCCTCTCTAATTGAAGTGCCTGCAGTATGTGGCAGGGCCCCTTTGGTGTCTGCCACTTTAAGGGGTATGAGTAGGCTGTGGGGCAGCTAGCAGGTGTGGCTTAACCCAATTAGATGGCCACATTACTGAAAGGGGGCCACCGGATTGAAGGAGGTCTGGGCAGCCTCAATATAAGCCTAGGCCCTAGGAGCTAAACTGGCAGTTATACTTAGGGATCAAGACAAACAATATCTCAGCCTGCAGCTCCCAGACCACCTGGAGGTCAGCGTGGGGATGGAGGAGGTTCCTGGTCCTGGGGCATGATCTGAAATTATACCCTGCTGGGGCTGGATGGTGTGGTGGGGCTGCCTGTGGCAGGGCAGTCTCCAGAAAATGCCACATCTCTTCTTCCCCAGTGAAAGGCAAGGATGGGGTGCCAGAAAGCCTCAGCACCTGCTGCTTTGTGGGTACTCTGTGGAGGGGAAAGTCTAGGAGACCACACCCTAACAGAAAAGTGCAGGATCAAGGTTCACTGAGTGGGGTCTGAGGCAGGGTCCAGGACCATTGAATAGGGCCTGAGACAGGGCCAAGTTTTACCTAGTGGGACCTGAGGCCCAAGGGGCATAAGGCCCAGTGGCCTAGTGAAAGGCAGAGCAGTGGCCCCTGTAAGGGGTGGAGTAGTGGCCCAGAGAGGGGCTAGAGGCTCAGGTCATCCCGGTGTGGGACAGAAAGCCAGAGGCCATATAGAATAGGGTCCATGGGGGCCTGAAGGACTGCACATAGACTGGCCAGAGTAGAGGCCCCAGTGAGGGGGCAGAGTAGAGGCCGCAGTGAGGGGAATGTGGCCAAGGTATGTCTAAGGGCACCTGAGGCCAAACTTCAGCTAGAGGCTGAGTGCAGCCCAGCTAAGGGGCCAGAGGAGTAATAGTGGATCTGGATGCCATCTACAAAGCATGGGACACAGTGTAGAGGTGGTTCAGAGCTGTGTATTATGCACTTGGCATACGGCATTAAATGGGAAGCCTCCCACCTAGGAACAAGTATTTAATTCCAACAAAAGCATGGCAGAAGAGTCAGGTGAGCAGACTGCCTTAAATAGGTGGGTGGGATGAGAATGGGACCAGCCTCAGGACAGCCCCCTGTCACGCAGCCTCATGTATATTCAGCATCCTGTGGTTCAAAATGGTGGCAGGGGTGCTTTAACCAAAGCTCATTCAACAAGCTTTAGGTAAAGTGCTCCTGCCACCATTTTTAAATGTGGAGACACTGAATACACATGCTGTGGAGGCTACTGGAGTGTGCTAATTAGCACTCTCCAGCAGACTCATGCTAATCAGCATGCATCAGAGCAGAGCTCCATTACATGTATAAGTGCCCTTACTGTGTAGTAATTTCCTCTGTGGCAGGTAATTTGCTGCCTGCAAATTCAAGTAGCAAATTAATTGCTGAGTAATTACTGTGCAGTATAGCACATGTAGATGACCAACCAGGAGCAAATTTGCTCCTGGTCAGCTGGGCAGCAGGGGGCATGAGATTGCTCCCTGCCCCTGGGAACTGCCTGTTGTTGGGATGGGCTCTGCCACTGGACAAATGTCCCCCTGCCCTGGCAGCAGGGAGCCTCCAGCCCCTGCTCTGCTATTGTGATCATTGTCATGGAGTGGGGGTTGGAAACTCTCTGCACGGGGAGAGCTCCCCACCCAGGGTGGATCTGCCTGGGACTTTGCTGGGCTGTGCGGGGAAGTCTGCATGTGCTATCTGGAGGTGGTTGGGAGCTGTCCCAGTTAGGGGCAGGTCCCAGCCCCACAGATTTTTCCCAGCCCTGTGCCCCAGTCGGGCAATCAAAGCACGGGGTTTGGAAAGAGCTGCAGGGGATTACCCACCCAACTGAGGACTCTCTGGTAGCTGCCCCGCCAGGAGATCAGGGCAGGGGGCTGGGACCTGCCCCTCTCACATAACTCTTTCCAAGCCCCTCTGCCCCCAATCAGGGAGCCAGGGCTGGGAGCTACCTGCTTCTGGGGCAGGGAAGCCTGTCCCTACCCAGGTTCCACTGTTGGAGCCCACCCCAGCAGCAGGCAGCTTCTGGGGACAGGGAGCAATCTCTCAGCCTCCACCAGGAGACAGCTGTTTCCTGGCCCCATGCTCCCTGCCAGCCCCCATGGAGAGCCTAAATCTCCCCCTGGCTGCTGCAGGGGGCTGGTGCAAGGCCAGAAGGGTGAGGAGCAGACTGCTGCCATGAGCAGCAAATTTGCTCCCACATCCCCACACATATAGGTGCTTGCCCTGTTTGGGTTTACTTTAGAGTAATTCTCTCTAGAGTAAACCTACCCCACAGCATTTGCATGTGTAGATGTGCCCACTGTGAACTGTTTGTTCTGCTCTGTCCTATGAACAGTTATTATTTGATAGAGCCCTCTATACAGGAAACAGATCCCTATCTGATGGAGTCCACAGTCTGAATGATGGGCTTGACAGGTATCAATCATTCAGTGGCCTGGGGAGGGGAAGGATTTAGGTTATGGATTTATTTTATGCATGCATTCATATTAGTGATTCAAGGGTTTACTTCACTTTATTTTGCTACAGCAGAATTGTGACAGCTGACATCTTAGCCAGCACCCTGAGATCTGAACTTGGGAGCTTCAAAACGAATAGTATGAACTGCTACAATTGGAGCTAAAGAGCTGTGTGTAGGGCTCTAATAAGTTCATACACTCTGCGAATTGGGTGTGGAATGGGACCTGTAACACATACTGCCCAGGGGGTTATATATGCCTACTGGTTAGGGACAGAAGTTATAGATAAACCAGTTTCTGATTACTTAAACAGGTTTATGTGCACTGAACTTCTGTTTCATTACAGGTTTAAACCAATTTCAAAATGACTGAAACTGGTTTGAGATAAACCTGGTTGAATGTACTATCAGACTTAACTGATTTGGGTCAAACTGGTTTATGAAACTTCTTTCCCAAACTCCTTGCTGGCTAAAGTTAAATCAGAGCCCCTCAACATGCTTTCCAGCTCTAGGCTAGTCTGTGGTGTCTGCTCCAGCAAAGAAGGGTTGGGGTCAGGGGAGAGAGGAAGGTGGGCACTCCCCCCCCGCTCTCCCCAGGCAAACCCCGGGTGGGTTCTGGAAGGGGAGCTAAGCCTCCATTCTCCTGAGTACAGAGCTGCCCTGCCCTGCTGGCTTACTTAGTGCAGGCTGAGACTGTGGACTACAAATCCCTGGAAGCAGGAAGAGGAAGTGATGAGCAATCCTGCAGAGTCCTGCTGTTGTGATGCTGGACTGCAAATCCCAGAGACCTCAGGGGCAGCAGGAAGAGGAAGTGCTAGAGAGCCATGTTCTAGCGCTCCCTCCCCTCCCTTGGACTGAGGCACTGCAGGCATGTGATCGCATTTCCTGAATCCAAGGTAAATGTATGTCTAGTTTGTTCTCCATTTAATCTTTGCATTTTAAACTAACCTGCAAAGACTGAATTGATTCAGCCTTGGGCTTTTTGATTGTGTGTACTTAGCCACTCTGTTTTATAGACAGTGCTGTAGAAGTGCAATTTTAGGACTAGTCTGCAAGGTGAGTGTCAGAAGCCTGCAGTACAGATTTTAGAGTTTGAATCAATAGCAAATGGGGAGGGTTTTGAAAATATCTAGTACAAATGGAGGAAGCAAGAAAATCAGAGGGTTGCAACAAATGTGTTTCCACATAATTTAACTGGATCCTCTTGCTAATCTCAGTTTGCTTCTTATATATTTTATGGTAGTCAACTGTACATTCACCTCATACATGGCATGAAAAGTATTGGGAGACCTTGTGCCTGCTGCTTTACTGAGACATGTCAGTCATGACATGTAGCACACCCTTTAGTGGCTGTCTTAAGCTCCAACACTACTCTGCAAACATGCTCAGATCCCAGCACCTCACACAATTCAGTCCCAGGCTTCCATGGACTAGAAGGTGCTGATATAATCCACTGCCAACATAAAGTTAATTCAGGGCAAATAAAATACTAAGCAACTGACCTTCTGCTTAAATCCTGAACTGAACGTGAACATTTTGGAAGTTCAGTGTAAGGTTCAGAGAAAAAAAATAACAAAAAAAATGTGCTCACTCTTGCATTTCCTAGTTCAGCCTGGGTCCGGAAGCCAGAAAAGTGAAAGACTGCAAGCTCAGCTCTTCTTCAGGTATGTCTGACCCAGTGGAAACCTCCAAATGCTCTAAAGCTTTTGAAGAAACAAACAGCTGTCACAGTTTCCACTTCCAATGAGGTCCAGCTCAGCATTCAAACTTTGGGGAGCTTAAGCAAGCTGACCCCAAACCTGGACTTTCTCAGATTATGCTGTCTCTGCACACAACCATACACCTGCTGCATTTCACTTCTTGTTCCCTGTCAATGTTACTTATTCCTTTGCCTTGTCACACCTGCCTTGTGTCTTCTCTGGAGCAGAGATGGGATAAGCTGACTGCTTATCTCAAATGGAGGGCTGTTTTTACAATGGGGATAAATAGCAAACTAGATGAGGCTGCCAAATTTGTATAGCTGTTGTCTGCATTACAGTTTTAAGACCTCAGCACAAGAGATTCTCCTTAAATTATGTGACTGGGCAAGATCTGACCTAGGTTGTAGGTTCTCTACTCCTTCCCCTGGTCTGCTGCTACATGCCCCCTTGCTACCATCCACACATCCTTTGCTGTCTCCATACCTAAAGGAAGATTGTAAAAGTCCCTATGTTGGATTCTACTCCGTGACGTGGTGGCCTTATATTTTACCACCCGTGCAAAATGGCGCAGTCATTCAGTGCAATGAGATTCTCTTCTAGTGTAGAACTGGTAGACTGGTGGCTGTCCAATTACCACTGCTCTGCCTTTGCAGTAGGGTGGTACAATCAAGCAAGAGAGATGAGATGAAGATACCCTTTGCCTCCGTTGTAGTTGTAGGCAGACTGCATAGATTAAGCTATTCTTATTGGACCAGTGGCTGGATCAGGAGAGTTTCTGTGTTTCACATCACCTACCTTGACAATCTTGACCCATGGGTTTGGCCATTTCTCCTCTGCTCCCAGCTTTACAACATGAAGCCTGAAATTTCCAAAGCTATTAAAAGTTTTGGATGCATTTACTTACTGAGAATTGAGCTTTCAAATCCTTTGGGTGCCTACAACAGTTCCAGCCAAAAACTTTCCTGGCCAGTTGGGTGTTTTTGTCTTTTGAGTTTCTTTCTAACCTTTTCATGATCCCAGTCTCCCCAGCCTCCCTAGAGCTGCACCCTACCTTGCTTCCTTAGGAATGCACAGGGAAACTTCTCTTTGATTTCATTTGGGGGGCGGGGGGGGGGCACAGGCAGGTCTTTAATGTGAAATCTACGCTAATAGGGACAAGAATGGTTCCACCTGTTCATCTCCTTTGCAGTTTTGATGCAGAGCAGATGTGTGTGCGCGTAGGTGGGGTGTGGGAAAATGTCCATTGGCAGCCATTTTGAATTCCAAGACAGAAAGACTCTCCAAAGATAACACAGGCTGCAGCTCCTAAGAGGGGTATTCAGTTTTTGCTGCAGGGCAAATGCTGTACACCCTATAATATAGACGATGATGAATTATCGTCCTCATTCGACAACCCACTGAAACAAAAAGATCTGTTCCTTTAGAGAAATGTAATGGGTTTTCTTTCTGTGGATGGGCTGCCTAGCTAGAACACTTGCCTGGGAGACCACAGATGAAGCCAAATGTCATCTGTCTAACTTTAAGTGATGTGCAAGGATGTTTATTATTTTTTTGTTGACTTCGATTGGTGTCCTTGACAAAAAAATGCCAGTCGCAGCATATTCTGATGTGTATCTGCTGTGGAAAGCAAGGAGAAGATCCAGACATCAGATTCTTGTTAATTTTCTGAGCTTTTACCACCACTGGATACAGTAAAGGAACCAGACACTTGGCTAGCATAAACTGCCAATTCTCAGTGAAAAACTCACAATGTCCAGTGAAGTTGTGAGAGCTGCTTTGATTTAAGCCAGCTGAAGTGTCTAATATGGATCAGCTGCACACTTCTATACAGGGAAAATCTAATCCTTTTTCCTGTGAATGTGTCTGGTTATTGTCCTATGTTTTGTGCTGCCTTTTAGATTAGTTCAAAGCCAGGATACATGTAGGCTGCAGTCATAGGTATAATCATACCATGAGTGTGCATACCAGACCAGGATAATCTAATAGCTCAGGTACCAACAGCAGTGAAGGCATGAAACCCAGGCTTCAGGATGGAGCCATCACCTGACTGAAAACACAGGGAGTGGTAGTCTATTAGCAGATTTGGCCATGCAAATGACTTACATGGCTACATCAGCATTTTACATTGTATTTTCCCAGCTTGAGGATTTACAGATGTAGTCCCCCCAATATGGGGCTAAATGTAGCCATGTGAAATAGCTGCTTGTCCCCATAATCAGCTGTTTTGACTTGTGGTGATACTTTGACAGCTAGGGACATCCTATTAGATGTCAACAGCTCTAGAGTCCTCCATGGCTAGAAAATATAGTTATGCTTTGAGCAGAACTCAGCAGTTGCTCTGCATCTGCAGCCAATAGAAGGAGGAGGCAGGTGGTCCTGGCCACCTCCAAGGCCATGGCTCTTTATGGGGTCATCTGCAGCCCTCTCATGGGCATGCCGCATGCTTAATTGGCCTCCTAGTGCTCTTCCTTAATGATTCAATCCTGCCAACACTGCTGACCCCTGGCATGCTTAGCATGAGAGTGGCTGGATGTAGATAGGGCACCATATGTCTATTGGCAGCCTCTCAGTTAGAGCTCCCTGGCACAGCTTGCCTCTCCTCAAGGAGGGGCAAATTTGCCCTCCACTTCTGCTGGCTGGACTCTGTGAATCACACATGGTCTCCACACACACAGTTGACCTGCTGTCACAGTTCTTCCCACAGTCAATCATGCTTGGCGTGGAATGGGAGGTGGGGGCGGTCCAAAGAGCCCATTCCTGGTTAGCTCCTCCACATATGATGGGGCCCTGAATAGGGATGGTGTGGTGCTGCCTGGCTCTCCACTGGGCTGGCTCAGCTCCCTCCATGGTGGCATTGGCCTTGTCACCAGTGGACAGCCTGCAGGAAAACCCATTTAGGGGGAGCCTAAGAGGGGCAGGCTCTAGGCTCTAGGCCCACTGAGCTTCTGTTTGCTGAACTCGGACTTTGGTCATCCAAATGCAGGTGTCAGAAAAAGGACCAGGGGCAGGGGCCAGCCTGAATATCTGGGGATGGAGATGTCCATGCAGCAAGAGAGCGGCAATTTGCTTTAATTGTCTATGTAGCCAAACTAACTTGGAGGCCTACACAGGAGGTGTCTGTCTTTTTATGTACAGTATGTTCATTTGAGGAGGTCTGTGCAGGCTCCTTTCTGAAAACTCCTGGTGTCTGTGCTATGTAGGGGTAGGGATGGAAGCAGGAGTCTTCATGGGGCCCCCCTCGACTGGCCAGATTTATGGGGTCAGGACCCTTGGCTGCTTGCATCTAGACATCCAAGGCTTTGGGCACCTGTGGATATATCCACAGGCTGCTGTACTTACAGTGGGAGCATCTACACACTCAGAAGAAACTATAGAATGGTGCCAAGGTTTTGGTCATCCAGATTGCACTTTTGGCTGGGGGATTTCTAGGCATCCAAGCAAAATAACAGAATGCCACCCGGAGGTCAGATTACAGATGGCTCAGGCATACTTACATGAATTGCAAACACAGCACTTGCTGTGTAGACACAGCGCTATGACATGACTGTATCAGTATTTTATGTTTGTGTGTTCTTTGTGCAGCTGCCACCGAGCTTCACAGCAATGTGCAAAGCAGAAGAAAGTTGGGGCCACTGGTTCTTTGGGGTTTTTTTCCCCCCGATCAGGGTTTGTTGCCTTAATGTGTAAGGTGCTGCTTAAGAATGTTAAGAGCTAGAATGGATCTTTTCATTATATAAAGGAGCAGAACAGAGTTATACCTAGGTGAGACTCAGTTAGGTTTCAAATGGGTTACATGGACAATTAAAGCAAATTGCTATTCTCTTGCCACATGGACAAATCCATCACTGGATGTCCAAACTGCCCTCTGCCCCTGGTCCTTTTTCTGACACCGTTTCTTCCCTCGTTTCCCCTTGGACCAGGAAGTCATTTCTGAAGTCCAAACATGCCACCATTTCTACACTACAAACCATTTCTTCTCTTGAATGTGTTGGGTTCGTTGCATGGTGGGGGAGCAGAATGAAGCCTACACGCTCATCACTCTGACCACTCGCCTGTTGGTCTAGTAACAGCCCCATGACGCCTGCTTTTGAAGTCTGGAAAAATTGCTTCATGCCTCCTCACTCTCTTGTGTGGTGGTATTAGAACCTGGCCTTGACTACTTAAGACATTATGAATGTGGTTTTTGTATTTTATAGCTCTCCTGGCAATACATAGGTGAAGTGCAGCTACCAGATTTCTTGCATAACTTGGTCAGTGAATTCTATTCTACTTAGTTTCTTATGTTCAGGTCCTTGCCATCATACTGGCTGTTCATTCTGAGTTTCAGAAGAGGGATCTTCAGCATTTGTCCATTCAGATTACTGTGTGTAGCCCCAGTGGGCGATATTTCTAAAAGCAGGTGGACTGCCTATCTTAATAAAAAGTGTGTTGCATTTAAGATGATAGAAAAAGGCAGTAGAAGCAACTGATCCCTAAACTCCCTTAGGAAAATAGCGTGGTTCAATGCCATTGCTAAACAATTGTTGCATGAGTTAACAAGAACACTGAT
Organism: Crocodylus siamensis; assembly: GCF_052110815.1. Classification (NCBI taxonomy): domain Eukaryota; kingdom Metazoa; phylum Chordata; order Crocodylia; family Crocodylidae; genus Crocodylus; species Crocodylus siamensis. Next base: position 52,029,713 of record NC_143400.1, on the reverse strand, counting down.
TTACCCACTTCTCATTTTACACTGAAGCATGCTAGAGAGAAGACCCATTTTCTCATGGACAAAACAGACTCCCTCGCCAGCCATAAAGAACCTGGAGCACAGTGCTTATGGAGAGCTGTTCTTAACGATAATTCTTCCTATTTGCAGTGTTACATCCTATCTATGTTTATTTAACTATGCAAAAGAAAACAGGATGGCAGTTTCTAAAGTCAGCTTCTCCAGTGTCTTGTTAATGAGGCAATGGCTATGACTCCATAGTTAAGCTCAAAACTCAAGTTTGGTTTTTTTTTTAATTTGCCTCTCACATCTCTGACCTTTGGCTGAAATGACGGATTAATTGGTGAACCAGGTTGCCTACAGAAAGGCTCTGTGAAAATCAGGAAAGTGTTGAGTGTTTCTTTGCTACCTGATCAAACTCTCCCCCTGTCCCCCCCGCCACCAATTTTAAATTTTAAATACCTCCCTGTTGTCTTACAACTTTTTAGTCTGAATGTGGGTGGCTTTTCAGAACTCCAGATGCCATTTCTGGCAACAAGAATGAGACCATTTTATTAGTGGGAAGGAACAGTTAAAAAGTGAGTATCTTTATTCTGTGTAACTTTGACCTTTTCTCCTATAATCATGGGGCTGGATTAGAGTAACAAGTGATCCATAACAGAGAAGGAGACAACTTATGAGCCATCACTGAGCCCTTTTTTCCCCTTGGTCATGGGTCCAATAAGTCTTTTGGGTGGCAAAGCTTGCTTACCGTTCTGTATCGTTTTAGCTGTGGCTGTGTGTCAAGAGGCACAGCCAGAGCCAACTCTGTGAGTTCATTCACTGCAGTGGGTGTAGCAACCTGGAGCAGCTTCTTTAGTCCTTGCCTTTTGTAACAACTCAGAAAGCAGCACTCAGGAGGACTCCTTCTCACCTGCAGTAAGATGATTCATCCTCACATGCTATGGTCAGATTGGTTCTCCTGTTCTGTGTTCCTGTTGGTCCAGGATGCACCCAAAAACTCCCCTGTTGAAGGGTGTGGCAGGGAAGTAGTGGTATTCTGCTCAGCACCGTCTACCTCTGAGCCCATGACTGCCTCTGGCCTCACCACTGATTTGATGCTTGGCCTTGACTCTCTGAGTCAGTAACTGCCACTCTTGATCAAACTCTTGCCTGGTATTCAGCCTTGACACGCTGGGCACTGGTGATTATGGAAAAACAAAACAGAGAATAAAGGGGGGAGCCTTATATACTTTCCCTATGTCCCTTTGAGACTCTTGCTAGTTTTTCATGGTTTATTTCCATGAGTGGTCCCATCAGCAAAGTTGTTGAGCCCGCATGCAAGCTGAGTCCATCTCTCACTCCAGTGGAATTTCCCATGTGCTTAGAAGCTGGGCACGTGCTAAGGTACCTTGTCTCTATGTTTGACAGAGTGAGTGGGTATTTCCAAGGTGATGGCAGATGGAAGCAAATCATTTAGGACTGGATTCTACTTGTCTTGCTCATGCCAGGAAATACTTAGACCCCCTGTTTGTCTAAGGCTGTTGACCAACAAACACATTATGGTGAACTAAATGAGGGTGGAGATTTACTGCTTCTCAGCTTCTCAAAGATGTGCTATATTTACCATATGGTAGGTTACACCTAGCTTGCAGTAACTTAACCTTGCTTCATTGAGAGGTAAACTACAGGGATTTTGCTTTCATTTATCTTGGGGTTAAAACCATGGACATCTACTGTTACCATTGCTGTACAGTAAGTCCTTGCCCACTTTTAACCGGTTGTAATTTGTTCATCTCCCCATAAATGCCTGTGACAGCCAATTGGGTAACTGTGGTGATATTTTTCATGGAAGAATAACAAAATTTGTTTTCAGTTTTGTTGCTGTTTATCTTAAATTTTGGATTATGTTTCTCAACAAGAACCTGCAAATTTAAAAGCAAAAGATTAAAAATATTAAACAGAAAATGGTAGAAACAGAACTACTTGCGTGAACACTTCTGCTCCATATTTTCCACTTAAAAAAGGTTGTTATAGAAAAGGCCTGAGTAGCCCAAGTGCTGGCTAATGGGAAGAATGGTTCCCGTTGCTTCTGCACAGTCTGCTTATCCAGTAGTGATCCCTGTGGTTTTTAGTGGACACCCCGACCCACCCATTTGTGACATTCTTTAAATTGATTTCTCTATAGGATCCGTTATTTGTCCTCCATATTTCTGGTTCTGCCTCGGTTGGCTGCTGGCCTCTGAACTTCCAGATGGACTATTGCTACCTTATCTTCTTTTTATATCCTTTCTGCTGCAATCATTTCTGTTCTCCCTTCGCATTCCCTCTGATGAAACCAGCAGATTCATTTCCATTCACAACTCTTAATCTTCTGCCCTGCATTAAAGCCTCAGAAGTGGTTACATGTTGCTGTTCTTAAAGCCACTGCTACAGAGAACACAATGAAAATGCAGCAAGTAAATATTACTTGTGGATACTCACTTACTGCCTATCCACCCAGGGTAAACACCTTTTAAAAAAGTGGATTTTCTCTGTCACTGTCCTTGGCTTCTAAGCTCTGAGCTGAAGCACCGACTTAAAGGGATTTATCTTGACATAGCAAAGGACATTTCCAGCCAATTAAGAATATGATAACAGAAGGAGGGGAGAGAAATATAGTGCTTCCTCTGTATAAGGTGCTTGTTGCCACTGTCAGTCTGTGCCATGCTGAAGGGATTAAAGTGCATATGGGAGGTCCCCGTCAGATTTACCATTAAGGGAGCTTAATCAAGCCACAGCTGCACTCCTGGGAACAGAGAAACAGTAACACATTACTGGTGAGGATGGAAGGATTACCTCACTAATTTGCTTCTTGACTTTTGCTTTCTTTCTCACATACACAGGCAAATACAACCTATTCTTCATTTCCGCCTCATGCTATGGATTAGATAAGTCTGAGATGATTCAAGAGGGCACAGGAAGTCAATACAGGGTGCATTTACACAAGATGCTAACTGCGCAGTAGCCTAATAACACTGCACGATAGTGTGCAGGAAAAAAGCCATGCTAATATGCTACTGCGCAGTAGTATTAGGCTACTGGGCAGATAGCATCACTAAACAGCCATGCACTGGTGCTACTGTATAGTAGCACACGTTACTGCTCATTTGTATAAGCAACTATTAAACCAATACTAAACTTAATGCACTGTAACTACAGCACATCAATGAATGTGTAGACACATCTACAATGTCCCAAACTGTTTGGGAACAGGGTGTAAGGATGGTCCATAGTGATTACAGTAATGGTCCTCACTTGAAATGAAGAATGACTTGCAAGACTGTGGTTTGCAGAAAAGGACCTAGGGATTATAGTGGACAACAGGTTGAGTATGAATCAAAGCCTAGTATCATACTAAGGTGTATTGACAAGAGTGCCACTTACAAGTCACAGGGGCTAGGGACAGAAGTTACACATAAACTGGATTAAGTGATCTGAAACTGGTTCAAACCTGTAATGGAACAGAATGTTAGTGCACATAAACCAGTTTCAAAAATGGCCGAAACTGGTTTAAAATAAACTGGTTGAATGTAGTATCAGACTTAGCTGATTTGGGTCAAACCAGTCTATGAAACTTCTGACCCAGACTCCCTCCTAGTTCAAGCTAAGTTACAGCCCCCCAGCATACTTTGCAGCCTTGGGCTGAGCTGTCTGCTCCAGAGGGCAGGGCTGGCTGACAAAGGGGTGGCGGCAGGGCAAACCTGGCTGGGGAATGCAGCCCAGTCTACAGAGGAGGGGGGGCAGTTAAATACTCCTTTCCCCCACTCAAACTTCCTGCTGGCTGCAACTCTGGACTACAAATCCCAGAGGCACCTAGAAACAGGAAGAGTAAATGATGAGCAGCCCTGTAGAATTCTGCTGCTGTAATTCTGGACAGCAAATCCCAGAGACCTGGGAAGAGGAAGAAGAGGTGAACACATCTGGTCCAGGGCAGGTCTAAGAATTGAACCTGAGTCTCTGTCTAGTCCCTTTTGGACAAAACAAGAATACTGTCTCCCATGTTTCATTAGTGGCAGTTTCAAACTGGATTACAAAATTACTGGATGCAATCAAGGAAGTTATATTTTTCTGCCTCCCTGCCTGCCATCTGACACCTCCAGTGAAGGAATTCTACCTGATCAACACATCGAAGAGCTACTCAACACAGCTGACAAAGACAATCATGGACCCAGAGGGACAGACTTCCATCTTCAGCTCCCTCTGTGCAAAAATGAAGTTTATTTCCTACCTATGGGGACTTTTTACCATCTTGTACCATCTACACTTGTCCCAGAGCCCGATGAAGGGACTGATACCGAAAGCCTGCAGAAAAGGACAATTTTCTTGCCATTTTCCAGTTGGTATAATATAAAGGTATCATTCTGGAACCAAGAGTTCTAGTTTTTTGTATGTCTTTTTGTCTCAGACCAACACGGCTACCAAGTGCACCCCTGGATGCAATCATGGAACTTTATTTTATTTTGTTTTGTTTCTAAAGATTCTTCCTGCTGGTCTTTCCTGGTACTGAGATGGTGTCTGCAGAACTAGGATTTCCAACATTGGCCAGTGGTGACAGCCTACATTTCCAGAGGACATGATGTTAATCAACTGACACCAGCTGTTCTCTGTGGTTGGCCATGTTTAGCGTGACTAATCTGATAACAGGGTTAAGAGTGGGAGTGGTGACTTGTCTTCTGTTTTCTCTCCTGTCCTTTGTTCAGTTCACACTGTAAGCTCTTAAGGGCAAGGATCACTTCAGACAGCACATGTTGTGTAAGGCACTGCACACACATGGCTGTGAAAATCTCTTGGTGCTACAGTAATACAAATGATAATCTTAATAGAAGGCCCAAGTGTGATAGGCAGAGATGGATACAAAGCACACAGAGCAGGTTAAAATGATTCAGCTTATTTGACAGAGGAAGCTGTGAAGGAGAGTGAAGGGTTACACAAGGCAGCGAGGAGAAACATAATCTTACCTTGTTTTCAGTTTTGTGTGTTTTAAAAGGCAGCCACAACTTGTAATATCAGCACTTGCTGAATTAATTTGCTGTGCAGCATCTGTAATGCTCACAGTTCCTTCAGTGAATTCTAGTTTTGAGGAAAATCAAGAAAGTAATTACCTGCCTCAGCCATTAATTACTCACGACTGGACATTTTCGAATGTGTAGTATGAAAAGCCTAAGGCAGCTATTAAGTATAGCTCTAATGCTATTGATCTATTTATGTTTATCATGAAATTTCTCTGCTTTTTTGACATTTGATTGAATGCAAAAGTACAGGTGCAAGGAACCAGAGAGTGAAATCCATCCACTCTCCTCTTCTGAGCTGTGTCTTGGCACTGCCTATCGCTTTGTCCCCAACCAGCTTAGTTAAAAAAGGAAATCTTCTTCTGACCTTAATAATTTCCAATAAAAGAACCACTTGACCCTTTTTGAAAAATTAGGAAGGTGAAATGAAATATACCTACATCCACATCCCTAGGTGGTAACTAGGATCCTGGACACTCCTCACATTAGTGATTATAATAATTTTCTTTGTGGCTGTGACAATTCTTGGAGGAAGTGGGAAGGGCAGACAAATGGCTTATTCTTTCCTAGGCTGAGTAGAGACCATTTGCTGGAGGTAATGACCTCCTACACTATACTGTTATAAGTAGATTGTGTGATAATTTAATCAATGTCATAGAATCATATCATAGAAAATTAGGGTAGGAAGGGACTTCAGGAGGTCACGTCTAGTGCAACTTCAATGTCTATGGTTCCATCACTGTAATGCCCTTTGCAAGGGCCAACTGACGCAAACTTCCACAGTCAACATTTACACACATGGACTGCTAGGTAGGGGTGTGTGAAGCTTTGGGTGGTGATTCAATTTGAAGGAGATTCGGCCTGATTCGGTGGCCAAATCTCGAAATCTGAATCGAATCAGGGGACTAAGAAGTCTATGGGGCAACGAGAGGCAAAGCGCTGCTCGACCTGGTACTGGCTACGGAGGACGACCTAATCAGTGACCTAGCGATTGATGGGAAGCTGGGTGACAGTGACCACGAGCTGATCACCTTCACCATCCGCCGTAAAGCTGGCAAGTCAGTCAGCAACACAGAAGTCCTTGACTTCAGAAAAGCCGACTTTGACAAGCTCAGGAGGCTTGTCGGTCAGGCCCTCAGGGACCATGACCCCAGGGAGATGGGAGTTCAAGAAGAGTGGTTGCTTCTCAAGGAAGTGATCCTCAATGTACAAGCTAAATCTATTCCAACATGGAGGAAAGGCAGCAACAAGGCACAGCAGCCCTCCTGGCTCTCTAGGGACCTAGCGGACCTCCTGCGGCTAAAAAGGAAAGCCTACAAAGGATGGAGGATGGGATTCACCTCCAAAGAGAATTATTCTGCACTGGTCTGGTCCTGCAGGGAGCAAACCAGGAAAGCCAAGGCTGCAACTGAACTCCAACTAGCTTCAAGCATCAAGGACAACAAAAAGTCCTTTTTCAGAAAGGTGGGGAGCCGGAGGAAAAGCAAGGGCAATGTTGGACCCCTGCTAAACCAGATGGGGAAACTGACAACTGACGCCCAGGAAAAAGCCAACCTATTAAATAGGTACTTTGCGTCGGTCTTTCATCAGTCCCATGGGATGCCCATGCCTGCTATGGGACAGGGAGATCCGGGTGATGGGGATCCCCTACCCTCCATAAATGCTGACCTCGTGAAGGAACATCTTGAGAAGCTGGATACCTTCAAGTCAGCCGGCCCTGACAATCTGCACCACAGGGTACTCAAGGAGCTGGCGAGCATCATAGCCCAGTCCCTGGCACGGATCTTTGAAAACTCCTGGCGCTCTAGTGTAGTGCCCGAAGACTGGAAGAAGGCCAATGTGGTGCCAATTTTCAAGAAATGGAGTAGAGTGGATCCAGCTAACTACAGGCCCATTAGCCTGACTTCTATCCTGGGGAAGATCTTAGAAAAGTTTATTAAGGAGGCCATCCTTGATGGACTGGCCCAGGCTAACATTCTAAGGGATAGCCAGCATGGGTTTGTTGCGGGTAGGTCTTGTTTGACCAATCTCATTTCCCTCTATGACCAGGTGACCTATCACCTGGACAAGGGAGAAGAGATTGATGTCATATATCTTGACTTCAAAAAAGCCTTTGATCTGGTATCCCATGATCACCTCGTGGCCAAACTGGCCCGTTGTGGCCTTGGCTCCACCACAATCCGCTGGCTGGGAAACTGGCTCCGTGGTCAGACCCAGAGGGTTGTAATTGATGGCAGTCACTCATCGTGGTGCCCTGTGACCAGTGGGGTCCCTCAAGGCTCTGTTCTGGGACCCATCCTGTTCAACATCTTCATTAATGATGTGGACATTGGAGTCAGGAGTGGACTGGCCAAGTTCGCCGATGACACCAAACTTTGGGGCAAAGCATCCACGCCAGAAGATAGGCGGGTGATCCAGGCTGACCTGGACAAGGTCAGCAAATGGGCAGATGAGAACCTGATGGTGTTTAACACCGAAAAATGCAAGGTTCTCCACCTTGGGAGGAAAAACCTGCAGCACCCTTATAGGCTCGGCAGTGCTACGTTGGTTAGCACTACAGAAGAAAGAGACTTGGGGGTCATCATTGACCACAAGATGAACATGAGCCTCCAATGCGATGCTGCGGCTAGTAAAGCGACCAAAACGCTGGCTTGCATCCATAGATGCTTCTCGAGCAAATCCCGGGACGTCATTCTCCCCTTGTACTTGGCCTTGGTGAGGCCGCAGCTGGAGTACTGCATCCAGTTTTGGGCTCCACAATTCAAAAAGGATGAGGAGAAGCTTGAGAGAGTCCAGAGGAGAGCCACGCGCATGATCAGAGGTCAGGAAAACAGACCTTACGATGACAGGCTGAGAGCCATGGGACTCTTTAGCCTGGAAAAGCGCAGGCTCAGGGGTGATCTGATGGCCACCTATAAGTTTATCAGGGGTGACCACCAGGATCTGGGGGAACGTTTGTTCACCAGAGCGCCCCAAGGGATGACGAGGTCGAACGGTCACAAACTCCTGCAAGACCGTTTCAGGCTGGACATAAGGAAGAATTTCTTTACTGTCCGAGCCCCCAAGGTCTGGAACAGTCTGCCAGCGGAGGTGGTTCAAGCACCTACATTGAACACCTTCAAGAGTAAATTGGATGCTTATCTTGCTGGGATCCTATGACCCCAGCTGACTTCCTGCCCTTTGGGCAGGGGGCTGGACTCGATGATCTCCCGAGGTCCCTTCCAGCCCTAATGTCTATGAAATCTATGAAACCAGTAAAAAGGTCCGAATCAATTTGAAGCTCTCTGAATCTTCAGAAAAGATTCTTTTCTGAAGATTCGGAGAGCTTTGATAATTCAGGCAGTCCCTGGTGGCTGCACAAGGGAGCTGGAGCCAGGCTAGGAGCTGGTAAGCAGGGGATGGGGAGGGCAGGATGGAGGGGGGGAGGGGACCATGGGAGGACCCCTGCCAGGCCCTATCCACTGCCCGCTCCCCCAGCCCTCCCATGGCTGCCCCACCTGCTCCCGCTCCGGCCCTTTAAGGAAAAAACAAAACAAGAAAAACCCCAGGACTCGCATCTCCTGCAGTGGCCTTGGGGCTTCAAGGGGCATGTGCAGAGCACCCTTTCCCCCCCACAGCACGGGGCAGTGAGGGACAGTGCGGATCATCCCCCCACCTGGCAGGACCAGCGAGCCCAGGGTTTTTTCTTGGGTTTTTTTTTTTTCCTTAAAGGGCTGGAGCCATGGGGAAGGGTGGGGCTGGGGGAGCAGGGAGGGGTTGGGGGCCTCATGCAGAGCCACCCACAGAGTGTGGAGCAGCAGGGGCAGCGAAGATTGCTCCCTTGCTTGGCAGCATCCAGTTAGTTGGGGCTTTTTTTCCCCAAGTGCCAGGAGCTGGGACAGGCGGGGCAGGCAAGGGGGTGTGGGGGGATTGTGGCAGAGCCCCCCATGCAGTGTGGGGCAATGGGGGCAGCAGGGATTGCCCCCTGCCCAGCAGCAGCCATTGCTGGGGCTGGGAGAGTGGGCAAGGGTGGGCCTGGGTGATTCAGAGATTCAGCAGCAGCCGAATCTTCGAATCAGATTCAACTGAATTGATTTAGGACAGTGATTTGAATCATAGAATCAAATCACTTTCCCCTGAATCAGCCAAATCCAAAACTAATCCTAGCCGCTTCGCACAGGCCCACTGCCAGGCTAATGGGAATGAAAGGGGACAGTGATGTGGCATATGCAGAATACCTCCATACCTTGGTGCATGCCTTCATCTCCAGTCCCCAGTTCTGCCTACAGTTCAAAGATAATTAGAGAGGTTGGAAGGACAATGTGTCATTTTTGGACACTCAGAAACACAGTGTAGGTAGCATGAACTGAGGCCTGTTTCAGGAAAAAAGGTTCTGCATGTTGACGGAGGATTGGATCATTTGAGTTATTATTTGATCATAAAGGTAGTGTTTATAGGATCCAGGCTTCTTTGTGTTAGGAGTGAAGATACCCACTGCTGGAGACAGTTCATGACCTGTGATCAAAATAAAGTATGGGAGCAGAAAAGAAGGCACAGGAAAGTGAAATGACTTACACAAGGGCACACAGTAGTTCAGTAGCAGAGCTGGGACTAGTAACCAGGTCTCCTAGCAGTTAATACAATGAGAAGGCAGGGCAGGGTGGCACCTTGTAGACTGACTCGTTCAGAAATGCGTAAGCTTTTGTAGGTAACAGTCTACTTCATCAAATGTTATAGGATCTGATGAATTAGGCTGTTTCCTATGAAAGCTCCTACATTTCTGAATGAGTTAGTCTGAGGTGCACCTGCCCTGCCTTCTGCCTAACTACCTCTCTTAACTAATTCATGCCTTACTGAACCACTTAGAAAATCCTTAACTTCGCATTCATACCTCTGTCAGTTCCTCTGTCTGGAACCAGATCTCTCAGCCTTCTGGGTTTTGGCCCTTGAGACGTTGCAATTTACTCAGAACTGTTTGTTAGATTAAATAACATCCTTCCACTAGTTCATGCGAGTGCAACCCAGTGTCCGCTGACATGGATTCTTTGCTGTAGGTAGATACTGCGTGCTGGAAAGCTGCCAAGAAACTTACAGGCACGAGGAAAGCAGTATAAATGGAAGCGGTACAAATGGCAGTAGCCAGTGGTCCTTGCTGTGCTATGGCTTGTATCTTTGCATAGGCCATGATAAGTTATGTCCCAGTTCCACATAACCCCAGATGCAGTAGGGCTGCATCTGACATGCATGCTTCAAGCAGTGACTTCTGTTCCAGGTTGTTGGAACGGAAAGGCAACCTTTTGATTGCAATAGTGGACTCAGGGTTGATGCTCAAGAAGGGGAAATCTTAACCATTTTCCTGTAAGAAGTTCATTTCCACCTTCCCTGGTAGCTGATCATTTAGATCAGCTAGATTTTTGTTCTGAATGCTTGTACCGGCAGGCCAAAAAATGGAACTGGATTTTATACTCTCCCATCAGTATCTGGTCTGATCCTTTTCTTTTTCCTTCAGCTTTTTAATGAGAAACCAGCAAAACAGCTGACTTTTCACAAAGATGCAGTGTTTATTCTATTAGGTAGGGCATTCAAAAGTGGTCAGAAGATAGAAATGCTTTGTGATGGGCCCAGGGCATGGAAATGTGTACCACAATCTGTCTTGGACCTTCTAGTTAGCTGTATAGCAAAGTATGGATATACTGACCAGGTCCCCAGCTTGTTGGCTGTCTTACTAGGCAATTGGAACGTTGTCTAGAATTTTCAAAAGCTTTCATTTTGATTCTTCCGAAATGGAGTTTTTTTCTGAAACATTCAGTTAAAAAAATACTGATTCTCCTGCCTTATGAAAGACAGAAAGCTAGACAGACCAACTAAGAGCACCATCAGCCTAAACAATTGATCTTCATGGTTAAACTGGCATGAGATGAAGGAGAAACTTAACTGCTTTCGTCATCATGTGCCACTGAGCATGATGAAATTTCATAAAATAATGAATATTCGAGAGGTAAGTACTAAGCAGGCAAGTTCAAGGACAACCAATGAAATTAAAAGGTAGCAAATTCATAACTTGGTAAGAAGAGACACTTTCTTCGTGTAATAAGACCCTGGAACAAATTGTTCTTAAATGTAATTAAGGCTGGGAATTTAGTAAGATTCATAGAGAGACTGGATATTTATATGGATATCAGAGCTATCATGTTATTTATCAACGTTTTGGAATGGAAATTGAAGTTAAATCTTCTCCTTGGGGAGGTAATACAATCTCTGACTGGTAAAAACCAGGATGAGAACTCATGGGGGGAGAATAGGGAAGCGTGGGATGAGAAAGGAGAGAAAAGCTGTAATAATCAAGAGGAGCTCCTGCTCCAGACAGGCCCAGAATCTGTCAGGGCCTGCGCCAACCAAAGCAAAGTACATGTGCAGCGCAGAGCTTGGAGCTGGCTCCAGTCCATGGTGCTCCTTTCTCCATTTCCATTAAGGCCATCACTAGGGTTACCATATGTCCGGGTTTTCCCAGACATGTCCTCTTGTTGGCTCCTCCAATCTCAGTCCGGGAGGTTTTTTTAAATATGATCAAATGTTCAGGATTTTGGTCAGGTCAGCTTTGAAGTTTTTCTTGGCATTTCCTGGCTTGCCCTAGCAAGCAGCTGCCTGGGGCTGGGTGGAGCAGAGAGGGTGATGGGAGGCAGGGTGCACATGCACGTGTTCAGGTAGGAGCAGCCCCGGCACTGGGATGCAGGTAAGTGAGGGTCGGAGGGCCAGGGCTTGGGGACTGTTCTGGGGTTGGAGGGGTGTGGGTGTGTGTATGACTGGGTACTGGAGCTGCTGGGGGGGAGGTGCCTGCCCCTCCAGCAGAGAAGGGGCTGGGCGAGCCCTTTGGGGGCAACAGAGAGCTGTGTGCATGGCCGGCAGCACCAGCACTGGTGCCCTCTTCCACAGAGGAGGGGCAGGGTGGCCAGGAGATGCTTCAGGGCTGGGAGGGGCAGGAGGCTGTGTGTTGGGAGTGAGGGAAACCAATTGGGCATGAGGGGCACTGGCAGGGCTGGTGGGGTAGAGGGCTGTGGGCTGGGAGTGAAGGGCGCTGGCAGGGGATGCGGGTTGGGAATAAGGGGCACTGGTAGGACTGGGGGGACTGTGGGTCGGGACTGAGGGGTACTGGGGGTGGGAAACTGCAGCTTGGGAGTGAAGGGCATCAGCAGGGCCCGTGAGGGGCAGCAGCAGGGCTGGGGGAGCTGGGGCTTGGCAGTGAGGGGCAATGGAATTGGCAGGGGCAGGGCATGGGAATAGTATTGCCCCCCACAATCATATGACCTATCCTGACCTCTCCCCCATGTGACAGGTGTTCCCTTTTTTGGAACTGGAAATATGGTAACCATACTCCCAGTGCTAGTGCCTCAGTTCCCACCAACCCCCAATGCCCCCAAAATCCTCACCAAAGCTTCCCACTCTCCTCCCTTTCCCCCACCCTCCCCAGATCCTACATTAGCCAGTCCTATAACCCGAATGCGCAGTTGTGGGGACCCACTGGAGCTAGGTCTCAAATAATCTGGAATGGACAGACAGAAACAGATGGACGGACCCTGGCCAGGGAGTAGAGGGGTCCTGGGAACACAGCAGTGCCTGGGTCACAGCCCCACCACACCTAGGAGCAACTGGGTCGCAGGCAGCCTTTGCCCTAGGAGTCCAGATGCTCTTGAATAAGGCTTGTCCTTCAGCACAGCTGAGCGCTGGCCTGAGAGCAAAGCCAGGCTGTGGCAGTTTCACTGGAGAGGAGAAGTGGCCTGAGCCCTTGGGAAGGCCACTCCCAGCAGCTGCAATGGGTCTGTTGCTCCTGGGGGATTGTGATGGAAATGAGCACTGGGCACCACGCCGGCCTCGCTCCCCACTTCCTGACACTGCTCTGCCTCCTTGCACATAGGGTCAATGGTTCAGAAATGGGAAGGAAGGGCAGAGTGGATGCTGTTTAGATGGAGTCGAAAGGCGCATTTCTTAGCAAAGCAGCATGATGCAATGGCCTGGTTTCCTCGTGTCAGCTGGGAAGAACCAGCCATGACCTCTGCACAGACCATGCTGCCAACCAGGCCTTGGGAGAGCATTGGCCAGGGGTTTGCAGGATGCAAGCAACAAACACTCATTAGGTAGCATTGCCTTACTGCAGGATGGCAGTGTCTCCATCTCTCTGCAGGTTTGAGCCCTGTTCTCTGTAAGTTTTCCCCTGTATGATGGGAACAAGGGGAGAACCTGAAGGCACCCTCCTAGCCTTGAGTTTGTGGCTTGATAGCAGCAGTCTCTTCTTAGGATGCTAGAGTTGCAGGTTTGAGTCCTGCTCATTTCAAGTCATGACTAGTGGCGGGGTGGGGAAGGAACAAGGGGAGACCCCAAAGACAATCTTTTGGACATTAGCTTGTGGCTTGGTGGCGGAGTTCTGTGCTAGGATGCAAGAGACCTAGTGTCAAGATCTATCTCTGGTCTCTTCTTGTTCTTTTTTTTCCCCAAGTTGTGACTTAAAATGAGCATGCTAAGAAATGAGCTCCATCTAAACAGCATCCACTCTGCCCTGCCTCCCCATTTCTGAACCTTCAACCCATGTGCAAGTAGGAGTCAGAGCAGAGCCAGGAAATAGAGAGCAAGGCCATCCATGGTCTCTAGCACTCATTTCCATCACAATCCCCCAGGAGCAGTGAACCCATCACAGCTGCTGGGAGTGGGTTTTCCTGGGGGCTCAGGCCACTCCCCCTCTCCTGTGACACTGCCACAGCCTGGCTTTGCTTCCAGGCCAGCGCTTGGCTGTGCTAAAGGACAAGCCTCATTCAGGGGCATCTGGAGTCCTGGGGCAAAGGCAGCTTGAGACCCAACTATTTCAGGTGTGGTGATGTGATCCAAGCACTGCTGTGCTTCCAGGACCCCTCTACCCTCTGACCAGGGCAAGACCTGTCTTTCCTCCCCTCTGGCTGTAACAAGTGACTCATCAGACACATGTTTGGAAACAGCACATTTTAATTTGCACTTCCCCAGTACCCTCCTGCCCAGGAGCCTCAACACATTCACAATCAATGGGGGAGCAATGCCAGGCCTCCTGCTGTCCATCCCCTCCTCTGGCCAGGGAGCAGCCCCTGGGTGCACAGACCCACACCCCTGTTACCAGATTTGCCCGTCACTTTGGGGTGCGCTCATTTAGTAGGGGTATGTTTCTGGGGGTCTCTGTAGTTCTGTCAATGTGCTGGTTGTATTACTTGCGTTTCTATAAGGAGCTGTATCTTTCTTTTCTGCAAGTCCTCACCCCCAATAGAGCTATCCTGCAGGACTCAGTTTCAGTGGGGCTGGGTTCCTCCAACCACTGAATCAGTCAAACACATGTATGTACATACACACACAGATCAACAGGATATGCCTGAGCCAGGCTGGGTTACTTAGCATTGACAGGCTAGCACCCTCATATGCCTTGAACTCAGTTCAGCAGGGCAACAGTAAAATTCAGGCAGACACAAGCACACAGGTTAACAGAGCACATCTGAGTCAAGCTGGACTATTCAGCATTGATAGGCTGACACCCCCATGTGCCTTGAACTCAGTTCATTCATTATTTCAGCAGGACAATAATAAATGCAGTTAGACACAACCATGCTAACAGAGTCAGTCTGAGCAGGCTGGGTCCGATCAGCACTTTCAGCTGATACCCTCATGCGCCTCAAAACTCAGCATGTCCCAATTGCTTGTCACAATGGTCCTAGTAGTAACACCTTTGATGAACAGACCCCACTGTGGGTTTGGGCATTACAGGGATCTTTGGCTTAGGTAAAAGAAGCATTGCTGCAGAGCAAATGAGGAAGGTCAAGGGGAAGAAAGAGTAGGTGAGGTTCAGAGAGAAAGTATAGCAACCAGATTGACCATAAAAATTATTTATTGCCAAGTATATGAACTTATGATGATACCAGTAGTAATAGCCATATGAGAGAGAGAGACACACACACACAAATAAACAGCTACAATATTACATAGTTTCAAGTAGAGTTTTGGGTAAGTCTAGCTTGAGTTTGATTAGCAAAATTCAGGTTTAGAAAGCTGTGCCTGGAGTCAGAGAATAAAAGTCAGGTTCCTGGAGGCTGAGAGAGAGAGAGAGTTGGGATCTCACCACTCAGCGAAGCACCACAGGGGAGTGTGTGCGCCTGTCTGCCTGCTGTACCGTATCGTCTCTGGGATGGTGATAAATTGTTACAGCTCAGCCTGAATTTTATTCCCTTCTCCGCACCCATGTCCCCAGATGCCCCACACTCACCTCTGGGGCTCTTGATGATAAACTGAAGGAGCAAATCCTTAGTTACACCTTCCAGCTCAAGCTTCAGCGAAGCTTGAACCAGTCGAGGTTCCCAGGCATTGTTGGAGCCGGCAGACAGGTAGAGCCCTCAGCACGATCAGTGGAGAGATTCCAGGCAGAAAAGGAGCAGAACTGGTGCAGCTTGGGATCCAAGCACCAGGACAGAAACTGGAGCTTGGGTAGCGGTTTTTGTAGAGAACTAACAATAGCTTAAGGGAGATCACTAGGTTTGTTTAGGGGTAGACAATGGTTCATATGCTGGGTAATAGGAACTGATCACTCCTGGCTGTAGGTGGCATTGCTCTGAGGGAGCTCGCAATACAGAGAGGCAGATTCAGTGTTTTGGATGCCAATAGAGGAGTCATTACTAGAATTGGTATGATAAATGCTGAGCTGGGTGTGTGTAGATGTGGGTTGATTAGTATTTGGAGCAGGGATCCCCCATCATGCAGTGCTCCCCCGCTTCTCTGGTCCCAGAATTCAGTGCGGTCCGTGCCTCGGGATCTCTGTCCTCCATCCTGAATGCTAACGAAGGCGCATGTCTGTCCCGTCTCCCATGTAAATGAGTTGTCATCTGGTTCCAACTTGGATGCAAATGAGACCAGGGGAGTTGCTTCACTCTTGTCACCCTTGTCTGGAGGGCTTTAGTGCGTCTCCCACTGCATCTTCCTTGTCTTTTGCAAGTCCTTCCTCTAATCAGCTCTTGCTCAGGCCGAGGTCGGGAGCGGGAGTTCGTGCGAGTCAGACGGGCTGCGTCCTATGCCAGGGCTCCCCAAGAACACGGAGCTGAGAGGTAACACCCTCGATTGTAGCTTCTGCCCTTACTCAGGTTCTCCACCCGGACCAGAGTCACGTTCCCCATGAACAGCAGAGCTGCAATGTCTCTGAAGTGCCAGGTGTACTTCTTGGGCACCCCGCAGGTTCAGCTGCACTTGGGCAGGCTGCAGGGTCCAGGGCAGGATCCCGTTCCCTCCTGAGGGAGCTGGCCGTGTGTAGCAACAGCCGAGCATAAGCTGCCAATTCCTGGCGGGTGGTGCGGCAAAGTGGGACCCCTCCCCCTCAGCATCTGGGAGCTGGCAGAGGTGATCTGAAAGACAGGGGCAGCATGTGCCTGGGGGGAGGAAGCTCCCACTCCAGCTCCCCCACCACTACCTGGTGCAGGCAACTCTCACTTTTGCCAGTCTGGGGTAGGATCATGATAGTAATCACCTTAGGGCTGCGATCTGCTGGGAACCTGCAGCTAATGCTGGCCCAGGTGCCCCCAGCAAGGCAATAGCTCTGGGTGATTGGGGGTGGGGGTGGGGGGGGCCATGACCCAGGAAGGAGACTTGGGCTCTTTCACCAGCCAGTCCCACCCTTGCCTTCGTCCACCATACTCCTGGAGCAGCTTCCTACTACCTCTTTGAAAACCCTCCATAATGCTTAGTAGCTAGGGAGGCATCAGCAGCTTTGAAGCTTGCCTGTGAACTGCAGCTGCAAAATTTTGTGCCAGAAAAGACAAACCCCCTAGGAGTTGGGTCAGTAGAGACAGGAAAGCTCTGGGCTTGGCCTGGCTCCCTTTAGGGTGCAACTGCCTGGACACTGGGTAACCTGCTGGCAGACGCAGCCCCTCACCTTTACATTCCCTTTCAAGGACTAGGCACCCCATGTAGGCATGTACAACCACCCTATAGGGTGGCTGGACTTTACAGCCCCATGGGCTTCAGAGTGCTGTCCCACGGGCTGCACTGTGTCACTGTGCACTCAAGGACACTAGTCGCTGCAAGGCAGGAGCTTCCTCGCTCACCTTACACGCTGCCACACTCCTTTGGAGCATCAAACTAGGGATTCAGTGCACCCAACTGCTGGGGTGGGAAAGTGTCCTCACTGTGAGTCTCCTTAGAGCCCTGCTATAAGAGGTGGGTTGCAGGGTGTAAGGGCACGGAGAGGATATAGCAATGCCCACAGACAGAGCTCACCTGCCTCATGCTGTAGGCAAAGAGGAATCCCATGTTGTAGCCCACTTCATGGAGCAGCAACAGCATCTGCTGGTGGTCCTCCTCCATCTCCCCGCAGAAGCCTGTAATGCAGTTGTTGCTGAGGCTCATCCCTGTCAGAGGCATGGGGTGAGATGGGGAGGAGCAGGGACCCTGCTATCCCGTGGGCAGGTGGGGGAACTGATTTCCCAGCCCAGCTCCCACTCACGGCTCTCTTCCAGTCTGCAGAGCACAAAGCACTTCAGCCACAAAACGAGTGCCAGACAGGCTGCAGCTGGCAGCCCCTTTCAGGGAAGATGGAGGGTTTCTACCCCTGTCCCTCTGACCAGCAAAAATGACACCATGATGCAGCCCAGAGCAGCAGGCCCACAAGTACAGGGGGAACCCAGCACCTACAGGGCCTGCTCAAAGCAGGGGCTCTGCCAGGCCAGGCTCCCCTCCTCTGGGTCTTCAGTGCCCTGGCAAGAAGACAAGATCCCATGGGTCGGGAGTGAGGGGCACTGGCAGGGCTGTGGGGGCATGGGCTGAGGGTTGGGAGTGAGGGGCACCAACAGGGCTGTGGGTTAGGAGTGAGGGGCAACTGAATGGACAGGGGCAGGGCACTGGCACATCACTGTCCCCACACCCATCTATCCCCCTGGACCTGCATCCTGTATGACAGGTCTCCTCTTTTTTGCAACTGGAAATATGGTAACTGTAGCCAACACCTAGAACAGAGGAGTATGGAAAAATGCTCTGTTGTTAAATATAATAACGACATACAGTGGGTTTCTTCCTTGGGAAATTTTGAATGACTCAGTGAAATTTCCTGCACTTTAGAAGCCATTTGAGAGGATACCCAATATGAGACAGGTCTTTACCATATGACAGCAGAATGGCCAGAAGTTGAAAGCAGTGAAAGTAAGTCCAGCTGGAATAAGGCACATTTTCGTTTTTAGTGGTGAAGTTAATTAAGCACTGGAACACACCACCAATGGATGTGGTAAACTTCCCATAACTTGGTGTCTTTTGAATGACATTAGGGGCCAGATTGCATTTCAGCTACTAGGTGCTTATGTGGACTTCTGAGATAAGGAGGGTGGAACAGGATCACATGTATAAGCCCCTGAAAAAACATAAGTGTGCCTACTTCTATAACACATCCACATCTTTATCTCAGCTCTCAGACTAAGGTACAAACAGCAGCAAGGATGAGGACCCATCCATGCACTTGTGTGCAAAGTGTGTTTCAGGGACTCAAGTGAGGTTGAAGAGGCTGCCTAGTCGGTAGAATAGGATCTGGTCCTAGACATTTTTCTGTTGGGCTTCCTACAGAAATAGCCAAGGAAAATCCTGTGCTTGTGTTAGCTATGTGGTCAGAACGCATGGCAACCATAGTGCCCTCTGGTCATAACAACCCATGGATCTATACATGCAGCAGTTCAATCCTCCCTGGTATTTGACTGCAGCCCTCTAGCAGCAAGTTGTGCGTTCTATTAAGAAATCAACAACTGAGCAAAAAAATCAACTGCCCAAACAGATTCACATTTCCCATTAGGCATGCGTGTCAAAACCTGGAAAAGCATGCCAAAGGGAAGCAGTACCAATGTAAGAACCAAATTAAAAACAACACATTCTCCTACACTTTGCTCTGCATAGGAAAGCTGAAGTCCCACACTCGTCTCCCAAATGCATCCAGGGGACTGATAATCATGCCTGGCAGAACTCCACTGCGTCCTGGTGGCCCCCCTGATATGATGTGAGGCCCCCCTGCTCCCAACCCTAGGCTGCAACTGGGTCCTCATTCTACTAATTGGTCCTGCCAAGAGCATGTGATCTCCTCACAGCATGAAAAGCACCACTGACACCTGGGAGCTGGAAGGTGTAACTAAGGATTTGCTCCTTCAGTTTATCATCAAGAGCCCCAGAGGTGAGTGTGGGGCATCTGGGGAGATGGGTGTGGAGAAGGGAATAAAATTCAGGCCGAGCTGTAACAATTTATCACCATCCGAGACGATACGGTACAGCAGGCAGACAGGCGCACACACTCCCCTGTCCTCCTGATTACGTTATTATATTACACCTGACATTCCTTTCTTCCACTAATATGTTATTTTTGGCTTGACAGCTTTATGAGGGAGAAAAGAGAAATCGAGAGAGAGAGAGAGAGAAAGAGAGAGAGGGAAGAAGAGGGAGATGCACACCCAGACAGACACAGACAGTATTCATTCCTTATCAGCAAAGAATGGCTCTGGGTCAGGCAAGAGATAGATCTGCTGATTGAAATGCCTCGCTGGTGCTGACAGCTCACTCCTTACCACCTAACTGGATATCCCTCTCCTTTGGGAAGGCAGAGTTAGCTCTGTAGTGTCCCCCAAGAAATTCATTGTGTCTTAAGCAGAAAAGCGGGAGCTCCACTCATGATCTGTCCAGCATCTTGCATTAGAGATAAAGGCTAGCTGAATCTGGGTAGCAGAGAGCTGGATGCATTCTCCAAGTCTGTCCTCAAGCCTTCAGCCAGCACTCTAGGAGTATGACCATCTTGATGATGGCAGTATACACATTAGGTGCTCTGAAGTGACTCTGCAGACAGTCCCACAATGCCCAACAGGGTGAGGGAACATTCAATGCAAGGCCTAGGCAGCAGCATCGAGTCCAGCCCTTCCCTGGCAACTCTTAGCTCCGCTGGGGCCTGATGAGACTGCACTTCCCTCCCAGGGTGAGGTGTCTCCTCCCTCTGCAGGGGGCCCTTAGCTGCTCCAGGCTCTTCTCTGCCTTCGGCCCACTCTTGGCCCTGTGCACCATCCCATGCACCGTTGTCCCACTCTTGGCCCCATGTACCATAGTCCCTGCCTTATGCAGGGTGCTGAGGACCTGTGCCACCTGGTGCAGCGCCCAGGGTCTCGGCCCTCTCCCGGACCCTCCATACACTGATCCATGCACTGCTTTCCCCGCCTCATACAGGGGATGGAGACCTGAGCTGTCATGTGCACTGATCTGTGCACCGTTACCACACTCCATTCATGGCGGGGCTGGGGATGCAGCTGCTGCCACTCCCCCTCTGGCAAGGTATCTTCTGGCGCTTCTGGGGCAACTGCTCTGCCCCTCTGGTCAGCTCGTCCAGCTCTTCTCAGCCCTCTTCACTGTCCCTCATTGAACCCTCTTCACTGTCCCTCATTGAAGCCGCCTGTGTGTCAGGCACACAGCCTCCAAAGAGCATAAAAAGACAGTGTCCCCAGGTTGGAAATGGACCAGTCAGAGAGAGACAGGGTTAGTCCCCCCTCTGGTCCATTTTTTCACTTTGCCCCTGGGTAGGGGTGGGACAAGCCTCTCCCCTTGCCTTTCCTGATTGGTGGGGAATGCCCCACCAATCACTCTGAATCCTTTTCAAGCTGGTGAGTCTGGCTGCTGCCAGCAAGCCTGCCACACAAACAAAAAAACCCAAACAAAAAATGCAAACAGACCCCAATCAGTTTGAAATCGAGTAGACATTTTTAATGTAATTTTGTTTGGATAAAGCAATGTATAAAATGAGAATTTAAAATAAAGATTTCCCTACCAAAATTGTTTTAGATGAAACCCAAGTTTTTCCATGGAAATATTTTTCAGCTGAAAAATGTTGATGAGCTCCAAGCCATTGTCTCTCCCATGTTCCACTAGAAATCTCTGAAGATACACGGGGGATGGTTACTTGCAACATCACAATGGCCCAATACTATGACAGAGAGGGCTAATTTTTCCCTGAAATATTGAGCCTTCAATGGGATTTCCAAAGGAACTGAGTTGAGTGTGCATAAATCCCACCGGTGATGGCTGCCTAGCTCCCATGGACTTCTTTGATGACCCTGGTTTCTATATCTGTGGCATTATAATGCTAAGAGATGGAGCAGAATGAGTCAGGCTGTTGGATTTACCTGTAAGGACTTGAGCACAAGCTTTACTTAAATCGTAGGAAACTAGGTTTGGAAAGGACCTTGTGGGATCATCTAGTCCAGCCTCCTGCTCAAGGCATCCCTGATTAGACCATCCTAGCCCAGTGTCTGTTCAACTGGCTCTTAAAAACTTACAAAGATGGAGAGTTCACAATTTCTTTAGGATTATCAATGCCTGCTGCAATGCATGACCACCCTCTTAGACAGAAAGCTCTCCCTAATTTCTAACCTAAATTTCCTCTGCTGAAGCTTGAAGCCATTGTTCCTAGTCCTGTCCCCTACAGCCACAGAAAAATAGTCCATCATCCTCTCTGTGACCGCTCTTCAGATATTTGAAGACTGTTATCAAATCCTCCCTCGGTCTTCTCTTCCCTGGCCTACCTCTAACCTGAGCTGTTTCTGCACATCTAAGTCCTGCTTTGCAATACCATGGTCTAACCTGTTTAACCAGGATGCTCTCCTGCCCTAACTCAATGTGTGAGTTCCTGTTGATTTGCTAAAGCAGCATTACTTGCCTTTGAGCTATTTCTTACTTGGACTGTTCTTGGGATCACTCCTCTAGGTTGATGGGATGGGGGCCTAACGTGTAGTGCATGTGGGAAAGTAAAACTCAGATGTCTCAGTGCATACACATGAACTGGATTCTGTAGCTCCTTGGAGTTTCAGATGTTTGCTTTCAACAACTTTCATTAGCACAGTCTCTAATGGCTCCTGTTGCTTTTGATTCCTTCTGTGTCACTAGATAAGTCACTCATTGGGTCTGTGGGGGGAAATAAGTAATCCTGCTCAGTTTCAGGGTTAATGATCAGAGAAGCAATTACACCACAGACATTTCTCATACAGTCTCTAACTGTAAAACAAATAAAACATCTAACGAGCCATCTCTCCAATCCTAAAATCATAACTTCCCCATGTCCTCAGTGCCTTGATTTTCATCTCTTTCCCCCGAGGCCTAGCCCTGTAATACACTCCTTTGCTAATATATTTACAATTACCGCTTCTTTTTTTTCCCCCTTCACTAGTTGCCTGCTGTACATTGTTCCTCTGGAAAAGCCCTCCCCACTTAGGCAAAATGTCTCATTTCCCCAGGCATCCGGGGAGAAATTCAGATCAAACAGAACAATTAATTCAACAAACAATACAATTAAGCCATGATCCCAGTGCAATTTCCAGCCTGAAACAAAATAAACAGCTCTAACAGCATGGATAAATAAGCTCACAGATGGAGGGATTTTGCGAGTGGCTAACTTTCCCTGCACAGACTTTCTGAAAACACAAGAAATGTGGACAGCATAAATCTCTGTCTGCATATCTCTTTGGATGTAACTAGGGAACCATATGTATGCTATAGCACAGTGGATTGGATTGAGACCTCGTACTGGGACTCTGGACCACCAGCTCTAAGGGAGAATTATGCAAGTAAACTACATACAAAGAATTGATGTTACAGTAGAATTGTCAGCCTCTCCCTGAAGTCTTGCCCTTGTCATCATCTTGACACAAAACACATGGCAATGAAGCTGTGAAGGAGGAGAGAGATCTACTTCATACTCAGCTGGACATGCTTTTTACTTTCAAAGTTTATAGAAATTCCGACTTTTGGCTGAGTATCAAACATAGCTGATATTTTGGTTGAAAATAAGCGTCTGCAAAATCTGCAGATAACATCAAATGAGCATAGAAAGTAGATGATGGAAAGTTGAAAGTGAATGGACATTTCCCAGCCAAAAATTGGTTAATAGGTCTTCAAGCATTTCCAAAGGACAGGTACTGACTGTTATGGGTTCCTTCCTGTGTGGAGGAAGAGAAACATTTAGGTTTGGCTGTCCAAAGTGGAAGCTCTGCTGAATGCCCTCTGACATCTTCTGCAGAGATATTGCTGCAAGAGACTCCTTTTGGGAGGTATTTTCAACAGCAACTGGCATTACCTAACTATCAGTCACTTGGCAACTCCTACAGTCAGCAACCAGTGGAAGAGCTACTGCCCTTGAAGTCTAATTGGCCCCGCATCCATGTGAGGGGACAAGCATCTTGAGGGCTGTCCTGCAGGACATAGTTCTGAGAGTTACTGTAGTTAGTAAATATATCAGTGAAGATGGCTAGTCTCAAGCTTGAAATAAATGGGCTTGGGGGAGTGGTATTTGTTCTCTGCCACCTCTCTTGCATGGCCCACTTCATGCTCAACGCCAGATAGACTATGGGTGGAGAAGGAGCAGCCATCTTGTTCCCAAATAATCTTAAAAGTATGTGAAATTCCCTAAGAATCATTTAAATGCGTCCACTTAATGTGTCAGGGTTGTTGGTGGTAGCTGTGTTGGTCTAAGGAAAGCTAATAGGCGGGCAAGGTTCTTTGGGTAGATGTGGGGGTTGGCGTAGATAACCTCTCGAGGTCCCTTTCAACTTTAACTTTGTGTGATTCTATGATATCTTTTATTAGACCAAGTAAATGCATTTAGTTATTTGGCTGGCCTAATAAAAGATATCACATCTATCCAAAGAACCTTGTCCACTTAATAATTGAGTCCAAAACCAGGAGCAATATGTGCGCATGACGGGAGCAGGCATCCTGCTAACTAACAGATCTCCAACAAGCCAGGAATTTCATACAAAGTCAGAGACGTTTGAAATGCCTGTGAATTTCCTGGGGCCTGTTATCTTTGGGGTGCTTCGGTATCCATTCTGGCAATGCCTCTGATGCTGTGGTTTTAACTATAACTCATAACTAGCTTTTGAATAGTGCAGGCCATGGGACATGACAGCATCCTCTTCTCAGAAGCTGACCCATTAGCACAAGTCCTAGTGGTACTGCAGGACATTGGGGTCAGTGCTTTTGTCTCTGAGCCTTGCTTGTTCTGGCTCATGACAAGAAATAAAAACAGCTGGGAGCTCAGCTTCCAGAGACTGACAGGTGTTTTACTCAGGAAGGGACCGTCTCAGCCACACTATAACACCCAATGATTCAGCCCAATGGTAGTTAAGAAACGATGGCACAGAGCAAGGGGCCTTGCTAACCACTTCCTAGTGTTTCATTTTCTTTTCTGTAGCAAGGAGCCGGCAAGGGAGTAGTCCAGTTCCAAATTTCCAATTGAATGAGGGGTTGTTTCCAATCAGGAGTTATGATGGAAGATATTCTGCTCTGATGGATCACTCCCTCTGGCCTAAGGGTTCTTCTTCCAGCCTCATGTTACTTTTCTTCACAGCGTTCAGAGGCACTGATCAGCAAATGCTGCTGCACTGGTTTAGGGGCAGGGCAGAGGTCAGCAGGGATATGTTGAAAAGGGACTCCATGAAGTGAAGTGATGAGTTTCTTTAATGTATTAATTATTTATGCCCACTAAATCCTAATCTGTAGATCTTCCCTGAGCAATTTATTTCAAGGAATCCACATCTGAAATTTGAGTGCTATCAGTTAGCTTCAATTAGACACATTTCCACCTTGTTTCCATTCTTTGCAGGGCACACATAACTCCTATCATCATGTGTCTGGTGTGAATATCTGACCTTGCAGATTCAGAATTGCTTTGCAGTGAATACTCTACACTGTGCCATTAGTTTACTAGTTCCTTATTTACTTCCTGGCCCAAATACCGATAGGATGCTGCCTTCATGCCCACGGTCTGAAAGAGGAATGGATTTGTTTGAAAAGAATTTGTTTTCAGAAGTGATCAAGCCATTTGAAGGCTGATGGTCATTTCCTGCAGTGTTTGCCCAATTGTTATTTACACTGACCAGAAAGATGACACAAAGCTTTAGCTGTATTTCTCCTCTTCCTGTTTCCCCTTCCTTGTATACTTTTATTCTTTTGTCTTTGTCATTTCTTCTCCATCATTTCTTTCCCTGATTCTTCTGCTTCCCTCTCAAGTTCTCTCTTTCAGTGCTTCACTCTTTTCCTTTCTTTGTTCTTCCAGTTTTTTTTGTTTCTCCCATATTCTCTTTTCCTCTCATTCTTCCTTTCTTCTTCCTCTATATTTAAAACCATACAGAAACAAATTATTTATGAAGGGCTGTAATTTATGATGCGTTCTTAATGTCTTGGAAGACACAGATAATTTATTTAATGAGTAAAGACATGATAATTCACAGAAGATGATTCCAGTCAGAAAATTAGTTTCATTAATTTGCTGTAAATTCTCTGCCTTGATTTAGTACAGCAGGAGTTCCTGAAGCCAATGCTAATCTTTGCCTAAGCATTCTTTGTCATCTCAGAATTGGTATGCAGGTGTTCTTTTTCTATTTGGTCTGTTGTATTTCCTCCTTATTATAAAAAAACCCAAACCATTCCATTGCATCAACACTTTCTGCTTCTGTTCCACCAATGGTTTCCTACAAGCTGTCATTTTCCATTGCCCCTGTATTGGGGAGTACGCTATTCATCTGGGAATCAGGTGGGGATTCTAGATCTTGTTATTGAAGTCAGTCAAGAAATATTAAACCTCAAGGTGATTCTAAGTTCTCCAAGCATTTGTGTTGCAAAAATGCATGCAGTTTCCAAAATTTTACAGAGTAATGTTAGATAAAAACAGATTTTTTCCCCTTGGGAATAAAAGGAGGTTCTTAAATAAATCTCAAGATGGGCAGTGTTGCAGCAGAATATTTCTTTTATCTGCAGCTGCCTAAATAACAAAGAAAACCTATGGAACTGATTCATGATATGCTATTGATTTGATCCAGTCTATGGAACAAGGCATTAACAGCATGCATTATTTATTCTAGATAGATATTAGTACTCCAGGAAAACCTTGCATCATTTAGCTCTGTCCCCTGTTTCAAGCAAGAGAGGATTATATCAGCTCTTTCCAGAAACTGTTGGGCCATTTCTTACTCACTGAAGTCAGTGGAACCTCAGCAAGGATGAATGCATCTACTGTATTTCACCTTTTCTAGAGGAGGTCTCTTGATTAGGCCATACATCACCTTATTAGGTATACTGTTCCATGGTCTTGTTGCCTTGGAAATGTTTTTTTTTTTCCCCCAGCGATCTCCAAGGTCCTCAGTGTCTATCTTACAATGTCAGGTGGTGTCTCTTCTTTGTTTAAACTCTAGTGTTGAAAGGTCACAATTTGTTATGCTCTTCAGTGCTGTTTCTTGTCACAGATTATGGCTATTAATAAACTCTGTACTATGGGAGCACATCCTCCTTTCCCTCTGGGATGCCCCCCATCCCCTTCTGTGGTGTACAACGTTCTCATTCTTCCTTGGGCTTAATCTGATGCCACTTGCCTACCTGATCCTGTGTGCGCCAGCACAGCAGATGGAAGGTTTTGGTAACTTCACTTTGTTGAGTTCCTCAGTCCTCAGAGCCCCAACTCAGTCCCAACCAGATGCCACTCCAGCAACTGATAATAATCACTTCAAGAGATGAAGAGGCTTGGACCATAAGAAATCTCATGAGGTTTAACAAGGACAAGTGCAGAGTTTTGCACTTAGGATGGAACAATCCCATGCAGGCTGGGGGCCGACTGGCTGGGCAGCAGCTCTGCCGAAGAGGACCTGGGGGTTACAGAGGACAATAAGATGAGCCAACAGTGTGTCTTTGTTGCCAAGAAGGCTAACTGCATATTGGGCTGCACTGGTAGGAGTGTTGCCAGCAAGGGAAGGGAAGTGATTTGTCCCCTCTATTCAGCACTGGTGAGGCCACATCTCGAGTCTTGTGTCCAGTTTTGGGGCCCCCACTGCAGAAAGGATGTGGGCAAATTGGAGATTGTCCAGCAGAGGGCAATGAAAGCGGTTCATGGGCTGTGGCACATGACTTCTGAGGAGAGGCTGAGGGAACAGGGCTTATTTAGTCTGCAGAAGAGAAGACTGGCAGGAGTAGGGCAGGGGGAGAGGATTTGATAGCAGCCTTCAACTACGTGAAGGCAGGTTCAAAAGAGGATGGAGCTGGACTGTTCTCAGTGATGGCAGAACAAGGAGCAGTGGTCTCAAGTTGCAGCAAGGGAGGTTTAGGTTGGATATTAGGAAAAATTCTCTCATGAGGAGGGTGGTAAAGCACTGGAATGGGTTACGTAGCGAGGCTGGGGAATCTCCATTCTTGGAGGTGTTTAAGACCTGGCTTGACAAAACTTTGGCTGGGATGATCTAGCTGGGGCTGGTTCTGCTTTGAGCAGGGAGCTGAACTAGATATGGCCTCCTGAGGTCCCTTCCAACCCTCATTTTCTATAATTTTATAAGATCTGTTGTCAGCAGTTATCATCAGCAAAGGAATTCTGTTCAGCTTATAGAGAGCTTTGTGGGTATCTCATGTATCACAAAATGGAGCTTAGGGTGCAATCCTACCGAATGCCTATGGA
Organism: Crocodylus siamensis; assembly: GCF_052110815.1. Lineage (NCBI taxonomy): Eukaryota > Metazoa > Chordata > Crocodylia > Crocodylidae > Crocodylus > Crocodylus siamensis. The sequence goes on along the minus strand of NC_143400.1, from coordinate 52,002,221 downwards.
TTTGGAATACATTTGCATCTGGCTGCGTTCTTCAAGGGTCCATTTGCTGATGAACATAACAGTTGGTTTACACTGACTCGAGTGCTTTATATGGACATGTGATTCAAATTCAGTATCTGGACTAGGTGTTAGAATCTGCGGTCTTCTTCTTGCGTGTAGGGGACTATACCATATATTTGGGATCTTTTAATAGCTGGGCTTAAGCTGAATGCAAATATAGATTAAACAGTTTTTAAATGATAAATAAACTGGAGATTCCCCTGTGCCCCCACTTGTGAAGTCCTGTCCACAGCACTCTTCTGAGTTATGGGTAGGCTGGTGAAGCTGAGAAGTCTTCTGCCAAACTAGTAATTTGGTCAGTGATTAAAGGTTTCAGGCATTTGAGCAAATGTCTGACACTGATGACCAGACATTGGGTCAAATGCCCAGAGCTGCTTATAGAGCAAACACTGTTAATGGGGTTTGCGTGATTAACTCTGTCCTTTGGAAATCCCAGTGTTCTAGTTGAAAGGGCTGGTTTAGTTTAATGCCTAATGTTAAATAAAAGAGAACACCAGCCACAAGTTAACTGCAGATGCCTTGTATTTGCTTGGTTTTCACACACAAGAGACCCAATTCTGAAAGTATAGGTCCAGGTTCTCATTTTTCCTCATGTTGAATAGCACCTTGCTCTGTACAGAGGGCCAATGGGTGACTGCAAGTCAGTGATGTCAGTAGGATTCGGCTGGTACTTAGTGGGAGATTTCTGAGCTGTGAAATCAGGTTTTGGCTCAAAGGCCCAAATCTGCCCAGATTGTGCCTACCTTCCATTAGTTTTAGTCAGAATATATGCCTAATCCCCATAGATGATCTGGATTTATCAATGAGTAACATCCTCATTGGCCTCCGCATCCTCAGTACCACCATTGCAGCTTCTTTCAAAGCACTTTCACCTGTGAGGGTGGGCCCCTGAGACCTGCACTTAATGAAACTTTGTCCATCAGACTCTCAAAGAGCAGCTTCTTTCCTAGGGTTTGTATGATTTAGACTCAGGAATTCCTGCAAGCACTCCACAAGTTTGCCGGGATTTAAATCATACGCCTTTATGAGCATTTCCTGCAAGTAGGAATCTTTTTCTGGGCTGAGTTAAACCCAAGCTTCCCTCATCTTCGGTGACTGCTGTAGCCACTAGGCTATTGTAAAGACCCCAGCTGGTCTTAAAAACAGAGTGACAGTGATAAACATCTACCTCCAGGACACAGGGTTCTGGGCTGTGGATCTGCAGTGGACAGAAGTTCTTCTTTGCAGCCAGCCTTGAGTTAGGGGCCTGTAGGAAAGGATTTTATCCCTGTGCCTGGGATATTTCTAGGCAGCTGCAAGCTGCATGTTATGGCTCTGGGCAGTTTCTTGCTACCCATCCTGGTTGTTGTCTCACTGACAGCTCTGGAGTCCGCTTTGAGGAACCAAGCCTGTAAAAGTCAGGTAAATCCACGCTCAGCCTTGCAGCACTTAAATTCTTCCTTGGCTCCAGCTCCGATTCATTCGGGTCTGGTGGTGGAGGTCGATGAAGGTTCAGGAGAGCGTGAGCTAGTTACACTTGGATTCTCTGCCCCTGAGCGTCTCAGGTCACTGTATCCCTCTTTACTGGCATCCGTTACAATTCAACCTGACTCCATTGTTCTTTATGAAGATCGAGTGCTTTGAGCTTGGCTGCTTAATGATTTTTTTTCCCCCTTTGTCATGAGCTAAGGGCTTCCCAGGTGCAGCCTCAAGTGGACGCTTGCAGGGTTGGTTAGGCCAACGCTTGAAGCCAGACAGCCTAAAGATGAATATCCCATGCAAAAATGCCATGCTTCCCATCCCAATGCACCATCCAGCAGGCTGCTGGAAACACCTGTGCAAACAAAGGCTTGCAGTACGGCTGTTGTGCTGTCCCTGCTCTCCCACTTCGGCTTTCTTTCCCCACATTGCAGCGTTACTGACTCTTGTGGTTTCCTCAGAACTTGTACATTAGCTGGTGTTTTTCTGAAAGCCCCCTTCCTGGAGCCAAGTGGCTGGAAGAAACTTCTGGTATTTAAGAAATGGAAGTTTCTGGCTGCAGCGGTAATGTGGAAATGTGACCCTTACAGGCAAATACAAAGTGTTATTTAGAAACCCCCCTTTCCTGAGTTTTAAGAGAATTTCATGAGTTGAGGGGGACTTTGGGACTGATGATAGTGCAGACTCCAGGCTACTTTTCTTCCTCGTGTCTTGTAACAGCCAGCTCTTACTAGCAGCACACAGTAAGACAGGCACTCAAGCCGTTGTCTCTCTGGCTTTGACCTGACTGAGGGAAACCCACTCCACTAGGCTTTAACTACACCAGGGTAGCATGTGCTGAAGGCAATGAGCTGTGTCTAATACATGTTAATGGACCGCATTGAAGTCCTAGTCTAGACCAGGCCTCTGTGTCCAGTCATTCCTATCCTAATGTTGCCAGCTTAGCAAAAAAGGAGGGAGGAATGCCATTCCTCTGATTTCCTTTCAACAACATTGTTGGCGCCATCCAGGTTCTTAGCAAAGATATTACTCCAGGCCATCAGCAGGGATAATAGGGGCATTGTGTAGATATGTGCAGGATGGACTCCACTTCATCCCCTTGCCTGAGCTGTTCCCTGTGTTGCTGGCTTTCTCTTCTCTATTGTCTTTGCTTCTACTTGCCCTTTCCTTTGTTTCCTGTCTCCTGTATATTCACCTGCTCCATTGCAGCTGTGTTTATGCCTCCCAGAAATATCTCCCCTCCTGCTACTCACATCTGGGTTCCTGGCAAAGTTGCTCAGAGCACTGTCCCAGAAGAACACCTCTTTCCTCATCTTCCTATATGATCCTCTTTAAAAGCCACACATGTGACACATTCTTTGCCCAGCCTTTGCCTCCTGATTGGGACCCCCTGCCCCATTACGCAAAATGACTGCCTGGGTGATGCTATCATATTGTGTTCTTGTGTTTTGTATGAGGTGTATCATTGCCCAGCACTGCCCACCAGCGGCAAAGTTCTGCCTGTGTGAAGCAGTGCGCTCTTTCTTTGGGTGACTGTTTCTTTTCCAAGTGGTGTTGCAGCTGCCACCAAAACGTCACTCAAATTGTTTTCTTCTCCCTGTAGCTGGAAGGAATTACATCCCTGGGCCCCTTCCACCATCTCACCTCTAGAGACAACAGTCCAGAACAGGTATACTGCATCACATCTGGTTTGAGGTGGAAAAAAGCTGTGTGGGAACATGAGGGATTTAGAGCTGAGTGGCCAGTCTCATGGACTCTTGGCTGAGATGTTCTTCCTGAAGATGAAGTAACATGCCGGTCCCCCAAAAGACATTATGATAGGGAGAGACAGGCTTCTGAGAGTGTGGCTAGCCGAGGTTACTGTCCTATGTCTGCACTTAAAGAGCATGCAAGCGAACGGTATTTAATGAAGCTCATAATAGAGGGAATCATCACATCAATTATGTCCTGCTGGAGAGAGCTGAGTTAGGTCCAGCTGCATTTGCAGCCAGAAGAAAGCCTAGAGGACTTATAAGGCTGCCTATAACAACTTAAGAGCTAGCCAGGTGGTAGGTAGACAGGGCAGAGCTCCAGGAGGGAGGAAGGGCCGCGGCTCAGCTGAGCTGGTTGAGCAGATGGGCATCTGGGGCTGGGCAGGAGCATGAGACTGGAAGAAACAGGAATCAGGGAGATACCTGCTCAAACTTGGAGCTAGACTAGGCAGTCTGGCCTGGGTGGTGCTAGGGAGAAGTGCTCCTGGCACAGAGCTCAGATGCAGGGGGAACTGTGAGTAGGCTCAGACCTGGGGAGTGGCCAGCAAAACAAACCAGAAGCCTGGGAAGAGCCTGGAGGGAGGAACCCAGCAATCAAGAAGGACTGGGGTGCAGAAGCACCTCTTTCTGACAAGCAAATGAGACAAGCAACACACCTTGGTCTCACGTAGCTTTTCTTCAAGTAACTCAGTGGGAACCAACCATTTTGGCAGGCATGTCACAAATTAGTCATGCACTCTCCCCAAGTACCATGACAATCCCTATCCTGTGCTCAATCTGCTGCTCTGCTTTCTGCTTCCAGCCCTATGATCCCAGCCTGCTCTGCTTTCTACTTCCTTCTCTTTACTCCCTGCCCTAACTGCTACTGTGTTAGCTATTAGGCCTGTGTGAATTGGCAGTGATCTGGTCTGGCTTTGGATCCAGCCACTTCGGATGGCAGCAATCCAATCCAGAGCTCTGGACTGGGTTTCTGCCTCAATCCAGCCAAAGCTTTGGAGCCGCCTCGGAGAACTGGTCATAGGGTATAATGGGGAATCAATGAAATATCTATAACTTTGTTGGTTTTTGTCCAATTTGGATGAAATTTTCAGAGGCAGTAGAATCTGTAGAGAGCATGAGGCCTGCCAAGATTCAAGAAGATCAGTGCACAGGTTTGGGGAGAACTGCACCCCAAATTCTTGAAAGCAAAACTCATGTCTAAGCGTTACAACATAGGGTGGTGAAAACTGCAGGGGTGGTAGCTCTTGCTGAGGCCACAAATCCTACCAAGTTTCAAGAAGATCAGTGCAGGGGTTTGGGGGGAACTTCACCTCAAGCTGTGGACAAGCAAAACTCGTGACATGAGTGACACTGTATGTGTTAAGGTGCAGCAGGGTGAAAGCTGCAGGGATGGTGGCCCCTGCTGTGGCCACAAAGCCTGCCAGCTGTTGAGATCGGTGCAGGGAGGTTCTGGGGCCCTGTGCCCATAGATGCTGACAAACAAAACTCGTGCCATGGGTGCTTGTGGGACTGACTCTGTCTGTCTTGGGGCAGTTGATTGTCTGTATTGATTCTTTCCTCTCCTTAGCCTGGTTTTGTAGGTGCTAATTGATGGCAATTAACTGGCTACATTAGCTAGGTCCTGTGTACTGAGTTGGTCCCTGAGTGAATCATGATTGATTGGTAACTGGTAACACAGTAGCTTAGCAGCCAGGCCTACAGTAGTGTCTCCCATGCCCCAAGACAGGCACAGTCAGTCCCACAAGCACCCATGTCATGAGTTTTGTCTGCCAGCAGCTAGGAGTGCAGGGCCCCAGAACCCCCCTGCACAGATCTCCTCCACAGCTGGCAGGCATCATGGCCTCAGCAGGGGCCACCACCCCTGCAGCTGTCACCCTGCCACCCTTAACACACACAGGGTCACCCATGGCACAAGTTTTGCTTGTCTGCAGCTTGAGGTGCAGTTCCCCACAAAACCCTGCACTGATCTACTTGAAACTTGGCAGACTTTGTGGCCTCAGCAAGAGCTACCAGCCCTGCAGTCTTGACCCCCCTGCGTTGTAACACATAGACATGACAGGAGCTTTGTTTCAAGAATTTGGGGTCCAGTTCCCCACAAGCCCCTGCATCGATATTCTTGAAACTTGGCTGGCTTCATGCCTCTGCAGAGTCTACCACCCCTGAAAATTTCATTCAAATCAGACAAAAACCAACAAAGGTATATATATTTTATTGTTTCCCCATTATACCCTATGGCCGGATCTCTGAAGCTGCTATGACATGCTTCAGAAGCTCCAAACGAGGCCAGTGTTTCAACCTGGACATGCTGCTTTGGACCCCAAGGCATCCAAAGCTTCTCCAGATCCGAAGCTCCGTCCAAAGCCTCGTCCAGCCCTACCTATCCCCTCCCTAAACTTCCACATGGGCTGTCTATGCCCCTTGTGGCCCCTGTACCACAGGTTGGCCACCTTTGCATTAACTGGTGTCTCTATTTCCTCACTCCTCACAGTACGTGTGTATCAGGGATACCATGGCAGAAATATAGCACTTAATTTTTGACTGTCCCCAGGCCCTGAGAGAAGAAATGGAGTGACATTTTGTACAAGAAGAATGTGGGGATATGCGGCATCATGTTGTAGAGCTATGGGCCGGACCTGACAGTCTCTAGTCCTGAACAAAGGAAGTCACTCATTTACTCTCATGGAGTTTTGTTCCCCCTGACATCTTGTACTCCTTCCAATTGCAGACTCCTGGTACCTACTCTGTGCTGGAAATCCCAAATACATTTCTATGTATTTTGGCATTTTTGCTCACATATCTGATGCCCTCTTTGTTCAGTAAGCGACAGGACCTAGCAAACTCCAGCAATTCATTACAGTTTCACTGCTCCAGACATAATGAGGTAAAATGAAAACAACTTCTCCCACCACAGCTATGTGAACTGGGAACTCATAAAGGCTAAAAAGCTTTTAATTACGAGCTTGTTCTGATTATGCCCAGCCTTTCTGTTTCCTCCCGAAGAGCAGGCCGGCGCTCAGAGGTCAAGATGAACTTCAATTACAGAACTTCTGGCACATACACTTAGGAAAACTGGAGTGTTTTCCCTTCCTAAAACCAGACACCTGCACTGTGTGATCTATTGCTCCCTAGAGACTCATTCTCCTGGCTATAATGTTGCTGAAAGCAGAACAAACACATTTATTTCTGGACAGGAATGAGACCATTCTTATTTTTTCCCCTCCTGCCCTGTAACACACTAGGAACCCCTCATTCCCACTGCAGCTGTGATATTGCAGGGTCTCACGAAGCAGGGGTTCCTGCTATAATTAGATCAAGCTTTCCATTCACATGTTTGGCTTCAGTCCTTGTTGAGCACAGTCCAAGCCTGACTATTTAGCTGCAGGGTTAAATTTTAAAGACTGTAATCTGCCCTTAATTCGTCTTTCCAAGGAGGAGGAAGAAGGCTCCAGAGATAGTGTGCTTGCTTGGGTTCAGGTCTCTGCTCTGCTACAGATCTCCTGGGACAAGTCACTTAGGGCTAAATCCTGCTTCTCATTGCACATGCAAGTGGCACATCTGCAGTTTTTGACACTTTCTGAGCATGCTCAGTGGGGCTGTGTTCCAGCTGGGTAGCTTCATGGCAAACCAGAATCACCCAGCTATGCACACAAGACTAGGCAAGTCCCAAAACTGTAGTGACATAAAAACAAACAAACTAGTAGCTGGCCTTCCCAGTGCTTAGTCTAAAGGTTAGGACACTTGCTTAGGGAACAGGAGCCCCTGTTCTAGGTCCTCTGCACTCTGAAGGGGTTTGAGTTTCCATTTTTTGCTTCCCAGGAAAGATCTCTAATCCTTAGGGCACAGGTTACACATTCCCTCACCAACCTTCCTCTCAACCCCCATCTCCACCCTTCCTCTCAAAGCTGGATCACAAGGCTCCCTTGTTGGGGGAGGAGGGCTATGTGGGACCAGGAAGAAGAGAACATTTGCAGGGAGGGCAGGACTCAGTGACATGGCTGCTACCAGGGGGCCCTGGATTCTAGCTTGAACTCCCTGCTTCTAGTGGGCTTGAAATGTTGCCACTGTCACTTATCTAAGGACCAGTAATGTGAGGTTCACTGGATCAGCTTTGAGAAGAGGGGTAGGGGGGGCTCTGGATAATGCCTAACCCACAACTTAGTGACTGGAGCACTTTGCTAAGAGGCAGAGGCAAGTTCACACCTCTTTCTGGGGGGAGGAGGCCCTGGGTTTCCTGCTCCTTGAGAAGGTACCATGGCCATTGGACTGAAAGATGAGCTTGTCCCTTCTCCTCCATTTTACTTTGGCAAGTCCATTCTGGGCAATTCTATTTCATCACAAGTCCTTAAGTGTGAAATGGGGATAATAACCCTGCCCACATCATTGGGTGTTGTATGATGCTTGCATATTAGGGTTATAGGGGCTTTTGGAGCACCGTAGATAGAAAAGTATTTTACCTTGCAAATGAGTCTGAGTTGTTAAAGACTGAAGGGTGGCTTTGTCCTAAGGCTGTGTACAGTCCATGAGTTGTGCTGCTCCCACTGTGCTTGCTTCTTCCTGCCTGGCAAAGTGTGGTAATTCGTTGGCACCTGGCAGTGCAGAGGAGACAGACTATTGTCCTGACTCTGGGTGGTGTTGACAGAGAAGTTTAGCTGAGGCACTTGTAGCACTATGTCACTGTGTTTTCACCTCCTCCTTTGTTGTGGGCACATTCCCTGACAGGCCAGCAGCATGTCCAGGGCAGGAGGAAGGGTAGCAAGATCTTACTATGCTCTGGAAGCTGTTATGAGGGATCAGATAATAGCTCAAAGCCCCAAAGCCCCTTGGGCCCCAGGCAAAATATTGTTAGGTAAAAAATACATTCCAGGAAGGAGCCCAAATTAGTATCTGTGGGTGTGCATACATGTGCACATTTAATGCCCATTAGCCTGATTTAAGGCACATTAAGGGGGTATGTGTCTATACATACATAAAGCAAGTATCAAGTTTAGGTGTGATTAAAGTGCATTAGTGCATGTGTAGATGCACATATGTAGATTAATGCAGTGGGCGTCAATGGATACACACTGCATTAATGCTCATTAGTGAGTCTGCATGTGCTCCAATATAGCTTAGCTATTTGCATCTAAAATTCAACATGTGTTATATGCACATTAGCATGCCATGCATAGATGTGTAACAAGAGGGCAGTCATGTTGTTGGCCTGCACACTTGTCTTAGGGCTAACTGTTTGCCGACCTTACCTGCCACACCTTTGATGACACCAGTGTAAAGTTGTTAAGAAGCTGGGAGCGCACCAATTTAATTGCCCTGATGCCAATGCCTATATATGGCTCTGAACTTATCCTTATACAGTGTCCCATGCCTCTCAGATGGCATCCGTGGGCCAACACCCGGCTCAAGTTTTCAAGGCTTAACACCCTAACATTTCTTGAGTTTGATGCAAAGAGCAGTCTTTTCGGCACCACCCCTGCCCCCTGCCCACCACCCCAAGTTGGCCATACTGATTCTGAAGCACTTTTGGCAGTACTAGAACAAAGATTGAGATCCTGAGTGTGGCAGAGCACTGATCTGGCCCTTCTTCATTACACTTTGTCATTGGGGACACCTCATTTTGATGGCAGAGAAGAGGAGGGGACGTTGCTCACACAGTACCCCACACTGGAGGTTGCCCACACCAGACACCACACCTGAGTCTCCCTCCAGTGTCCACACATGGGGACTCACACTCCTGTGCCTTCACACTGCAGCTTGCAGTCCCTATGCCCTCATGTCGAGACTCTCAATCCCTCTGCCCTCACACTGGCCTTACAATCACACCCACTTGGGGCTCTAGTCCCTCCCTTTGCTGTGGGCTCTCTGCCTGGCTTTGGACTGTCTTGGTCCTCTCATGGCCTACACTGGGCCTCAATCCTCTGCCTGACACTGGACTTCAATCCTCTGCCCCTGAAATTTCACACCCAGCTCCTTCTTGGGGCTCAGAATCCCACCTACCTGGCACCTCACACCCAGCCCCTCCATGAGCCTCAGGCCTTGCCGTGGACCTGGGCTCTGTCTCAGGTCCCTTCACATGACCTGTACCTAGCCTCAAGCTCCACACCATAAACCTGGGCCCTTGCTTTGTCTTTGTGGTGTGCTCCCCTAGCCTTTCCCCTCTACAGGGTAAGCTGCAAGGGGCTGAGGCTTTCTGGCACCCCATATTTGTCATTCACTGGGGAGGCACATGTTTCTGGAAACTGCCCTGCCACTGGCAACCCCACTACACCATGCAGCCCCAGCAGAGTGTAGTTTTAGGCCATGCCCCAGGACCAGGAGCCTCCACCATCCCTATAGTGCCTGTCCTGTACCTCCAAGTTGCGATATAAGCAGCAGCTCGAGCCCAGTGATGTACTCTCTCCAGCTGCTTGCAGAAAACTGCTGGCTCCATTGCTCAGAGACTGTTCTTATAACAAACACCTAAACCCTATTCCCAATCAGGCAGTTGTGCCTGGTTGGGAGTGCAGTCACCTGCAGGCTGCTCTGCTGCATGCCCACGCCCCTTTGCGTAATAGAGCACAACTTGTGCTTTGTTATAAGATGCACACCTAACTTGCCTTAATCTGCCTTAAGCAAAGGCACATTATGTTTAGATGTGCATAAATACATGTGTAGACATGCCTTGTAGGTAGGTCATTAGTACAGAGTTAATTTGGGGTTTTATCCTGGTGTTGCTCTTAATTTGGGTCCCATCTGCACACAAAGTCCTATCACCTGCGTTTTGTGGTGCTTTCAAGCTAAACAACCTGGTTTCTCTGTGGCTAAAACTTGAATGAGGTTTTACTTAGTCTGGTAATCCACTCTGGAGTGAGGACACAAGCTAAATCATTTGAGTGGTTCCAAGCCCCCCAGTGCCTTCCTACAATTCCTGCTATATGCAATGAGGGCAGACATATTTTCCCACAATTCGTTGGGAAGGAATTACAGGGTGCCCAGGGTTACAGTGCACATTCCCCAGAAGCTGTATGTCACACACAGATGCAGGAAGAGCCATTGAGGGTGTAGTAACTCAAGTGTGGCTTTGCAGTGAGGCTGCCTGCCCATCAGTTAGGTTAACATGCCTGCTCAGACCTGTGTGCTGTGCTAACTCGGGAGTGAAGGTCTACTCTAAAAACAGAAGGGAAAGTTTCTGAGGAAGTTGCTAATCTTCACCCTCCACCTGTTTGTGCAATTAGGCAAGATGGGTGGACGAGAATAGGCTTTTCTTACTGCTAAGGATATTTTTGTACAGCTAAGGTGTGTACTGGGTCCTGCATACCCAGAAACCTTCCCATCTAGGGGCTAGCCATGCAAATGCTTAGTGTTACTGAAGCCAACTGGCTAGTGAGCAACCTCCAGGTGGACAGACAACAGCACAGCAAGTAAGGACCAACAAAGGGTGACAGACAGGAAAATCAATGGCTGTAAAAGAGAGATGATACAGAATAACTTTCTATTGTATATATGTTGTGGCTCCTTTAAAAATAGTACTGTTAATGTGTCATAGGATATGAACTCAGATATCTCTATGGGCAGTACTTGGGAAATATATGTTAATTTTATACTAGTTTGAAGCAGAGGTAGCAGGAATTTTAAACTGTGCTGCATCTGTGTGTAAGCATCATTGCCCTGTTTTCCATTGTATGCTGGTACAGCTGTAACAGTTATGCCCAATTAATTAGAACTGCCTCCACTTGTTTTTCCTTTATAAATCACTTCCTCTTTAGCCAATCCACTGAGAAAACTGTGAAGAGAGTGAAACAAATCTGAAACAAAATATGAAACTCCCTTTATTCCATAATTCAAACCACAGCAGACTGCTGGACACCTAGGGAACAGGTTTTCTGAGCCAATGCCCTGCAAATTCACACACTTTCTTTATGAGCCTCTTCAGTATATAAAGTGTTTTTTAATGGCTGCTGCTGTTCCCTTTGAATGGCTGTGAAATTTGTGTCATCACCCATCAACATCCCCTCCTCTTTGCTGCCATCAGAATGGGTGTACCCAATGACAAAGTGTGATGAAGAAGGGCCAGCTCCGTGCTTCACCACACTCAGGATCTCAATCTTTGTTCTGGTACCACCAAAAGTGCTTCCGAATTGGTATGCCCAGCTTGGGGGGTGCTGAAGAGACTGCTTTTTGCATCAATCTCAAGAAATGACCTTCCCTCCCAGCTGCTCTATGAAGAATAATAATCATGCACTCTCCCTGCAGATTGTCTCTCTCACTCTTTTCCCTCAATTCACTCAGCAAGTGTTGGAGAGAGTCCTGCGGGGGAGAGAGATGTCATGGGTAAGGAGAGATCCCTGAAGCTGAGGCTGCAGGTCAGGCTGTGGAAAAGGAATGGAGACATTGGGAAACAAATTATAACAGGCAGGTGACCTTCCCTGACTAGTGAGAGAAGCAGTGTTACAGTAGTAGATTCAGTAGGGCTATTTTCTTTAAGTGACATGTTAGGAAGCTGTAGGGGATACTGGAGATGTGACATGCAGGTGAGCTCTAGCCGTGGGACAGCAGCACTCAGAAGGAATGCAAATGCCGTCTGCTGGCGATCTTGTGCCTCGTCCACAGGGGAAAAACGGCTGGCTGAAGTAGACAGGTGTGACCAACATCAGGCTGGAAAGGGGAAAGCAATGCTTCAAAGACCTTGTTCTCTCTGTAGCATGCTACTGAAGGCAACTGTCATCAAGGCTGGGAGACTCAGTTCTGTTCCTGGCTCTGCTACTAGCATCCTGGATGACCTTGGGGTCTACCTGTGTCTTTGCCTGCCTCAGTTCCCCTGGCTTTGTGAGACAGGGATAACAACACACCCCTGCACCAACCTCACTGGGATTTGCATGACTTTATTCTCACACTGTTTTTGAAGCGTTCAAATGAAAAGAAAAAAAATGACCATAGAACAAAACAACAGAATTGCATCAGAAGAGGAAATACAACAGATTTCTTATCTGACAAAAATCTTTGCTCTTCTAACGAAAGATTCCTCTTTTGCAGGCAAGCTAAAATGCATTTCAAAGTAGCAGGACTTTATAGATCTGCTTAATACAGACTGTTTTTGGGGCAGCAGGTTAATTTTTAAAGGGAGCTTCTATACAATAATGGAAAGGCCCTTGCAGAATCTTGGCTTCCATCAATGGGTCTGTGGGATGTGTTCTTGGGCAGAGAACAGAAATAAGCATATTCCCTGTGTTGGGATACTCACCAGTGTATCCTCACTGTCCTCAAAGGTGGCTAGATTACCCCATCTTCAGGGTTTGGAGTGCCCAGAGGAAGAGCAAATGGCCTTGTGGTGGCATGCTTGGACTTCACACAAGGGTGGCATACACATACATGCACCAGGTCACACTGGTCAGTCAAGATTAGAGACGACTGAGGGAACCTGCAGTGAGGACTACCATAGCAAATGAAACACAATGGGCATGTTGCACTCACTGCACAGTAAATTACTATGCAGTAAGTGGCTTTTACACTGGTGTCTACATGTGTAGGCATTACAGCGCAGTAACATTGTGTGTGCACTGACTTGGGACTAAAGATAGTTTGTATGGCATTCCCCTGACCAAAGCACCCTGGGAGGTCACCCACATCATACACTCCTAAGGCTGGCTCTGCACAGGACTTAGGGATATGGGATCTGAATCAGACCTTCCTAGACCCTAAATGCTGGAGGCTGCAAGTGAGAGAAGAACAGTGGGAAAAACCAGTTCACTCTCCCTATCTGAATCTGCTCTACCCCTGTGTGACACAGTATACTGGGTAAGATGGACCAATGGTCTGACCCAGTAAATGGCAGTTCTTATGTTGGTAATACTGAATGAGATTGACCTCAGGGCTAATGCAGCCAGACAACTCTCTGTGCCTATACTCCAACTGTAGTGAGTGCTAACATTAACAGAGGTTCAGTTTACCTTTGATATTGCCCACATATTGAATCAAAGGGCTGGAGCTACAGACTGTCATAATTGCATAGCTCTGTGTTTACAGAGTCAAATTATTTTGCACCAAAGCCCTGAGACCTGAGAAAGGCCACTTTTCCAATTGACTGCATGCCACAGTATATCTGTGGCTTCCGATAGGCAGAGCTGTTTGGGTCTTCCTTTATAGTATTAACTTTCCTAAATTTTAAGCTGCAGGAGACCATCATCCTAATCTGAGCTCTTGGCTATAGGTTATACAATTACCCTGATTCCAGTATCTTCCAGTTGAACTACAGCAGATCGTTCAGCAAGACATTTCAGTCTGGAGTGATGGTGAATTTCCCTTCTCCTTTGTTAGAAAATATCTGTTTCCCAAGCCAGAGCAGACCAAGGGACATGGATCTGGCTGCCACTACCTTTTACAGATGAACAGACTGCTCTACCACTTGAGCTAAATCCCTCTCTTCTCTCGAAGAGCTATTCCATATTTAGGATTGTATTGTTGTATTGGGCAATATTATTTTCCCTCTGCTCTTTAATTGGTGACCCGTATTGCCTTTCTTTTTTCCCCACCTATTTCTGGTTCTTGTTTTGCTGGGTTCCAAAGAGTCTTTGTTCACTGATCAACCTCCAACTAATTTGCGTTATTATTACAAGCAATAATAATAATACATATAACCACTTGCACTTTCTAAATCTCTCATGAAAAGGTGATTCTAGGCACTGCAGGTACTACAATCAGAATCTCTTTTTATCAGCAATTCAGAGAGCTTAAACAAAATAGCCCCTTGACATTGTTCCTAGGAAACCACTCACCAGGTAGTCTTAAATAATCATACAGATAATTTACCTGTACATTACTCATATGCACATTTTGGTCATTGCTTTCTATTTCAAAGGAAATCAGAAAGAGCAGCAACATTACTGCCCTTAGAGAAGTGCCCTGGGGGTTCACATAACACTGATTCTTAGTTTGATTTCTTTTGTACTATAAAGGGAAGTTAAAAAAAAAAAAGTGGAGAGACTGAAAAAGGTATGGAACTTTTTATCTTTCTATGTAAAACATGCAAGTGGATATTTCTTAATAAGCGTCCAGAGGCTGTTTAGAGTTCTAACTATAAACCTTGTTAGACTCCTTCTGTTTTTAAGAGGACACAACATAGGAATTAGGAAGGAAAAGTGGATTTTGGCTGTCATCCTCTTCATACTGTCACACTTGCTCCCCCTTCTTCCCCCTCCCACCCCGTTCCCAAGTTTTCATCTTCCAAAACTACAGATTTAATTAAAAAAAAAAGAGAGGAAGAAAATTCTCGGCCTTTCAGCCTGGCGGAACATGCAGACAAATAAATTAAAAAGTGGGAGAAGTGGAACTAACCCAATAATCCGTGAAAACCTAATTTCCCTCACAAGCATCGCTGACGCAAGTGTGTCCCCTCTCCCTTCCCATTCTCCAGTTCGGGGGCAGTGATTTAGAGAAATTGGTTAACAAGATCAGAAAATTTAATTACTGTTCTGCCTCCCCTTCCCAAGAAATTGGATGTCACACTCCTTGTAGCTGGTCTTTAAACGTGCCATAGCTGGTTTTCACGTGACTTGATCTCAACTTTCTTCTCTCAGTCCCTCCCCTCACAGATACACTTATTCAATGCTACCCAGGTTTCAACATGCAACTAGGATTCAGGCTGGACCCCGACCCATCTGAAGTCACAGTCAGAGCACCCACTGATTTTATTAAAGTCAGGATTTCATTTTTGGTGCTTTAGTGGTACCAGAGGGAGGGAAAGGAAGGCCAAGGAACTTCTGCGCCACATATATCATTGGACCTGTTTGCTCCTTCGTCCTTGGTGTGAACAGGTGAGAATCATAACTGTGTTGGGCAAGACAGGGTCCTGATTGCGCTAAGCACTGTAAACCCATATGGTAAGACACAAGGACATGTCTACACATCAAAATGATGGTTTGCTGGTAGCATGTGCTAACATACCTATGTTAGCTTCATCTAGCTATTGTGGTTTAAATTAGCACTGAAGATGTGGCAGCCTGAGTTTCAGCATGTGCTAACAGCGAGAGTACAGATTCTCCAGAGACCCTTGGTATGGATGTGGGCTCTGCTCTGGAGATCTTACAGACAAAATAAGACACACACAAAATGGGAGACATAAAATGATTTGCCCAAGGTCACACCAGAAGTAAACAACAGGGCCAAAGAGGTTTCCTGGGTCCAGGGTCAGTGCCTTGTCCAATAAACCATGATGGATGACTTCACTGAAAGACACTAGGCCCAGAAATGAGACAAGATAATAATCCCTCGGCACTTTTTTAGAAATCTTTAAACTGCAGTACAGCTCCTGTAGGGCTACCCTACCATGAAGGCCTTGACTAGTGTGGGGATTTGCTCCAGTACTGCCATTGCTGGTTGCTTAGTTATGTAGCTGTACCAATGCAACATTTTGGTACGATGAGCATGAAGCGCTATATCAGTTTGCACTTCTGCTGATGGTTTTTTTTCAAGGGAAGCTGCATGGCAGGGGGTCTATCGGGGAGTTTAGCTTGGTATGCCTACACCACAACCTAGAGGGTAAATCCCACAGCGGACAAGGGCTAACCTTTATGCTTTTGCATCCCCATGATCAAGGACAACTAGGCCCTAGCTGAGGCTTATCTGATGTGGAAGAATGTATGGTAATAGTGCTTACATAGTGTGGGGGACTTGGGAATAAAAGAGATGAAACTGATGCCGAAGAGGATGCTCTGTGTGTGTGTGGGGTGAATGGGGGTTGGAAATGTTGCTTCACCTTCTATATTTGTTCTCAGACCCTTAGTTAACAAAGGGAGAGGCTATTCTACAAAACACAAGCCTGTTCTGGCCAACATGGCGGACCCATTGACCTGAACTTTGCTCTCATGGCTTATGTTGTCACAAGAATCCCTTGCTAGAACAGCAGTCTCGCTAGACACAGCTGCTCTATTTATCCTTCCATTTGTATTCCCGTCATGTGCCATTTGCTGCTAACTGTAAGCCTCACTTAGAATGCAGTGCAAGCACCATATCAGATAAAGAATAATGATTTATTGAACATATTGGTAAACAGCATAGATAAGATATAAATACACTTTGAAAATGCAGCCACATTTATAAGAACATATTCTGAAGCAACTTCAATCAGCCTTTGGCATTCAGCCTCTTTTTTGCGGCAGCAAATATGAATATATATTTTGCATTAGCACAAATGGCCACACATCTCTGCGCGTACTTGCAAGCATGTACATACCCACCTTCACCAGAAGACACATAAACATATAGATGTGTGTAGGTGTATGTTTGCGGTTGCCTGTAGAAACAGATGTGCATGAATTTGTGCTTATGCCGAAGATTCATTTGTAATTGTTGTATTGAGATGGCATATATGGATTGACGCCAATTCAAAATGTACACACAAAATGGGAGACATAAAATGATTTGCCCAAGGTCACACAAGAAGTAAACAACAGGGCCAAAGAGGTCTCCTGGGTTCTAGTTCAGTGCCTTGTCCAATAAACCATGATGGAGTCCCTTTGCAAGAGACTCTAAGCAGGGAACCTTGCATATACTGAAACATGCCTATGGCTCTCTCTGCACACTCACATTTGCATTTGAACCCCTACACACATTGGTTTGCACATTGGCAATACATTCATGGGTGGATAGACATGGTGTAACTGCACATCGCTGCACATATAGATATGGTCAACTAAGCCATACACAAGGTAACTGGGCTATTGACAGCAGCAGTACTGCAGCAGCAAGGATCTCGGCGTAAGTTAGCTGCCCTCATAAGTACCCTAGTTTGCTGAGGCCTGTGCTGCCACAGCTGCACTGATCTTGGTACCCAAACTTGCCAGACCAAAGCTATTAAATGGGGATGCCATCATGCTCCTGATTGTAATGCAGACATGCCCTTAGACACATGCAGGCCAGATTCTCAGCTACTGTAAATTAATGTAGGGCTAGTACGATTTATGCCAGCTGAGGAGTCATTCCAGGTCTAGATGGACACACAGGCAGGCAATTAAGCTGAAACTGAGGCAGGATATGCTGCTTAATCAGCAACATGTGGCATGACACAACTTCACTGAATTCTGGCACTCAGCTCCCTTACTCTTGTTGGGAGGAAGATGAAGACTCTGGAGAGAGTCCAGTCAGTTCTAGCTCACCGAGTGGAAGACTGTTGTTACAGACCGCAGTGGCGTATGTGAAAAGAGCTTTCCTGTGAAACATCTAACCTGATTCCTGCTCAAAGTCTGCTTCTCTCTTGGCACATGCAGTCTCCAGTGCCTTGTGCCAGGTAGTTTAACAGCTGTCTTTGCACCATCTGCTGAGTAGGCCACATGTCAGTTGTTTGATTTACAGCCAGTGTGGGTGGAGGCCCCACTGGAGATCTATAATGTCCTCATTACATTAAGAACCATCTTATTGCTTTGCTGTCCACCCTCTCCCCTCTGTTACAGATGCCAACTTTAAACACCCCTTCGGCAGCTTCTCCCACGTGTCTGCACACTCTTCCAAGCCATTTCTTGGGTACTGAAAGGCAGAGATGATGACAGAGAAGAAAGCAACAACGACAGCAACAACTGAAAGGACTGGGAAAGAAATAGATGGGGAAGGGGAGGGGGGAGCAGGGGAAGGGGACAGGGTAGCGGAGGTTGTAGGGAAAGGTGTGTATTTGTGATGGGCAAGGGTGATGGTGATGCTCACGCAGGAGCGCTGTGCAGATATTGTGATTGGAGTGTGTATAATGTAATGGCAATGATGTATTTGGACTCTTAGGAGAGCCATAGGCGGCCACAGGACAGTTTTGTAGATGCATTGTTTATATACATACATACATACATACATATATATATATATATATATATATAGAGTGTGTGTGTGTGTGTGTAATATATGGATGCATATATATATATATACATGTATGTGTTTAATATATGTTTGCATATATATAATATAATATAATATAAATGTATGTGTATGCGTGTGCATGCGTATGCAAAACAACAACAAAAATGTGACTTAATTCATAAGGCTATTACACTCTTCAAATTCCTCTGCTGTTCTGTTGTCATATCCTTAAAAGCCTTTGTGACCTTGTGTGGATTGGCAGTTGGTCAGTGCAGAATAGCTTCATTCATTGACTGATTGATTGATTTACTTCGGGCCTGTTCAGCTGGGGGCCCCAGGCTCCCACCTGGTCACCACTCCCTCTGTTGCTTTGGCTGCAGCAGCAGCTGGGGCTCTGGGCTTCCCTGGGGCTTCTGCTTTCTGTGGCTGTCCAGGGGGTGGCATGGCACATGCTGCAGTGGGGATGGGGGCTGCCCATCTGGGTGTGGGGTGCAGTGTGTCTTTGGAGGGGTACCTGCCTGTGTGAGCAATGGAACGGAGGGCCCCATTCAGGGTTAGTCTATGGCTTATACTATTGCAACCTATGCAGCATGCAGCCCCACTGACATAGCCTTCCCTCTTCTCTTGTTTTCTGTAGTCCACTCACTTCTTACATCTCATTTCAAAATAGATCATAAATTCTTTGGTGTGAGGCTGTGTCTAAGCAGAGGGTCTGGCACCTGAGTTTCCTGACCATAACTGAGGCCTCTTGACCTTACTGTCATCGTAGTTTTAATAGCTTCCCTCATTGCTTTTCCTGCTCTCTCCCCACATCTTCCTTCACTTTCTGACCATGGGTTGAATTGCTGATAAGACAATGCTATTTGCAGCCCTCAAAGTCATGTATGAATAATGGACCTGATTTTCCTCTATTTTACACCACTGAATTCAGTCTTTGATCATCCATCATTGAAGACAGTGGAGTTACTATCGTGCAAATGAGAAGAAAATCACAATGGATGAATTCAGGGGCTGAGCACCTGAACCATGTATCTATAGGATGAATGCAAGAGGATATAAGGCCCCTAAGAACTTGTGGATGCAGAGCTTGTAGTTTTGACTATTTTAATACTAACTCACAGAGGCAGTGCGAAGTAGCTAATGGGTGTTTTCAAGTTAACGTGCTGGAGACCTCTAGGATATGAAGAGTGTGAAGGTTTTAGTTCCTTCTCCCTTGAGCCTTGAGGGTTTTAGTTGCTCTTAGCTGCAGTCAACAGAGATTCTTGGCATTTCATGAGTAATGATGTACGCTATAACAGAGACCACGCTGGGTGGTACTATGCCCACCATGGTCTTTTCAGCTCCCTTTAATAATACCTACTTTAGCTCTGTCTGTCTATAAACAAAAAACATTCAATCTCACTTATATTTTATAGCAAATATCATATTATCTTCCCCAAGAACAAAAGAAAACCATGTTTGTTCTTCCCTCTGTGTATGGATTGCCACACAATGTGCCTCCATCTCTTTGTACCTCAGCCCAGACTGCATTTCAGGCTGTCCTTACATGCCCTGAACCAGCCTGCTTTCTAGCCATGTGTTCCTATTGTATGGACCCTGGGCTAAAATAAAGTAGTATGAGCCTCATGGTTTGCTGCTTGAGTTGGACAGAAAGAGGGACAGGGTGAGGGGGGTGGTTTTGACCCTGTTTGTTGCTGATAAGGGGGAAGTCTGTTCTCAAAGAAAGTCAAACTTTCTTTGCTAGGTTTAAGGGCAACCCCTTTTTATTTGTTGCTCTTAGCAGCATCTGGAAGAAGGCTGGGTTACCCAAGATGAAGCCAGATAGCCTTAAAGGGCGAGCTCCCCACAGGCCAGCACACAAGTTGCACAGAGCTGACCCTGATCTTCTGAGATTCTCCCTCTTTGCCTGGGCGCCTTGATGATGGATGATTTCAGTGCAGGGCTCTTCCTTCATTCCTGGAGCTGAAAGTATGGAGTTAAACGGCGAGAGTGGAGGATGGGAATGCTGATCCTGACTGCCAGGCTCACATCTGAAAGATTAAGGCACAATCTAATGAGCTCATTAATTTCATTTCATTATCCAAACAGCGCTGTGGAGAACTGCAAATATTTAAAGAAGCCCAGCAGGGTCAGAAATGTATTTAATTAATATTGTCACATGATGCTGAGACCTGGGGAAAAAATCCTGTTGCTATACATTAATGTCCACAGTGACTCCTCCTTTATTTTTAATGCGTTTCCGTAGGAGTGATTTGGGTGAAACTCCTATCTGTCTAATGAAGTTATCTTACTGCCTCCAATTCCACAGTCTCGAGCACCTCACAGTTGTTAACGTGTTTGTTCTCACAATGCCACCGTCAGGTAGGGAATCTGATAATCCTCATTGCATGAAGGAGGGGTGGAGATACAATGTACAGTGAGGCTAACTGACTTCCCCAAGGGAGGTGGTCCTGGGTGTCCTGAGTTTTCTGAATCATTAACTGTCTTCTTTCTCCCTTACAACTGGGGCCCCTGGACTGAGAAAATGGCTGTGTTCTGAAAGCAAAGTGAGGCCATATTTTCCAGTCCAGATATTGTTACAGTGTGAAACATGTTGAAGTTTTAGTAAAAGAATTGTATTATCCTTTGTATTGTGGGACTGTTTCATGCTCCATTCAGGGACCAGGCCCCACAGTGTTACGGTCTGTACAGTTGTGATTAGCGCATTATATGAGCTGTGATCTCATCCAATCATCTGCTTAGCCATTTACAAGCATCACTGGAAACCAAAAGGGGCCCCCTGGCTTGTAGTTTGGATCCAGGCCTTTTCCAAAGCTCAGGCAGGGGGAGGATTTTTGTAGGTCTAGTGTATTTGATCTGACCCTTTGTATAGAAGCTGGGGTCAGCCACAAAGTTCAGAACCAGACCCAAATCCCACCCCCCCACCCTTATTGGGTTGTCGATTGGGGGTTTTGGCTGGCACTGGCCTTCAATCTTAGCTTTATTTTCATCTCTGGATTGCTGAGGTCAGTGGTCGGCTTTTATACAGACCGAACACTTTGATTTGGGAAGCTATATTCATTCATTCCCTCCCTCTATAGTTATGTCAGGTTTGAACTGTCCTAGGAAAACCAGCTATTGATTTTCTTATTGTCCTAGCAGAGCATCCTTCGTCATGGAAATGAAGTATTATGGTTACCCAGAATGCACTCACATAGATGATTTTCCACACTGTCATTTCTATTGCTTCAGGATCAAGAAGTATCGTGGGTGAAATGCTTTGAAGGAGTGGAATTGTATTGTGAAGCCCTGAAATCCCGACCCTGTGGTGTTTCTGTGAGTCTGAACTGAGAACTGTCATTGCTGAGCCACTCCTTGCTATGCAAAGGGTACCACTTTTCTGAAGGGGGCAGGGGAAGGGAGCATATTCGGAGTTAGAAAGCAGCAGAGATGATTCTGAATTTCAGTAGGCAGGATCATCTACTACTGTTGCAACCAAAGTCTATTTTTAAGGTACTGGTTAATTTGACAGAGTGCTTGAAAGAAGTCCTGGCCTCTTGAATGGTCAATACTACTTTGTTTAAATCAATGGGCTGGCTACTTCAAAGAACAGAGCAGCCAGGTATGAACTGTACTTAGCTAAGAGTCAGAGAGATGGATGGGAGATGAGAGGTGCTGAAAGTGAAAATGCCTTTGGGGGGCTGTGAGTTCTTCACATCTCCCTACACTTCGGGCACATACAACACGTGCAACAAACTAGCCTAAAGCACTGTCTCTAGTAGAATGGGGTGGTGTGGGATGCAGGGTTTTCTGTCCTTTAAGCACCTACTTTAATTGCAGATGTGCTGTTCTCAGTATAATATCTGCTAAAGCACACAGCTATCATTAAAGTGGTGCTTGACATTAATGCATTATCGATAAGCTGGAGAGTTCAAAGGGATGGACACCCTGCACAATGACTGGGCACAGAGCTGACAGCTGCTGGGGGAGGGTACTGATTCACTGTTGTTAATGGCATGACCTAACGAAGCAACTGGTGAAAGGCCAAGCATAAATTCTGATATGTCTTCAGATTAATAGTTGGACACCTTTCCAGTGCTTTCTGGAACTTCAAGTTGGAATTACAAGGGGTTTAAGAGAGGTAGAAAAACAGAGGTAATAACAAGGAAGAAAAGTGGAAGAACATCTTATTTCAGTTTTTCCTTTTTTGTGGCAGGCAGCTTAGTCCCTGATAGCCCTTGCCTGGGTTCTGTCATCCCCAGACTATGTTTTATTGCAATAAAATGAAGCTGTGCTTAGGATACCTTGAGTTAATCCAACATCACTGAACATTAAACACGACTGCCTGTATGGCTAAGAGCCAGGTTCTGTCACATTTATTTGGCTGGAGTAATGCATTAGTCTGCAAGAAAATCTACTGATCCCAAACTTCTCTTGGAGAAAGAGACTGCTTCCTGCGAGGAAGGCTGGCTGAATCAGGCTCTGAGTTAGTTCAGCAGGGGTGAGAGGTGTCAGCACAGTCCTGGAAAAACTGTGTGTGTCAGTGTAAGTCCAGCATAGGGAATACCGGACTATTTGCTGCCCAGTAACAAGGTTTAGAGGCCACAGCAGAGTCCTAGCAAATGAGGAGGTAGCTCCCTGCCTTGCTTTCTCATCAGTGCCAGGGCAGAGTGATTAGGAAGGCCCAAGCGAACTCTCAGAGGGGAGCCAGGGAATCGATAACAGCAGCTCCATCCTCAGAAGGAGAGAGGGGGAATGGAGCTCTGCCCTGTATTTACTGGAAAAATGGGTTGTAGCGTGAGCAGCTGTGGATGTAAATACCTGCTGTTTGTTTGCTTACAATCTGCTTCACAGAAACAGAGAGGGAGAATTTTAAATGAGATAATTAGGGAAAGATTCTTTGCTGGTGGCACCTTTTCTTTAGTGGAATCTGGTGGTTTATGCAAGCGGAGGATCCAGCCCTGAGAATCCAAAATACTTTAAAAAACCCCCAAAAAACCTCAACAGCTTTCTACAGCTGAGCTGATGGAACAGTCTTCCTCTTACCAACAGATGGGCATTTACAGATGGGCAACAGGCACTCCAGCTTGCATCTAGCATTTCCTGGTGTGCTAGCGGCCTCGTTGCGCATCGTTTCTCAATTGAGGTGGCTTGGCCTGCTCCACACAGAACCCCCCCACCCAAACCCAACCTCCTGCCCTTCTGGCGAAGTTCCCCACCAGGATTTTTTCCTTACTATAAGACCTACCACAGAGGAAGAAAGTGGCCTGCCCCAGCTGTGTTTTAAAAAAACTTTATCATGATGAGAAGAGCAATACCACACCTTGGTCTCACTGCTTTGGGACAGTTAAGGTCCTGGTTTGAGCCTGAGATCCTAGACACAATGCATTGACATCTGTGCAATAGGTCTCTACACAAGAGTAAAATAGGAGGGAACACATTGGTGTAACTCGCACAAATCCAGTGTAAAATTATTCTGAAAAATCAGGTGTAAAACTGCATTGCCTCACCTGCTTATGCGAGAAGAAAGGTGGGGCTGGTGATACCTTTTATTGGGCCAACTGTGTAGTTGGGAGAGATGTTAGTCAAGCTTTTGAGAACAAAGTGCTCATCCTCAGGCCTTGGAAAGAAGGACGTATGGCCTAACTAAACATCAGATAACATACAGCCTTGCATTTAACTCTATAATATTGACAACTTATCTCAGGGTTGCCATTCTGTTCCAGGAAAACAAGCTATTACCTGTTCTGCTTCCCCTTAGTGATGAGGAAGGGTAATAGCAGTGTACACACCTAACCTGGGAGAGCACGTCATCCGTTTACCTTGGATCACAGTGTTATTTATTAGGGCTGTTTCGACCAGCGTTTCAACGTTTCGACAGAACAATGTTTTGTTTCAACTTGCAAAACTCATGTCACGTGTACGTGTAAAGCCATAGCAGGGTCAAAACTACAGGCATGCTAGCCCCTGCTGAGGCCACAAAGTCTGCCAGCTTTCAAGAAGATCGGTGCAGGGGTTTGGGGAAAACTGTGCCTCAAGCTGCAGACAAGCAAAACTCATGACTTGGGTGACACTGTGTGTATTAAGGCACAGCAGGCTGAAAGCTGCAGGCCTGCTAGCCCCTGCTGAGGCCATGACCTGCCAGCTGTCAATGAGATAGGTGCAGGGGTTATGAGTTTTGGGGCCCTGCACATCTGGCTGCTGACAGACAAAACCCGTGTCATGGGTGTTTGTGCAGCTGTGTCTGTCTTGGGGCAGGGGGGTGGGGGGAAACCACTGCAGGCCTGGCTGCTAGGCCCTGCTGCAGCCACTAAGCCTGCCAGCTGTTGAGGAGATCGGTGCAGAGGGGTTCTGGGGCCCTGCACCCCTACCTGCTCACAGGCAAAACTCATGACATGGGTGCTTGTGCAAGTGCTGCCTCTCATCAGGCAGCAGGACTGCAAAACCCCCATCACTTGTCACCAAGACCTGAGGGGAATAATTGACCACAGTAGGAACATGAGCTGGCAGTGTGATGCTGTAGCCAGCAGGGCCAAAAATATGCTGCCATGCATCAACTGATGCATCTCCAGCAAAACCATTGCAAAGAAGTGATTCTTCCGCTCTGCTCAGCATTGGTGAGGCCACAGCTGAAGTACTGCATCCAGTTCTGGGCTCCGCACCTTAACAAGGATGTGGTAAAGCTTGAGAGAATCCAGAGCAGGGCTACCCATATGATCAGAGACTTGCATAGCAAGCCATACAAGGAAAGGCTGAGGGACCTGGGTCTCTTCAGCCTGAAAAAGAGAAGGCTGAGAGGGGACTTGGTAGCAGCTTACTGCTATATCAGAAGACATTTAGGGCTCGGTGAACAACTGTTCACCAGGGCACCCTTGGGGAAAACTAAGAGTAATGGTCATAGTCTGGACACCCTAGTTGTGAAGTAGTTTTTCCTACTGTTAAGCCTGAAATGAGTCTGAAACGATGATCCTGGCTGCACATTCATGCATGAAATCATGGGGACTAAACTTGTTGTGGCTGGAAAGAAAGCTGTGCTTTTAGCTGCCTGTTCCCAGTGACACTGCCTGGGGGGGATGTTACAGTTCACTCTTCTAAGGTTGTACAGATTAAAATAGCACCTTCCCATAGCTTCCTGTATTCCTAAAAAGCCAGTTCGCACCAGGGAGGTGAGATATTGTTCGGTGAGCTAGAAATGCATCAAATGGAAGGATTTAGCTTGTGGTGGGCACTTGCAAAGGATGGAGGGAAGGGAGGTGGTAAAACGAAAAGATTAATAATGCCAATGTGGCCCCTTTATGATTTGATATTTTTGTTTCTTTCAACAGAAAGAAACCAGTGTTAAAGGGCACATATGACAAAAATGCCCCCTGAACTGCAGTAATTCCATGTAATCCCCACAATCCCACACCAGTTAACTTGAGTGAGCATTTGACTTGACTTGCAGGTAGATGCTTTTAATTTTAGGGATGGCTTTGCTAACAGAGATTTATTTCCTTCCTGATATTCAGAACTGCCTCAAATCCTTTCACACACCCTTTGAAGCAAAGGTTCTTTGCACATGGGGCTGTGATAACAGACTAAAATTAATCTCTTTCTCTTTCATATGCAATGAGATTTGCAGTGTTGCAAAATCAAAACAACAAGAACAACACAAGTAAAAATGAAGCATTTCAGGGATAACGAGAAAGGAAGTTTTAGCAGCAAAAATGTCACATGAAAGGATTGAAAATGACAGAGATGGGTTTTGAGATTTCAACAAAACTCAAAATAACACTGCTGTTCCATTTTTCTTTTGGGGGTAAGGGGTAGAATAGTCTGTATTTCTTGACAACAAACACTTTCTCCCACTCTGCCAGTTGAACTTTTTGTTTCCGGGACTGATGACTTGGAGTCTAAAGATATTTCAAACCTCAGTAATGATGTTACCCAAATTTAGGTATCATCAGTCCTGTGGAATTTCATGTCACCCCTTTTGATTTTCATTTTTTCCATGGGTCAATGGCTGTCCCCAAGGATGAGCGTGGACTTCTATGCAAAAGATAAATACAACGCCTTTAAAAAATAAAATAGGGCTATATAAAAGTCTGTCAAAATTAAATCCTCTGCAATAGCATTAAAGACATACAGGGTAGGCCTGTCTGAAGTGGCTAGTATTCGCTTCGGATTCGGATTTGGGTGATTCGGGGGACAGTGATTCAATTCGGTGGTTCGAATCACTGCCCTAAATCGATTTGGCTGAATCTGATTCGGAGATTCAGCTGCTGCCAAATCTCCGCATCTCTGATTCAGCCAGGCCCGTCGCTCACCTACTCTCCCAGCCCAGCAATGGCTGCCCCATCCACCCCAGCTCCCAGCACTTGGAAAAAAAAAAAAGCCCCGACTCAGCGGGTGCTGCTGGGTGGGGGGTGATCCCTGTTCCCCTCCACTGCTCCATGCTTCTGTAGGCGGCTCTGCACGAGCCCCCTTCCTGCTCCCCCAGCTCCCTACTGCCATGGCTCTGGCCCTTTAAGAAAAAAAAGAGAAAAACCCCAGACTCACTGTTTCTGCTGGCAGGGGGTGATCCCTGCTGCCCCACACTGTGCCCCCCAAGGCCCCCAAGGCCGCTCCAGGAGCAGTGTGTCCCAGGGCTTTTCTTCATGTGGGGGGAGGGCTGGGGGAACAAGGAGGGGGTCTAGGGGCTTATAGCAGAGCCCCCCATACAGCATGGGGCAGTGGGGGGCAGTGGGCATCGCCCCCTGTCCAGCAGCACCCAGTGAGTAGTTTTTTTAAAAAAAAGCACCAGGAATTGGGGCGGGCAGGGCAGCCATGGGGGAGCTGGATGCTTGGGGGGACTTGGGAGGACTGAGGGGGCTGGGGGAGAAGGCAGGGGTGGGGCCTGGCAGGTGTCCCTCTATGGTCCCCTCCCCCCTCCTCCAGCCCCTACTTACCTGCTTGGAGTCTGGCTGCAGCTCCCTGCTGCAGCCACTGGGGACTGTCCAAATCATCAATGCTCTCCAAATCTTTTCCGAAGATTTGGAGAGCCTTGAATTGATTCGGACCTTTTAATTGGTCCCTTGATTCGATTTGGATTTGGAGATTCGGCCACTGAATCGGGCTGAATCTTCTCCAAATTGAATCACCACTCAAACCTTCACACAGCCCTGATACAGGCTGCATCTACGCGTTCATTAATGCGCTGTAGTTACTGCACATTAAGTTTAGTATGTGCATAACCAAGTACTAAATCAATATGCACTAACTGACACTACTGTACAGTAGCACCAGCACACAGCTTTTTAGTGACACTAACTGTGCAGTAGCCTAATGCTACTGTTCAGTAGCGTATTAGCACAGGTTTTGCCCTGTATTACTGCACAGTAGAATTAGACTACTGCGCAGTTAGCATCTCATGTAGATGCACCCACAGTTGAGGTTTGAGATCCTTTAGCTGAACAGATAAGCAAAAGTGCCAGGATGAATATTCTTTATGTATTTTTAAAGATTAGAACTGACAGCAATAGGGCCAAATGCCCCTGATGTAATTAGAGTCAAGTCAAATATACACAAGTGAACTCCTGTTTCTCAATGGCAAAACTCATGCTGTCTTCAAAGGACAAGGGCAATAAAATACACTTCTTAACAGCTTGGGAAAAAAGTGTCAAAAATGATGACAGATTTTGGCTGCTCATCTTTTCAGGTGCCTTGAATGGTTCTTGTGCTTGCAAAGTAGGAAACAGAACAATCTGCACTTTGAAAATCAGGGTCTTCATGTAGCCTTAAATTTGACTCCCTGAAATGGTTGCATGAAAACTTATTCCTTGCTTTTGCATGTCATGAACTTGGAGCTAATCAGAAATCAAGATCTCCATCTCAACGGTTTGTCTTGCACAACAATCCTTAATTAAGAACCAAGAAAACTTATTCCAGCAAAAATGTCTCATTCAAGAAGCTTTTACATCAGCTTTTACATATGCTTTTACATCAGCAGGCATAGATTGGATGTGTCGTAGGGTACTGAAGGTTTTGGTTAAGATAATTTCAGAGCCATGGCTATTCTATTTGAGAACTTGTGGAGGCTGGGTGAGGGGCTGGTTGACTAGAAAATATTGCGTCCATCTTTAAGGTAGGTCAGAATGAGGAAACTACAGCCCAGTCAGCCTAACTGGAAAATCATGGCACAGGTCTTCAAGGAATCTATTATGAAGCACTTAGAGAAAAACAAGGTGAACAGGAGCATCCAGCATGGACTCACCACGAGCAAGTTATGCTTGATCAACATAATTTCCTTCTATGATAAGGTGGTACACTCTGTGGATGGGGGGAGAGCAGTAGATGTGATATTTAGTAAGGCTTTTGACACCATCTCTGACAACAGTTTCATTAACAATATAAGAAAATGCACATTAAAGTAATGTAAGGTGAATACATAATGGGTTGGCTTTTTGTACTCTGTAGGTATTCATCAATGGCTCAGTGTCTAGTTGGGGGGAGGCATCAAGTGAGGTTCCCTGTGGGTCCATCATTGTTTAATATCTTCATTAATAATTTGGACAGAGGGATTGAGTACATGATAAGAAAATTTGTGGACAACACCAAGTTGGGTGAGTACTCTGGAGAGAAAGGCTAGAAGCCAGAATGATCTAGATAGACTGGAGAAATGGTTTGCATTTCATCATATAAGATTCAGCATGGACAACTGCAATGCCCTGGACTTTGGATGGAATAACTGAATACATAAATACAAAATAGGGAATGACTAGCTGGGCTACAGTACTGCAGAGAAGGACCTGGGGGTTACCGTAGACCATAAGATGAATCTAAGTCAAAAGTGTGCTGTTGTTGCAAAAGTGTGCTGTTGTTGGCTATAAGAGTGGTCAAGCACTGGCACAGGTTACCTAGGCAAACTGTGGAATTTCCATCCTTGGAAATTTTCAAGAGAAGATTGGGAAGACACTTGATTGGTATGGTTTAGTCAGAGAGATGTACTAGATGACCTTGTGTGGTCCCTTCCAGCCCTACTTCCATATCATCCTATGATGCTATGCAGTAGGTCCCCTCATAAATCTCGAATGTTAACTCTCAGAAGCAACCCCAGCAGCATTTTCAACTCAATTTTCTCAGTCTCCTGAATATTCCAAATTGTGCTAAAAAATCTATTTTTCCATAGAACATTTAGGATTTTTTTTCTTCATGAAAATGTTCACAAGCAAAAGTCCTGTTTTCTGGCCAAATCTTGCTTCAGCGAGTGTGGAAGAGAGAGAATTTTTATAAGCATCCATCAACATTGTCCATATAAAATGAGAATATGTCCTGTTTTGAATAAAGGGTGGTAGGACATTTTAAGCAATATAAACATTGCTCCTTTTCCACCTCTGCAGCTAATACTAATACTCTGCAGTAAAACAAGAGCTTCCAGAAACACTTCCATATTTATAAGGCAACAGCTTTATCTGGAAAGGAGGCATTATAGAGAAATGTGAATATTCATATTACAGAAACTTTACTCTTTGTAGCATCTCCTAAATGATCAAGGCATCCTCTAAAGCATTACCATATTCAAGAAAGGAGAGCAGATTGCAGCTATTATCATGGTATTGTACCTCCTATCCATAGCTGGGAAGTTCCTCGCCTGCATTCTCCTCCCTTCTCTCACTGGAGAGGTTCTTCTCAAGTCCTGGTGTGGTTTCAGACAGCTCAGAGGTACAAGAGATGTGATCTTTGTTGCTAGACAGCAGCAGGAGAAATGCGGCAAGCAGGATCTTTACATTGACCTTACTAAAGCCTTTGATTCAGTTAATGGAAGGGCCCTATGGAAAATCCAGATGAGATTTGAACGCCTGTCAAAACTTGTTACCATTATCAGAATTCTTCGGGACAGCATGTCAGTACCTGTTGAAAGCAGTGGCTCAGAAATGGGCCTCTTTGCCAGAGGCGTAGCAAGCTCATTGAGCGCCCGGGGCTGGAACAGGTCATGAAGGCAAGAGTTTGCCAATAATGCTAGATGGGGCAAGGGCAATATGGGTGAGGGGAAGGGAAGTCTTACCTGCCTGAGTTCCCAAGCTCCCCAGGCATAGCAAAGACTCCCGACAGGAGGGATTTTGAAGCCACCTCAGAGTCAATGCTGACGGACAGCGGTTCCATGGCAGAAACTCTGGGCACCCTTTGGGCCCTGAAAGTTCAGGGTGGGATTTTCAGAGGCCTAAAGGAGTGCATCACACATCCGCCGCTACTTTTGATGGGATTAGAGTGCCTAGCACCCCTTGAACTATGTAATCATAGACAAACAGGGCTGGATGGAACCTCAGGAGTTCATGCTTACGACAGGATCACTGATCTCTCTCTAAATCATCCCACTGGGCTTTATTATGGAACCTAGCCACCGCAGCTTGAAGGTAATAGGAAAAGTCATAAGAGCATCATAACATATTTCCTGCCTCCCTCTCTTCTTCTACCCGCTATTCCTCATTCCCCCCGACTCTTCCCGTAAAAAAAAAAGAACGACAAAGGTAGTTCTTTAGCTGAGATGCATTGGCTTAGCTACATCAACTTCCGCTAGGTGAGGACATGGCCTGCCTTGATCTCTCTTCCTGAAAACACTGCCTTAATGCTTAAAAATCTGAATTTCTTATTTGAATGAACATTTTTGATAGAACCGAATCACAGGGTTTTGGGTTGTTTTTTTTTGGGAGGGGGGATTTTAAATAAAAAAAAATTAAATGTAGATAAATTTCCAAATAGAAACATATTTTTAAAATGTTCAAAATTCTCTTCTTTCTTTTTTATGCCCCAACATTTTGAAGAATTGGACATCAATTCATGATTTTTATATATTTATTTATTTATTTATTTATTTTTTGATGTGGGACTAATATCAGAAGACAAAGAACACTTTCTGCCAACCCAGGGCTGGATTAACCCTTTAGTGGGCCCTAAGCAAACAAAGTCGAGAGACCCCCTCCCCGCCCTGGCACTGCCACCCTCAGGGAGCGGGTCTCAGAGTCACTGCTAGGAGCAGCCATGGTGGTGGCAAAGCTGTCCCTGAGGAGGGGGGAATGGGGGAGGGAAGGGAAGGGAGGCTGACAGGGCCATTTTTACTATAATTGTGGAGAGAAGGACCAGGGCCTCCTGCAGCTCAGGGCTGTAGGCATGTACTTACTTTGCCTATGTGTTAATTTGGCCCTGTGTCAACCTGAATTACATCCAGCAGGTCCCACCATATTTAGGGAAGTATTTAAGTCGTGGTAAGACTAAACAATTTTCACATATTGGTCTTGGCATAAATAACAAATTCTGTGGATATTCCTGGATGTGCTCTGTTGGACCCACCCCTTGGTGCTGATTGGTGGAGAGGCCCCAGCAGGGGGAAGAGGGCACCATCTTGTCTTCTGTCCTTTGTGCCACCCTTCCAACCTGTGCCTTCCCTAGATAGGCTGCAAGGCCACAGTGCAGCAGTGAGGACTGATGACTTCCACTGGGAAGCCAATATGTTATTTGTATTAAGTTTTATTTTCAGTTGATTTCATGGACAATCCTGGATTTTGCAGTGACTGCAAAATCCACAAAACTGTGAGTTGAGTTAACCTCTAATTATATATTATTGTGGACACCAAAGACCTGCTGACATTGCTCTGAAGTGTGCAAGGGAGTGTCACTGTGGAAACCAGCCCCTGTTGACTCGCTCTTGTGTGCCAAGTGCTGAAAAACACACTAAACAGCCACTGGGCATTCTTCACATTACCTTCAGTCTTGAGCACGCCTATTAGAGTGGTGCTGGGTATGGCCAACACTACTGCAATGGTGGCTTTCTGTATGGCTTTTCTTCAGCATTTTGGACTGAGTGAAATGGGAAGAGGCGGGTGGAGCATGTTTTTGTGGCAGTGCTTGTTAGCATGGTCAAATGCAATGTAGACGTGCCTTTGTGATAATGGCTTCCATGGCTGTTTTCATCCATGGATCTCAGCATACCCTTCACACTAGGGAAGTCAACACTAATCCTGTTTGAGATGTAGAAACTGAGGGGAAGGAGAGAATTGATTTGCTGACGGTCATACAACAAAAGTACAATAATAATGGGTACCCGACTCATCACACTACTATCTCCCTGCCAACGCATCCACTGGTGCATTCTGTCTCTCCCACAAGTCCTTATTACCATGTGAAGGGATAAGTGAAGTGGGTCCATTTCTGGCCTAGACCAACAGGGACAACTTCAGGAACCTCCAAGTCATAGAGTACATTGGTTCCCAGCTTCCAAGTGCCAGCGCATCTGGTAGGAGCAGCTGTTTCATTGTCCGAGGGGTGAGAGGTGTGAGGATACACAATCCCCTTTATTGATGACACTGTTTCCCTGGCAGTCATTCCTTACAGCAGAGAACTGGCTCCCCAAGCTGCTCCTGTGCTTGTAAGTGATGTCTTCATTTAACAATACATAATATTTTTCAGTCTATTTATTATTTATTTACCCCTTAAATATTTAAACACACTAAATCTTTAAATCAAATAGTTTGTAAAGATGGGCTCTAGGAAAGCCAGAGAACTAGAGTCAGCATCAATACAACACGAGCACAGCCAGAGGCCACCAGACTGTGTGTCAATAGATGGGTTAACCTCTTCACTGCCATTGGGATAAGGAAGTGTTGTAGTAGGGGTGGGAGGGGATGGCTTTCAAAGCATAAGATATCAGGTTTCCTTTTCTGACAAATCCTGGTGTGGGAGGTGATAAAAGGGAAAACTCAAAGAGCTGAGTGCCAGGGATGGAGACCAGGATGGAACCTGGTAAAGACCTGAAAAAGCTTCTCCCGCGTGGTTGTCTGGGACAGCAGGGAGCTGGATTTGATGAGACACGATGTCCCCTCCAGTCCTGTGTTCCAAGGTGATTATTCAGCCTCACTGGTTAAGTGAAATCAGTTTAAATGTGACAGACCCATTTGTATAACAACAGGGCATCTGGCTAATCTTGGTAAGAGCTTAATTTTGTTAAGAAATACAATGTCTGTCTGAGACTTTACTAGTGGTGTCACCGTAGACAGCCTCCAAGCCATCTAGGACACCTGTGCTTTCCTAACAGTCCAAGTGCTGGGCTGGCTGTATCCTCCATCCCTTTGTATTCAGTGGCCGAATCTACTTGAAACACTGACTGCACTGTTGTTACCATGCAGTCATTTAGTACTTGCATACCCAAGTACTAAATGACTGTGAAGTATCAGGCATTACTGTGCAGTAGCATCTTTG
Source organism: Crocodylus siamensis (assembly GCF_052110815.1). Lineage (NCBI taxonomy): Eukaryota > Metazoa > Chordata > Crocodylia > Crocodylidae > Crocodylus > Crocodylus siamensis. Next base: position 51,968,955 of record NC_143400.1, on the reverse strand, counting down.
CATGGCTTCCTGGTGATGCTGACTGCACAGTAGCTCGTTACTACTGCACAGTAGTGTCACATCATGGTTCATGCCTTACAATGCTACTACGCTGTAGTAATGAGTGGTAGTACTGTGTAGGCTAGAGAACAATGTTCTACACCAGACCATGGACCCAGGCTCTAGGCAGTGATCCCTGCAGGCAAGTGGGTGGTGAAGAGCAGGAATTAGCTGGCCAGGCAGGAGAATAAAAATAATCCATAAGCTTTTAAGGGCTTTGATGGTTTTGTTCCCTGTAAAGAACAAACAAGGGACTCACTGGGGTAATTTGGAAAAAGACATCCTGGTCAAACAGACCAGTCTCTTGGGTTGGGTACAATCTATGTCTTCGAGAGCACAGTAAGTGGGGAGGGAGGGGTGTTATAGCTGGTCTCAGATTTGCTAGGGAAATAATCCTGATTAGAAGACTGCTTGTCAGGGAAGCTCACTTTTGCCAAATCTCAATATATTTGTTGCTTTTCTTCTGAGCCCCAGACTCTAAAGTCATGTGACTTAGCTTCCATTAAAAATGCACATTTCTAGTTCTCCTGGTGGCTTAGGACAAAATTCCCCTCATTATTTAGCCACATATCATTACTTTGGGGGCCCAATACCTATTTTTTTGGATACTTGGGCTCAACAATACTGAACAGCTATTGTAATTTTCCAAGTGTTGTTACAAGGTCTGTCTGAGGCTACCAGTCACCATATTTTTTTTCCAGTGAAAGTAATCTGTAATGTAGATGGCACTTGTAACTGTTCCCCTTGTCCCAATGCATTCTCCATTTTCAATGTGATCCCCATGCTGCTGCGTTATCCTGGCACACCAGAGTGCAGTGCATTTGAGAGAAAGGCTTGGCCAGTATCCCAAGGCCAAGTTTCAAAGCTCCTATCTGATCGTGGAGGATCTCAGTTTCCCACGTGTATATTAGGGATTACAGCATACCCCTGTCTCATAAGTGGGTTGCAAAGATAAATTAATTAATGAATGAATTAAAGACTCCAGTGCTCAAATGGCAGTGGTGAGAGACATGTGAGTAGCTTAGAAAATAGGTCAGGCCATTCTGTTTTTGGCGATGGAGGCTTTGTGGAGTCATAGAAAATAGGTTTGAAACGAGCCTTAAGAGGTTTTCTATTGCAGCCCTCTACCTTTGCATGTTTTGGGTAGGCCTGGTACCTTCTTTTGTGGGGGAGGTGGGGGGGCATGACTTGTGAGTTTGGTGCTGCTGCTGGAAGTCAGGGGAAATGGCGGCTCTGTTCCCACTCCTGCTTTTTTTTTCCATTTAAAATAATTAAATCAGAGGTTATGAGGGGGAGAGGGGAGCCAATGGGGTGGAGGAGAAGTGTCAGACAGCCCTCCCTGGGTGGGCTCTGTGCAGCTCTTCCCTCTGTACACAATGCAACCTTTGAAAAGTTGCCCTTTTTTGTTTTATTTATGAATAAATAATCGCCTTGGTGGAGAATAAATCAAATGGCTCTCACTGAGCTGACACTTTAAGTGAGCTTGTTACTTTCCTTTTATCCAGCTCTGATTGATGCTTGGCAGAATCTGCAGCTACAGCCTCAATTCTTTCCATGCGCCATTGTTCTTAGTCGGGCCTGGCTGCAGTCTTTTGACTTCAGTTTAAATTCCCTGCCATTAAGCGGAGTTCAGGCCACACAAGCACAGAGTTTGTAAGCATCAGGGGAACGAGTTATTTCATGTGGGCACAGAAAAACCCACTTCTTGCACTGCTAGGACAGCGCAAGATGTTCCCAACGTCATTCGGAGCCCTGGCTAGGGGATACTTTTACATTTTATTTCCAGCTATGAAAATGGTCTCATGGAGAGTGGGGAAAAATTAAAAAGAAATCTGCAGCATTTTGTGGGGTCTGGCTGAAACCCATAATAATTTGTAAGTGAAAAGGAACTCATGTCCCTTTCAAGGAAGGGGGAGAGGAAAAAAAAATCCTTGCATATTTTTGCAAATTTCAAACATCCACATTTCATTTGGATGAGGGTCACACTGGAATTTTCACATGGCTTCAATGCAAAAAAGGCTTGGCCGCTTTGCCAAAAATGTGACAAGTGACATTCTGATCTGTGAAATGGTCCAGAGTGAAATTGTGTATATATATGTGGTTTTGGAACATTTTGTTGCCATTTTCACGCGCCATCTGTCCTCATTCATTATGAACTCAAAGACCCGGTCTACCCTGGAAAAGATATACAATGTCAGTTAAGGATATGATTTGTTACTGGTACAATTATACTGGCATATGTGCCGGTGGGGCTGCAGTTTTACTGGTTATAAATGTGTTTTGCACCGGTGCAGCTAATTGTGCTTCCCAAGCTGCAAAATGCTTTAATCAAAAAGCATGTTTATGCCGGCATAATTGCCCCCACACTGAAGTGGGGTGGTGGGGTCGTAGGGGCCGGGGAGGGGGAGGATTGCTGCTTTAATTATATTGTGGTGTTAAATTGACCCAAGTTTTTAGTACATGTGAGCTAAAAGCTAGAGTGCCACATGCCTGAATGTAAAATCTGAGTATGATGGGGCCCTGGATTGGGTCATTTAATTGCTATTAGCATACTCATTAAATAAAAATGCTCAATGGGGTTTGTAAAGTATTATACAGTTATCTAAAGCCT